>NC_140583.1:195941219-197166458 GCF_964204655.1 Triturus cristatus | reverse complement strand
ACTGAAGGGGAAGGAGATAACGGGACAGAGGAAGGAAAGGATGGAGAGAGAGAAGGTATCAAGAGTTTCCTGACTTGTAACTACAACAGAAGGATGGATACTGTCTTAGGACACTTTCGGTCAGCAGCTTAGGGGCTTGGTTTTGAGGTAGGCTGCAATCAAATATTCACAAATTCCTGGGGAAGTGCTAAGTATGCAAGACAGTCCACTGGTGATATTTTTTCACCTTAGGTTGTCAGGTTTTTCTCAGACTGCCCCTGTAGCCAGGTGTGATGTCAAGCCCAGCTGCTCTCAGCTGCCTTGTGCTCTGGCCCTGTTTGTGACAACTCTTAGCAGAATGAAATGCAATCGGGAAGGCTCCCAGTTTCATCCTGAGTACATTCTATATGTGGCTCACTAGGCACAAGTTGTTGTACCTGGGAGCTCTGAAATGCCAGTGTATGGGTCATCTTTGTCTAACAGTTTCAGGGTATCAGCCCTGCCAAGTGCTACGCATCGTTAGTCTAACACTTTTAGGTCGTTTTTTGCAAAAGTGCAAGCATTAGAGTTTGGCATTAGAGTTTGGCAGGACTGCAACCAACTGGTGCACCAGGTTTCACTGCGCCGGAGACAACAGATTGCAAGATCCCACTAACTCGCACCAGTACAGCAGGGCTACCCCTTAGGTTGTAGAGGGATTGTAACATTGTTATTGGACAGCAGAACTGTCTTCCAGTTTACAGAACTCTTTCAGGCTGACACCTTGCACAACAAAGCCCTTCCTCGTGCACGCAAGTCTCTTAGGACACGGCATGCTATGTACATGTCCTTGTTTGAGTAGGTTTTTGTAGCGCTGTACAGAAGGGCGCGCTTCTAAGCACCTGGTGAATGTCCGTCAGAGCAGAGTGCAACAAACAAGATGCAGATTCCCGGCTTTTGAGTCCATTCACAATCGGTTTAGGTGGCTCCATGTCCTGATGTCTGTCTGTGCGGGCATAGGAGACACTTAAATTCGGGAAAGGGGGATCGTCAGGGGGAGGGCTGTGGTGTCTTCCGACACCGCTTGGGGGCTTGTTTGGACCACAGTCCAACGGGAAGATAATGCCACGTGTGCAATAAGGACGCGGAGCCAGTGAGGTGCTTTTTGACTTGGTTCGCCGCCGCAGCCGTTCTGGCGTACATGCGTGCGTCCCTTTCTTTTATTGCCAATTACCACGTGATCGGACGCGTACGCCCAAGCGTATCGCGTCACGACTCACGACATCACATTTCTCCCCAACAAACACAAAAAACAAAACATTTTAGAGACGTTCCACATTAGCAAATATTTTATCCCCACCTTTTACCATTTTTATTCAGGTCCCGGATACTCAGTTAAACTAAAACAGTCTTACGTGAAGTAGTCCTTAAGGCGGCAGGACGGCTCGGGATTACTTCGGAGATTGTACCTTGCCACCTCCCCGGGTGGTGAGCTCTCTGGATCTCCCCTCATGTCACCGCTGGGCTCGCCACCTCTCTGGTCATACAGTTCCGAATGTCCGCCCAGGCTGGGCCTTCCCAGTGGCTGTTGAACTTGGGGAACCTCTGTCATCGCAGGCTGGGGGAGGACTGGCTCCTGCATGGCATCGGTGGGGACTGTATCGCTCATGGGCCTTTCTGAACAGTCCGGATCGCTACTGGGAGCAGCCTGCTCCGGACCTTCGACAAGTGATGGTAGATTGTACCTTTTAAAATACGACACATTCCTGGTTATCTTTTCCCCCCTCCGGGCGGCAGTGACGCATGTCCCTCTGACTGTCTCCACGGTCCACGGCTCCTTTTCGAACCTCAGTCGGAACGTGCTTCCGAGGGTCCTGTTCTTTATGAGCACCATGTGTCCCGGATTGATGTTCGGGGTCACCGCTCTTCGCCGGGTGTCGGCACGTGCATGGGCGCCCCGTCTCCAGTCGTCAATGGCACTGTCTTCGGGGGTTTCTGGTTGCCACTCCGGGTGGTGAGGTATGCTGTCCATGACCACTCTTCCCATCAGCAGATGCGCCGGAGCGACTCCCGTAGTGGTGTGGGGTGTCTGGCGATAGCTCCGAAGGAACGTGAAGATCGCCAATTCGACGGACTGAGATTTGTCATGCGCTATGTGTATTACCTTGTTAAGTGTTCTCATTAACCTTTCGGCCTCCCCGTTGGCCTGCGGTCATCGGGGCGTTATTCGCCGATGACGGATCCCCAGAGTCTGTAGATATGCGGCAAAGTCCTGACTCTGGAAGGGGGACCCTTCACTAGCCCATGGGTGGCCATGATCTTCTCAAACTTGGGGATGACCTCAATTGCACTCAGGGCCGACAGGTTCTCCACTTCCGGGTACTTCGAGTGGTCGTCGATCGCCACGAGGGTGTGGCGCCCATCAGGCAGGCTGCCAAAATCCACACTAATTTGAGACCACGGAACTCTCGGCCGCGGCTCCATGATGATGGGTGCGGGCTGCGGGGCTTCCCCAGTGACTTGACACGAGTGGCACGCTCGAACAGTGGTCTCTACGAGGTCATCCATCAGGGGGAACCAGACTTTTGAGCGAAGTCTTGACTTGGTTTTGACAATACCTTGATGTCTCACCTGGGCCAGATCTACCATCTGCTGGGTCAGTGATGTCGGGATGACTAGCCTATGCCCCCTCAGTAGACATCCCGTGGTATCCTCGGTGAGTTCATCCCGGACATGGTAGAGGCTGTCCATGATTCGTTGCGCCGTCGCTGTCAAACCTTTCCATTCCTCCCGGGCTCGGTTCCAATTGTTCTGCTGGACGGCCTTCTTGGCCCGCTGCAGGCACTCGTCTTGGCTGGTGGCTTGCTGAATGCTGGCCATGGAGAGTGGTATGGGACATGACCGAGCAGTGACACACCGTACATACTCCTCGGTGTCGGCGGCTTCTTCCATCTCTTGGGGAGTGATCCTGGTTGGTATTCTATCTTGCAGTTGTAATTTTGCAACTGCAGCATCCACTTTTCAATTCGTGGTGGAGGTTTTGTTGAAGTTCCAGAACACAGAGATACCAAAGGCTTGTGATCGGTGGCGACCACGAACGGCTTCCCATACACATACAAGTGAAAAGGCCGACAGCCCCAGTGAATGGCGATGGCCTCTTTTTCTATCTGTGAGTACCTTTGCTCTGTCTCTGTTAACGATCTGCTCGTGAAGGCTACTGGGGTCCACTCATCCTGGGGCGTATTCCTTTGCAAGAGAACGACACCCAGTCCAACCGGACCAGCGTCTACAGCGTGAGCTTGGCGGGGTCAAAGAATGTGAGTGTTGTGGCCTCTGATCGCGACTTCTTGATTGTTTCGAACGCTTGGACCTGCTCGCTTCCCCATGTCCACGGTGTGGATTCTTTAGTCAGTTCTCTCAAGGGAGCTGTCAGGTTGGCCAAGTCCTGGATGAATCTTCCGCAGTAGTTGACCATCCCTAAAAAGCTTCGAACCTCGGTGACATTGGTGGGAGCGGTCGCTTCTTTGATGTCCCTCACCTTCTCGGGATCTGGGTTCACCCCTTCCACCGAAAAAGTGTACCCAAAGTACTGCAGTTTCTCACACAGGAACTCACACTTCTCTCGATGCAGTGTTAGGCCAGCTTCCCGGATCCGGCGCAATACTTGGAGCAGACGCTCATTATGTTCTTGGACCGTCTTCGTGTGAACCATAATGTCGTCACTGACATTGATCGCCCCTGGAATTCCGGCGATGAGCTCTTGTATCACATTCTGGAACACCTCTGCGGCACTTGACACTCCAAAGCTCAGTCGAGTGTACCGCCTGAGCCCCACGTGGGTGGAGAATGTCGTGACATTTCGGGAAGCTTCGTCCAAGACTAGTTGATGGTACCCAGATCTGAGATCTAGTTTTAAAAAACCACCGAGCACCAGCCATCTCCCCGATCAGGTCGTCGATGGTGGGAGTGATGTGTCGCTCCCTCTTCATTGCAACGTTGGGGAGTCGCATGTTGACGCATATTCGGACTGCGCCTGGCTGCTTGGGTTTCCGTGCAAACACAATGGGGGATACCCATGGTGTGGGTCCTGACACCTTCTCGATTATCCCGGCCGCTTCGAGTTTCTTGAGCTCTTCCTCCACCAGTGGCCTGAGGTTGAACACTATCCGCCGGTGTCGGAGGGCGACCGGTTGGACTGTCGGGTCTATGTGGAGGTGGATTTCTTTTCCTCGAAACTTGCCAATCCCTTGGAACACCTCTTCGAACTCACTCAAGATGTTTTGCATGGACTCTTGGTGCACCCCGAATGCAAATGTCACTACTCCCAACTCTTCTGCCACTCGGCATCCCAGGAGCATGCCCTGGCCATCCTCGGTGACGTAGATGTTGGCGGTAACCGACTGAGTTCCATGTGATATGACTGTCCGGAAGCGTCCCCGCACTCTCAACGGTGTTTCTTGGCCATATGCAAATACTGTTATTGTTGACGGACGCAGTGCTGGTCTCGGGTGCATCGTGCTGTGCAGCGCAGTGGCCATGATGTTGATGCTAGCTCCGGTGTCCACCACTGCAGTCATGTCTTGCGCCCCTACTCGGACGTTGCATTGTGGCTGACTCCTTGTCTTGCGCGTGGTGGTGCCTATCATGTGAATTCTGTGCACCACTCTCTCCTCTTCGTCGTCATCATCCATGTCGCTAGCTGCTGATTCTCCATCTTTGACCACGTTCACCACCGGGCGGGGCTTGCGGTACCTCTTCGACCGACACACCTTTTCAAAATGATTGAAATGGCCACACCCGGAGCACTTTTTCCCTCTCGCTGGACACTCCGCGGCGGCGGCATGTGGCGGTCCCCTGCAGTATCCGCACGACTTTGGCTGCTCTGTGGCGTGGGCTCTTGCCCCTTTCTTGTCCCATTTCTGCTTAGGCCTGGCCGACACCGCATTAACCGGTTCAACTTTCACTGGCGCTTGAAGCGCAGCCTCCATGTGCGCCACCCGCGCCTTTGACAGTTCTTTGGTGCGACCCATCGTCAATATTTCCGCCAACGGCTTGCCCGATTCCTCCAGTATCCGCTCTCTCAGTTTGGCTGACTCGCATCCCTGGATGATTTGACCTCTAATCTCTTCGGATTCGTCTCGGAACCCACACGTGGTCGCTAGATTCTTTAGGTGTGCATGAAACCTATCCAGCGACTCTTCCGGCAGTTGGCGCGCTTGTCGAAATATGAATCGCTCGTAGTCGCGGTTAGCCATGGGTTCAAAGTGTTCATTCAGGGCAGCTATTAGGGTCACGTGCGTTTTGGGCGTGGCTTCTGCGAGCGTCTTGACAATGTTGTGAATGTCCTTCCCCCCTAGGTGGATGATCATTGCACGTTTTTGGTCTCGGTGGACTTTGGTGGCTTCAAAGAATATGCGTAGCCTGTCTTCCCAGTCTTTCCATCTGGCCGCCACTGCGGACGGTGACCCCTCCACTGTGAATGGTTCAATTGGGGTTATGTTCGACATGGCTAGCGCGCGTTGCTCCTACCAGGCGAGGCCTGCCAATCCCTTGGGTGGCGTTGCTCCTACCAGGCGAGACCTGCCAATCACTTGGGTAGCTCTTCTTTCTTCACCCCCCCTTTCACCAGAATGCTCAGCCTGGCTGCCAACAGCAGAGGACCTCAGGGGCGTTGCTCCTCGCGTGAGCAGGTGATGCGTCCCCTCCCTGGGGTATCAAACACTCTCCCACTGGTACTCACAGTTAGCCTGGGCAGGGCTGCTTATGTGCTCCTCTCAGCACGTGCCCCCTCCGATACCTTGCACAGCATACGCGAGGCACAGGTGCCAGACTCCCCTTGGGGCCTCAGAATGCAGGCGTTTGTCTCCTCCACAGCGCACCGGCTCCTCCAGCAACCTGGGCCACGTGGTGCACTCGATCGGCGCTACCGCTGCCAGTACACGCCCCCCCCGGAGCTCCGAAACTGACACCGGAGGCTGAAGGGGTCAAGGATCAAACCGCGCAGGGGCACGAGCGCTGCGAAGGACGAACCTCGCGCATCCGCCACACCCGCGCAGAAGCCACAAGCGAAGGCACGCCCACCCTCGTTGCCAGCTTTGTGGTGTCTTCCGACACCGCTTGGGGGTTCGTTTGGACCACAGTCCGACGGGAAGATAATGCCATGTGTGCAATTAGGACGCGGAGCCAGTGAGGTGCTTTTTTACTAGGTTCGCCGCCGCAGCCGTTCTGGCATACGTGCGTGCGTCCCTTTCTTTTATTGCCAATTACCACGTGATCGGACGCGTACGCCCAAGCGTATCGCATCACGACTCACGACATCACAGAGGGCATGGTAATCTCCAGATCCAGTACCGCTGAAGTCCAAATAATTTACATGTTAAAGGCCATATTAACACATGAGAAGACAAAAACTTGCACAGTTTTGAAAACAAATTGTGAAAAAGGGAAACAAATTGTGTCAAATAGTCATAACGTACAATTAAGCCTTCTAGCACAGGGAAGGGCACCAACCGATTCACTCTGGGAACAAGGCAGAAAATAACTTTTAAAACAAAGTAAGATTCATAAGTTGAATGTCGACTTTTCAAATTAAGAAAAACACTGACATAATCGACCACCCATGTTTCCTTGATACTCCCTACACGGCTGAAACCCACAGGTTTGCTCTTGGACACAACAGATCACTGCCAGGCCATTACTACAATCCGTTTTGCGACACAAGCAGCACCCAGCCACCTACTGCAGGCAGCTCTGAAGTGAAAGCACAGAAGGGTAGTTTAGATAAGCAGGCCTGTTAGACGTAGGAGGCATCCTTGAAAACCCAGCTAAGGCATGTTTCACAGGGTCACATTAAGTGCATTTTCGACAGGCACGTTTGACAGATAACCACACAACGGTACATTTAAAAGGCAGAGGTGACAAATCCAAGGGGGGAAACGGTTTGACAAGCGCACTCCCATTTTGCAAGACGAAGAAAGAAAAATGTTTGAGTAAAGCACTCCGATGTTTGTGACTGCATGCGCATTGACAGCCTCGTTAACAGCGGGGCATCCAGTAAACATGCTAGGCACAAACAATGGGGCAGATTTATGTTTCCTGGTGCATCCCTGCAAATCAGCAGGGATGCGGCAGGAAAGATGCGTCACGCAAGTTTACCCTTGCGCCACCACAGATGCGCCGCATTTACAATGCAGTGCATCGTGGCGCAAGGATAAACAGATGCGTGACGCATCTGATGGTATAAGGGCGGAGAATTACTGGAGTCGTGTCGCAACCACGACGCAACTCCAGCAATGCTCAGGGGCTGCTCATACCGAACATGCTGCGTCATGCCTTACGCCTGCTTCAAGCAGGCGCAGGGTTTTGACGCAGCAGCGTCGGAAAAGTGACTCAGAGAAATCTTGTAGATTTCACTGCGTCACTTTTCCGAGGCTTTTTCTGATGGAACGCCCACCCTGCATACATTAAACCTGACGCAGGTTTAATGTAGCGCAGGGCTTAACAACGTGACGCATCTCCCTAGATGCGTCACGTTGTAAATAAGGCGCAACATGGCGCATGGTTTACGCCGCCGCTGCGTCACAGAAGTGACGCAACGGCGGCGTAATTGTCTCGCAAGGGGCTTGTAAATCTGCCCCAAAGTCTGCAGTGGGTGCCGCCTTCTCATGGACACCAAGAACAATGGCACCAGGAGCGTCCCTCCCTGGGCATGCACGGCCCAGCTCAGCATGCAAGGGCAGCGTAAAGTACCAGACCAGCACACACTGTGGGTGGGGGCCCAGGCTGCAGGTGTCCTACTCGGTAAAACCTGCCGTCTTCGGGCCTTCCTGCCTTGCATGCTGCATCGGGACACAGCTATCTCTCTCCAGGAAGAACATTAATCACAAGAGTTAACATGACATTTGTGTGAGGCCCGGTAATTGCCGGAGGAAAGGAACACGGCAGCAGGTGCTTTAAAAACAATATAAACTTGCAAACACGGCGCCCCCAGCAAGCCAGCACCCGTTGCGGTGGCACCGGTCGCACCGCCCTGAAGCCGGCCCTGCAGTGATGTGTTACTTGTAGGTCAGGCAGGGGTGCCGGTTCTGCAGATGAAAAAATTACGCACTTTTAAGTGACACTACGAACAACAATAATGTCACACCAAACTGAAAACTAAACTTGAAACCAAACTGAAAACTAACATGAAATGGATTTGAAATTCCAACTCCCTCAACGTGGTGTACGGCGACCTACTGGGGACTAAGCTCGGCTGGGATCCATTTTCTCCACTTGGCAGACAACAATAACAAAGTGATGGGGGGATGGTGGTACACACGGAGGCTGAAGATGAACTGGCACGGACAAAAGCATAGCCATGGCAATCAATTTACATACATTTTTTTTTAAAACACTCACTGAAAGTCTGTGCTTTTGATTTCAGGTGCCGTGCAGAAACACAAAGCACGGCACCCATTCATATAGCTATGTGTTCCTAAGCGGAAATTAATAATTAAAAAGCAGATGGGGTGGTGGTGCCAATAGAAATCCGCGGTGGCAACGGGCGGAAAGCAGTCATTAAAAAGGAGTTCTCTCAAAACAGATAAGGATTGATTGTGCAAGAAACCTGTGCTTGGCCGGTGCTCCTCAACCTTAAATGGAAGTGAGGATTGGCCTAGCCAACGAGTCAGGAGGTAGGCAAGAAGAGCAACAGGAGGGATTACACTCAGTACACGTGATTCGAAAAGGTCTTGCCGACAGTGCATGCGCTCTGATGCTCAACCTAAAAAATTACTCTTTCAGTCTCCTTTTCCTTTCTTTGAATGGCATTTAATTTGTGGTTGTGCAGGTGTTTTTTCAGTGTATGTGTTTACACTGGTAAAGGCTATTTCCCTTTCGGCGGGGTTTTATCATTTATTATAGGTTTAAACCTTAAACAGGATAGCCTAAACATACTAATGAGAGATTACCACTCCACTCTACGACACTCTATTTTATGAAGCTCTACTCTATGCCACTCCATGCCACTTTACTCCACTCTACGACACTGTACTTTACTCCACTACTCCCCACTACACTCTACTATATTCTACTTCACTAACGTTTAGCCATGCTGAACAGCAGCCACACTGGTGTACAACATGACTAAAATACAAACACATTGACAATGCCAATTGAACGCATTGGCAAGACCTATTGGCTTTTCCAAATCTTGTGTTTTTTTCACGGCCGGGGAGATTATGATCATGTTGAGCACAAAACAATGCCACAAGACTGGCAACACAAGTTACCACATCATCATAGGGTGTGGCATTGTTTGGAACCAGTTTTTTAGGTCTCGCCTGTGATATCTCTCTTGCGAGATCTTTTGTTAACAAGCATTGGCAAAGGCAATTGGACCTGCCCATGTGAGGTCTATTGGCCTTGTCAGAGTTTTTTGCCCATGTTGTACCACAGTATGGCTGTTAATCATGGTTCAAAGGTAATTAAAAAGTGAAATAGCAGTCTTAACGTTGTACAACATTGAAAAGAAACATTGACAAAGCCAAACGATCTCGCTATAGCGAAACCTATTGGCTTTGGCAATGCTTGTTATAATAAACAACCCACACATGCACAGCACAATGGTTTAGCATCATATTTTGTAGCATCAATTGCCACTACATAGATTAAAAAATCATAAGCCACTTCTTCCATAGATCTTCATTATGACAGTGGCCTAGATGAATTAATAGTTAGAGTGAGACTGGGTAGGTGAACTTACAATTATGAACAGCTCCTGGCACTGCCAATGGCAATCCAGAAGATAAAGTGTGACCTCCACAAAACCACCTCTGAAAAACACAATACTATTACCCTGACTCACAATGCATTTGAGAGCTGTCAACAAAAGGCTCCACAAGTGATGAATGGCAGGGAGTAGGTACAAAGGAGCACTTTTTTTTCTATTTTTTATTTTTTATTTTAAGTACTTTAGCGACATAAGAAAATTAATCAACAATACATAAGATCAGATACAACAAAAACAGATTCAGCCTAGAATACAGCCAAGCAAAGAAGTTTAACATCGTCTATCGAGGAAATCAATCGGAATCAAAATAAGGCCCCCAGATTTTATCAAATTTTCTTGTACCTCCCACCAGCATAGCATAAATGTGTTCACTTTTCCTAACTCTCCTCATTTTCTGTATCCACTCTACTTTAGATGGGATCTGTTCTGACCGCCAGTTCTGTAATAACAAAGATCGTGCCACTGCCATTGCTATAAACAGTAATTTAACAGAATGGGTGGGGATTTTAAGATCCGGGTCAAAACCATAAAGCAGCAATTTTTCATTAAAAGGAACCGTAATTTTATAATAGGCCTGAAAAAAAACAAAAATCTCTTCCTAAAATATCCTGATTTTCGTACAATGGACCATTACATGGGACCAGTTGGCAGAAGTATGCTGTATACATCTGAAGCAGTTCGATGGATATTTTGAATACATTTTGGAAATAGCCGCAGGAGTACGATATAATAACCATTTCCCAAAGAATAACATTCTGCGCCAATTAGCTCCTCTAAGTATACTAAAATTAAACTGATTAATGGTCCTCCAAGTATTCATAGATAATACGTGATTTTCCTGTTCCTGCCATTTTTTAATTGCTTTTTGACATAAATCCATTTCCTTGCTAGCCGCTAAGCAAAGCTTCCACTCCCCAGGTCTCCTTACACATTCATTCAAAAAGTGGTCTTTAACCAGTTGGGTTGGTTGATTAAGCTGTTCAGTATCAAGTTGTTCCAAGAATTTGAAGATAGTATTGTAAGACCACACCAACAAAAATTCCTCTGAATAAGACATGCCATCTCTGTTGGAGTTATCCATACTCCATTTTAAAAAAAATCAACTATTTTAATAAATCCTACTCTGGCCCAATTATCTACTGTCTCAGATCTAATTGTAATGCCTATCAGTGGAAAGATACTAGACAGCAGGGTTGATGCCTTAATTAATGGGAGAGAATATCTTTTAAACATAGCAGTACGTTTTTGAAGAAACCATATCAGGATCTTGTAGCGAACTAATTTGGGAGATTTAAAAATCTGCGCGGGGGGGGGGGTGGTATCTCATTTCTAAACAAATTAGGTAAAAAAAAAATGTATAAATAAGGTTTGCCCTTGAGTTTGATTCTTAAACCTCGACAAATATTGTATAAAATATGCGTTATAATAATTGCTAATACTTGGTAAAGAGAGTCCTCCTTGATCTAGATCCGCATAGAGAGTATTGATTGCTATACGAGGTGGCTTTTTTGCCCAGACGAAAGCAGAAAACAGAGATTCTACCCTAGAAAAATAGGTACCTGGCAGGAAACATGGAATAGTGGAAAACAAAAAATTAAATAAAGGAAGAACGGACATTTTTATCAGGGCGACCCGACCCAGGATCGAAAGTGGCAAAGAATTCCAGTGTGTAAACATTGACCGGATCTTTAGAAGAAGGGGATCGAAGTTGAGCGTGTATAAATTAGGCCTGGGCAAAAATTTCGTTCCGTTCGCGGAAATTGCGATATTTTGACATTTTTGCGTTCCGCGGAGAGCGCGAAGATGTCAAAAATTCCGGTTTCCGCAGCTTGGCGATAATTTGTTTCTTGCTCGCGCTGTAAAATGATACATTCTCGCGCGCGCGCGATCGCCTTACCTGATTCCCTGCGTTCGCCGACAAGTTTTCTTGATCCGGTCGCGTTCTCCATGAGATGTTGTATTGTTTTTAGCCATTTGCGCTGTCTCGCGACAGTTCGCGCCCGCAGTGACGTCATGCGTCGCGCGATCACGTCTTTCTTCTCGCGATCATGCACCGCGAGAACAACTCAAAACAAGATGGCCGCGCCCGCAAGCAGCCACATGGGTAAGTTGGCGACCCGCAACCATGCAGAAAATCGCGCGAACATGCCGGAAAAAACCTTCCGCATCTTCGCGATATTTCTGCTTGTTTGCGATAATTTTAAACATTCTCGCGATAATTTGCGAAGGTTAATTCCGCAAATTCCGCCCACCCCTAGTATAAATCCTTAACTGTGTGTGAGAAAAAGACTCCGAGATATCTTTTCAGTTTAGTGTTTAAACAGCACCTTAAATCGGAATGTATTTCTAGCTCTCTATTCCTACACTTCAGAATCTCAGTTTTCTTTTTGTTAATCTGATAGCCCCCTAAGGCTTCGAATTCCTCGAAAATCTGAAAAATACTCCTTTGCGAATAAAGTTCAGGTTTAATTAATAACATAATATCATCCACATAGAGTTTGATCTTCGCCATTGAAGGAACTGGGGAAAGAATACTAGTACAATTTCTTATTGCGGCAGCAAGGGGCTCAATAAAAAATGCAAACAAAACTGGGGATTAAGGGCAGCCCTGTCGTGTGCCGCACTTGACCATTACCGTATTTATGATAATATTTGCTTTGGCAGTAGAATAAAGATTTCAAATTAAATTTACTATTTTATCAGAAATCCCACAGTGCTCTAAAATAATAAAAAGTGTCTCCCATACCACCAAATCAAAAGCTTTTTCTGCATCCAATAACAAAATCAATGCAGTGTCTCAAAATAATCTAAAGCTTCAATTAAATAATGCGTGTTCGTAAACAAATGTCTCCCTGGAATAAAGCCATTCGGTTCATATTTGATTCAAACGCATTGATATTAATTTTGTAACGATTTTATAATCTATATTTAGTATGGTAATAGGTCGGTACGAGTTTAGATCTTTAGCTTCTTTCCCCTTCTTCAAGAAACTCACCACAGTTCCTTTCCGAAAAGAGTCAGGGATCGGGCCTCCTTCCAGCATCGAGTTCAATAATTGCAAAAAAAGGTTAGAGAAAGTGCAAAAAAAGTTTTTAAAAATTCAGCTGACAGTCCGTCTGGGCCACAAGCCTTACCATTTGGGAGATTTTTAACTACCAGTTCTATTTCTTCCAGGGAAAATGGGCACATCAATGTTAATTGATCAGTTTGGGAGAGGCGCGGCAATGCACAGTTTTCTAAGAAATCCGATAAATTTTCCTGATCAATATTATGTTGCTGACTGTAGATATTATTGTAATGGGAAAGCATTATCTTTCCTATCCCGACCGAATCTGTTACGTCCATTTGGGTTACTGGGCATTTTAATCCTCTAATCAAATTTGCGGCAGCTTGTTCTTTCACCTGCCAAGCCAGAAATTTTTCGTAAATTTTTTGAGATTGTCTATAGAAAATCTCTTCACTTTGAGCATAGTAATACGAACTAAGTGCCCTTTTAGCTTCATCTAATTGATGTGAAATCATGCTGGAGGGGTTCAGCTGTCTTAATTCGTTTAAGACTTGTATTCTTTGTTCCAGAGCATCTTTTTTACATTTGGCTACTTTTAATGCTGCTGCATCTGCACCTATAATTATTCCACGAACAAAGGCCTTCATGGTGTCCCAGATAATATTGATCAGAGCCGTTTCAACATTGCGGGAAACAAAATCACTAATCTCTGATTTCAAAGATGTTACCCATGTTTCGTTCTTCAAGTATATTTTATTAAATATCCAACGCTTAGGAGTCTTTGGGTTTTGTGTTAAAGCGAACCTAATGACTAACATTGCATGGTCAGAAAACCCATTATGAATGGGCCTCTGATCCAACATATTGAGCTGTCTAGATACAAGAAAGAAATCAATCCGCGATGAAGACTTAAATCTCCCTGACCAACACGTGTATTCTTTTTTTAACGGGTGTTGTGAACGCCATGGGTCACACAGGTCTAAAAAAATGTCATAATTAAGAATAACTTTCAGTGATTTAGGTTTGAATTGCATCCTTGATTGCGTGGTTGAATCTAATTTTAAGTTCATAAGCAGATTAAAATCTCCTCCGATGATAATATCTCCTACTACCAATAATAAAGATTGTAACAAATCTTCATACGCTGAAGAGCTATCATCAACAGGAGCGTAAAAGCTAACAAACGTGATGGGTCTTAATCTATTTTTAATTTTACATGTAACCCGGCACCAACACCCTGAGCCATCCCCATCTGTATGTACAATCTCAGCATGAATATTCTTATTTAGAAATATCGCAACCCCTCGCTGGGCTTCAGAAAACGAAGAAAAACCACAATATGAGGCCCATGTTTTGAACATCAAAAATTGATCTAATTTTAAAGATGAAACATGAGTCTCCTGCAGCAATATTGCCGAAGGATTTTCAGACTTAATCCAAGATTCTATGGGCCGTAATTTCTTTTTCTTAATTAAACCATTAACATTGAAAGAGATAACTTTCAAGCACTCACCACCCAACATTTAGAATAGAATTTCATATTTTTCCGTAAATATCCGCAAATATCTCTTTTTTATCTTTTAAAGGCAAAGAGCCGTCTATCTGGAGCAAAATATTTACTAGGCATATCGCTAAAGACTTATTTTTTTTACTTTTTCCACCCTTCTCCCGCACCCTGTGCACCCCTATTCCCCATCCCCCCCACCCTGTGCATCCACCATCACCCCTACCACCCAACCCCCAACCACATAACCCCCACCCCTCCACCTGCGGCCCTGCCTCCTTCCCCCACACTGGCCACAGATCTAACCCCCTAAACCTTGGGTGTCTTGGTATTACACCCCTTGGGTCCTGGACTTCTCCTCCCCCTCAATATATATTTTTTACTATTTTGTCCCCTGCCATCACATTTCAACCTTATGTCCTTTGGTGATTTCCTTCAATAAATCTTGTGCTTCATCCAGGTCTGACAGCATATATTGCTTGCCCTGTGCCAAAACTTTAAGTTTAGATTGTTGAGCGATCATGGCCTGGGCACCGTTAGCTTTAAATAAATGAAGCATTTTCACGAACTCTTTCCTCCTACATGCAGCAGTTGCCGACATGTCGGGGAAAATCCGGCATTTAGTTGTCTCATTGACGTCAAATTGTCTTAATTGATATGCCTTAGACAAAATAGCTTCCTTTATCTGAAAAATTTAGCAGAATTGTGCGAGGTAGAGTAGAGTGGGGGAAAGGCTGGGCTGGGATACGATGTGCTCTGATTATTGTTAGATCTCCCTCATATTCTGGTATTACTTTCTGTTTTAGAAAGGAGGTCGCCCAGTGTACTGTATCAGCCCCCTCTACCCCCTCCGGAACTCCTACAATATGGAGGTTCGATCTTCTAGTGTAATTTTCCAAATCATCGAGTTTTATTTCCAAAGCTCGTCTGCTTCTATCGAATATATGGACATCTTTTTTAACCACCACCATTTGACCTTCCAAGGTGGAGATTCGCATTTCGGCTTCTTGAAGACGAAGTGGAAAGCTTGAAACTAAGTCCTCTATCTTCTCCAGTCTTTGATGTATTGAGGCTAATTCAGTTTTTTGAAATCTTTTTATTTCCCGAACTTCATCCAGAATTAAATTCAGCATATCTTTAACTGATATCTGATTTTCACCTGTTGATTTCGTATTCATGTCTAAGATAGGGCCGAATGGATCAACTGACCTTATGGAGGGAGTGTCCATATTTGATGATAATGAAGACAGCTTCGTTGGTATTGATTGAGCAGTGTTATGATCCTTAACGGACGAAGCACTAATTTGATTGGAGTTTTGTGAGGCTATTTCAGATATCAGTGTTAGTTCATCTTGGTTTTGTGCAATCAGCCGGGATGAAAGCTCATCTTGAAAAAGAAATCGAGGAGGTACTAAAATAGAGCTAGGTGCAGACTCCAACTCGGGCTCATGCTCAGGCTCTGACTCAAGCACGGGCTTGGATATTATATCTGAGGACTGGACAGCTGCTGAAGGAGTCACTTCTTGAGGTCCCTCTACGCAAGGTAAACTATTTGACAGGAGCATGTTGGATTTCTTCTCAAACAGGGGGAACTGCTTACCACCCTTTGAGCCATCAGCCCATTTGGTCTCGGTTTTAACCTCCTTACCAAGGTCGTACTGGGGGGAGACAGTAATACAGGTGAGTGAGCTGGTTGAACAGCCGCCAAACTGGTACTGAGCTTCTTTGTTCCACCCTGTGCCGAGCTCTCGACTGTACTGAATTGCTCTACTGGTGTCGTTGAGGGTCCTTCTAACTCGTCTGAGCTTTCGAGGGACTCCTTATCCATTACCTTGCTCATTTTCTTAATCTCCATAGGCACCTGGCGGCGAGTTTTTGCTTTTGAATTAATACGGGCGTTTAATATTTTGCCCATAACTGAGACAAGGTTCACCAAATAGTTCTGCCGTCTATTAAGTCCCCCTTTTTTTTTCCACCTCGTCTCCTTCACTTCACTTCCTTCACCTTTCCCCCCCCCCAGCAGGAATCAGATCACCGACTATGTCTTTTCAGCCAGAGCAGCTTGCTCACCTGCTCTGCGCTCTTCTGGCATAGGAAGGCTTGAATTAAGTCTGTCCCAGGGGATTTCCTATTTCCCTCGTCGAGTAGCAGCTCCTATACCGACAGCAGAGCCGATTCAGAAGGGGCCAGCTTGAAGATCACATCAGCAGCATCGGCAGAGTTCAGAATCTCCAGCACAGCGTGTCTACTGGAAAACGCCGGCAGCCGCGAGCCGCCATAACCGCCGGGAGCCGAGAGCCGAGGAAGAAAGAAGGGAAGGAGCCAACGCCAGGTGACCGCGTGGAGGTGTGGACTCCGCTGCTCAGCCCATCGGAGCCTTCGGACCGACCGTTGGACTGGGTTATTCTCAGCGTACAAAGGAGCACTTTAAAGAGATTAGACTGACCAAGAGGCAGGAGCAGCAACGTGAATGATGTGCAGGGTGGCCACAAGGCAGATCAATGATAAGCAGAATGATGAAGGGCAGCTGATGCAGCTTGGTGAGAGCGACCAAACGAGGAGGAAAACTGAAGCCTTACCGGCACAGGAAGGCTCACATTGTCGACCGAAAACCTATTCTTATGTTTCCTGATGGCACAAAAAGACATCATTTTTTATTTAATCCCAAGTCACTCATAAGATTATTTTTGAGACCGAGTCTTGAATGCCCGTCGAGTTTTGAGAGATAAGGACTGTATCATCTGTACGGTAGTAGAACCTTGAACCTGCGGAGCACAGTAGCACAGGAACTGCTGTTGAGATAAACTGCGGTGCGGACAATTAAGCTCCCGATCTCCAATCCATGATGGGAGGCGTGGGGCTGGTAGCCCATGTCGAGAGGCTTCCTGAGAGTCCATGAAGGACCGCACTGCTACCTGCATCGGTGACTGGAACAGGCCCAGGATCAGCTGCGGGTGCCACTTGGAGAGGTACAAATAATGGTAAATGGCCAGGCTGAGTGGCACACTTAAGGGGGGAGCTGCAAAGGAATTGGTGGTGCAGGGCTCCAGACGCCATACTACAACCTGCATAGGAGAGCCCAGCAGGATGGGACCTGGAGAGTCTTTAAACAGGCCCCCTTCCCCTGCACACTACAAAGTATGTAAGGAGACTTTGGACACACTTGCATCTAGCGATGGGTCAGGAAGACTGTGAGGCAAAAGTGGCAATTATGTTGCAAGCATTGCCTTGACTTCAGGGGCTATAGCTTAATAGCAGCGACACCAGTGGGAGCATAAAATCTACAAAAGCTACTTGGGGACAGCAGCGCAGAGTGCTGTGTCCTGGATGGCCCGGTTATGGTAGGGATATGGAGCAATGGCCAGCTGTTGTTGGGCCCCCTCCCGGTGAGCGAAATCCATGGTTCCTGCCCCATTGGTTGGGTCACCCTGCTATTGGCTTTGGAGCCTTCATGTGTGCCATTCATTCAACATCAGCTATCTCTTGTGACTCAAATTAGACTTCATGTGTGCTTTTCAGCCTGGCTGATTTTGGCAACATACCCTGTGACTCAAATGGGGGGCATTCCCCATAAATTTGCACAGCATGGTGGGTACTCTCTGGTGTCTGGAGGGTTCTGCACAATAGTGAGCTTGAGTATAGAATGAGCAGAATGACGAGTACATCCACACCTTCCTAGCTGGTATCCCTTTTAGAATATTTGGTAAGATGTCCTATGAAGGGAATAAGAAGGAATCCCTTATTAAGCACATGAGGACCAGGGAAGGTGCCCCGCACACTGACCCACCGCACTAAACCAGGGAAGATAAGATTTCTAATGATGGCAGTGGTGCTGAACCCCCAATCACATAGTACTTTATGTAGGAACTCTGCAAAGGCATTTGTGATGATATGGCTAATCACCCAGACAACGTCTCCAAAGACTTTCAGGGCATCAAACAGGATGTTTCAGCCCTGGGCAACAAGATGGAAACCCTGGAAGATTCCAAAGACGACAGGGAGTTTGATGTGGAGGCTAAAAACTGTACCCTAATACACTATGAAAGCAGAATGCTGGCCTGCAGGCATGCCTGGGGACGTGGTAAACTGCTCCAGGTGGCAAAACAGCTACATCTGAGAGGTTTCACAGTTGTCTAACGTTGATGATATTGAACTTTATGTGAAGTGGATTTTCATTCATATCCTGCTTGATTTTTTGGGAATCACCTAGGACCGGACATACTGAGTGGATACCTTATCACTGAACTCTAGAGCTCCTCTAAAAATCTTCACCTGTGTGCATCATTATAAGCAGATAGATGCCATCATGGGGGCAGCAAAGTCAGAAGGCCTGATAACATTTGAAGGGAACCCTATTGGTACCTTCCAAAACCTCTCTGTGATCACCTTGCGCTCCTTTCAACCCATAATATCATTCCTAAGATCCAAAAGATGAAGGACCACTGGGGCCATCCTTTGACACTTCTCTTCCAGTGGGCAGGACATCAACATCAGGTGCGCTCCACTGCTGAGGCTGGAGAAATCCTGGGGCTGGAAAAAGAGGAGGACGTGACGGATTTAGGCAGGGGCTACCAGGAAGCGGGCAGAGGGAAGATGGAGGGAATTGTGGCTTCCAAAGTATATGTTTGTCTTGCTCATTCACTGATCCCAGAAGGGGAGAGGTGTGCATTCTATGTTTCCAAGGGTTGTTTTTTCCATGCTGAGGTTATATTATGTTGGGTGCGATTTGGGAACAAATTCACTTTACTTAGCGAAGTACATAGATACCATCCACCCTATGTGGGGTACCAAAGATGCACTGAGTTAATCAATAATTTCAGTTAGGGGGGAAAGAGAGCCAGACTCCCTAAAAGTAAGATGTTTGCCCTAATTCTGAAGGCAGTATTGAAGTCCCGCTTATAATCCATTATTATTGTACGGCCCAACTTTGATATATGGTGAAATAGTGGAGAGTAGCCAATGCAAATGAATATTATTTTATGGATCAGATAATTGTGTGTGATCATAATTGGAAGGTCCCCTGGCTTCCAAGGTGAGCTCAAACCTGGGGTCATTATTCTTTCGTGTCAATCTGGCCACCCTTTTCTCCTGAGGAGCATTCATAGTTAGAAAGTTTGATTCTTCATACCTTTCCCTCAACTTCTATCAGAGGGAACCTGGCATTTACCCTGGGCTTGGTTAGTGGTAAATTTCTAGAGCGGCAGAAAGCTAATTGTAAATGGGTGGATAATTTGTTAGATTTTAAAGACCTTAAAAGGTTTAACCAGACTGCACAGGACTATAGGCTCTAGATTGTGCTACGCCCAGGTGTGGTTTTGGGAGACACACAAAGAAGTGAGACCTGGAGCCTGTAGACCTCTGGACTTTTTTGAACAATTGGTTTCTGAATCTAGAAAGCCCTGACTATGGACCCTTTTAAGACACAGGCAGTGGGACCGTTACAGTTGGAGGCAGAAATTGGGAGGACGATCACAAACAAAGAATGAACCGAACAGTTTGAAAAACCATGATTGAGTGCCCCTAGCACGTCAATGAAGAAGACTCTTACAAAGATTGTGACTTTTTGGTACTACACCATAGTGGGATCCTGCTAGGGTGGTCTTCTCCCAAAATATTTGCCTACTCCCCTTCTGTTTGCTCTAAGTGCTAAAGTGCTTGTGCTCTCTGCCCTAAATATGGTAAATGTGGCTTGCACACAGTTGGCACATTTAATTTACTTATAAGTTCCTAGTAGATGGTACTACGTATACCCAAGGCCTATACATTAATTGCTACTAGTAGGCCTGCATCACTTATTGTTTAACCCACTTAAGTAGCCCTTCAAAACATGTCTGAGGCCTGTCATCACAATTTGTGTGCAGTTTTTAACTTCCAATTCGACCTGAAAAAATAAACCCTTTTTTAATATGTATATAAGTCTCCCCTAAGGTAAGCCCTAGACAGTCCTTAGGGACAGGGTGCAGTGTATTTAATAGTTGGACATGTACTTTAACGTTTTACTTGTCCTGGTAGTGGAAAACTTTAGTTTGTGAACAGTTTGAAATGTCATGTTTGGTCTCAAAAGATTTAAAAATTATCTCTAGCATATAATGGGATTTATATTTTGGCGGAAGAAATATCCATTGTGACAGAGTTACCCATTCAACAACATGTAAGTCAGGCCCTGAGTCATCATTTGGCTGTCATTTTATAGTTTGCAAAACACCGGCTTAGTAATCAATCAGCCTGAGATTTTCCCAAATATAAGGATACAGTGCCAGCTGAACAGTGAAAAGTGGGTAACTGACAATAGAGTTTGGAGGAATTAAGTGAGTGCATTCTACAGAGGAGAAATGACCACAAATATTCTCTTAAATCTCATAGACATTGTAGAAAATGTATTCAGTGTTGCACGTGAATTTAATTTTTGGTCAGACTGTTTTTGTGGCTGCAGCTACAGAATGTTATATTTGGTTGCAACTTTCTGCACATGCAAACCATGCACAAGTGGATTTTTATTAAATAATGCTCAGTGTGCGCACAGTTTTCATTAGCAAAATAATAGTGCTGGCAAGTGCAGCCTCTAATTAATTTACCAACATGCCAGTACTTAAATATTCGCACGTGGCCCTATTGACATACAGTATGAACTTAGCAGTAATGATGAACTGATTGTTAGGAAAATAGATGTAAGAAGTTGATATTATTTGGGGTGAGTGGGAGTCCACCACAAGCAATAAGAACACAAAACTTTTAGTTGCTGCCACAAAGCAGGGTGTCCGAATTTGCCTACATTGCAAGGTTCAGCTAACTAACAAGAAAGTTATTCAATTGGCGTTGTAATGTACTTTCAGCCATTTTTCTTCATCCTTTGGTCTATTGTTATGTCATTTCCAATTTGCTTTCACCCATTACAGCATACACCTTGGGGCAATTGGTCAGCCTACACCAGCCACTGGTTAACTTCACTTTGAGTGACTGCATTTTGCTCTCCCGCAATGAGCACAGCTGCACACAAGGTAGTTCCCTTCACTGTCAGTGTTTATGTGTTGTACTTTAGCGTTGCCTTTGTGTTTCAAGCCAAGTGTGATAGCAGGGCACTTTTGATGTTAAGGGCATATTCCAGCTTTATCAGTTCCTGCCTTTTGCCAATGCGTATCTGACTAGTGTTATTTTACCATTCTGAAAACATTATGGAGACTGGAGCCTTTCAAAAGACAAAAGTAATACAAACATCAGCTCACTCAAACGCTGATTAGAAGCTCATGTGTCTGCTCAATCTTTGCAATTCCTTCTGCCTTTCTTTCTTGTTTTCTTACTTTCCTTCTTTGATTTTCATTTTGTCTTCCCTTCTATTTGCTTTCATACTTTCTTTCCTCCTTTATGCTTTCTTTTTCTTTCTTAACTTCCTTACATATTTCTTCCTTACCTTCTTTCTTTTTTTAATTTCCTTCTGTCTTTCCTTTTTCCTTCTTGGCTTCTATCTTTCTTGTTTTCTATTTCCTTCCATCCTGTCTTTCTTTCTTTCTTTCTTTCTTTCTTTCTTTCTTTCTTTCTTTCTTTCTTTCTTTCTTTCTTTCTTTCTTTCTTTCTTTCTTTCTTTCTTTTTCATTCCTTCATTCTTACATTTATTTCCTTCCTTCCTGCCTTCTTGCCTGTCTTTCCTTTCTTTCCTTTCTTGCCTTCCTCATTCCTTGTCTTCCTTCTTTCCTCTATTGCCTTCATTCTTACCTTCTTAACTTCCTTTTTGCTTTCTTTCTTGCCTTCATTATTTTTTTCTCTATGCCTTTTTATTTATTTTGTTTGTTCTTTTTCGTCCTTCTTTCTTTCTTTCCTTCTTGCCTTCGTTTTTCCTTCTTGTTTCCTGTGTTCTTGTTTCCCTCTCTCCCTTCTTTCTCTGTCTTTCTTTCTTTCTTTCCTCCCTTTTGTCTTCCCTTCTTTATTTCTTCCATCTCATCTATTTTTGTTTTTTCTTCCCTCCATTCTTTCTTTCTTCCCTGCCATCTTTCTTCCCTCCCTCCCATCTTTCTCTCTTTCCTTCTTTCACTTTTTCCAACTTTCTCTCTGTCTCCATTTTCTTTCTTTCTTTCCTTTGTGCCTTCCTTTTTTGCTGTCTTCTCTAAAGGCAAGCAGCTGACTGGATCTTTCTAAAATTATGTTTATTGCAATGTTTTATGGTGGTTTTCAGTCAAACTTCAATCAAGCCAGTCTGTGTGGTGTCATTCACATTTTTCTTCCACCCACTCCACGATGCATCAAGGGGCAACATGTCACCCCACGTACATCATATTGCCCATCACAAGGAGCACATCCACATAAGAATTAGTTCCTTCAGTACCAGGGAGTCTTATTGGCACTTTGTGCTTTTTTGAGATCAAAAAATATTTTTTTGCCCATTACCAGCATTTTCTAAATTTGCCTCAGAAGCTTCTCAAACAATAAAGTTTTGCAAAACCATGACAAAACAACAACGACCAAAATGCTGGCATCCAAAACCAAACCTATTGGCTTTGCCAGTGCTTTTTCACTTTTTGCAGCTGTCTTAGAAGCACACGAAAGTCCTGAAACACATGAAATATGAAGCAAATATTTCTTAGGTTGATGTTTAGGTCAGAAAAACAGACTAAGCATTAACAATATATTTGAAAAGTATTGATAATTTTCAAGCAACTAATAGTTTTAGATATGCCACCAAAAGCTCTATTTTGGTACAGGCCATACATATATTTAGAATGATACAATATCATCATGTGGTGAGAGAATGCGTTATGAGACGTTAATCTATTCTGGTGGTATATTTTGAAAACAGTGTTAATAGACTTTAGCAACATGATGCGTTCCCCGAAATGCTTACAGCTATTTATGAATGAAAAGGTGATGGTATCTAAAGACACCTCTAATTTAATCATAGCCTAAACCGAGCATTTCTATTTTTTCAGCTTCTATTTTTAGAATCTTTAAGCACACCTTAAAATAGTTTAATGATCTCACCTTTGGTAATTGCTTATTGCATTCAGTGATAATTTAGAAATACGAAGAAAGAGTAAATATAGACCTAATGCATCTGTATTTGTTTTGCAAAAATTGTTAGAGTAGAAATGAAATATCTGAGTTGACATGTGATTCACAATTTGCATTGCACTTATTGATGCTCCGCTCAGTCGTTTAAAGTAAGGACACTAGACACACAAACCTGATTTATTGTTGTTTTGAAAAATTGACAGAGGGCTTGGTGCAGGTACAGCTAAGTCTCTTCAATGGTATGATTTCACTTTTGTACCTTTATTTTATAAACCAGAAAGGCTGCAATAGAATCATGTTTGCTTCCAGTGTCTCGTATTCAGATTCATATCCACATTGCACTTTGAGGAATTACAACTAAACAGTACCTGTATATTAGCAGAAACTGTGATGGGATAAAAACATTGCTTATGATTGGGGTATGGTAACACGCATTTAAACAAGCGACAGCCAATTGCTATTAGAGCTTCATCATGAGAACACTCGTCTCATGACACCATCATGAGATGGTGTCATGAGAACACTGATTGCTCCAACCTAAGTTTATATTTTTAAGCTTTCATGTAAGTTCCTGTGAAGAAAATGAACCTGGTTTTGAATGACCTTATAAACAGAGGAAACCTATTGAAAAACATCCCATTTAAAATTGTTTCAGACTGCTGCATGATAAAGCATTGCACGATGAGCGCCTTGCCACTGCCTCTGCAACAAGGTGATCACTACAACGCCAAACAACAGACCACCATTTCAGTTTTGCTTCTAAATGATGCAATTTTTGTTTTGTTTTTAATGCAGCCAGTTTTCCTTAAAGAATGCTTCAAACATTTGGCACTAAGGGCCATATTTATGACCACAGTTGCCTTGCGCTTATCAAGCAACTTGGTACATGGGCTACACAACTGAAAATTAGATTTTCAAAGCCACACAAGGCCACTTTGGGGGGGCCCGGAGTGACTTCATGAATCTTGATTAAAGCAACACAGCAGAAATTGCTGCATTGCCTTACACTGCGCCAGGGAGGTGTTCCACAGTCGCTGCCTGGTTTTTGAAGTATTCCCAGATTTACCAGAACTAGTCAACCTGGTAATTCCCAGTAGAGGCATAATGAGGAGAATTATCTGTATTTCTCTTAGTTCCTTCCTCTTTCTATGTGTGCTGTGATTATTTTCCATATATAAAGCAACCACAGTTGCAGCATGACATAAGACAATACTTGAGTATTAAGTTGGAAATATATATCAAAGTTACATTTTATAAGCATTTTTTTCAAACATGTATCTACTCCTCATTAATTTTGTTAGCAAAACCTTTTCGTATATTAACCCGTTCGGTGCTCCTGATGAGCTGGACTCGTCATGGCACACAGTAGCCGTGTGCTCATGACAAGTCCAGCTAGTCATGACACCCACCCACGTGGCTGGTGCTCCCCCCGTGGGCAGACGATCTGGGTTTTGTTACTGGGGAAGGCAGGGGAAGACCTTCCCCTGCCTCCCCCCGCTCTCCCCTCCGCGTCATCAATGACGTCAGCGCGCGTCGGTGAACCAAGAGGTAAGTTTTGGGGCTGGGGAGGGGGGGTATTTTCTCAAAAGAGACATCGAGGGAAAGGTTTTCCTTTCCCTCGATGCCTCTTTTGTGCATTCCTGCTGCACGAACGTGCGATCGTGCAGCAGGAATGCCCACTAGATGCCCACTAGATGCCAGGGATTTTTTTTTTGAAAGGGCCATGACTTTCCTGTTTGGGGGGAGCGGCCCCTTAGACAAGGGTCGCTCCCCCTTTTGGGGGCAATATATTCTTGCTTTGTCTGCCCCTCTGGGGGGGTGCAGGCATTTTTTTTAAATAAAATCGGCCCACTGGCCATTTTAAAGCAATGTAGTGGGGAGTGGCCCCTTGGGCAAGGGTCACTCCCCTTTGGGGGTCTTTCTTTTTAGGTAGTTTGTTTTGTTTGGGGGAGTGGCCCTTTAGGCAAGGGTCGCTCTGCTTTTTGGGGGCAATGTATTCAGGCTTTGTCTGCCCCCTGGGGGGGGCAGATTTTCTTTATTAAAAACAAAATGCTCACTGGACCACCAGGGAGTGTTTAGTGGGAAGTGGCCCCTTGGGCAAGGGTCACTCCCCTTTGGGGGCTTATGATTTTGGCAGTCTGCCCCCATGGGGGGGGGGCAGATTTCGCCATTTTTAGGTCGAGCACTCGAGACCTCTTGTATATGTTTTAGTATATACTTATATATTTATTAACCCTGGGCGTAGTTCGCGAAGTAGCGCTACGCGTAGCTACGCAAAGTGCACTTCACACTACACGAGCTACGCGTAGCACTTCGGGAACTGCGTAGTACCCTGTTCGCACTGTGCAAGATGCCGTTTTCAATGATTGCACAGTGCGGACAAGCATCTGGCACTGCAATCATTCAAAATGGCATCTTGCACAATGCGAGCTGTAGTTTTCCACTCGCAATGAGCAACCTGACCTCCCCGCGTTGAGAATCTCGCCGGGAGATTTATTTTCCCCGCTCGTGATCGGCAACTTGATGTTGCTGATCGCGAACGAGGAAAAAGTCTCGCTGGGATGTCATTTTGCTTGCTCGCGGTCGCCAACTTGTCGTTGAGGACTGTGAGCAAGCAAAAAATGACCGCTGCACTACACTACGCGTGTTTGCACTGTGCTACGTGCAATTCGCGTAGTGCGAAGTAGCGCATACTTCGCAAACTACGCGAGCGTAGCGTAGTGCTTTGCCCAGGGTTAATATTTATATGGTTTGTGGGCTTTGGAGATCAGCCCTAGGACTTTTCTGCTTCCGCTTAGGGACTTTTTTTCTGATCAACTGACTCTATTTAACTTTCTTGATAGAAAACGACGAGCAGATGTCAGTAAAATACCAGAATCACTTCAGCATTCTCTAGTTTTCAGTCCATAGAAATTGTCTTCCACGAGCACCCATAGACAATAATATTTTTTTTAAATCTTGTATTTTCAGTGATATGACCACCGAAGGCCCAGATTTTATATTAAAAACAGAGCTTTGGACTCTACCATTTCCCACTGAAAGGCAATATTTCTCCCCGTGTGTTCCAATACTTGGCGTGTCACACAGTTTAGTGCTTGCTTTCCCTCCATGTCAAAGAACAGCAGATGTTTCAGGGCGCAGGCTAATGTGCTGCATAGCTAAGTATATATAAGGTTCCAAAGGCGAGACTGATTGCATTGCAAATGCTTGTTTAATGTAGAGTCCACTAGGCCACCAGGGAGTTATTTGTGGAGAGTGACCCCTTGGGCAAGGGTCACTCTCCTTTGGGGTCAATATTTGTTGCTGTCTCTGCCCCGCAGGGGGCCAGATCGCCATTTAAAAAAAAAATTGGGCCCACTAGACCACCAGGGATTTTTTTGTGGGGAGTGGCTCCTTCGGCAAGGGTTGCTCCCATTTGGTGAGCATTAATTTGGCCGTTTCTGCCACCCTGAGGGGCAAATCGGCTGATTTGTTTTTTTGTAGGGCCACTAGGCCACCCGGGTTTGTTTGTTTTTATGTTGGGGAGCGGCTCCTTTGACAAGGGTCGCTCCCCTTTATGGGAGGATGATTGTGGTCATTTCTGCCCTCTTTGGGTGGCAGAATAGCAGTATGTTTTGAGGCCCATCTGTCCTCCAGGGGGGCAGAAGCCACTAGACATCTTTTTTTTTCTCTTTTTTTGTGTTTGGGAGTGGCCTCAAGGGCAAGGGTTGCTCCCCTTTTACGGGGGTGAATATTTTATTTACACTCTTAGGCCCACCTACCCCTTAGCTTGGCTGGTGGATTGTGTGTGGACTGGTGCATTATTTGCATATGTGATTGTAATGTTTTTTTCTCCTTTTTATTCTAGTGTAAAGCTTTGGATTCCTGTTTGAGATTTCGACAGTGGTGTTCTGCAGTTTTGCGCAGTTGCATTTTTTTGGTAAGAAAAACATTTTTGTTGTATTTTCTCCAAATTATTATTTTTGTAATGTATGAATGAATTTTTTTGTAAGTGGTGTCATAATGGCAGCTTATTTAGTTAGTGTTTTGTGCATGGAATTCTTTGCAATGTGTTTTGCATTGTTTTATGTGTAATTTTCTTTTCTCTTTCTTTTTTAGTGGGATATTGTTAATCCATACAGTGTCTGTGCAAAAAAGTAGGTGGTGGTGAATTTAGCTGCTTCTGGCAAGTGAGTGGTATCGTTTTGGACTATATAGGTATTTCTGATAAAGGTGCATTTTGTTTATTACCTGTTTATTACCTATTTTACAAAGTGTTTGTTGTTGTTGACTTGTTTGACAAGTTACTTTTATTAGCAAGCAGCATGGCTAGCCATAGAATGACTGCTCAGCAGGTGGTTGGTATGCTTCTTGAATCTTCCTCTGAGCCGGATTATGAGACTGACAGTGCATCTGAGGGAGAGGAGGGAGGGGAAGATTCAGGCAGTAAGTTTTCTCTCCACATGGAATCATCGGATGATGAAGGTACTCTCAGTGCAGATGAAGCTACTCTCAGTGCGGATGATGTGCCTGTTTTTAGAGGAGGATACTGCTGTGCCGATGGTGCAAGAGGCATCTGGATTGCAGCCTGAGGCTGCTAGGCTTCTTACTGGAAGTGCTGGACTCTGGGTTGATCCAAACATGGTGCAGCCGGTGTTGCCTGCCTTTAGTGGTGATGCAGGGTGTAGAGTGGATTGTGAACATTTTTTGCCTATAGTTTTTTCAGTTGTTTATGGATGATGTATTTTTGGGTTAGATTGTTGAGCAGACTAATTTGTATGCTGAACAGTTTTTGAGGGACTACAGTGACAAACTTAGGCCCCACTCTAGAGCTACCCGGTGGACTCCCACAAATTTGGAGGAGATGAAGAAGTTTTTGGGTTTGACTTTATTGATGGGTTTGATAAGGAAGCCGTCCATGGCTTCATATTGGTCTACCAGTCCCTTGATGGCAATGGCCATATTTCCTGCAGTTATGACTCGTGATCGGTATTTACTTTTGCTACGGATGCTGCATTTTGTTGATAATTCTTTGACTTTGCCACGAGATTACCCTGTCTGTGACCGTCTTTTTAAGATTCGGCCTGTTCTTGATCACTTAGTAGATCGATTTTCAGAGATCTATACTCCAGGGAAAGAAATATCTATTGATGAGTCTTTGGTCTTGTTCAAGGGCCGTTTGGTTTATAGGCAGTAAATCCCTAGCAAGAGGGCACGCTATGGAATTAAGCTGTATATGTTGTCTGAGAGTAGGACAGGATATGTTTTTAATTTCCGTGTTTACACTGGTAGGGATTCCACTATTGACCCCCCTGGTTGTCCGTCCACTTTTTGGAGTTTCTGAGAAAATTGTGTGGGATCTTGCTAGAGGACTGTTTAACAGAGGCCACCCTTTGTACCTTGATAACTTCTACACTGCTGTGCAATTGTTTAAGGAATTGTTCAAAGTGGACACTTTTGCTTGTGGCACAATCCGCTCTAACCGTAAAGGTTATCCAAAAGAGCTTGTTTGCAGAAAACTTCAGAGGGGACAGTGCAGTTCCTTGAGTAGTGATGAACTACTAACTGTGAAATTTGTGGACATGAGGGATTGGTACATGCTGACTACCATCCATGATGAGAGTACTTCACCTGTGGCTGTTTGGGGTCAGATTTCTGAAGTGCGCAAACCTGTATGCATTTTATACTACAATAAGCACATGGGTGATGTTGATAGAGTAGATCAGAGGTTGGAACCTTACACTGCTATTCATAAGGCTTATGTAAGGCTTATGTTTGGAATAAGAAGTTGGCCATCCATCTCTTTAATTTAGCAACTTTTAATGTTTTTGTTGTGCTCAAGGAGTGTTCTACTTCATCAAAGTTGACTTTTGTTCAGTTTCAGCAATCTCTGATAGGCAGCCTTGTTGTTGTGGAACAGGCAAGGGTTCCTAGAGTTGGAGTGGTGGAGGATGTGGCTCGATTGAAAGATCGCCACTTTCCTGATTTCATTCCTCCCACATCCTCAAAAGAGTTTCCCACTAGGAGATGTAGAGTCTGTTGGCGAAGAGGTACGCGGAAGGAGACTCCTATGTATTGCCCCGAGTGTCCTTCTAACCCTGGGCTGTGTGTCCCTGCTTGTTTTAGAGCGTACCACACGCAAAATAATTTTTGGGAGCACCCATGAGTGGTAAAGTGAACTGCCTGGTCTGTATTCTTTAAAAAATTTGATTCTGTTTCAAGATTGGCATTAGTGCAATGTATTTTGTTTCAGATTTTTGTGTTAGTAGATTTGTATCTATTTGCAATTTGTTTGTGTTTTTATTTTTGTCAAAATCCTAAATGTGATGTGTGTGTAGGCTGGCGCTTGGCTGGTGGTGTGCGGGGACTGGTGCTTGGCTGGCGGTGTGTGTGGACTGGTGCTTGGCTGGTGGTGTGCCTGGACTGGCGCTTGACTGGCGGTGTGCGTGGACTGGCGCTTGGCTGGCGGTGTGCGTGGACTGGTTACTTGGCTGGCAGTGTGCGTGGACTGGTGCTTGGCTGGCGGTGTGCATGGATTGGAGATTGGCTGGCAGTGTGCCTGGACTGGCGCTTGACTGGTGGTGTGTGTGGACTGGCACTTGGCTGGTGGTGTGTGTGGACTGGCACTTGGCTGGTGGTGTGCGTGGACTGGTACTTGGCTGGCAGTGTGAGTGGATTTGCAGTTGGCTGGCGGTGTGCGTGGATTGGCGCTTGGCTGGCGGTGTGCGTGGATTGGTGCTTGGCTGGCAGTATGCGTGGATTGGTGTTTGGCTAGTGGTGTGCGTGGACTGGCGCTCGGCTGGCGGTGTGTGAGTAGTGACTTTCTGCTGGTCACTACACACACTGCTAGCTGAGTGGCATTCCACGCAATCCATCAGCTTGTGTGGTTGCTGTGTCAGGAATGTGAGCGTGTGAAAGTGATGGGCCCTTAAATGGCGCTGTCTGCTGGTGTGATGTTGTAATGTGATGGGCCCGCGGCTGGTGGTGTGAATGGTTTTGTATGTGTCACACGTATGAAAGGTGTATGAATGGCCTGTTAAGAGGTTGGTGCCTTGTCGTGGCTTTACAGCTCACGAGCTGTTAGTCGATGGTTCAGTTTCTCGCCCTTTCAGTTATTAACAGTGTATTTCCTTTTTGTGAAATCACTTGCTAATACAATTGTACATACTGAACCATCACTCACCCTCGTGCCAAATCCAACCAGTATGTGTGTGTGCTTGAGGATTAGATGGCTGTGCAGTAATATTTGTCTTTCTGAAACAGGGTGTACCTTGTCCCTTTTTGTGAATGTTGTAATGTGTTGTTTTTGTGCCTGGTGGTGTGAATGGTCTTGCGTGTATCATGTATGAAAGGTGTGTGAATTGGCCTGTTAATCGGTTGGTCCATTGCCATGGCTTTACAGATCACGAGCTGCGAGTCACTGGTTCGGTTTTTTGTCTATTTAATTATTGACAGTGCATTTCATTTTTGTGAAATCTCTTGTTAATAAAATTTTATATACAGAACCATCACTCGCCTTCGTGCCAAATACAACCAGTATGTGTGTGTGTTTGAGGAATAGATGGCTCTGCAGGAATCTTTGTCTTTTTAGTCTCTCTGCCAAGGTGTACATTCCATCTAAGAATAACCTACCAACTGTAGATATTGTCATAAACCCATGGGAGTTCATGGTGATGTCTCTCTTGTGAATTCCAACAAGTTATTTTATCCACAATGTCCTGCAACCCTCAAAATGTCTGTCACATTTCCCTTGCAATATTGTGCCGAAATTCTCACGCTGTATAAATAAACAACTAATTATGTCAAAACGATCTGGTTTTGCAAGGGGGGTCACCTGTGTTTTTGGCCCCGTGCTCGGCGGCCATCTAGGGAAACCTACCAAACTCACACATTTTTTAAAAGTAGACACCGGGGGCTTCCAGGGAGGTATGGCTTGCGTGGATCCCCCAATGTTTCCTTACCCAGAATTCCCTGCAAATCTCGATTTTAACTTGAAAAAATCACTTTGTTCACATATTTTTGTGTGGGAATGTTGTGGCATCACCGGGCTCACTCATAAACTGTGTGAAGATGTGAATGCCACAGACACATGATGTCTTGTCAATAAAAGGAACTACATGGTCTGCCCTCATACAAACTCAGTGGGCAGAGAAGGTGACCATATGGCAGAAGCCGAAAAGCTCTGTCAACGGAATGTGGTTTGAGGTACACACATTGTGGCCCTCAAAAAAGGGGCAAGGTAAGAGAAGTCTAGTAAAGGAGACATTTTTCCAGGTAACAGGTGCAAAGGCTCTTCCTGAAGGAGGATCCCATCTCCATCTTAACCAGTGCTTAATTTGAGACAGTGGTTTCTTGTGCTTGGCACAAGCATTTAATTGTAGGTACAGGTGCCTATGACAGTCTGCCATATGGTGGCACTGTTTTTTTTAATTCAGAGTTGAGCACAGCAACTTTTGTTTATTAAATCAATATACATTAAGACTGTCTAATACCGGCTGCCAAATCCATTCTTTTAACTTTGGGGTCCTGAAATTGTCAGAACTGTCACACTTGTAGGAGTGTGACTTATTAGTTATGCTGTTACTGTAACTGACAGCAGCAATGGACAGTGCAGCAGGAAGTGACCTGCTGACAGGAGCCCTTGCACTTATTTTTCACAAATTAAGCAAATTGTTGTACAATTGTTTTTACAATTTTAACCCACCTCATTGACCATAAACTCACCACCATACACCCTGACCTGCATTTACGTAAAATCTCAATGTTCCAAGCCCTACTATCCAAAAGGCCAAGCCTTACTATCTTTCCACTATATCACAACTCCCCACTTATATCAAACTGTCTTCCCTCCTAACAGATATGTGTCACAGTCAGCTTTATCATCCACTTTAGAGTTGATGGGATTTAGAGTCAATAACTACATAGTGTTAGGCTGTTCATAGCCAATACTTCCAGAAAATGTTTCTGAGAGAAGATTTTATCAAGATTTGGAACGGTGGAGGCTGTGGAGACCAGACAATTCTCTGAATATGAGGTTGCCTTATTGGGAATAGTAAGGAGTTGCTAAAAATAGGGACAATGGTGTAAACATTGACCAGTGGTAATTTTGCTATGCAATATTCTGCATACGGAACACAGAGATTTACCACATTTTGCTCACTATTAACTTTCTGTTTCACTTCCAGGTTATGCTTGTTAAAGACAGTAAAAAAGGCCACAGGAAATCATTCTGTGGCTTCTCTGCACTGACCACCTTCGTGCTTTTGCCATTACTTCACGTCTATGCATTTGCAGGCTTGCTGAAGCTTTGCTCACCCCATATTCGTCCTGTCCCCATAAATATTTCTAGCAGAGTTCTAGTTCTCCGATAGATCACAGAACCTATACGTCCTCTGGAGAGTTTGTCCTTTATGTTCTTTGTGTTGCATTCCTAACCAATTGTGAGAAAGTGTGTCTTTGTGCGTGGTCCCCCACATTTTGTGGGTTGATGATGGTAGTGTTTTCAACTATGCACTTTGTGGTACTGCTATCCAGGCACCGTTATATGTGCTATGACCCCTAAAGCATGGTAATATAGGCTAATCCCTAGTTGGCATACTTACATTTCTAGTAAGATCATAGCATAGTAAGTCAAATGTCACCCTTGGACAGCATCATGTATTGTGCTAGTCACTAGGCTGACAAGGAATACATGACTTCAGACTAATCTCAATAGCCTGACATCTTCAGCTATTACCCTGCATGTAAACCTGTAAAAATAACCCTTCTGATAGAAATAAACCCTGCTTTTAATATTGCCCCTGAGTCACCCTAAGTCATTGTAGTTCACAAAGTAGGGTGTCTGAATTTGAGCCTGATTTAGACTTTGGTAAACTGGAATTTACTCAGTCCGGGTGATGGAGTAAAGTACTCCATCCTCTGTCCATCAAATTTAGAGCTATCAGCTGGCCCAGCAGACATCTCTAGCAAATGCAGGAACTGCTGTTGTAGTGATTCCTGTAAATGTTTTGAAAGTTTGAGAGGCGAAACTTAAAAATCTGTAAAAGAAAATCAAACAAACAATAACAATAAAATAAAGCTGCAATAAGTCAGTTCTTGCGACTTTACAATAGAAAACAAGACAAAAGTAGACATACATCAAAAAGATAAGTGATCCTGAGTAAGACATCCAGCTTCGTCACATCTTATCATGCTTTTGTGGGCACCCTCTGGATTTAACAACATACATTGCTGTAGTAGCAGTAAAGTTCATCCCCCTAGTCCATTCCGAATGGGCGGGGCACGTTGGGATCTCCAGTGTCGAGCAATGTCCCTCTCTGTGGTAATATGGCCCACTCCGATCAGCAGGCGGATGCTGCGGTTCACCCTAGGTGTCCAACAGGCCTGGGAGAATCAGCTTTGGGTCAAAGGGACTAATCTGTGTATGACATGAGAAAAGGTAGTGCAAGATAGAAAATGTGTTGCCAGTAGGCTTGTATAATGGGAGAGTCCCAAACCATATGGGAAAAGGAGCCCGATGTGTCCCTCTACCTCCAGCATTGTGGTGTCATCACGCTCCTTATACAATATAGACACAAAGGACTGTAGTAGATGTGGTGAAGATATTTTAATTGGATGAGGCAGAGCCTTATCCATATCGCAAGGGATCTAGGGCCATTCTTGCCTCCCCACAGTAATCGTCATCTAAAGAGCCCAGGTCTCCCTCCCAACTCTCCCTGCGAGTAGTCCTGGGGTCTGGATCATTATTCACTAAAATGCAATAAAGGCTGTACATGCCTTTCTCAACAAGGTGTGATTTAAGCAGATGAGCCTCAAGGGGATTAGACTGAGGGAGGGGCTTTAAAGGATCAAGTTAGATCTGAAGGGCAAGTCGCAACCGAAGGAAGCATTACAATTGTAACTTATGCAATGTGAAGGTGGTGGCCAGATAATGGAATGGGCAAATGGCTGAGCCCTGCCACATGTCTCCCTTCATTGTAATGACAGTAGAGCCCCATGCCCTGAAGCCCTGCAGCGTGGCAGAGTGGGGGGGGGGGGCCAGGAGCCAGCCCAAAGTTGCATCATCGGCATTGGGACCTCGTGCCAACTAACCCACCTTATGGATTGGTGCCAAGACAATAGAGTTGAGCGTGTGGCTGGGGGAGGGATGTGGGAATTGTACATCCATAGAGTATGTTAAGGGTATTGTGGAGTTCCAACTCAATGAGTTCTGCCGCAGTGGCATGGTTCTGGTGGTCAGTGATAGGGCGAAGGTGGCTTGCACAACAGTATAGTTGAGGATCAGAGAACCCCAGTCCGCCCTCGTAGCAGTACAACACACATTTATAGAAGGAAATCTGCAGGACACCTCCCGCCCAGATGAAGCTTGAGGCCTTGGCTTGTGGTGTGCAGAAGAAGGTAGAGAGAATGGGATGGGGATAGTTCTGTAGGGTGTAGAGAAATCTCGGCAAGGAGATCATTTTGAAAAGTGCACCTCTGTCAGCCACACTACGGGGGAGAGTGGCCCAATGAGCCATGTCCCTACCAACTGAGCTGACGAGGGGTGTGATATTATGGTTCCATGCTTGCTGTAGTGAAAAGGTGATGTTTATGCCCAGGTAGCGTAAGTGCTCTTTGGACCACTGAAACAAGATTGTGGCTCGTATATCATTGCGGGGGCCCCAGATCGGGACATAGGTAGACTTGGACCAGCTCAGCACACACCTGTAACATATGTAAGAGACAAGGGAATATGGCCTTGGGTTTGCTCATATAAACAAGAAGATCATCCACGGATAGTGAGACTCTGTCCTCGCTGCCATCAGACCAATGTAATCTGCGTAGTTGTGCGTTCCGCCAGATTCATCCTACTAAGGGTTCAATAGTGAGTGTGAATAAAAGGGATGAGAGAGGACAGCCCTGCAAGTGCCCCGCTCAATGGTAATAGCAGGGGAGGTTGCCCAGATGACTCGGTCCCTTACCCAGGGGTCTAAGTAGAGCATCCACGACCAGCAGCAAAAAGTTGTGCCGAAATGAATTCGCTCCAACAGCCAAAACAGAAAGTGCCAACAGTCTGTGTCGAAGGGTTGTTCGATTTTTATCGAGACAACGGCTCAACATTCTGCCATGTCTTGGGAGAAGCGATCACATTATGCACCCTACAAAGTCATTGTTATGTGCTACATAACGATGCTTTGGTTCGGATGGATAAGGGTTGTAACTGCCTTTACTAGGCAGTTTGCTAAAACTTTTTCCAGTATCTTAATCTCCCTACTGAAAATGGTGATTGGCCTGAATGACCCGCAGTGCCCGGGGATTTATGTGTTTTAAGGATATTATGGCACCACAGAGGTCGTAGGGGACCTGGCCCATTTTGAGTGCCTCTTTGAGCATTGCAAGTAGGGAAGTAGGGGAGTAGACAACAAGGAGGCATTTTCTTTTATACACTTATAATGGAAAGTCATTGGGGCCCGGATTTTTCCTACTGAGAAGCAAGTCAATGGCTGAAATAATATTGCCTGCCGTCATGGGTTTCTCCAGTACTTCCTGTCTCTGTCTGTAAGCTGTGTACAGAACAGGGTGGAGGTGTTTGTCCTCCGGCATTGGGTGGTCTGTATAGTGGTCAGTATAGTAGCTGGTGAATTCCTGCGTTATTGAGTGCGGGTCTGCCACTTCTCGACCCACCTCTGTATTAATGGACTGGATAATGCCAGCAGCTAGATCTCGGCTTGCCAGCCAATGCAAAAGATGCCCCGCCTTCTCCCTGTAAATCTGACCCTGTGAGTCAAGGTGGGCTGAGGATGCGATGTTCAGTTTTTTCTGAGTGTGAGTCGTTTGAAGTCTGCCACATATTTAAGGTAGGAAGGGGGGTTTGTGGTACATGCCTCATCTGCGGAGCAGAGGTCTTGTTCAAGGGTAAAGACCTCAGTGAGTCGACGGGAGTGGGCGGCTGATTGGTAGGAGACTATATGGCCACAGCGGGTCACCTTCAGGCCTCCCCTAATGTGGTTGGGGAAATTACAGATGGTGCATTAATTCTGAAATAGTCGCAGATGTGTGCCTGAAGGAAGTCCACAAAGTCAGAGTAGGTGAGCCACCATGCGCTGAGCTACCAATGACTGAGTTGTTGGTGCCTTGAAGGCCTGAGTGACAAGGTCATGAGAGCATGGTCTGTTAGTGCCCCTGGGAGTATGCGTTCATCGAGCACGCTGGCAGGGTCAGCTAAGGCAGAAATATATAATTGAGCTTAGTGTGGGATTTATGGGAATGCGTGTAAAAGGCATATTCCTTGGCTTAGGGATGCAGTAATTGCCAGTAGTCAGAGAGAGTCAAAGAGGAGACCCAGGCAGCCAAATCGTGCATTTGGTGAGCAGAAGGGTTGCTCGAGTCTAGGTGCAGGGCCATCACAGATTTTAAATAGCCCCCAGAAGGATAGGGCCGGGGAAGGATTTGAGGAGGAGGGGGGTGAGAGCCTGTAGTGTGGGGGTCACCATCATAGGGAGGGCATAAACAGAGGCAAATCATCTATTGAAGCCCCTCCATGTCCCCTTTCACCAGAACAAAGCACCAAAGGGCATCACAATGTGAGAATGTTACATTTAGTGGGAGTCGTTTGTGGTGGAGAATGGTAGCGCTACTGAAGCTAGTTGTGCACCCTGCATGATACACTCTAGTATTGCCCCCTCGTTGTACCACTGGCCAGTGGTTTCCTAGGAGGTAGGTATCTTGAAGTAGTACCACTAGTGGAGAGTGGCGTTTGAGGTATTGAAAGATGTCCCCTTGCTTAATTTTGTGGTTGAGACCATTTCCAGTTGAGGAGAGAGCAGTGATCAGTGTGCTAGCGTATGTCATGGGGGGCGGTCAAAAAGGGGGTAAGTAAGATAAAGCAGACTTAGAGTGCAGCGGTAAACTGGCATAAACAAGCATATGTAAGAAATGTTAGAAATTGAGTCTTTAGTTGGCAGTGGTTTGCACCCTGGTGAAGTAGGGACACTCACTGTAGTCAGGGTAAGGTAGCCACAGAGCTAAGATAACCCCTGATAAGCCCCTTCGTTGCTTGGCACGAGCAGTCAGTCTTATATCATAGGCAATGTGTAAAGTATTTACACACACACACACACACACACACACACACACACGCACACACACACTCACACACACACACACACACACACACACACACACTCTCACAGTGAAAAACCTACATAAGGAGTCCACACAAGTTTAGAAAAAGTGCCAATATTTATCTGAGTAAAACAAGATCAAAACAACAAAAATCCAATATACAAAAATTAAAATATCACTTTTAAAATATTAAGCAAGTTCAACCATAAACTCAGTGGATGCATTTGTTTAGCACAAAGTACCTTAGATGTGTAAAAAATCAAAGATGAAGCAAGGCGCAGGGGAGGTGAAGTGCCGGAAAACAAAGTAATGCCCTTGTTCCTTACTATGTAGTGAAGGTAATGGTCGGTTTCTTATTGGCAGCTGCATTGGTTCCTTACTGCTAGGCAGGGGAGGTGATGCATCGGTTCCTTACTGGCAGGGGGGTTGATGTATCAGTTCCTTACTGGCAGGATAGGTGCTATGTCAGTCCCAGACACGCATCCTCAATTCCTTACTGTGGTGCAGTGTTGATGAATTAATGATGCCCAAAGATGATGGGATGAAAATCCAGGCATGTGGTGCCAATGCAAAGCAGTGATCGGGCACTGCGGCGATTGCTCATGCGTAAAGGCACTGCATCAGAGTTGGAGCAGGTGTCATGGATGTCGGTGACACAGGGCTCGAAACTCACGCTTCAGCGATTTCCCTGACATTCTGCAACATCAAATTGGGGCCTGCGGTGAAAGCTGTGTTTGATGCATCAAGCGGGAACCACACATCTGGGCAGGCAGTGGTGATGCATCGATCTTTTGCAGTGATGCGTCAATAAAACAGATGCTAGGAGTTGATGCATCAATTTTTTCCTTCAGATCATCAGTTTACACTTCCACGGGTCCAGGTACTGGTTTTGGCACCCCTTGGCAAGTGAGGACTCTCAGCAGAAGAACCCAGGCACTAGCAGGTGAAGTATTTGTTGGCCCTGGGACTTCTGAACAGGAAGCAATCTCAGCTCAAGCCCTTGGAGAACCTTGGAAGCAGGATGCAGAAAGCAAAGCCCAGTCTTTTCACTCCCAGGACAGAAGCAGCAAGCTGCAGGCCAGCAAAACAAAGCAACTGGCAGAGTGGTAGTCCCTCCTAAAGCATCCAGCTCTTCTTCCTAGCAGAATGTCCTCAATCCAGAAGTGTTCTGATTTTGGGGTGTCAGGGGTACAATACGTATACCCCATTCTACCTTTGAAGTAGGCAAACTTCAAAGAAAACTCTTTGTAGTGCACAAGACCTTGACTTTCCCTAACTTGGCATCTGAGTCAGACACACTACAGGGGGTGGACAGTTGTGTGTGAGGACAGGCACAACCCAATATATGTGTCAGTGACCACTTCTCCCATCACTTTAGCTCAGGAAGACCTACCAGCCAGGTTATGAGCCATCAGGATATGCAAGGCACACCTCATCTTTCTTTGTGTGGCTGTCTAGAGTGAATGCACAGGAGGTCAACTGTCAGACAACCCAGACATGCATTCTACAGAAAAGCAGAGTCAGTGATTGGCTGAGCAAAAAAATGCCTGATTTCTAAAAGTGGCATTTTCAAACTTACAATCCAAAAACCAACTTCACCAAAAGATGTATTATTCAATTGTGAGTTCAGAGGCCCCAAACACTAAATCCCTATCTGCTTCCAATGGGAAATTACTTAAAAGATATTTCAAATCAATCCCCATGTTACCCTATGGGAGAGATAGGCCTTGCAATAGTGAAACATGAAATTAGCAATATTTCACTCTTAGGACATGTAAAACATACCAGCAGATGTCATACCTTTTAAATAGACTGCACTCTGCCCCTGGGGCTGCCATGCGACTACCTTACGGGTAACTTACATGTAGTTAAAGGGAGGGTTTGGCCTGGCAAGAGGGTGCACTTGCCAGGTCAAAATGGAAGTTTAAAACGGCACTCACAGACACTGCAGTGGCAGGTCTTTGGCAAGTTTGTAGGACTAATTGTTTGGGTGGCAAAATCAGTGATGCAGGCCCATTAGTAGCATTTGATTTACAGGCCCTGGGCACACCTGGTGCCCTGTACTACGAACTAACTAGTGAATCAAATATGCCACTCATGGAGAAACCAATCACCAGTACAATTTTGAAAGGGAGCACTTGCACGTTAGCACTGGTCAGCAGTAGCAAAGTGCACAGAATCCAAAAACCAGCAAAAACAAAATGCCATGCACAGTCAAAAAAATGTCAGAGGCAAAAAGACAAGGGAAACAAGCCAAAGGATGCCTGGTCTAACAGCACACAACAAATAAACATATGATTATTAAACTAAATCCCAACAAAACTACCCCCACCCCAGAAACATCTGTCACCCCCCTGCAAACAACACCCAATAACTAGGTGGGAAACAAACAAAAAGTGACCCACTGAAACCCAATTCAGCCCAAGCTGGTTGAAGGACATGGTGGTGCTGGAGGCAATCAAGTCATTGTGGTCGGAGGTGGCCTCAGAGGTAGGTCAGTCAATCCCCAGGAGGGTCCGGTCATCTGTCGGCCCAATAGAGGAGGAGGGGAAGGTAGAGCAGTGAAGGAGGCGGTCATTGCTGCGGATCTTCCCTTGTCCCCCTTGGAGTCTTGAGAGGTGTATAGATCTTGTGGGTATCTTTGGGGAGAGGCTGGTGGCTTTCCCTCCCATATCTGAGGAACCCTATGGGGGCAGGACGGTGCTTTTTAAGGGATGCTGTTCAGTGGCCCAAAAGAGAACTTCTTCCGGGTGGTTGAAGAACCAGGATTTGGAGTTGTGGAGTACTTTGAGGGACACGGGGAAGAGCAGCATGTAGCGGGAACCCATAAGTCACAACTGTTGCTTAACGGTGTAATTTGTCATGCGCCGCTGCTGTACAGCCCCGATGCAGTCTGGAAATATCATCACTTGGGTATTTTGTAAATGAAGGCCCATTATCTTACTGGTCTTTTGTGTTCCGATCCCAGTAATGAAAGAATTTGGCTTTTAAGAGCCGAGGTGGAGCTATCTGGATGCTGTTGTGCCAGGGAGCGGTGCGCCCTGTCCACTGAAAAACAAGTAGACAGTGAGGAGTTGGGCAGTCAGGAGGTCAGCCAGGTCTCCAGGAAGTGTTCTGGGGGCTGCCCTTCGAAACCCTTGGGGACTCCCACGACACATAGGTTGCACAGACTGGCTCAGACCTCAGCATCTTCTGCGTGGGCCTCCAAATCTGCAGACGTCATCCCGAGGTGTTAGACTGTGGATTTGAGTTCTTTGATGGTATCTTCCAGCACCGATACCCAGCCTTCAGCCTCCATGACTCTGTCTACTACTCCCCTCAGTCCCTTGGGTCTGTTGTAGGTCCCTGGGTTGCCATGGTGGGGGCATTGTAGCGATCTATTTTGACTTGGGAATGAGAAGCCTGCGACTTGTTGCAGCCCGTGGTGGAACTTGAAAGGGCTGGCGGGTGGGTCCACTAGTTGCACGTTGTTGCAGTGCAGAAACCTTGGGTAACGGGAATCAGGACAAAACCATGTACCTAATATCCTCCCTTTGTCACAGACCCAACATCACATTAACACATTCACTCGTACAATCATTGGTGGGGACCATAACACCAACATTCACACTATGCTTCTCACTGGTCTGCACTTACAGGAGAAATGAATGTTCCAAGCGCTGACATGAAAGGAATACCTTATAACCAATAGAGAGAAAAATTATTTACATTTCTATACACTAATACCCTTATTACTGCACATCTTAAACCTAAACATTAAGATACTCCTCCCACGTGATCAACGGATCAATTAGTTGTTTTGGTATTGATGATTTAGTCCAGCTAAAGCATACTCAATGATCCTGATCTACCTCCTTTCAATAAACGACCAAACACATTTTCTTGTTAATCAATATTTCTGTTTATCTAAATAATGCAAGAATTTTTGTTCCATCTAGTAAATTTATTACTCATTACGCAAATCACATAATACCATATTTACCTATTCTGGCTATCGGTCGTCCTCTAAGTCATCTAATTTGTCCTCAGCAGCACGCTACAGTCCCAAAGATCGGGTCAAGGACCAGAGACGTGCAAGTATCGATCAGTGCCCCTAGATTTTCGGAAGTCTTTAGTTCATCAAGAAGTTGGGCAGCAATTCAGTCTCTCAAAGATTCAGGAACACAGCCGTCACGTAGCATCACCGTCATCTCCGTCAGCAAAAGAAAACACGCAATCAAATCAGCAGCAGCCTTTTTCCCTCTCTATTCTACCGTCTTTTATGATAAAAGTAAGGTCTAAAAGATACATTTTTAAAGATTTGGGCATCATCCATGGGTCAGTTAAGATCGTTCGGTGAAGTTTCACACAGTTCATGAGGTCATATCGTCAGTTCTCATTTTATTTTGAAAAGCAAAATCCCAAAGCAGTTTTTGAAAAGAATTTGTTTTTAAATGACCCTCCCCCCCACCAGGAGAGTTTCTCCCATGGTGTGGGGTTTATTTATCAGTATTCACTGCCCTTTCCTGTCAGGTGTACCTGGTGGCGATGTACAGTAAAAACTGTCAGTGTCTTTGCACACTCTAAATGACACAGACGGAACTTTGCTTTGGCAATGGAGTACCCTCTCCACCAATGTTTGTTGCAATCTTACACTACAGTGCATTTAATTTGTAGTCTAATCAGTGTCCAAAGGTGCATTCTGGACCAAACACTTTTGTCATAAATATGGGTAATGTCAATACACAATACAGCCTGCCATTGAAATTTGAATACTAAACCACTTTGGCATTTTCTTTGCCATGGCATTACTGAAAAGGTTCACTAAGCCACTTAAGTTAAACTATACTACATAGTAATGTTTAGGGAAAAACACATGTCCTACCACACTGATTAGTAGTGCGTTACCAGTTCCCTGGTTGGAAGGAAAATAAAACCCAGGAAATAGGTTTAATTTGATTCCCTTTGAAGTTTTATTTTATTAAGTTAAATAGGTTCACTGTAGCAATTGTATTTTCTTTGGGAATTGTGATGTAGGCTGGTCTGTAGAGTCCCTAGTTCTGTGTGCATCTCCTCATTATTGTTCTTCCTATTGTCTGTTTTCAGGTACCAATAACTCCTGGCCAGATTCTTTAAATATCTTTACTATCTTTCTACCTTTCATTAATGTGTGATTCTTTACTCTCCTTTCTCTAAGGTTATCAGTATTTAAGTTTTCCTATCGTCTTTTCTGTACCAACATTATTTTATTCTTGGATTTTCAGACCGTTTCTAAGTCTGGCTGGTATCTCTGACTTTTCAGTGTATTAATTCTCCGATATTTTATTGTCTCTTTCTGAAGGGTTTGGGCCCCTTTGTATAATTATGGGAGGATGAAATAGTGGGGCAAATTATTATTTCTGATGTGGGCTGTATTATTCAAATAAAAGAGCTAGGGGGACTCTTTTCATCCTGGATCTCATTTCGAAGACAACAATAACTTAGCCCTTAATGCTCTCACTTGCAGAAACCCTCTTTGCGACCAAGGGGTTTCCATTTTAGCTACTCTCTCTTGGCACGATTCACAAAAGTAAACTGAGACGAAAGTCTAACTTTTCGACTTTTGGTATTCATAAAGGGCGTTTACAAGTAGTAAATGCCCTTTGTGAATAACGATAGTTGTAAAGTTAGACTTTCATCTTATTTTACCTTTGTGAATCGGGCCCTCAATTTTTATCCTTTAGTTGGGAAGAGCTAGGGTTTCTTCCAGTTATACCAGCACACTACCCTGGAACCCAGTTACTCACTTGGGTTAGCTGAGGGCTTCTCCTTAGGGATCCACCCTCAGGAGACCTCTCTGCTGTTGCGTTATACTCCTGCTCTTTGGCTCAGATACAGTGTAGGCTCCCTCCTGCCGCCGTCCTCTGGTATCTCATTGTCTTCTCCTGGTGTCTGCTCCTACTTCCTCACACAGCATTTCTGGCACACGCCCCCCATCCCCATTGTAGTTCTTCTTCCTCCTTTGAGAAACAGAGTTTTTCATTCTTTTCACTAACAAAGTTTTGTTTTGTCCAACCTTTTTTTTAATTACCTGTTTCTACTTTCTTTGAATGCGTTGATGTTACTTCAACCCACAGAGGAATGTCTGGTCCAACCCCTCACACAGTGTCATTATGCACAGTCCAAAAGTCAGCAAAATCAAACAGGAAAAAGTGGGGAGACCACTACAAAATAATATCCTGTCTTAAAAATGGTAAAAGGAGCTAATATATGAGGACCAAAAGTATGTAAAGTCATTAATAACTGTAGGAAAATACTTCTTTGTGCATGACAACCCCATTTTGTTTGGACTGATGCTGCTGTTTTTGTGACTCTGTGCACAGGGACTCTGCTAACCATGTGCTGGGCCATGTGCTCTGACCCCTAAAACATGTCAAAAATTGTCTGTACTCTAAAAAGAGCACATTTAACTTACCTCAAAGTTCCTATCATATGGTACAAAGCGTGCCCAAAGCCTGTAATTTAAATGTCACTAGTAGACATTTTGAGGCATGCTTGTTTTGTACATAAATTTGAGGTTCAAAGGATATTGTGGATAAGAAAAGGTCGGGTCTTTATAAGCACACACACCTTGACTCCCTGTGTGCCTAGTTATCAGAAATGTCTTTGTTTGTTAGGTTTCCCTGAATGATAGCTGGGCCAAAACCCAAAATTCACAGCTACCCACGTTGCACATAAATTGTTAGTTTTGAGTGGAAATATGTGATCTGTTCATGTTGCATTTTGTTGCCTTTGCTGTTTCGGGCAGTAGGCCCACCCACATGAGTGGGGTACTGTTTTTTATTGAAACAAGTGTGAGAATGCTGGGTGGTAGGACATTTGTGGATCCTCAAAGATTCCAGTAATTTCTCTCATGAAAATGGAAAAAAAATTATGTTTTTTGCCAAAGTTTAAGGTTTGAAGGGCATTGTGGGTAAGAAAAGATAGAGGGATCAACACAATTAAGGCAACCCTGAACTTCTCTGGATATCGAGTCTTTAGAAATGTCTGGGTTTGGTAGATTTCTCTTAATGGCGAACGAGCCGCAGGCTCAAAATCCGTAGCTACTGACATTGCAAAAAAGTAGTTAATTTTTCTGGTTAAAATGTGATGTCTTCAGGTCACCTTTTGGACTGATTTGTGTTGCGGCCGCTATGCCTAGCCACATATGTGGGTACCATCATTATCAGGAGATGTGGTAACACAGAATAGTAGCACATTTGTTATTACCCATTGATTTCAAATGTAAGCCAGTGTGCAAGAAAAATAATTTTGCAAGGTCCATCTAAATCACATGATAGTGTGGGTAACCACACATTTACAAGTGTACAAATAACCACTGTACCTAAACACAGTATCTTATGCATGTTACATAAGTTTCTTTCATACCCATTTTTCATTCATTATATTTTGCCATATGATTTGCTGTATGGTCAGACCCAATGAAAAATCTTTAGAAGCTGTAGGTCAGGTGTTGGCTATGGGCATCGCGTGTTTTTGGAGAACCTGCACACCCTATATATTCTGGTTACTTGAAGAGTCTATTGGACGTAACAATATATTATGTTTGTAAATGGGCCATTGTGACAACAAATGACAGATGAAAACATTGTCATCAATGGCTACTTTTTCAACTTATTTTCATTATTTATTTTATTTTTACTATTCGATTTTGAGGAAACTTTGAGAAATCTACACAATTGACCCTTTGCTGAATTATTATTACATTTTGTTTACTTATCAAAAGTCCATAGACTTCTAGAATGGCTCATGGGTTTTACATCTGTTTCCACCACAAACTGCAAGTAGGTTGTTATTGGAACAATGAGGAAACAAGATTACCTTTTAGAAAAATGGAAAGCCTCTGGTAACAAAAAAGGGTCCCTGCTAATCCATGCTAAATGACTGTGCTCATTCCCCTCTGCGCACTCCCCTAAACATGGTTTGATTGGCTTACACTGGATTGGCATATTTGGCATATTTAATTTACTTATAAGTCCCTTGTAGAGTGGTACAACTGATGGGCCTCTATCACTTATTGTGCCACCCACTTAAGCAGCACCCAGGCCTGCTATTCCAGGCTGAATGAAGTTTTAAACTACCAGTTCAACCCGGCAATATAAACGTCTTGCCAAGCCTTAAACTCCCTGTTTATTGCAAATGTGTTACCCCCTAAGGTAGGCCCTAGGTAGGCCATAGGTCAAGGAAAATTGTAGTTAAAAGGTTGGACATGTATGTTTAAGTTTTACATGTCCAGCTAGTGAAAACTGCCTAAATCCCCTTTCCCTACTGTGAGGCATGCCTGTCCATTGGATAACATTTAGTTTGCTTAATACAAGTGCTAATGTTGGATAGGGACCAGGTTAGCCAGCTCATGTTTGGTATCAACGAAACTGGAATGAAAAATCTTCTTTAATGGTAAAGCTTCATGTTTAATTACAGTTTTAGAAATGGCACTTTTAGAACATTGGCATTTTCCTGCCGTTTTGTGCCTGCAGCCTGTCTTGGGTCACATTACTGGGTGTAACTGACTGACTTTGTGAATTTCTCCCAGTCAGTCTCACAATGTAGGGGTTAGATATGCATGAATGGGCTATCTGCTGGCAGGATAAGGGAGGAGCTGAGCACAGTCCCTCTTGCAACTAAATAGACTATGCTCTGCCACCTCACAAAGGATTGATCTCCTCCACATTGCCATTGCAGCCAGCTTGGAGGCACAGTAGGGGAGTGAGAATATTGCATGCACTTCAAAGAGACTTTCTAGAAGCTTCGCTCACCTTTCAGAGGAAGAGCACCAGGTATAAAAAAAGGACCCTCAGACCCACTTTTCGGTTCACTTTATTTACCTGAGGAAGTACTCTCAAAGCACTGCCTGCTGCTGTGACCCTCTGTGCACTCCGCAAGACTGCTTTGCTGAGATGGGATCTGGGACATTAAACTGTAATATTTTAACGAAAATAGGTTTATTAGGTCTCTCTTTGCCCTCCGCAAGAACATGCCTTTGATCCCGTTATATGTTGATTTAGCATTTAGGACAATTCTGGGAAGGGTGAGCTAAGGCCTCTGCTTTATTACCATCGGATATGGACCTCACCTGCTCTAGGAGATTATAGCGAAACCCTAAAGGATCTCGAGGCCATACTTAGGACTCAAGACAAACCATGGACTATACACGTTAGGTCCATTATCACAAAGTTGGAAATGGAGAGGTTCTGGACGGCATTGGAGGAGTTTGGTGCTGTCTCTAGAATGGCTAGTAAGTTATACTTTTGGGAGCAGATACATGTGGATTCTGTTCAGAGCTGTACAGGTTCCAGTACCTTGTAATTTACTAATTTTAAAATTATGCCAAGATATTAGGTGACGATTGATGCGATTACCCTTCCCTACAGCTCCTAAATTGTTCTTTCAATTCAGATATTAAAGTTTTCCTATTACAACTTATTGTGTTAAATGGGCCAAAGGGAAAAACAACCGTGATGAGTGTCCTGTGTGCAGAAGATTACCAGAAACAATATTTTTTTTTGCCCAGGATGTAACCAACAGAGAATAAAATGGCTACTACTGCTTAGGATGCCAGGAAGTACTTGGATGCACTTAGAACCCTAAGAACCAACAGCTCCAGGCTGGTAGTCCTCATGGATGCAAATTATCTTCTGCCTGGCTGGCTATGGCAATCCAAGTGCATCTGTAATATGGATCTGGTGTGACAGCCACAAAAAAGGGAATTGGTGATCTGTTATTTTCATGATGTGATAAACTTATGTAAGAGATTGCATTTTTCTGACATAATCCTCATGCCAACTTCTTTTAGTGGTGCTATTTTGTCTTGGGTCTAAAAAGCCTAGGAATTTTATGAAAGAGCTGTAAGAACTTTTTTATCTTACTTAATGAATGTAAACACTCTCCTGTATCAGCAAATTAAAATGGAAGATATGGAAGAGCTATACCTTGCTGTTAAATTGAGATCCAAGGACCAGTTTATAAAGCAACTTTTAGTTTCTTTAAGTGCTTTTATCTGATTTTAATAGTCATTTAAATTGAGAAAATGGCTCAAATGGAACAGTGGTGTGGATAGTTTGTTATGTATTCAATTGATTGCGGCCCACATACTCCTGTGAGTAGAATATTTCTAGATGTCTTACAATGTTTTTATACTCGTTTGTACTTTTATGTGATTTTTGAACCCTGCATCCTCTCCTGCAACTAGGACTACCAGAGTGATTCTAAAGGTCTAGTTTGCTGGCCTCCTGCTCACAGCAACTGGGGCAGAAAAGGGACCCACCAAGTTAAATCCACAACTGAACCCTGCCTGGATGAGTCTTGAACCCCCAAGTGGTGTCTAGGCCTGGGCATAAAATTCCGCTCCATTCATTTTATTTGCAAAATTCAGGAACTTCTTGTTCCGCTGAGAATGTAAAGTTCCTGATCAACTTTGCATTCTGCCTCATAGCAGAATTTCTTTTTGGTTGGCACGCTTGTACAGGTGTTTGCACATGCTACTGAGGGCAACGAGTCTTGCAAAGTGCTGGCAAGCACCAGCGAGATTTGCCAGCCAACCACGAGCACCAGTGAGACTTGCCGACAGCCCGCAAGCACTTGTGAGACTTGCTGGATGCTAGCGTGACTTTAGGCCACACCAGTGACATCCGGCACCTTTTTTGTATGAAGCTACAGTGAGCCGGAGAGAGCACCAGTGACCGCAGCTGCATCGTCAGGCAGATTTTCTCCCCAAAGTAACTAAATCTACTCGAAAACACGTTTTTGACTTAATATTCTTCTCCAATGGACAGTACAAGTTGTTTTTTAGTGTGAGGAGCCTTTTTTTATTTTACTTTTCTTTCCAACAAGGAGGAAGTGCCCAGAGACTCCAACTTTCTGTTCCTGTCCAGCAGGCTCTGCACCGTGTTTTGTCCACCTCCCAGTCACTTTTGCTTTGATTTGGAGCTGGAAGGATTACTGTCAGAGTGGTACTAAATTTTCAGGGAGGCAGAATGACGTAATTCCCAATGCCCCTCTCCGACTTCCCGGTCACATCAGATGCATAATGTGAATAAAGAACCCAAAGGTGGGGAAAGGGGTAGGGGACAAGGAGAGACAGCCACTCCTTTCGTCTGGTTCCTCTCTAGCCTTTCTGCTAATCTTCTCTCGCTCTGTGTTCTTGTTTCCCTCTTTATACTTTAATATGTTGAATCTTGCATTAGAACTGAAAATTCAATTACACATTGTAATCCCTGATTCTAACTTAATGTTACACATGCAAACATACACTATGCTCTTACTTTTCTATGTACCTACCCAACTGAGGTGTGACAAATGCCTCTCTTCTGTTACATCGCTTCAGAGTGAAGTGGAATGAAACAATTCTTTTAGTTGTTTTCTTCTGGCTAGAAGTAACTTGATAATTATCTTACTCTCTATCTTTCTTTTATAGGATGATGTCACCTTTGGATTCTAGGAAACGTGAGGAGAACATCTACCCAGGATTCAAGTTTGGTAAAGATTTACATTTAGGATTCAAGACTCATGTTTACTAACTACTAAATTCTGTACGATGAGGCTCAAAGAACGAGCATTGGCATAGCCAATAGGTCTCGCCTTTGGGACCTTATAAGTGTTTAGCCATGCAACAGTTGATGTTGTTGCACCAAGGATATTGTCCTGCATAACTAAATACTTATAAAGTCCCAAAAGCAAGACCTATTGGCTATGCCAATGCTTGTTGGAATAAAGCTGCATGGTCCTTTGCTGCTCTTGTCCCTGTTGCCCCCTTTCACGTTACTGTCATTCTCCTGCGCCTCAGTGTTATCTTTGGCCTGGAGCTGCCTCAGTCTAAATTGTTCTTTTCCCACCCATTAAAGATCCCTTCATCTTCCGTCCATCCATTATTTCACTGTTCACCATACACCCACCATTAACTCATCCATCAGCCATTCATAATTTCTTCATCATCCATTGTAACATCACCATCGATGCACCATTTATTCACAATTGACCATCCGGTCGTACACCACGTATCCATTCACCTGCCTGCAGCCAATTGACGCAATACTCCAAGTAGGCCCTCTAATGATCATTCTGAAACTGGACAAAGCATGTTAGAGGTGGCCTCCAGAGCTGGATGCAAAACTATTATCAAGGGCATTTTGGTGTGGGTAGACTTGGTACTCCTATAATATTCTTTTAAATACTCTTCCATGCCTTTGGGATTGGCCACAAAACATCTTAAATGTGAATATTCAAGTAATAGTCTTACTCATTTACTTAAAAAAGAAAGGACTGTACCCTTTTTTCATGTTTACTGATATGAAGTTGGACTTTTGGGGACGATTCACTAATTCATGTAAGAGCGCGTCAAAATGTTCTTCTGTAGTACTACCTGTACTCGTAAATGTGTTTGTGACTCAGCCCCAATGTGTCTCCAGTGATATTGGTTGCTGTACAGTAAAGTGACCTTCAGATTGGGATCCAAAATGGCAGAGGTGTCCAACGAATTCAGGGAAAGTAGGCCAGGTGACGAGTCAAGTTCTAGACACTTTTTTTAAAGAGGTGAGCCTTTTAGAAATAGAGTATTCAGTTTTTCACTTTAAATGATGTGTAATATAGTCTGCCTTCTGGTTTCATCGCCTCAACAGCTGCACTCCATAGAACCTTCCTTTTGTGATAGTTTGATTATCTCCACCATCCCAGCCTCTGCACTCTTTTCCTTTTCCTACGGCCTAGTCACTTTGGGCCCGATTCACAGAACTAACTTAAGACAAAATCCTAAACTTACTACTTTTGGTATTCACAGAAGTTAGGATTTTGTCTTAAATATGCCTTAAGATAAACTTAAGACAGACTTAAGACAGACTTAAGACAGACTTAAGTTAGGATTTTGTCTTAAGTCTGTCTTAAGTCTGTCTTAAGTATGTCTTAAGTTTGTCTTAAGTCTGTCTTAAGTCTGTCTTAAGTTTGTCTTAAGACAAACTTAAGACAAAATCCTAACTTCTGTGAATACCAAAAGTAGTAAGTTTAAGATTTTGTCTTAAATTAGTTCTGTGAATCAGCCCCTATGTTTATCTGCATTGAGGCATTACAGTTGGAAACTTAAAGATGGTCGAGGACAATAGAAGCTTGTTGTAACAGTTCTGTGTATCCCTAGGAGCTTGCAGTGCCGGTGCATGCTTTATCTGCTGTGTCTGTGACGGAAGCTTCTCCTGCTGCTTCACAAGCTGATTCTATTCCATGTGTGTGAAGAAACGGTCGGTGCTGCTGCCCTGCTTCAGATGTTCTGTGTGACGAAAGAGTGTGCTGCTGCTGCACACGCAGCATCTGTTCTGTGTCTGTGAGGAAACGTTCAGTGTTGCTGCCAGTGCTGAAGCTGTCCATTGTATTTGACGGAAGCATGTGCTACTGCACATTCTTGTGTGTGATGTAAGCTTGTGCTTCTGCACATGCTGTGTCCTGTGTGTGTGTGAGGAACCTTTCAGTGCTGCATCTGTCCTTTGTATGTGATGGAAGCATGTGCTGCTGCGCATTCTGTGTCTCTTCTGTGTCTGAAGAACCGTTCAGTGCTGCAGCTGCCCTTTGTATGTGACGTGAGCATGTGCTGCTGCACATGCTGTGTCTGGTCTGTGTGCGGGAGGAAACGTTCAGCGCTACTGCCAGTGCAGCAGCTGTCCTTTGTAGGTGACAGAGGCACATGCTGCAGCAGATACTGTATATTTTCTGTGTGTGATAAAACATTTGGTGCTGCAGCTGTCCTTTGTATGTGAGTGAGGTATGTGCTGCTGCACATGCTTAGTCTGTTCTGTGTGTTTGAGTAAACGTTCAATGCTGCAGCTGTCCTTTGTATTTGAGGGAAGCATGTGCTGCTGCACATACTGTGTGGGAAGTAAGCATGTGCTGCCACACATGCTGTGTCCTGTGTGTGAGGAAACGTTCAATGCTGCTACCAGTGCTGAAGCTGTCCACTGGATGTGACGGAAGCATTTGCTACTGCACACGCAGTGTCCTTTGTGTTTGAGGAAACGTTCAGTGGAGCTGTCAGTGCTGCAGCTTTCCTTTGTATGATGTAAGCATGTGTTGCTGCACATTCTGTGTGTGATGTAAGCATGCGCTGCTGCACATGCTGTGTCCTGTGTGTGAGGAAAAGTTCAGTGCGGCAGCTGTCCTTTGTATGTGAGGGAAGCTATGCTGCTGCACATACTGTGTGTGACGTAAGCATGTGCTGCTGCACAAGTTGTCCTGTGTGTGAGGAAAAGTTCAGTGCATCAGCTGTCCTTTTATGTGAGGGAAGCATGTGCTGCTGCGCATGCTGTCTGTCCTGTGTGTGTGTGTGTGCGTGAGGAAATTGTGTAGTAGAATATTTACAACATGACGGTGATTCTAACAAAGATTTCAAACATCCCAAAGTAAGATTGCGGAATATGTGTTCTTGTGCTCAATGGGTGTTAGTGTAACTGATTCTTGTAGAGCCTGTAACTACCCTTAGTCCATCCCAGCAACACTCGGAGTTGGTTCGTTTGTGGATTTTCTTGGTGACTCGGCTAGTGATAGGCCGGAGTGCAGTGAATCTATTATTTGTCGCCGTACATGACATGGATGGATTCAGTAGAAGGTTCATTGTTTAGTCTTAACTCAGTTGTTCTTTAAACTGACTGAGCCTTGCAGAATAAGGTTTTGTATTTCCAGGGAATGGCAGTTAATTGACTATTTTATGCAGCGCCAACATGCTGTCTTCCAACTGCTTTTGAGAGATTCGAGGCACGATAAACCGGCAGAGGCAGCTGTCAATAAGGGAATATATGAAGAAACTAATGGTTGCTACAAGAGAGGGTCCCCAGTGGTAGTTACTCACAAGCAGTCACTCATTTGTTTTCTAGCACAGTACATCACAGTAACTTTTATTATATTTTGTAAAAAATCAAATGATATATAGACAAACAAGTTGTGTTCTACAGTGTTGCTCTTCCGATATGTTTAATAATGTAACATGTCATCTATGTTAAAAATTGATTCATTAACAAAAATATTTAAATACTTATCACAACTTCATTTCTGCACACACGGGATGATGTACAATGTGCAAATTTACTAGACAAAAGCACCACTACAATTACATCACACCCCTAAACAAAGTAAAAGGCCACATTGATTGAAATGTAGTCCATTTACAGGTTTGGCATTGAAACCTGCTCTCCCCCAGAACCAGAGAGAAGGACCGTGTCCTTCAAGAGCAACACACCTTTCCGATAACGCGCCCGTCAAAGAAAACACATCCTCCCAGGGAGTGGAAAGATTGCACACTAGCCACCTTTGTGAGGTGAGGGAAGGCTTAAGTGTGTTCATACTGGGGCATGATTGAGAGCTCTGTGGCTGAGGCGGAAGGCTGTGTGAGTCAGTGGGCTGTATCGGTGCTCAGATTACAGGCTCATTCCTTCCTTGGCCTCTGTCCTGTGTGTACATAGTGATGGATTGTAATCACCAATTCTGATTATTTATAGCACCTTCATTGTGGTCACTCATTTATAGCAAACTGCAAACAAGTACTCACAAAGCCAATAGGTCTGGCTTGTTTTAGCCATGCTGTGTAACGCACAGGGATGTTTAATGCAACATCCCTAATCACTTAGGCTACACCTCTCATAGAGATCCACTTAAAGCACTGTGGTCCACAAAAGGCTTCTGCCTACAAACAGCTACAGCTGTTTCATAGGTGAGACTTTAAAATTGATGGTGAAGTAAAACTGACAAGTCCTTGAAGTCCAGTCTAAAACGTTTGGAGCAGAAAGGAGGAGCATCCACTTTGCTCCTCTGCGGGACTCACTCTGCAGCATCTGTGGGAGGGCAGGAGCTCAGCTGGTGTTACGCGACAGAGGAGGGAGCCGTGCACTTTGGTTAAAGAAAGCCGAGGGCCTGACCACCTCCATTGTGACACTCGAGGCGTGATTATATGTCCAAGGGCTCTTGGTGCCACTGCACCCCCTTGGAAGCGGAGTTGTAGCATTTTTTCCTTTGTGAACATGATCCAAAAATTGTGCAGGTCATTTGCTGCCCGGCAAAGCGGATGCAAATGTTTTCACTCTGAAAGCTAGGTGCAAAGGAGGATACACAGGAGAGAGACAAAATCTTGGTGTGGGGAGGCGGAATACCAGAGTACGGGGAGAAGGGCTGCAAAAGCAACATAGAGGGTGGGGCAAGCAAAATGGGGGCCCACAGGTGGTGGGGGAAGCAACACAAGGATGTGGGGAGGGAAGAATACTAACGGAGAGAAAGCAACTTGGAATGGGGGGAGGAAAAGTAAACTGGTGAGAGTGCAACAGGAGTGAGCAAGGGAGAAGCACACGTGCAAGAGGGAGAGCGCAACTCGCAGCACTTAGTGGGGAAGTGAAAAACTGTTGGAAAACAAGCCCTCTTTCGGAGTACTTACACAAAGAGAAACAAGCATAAGCACCGAAACCTTGCAAACTTGCCCCGAGAGCCGCATCTTTCAGGCGGAGAACGCCAAAGTAAACAAGCATAAGCGCGGCAGGCTGCTGGCAGCAGGGGGAGGCGCCTTTCTTGCCTCACGCGGCAGCAGGGGGGAGGAGGGGGGCTGCGCGATTCCCTTGCGAGAGCGATAATTGCTGCCATATGTCGGCGCTCGCTCCCGCAAGTGAATCTCTACACGTGCACACGTTGCCATTGAAGGCAATGGAACGCTTGCACGTTTTTGGCTGAAAAGCCAAAGCAATAGCTAAAGGTCTTTTTGCCTATGTGCGCTGCATAGGCGAGACCTAAAAAACCTTCCGTAATAAGATAAATTCTTCTTTAAAATTCGCAGCCTAAACTTACACTATACTAAATGCTCCCTGTTACACATGCGCTGACAGAACTTTTCCTCAGAGAAAACTAATAACTAGAGCTGACGTTCGTTTCATCTATTAGGCATGCGCAACCTTAAATCACTAACATGCGCTGGCAGTGTTCTTCCTCGGAGAAAACTCAGAGCTTGTGCTGGGGCTCGCTTTTCTCTCTAGACATGCGCAATCTCAAAACACTACATGTGCAGGAAATACTTTTCCTCAAAGAAAACTCAGAGCTTGCGCTGGCACTTATTTTCCTCTCTAGACATGTTCATCCTCAAAACACTACATTACATGAAGAGCCAAGACTTCCTATATCAAGCGTACTAAGGTACAACAGTCTGAAACGCCTTAGTGTGAACTTAGAACGGAGACGATAATCTCCCTGGAACAGACCTCCTAGACGCAACGAGTCACTAAAACATCGAAGACAGCGACAAAGCTACCATGACTAACTAGTTCGCGCCGAACTCTGAAACACATCCTATTCCCTCAAATCTTCAGGTGAAGTGCACTGTTTGTTATATAGGAGCTCCTAACATTCTAAACTGCCTTCATGTATTTTACAAGACTAGAATGCTACTCATACGATGGCTCACTTGGCAGTAGGCCTGGGCGGTAAATTTCGTTCCGCTCCCGGAATTTGCGATATTTCGACATTTTCACGTTCCGCGGAGAGCGCGAAAATGTCAAAACTTTCTCAACCTGCAACGAAACGGAAGTATTTTCTTGTTCGCGCTTTAAAAATGCATTCTCGTGCGCGCGGTCACGACTTACCGGGTCCTTGCGTTCGCCAACGAGTTTTCCTATCCGTTCGCGCATGCCACAAGATGTTGGATTGTTGGTAGCCGGTCGCGCTATCCCGCAAGAGTTTGCGATCGCGAACACGTAATTGCGATCGCGAACCAGAAATAAGCATCGCGAGCAAGATGGCCGTGCCCATTAGCGACCGCATGGGCAAGTTGGAGATATATTTCCCCGCGAGCATGCAAAAACACATGGCGAACGGGCGGGAAAAGCAATCTCCGCATCTTCGCAAACGTTTCGCATGCTCGCGGAGATTTCGCGCAATTTCGCGATAATTTGACTTTCGCAAATTCCGCCCACCCTTACTTGGCAGCCATCTTGGAAAACCTCCCATGCCTCTTCCAGATCCTTATAATACCCTTTACATAGGGCCATTGGGAAATTACATTCACTGATCTCTGAATTCTTGTAGAAGGGCGTGAGGTTCTGACAATTTCTCTCATTGTCTGCTGCATACATAAAATTGGATTTAAGGACTTTGTTTTTGTGATATCACAAGTAAGTTCGAAAACAGTTGTCTAAGGCTGATTGGTCTGATAGCTGACATGCACCAGGATTGTTTAGCACTTTTCTTCAATTACTTCAATTACTTAAATGTATTGTGGTGGCTAGCCTGCAGCTTTAGTAGGGGCCTTGTTATTGTTGTGTATTTAATTTTTCCTCTCTTGTAAAGGACACATGTTGCACAGTTCAATACATTTTCTCCATGTTTTAATACATTTACAATATTCATGGATGTTACTATGTGGACCGGTCTGCCAATAGGCTACTCAGCCAGTAGACACAAAACCAGTGTTTCTGTTGAATTGAAACGTCATTTAGTCCAGGGATGGCACTTGGTTAAATTAAAACATTGTTTTTTGGGGTGGGTATTTTACTTTTTTTTCTGTGGAGAACGTGTGTTGCTGTAAAACTTTACAGCTCAGTTAATTTTTTGTTTTTGGCATTACTGAATAAACACTGTTTTCTCCTGCCTTACCATGCCTCCTCTGTGTGGCCAGTGTGTGTGTGAGCATGCTTTCCTTGGGCCACCATTTGTCTTTGTTCCCCATGCTATGTGGCCAGGTGCCATTTTGTATAGTCTGTGTCCATAGGCCTGCATGTGTTCTTTGTTTTCCATTCCTACTTGCTTGTTGTTTGACTATGTGGACAGTGGCAAATTTGTGTAGTCAGGCAATATACTATTGCCATGGGCCTGCATGTGGTCTTTGCTGTGGCCATGCCTCCTTACTGGTTATTGTTGGTTGACCATGTTACTGGCAGCCCTTTTGCGCAGCCAGCCAGTGTCATTTTGCCATATATTTGCATATGTTCTTTGTTTTGGCCATGCCTTCCTGCTGTTTGTTGTTGTTTGACCATGTGGCCAATGGCCATTTTGTATAGCCAGCAAGTGTACTTTTGCCATAGGCCTGCATGTGTTCTTTGTTGTGGTCATGCCTTCTTGCTGATTGTTGTTGTTCGACTATGTGACGTTCTACATCCTATGATTCTAAGCAAATCACTTTATCTCCCTGTGCCTGACAAAAAATAATGTGTCTTTCTGTAACACAACTGGTGACCAGGATTTCACCTTGTATCCGTGTACCTTGTTTCACTGTTCCTTTCCAGGTAGGGTAGTAGGGAGGGTGGTTATTTGTTGGGCTTCCTTGATCTTGGCCTCCTATTCTACTTAGTCATGCAGTTTTACAGGTGGGCTGTTTAACCATGCACTACTGGCACGCCTAGGGGAAGCCCGTCTACACCTGTTCGTTCCTGCACGGTGCCAGGGGCTTGGGCCCCTGCCCATTTAACACTAGACTCCAAGTTCTACTCCGCTAAGGAGATCCTGTCACTTGCTCCTACTGAGGGGAGAGGCTGTCTACTTATGATAGATATCTCAAAGGGCGTCACATTATGTGTAAGGTTTCAGTTTTTCAATTTTTACAGATTTTTACGGATAAATACAGACAGAAAACAGTTTTTTTAAAGCGGAAAAATACTGAATATGGTGCTTCTTTTGAGAGACACTCCATATTATCTTTCATGAATTCCAGACAACGGCTGAGCAGATAGATAGCAGGGAGATTTAAAAAAACTGGATGAAATGTCATCAAATACAGGCATATACTAGCATATATTTGTATTATAACACTAGTAAGAGTAGTCTTGTATTATACATAGCTGCTTAATTTGCTAAAACATGACAGGCATCCTTGAATGAGTGCATGTTCAAGAGTTAAATACACGTGGAAATATGCCATTTAAAGCTGTATTTATTCTCAAAACACAAAAGAAATATGGATAAACACCAATGAGATGACAAAAAAATAAATATGAATATATACAAGCAAATGTTAAAAAAATAAATACCATAAAACCGGGAGCCTTAATTATGTGGTAAGTGTGGTTTCAGTGTCACAAAACCAATAATAGGTGCACCCAAGCGAGTTAAGAACAGGTACACCTCCCATACATCTCAATGCTTTGCTCTAAATTGCGGATCCCTCCTGAAGCATCGGGCTGAAATATTCCATTTTCTCATAGATAATCAGGCAGATGTGCTTTTTCTCTCTGAAACATGACTAACGGCTGACTCGACCCCTGATATTCTGTCTGCAATTCCACAGGGTTATGCTTTTGTGAGGCTGGATAGACAGTCCAAAGGGGAGGAGGGATTTCACCAATCTTCAAACAATTTCTTCCCTGCACCTTTGCAGAAGATAAGATTGTGGGAAGTGAGGCTGCCTTATTTACTCTGTCTCTGGCAACTGTCCCTTGGTGGGCCTTTTGATTTATCACCCGCCTATTTTGACCTTGTAGTTCATAACTGCCTTAGCAGATATTGCACCCTCTTTTGCTCTTTGCTATTGAAATTTTATATTTTGGGTGACCTCAAGCTGCATTTTGAGGACACCATGTGCTGCATAGCTGCATCACTCATCGACTACCTAGATGCTCTCCAATTTGCCCAATTGGTACATGCCCTTACACATAGGCTTGAACATAAATTGGATAAGATATTTGCTAATTCCACTAGTGTGAGTGTGGGCTCCCCTCTACCTGTGGTATGGCGGGACCGTTTTGTCTTTCCTTTCTTGATTATGATGCACTCTCCTCTGCCATCTCTGGGCAGAATGAAACGTGGAAGTGAGCCGAGGTTACATTACTGCTACTGCCCTATTCTCAGTGATTGTGCTAATACAGCTAATGCTCAACTTAAAAAATGGATCAGCGAGGCATTGGACTGTATCGTACCAATGACTACTTGCACTGTTGTTCGCTCCAAACCTTGGCTGAGTGGTTCAATGGTGAACTGCTGGCACTTCAAAAGACCTTAAAAATGGCTAGAGCATCAGTGGAGTAGGAACTATAGTGCTATAAATAGAGTCAATTGCCATAAGGCTTTGAAGGACTATACCAAATGGTTCAGAATCTCATGGAGGTAGTTCCATGGTCTGAAAATTGAGCAGGCACAAAACTCCTTGCGCAAGGTCTTCTCTATCATAAAATCTCTATCCTCCTTTGTGTGTGTCTCAGCTCACATTGTCCATTCAGTGGACAACTGTAATCAGATCACCCAATTCTTCTCTGATAAAGTGGCTACTTTCCCACAGGAAATAAGAGAAGCTGACTGTCTGGACTCTTGGTACACTCACTATGATTCTGGGTAGGGATTCACCAGATTTAAGACACTGTCTCTGACCGAATTGCAGACTGTGATACCTAAAGTAAAATCAGGTACACCGACTGATCCCTCCTTGCCCATGATTTTTGCAGTTCTTCTGGGAATTTGTGATCTGCTTAACCTGCCCTTTAAGAGAGGTCAGATTACTCTGAAGTAGAAACATGCCACAATTGTCCCTCTCCTGAAAAGCTAGATTCAGTCAAACCAGAACATTTCAGACCTATTTCTCTGCTCCCTCACTTTTCTGAAGTAGCGGAAAAATATATAAATCATCAGTTGACAAGCTGAAAGGGAGTCCAAAGATCTCTTGCATGAGACTCAATTTGGATTCCGTCCTCAGCATAGCACAGAATCTGCATTGCTGTTAGCCTCTGAGTCTCTCAAACTCATTGCAGAAGAAGGCAACACATTAGCTCTGATAATGCTTGACCTAAGTGCCCCACAGCCTTCTGCTTGAATGGCTGTGGTCATACAATGTTGGTCGTACAGCTCTGAGATGGCTGTATTCCTTCCTTAAGTACCATACCTTCCAGGTAGTTCAGCAGCCCTTCTCCTCCAAGGTTTATCCGCTGCAGCAAGGGTGTCACAGGGCTCAGCATTGAGCCCAATGCTGTTCAATCTCTATATGTGCCCCCAGCTCATGTGTAAGAGCATTTTGGCTTTAAAATCATGCCACACGCCGATGACACTTAACTGTTTATTACTCGAACTCAGTATGAGGCATTTTCAGCTGCATGTATCAAAATCTTGCTTGGTCATGCCTGGATGACTGGAGGGATCATAGCTGCCTCAAGCCGAAGGTTGAGAAAACCGAGGTGCTGGTGTTGGGGAAACAGTCCTCTATCGGGGCCACTACATGGGTGCCTGATGTATTGGGACCTATTTCGAATCGTAAACAGAAAGTCAACGATCTCGGTATATGGTTTGACATCAATCTCACTTTTGATAATCAGACAACCTGTCTTGCTGGTACCTGTTTTTGCATCTTAAAAATGCTTCAGAACATCTTAGGTCTCCTCCCAGAAGCTGCTAGGAAAACTGTAGTTAAGGCCTAGATTACTTCAAGACTAGACTACTGCAATGTACTTTATTTAGGCGCCAGCAAAGGCAGACTAAGAAAACTTCAAAGGGTGCGGGATGCTGCTGCATATCTGTTATTGAATATTCACAGATATTCTTCTATTGGCCCAGCTCTTCTTAAGCTTCATTGGCTCCCGATAAGGAAGAGAGTGGCTATTAAAGCTCTATGCTTTGTCAGAAAAACTTGAAGGAAACAGGCCCCTGCTATTTACATTCTCTGATTAAGACCTACCTTCCTAGCAAAAATCTCAGATCTTATGTTGTGCTGCTAAAGATAGTTCCAAAAGTAAAAAAGGCAAGCTTGGGAGGTTGATCCATCAGTTTCCTGGTCTCCAAACTGTAGAACACTCTTCCTCTTGATCTAAGACTGGAAGTGTCCTAACTAGCCTTTCATAAAAAGTTAAAGAGGTGGCTTTTCAGGCAAGCATAGACTAGAGTTATTTAGTCCCAGTCCTTTAGGGTGTATGAAACCCTAGCGCGGCACACTCCAACTGGAGTAACCAAGCCCTTTATAATAACATACCATAACTTTTGGTCAGCGGTCATTTTGCGCAGCTACTCTTTTTTGCAGTTTTTAAAGAGAAATTAATAGGAGAGGGCTAAGCATGATTTTTGCACTTTTCACCTGCACCCCCTTGCCTCTTAATGGGTTTCTCATAGTCCCCTAGCACACCAGCAATTAATTATAGTTAATTTTTAATTTTATTTTTCCTATCTTATTTATTTGTTACATACCTTTTTTCTAGGTTCATCCACCATATTGAGGAAATATGAATTTTGTGATCAGTTATGTCCCCTATCGTAGACCCCAACGGCTCCATGTGCATGCTATAAGTACATGTATGTTCCCTCCTGCTCCAGTTTTGAAGACGTAAATATATGTGCGTCCACCGTCAACATGTCCTCTTTCAGATTCGCCATGAATGGGTCAGATATTCCATTCCTAAGTATGAAAGGCCACCGACTTTATGTGGTTCACTTTCCACATTTCACAGATTCAGGCAAGTAGGCCCGAATTCTGTCATCAAGCCTTTTCCTGTCTTCTGCCTCTGAAAGCTCCAGCCCGAGCCTGCATCTGTGACCATGAACTTTGTCTTACTCCTTGCGCGGCTAACGGTGCCTGATCCAGCCTGTCGCCTGCCAAAAACTGTATTTCACCTTCGAGATTATCTCCTTTGCTCCTCATCCGATGCATTCCTGTCTAGCAGTTTAGGTAAACATTCCTCCAGCTACCGTGCAAAGGGGCCAGGCCTCGCTGTCCTCATGCAAGTAATTCATAGCCCCGTTACCATGGAATATTCCTACCCCCTCGCATCTAGTGTAGACACTTAGACGCTTGTACACGCACTAACAGTCAGTATAGTCAGTATAGAATAAGATTCTATCATAAGAGACCTTCCCTTTTGGATAACACAGTTCTTTAAACATAGGATATTAGATATGATTTAGAATTAGGTTGACATAACCCCAGACTTCTGTCTCCACATGTAGAGCTAAATGTCAAGTCTCCTTCACCCTCCAGTTGCACGTCAATCACACGTCATGCAGCTGCGCGCGCATCTCTGCCACATATTTCTGCTGACATTGCAGGATTCTTTTTTGGATCCACCCACCTGTGATATCATGTTTAATGACGTTTCTTTAATTACGCCCTCTATTAGCTACGTATGCACCTTTTATCAGCTGTTACGCCTCTTGCATCTGTTTCACTGTAATGTATTTTCTATAAAACTGCTTAACTGTCAATAATATAGGCGCCCTTCCTTCCTGAACTTTCGTGGTGATGGAACAGAAGGCCCACAATTCGAATTGTCTTCCTTTGTATAGGAATAAAGCCTTTTAAACCCTCCAATACCACGGATTCTGCCTCTTATATTTACTGAGTTATTCTTGATAGATTTTACCGCTTAAAAAATAGTACCGGTAACGAAATATTTACCACATAAATTGGCGCCCGAATGGGGACACTTTCTCATCTCACGCGCCGGCGGTGCGTTGCAGGCCCGGTCTCCTGCCACAGCTGAACGGACAAAAACGCGTACCCGCAGGATTTCCTGTATCTCCCTCCGGCCAAGCGGGGACGACTGAGGCTGCGATCAACACCCAGACGAGGCGGTGAGAAGTGCGAAGTATCCCGACCAGAGCCTAGCTGAGAGAGCAAGATCCGAGGTACACAGAGTCCCGCCAGGTTCCGAAGTTCCGAGTCCAGTCGAGTCGAGTCCAGTCCGGTCCAGTTTCAGTTCCGTTCCGAGGCCTTCCGTTCCGAGCTACCCGGTGAGTACCATTACCGGGGAGGCATTTTACGTGCACATAGTCTGTGCCGGTCAAGACGGGTTTGGGTACACGAATCCGGTCTGCACTGTTTTAGCAGTGTATCTGTACTGTTTAGCAGTATATATAGTAATATAGTATGTCTCGCATATAAATAAGTATTATCTAGTGTCAGTATAATGTCAATAACTAGTTTTCTATTAGTTATCATTGTTCGTTAAAACTGTTAAGCGTTAAATGTTTTAAATACGTTCTATATATTGTGGTGTGAATGACTGTTCATTATTGTGTTTTCTTGTATAAAGTGTGTTCTAGAAACAAGATCTAAAAATGCCGCTCTTTTCGAAACTAAGACAGATCAAAACTAGAAAAGGTGTACTCGAAGAAGCTGTTCCCATTCCACCTAGGGATACTCCAGGATACTTCATGTATCATAAGCATGGCCTAGATGCCGTATTATTTCTTGATTTATGGGTGGACTACACCAAAGAATTACCAGAGAGTCAGAGATGGCCCGCAGCGGGGACCTGGGATGCAGATTGCATCATGAGAGTAGAAGAAGAATTATGGAAAAAGAAAGCTAGACAGTCACAGAAAGATGCTATTGAATTATGGCGTAAAGAATCATACAGACGTACAGAAAAAGCACACAGACAGGAAGAGAAAGGTAGAGAGAATTCAAATAAAACTCGAGAAAATCTATTACTTGAGGAAGGTACCCGAGTAAAATCAGAACAAGTAGATAGACAAAGAAACGCCCTTATGAATGGTATGTATCCACTTCTGGCCGAAGGGTTACCTAAGGCTACTCAGGAAATACCAAAAGACTTGCCACCTCCATTGTTTCCGATAAAAGTACATCCCAAATCACATCCCAAAACAGCAAAAGACGTTTTTCTTTCCTCCTATTTAGATGACGCAGCTCCCGAATATGCTAATGCCATACCACACACACCGCTTGCCGATGGTGTTCAACACCAAGAGCATCCGTCTGTATCCCCGCAATTACAAACTCCTACACAAGTTTCAACAGACCCGTCCGTTTCTACAGTTTTTCCCGCGTCTACAATCTCTATCCTACACCCAACGAATCCTTTCGTGCCTAGCACCTCAGACGGTGCTACAGGAGGTACGACAGACATGTTTGCCACTCCGCCGCGAAATAAACAGACTCTTAGAGATTTAGCCCTCCAACGTACGCCCAAACTAGCAACTCCCGACATGCTCAAGGAACTTCTAGTAGATTGTAGATATGATCCTGTGCCCGGTAAACGGGACGAAATGCTGCTGTCATCACTACGTATTCGACGAGCTGCAATATATTTAACGAAGCTACCAGGAATGACTACACATTTAGAAAATATGTATCACTTTGTCCAGTCAGGGCGAAGTCCTGAAAGTATTAGCAGAGCCATGGAGTACCAGAAAGCGGAGGTACAGGGACAACTGTTACGTTTCCTCATAAACTGTGTAATCAGAAATCAAGACCGGCCTGGGGTAAATTCGGAAGAAATGCAAAAACTTGTCACTTGGGGCCGGAATATATCAGAAGGGAGACATGATAAACAGTTATGTATAGTCGCCATGTATCGAAAGATCCGCAAAGAAGTAGAACGAATACACGAAGAAAGATTAGAGGTAGACGCCGCTGACCTAAACAGAGAAGAGGAGGAGCAAGAGTCAGAGCAAGTAGAAACGATAGCTTATGTAAGTAGAGGAAAACCCCATAATAATACCAGAGGTTTTAATGATCCGGTACGTCCAATACGTCCAGAATATAATAGACATTTTCCAAACCCTATGTTAAATACAAAATCCCCTGAACACTTATTCCAAACCACTGATAAATTACTCCGAGATCGAAGGGGGTACCACATGCTCGATTCCATGGACGAACAAGATTTAGCCAGATCAGCAGTACAATGGGCTGACAGTCCCGGCGAATACAATGATGATGTACTTACACACACGTTTCTTAATCTAGACCCATATGAACAACGTTTAGCTAGTATATACATGATTCAACACCTCCTTATATTATATAAAGGCCAACACTCCGATCCAGGACCCTTACCTGACATATTGACAGAACTACTCACGAACATATGGAGAGGGTCAGGTACTGATTTGATTAAGGAAATTCTAGAATCCCGAAACCAATATTTAAATTTCGTATGCCCAGAACACGTTCCAGTTCCCATTATGGGAAGAAAAATGTATCACATAGATAGACAGAACCCGTTACGCGAAGTACACCCAATCAGGGGTGCCGGTGATAATTTTACACGCGTATTTGTGTACACACCTATAACTAAATTAGAATTATTAGAAATGAAGAAAGTAGTACCCAGCCATGACAAGGACCCAGCAGGTTTCCACCGCGAGATAAAGGACATGTTACTCATGGGAGAGTATACCTACCCCGATATTATGAAAATATTAAAAGTCCTATTACCCGCCGGTGTTTATGAAAAACTCAAAGAAAAAGAATGGGAGGTGGGAGACCAAAAGATAGATTGGACAGCATTAGAAAACGAAGAAAAGGCCCGAGCTGCAGGAGCAGGGCTTGGGGAAAAGACTACAGCACTAGCAGGATTACTAATACAGGTACTGCCACGTTTATTAACTACGAAAAAGGAAGACTGGGGTGCAATCTCAGCCTGTAAACAAAAGCCAGACGAAGACACTAGTGATTTCTATTCCCAATTTGAAAAATGTTTTGGTATAAATAGTGGCATAAAAGCCAGTAGTGAGTCATACCCACATCTGTTTGTGACAAAATTAGTTGAAAATTCTCTGATACAAGTCAAGAATAGAGTATTGAAATTCGAAAGTACCTGGCAAGGTAATACCCCATCACAGATGCTACAGATGTTACAATATCATCACAATAGAATTAGAGAAGAACAAGAACACGAACAAAGACGTATGAAAGATACAAAAATGAAAATGCTTGTTGCACAGTCAGTTCCAGCCGATAGTCACCAAAAGGGTGATTCCGCAGGTCCTACGAAAGGGACATGCAACTATTGTAAACAACCAGGTCATTATATACACGATTGTCCAGTCCTGAAACATAATATTGCTACAGGTAGAACACATGAGAGACCACGTCCACCTAGACAGGATCAGAACCAACAACAAATCCCTCAGCATGCACAACCTAGGTTAGCTCCGCAACAGCTAGCTCCGAAACAGGTAGCTCCACAACAAACTGTAGCACCACCACAAGCGCAGCCTATTGCTGCAACACAAGCAACGACACAACAGATGTATCAGTATGCACAAGCAGATTATCCCGATTATCAGCGATACACATGAAATAGCCTAGAGAGGGAAGTTGGCTTACCCCTTATTGAGGTTCCTGTAGACCAAGAGGGACCTTATGTACATAGCGAATTATTAGGGGAAGACAGAAAGTTTTTACTTGATACAGGGGCAAGCAGAACAACTATAAGACGTAGTGAAGTTCCAGGGGCACCCCTCTCAGGCTCACAGAATATTTCCCTTGGATTCTCAGGTAAACCCATAATTAATGACGTAACACAACCTCTTCCACTTACGATTGGTCCATTGACACGTACTACAGATTTATTGCTTACTAAATCATGTCCAGAAAACTTGTTAGGCATAAAAACATTGAAAGCTCTAGGAGCTATAATATGTTGTTCTCCGGAAGGAGTACGACTATTTTTACGTGACTTTAAAGGTCACTACGTATCCAGAGACATGGATCACCGACTGCAGAATTTACCTACACATTTATGGACACAAGGCCCCACTGATGTTGGTTGTATGAGTATTACACCATATCGAGTTACACTGAAAACAGGAATAGTACTACCACGAATGCGACAATACAAGTTACCCCCCGATGCTGTTGTGGCTTTGCTGCAAATAATTGACAAGCTCATTGCACAAGGAGTGGTTGTCGAAACAGACTCCAATGTATGTAATTCTCCGATAATTCCGATTCTTAAAAGAACGGATCCAAAAGCTCCACCGGTATATCGATTAGTTATTGATCTGCGCGAATTCAATAAATGTATTGTGCCACAATACCCCGTGGTCCCAGATATCTCTTCATTACTCACAGCTATTGACTCAGAAGCAACGTTCTTCACTGTAATTGATCTAAAGAATGCTTTCTTTAGTGTCCCAATTGATCCGGGAAGTCAATATTTATTCGGATTTAGTTTAAATGGACGAAGTTTTAAATTCACACGCGCACCTCAAGGATTTACAGAAAGCCCCAGCATCTATAGCCAAGCACTGAAACGAGAACTTGACAGTATCCACATGCCAGTTAACACTGCCTTGCTTCAATATGTCGATGATCTGCTGATCACCGCCCGAAGCGAACTTGAATGTGAAAAAGCGTCACTGACGGTTTTAAAATTTTTGGCTGACAAAGGGCACAAGGTGTCCCCTTCTAAGCTGCAATTCTGTGTCCAGCGAGTTGTTTACCTTGGGCACTCGCTGTCCAAGGAGGGAAGGCAGCTTACATCTGACCGCATCCAGTTAATCGCTAACATGCCACCACCCAAGACACAAAAGGAGGTACGGGCTTTTATAGGCCTCACTTCATACTGTAGGCAGTGGATCCCTCAATACGCATTTCTAGCAAAACCACTCATCCAGTTGACAACACAGGAGGCAGCCACATCGACTGTCCTCCCTTGGACTCAAGAACATACACACGCCTTTGAAAGCTTAAAGAAAGCTTTATGCCAAGCACCTGTCCTAGCAACACCATGTTACAGTAAACAGTTTACACTCTTCGTTACAGAACGCGAAGGTACTGCCTTGTCAGTACTCACTCAGGAACAAGCAGGATCACACAAACCATGTGCTTATTTCTCTAGTACATTAGATCCAGTAGCTCAGGCTCTTCCTGCGTGCCTGAAATCGGTGGCAGCAACAGCTTTAGCAATCAGACAAAGCGATGCCATAGTGTTAGGACATCAATTGACAGTACAAGTACCCCACGCAGTAGAGGTTCTTTTGAATCGCACACAAACACAACACTTGACTATAGCGAGACTCACCGGTTACGAACTGACATTGTTTCAGCCACACATAGAAATCAGACGTTGTAATACTTTAAATCCTGCCACACTGCTACCAGTGAGCGGAACAGATCCATTAGCACATGATTGTGTTGAAATTATCACTATCACGACGAAACCCAGACAAGACTTGACAGATATCCCTTTGTCAGATCCAGACTTAACATTGTATGTAGATGGGTCATGTATGAGAGCAAGTACAGGAGAGTTAGTGGCCGCTTACGCAGTCACAACAGACATTGAAGTCATTGAAACAAATCGTATTAACACTTTGTCAGCTCAAGCAGCAGAGCTCATCGCTCTAACACAAGCCTGTATTCAAGCTAAAAATAAAAAAGTCAACATATACACAGATTCACGTTATGCCTTCGGAGTCGTCCATGACTTCGGCGTACTGTGGCGAGAGAGAGGTTATTTAACTTCTCACGGTGCCCACATCCAACACGGACCCCTCATTCAAGCCCTATTAGATGCGATTCATCTAACTACTGCAATATCGATTATGAAATGCAAAGCCCATACAAAAGTTACCGATATCATTTCTCAGGGTAATGACCTAGCTGACAGAACAGCTAAACAGACTGCTCAGAATCAGACTCACACAACTGATGTGACAAAGACAATAGTTCCGACGTCAACACATTGCATGACAGTTAAGGATCCCGCCCTTGATGTAATTGACATACAGACACATGCTACACCAGAAGAAATAAAGAAATGGACTGAATTAGGAGGGATCCAAACAGATCAGGGATGGATGACGAAGGAAAAATCTATATGGTTTCTTCCCGACTCAATGGTCCAAGTCATCATTAATACTATACATAGTCCAGCGCACCTAGGAGAAAAAGCTATGCTAGACAGCATTCAACACATTTGGTTCAACAAACACTTGCGAGCCGCAGCTAAACAAAAAGTTCGTACCTGTATGATATGTTGTCAGTTTAATCCAGGTAAAAGCATCCCCGTAGAGTAGGGTGGATTTCAACCTCCTAATCATGCTTTTGAAGTCCTCCAGATGGATTATATCCAGATGGAACGATGTCGAGGATTCAAATATGTTCTCGTAGTTGTCTGTGCTCTTTCCCGTTGGACAGAAGCATACCCGGTTTCAGATTACACTGCCCCGACTACTGCCAAACAGTTAGTTCGAGAATTCTTCCCACGGTACGGTTTACCACGTGTTGTCTATTCAGATAACGGCCAGCCGTTCTCATCCGAACTAATGAAACACGTTTCCCTTCTATTAGGCTATCAATGGAAATTTCACTGTGTCCGACATCCCGAGGCAGCAGGTCTCGTAGAACGCCATAATCAAACTTTGAAAATTAGATTGTCCAAAATATGTAGAGAAAAAGGAGTCGATTGGATAGTAGCCTTACCAGTTGCGCTCTTTTACATGAGAATGGTAGCACATTCTCGAACAGGGCTATCCCCGTATGAGGTGATCTTCGGTAGACCACCAAATATGTGGGGGACGCCTATACCTCGTAAAATCACTGACGTTGACTGTAATATGCTGACAGATTACCTGGCTTCCTTGATGTCTGATCTACAATCTTGTCGTTCACAGGTATCCGCAGCTTTTCCCGATAATACTGAGGTGAAGCCCCATGACGTGGTTCCTGGTGATCTGGTGCTGGTCAGGAACTTTGACCGGAAGACCCAACTGGATCCTAGGTGGAAGTCGCCTAAGTTGGTTTTACTCACCACAAGGACAGCCGTGAAGATCGAAGGTCGAAAAGGGTGGTTGCACTCGAGTCATATCAAGAAATTTTATGGACTACCATCCAATATAGAGACTCAACCCTGTATTCCCTCACAGACAGACTCAAAGCTCCCCTTGGTTGAGCAATCGAACTCAGACATTTATAAACTAAAATTGAGGTCTAATAAGTCAGACAATTTGATTGTTTAAGTCCTCTCCAAGGTGAATCGGTTGAATTTGTCTCTGACATGTATCCTCTAGACCGGAATAGAGAAAGAAATCAGCGAAAGCAGCTGAAAAAGCATGCGTATTGTAAATCACTTCGCAGTCACTGTACAGTAACATTATTAATTTTGTTTTTTCTAAGTCTTCTGATTATTATTTTTAGCATACTATTGCACATGTATTACCCTATTCTTAAACGTGCTTATAATATAACTGCAGAACATTCGTTTAGTGAATTTCCTCCGCATGAGTTGTCCTATAGACTTGCGCTGCGCAACAACACATTCATTAGTATGCTACATCATTCCCATCAAACCAGCAATGCCACAAATTGTTGGATATGTGGCCGACTCCCTCCCTATCAGAACTATAAGGGAGTCTTGCCCCTCTTTCCCTATCCGTTCACACACAATGGCTCCTGTGGAGCATGGTTTAGTTTGATCAATACCCTAGATTCAAATTCCGCAGTTTATCAAGACAACTGGGTATGGGGAAACCTGAACCTAGTTTTACTTAAAGTCTGCTACCCTAACAAGGAGGGACTTCCCAAAAGAACAGGAACTGATCTAGAAAATGAAGTATATGGATTAGGTAATTTTACACTTAACCTCATGATCCTGAACGTTGAATCTGAAGCTACACCAATCTTGCCCGCCATGTCAGTATTCCCAGTAAAAGGGGAATTATGTATCAGAAAGAATGGTTCCATACACATGGGCCACAGTAAATGCACCACTGTAATAAAATTCAGTGATCAAGGCAAGTCTACATTTAGAGCTTCCCATCATTCCTACTTCATATGTGGTCAGACCGCATATATATGTCTACCTTTAGATTGGGATGGTACCTGTTATATAGCATTCCTTCTGCCACCCGTTTTCCTAGCTCCTCCTGATTATCATAGAAATACCCATTTAGTACACAATAGACAGCAGAGAGATCTCCCAATTGTCGATTACACTGAAACAGCATGGGAGAAATACACAGATTTCAATAAAGGTTTCTTTCCCTATATAGGTACAGTCACTAATAGTAAGCTGATACGTAGATTAACCAGAACCCTTGAAGCAGTAGTGAACGAAACTATTTCCGCCTTAGGCAATTTAACAGAAGAGCAGTCTGCTATGCGGATTGTTGTGCTTCAAAATCGTCTTGTCCTTGACGTCATCCTGGCCGATAGGGGCGGAGCTTGTAGGGTCATCGGATCAAGTTGTTGCATTTTCATACCAGAAAATTCACCGTCAGTATATAAAGCCATAACCCGCCTTCATAAGATTGTAAGCCAGATACACCAGAGTCCAGGCACCTGGACTTGGTCCGGTTGGTTCTGGGGCGTGTTGTCAGCCTGGGGATGGAGAATCCTATCCTTCCTAGGTATTGGCTTTCTCATACTATTCAGTTGCTGCTTATGTCTACAATGTGGGCCAGCGATTTGTGGTCTGTGTGCCACCTCGTGTATCCCACATCCAAGTTTTCATTCGAGATCCCGGAAGAAGAAAGAAGAACAAATGATGCTATATGAACAGATCGATGGATTGATGAAGATCGATATCTCCTGAGGGTCCGAAGGGGACAAGGAGGGAATGAGGAAATATGAATTTTATGATCAGTTATGTCCCCTATCGTAGACCCCAATGGCTCCATGTGCATGCTATAAGTACATGTATGTTCCCTCCTGCTCCAGTTTTGAAGACGCAAATATATGTGCGTCCACCGTCAACATGTCCTCTTTCAGATTCGCCATGAATGGGTCAGATATTCCATTCCTAAGTATGAAAGGCCACCGACTTTATGTGGTTCACTTTCCACATTTCACAGATTCAGGCAAGTAGGCCCGAATTCTGTCATCAAGCCTTTTCCTGTCTTCTGCCTCTGAAAGCTCCAGCCCGAGCCTGCATCTGTGACCATGAACTTTGTCTTACTCCTTGCGCGGCTAACGGTGCCTGATCCAGCCTGTCGCCTGCCAAAAACTGTATTTCACCTTCGAGATTATCTCCTTTGCTCCTCATCCGATGCATTCCTGTCTAGCAGTTTAGGTAAACATTCCTCCAGCTACCGTGCAAAGGGGCCAGGCCTCGCTGTCCTCATGCAAGTAATTCATAGCCCCGTTACCATGGAATATTCCTACCCCCTCGCATCTAGTGTAGACACTTAGACGCTTGTACACGCACTAACAGTCAGTATAGTCAGTATAGAATAAGATTCTATCATAAGAGACCTTCCCTTTTGGATAACACAGTTCTTTAAACATAAGATATTAGATATGATTTAGAATTAGGTTGACATAACCCCAGACTTCTGTCTCCACATGTAGAGCTAAATGTCAAGTCTCCTTCACCCTCCAGTTGCACGTCAATCACACGTCATGCAGCTGCGCGCGCATCTCTGCCACATATTTCTGCTGACATTGCAGGATTCTTTTTTGGATCCACCCACCTGTGATATCATGTTTAATGACGTTTCTTGAATTACGCCCTCTATTAGCTACGTATGCACCTTTTATCAGCTGTTACGCCTCTTGCATCTGTTTCACTGTAATGTATTTTCTATAAAACTGCTTAACTGTCAATAATATAGGCGCCCTTCCTTCCTGAACTTTCGTGGTGATGGAACAGAAGGCCCACAATTCGAATTGTCTTCCTTTGTATAGGAATAAAGCCTTTTAAACCCACTAATACCACGGATTCTGCCTCTTATATTTACTGAGTTATTCTTGATAGATTTTACCGCATAAAAAATAGTACCGGTAACGAAATATTTACCACAATATAACACCTACCCGTCACTGGCGCACAGCTGCACAACAGTATTCATTTTTTAATGATTATTCCTTTTCCCCCTGGACCTTCTGTCTCCCATAGATGCACAGCATGTACCAGCATATATTTTTTAAGGATTCTTCAATTTTTCCTTGGACACCCAGCACACTATAGGTGCAAACGCACACCAGCATTTATTTTTTACATATGATTCAATTTTCCCCTGGACATCCCGCCTGCCATGGGAGCACAACACACACTAGCATTCATTTTTTAAGGATTATTCATTTTTCACCTACACCTCTCCCTTAAATGCATGCATTGCACACAAAGCAAACAGTTACATTGTTATCCTGATTGGAAATTGAATATTATGTACTGGTGGTGTGGTTTACTTTGAAATGCAGTGTTGTTGTTAATCATTTGGGATATTATTGATAACTTAAGTGCCACTTTTCACTAAAAAAAATTTCTTGCTTGTTTGCTCTCAGGTGTACAGGAGAGATCACCTACAGGAATGCCAGACAGTCATGCAAGTCTTTCAGCCATTGTCAACTAACAGTTTCAAGATGGACTCAAAGAAACGTGCTGCCAAGACAATGACCAGTGGGAAGGAGAAGAAGCAGATTTCCACCAGTTGCATGCTAAACAAAACCTTTTTTGGGAGATGTGTGCCTGCCGGACCGGCCTCCAGGGAGGAAGCAGCACTCCCGCATCAACAGCACCACACCAACCAAAGCCCAAGCCCATGTGTCTCAGCGAGGCAGCCACTGCAATCAAGTCGACGCCAATGAGCAGTGACGTTGAATTGGATTTGTCTCTTTCCAGAAGTAGTACCCAATCAATTCTGGAAAATGAACAGCAGCTGCATGCAGCAATTAATCTTGCTGAAGTAGGAGCAGAACAGGAAGTTGAGCCTCCTGCTGAGCAAGAACCTCCTCTTTTATAGCCATTGGCTTCTGATCTCCCCTTCTGATGATCTGGACACAGAATGTACCCTGGTTGAGTCTGAGACATGCTAGGAAAGTCTCAGGAAAACGAAAGTTCCTGAAAGCCTTACAATTATGGAAGAGGTTGAGGATGACCATGAGCCACTCATTTCGGAAGCTGGCACAGAGGAGACTGACATTACCCCTCCTATTCACCTCCTCCAAGGGATGTGTCACCACCACTCCTGCCTGTGCCAGCTCCCATAGTTGCAAGGCCCATGCCGAGACTTGAATCCACCACTAGCTCTGTAGAAGTGCTCACTGCAGAGAGCCAATCATCAGCACACCTGCCTTGCACCAGTTCTTTGGGCATTGTCAGTGGCACCAGCGGCTCACAGAAAAGGTAAACCTCCCCAGTTTGGGACTTCTTTATGGTTAGCAAGCAGGAGGATAACATCACAATATGCTCCATTTGTAATGCTAGTGTTCATCAAAGTACGCTTGATACAAACTATGGTACTGGAGGCCAAGCGAGCCATTTGAAAAAGCCTCACACCCTCCGCTGCGGGGATCACTTTAATAAACTTTCTGCACATGGTTGTGGTGAAAGTGAGGGGTGCCTACTCCGGAGCCTCAAATCAGAGTCGGAATTTGAGGTGGTGAGGAGGAAAAACAGAGTGCCATCTTTAGACAAAGCAGCCATGTGGAATCGTCCACAATTTGATACCAAGTCAATTTTCATTGACTTGGTATCAAATGGAAGGGCTTGAGTCCAGTGTAGAGGTGAAGGCAAAAGAGAATGAGAAAGTGGCAGCACCGATGACCATTGTGAAGATGTACATTGTGTATCTGGTCTATGCAGATCAAAACCCATTGGTGTATTGGTATGAGTAGTTTAACCATTAACAATAGCTCAACAAGCTGGCAATAAAGTATTTGGCCTGTCCGGGAGACAGTGTGTCTGCTGAGCATGTGTTCAGTGCTGCTGGCACAGTCCTCACAGTGAGAAGGACCAGTATCTTGCCTCAAAACGTGGAGAGTTTGACCATGATTAACATGAACCTACATTTTATACCACCGAATTACACCATTCCTGAAAAACCACAGAAGGAGAATGAGGGTAATTGGTCATACTCTGATCAGAATTTGTTAGCTGACCAACGTCTGGGTAAACCGCCTAAGTTTGAGGATAAACTCTACTTCCCTGACCGAGTAGGCCATCATAGGACTTTTATTGCCGAATAACTTTACAAAACAAAATAAAAGATGATATACCTAGGGAACATTATATATATCTGTTTGTGTGTGAGACTAACTTATGCTGCCCCATTTTTTTATGCACATGTATGTCCAGATTGGAGTTGGACCAGTGTGCAGTGAAGAAGCCTCCCACCGCATTCCCTTGAAGGATATTGGAGAGACCATGCCTTCCTCCATCCTGTGTCTATACTTTTTACATCCTTTAGCAGGACCGCCCCAGAATATTTAATTCATAAAGACTGCCCCAATGTGTGTTGCATGCATCAAAGAGGATCAACAATTGTGTACCACTGTGCTTTGATTGGAACAGGGGAATAATACATTGGAACAATGAATAACTGTGAGTTATGATTCTTGTAATGGCAGACAGTGAAGAAGGGTGACAGGGGCATGGCTTGATAGCTTGAAATATTGGGGGGTATTAGCTTCAGATTTCACACTGGCATAAAATGTTAAAATATATTATGCAACAAGCAGGGCACACGAGAGGGGCTTAAGGGGTAGTGGACAGGGTGCGGACTCTGGATTGGTAGGAGTCATAAGTGAGATAAAGCACATTATTTTGTGAAATAAACAACATTTTGTAAGTCTTTCCAAACAGAGATAGAGTGAGAGTGTGTGTGTGCATATTTGTCTGGGCATAAACAAATTTCTTGTGAAACCTCACCATACCCAACTAAAAGCACCTGTATCCAACTATTTATACCAAAATACATTTATATGGCAGGCTGTAACACCCAAACCCCCCCCCCCCTGAAGCTATGTTCCTGGACAGTGTCCAACTATAATTTGTAAGCTTGATTGTGATCATCAGCAGCATTCCGTGCAGGTAACAGCGGTGTGGCAGTGGGGCTGGGTAAGGGGGGATTTCGAAGGACGATGCAGAGGGAAAATTAAATAAATAATTAATTTTCCCTTGGCATTGTCCTTCGAAATTCTCCCTTACCCGGCCCCACCACCCCACCACTGTTACCTGCACTGACTGCGGCTGATTGTGATGATTTGCAATGTTTGTGGCAGGATGGGTGAACATTTTTCCTGAAAGTGATTACTGTAGGAGAGTAGGATCTGCTTCTTATAGTTACCCCCACTTTTTGCTGATGTTTCACTGTTTTCGACTTAGTCTGGCTGGGATCCTGCTATACAGGACCCCAGCCTAGCTGTTTTCTCTCTAAATTGATTGCATTTAGTTTAGGTACACCAGAGATTGGATTCTGGGGTACCCTTATAAGTCCCTAGTATATGGTATACTATATACCCAGGGCATAGGTACCCCAGAGGCCTCTCAGTGGCTGTAGCATGGATTATGCCACCCCTGGGAGACCAGTCAAAATGACACCACAGCTCTGCTACAGCAGCATGTGTAAGGTGGTGCATGCACCCCTTACTTAGATATCGGTTCACTATATCTATCCTATTCACTGCACATATAAATCTATCAGTCACCCCAATGGCAGGCATTACCAATCCTGGTGCTGGGGTTTATGTGAGAGGGTGCTCATGCATGAGCAGAGCCCCTCTGCAGCTTTTGGAACCTCTATTCCAGGGTTGTTTGTGATGGAGCCAACCATATACTCTTAAGTGCATTATAACCTCGCGGTAAATGCTAACTTTAAAACGGCTGCATGGAAACATGTCGTGTTTGGTGTCAAACACCTTGGAATCATACCTCCACAGTCCACACCAGTAACTGGTGTGGGAGGTATGATTCCACCCTACTAGAGGGAGAAATATGACTACACCGGTACACCCGGTACCAGCTTCACAGACCCTGGCATCACAAAATGGATGCTGTCAGCCACAGACACGAGTCTGCCCTCCTGATGCTGGACGAAATTCTGGAAGGGGACGGCTGGACAATAGGTTTCCTGTCACAGGGAGGTGGCTTCCTAGACAGGCTTTAGTGTATTGGGGCTGGGTGGGTGCACTCTGAGAGTGCTTTGATGTCTGCACTGGGGGCACATTTGGGGTCCCTGTGCATACCCCAGCTCAAACTGGTTGCAGGGGCTATCCGCCCCTGCTCTGGCACATAACTGGACAAAGGACATGGGTGTAGCCACCCCTCTGTCCTGACCCTCCCATAGGTGGGTCTCCAGAGTGTGTCCCACCCCTTCCTTGGGTATAACGTAGGAACCACTGGCTACAGAACTTTAGATTTACCTGGACAAAGCTCTGCTACAGAAACCAAGTACTTCAACTATCTACACTACGTTGGATGACTGAAGAATCTCCCTTGGAGTAAAGGAGTTACTCCCCTCCAAGGCAGCATCTGACCAGTTTGCATCTACGCAGCTCCTGAGGGACTCCGAAGATTTTGCAACACAGGAGGTGGGTTCCTAAGCTTTCCTGAGGCCGACCAGTGCTCTCAGCAAACATGAGACCCCAGCCCTCGTGGGGACAGTGCAACCCAAATCGCTGGACACAGTGCACATTTGCAGCAGCATATGCTTTTTGGCGATCCCTGAGGCTGTGCTTTGGTCTACTTGTAGTCCCAATCCCGTGCAATGATTCCACTGAAGATTACTGGCCTACACTCCAGGAGTGTTCCATGGGCTGGTATTTTGTGATTCCTCTGGAGGTCCCTTTGCGATCCCTGATCCATTGACCTGCGGGTCCCTGAGAAGGGTACTTTAACTTTCAGTGGGATTTCCTGGTTGCTCCAGATGTGCCCTGACTGGTCCACACCGAAGCATCTTTTCTCTGACCGCATGGGTTGCAGTTGTCAAGGCTTTTTGGTCTCCAATTCGGACACTGACCAACCAGCACTCGAAATCCTTTGTGGGACAGCTCGCCTGTGGACTTTGGTCATCGTCAACATCTTCTGGTCCCCGTGGCTGCAGAGTCAAGCTTCACCTCATCTCACCTGAAACACCAGACATCGGTGGTCATTCGTCTATCGAGCCCCTGGTCACCCTGAAGTGACCCAGACTCTGTCCCCTCTGCTTTCAGGTTCTTCCCAGCTCTGATACAGGCTTGGATCACACCGGACACTTTTCCTCTTTACCGCAGCAGCACTTTGCAGCATCACACCATTGAAAACGACAAAGATTCCCGACACCATTTGACACCTATGCACCCGGCTTCCCTGGGTTAGGTAACACAAGTACTCCGGTGCTCACATGGGTGCTGGCCTTAGAACCTTCTAAGTTTGAAAGGGTTTGCTCAAAGTCTTCTCCTAAGTGTCCTTAATCTTTAAAATTCCAACCACGACTTTCGAATAGGATTGTACGGAGCTCGCCGCTGGGTTCTCAGACTGTACGCGTCCCCTGTGGGTCCCCTGTGTCACTACCTTGTGTGGTTCCTTGGCGTCCCAGCGATTTTACGTGCTCTAGTCACTGTGTCCAGTCAAGTCGTGGTTGTTATACCACTTTCTTAATATATGGTTTGGTCTCCCCCTCGGGCCCACTGTGTATTTTGCTATTTACTGTTGTTCTAGTGCTTTAATATTGTGTATCTTGTGCTCTAATCTCATAAGTTAGTTAGTTAGTAGAGAGTGTTTAGTAATAAATACATATATTTTATATATATCTTGTGTGGTTCTCCTTTCATTTGGTCATTCAGGAGGTTATGATCTGGTGAACCAAGCTGCTTTACATTCCTTCGAGACTTAGCCTGAAGGCTGCTCTTCATAGCTACCACTAGGATAGCTTTCATTAAAGGTTGTTTTTAACCTAATCATCAATAAGTGTTGTTTGGACTGGTGCAAGGTGCCCACTATAACTAGCGGACATCATATACCAGGCCAACTTCTCACAATTACCCCTTCCTCTTTCACACTTAGCGAGATTTGCTTGCCGTGTCTACTTTGTTTTTAGTTTTTCGTTCTGGTAACCGATTCACAAATTAACTTTCAGAGATTGCCGTTTAATAACAATCACAAATCTTCATAAAAAATCACTCAGTGTATCTTTTCTTGTTTAGCAGTAGCAGTGTACTACAGGTCGACCTCTCTCATTTGGGTCGGGCGTCCTTCTAGTTCTTCTGTTCATTTCCATGCACTCAAAAAATACTTCCCCCGCTTTTCTAATTTTACATGAGTCGGTAAGACTGAAAAAAAACCACATATCAATAAAATAGGACACATTCAACAGTGCCTGAGATTAGCCTTGACCTAAGGAAATCTAGGCAAGCTTTTTCGTCTAGGAGGGTGGGAACAAGAGTTAACTTAAAATATGAGGATGCTCTCTTCTTGGACAGGGGGAGCATTCTTCTAAATAACGAAAAAGTCAGATGACGTGTTCTCCTCTTGCAAGAATTACACTGAGCTCTGCCTGATGGAAAACGCATCTCAGGCTGGCGGGAAACACCTAATTACAACCACATGTTGAGGCAAGGCTTGGCTACATCCATCGGCACTTATTTATTTTTGAGAACAGCAAATGTCAGGCAGACTTTTTACTGTCTGTGTGGCTGGGGCAAAAGTTAATTCCAACTCCCCGAGTGTTTTCACATCTAGGAAAAATGCAGCATTTTCTAAAAGAACAAAACTGCTCAATCACAGGCTCAGGCAGGAACTAGGTTCAGAGCTGCACCGGAATTAAAAACAGCCTTTCACACAAATATGAAAGACTTAACTGGAACTACAGGATGAAAGAGAGGCCGCACCAGTATTTGTTTTTTAATGTGACAACCGCAAACCTGTTACACACATAAAATTCCTCTTCACTTTTCTTCTGTATAACAAACAGCCTAATGCAGCATCAAACATGTCGTGCCAACTTGAAACACAAGTACTTTCACTATTTAGTCCAACAAAAAAACATCAGCAGCATGTGTGTGCGTGCAACAAGTGAATGTGTGTTTGCGGGCTGGATGCCAAGAAATGCTCTGGTCACTATACTGCCCCAGGCCTGATAGTTATGGTCAACCCACTGATACCATGCGAGCAATCATCCTTTGCTGCGGGCACCAGTAAATGGGAGAGGAGACAGAGTGTCACTTTGTTTAAATGTAAAGAAGCAATCCACACTCTTATAAATTAGGCCATTTCAAAAACTAGATGATTATGTGTAACATTTATGTTCTTTGGATGTGATTATTTTGTTTTTATCACCAGACCTTCACATCTGATCTTTTGCCTTTCCCCTCCTGGGTGATGTCTCTGTGATTAGCTTTAGGTTTGCTTAACTAAAGCTTTGTAGCATGTATGTGTGTTTGCGGTCTGTATGCCACGAAATGTGACTGCAGCTGTGCTTGCAGGTCCGTACTAACTTATCCAGTAAACAGACAGACAAAAGGTGCAAGAACTTACAATTAAGAGATAGACTTGTGAAGAGGTAAATGTTGTGACAGAGAAGGCCCCCGCTTCTGTCTGAGCCGTGGTCCTTTCGCGCTACAGAAGCGCTTGGCTATGAGGCAGCATGCTAGCAGGATGGCCTCACCTGCTCCAGTAGACTGCTGGAAGATATGACTGCAGGAGCATGGCTGATGACAGTCAGCAACGGAAGAAGACCTTTCGCTGTCACTGTAGCTCCTCTGCTGCAGTGCTGATGCCTCGCGCTCCTTTTGAGTACTCTGTTCCTTGTTGTGCGCATGCCCTGGAGCTATGCATATCGAGTGACATTCTTGTGCAAGTTTCCTCAGGTCACATATAATTGTGTTAGCTCTTTTGCCTTGCCCCTAAGCCCCAAGAAGAATAAGCTACTCTTGCGGGCATGTTGGGGCCAGGCACTTACAGACATGTTTTTTTTTTATATCGTAGTTGGTAAGCGCAGCACCTTGCTCATCTCTTCCACTTTAGGCGTGCCAAAGAAGGGCTGCACATGACACCTCTAAGCAATTGAGGCACCCGCGCCATTAAAATAAAAGCGTAGCATGAGTGGGCTTAAAAAAAAGTTTAATGAAAATACAGCACTCACAACTTAGCAATTCACGTAGGAACTGCATGCAAGTTGCTGCTCATACCTAGGGCAATACTCCATGGGAGTGAACATCTCAGAAAAGGTGGGACATGCACCAACCATTACCCATTTGCAGGCTTTGATTTTTAAATGACACATTCAAAAGCCAATCTAAAGTATGGAAGGAGTCAGACCCCACAAAGTATGGACAACAGATCGCCTAACAGCACAAGTGCTGTTTAGGCTTGACCTAAAAAAAGAGCTAAATGAGAGGGCACTACACTACACAGGGGCCAGAAGCTGTTTTGAGTACCCCTCCATTTGTGTCTGTCTGCTTTCAATGTGCGCCAGCCTCAGCATGGCACTGGACTGGAAAGTACGGTCAGAGTGTAGGGGGCAGCAATGGTGGTGTGACGGGCAGCTGCCAGCAGCAATGATGTTGTTCTTGCTTGGAGGTTGGAGGCTCTGGCTGGGGCCCTGGTCAGCAGCCACTGCCTCCTCCTCTTCCTCCCCAAGGACCACCAGGTGCTGAAAATCAGCCCGTATGGCCTCCAGGCTCTGCTGCCGCAGTGGGGCTGCTATCTCTTGCCTAGCAGGTTGTCGACCAGTAGGAATAGCTATAGCAAGAAAGAAAAATAATACATTCTAAACAAAGCTCTGTGCAAAGCACCTCTTTAAAAGTATATAATAGCTCAGTAGCCGTACATTGCTGGTTCATTAGTCCACTAGCACCGTCTGAATTTGATGTGGTTAAAGTCATAGCCTTGTGGTTAGAGTCACAGCCTTTTTTGTCCCACATATGCCTTACTTAAAGCTGAAACTGGATGAAAGGAACCTTTTTTTTAAAAAAACATATTTTTTTTCTTTTAAAGGATTTCCTAGTAAACAAATAAAGAGACTATTTGTGTGTAAAAAGAAAAATAAATTGCCTCTCATTAATGAGTTGTGCTAAATTAATAGCGGTATGCAAGTTAGTGCTTTGGTAGTTTCTACTTTGCTACTATTCAGTCTGTAGCTGGCGCAGCTGTAATGGACAATTATCTTATCCCAATGGCCCTGCTCTTATCCAAAATGCCTTTCAATTTGACTCTAAGGCAAATACATTTTATTGATAGAATGCCACACAAGTTAGGTATAAATTTACATGCTGATATCCTGTGCCATAAGTAGACGGGGGACCGATGCATTGCAGTTTAGGGAATGGATTAAGGGATTGGATATATAGATTTATCTTGCATGCTCATCACATACTATCCAATCTGCAAAAACTCAAGGCACTTAGTTCTGCTTCACCCCATGGCCTAGCCCTCCAGTGGAATTTATATTTATTTCCAGCAAATACATTTTCTTGGCAGTGTGGAAGGGAAACATAACTTACTCAACTGTGGTGTAAGTTAGAGGGATGAGGCCGGGTAAGTAAATATTTGTTCTACTACAGAATACTAATGGGGTGTCACTGATCATCATCATGTGCTTAAGCTTTTGCTTAATCAGTCACTGTAGTTTAATGAAAATACAGCAAATGCTGAATAGGAAAAATGTGAGCAGGCGTAAATCTGTTATGGAAGCCACAGAATATGTAAATAACTTGGACAGAAAAATGTGGCACATCCCAAGAATGGATTTTATAATTTTGTGGCCAGGATAGGACGGAACCTAGGAAAGAAAATGAATAAATGAGTGAAGTACTAGAAAGCTACTGAGTGGACACTGGGAGACAAGGGAAACACACTTTGTTTTTGCTTTGCCATGCATAGAAAAGTTAGTCAATGGAACATTAACTAAAGCAGATGCACATTGTACAGCCAAGACTGCAGTGTCGAATTGAACTATGCTGCAGTTAGGTCATGGGTTGCACTAGTAAAATGCGATGTGAAGGGATGTGAAGGGTGGGATACATATCTGCCTCACATAACAAATACAGTGAGTAAAAGTGAGTAGACAGAAATAGCCCCCTTCTCACTTTGAACCAAAGCTTTGATAAAAACCATTCCAAACAAGCAAAGTAGGTGTCCACACCCCTCTCCAGAAGAACCCCCTTGTTTCTTCTCCCAAGCAATTATCTATTTATCATTTCATTATTCTAGTATTATTCACCATTTACAATCCACCAATAAACTTTCCATTCTCCCATCCAGTCTTTCACTAATTAAAACAATCCATCCATTCACCTATCCACTGCTCTCAACCACCCCTTCACCACTACATCCATTTGCCCACTCACACATCCTTTCATTTATTCACCCTTTTACTTATCCTGCTTTAACCCACCAGAGAACAATTCCTTTCACCCATCAACCATTTCACCCACCCTGGCAGTCATTCTTTCACCCATATACCCATCCTTCTCCCAACTATGCATCCTATCACCCACCTATGCATCCTTTCACCTTCAATCACCCCTTCCTTTTTTTCCATTTTCCATCAACCAATCATTTTTAGCGTTCATTATGATGTTTTTTCTGCTGAGTTGCAGATAGAAGAGGCAACTCTACACCACTGTAGATGCGAAAGAAGGGGGATCACAACATCCTTGCAGTGAGTATACTAGAACATGTTCAATAAACAAGCAATGTTTCTTACCACCACCAGTCCCTGCGGCCGCTGGAACTCCTCCTTTGACTGCTGTGTGATCTGCTCTTCTGGCTCTGGTGTTGGCCCTCACAATGGTCTGTGTGGCTAGAAAAACATCACAAATTTTAGATACCAGATCCGCCTCCCTTTATTATTAGAATTCAACCACAATACATCACTACAGTTTGAGTGCATTGTCTTCTATAATAAATATCACGTTGGTCATTGTGTTTGTTGGCAGTGTTTGAAAAGCCAGGTAATCAAGCCAACCAAAAACTTTTTATAATGGAGGGGCAGAGCCATGATGACCCTTGAGTCATTGGCGTGTAATGAAGGGGAGGAATAATGATTGGTCAATGGAGGACAGGTGGTCTTTATTGGCAAATGCAATGGAACCGTCCTCATATTAGTTTACAGTCATGCTGCACTGTGATCAAAACTGCTGGTATACTACTACTGTAAAAATGAATACATACAGAACATTGGGGGGTCCACCAATGACCATGGCCACTCTCTAGTTTTACTGTTTGAGCATGAGCAAGAAAAAGAACATGCGTAGAATAAGAATATGTAAGAAAACAGCACCAAATGCACCACTCAACTTGTACAATGTGATTCAAATAAGTCCAAATCCTTAGAATTTTTTTCTTTTTCAAAAAGTTCTTCTTTATTGTGCAGTTTGTCATGCAATTATTAAAACTTCCAAAACAGCCAAAGCAGCCGACGCGTTTCGTCCACCTCTGGACTTCTTCAGGGCAAAAGAGTGGAAATAATGTCACCGTCTTTAGGTTCTTTCTTTCTTCTTTCTAATCCCTCACTACTTCAATTTGTAGTATTGCTGGGAATGATAATCAACGTCCTTTTTAAAAAAAACATACAATCCGATGTAGGTTGCTACCTGACAGGGTCGGTGCCTTTCCTCATTTGGACAACGATACGGAATCGGGTACCTCGGAAAGTGATATAGTTGTTCTTATCATTGGATGACTTTCTATATAGAACCAACATTACATTGACATGCTTCACTTGGGTTACTTAATAGACAACCTTTCTACATCGGATTGTATGTTTTTTTTAAAAAGGACGTTGATTATCATTCCCAGCAATACTACAAATTGAAGTAGTGAGGGATTAGAAAGAAGAAAGAAAGAACCTAAAGACGGTGACATTATTTCCACTCTTTTGCCCTGAAGAAGTTCAGAGGTGGACGAAACGCGTTGGCTGCTTTGGCTGTTTTGGAAGTTTTAATAATTGCATGACAAACTGGACAATAAAGAAGAACTTTTTGAAAAAGAAAAAAACTCTAAGGATTTGGACTTATTTGAATCACATTGTACAAGTTGAGTGGTGCATTTGGTGCTGTTTTCTTACATGTACATTCCAGTAACTGGAACGGCATTGTGCTGGCGGGTGCTAACCAAGATTGCACACTTGTGGTGAATCCGGTGCTGTCCTAGTGGGATACCGCTAGCCTTGTGTGTTTTCTTTCGTAGAATAAGAATAGCTTACTTGGTCAGGCAATCTTCACAGTAGTGTACCTTTCCTAAAATGTGTTCTCTTAGTCTTACAGTACCTGTCCACAAGATATATAAGCAGAAAGGGAAAGCGTACTGACAAAGCAGAAGAAAGGAAGCTACAGACAGACAAGTAAAGACAGGAGTAAGTTAAGTACAGAAACTTGATAATGGGATAATGTAAGGATAACAAGAACTTAATAAACATTAGATAGAAGGAGAACGAAGAGAAGTTGGGAAAAAAGAATTAGGAGGCAGGCAGAGCAAAAAAAGTAAAAAGTATTCTAAATGTGGAGCAGTAATATAGGTGGACTAACTGGGCCAGCAGATCTGTCTGCATTTGCCGCTGCACTGGTGTTAGTGGTGGAGGTGGAACTTCCACCCACCGTGGCATTGGTGGTGGTACCCCCATCTTCTTGGTCCACCTCCATGCTGCTAGCCTTCTTCTTGCCCCTGGATGCAGATATAAGAAATAAAGGGCATACAATCAGAAAGATTAGTGGTACAGTTAATAATCTCACAAAAATGTTTTAAGGCACAGGCAAACATAGTGACATTGTACTTTTATATATCAGATTGCCTATACTACTACTAGTATCGAGTTTACCTATTCCTAATTTCCTAAACGTAAGCCCTGCATCAAATTTCCTAAACTACATTTTGGAATGACTAATGCATTGCACTCAATGATCTTTGCTTCTTGTTCTCAACCTCCTTTGACAGGCCAACTCACTTTCATTTCTTTTACATGCACACATACTACAAATCTCTGGGAGATTGCCTAGGACTGTAAGAGGTACATAAAACAAGGCACAGAGAATGCTAACTCACTGATATTACTACTACTACCAATACCTTAAGGACAGGACAGAGGAGTCTTCATGAGTTCTTAAACAATTCGTCTAAACGTGCGCACATAAGTACGATTAGGTAGCTTCGAGTACCTGGCTGGATCAAATAATATTTGTAATGTAAACTTAAGTTAACTCTGAGTGTGAGCAGCATGCTATTTGGAAAAATTATATTAGCATAGAGATAACACAAGAAAAAAACAGTTGCTCACCGAGTCTGGTGCACACACCGGGGCACCCTCCCCCACATCAGTCGATGCTCCCAGAGGCCGTAACCACTACCAGGCCTGCCACCAACTGCTAACATGGAGGGGAGGGAACTTGTGCAGCCACCTCCACCTCTGAGAAAATGGTGCAGGGCTGCACCCATTAGAAGTACGGACGACCTTGGTGGCGCCACTCCGCCTCTTGCACTGCTCTGCCGTGGCACTGGGTGGTAAAAAAAAAGATGGAATAGGAAATGGACGAAAGGAAAAAGTAAAGACCTAAAGGGAAAACTAAAAAAAGTTGAAAAAGTCATGAAAAATGCAAACAAAAAGACAAAAATACACACTGATACAACAAAGGAAACTGAAGGGTGGATGAGTGAGATCGGTGGAGGATTGAAAAGATTAAGGGTGGCTTAAGAAACAGACCCCAGCACCATGCACAGAAATCAAAATTACCGTGCCCATGTGAAGGGCATGGTGCCGTTTGTATGCGATTTTGGTGTGAGATTGCAATTTTGCACACCATGCCACCTCAGTTTGTACCCAGCCATCAGCAAATCAGTCTTGACCCTGCTTCACACTTTTAGTTCCAATGCTGATGGTTATGACCCTGAAAGTGCACTAGAGCCTGCTGCAGGCCCCAGTGCCAGTAGTCTCCCCCTAAAACTGTTTGGTCTAAATTGGCAACCCCATTTGAAAAGGACATTACCCCCCTCATAAGTCCCTATTATACGGCACCAGTTGTACCCAGGGCATGGCTGATAAGAGGATTCCCAGGGCTTGCAGCACTGTTTGTGCCACCTTGAGTGACCCAAGTAAACTACTGACAGCTGCGCTGCCACTCGAGACTGCAGGAACAGTGTATTCTTCTCCATTTTGACTTTGCCCTAACCATGTGTGGCAAAGTCAATGCACAGCTTTTAATATATGTCAGTCACCCCGAAAAAAGGCATCTTGAGCCCAGAAGGCAGGGTGCCTCATACTAAAGGTATGGGCATGTAAGTGCAAGCTTATATGTCCCTATAGTGGCCTTTACGATTAAAGTACACTATCAGTGATAGGCAGTCCATAGGATAACCTAGGAAAGCACCAGTGCGAACCCAAGGGGGACAGCTCCATTATGGTTCCGACTTAACATGTTGTGTTTGGTATCAACATGCCTCATCACCCTTGACACAAATCTCATGTTGAGGGTGATGTGGCATGCAACCAGGTGGCTACCTGAAAGGTTGCCCACCTGGTTGTCCCAACTTCTCTATGCACTGGCTGGCAGCCCGCAAGTGCTGCAGCCAAGGCAAGATTCTAACATCCTGCTAGTCAGTGTGAAAACTCCCAGGAGTCTGGAAGAAAGGCCTGAGCAGGAAGGAGGTCACACCTCCTCGCTTTCAGGATGGCTAGTGATGTGGCACTTCAAAGCAATGAACACTCTCGAACTTTACCTCATGCTAATAGTAGCTTCCTGATTCATCCTGTACCACAACGCTTTTTTAATAATACCGAAAGCTGCCCATAACACTTCTTCTGTGGACAAAACACGGTGAGGCGGTGATCTCATTGACCCAACCTCCAATTACCAATTTAGGAAAACCGAGTAGGACTTACTCTGGTTTACCTTAGGCTGTCTCCCTCTTCCCCCCCCAGTCCTGATGAAGACCCGCTTTGACCAATTAAAAGTGCAGATGTTGGTTTGAAACGTCGAGGACACTCACGGGTTCAGATCAAGGCTTTGCCAGCAAACAAACAAATTTATATATGGCGGCTTAGCCATTGTTTACTCTGACCCACTTTTTCCTTGTACATATATATTTCTTAATCACCTTGTACAGATATCCACTTCTATCACTGAGCACAAAATGTCACTTATTCACTCATCACCTTGAACTTTGCCACTGTGCTGACAGCCTTTATATTGATGTATGGGTATATATAAATGAAGCAATTTATATAAAATTAATGCAAATACCCAAAACGGTTGATTTATTTACTTAATTATCATGTTAATGTGTCCTGTGTGTGTTCCTTGAGTCATTTGGTGACATATCAGATTGCATAAAACCACTTAGTAAATCGTCTTGTTTATATTTAAGAAATACTTGTACTTCCTAGAACTTCCTTAGCCATCTGTCAGATGAGCAATGCCTGCATACCTCTCAAAAACATTCTTAAACTTGTCTAAATAATCTGCAGGTAATTTGCCCTTCTTGTGTTTACAATTTGAAACCTTAGTTCTATCTGTTCTCTCTGAACACATATCCACAGTAGCATTCAACAACGTATACATTGCCATATTCAGGACCCATGGTTCCTGGGGACTTGCCTTGGCCATGCTGACTTTTAAACATGTGTTTGTAAAGCACACGTTCACCCAAGGGTATATTGGCACACACTCACCCAAGGGTAATTTGGCACTGAATAAGAGATGTTTAATTTCAATAATTTAATCTCTCACTTCATCAGCTAAGTTCAGTCTGTATGCCTTTGGGTTCTGCTTCTTCACCATGGTATGCCCTATTTTGGCCGGGTAAGGGTGTGGGATTGGGTCCAAACTTTTGGCCATTGCAGTCACACATGAGCTGCTGCTATCTGCACTGCAGTCTGTTTTTTCCGGGAACTGCAGTGAGTCAGCTTCAGCAACCCCCCTCTATCCCGTATGTTGGCTCATCTTGTTTTTTTTTGTCGAATTATTGCCTCCATCCAAAGTTCAACCTCCGTAAGTTGGGGGCTTTGGGTTGGTAATTTCTTTCAGCTCTCCCACTAGCTTTGCCATCACCTCGTTTGCCTAGGACTGGCGAGCAGTTGCAAGCTTGTCGAGGATGATCAGCATCCACCTGGGCCCGTGTTATCAGGTTTTCCGGGTGTGTGATCCTTTCATCGATGATGGCGACGTACAAGGCCAGAGTGTTTAAGAGGCTTTTCTGTATGTGCATTTTGTTAGCTTGAAATGACATTGCATCCACCAACCTCTGTAGGATGCTTAGGGCTGTGGTCCAGGCCGACTCTTGTGTCATGAGGGGTTTCTTTTCTGTATGATGACAGTATAATTTCTCATTCGTTGGAATGGAAGTATGATAGGCCCTTTGTGTTTGTGAGGGGAATCTTCCTCTTAAGGAGACGGTTGTCCAATTTTCTTGTTAATCCCTACTTTCTAGCTTTTTGGAGCACCACAAGATGTGTTTGTTGCTCTGTTTGTTCCAATGGTTGCTCAATTGTCAGGGCGGCAGGGCTTTCCTTCTTGCCCAGGACCGCCTGCCTCCTATCTTCTTCTTACTTCGCTATCTTGGAAATTAGGGTGGATAAATCGTCTCTGCCCAGTGAAGAGTTGAATAGAGGCTGCATGCGATTCCCTACCGGCGAAACTTTGGAAGTAGCAGTGCTGACCGATTTATTAGTTTATGTTTTTTTCTTGTGCTGGTCCTGCTTTGCACATAGGTTTGGAGAGAAAGGTGACAGTTGGACCCCCGACCTGCCCAAGATGAGGAGAGGTGAGAATGCTCCTTCTTTTTCGAGTGTGCCCCTGTTTGACTCGGGGGACCCAGAAGATTTGCTTGTGCCAGGATGAGATACAGGTGAGAGGATAGTGGATTGGGAGGTGAACTATGCTACGCTCGCAGAGTTTTTCGGTGTTTCGGTAACTTCGCGATTCGTGTAGAATGTGTAGTTACCGAATACTACACAATCTGCAACGTAGTGTAGCTATTTTTCGTCTTCGTGCGCTCAATATGCGTTCTCGCGCGCATGATAACGACTTACCATGATTCTGCGTTTGCCGACGAGATTTCCTATCCGTTCGTGTGGGCTACGAGAATTGAAATCTGTCCGCACGAGCCCGCAAGAGTGTGCGAACGCGGACACGTCATTCGGACGCGTGATCTGACTTCCGGCGGCAGTGTTGGGAAGATCGTGATCTCGAACATGCAGAAACTGCAATCTAGCGAAGAATATCTCTCGAGCATCATAAAACCTTCTCAAAAATGATCATTTTGCTAAAAAAACCTCCTCAGATTGTGATTTGGATGTAATTTTTTGTGCAAGGAGTCCTTTTTCTTTTTTTACTCTTTTTTTTCAAGAGGAAGGAAGTGCCCCTGAGTCTCCAACTTCCTGTTCCTGTCCAGCAGGCTCCTCCCGGTGCTTTGTCCATGTGCTGCTCACTGTCAATTGGATTTGGAGCTGGAAAGATCACATTTTGTGTCTGTCTGCGGCATCATAACATTGGATTAGATTTGAGGACTTTTGGATTTGAGATTTTACAAGTAGGTTGGAGAATTGGTGTACTTGTTTGTTTGATTGGGGCTTGTTTGTAGTGTACCTACATTTTTGGGGGATTTTCATCATTTTTAAAATGTATTGTTGTGGCTGGCCTGGAGTTTCAGTAGGGACCTGGTTGTTTTTCTTTGAAATTTCAGCCAGTAGGCCCAGATGTACCCATGGGTGCATGTTTCTGTGGTGTGTGTTGAATTTAAACATCATGTAGGGCATGGATGGTATTGGATTGAATTGCTAAATGTGGTTTTTGGGGGTGTATTTCACTTTTTGGGTGTGTGTTAATAAATGAATACCTTTATTGGATGTGTGTGTGTGCTTGCTGTGTAACTTTCCAACCTTTTGTAGCCCTGTTGATTTTCGTTTTTGCATTTTTGTATTAAAGCTGTGTTGTTTAGCAGACCTCCTTTGTCTGTTCATATATAGGCCTGCTTCAGTTCATTGTTTTCCATGGCCTGTTGTGACTGTGAGTGACCATGTGGCTTGGGGCCATTTTGTGGTGGTAGTTTAGTAGTGTGCTGCTTTTTCCATATAGGCCTGCATGTCTTTTCTTTGTTCTCCTTGCCTTATGCTTGTTGTTGTAGTGGCCTGGCCATGTGGGTGGCTGCCATTTTGTGAAGGCAGGCAGTGTGCTTTTGCCATAGGCTAGCATTGTCTGTCTTCCATTTTTTTTTGTTGTGGGTGGCTAGCGGCCATTTTGTGGAGCCTTCCAGGCAGTGTGCTTTTGCCATAGGCCTGCATTCATTGTCTTTCTTCACGTTCTTGTTATTGTGGGTGGCCTGGCCATGTAGGTGGCGGCAATTTTGTGGAGTAAGGCAGTGTGCTTTTGCCATAGGCTTGCATTGTCTGTCTTCCATTTCTTTTTGTTGTGGGTGGCTAGCAGCCATTTTGTGGAGCCATCCAGGCAGTGTGCTTTTGCCATATTCCTGCATTAATTGTCTGTCTTCACTTTCTTGTTATTGTGGGTGGCCTGGCCATGTGGGTGGCGGCCATTTTGCGGAGTAAGGCAGTGTGCTTGCTTTTGCCATAGGCTTCCTAGTCTGCCAGTAGGCCCAGAGGTAGTCATCATGGGTGCATAAAAACTGTTTCTGTGTTGCCTGTTAAATTTTAACATCATTTATGGCATGGATGGCATTGGATTGAATTGCAAAATGTGGTTTTTGGGGTGGAGTTTCAGTTTTTTGGTGTGTGTTAAATAAATAGGCCTTTTCAGCCAGTAGGTAACCCTGGGCGTTCAGCTCGCGTAGTTATGGCAACTCCGCACTGAGCGACAACGCGGAATTACACTTTTTTCTTCTTCGCGCGCTCAATATGCGTGTTTGCATGCGCGATAACGACTTTTTGTGAAGATTGCGATGCCGAACACGCAGAGTTTGCAATCTGGCGAAGAATATTCCCCGAGAAGCATAAAACCTTCTAGAAAATGATCATTTTGTTCATTTTGCTAAAAAAACTCCTCAGGTTGTCATTCGGCTGTAGTTTTTTGAGTAAGGAGTCATTTTTCTTTTTTTACAATTTTTTTTAAAGAGGATGGAAGTTCCCCAGAGTCTCCAACTTCCTGGTCCTGTCCTTTGTCTTCACTTTCTTGTTATTGTGGGTGGCCTGACCATGTGGGTGGCGGCCATTTTGTGAAGCCAGCCATTGTACTTTTGCCATAGGCCTGCATTGTCTGTCTTGTCTTCCTTTTTATTGTTGTTGTGGGTGGCCTGGGCCATGTGGTGACGGTCATTTTGTGGGACCAGCCACTGTGCTTTTGCCATAGGCCTCCAAGCTTGTGGCCTAGTCTGCCAGTAGACCCAGAGGTACATATCAATCATCATGGGTGCATGATGAAACAACTGTTTTTGTGTTGCCTGTTGAATTTAAACATCACTTAGAGCATGGATGGCGGATTGAATTGTAAAATGTGGTTTTTGGGGGGGGGTTCACTTTTTGGGTGTGTGTTAGGCCTTTTCAGCCAGTAGGCCCAGAGGTACTCATGGGTGCATGAAAAACAGTTTCTGTGGTGTCTGTTGAATTTCATTTGGGGCATGGATGGCATTGGATTGAATTGCAAAATGTGGGGTTTTTTTTGGGGTGTATTTCACTTTGTGGGTGTGTTAAATAAATGCCTTTTTTGCATGTGTATGTGTTGTTGTGGTTGTTGTGTAACTTTCCAACCTGTTTTTAGCCATGTGGATTTTCGTTTTTGCATTAAAACTTTGTTGTATATCAGGCTTCATTTGTCTGGCCATATAGGCCTGCTTGAGTTCATTGTTTGCCATGCCTTGTGCCTGTGAGTGACCATGTGGCTGGGGCCATTTTGTGGTGGTAGTTAGTAGTGTGCTGTTTTTTCCACATAGGCCTGTGTGTCTTTCCATTGTTCCTCTTATCTTACTGCTTCCAAATCCATCCACATTGACAGCTGCAGCTCCCTGATGCTGCATCTATCCCATGTGATGCACAAATTTAGGCCAAACAGGCTCCACTACATTTTGTTTTTGTTTTTTGTTCTTTGCTATTCTTATTCTTCCTGAGTGTACACAGTACACCAGGAAAGCCCTGGCCTTGTTGTTAAAGTCTCATAAATGGCTACACTGTTGTTGTTCATTGAGTTACTAAAATGTAATAATTGTGACCACTACACACTAAGTTATATATTATATTAGTTTGATTGTACTGATGTTCTTCGGGCTTTTTTGCTTTTAGGTGCACAAAAGACTGAGGAGGAGGTGTGTCATCATCGCCTGTTGTGCTGCCAGACATACGTCCTGCTGCTGTACACAACGTGACGTGTGAGTGACCTGACCACACATCTCTGCAACTTGTGCAACTGAGTGCTGCTGACATCTGAAGAAGATGGCCCCAAAGAAAGCAGGTACCAGGTCCTTCACTACCAAGAAAGTTGCTATTGAGAAGAAGGAACAGAAGAAGGAAGTGACACTTAAGTCTGGTGTGCCACCCAAAAACTTTTTTTGGGAAACCAATAATGACGCCTGCAGCAGCGGTGTCCGGGGGGCAAGCTGGGGGCAGCACCTCCACATCAGTGGGCCCAACCCACCAACTCAGGCCCAAGCACATGAGTGTGGAAGAGGTAGCCAGCCTAATGGTGGAAACCAGTGATGCTGAGCCTGAGATAAACTTATTGCTATCTCAAAGTAGTACCCAATCAACGCAGGAGGAAACACTGCAGATAAGTGGTCAACAACAACAGCCGCAACCACCGCCCGCAATAGTAGTTCTTGTTCCTCCCGAAGTAGGGGCAGTCCAGGAAATTGAGTCTCATGCAGAGGAATAAGAAAAGGAAGCCACTCATTCAGAAGATACATTGTCTTTCAAATCCCCAGCAAGGAAAAGGAGGGTTAGTCCATCAAGTTCTTCGCCAAGCACCCCTTCAGATGATCTAGATGCCACTTGGAAGCCACAAACTGAGTCTGAGAGGGAGACACGTCCCAAGACCAGGCTAGGGAAAATGAAGGTTCCAGAAAGCCTTACACATATGGCGGTCGATGTAGAACAGCAGGATGATGATGATGAGCCAGTCATCACGAACATCACACCCGGCCCCGAGGAGATGGAGCCAAACATTATTACCCTATCCAAAATCTCTGCGAGGGATGTAGCATGCATACCTCCAACACAGGTAACACCAACACGACCCACAGCTTCCATATTTGCATTAGCAAAGGCCCGGCAGCGACCTACATCCAGCACAACCACCACCTCAGTAGAAGTAGGTAGTGGTACAGCACAGAGTCAAATTCAACACACTCCCTCCAGTTCATCCGGCATTGGAAGTGGCACCTCCAGCAGAAGACAAAAGTTAAGCTCCCCAGTTTGGGACTTCTTTACGGTTAGCAAAAAGGAGGAGAACATTGCTATTTGCTCCATTTGTAATACCTCTGTTAGTCGGGGTAAGCTTGGTACAAACTATGGTACCGGAGGCCAAATAACCCATCTGAAAATACACCACTTGATCGACTGAGAGGACTACCTTCGCGGCATAAAACTGCAACCATTGGTATTGGTGGGGATAAACGAGTAGAAGATCCGATCACAGTGGAAGAGGAAGGACAGGGAGACATTCTCTCTGGTAGTGGCAGTGTTATCACCCACATCTTCTGCAACATCTCAGTGGCACAAGAGTAAGAGTCAGCCTGAGACAGCAAGGAGTACCGCAATGAAAAAAAAGTGCATCATTGAGCCTAAGAGAAAGGAAAACCATGCAGCCTACCATTATCAGCATGTTTAGGGGGGAGGGGCAGTACGAACACAACCACCCAATAGCAAGTTGTGTACAATGCGAAGCTGGCTAAAATGTTAGCACTGGACCTTCTCCCTTTTTCTTTTGTTGAAGGGGTGGGTTTTCTGTAATTTGTGACAGCCATCTGCCCAAAATGGCAAGTTCCCAGCTGCTACTATTTTGCCAGAGTTGCTGTTCCAGCACTACATCACAACGTGCTTGGAAAAGCCTTAAAGCAGAGTGCTGTTCAGAGTATCCACCTGACAACAGACATGTGGACCAATTGACAAGCCACTGATTACATGTGCATCTCTGCACACTGAATCTCTTTTGTGGGGGTTAGAGAACAGATATCTGCTGGTGTCGACGCTGCTGAGATTTTTCAGGCCACATTTGCAAACATGCAACTGTAGCCATGTTTGCCATGGAGCAATCTCATACTGCTGCAAATATTTTGGATGAGTTTAACAGCAAGGTCTTTGAGTGGCTGCGCCCAAGAGGGCTTAACATTGGTTTTGTTGCCATGGACAATGGCAGTAATGTAGGTAGGGCCATGAAAGATGGTGGCTATTTCAGGGTCCTGTGTTTGGCACACTGCATTAACATTGTTGTTCATGACTTTCTGAAAAATGAATACAAAGTCAGCAACTTACTGGCCACCTGCAGAAGAATATGCACACATTTCAGCCATTCTTTTAAAGCCCGGAAGAAGCTGAGGGTCATTCAATGTGAGCATAAAATGCCAGTCAAAGCACTCATCCAGGAGGTGCCAACACGTTGGAACTCAACTTATTACATGCATGATCGCCTGTTTGATCAGTACATACCACTCAATGCTTATGTCATGCAAAGATTAGGGGACCTACTGTGAGAGGCATGACCATTGAGATGGGCCAATGGGACCTCGTTAAATGCCTGACAGAGATGCTACTTCCTTTTGAGGTCTTCACACGTGAAGTCAGCAGGGAGGACTGTACTATGGGCCAAGCTATCCCATTGTTGCACATGCTAGAGCAACAGCTGAAGGAGGTGTCTGAAATGTACTCAGGTGTGGATGACAAACAAGACGCATATTATTTGGCGGACTGCTTAGCCGTTCGGTTATCTGAAAATACAAGGATTCCAAATAACATTTTGTCACATCCACATTACATTACTGCCACAATTTTGGATCCACGGTACAAAGTATTTCTGAACAGTAAGGGAGTGATTCCTTTTTCAGAAGTGGATGTTGCCAAGTACAAAACTTTGATAGCTGAGCAAGCCATTGACTTTGAAAACGAACGGCTGGTAATTAGAGGCCCCAGGCCAGGACAAGTACTCCAGGGCATCCAGAGTCAAGTTCTACTTCAAAGCCTGAGGGCAGTGCGTTTGCCTCCCAGCAGTCACCGACACCAACACTACCAATAACATCAACAACAGCAAGAACTGGATCATCCACAGTACAATCGGCAACTGATTGGTTTCTACGGCAGGGGTATGGTAAATCCAGTGCTGATGCAATGGCAAAAGAGGCCGAGCACATTGGAGCACCCCTGAGCATTGAGCAGACAGTCCAGGTCTATCTGGATGACCCAACAGAGGTCTTCATGGATCGAAACCCATTGGTGTATTGGTATGGGAAAAGAAGCCAATGGACAGTGCTCAGCAGGCTGCTGATAAAGTATCTGGCTTCCCCTGTTGCAAGTGTCTCTTCTGAGCATGTTTTCAGTGCTGCTGGTGCCATTGTAACTTAGAAAAGGACCAGTCTCTCGCCCAAAAGCGTGGCAAGGTTAACCATGATCAAAATGAATCAGCACTTTATACCACCGGAGTACAAAATACGTGAATCACAGCAGGAAGAGGAGAGCGACTTCAATGACGGAAGTAGTGGGTTGCATGACCTACTTCTGTTCGAACCACTAGAGTTTGAGGACGAGCTCCTCTTCCCTAACCACTAGGCTTTCAAATTGTTACTTTCCTCCTTCCTTTATTTGTGTGTGTATCTGTCTTCCTAGTTCAAAGCAAATCACAACAAATCCATCACCACCGTATTCTCTTTTTATTTCCCTATTGGAGTTGCACCTCTGTGCATTTAACTGTCCACTCCTCAGAGTCCTGCTCCATCTTCCTGACTCGCCCTAAATACATTTCCATCAAGCCAGACATTGGATGGAGAATAGTACAAGAAATGTTGCCTCTAACAGTCCCTCCAGAAGAAGTGAAACATGACTATAGCTATCCTCCATTTTGTTCCCGAGCCGAAACTCATGACTGTCCGAAGGCTACCGCCTCTGCATGCATCCACAACTCTTCACTGTCAGAACTAGGGCAGGCATCCAAAAGTAAACTCATCACTGTCAGAAGGTTACAGCCTCGGCAGGCATTCAAAGCTCATCACTGTCAGAACAGACGGTACTTGGTAGAGAAAGACAAGACTCTTCTAAGAAACTTGCTGACATTTCTGCAAACTGAATTGACCAATGAACGCTACCCAGGCCACGGCCCATCACAGCGCTGACAATGTGAACCAACTTCAACTGCGACAAAGTGCCACAGATGAATAAGAAGAAAGCAGAAACAGCGACTAACAACACTCAAAATGAATGTGGAGTAATAATGAGGCCACTGCCTTGTCAAAAAAACACACACCTTTCAGAACTAGGCATCTGATCTGACAGCCAAAGAGAAGTGCAAGACAGGTAATGATGGCATGCATTGGATGCTTGCTGACTTTGAGCAATTGCTGTTGTTTGTTGTGTTAATGTTGTGCATGAAGTCGAACTCTACTAGTTAATCTACCAAGTAAAAGTGACTTAAGTGACAATCAATGTTTCCCTTCTTGTTGTTTAATACCCAAAGTGTACTCCTACTACTGCAGGTGAAGGCCAATATCCATTGCAATTTTTTAATATGGAATATGGATTTAATCGGAGTCACTACAGACTGAGTTAGAGTTGGACAACACGTACCGCACCATGATGATGACCATACTATCTTTGCACGCCAGTTGGATCAGAGATGATTGATGGAATAACTCGAGGCGTTTACTTTCAAATCAAGTGGCATAAAAGGTAAATAAGTCAACAACCACAGCAGACCTAAATGTCTGTGTAGTGGTGGAGTCGAGAAGTATTAGGAATTTCAAATTAGTCTTTATTCGATATTTCCCAATCATATAAGACACAAATACAATACATACAATGTCGTAAAATAGCATTAAAATGTAGGATTCCTTATTAGAAGAATATCATTAAAAAAGGATTTTTCCTTTAGAAAACGTATGATTCTGTATAAAAGTTAATAACATTAAATGATGGTAAACAAGTAATCACTAGGATTATTATGTCCTTAGAATTTAAGATAAAAAAAACTCATATAAAAACAAATTGTTCATGGAGATACAGTGCACACAGGAAACACCACACTTTGTATGTATAACAGCTAATTATTGAGGGGTGGTACTTGCTGTAACCTCCAGGCTAGTTCTTCTAAGGGCCCATGTCCTGCTCAGAAACTTCGCCCCTGCTATAGCTACATCTTCGCGTGTGTCTGTTTTCAGGATACGCAGCGCTATTTGGCATGATCTTGTACCCATGTTTAAACAGATCGTCTTGAGCCATTTGTGCCGAGGGCTCTTGTACGCTGGACACACAAACAGTATGTGGACTATGGACTCTTCCATCGTTAGGCATGTAGGGCATTTGGTGTCTAAGGCATTATGCCAATTTGCCGTGAAAGATTTTATAGGGAGGGTACCAACTAGTATTAGTCACATGTGTAGTAGTGGAGGTATGACTGACAGCCGTGTGTTGATTTAGTTATTAATTTGGGAAATGCTATGTTGCTGTATATGTGTCCTGTTTCAGGTTAATGCTGGAAACAGACTTGTTGTTTAGTAACAAAGTTGTACTTCTACTGCAGGGCAATCCATTGGATATTTGAATATGGACTCTGGACTCACTCGGTACACTACAGACTGAGTTGGACACCATGATCACTCTACGCAGTCAGTTAGTAGGATCGGAGATGATTGATGGAATAACTGCGTTTCATGAAGTGGCATAAAAGGTAAACACAACAATGCAACAAGAACCACAGTAGACCTACATGTCCATGTAGTGGTGGAGTCGAGTGTAGTGGTATGACTGACAGCGGTGCATTGATTTAGTCACTTAATTTTGAAAATGCTAGGTTGCTCTATATGCCTTTGTCTGGCTCTGTCAAAATTTAAACTAAATGGAGGTTGGGTCATGACCCGGTGCCGTGGGTCTGTTCTGTCCTTTTGTTGTTGTAGCTTAATGCTGTAAACAGAGTAGACATGATGTATCCAAGCCGCCTCCCTGCCGCCTCAGCCTGAAAGTGTTCTCTCTTCTCTTCTTGCACTCCACCGTAATTGATGCTTTTTTTAAAATTCATTGATTTTTCAAAACCCCTTTTGTTTTTCCATCTACACTTACAGGCCGGCCTTTACCCTGTCCTATACTGGGAGAAACAATTCGCACTTACCGTACCAATCCACATCAGGCAGGCAGTGGCACCCAAGATTGTTGTGCGGAGCGTCCATGTAAGGGCGGACCAAGAGGAATGACGAGATGCAACTCCACAATTTGACCAGGATCAAATCAAATCAAATCAAAATCAAATCAGGTGTTTGTTAAGCGCGACTACTCACCCGTAAGGGTCTCAAGGTGCTGGGGAGGTGTGGGGGGGCTTTGCAGGTTCCAGTCCATCACGGAGGGGGTCTGTCGAAGAGCCTGGTTTTGAGGTTCCTTGCGAAGATGGGGAGCGATGTTATCTGTCTGAGGTGGAGAGGAAGATCATTCCAGGCTCTGGCCACGTGGAAGGAGAAGGAGCGGCCTCCAGATCTGGTCTTTCTGGTGCTGGGGACCACGGCATAGGAGAGCTGGGCTGATCGTAGGGTCCTATGGGGTATGTGGAATTTGAGTCGGCTATTCAGGTATGCTGGTCCGGTGTCGTGGAGGGCCTTGTGAGCGAGGGTTTGCATCTTGAAGATGACTCTAGCTTCAATGGGGAACCAGTGGAGTGTGTGCAGGTGCTGGGAGATGTGGCAGTGTCTTGGCAGGTTGAGGACCAGTCTTGCGGCAGCATTTTGGATGTTCTGTAGCTTGTGGGTGAGGTTTTTGTTTATTCCGGCATAGAGTGCATTGCCATAGTTGAGCCTGCTGGTGACCAGGGCGTGAGTAACGGTCTTTCTGTGTTCGAGGGGGATCCATTTGAAGGTCTTACATAGGAGGCGGAGGGTGTGGAAGCAGGAAGACGAGACGGAGTTGATCTGGCGGTCCATTTTGAGCTCTGAGTCCAGGATGATTCCCAGGTTGCGTGAGTGGTCCATGGGGGTGGGCGGGCTTCCGAGGGTAGGGGGCCACCAGGTGTCATTCCAGGCATCTGGGTTTGGGCCCATGATGAGTACTTCCGTTTTGTTGGTGTTTAGTTGTAGAAAGCTGTTTTTCATCCCTTTTTGGTGACGGCTTCCATGCCTTCTCGAAAGTTGTGTCTGGCGGTGTTGGGTTTGTTGGATAGGGAGAGGATGAGTTGGGTGTCATCTGCGTATGACACAATGTTGAGTCCGTAGATTCTGACGATGGGGGCGAGTGGAGCCATGTAGATGTTGAAGAGCATAGGGCTGAGGGAGGACCCCTGGGGGACTCTGCAGGTGGTATGTGTAGGGTCCGAGAGGAAAGGGGGGAGTCTGACCCGCTGCGTTCTGCTGGAGAGGAAGGAGCTGATCCAGTCGAGGGACTTGTCTTGGATCCCTGCGTCATGGAGTCTGCATATTAGGGTGCTGTGAGAGACTGTGTCAAACACCGGTGAGAGGTCGAGGAGGATGAGGGCTGCTGTTTCTCCTTTGTCTTGTAAGGTACGGATTTCGTCTGTTGCGGCGAGGAGGGCGGTTTCCGTACTGTGGTTTTTTCTGAAGCCGGATTAGGAGGAGTCGAGGATGTTGTGCTCTTCGATGAATGTGGCGAGTTGGCTGTTGATGGCTTTCTTGATGACTTTTGCTGGGAACGGGAGGAGGGAGATGGGTCTGTAGTTTTTGAGGTCGGTGGGGTCCCCCAAAGGTTTCTTCAAGAGGGGGTTGATCTCAGCGTGTTTCCAGTTGTCAGGGTACAAGGCGGTTGCCAGGGAGAGGTTGATGGTGTGGCAGAGCATGGGTGCAATGGTGTTGGCGGCTCTGTTGAATATGTGGTGGGGGCAGGGGTCCGTGGGGGCCCCGGAGTGGATTGACTTCATCGTCTTCAGTGTGTCTTCGGTGATGAGTTCTGGCCAGTTGTCGATCGCTGGCTTCAGGGGGTCGGGGTGGTTGGTGAGTGTTCAGTGTGCTGGTTGTCTTCGTCGAACTTGTTGTAGATGCTCTTTATTTTGTGGTGGAAAAATGTGCTGCGTTTGTCGCAGAGGTCTTGTGAGGGAGGGATGTTGGTGGACTTGGTGCAGATTGGAGCTTCCGAATCCCCTCTACTTCCACGGACAGAGTGATTTCACAGTCAGACGTGCACACACACATCACACGCTGGTGGGGCCCATAACACCAACATTCATCCTACCACTCTATCCGTGCCATGTATAAGGGCAAACACTTTTCCAGTACCTAACCAATCTGCATGTACCCTGAGGTCAATGGCATCAACTAGTTGCTATAGATTTGGTGAAACAACTTAACGCTCTATATATTCAATAAACATGACAATAAAATAACGACCCGACACAGTAATTCAAACAGAATATTGTTTATCTAAAATTGTAAGAAAAGCCAATTAAATGCAAGATCATTCTTTCCATATTTACCTATTCTGGCTAAAAGTCGTTTTCTAAGTCAGAACTGGTCCTTAGCAAATAGTTAAAGTTTTCTAGCCGTCATGTAGAGTCACCGTCCTCTCCGTCAGCATCGGGACCTCTGATCATTGGTTCGGGAAGAAGTGGCGCTAGACCTCTCTAGGCTACTAATATTTATACCAAAATTTACATTCAAAAGGTTGCAAACATATCTTTCAAAACAGTCGAATGGCGTAAATTATGTCGTCTTGGTACATTAGGTTACAACGATGAATTTTCTCATGTATTGATAGTTTCAAATTCTGAATAGAAATTAGAAGTCCATAACTAATTCGTTACTTCTACGGATGTCTCTTTAGGATAAAATGTATCTCATTCATGGGACCATTATAAGTTCATCAGGTCGGATTTAGAGTTGTATCAATTCTTCACGTTTCAGGGGCATCTGGCATCACTCCCAGATTTGTCGTCATGTTCATGGCTTTTCAGTTCAATCAGAGGACAGGGTCGCAGTCAGCGCAAAGCCTCTTTTCATATTTTCATCTACTCGAATGCAGGCTGCGGGTGGTAGCCATTTTACAGCAGGCCACAATGGTCAACTTAAGCGATGAAAACACAAAATTATAATTACTACATGGAAATGATTATACAGTGTTATTCCCCTGCTAATACCCTTATGTGTATGTATTTATCTAGCCATTTGCAACATCAAAAGCCATTAATGCATGTTTGTTATAAGCGCAAAACACAATAACATCACATAAGCAACATCTATTACTGTCAATTCGCTCACCAACTTAGTTCACTAATTATATTAGTAATTACTAATTAATCAGTAGTACTTTTAATAATGACATACGAAAATGAAACAAGTATTTGGGTTTAAAGTAAAAAACCCTGCACCAGCAATCCCCCCTTTGGTGATATCTTATCACCACAAAAATCAACACCCAAAAATCAATTTAATTTCCCCTTTTTGAAGAAATACAAAATGTCTTCTTGTTAATTTTTTTAACTCTTGTTTGTTTATCGTCTTCTCTTTTTGATTCTATATACATACTTTCCCTCAATTCTTCTAATTCTATTTCTTGTGGATCTCTTTCTGGTTTCTTTTGTCTCTTTTTAACATTTTCTCGTGTTAGTTTCTTTTTATTTCTTCTGTATCTACAACACATACACCCTAATCTAAGAATTAATAATGCAACAATTACACACGTTAATGGAAATAATACCTTACCAAATATGGTACTACCTATTTTAGCTATAAAATTCTTAATAGCAATCATCTTATTAGCCATTTTAGTCCAGATACTTTCAGCTTCCAGTGGTACTAATTCTTCATGCAAATCAGTAATATTTTGATATAGACCTTTAGATCTTTGCTTTCGTCAGGAATGTAAGTGCAACAATGTTGAACTTTCAGCATTCCACAGACTCCACCCTCTTTTGCCAATAGAATATCAAGGGCAAGTCGATTTTGCATCGCCATAGCGCGTAAGGCAACCATTTCAGTATTTACCAAAAGAAAGCCTCCAGCGGTGCTTGTTGACAAGCGATCCACCACTGTTGACAGCTTCCGAATGCCATATGCATTCAATGAAATTCCCACTGCTGGTATTAAAGCTCCAAAAATATCTCCTACAATTTCTGTCCATGTTTCTCTTCTATAGCGTGTTAATGGATTAGTATGTTCAGCATTTTCTACTCTATCCATGTGAAAAATCTTTGGAAAGACCAGGCCAACATAACATGTGCCAAACCAATGGTCAGGCATCCTGTAATAAGCCTTGTTCCCACAAATATAATACACTCCCGGAAAAACTGGATCTTCTCCTCCTCTAAATCCCCATCCGGTTGCAATAAAGTATGTATCATGGCACTCACTAGTCCCTATGAAATAATAATCATACTGGGATCTCTTCCTGGTAATGCATAATTTGCCTTTCTGTGGTGCATCTATAGCCATAGTTGGACTGGCTCCATTTTTCAACTCTTTTTCTTTCTCAATATCCCACACTGTTTCACTCATTTTATGCCCTTCTGCTTTCTTGTGCATGTTCAACCTTCTTCTCTCAACCATGTCTAGGAAAGTTTTCTATTCTTCCTTTAAACTGCAGGTTAAATTATTTCTAAAAACATATTCTAATGTTAATTCTCTAGTTTCTATAAAAATCTCACCTAAAGTGTTAGCTTCTTTAGCAGGATTCAGTTCTTTATTCATAGGCAGTTGCCCAAGAATATTATCTACATTTCACATGTTATAATATAATTTCCCTAATTGATAAAATATACTAATCAACACACTACATGAAATTCCATACGTAGCCGGAAGGTGATGATAAGTCACCCCTTCTGAAACAGAGGCAGGTAATTGCATACAGACGTAGCAATCCCTTACATCCATTGTCCTTACATATTCGTACAATAATTTTGAAAACACATTGCTAGAAAAATCATTAATAGACCTATCCTTATGTATATCTACATTGCTAGTTCTAGTTGGAACTATCTTCTGTGAACTCTTCCCTATGTTAGTCATGTTCTCAGTATGTCCTTCTAAAGTGTCTATTGTTACTCTAAAAGAGATCAGTGGAGCAAGCACGCTCCAAAGTAGCATTAATAATCCTGTACAGCAGCAGCACATCTTGCACCATCTTTTCATGAAGGTACATCTACCTTGATTATTCTCAGTGTTAGCCATCTTGTTAATTTGACCGTGTCTTTTGACTTAGCCTCTTCTACTCCACTACCGAACTTCTTAGGGCAGCAAGTACCCACCAGATTATTACAATCTATTAGTTCTTAATTTACTTCTTACTTCAAGTGACTTCTTTGGATTTACTCAATTTGGATATTCATCACTCTTCACTCTTTCTTCATCATCATCAAACTGTATTAGGTCCTGAACATCCGTCTCTTCTCCAATGTCGGACAAGATAACTCTCAGGATTCCAACTGCTTCTTCTTCTTCAACCACTTTCAGTAAAGCCTCCTCTGGACTTCCTTGACTGTCTGCCTCTTCACCTTGTTCAGGCAGTGCCACATACGTCCATTCTGGTGACTTATACTTCTGGTTTGGTTTTCTGATTCTTTTAGTTCCTTCAGATATCTTTGTTTCCTCTTCTTTCGTTTGGTTTTGACTTGACACTTCGTTCACCTGTTCAGCTTTCGAAGAGTTAACTCGTGTCAGTCGATATCTCAGTCTCTTTATCTTGTTGGGCCAAAGATCTCCTTTAGCATTTCTCTTTTGTTTTCCCTCTTTATTGTTTCTCTCTCCAATCCAAGTTCTCTTTCTCAGAACTCGTCCTCCATGTATCTCATTTTCACTTTCATCAGATTCTGTCTCAGTTGCCTCTTGTTCATCAACAATTTTCCCTTCTCCAACAACTTCCTTTTCTCCAACAGTCTCTTTTTCCACCAATTGAGATTTCCCTACTTCTGTCCCTCCTCGGGTCTCCGACACGCAATCTTCTTGCGGTCTACTTGTCCCTTCACCTAGCTTGTTGTCGATGTTCCCTACACCTCCTCTGGGTTTTTCCGCAATCTGTCCCTCTCTTTCTTTTTCTGTCCCTTCTTCTTCAAGAATTATCTCAAGTGGAACTTGTCCAATTTTCTCATTTAATTCAGGTGTCACCTCTGTTGGAATGTTCTTTTCTTTTCTTTCTTTCTTTTTGTGTTCGTCACTGTTAGTTGGAACTTCAGGCACTTCTTCAGAATCTGGACTCGTCTCTGAAGTTTGCAATGTTCTTTTCAGAACTTCTTCTGGTGGGTCAAAAGTTTCTCTTGACTCACTTTCCCCCCTTTCAGGATTCTTTTTTTCTTTTCACTGCCTCACTGTCTGCATCATCACTGGAATCTGATTCTTCAAAGTATTCTTTCCCAGTGCCATCACTTGGATTTGGAACTCTCAGTGTGTGACTTGCATGTATCCAATTTTTCACACCAGCACACTTCACAGCAGTCGTTGTAGTCAGAACTAAGCCTGGGCGAAGCACTACGCTAGCCTCGCGTAGTTTGCGAAGTTCGTGCTACTTCGCACTACGCGAACTGCACGTAGCACAGTGCGAACACGCGTAGCGTAGTGTTGCGTAGTGCTGCGGTCATTTTTTGCTTGCTCACGGTCCTCAACGTCAAGTTGGCGACCGCGAGCAAGCAAAATGACATCCCGGCGAGACTTTTTCCTTGTTCGCGATCAGCAACATCAAGTTGGCGATCGCGAGCATGGAAAATAAACCTACCGGCGAGATTCCCAATGCGAGGAGGTCAGGTTTCTCATTGCGAGTGGTCGCGTATGCTCGCGACCGCTCGCGATGAGAAACTACCAGTTCGCGTTGAGAAAGCTGCCGCTCGATTAAAAATCTACTCGAGCAGCAGAAAACTACAGCTCGCACTGTGCAAGATGCCATTTTCAATGATTGCACAGTGCCAGTTGCTTGTCCGCACTGTGCAATCATTGAAAACAACATCTTGCACAGTGCGAACATGTTACTACGCAGTTCGCGAAGTGCTACGCGTAGCTCGCGTAGTGCAAACTTCACTTTGCGTAGCTTCGCGAAGTGCTACTTCGCGAACTACGCCCACCCTTAGTCAGAACGACTTGTCTTGGCCTTCCCCACCTTGGAACTAGACAATTTCTTCTTCTGTGGACTTTTATTCTTACCCAGTCCCCAGGGCTCAGATCATGGGCTGGTTTCTTTTCAAGTGTGGTGGTGTCTTCTCCAACCTGGTGAAACACAGAATGAACTGCGTCAGCCAGGCCTTTACAGTAATCCAAAATCATGTCATCAGTTATAGTCATCAGCGTGTTGACTGGTACAAACGGATGTCTCATAGCACGTCCCATGATAATTTCATGTGGACTCAAACCTGTCGTTCTGTCTGGAGTAGACCTAATTGTCATCAGGACTAGAGGCAAGACATCAGGCCATTTCATTCCTGTGGCTAGGCACATTTTGCCAATTCTGTTTTTGATAGTACTATTCATTTGTTCAACCACACCAGAAGCATCTGGTCGGTAAGCACAATGTAGCTTCTGCTGTACACTTAATGCTTCACAGATTAAACCCATGATTTCATCATAAAAATGTCCTCCTCTGTCTGATTCAATGGTCACTGGGAACCCATACCTTGGGATGAATTCTCTTAACAGTAGCTTGGCAACTGTTATCCCATCATTTCTTCTTGTTGGAAATGCCTCCACCCACCTGGAGAACAAACAGACTACCACCAGGACATACCTTAATCTATTGACTTGGGGCATTTCGATGAAGTCTATCTGCATTCTTGTGAAGGGTCCTCCCTCCCTGCCTATTGTACCTAGGCTCACCACTGTTCTCTTTCCAGGATTGAATTGCTGACATATCAGGCATCTCTGACAGAGACTCTCTGCTATCAGCCTGAATTTTGCATTGTACCAAGTTTGCTTAAAGGCCCTTATCATAGCATCCCTCCCCAGGTGTCCCTGGCCATGATACATCCGTGCCATTGTTAACAACATGCTATTGGGCATGACTGGTCTTCAATCAATCAATCAATCAACGCATTTATATAGCGCGCTACTCACCCGGAGGGTCTCAAGGCGGTGGGGGGGTCCGCTACTGCTCAAACAGCCAGGTCTTGAGTTGCTTCCTGAAGGTGAGGTGGTCCTGGGTCAGGCGGAGGTGGGTGGGGAGGGAGTTCCATGTCTTGGCGGCGAGGTAGGAGAAGGACCGTCCCCCTGTGGTGGCTCTTCGGATGCGGGGGATGGCGGCGAGGGCGTGGCTGGTCGATCGAAGCTGGCGTTTGGGAGCGTAGAAGTTGAGGCGGCTGTTGAGGCATCCTGGGCCTTGGTTTTGTAGGGCTTTGTGTGCGTGGGTGAGGAGACGGAAGGTGATTCTCTTGCTGACCGGGAGCCAGTGCAGGTCTCTCAGGTGTCCGGAGATGTGGCTGCGACGGGGGATGTCCAGGATGAGTCGTGCTGAGGCGTTCTGGATCCGCTGGAGTCTCTTTTGGAGTTTGGCGGTGGTTCCGGCGTGGAGGGAGTTGCCGTAGTCCAGACGGCTGGTGATGAGGGCCTGGGTGACCGTCTTCCTGGTCTCGGTGGGGATCCACCGGAAGATCTTACGTAGCATGCGCAGTATGTTGAAGCACGACGAGGAGACGGCGTTGACTTGTCTGGTCATGGAGAGGGAGGAGTCCAGGATGAAGCCCAGGTTGCGTGCGTGGTCTGTTGGTTTGGGTGCGCTGCCTAGGGCGGGGGGCCACCAGGAGTCGTCCCACGTGGCGGGTGAGGATCCCAGGATGAGGACTTCCATCTTGTCTGAGTTCAGTTTCAGGCGGCTGTTCTTCATCCATTCGGCTACCTCTTTCATCCCTTCGTGAAGGTTGGCTCTGGCGGTGGCGGGGTCGTTGGTGAGGGAGAGGATCAGCTGGGTGTCGTCGGCATAGGAGATGATGTTGAGGTTGTGCTGGCGTGCGATGTCTGCGAGGGGGCTCATGTAGACGTTGAAGAGGGTTGGACTGAGCGAGGAGCCTTGAGGGACGCCGCAGATGACTTCGGTGGCTTCAGATCTGAACGGAGGGAGACGGACTCTCTGTGTCCTTCCGGCGAGGAAGGAGATGATCCACTCCAGTGCCTTCTCCTGGACTCCGATGTTGCTGAGGCGTTGTACTAGGGTACGGTGGCAGACAGTGTCGAAGGCCGCGGAGAGGTCGAGGAGGATGAGGGCCGCTGTTTCTCTGTTGTCGAGTAGCGCTCGGATGTCATCGGTGGCTGCGATCAGGGCGGTCTCGGTGCTGTGGTTGGCTCAGAAGCCAGACTGCGAGGGGTCGAGGGATCCGTTCGTTTCGAGGAAGGTGGCCAGTTGCTTGTTGACGGTCTTCTCGATGACTTTTGCTGGAAACGGGAGCAGCGAGATGGGGCGGTAGTTCTTGAGGTCAGTCGGGTCGGCCGATGGCTTCTTGAGTAGGGCGCTGAGTTCGGCGTGCTTCCAGCTCTCCGGGAAGGTGGCGGTGTCGAAGGAGGTGTTGATGATGTCCCGCAGGTGGGGTGCGATGACAGCGTCGGCCTTGTTGAAGACGTGGTGAGGGCAGGGGTCGGTCGGAGATCCGGAGTGGATGGAGTTCATCGTGCGGACGGTGTCTTCGGTGCTGATCTCAGTCCTGGCGCGGAGGGTGGTGGTGGGGGGCGGCGGTTCGGTCGTGTTGTTCATCGGTAGAGAGCTGAAGCTGTTGTGTATGTCCACGATCTTGTTGTGGAAGTAGGAGGCGAGGGAGTTGCAGAGGTCTTGCGAAGGGGTGATGTCGCTGTTTCCGGCGTTGGGGTTGGAGAGCTCTTTGACGATGTTGAAGAGTTCCTTGCTGTTGTGTGCGTTGTTGTCCAGTCGTTCCTTGAATGCAGTTTTCTTGGTGGCGTGGATGAGTTGGTGGTGTTTTCGGGTGGCGAGCTTGAGGGCAGTCATGTTGTCCGGTGTTGGGTCTCTGCGCCAGGTTCTCTCGAGGGCTCGGCAGTTCTTCTTGGAGCTCTTGAGTTCGTCGGTGAACCATGGGGCTTTCTTGCTACCGGGTCTGCTGGGCGGGGTCCTCAGGGGGGCGAGCACGTCTGCGCAGTCGCTGATCCACTTCGTGAGGTTGGTGGCCGCCTGGCTAGGGTTCGTTGTGCTGGTGGGAGGGTTCATGTTCAGGGAGGTCGTGAGCTGGTCGGCTGTGATCTTGTTCCAGCTCCTGCGTGCAACCTGTTGCTGGTGGTGGTGGATCGTGGTCCTACCGAAGCTGAAGTGGACGCAGCTGTGGTCCGTCCAGTGGAGTCCGGTGGCGTGGCTGACGGCGATGTCCTTGCTGGATGAGAAGACGGGGTCAAGTGTGTGTCCGGCGTAGTGGGTGGGGGTGGTCACCAGTTGCTTGAGTCCCAGGTTGGCGAGGTTGTCCAGCAGGGTGGTGGTGTTGCGGTCGTTGTTGTTCTCCAGGTGGAAGTTGAGGTCCCCTAGGAGGATGTAGTCGGCGGAGCAGAGGGCGTGCGGGCTGATGAAGTCGGCGATGTCTTCGCAGAATTGTGTGCGGGGTCCCGGGTGTCTGTAGATGAGGGTACCTCTGAGGGTGGTCTTGGGGTTCATGTGGACCTGGAAGTGAAGGTGTTCGGCGGTTGTCAGGGCGTCGTCGGTGTTGGTCGTGATGCGAATGGTGTTCCTGTGCACGATGGCGATGCCTCCTCCGGTGTGGTTGATGCGGTCCTTTCGGATGATCTTGTAGCCGTCTGGGATGGCGATGGCTACGTCGGGCGCTGAAGAGGCGTTCATCCAGGTTTCCGTGAGGAAGGCGACGTCTGGTGACGTAGTGTCGAGCAGGTTCCAGAGCTCGACGGCGTGTCTGTGGATGGAGCGGGTGTTGAGCAGGATGCACTTCAGGTGGCTGCTGCTGTTGCTCATCTTGGTCTTGGTTGGTGCAGGTGTAGTGCAAGTGAACTTGCAGGAGTTGCAGCAGAAGGGTCCGTGGGTGCGTCTCGGTAGCAACCCCGGATTCTTCCGGCGTTGAGTGCGTAGAGTTCGGTGGCGTCGTAAGTCTGGCGGGTGGGCTGGGGTCTGCGGGGGCCAGGGGTCCTGGCACTGGGCGCAGTCCAGGCGCGGACGGGCGCAGCCGGGCTTACCTTTGGCGCACCTTCGGCGCTCAGTCGGTGCTCCCGCTGCGCGCGTCCGCTGCGCGGTCGCTGAGGGGGCGACATAAGAGGGGAGCCGGGAGGGCGGGTCAGCTGGGAGGCGGGGTCGCGTCCACCAATGGACTGGCGAGGGGGCGGGGCCGCAGGCAGGAAGCGGCGGGAAAACGGGATCGGGTTGAGCGGGCGGCCCTGCGGCGGCTGGGGCGCCGCTCTCGACGTCGGTGAAGAACTAGCACAGCAAGGGGCCCTGGAGCAGGAACGCGGAGGAGCGAGGGGGCAACCAGGCCAGAGGAGCAGTGGTCTTCCATCTCTATAGACCCACACGTGGTCTTTTTCCCTTGGTGCACAACCTGCTTTCACCCAATCTTTCATTTCCTCATCTCCTGCCTCATCCTGCAACTGTTTTACTTCCTCCCATGTTCCCACCACATTAGTAAACATTAAGGAACAAGAAGACATTTCCCTTTCCTTACTCCGGTTAATGGAGTGATTATTCCTGGCACAATACTGTGCTATGTTATTGGCAAATTTGTTCCCAAGGGTGACGAAATCATCACCTTGACCATGAGCAGCACATTTTACAACTGCTAGTTCTTTAGGCAGCTGTATCGCCTCAAGCAATTTTCCAACCACTTCAGCATTCTTTATGGGAGTTCCACTTGAGGTCAGGAAACCTCTTTGTAGCCATAACTGGCCAAAATCATGGACAACTCCGAAGCCATACTGGCTGTCAGTCATTACAGTCACTCTCACATTCCTTCCAATCTTGCAAGCCTTCGTTAGTGCCACCAATTCTGCCACTTGAGCGGATTTAACTCCTTTCAAAGGTGATGCTTCCACAACTCCTGAAACTGTACACACAGCATATGCGGCACTCAGCGTTCCTTCATCCGTTCTCAGACAAGATCCATCCACAAACAGCACATGATCACTCTCAGGCAGTGGCAGATCTCTTATGTCTGGTCTTGGTTTTGTACAGTAATCAAGCACATCCAGGCAATCATGATCAACATCATCTCTCACTCCCACACTTTCAGCATCTGGCAACAGCGTTGCTGGATTCACATTCACACATCTCTCAAGGCTCACATTTGTTGCACCAAGAATGACTTTCTCATATTTAGTCAGCCGACTATGAGACATAAACTGTGTCCGGCTCCTTGTTAAAAGGATTGCCACATCATGAGGTATGAATACCTGTACAGGATATACCATTATAATTCCCTCACTTTGTTCCAGACTTCTGCATGTAGCAGCTACTGCTTTCAGGCAACCTGGTAAACCCACAGCTACTGGGTCAAGTGTTGATGAGAAGTACGCAATTGGCCTCCTCAGACGTCCATGTTTCTGGATTAACACTGAAAGTGCACATCCATTCCTCTCACTACAGTAAAGCTCAAATTCCTTTTCGTAATCTGGCATTCCTAGGGCAGGAACTTCACATAGCCTGTTCTTTAGCTCTTTAAATGCTGCCATTTCTTCTGGGTTTAATTCCAATGGGTTTTTCACCTCACTTTTAGTCAATTTAATCAGTGGCTTGGCAATTAAGGAAAAGTTACTTATCTACTGACGACAGTAACCAACCATTCCCAGGAACATTCTCACTTCTCTTTGTGTCATTGGGGCTCTCATCCCTCTGATGATTTTAATCCTGTCAATGGTCACTTTCCTCAGGCCTTTCTCAATATTATGTCCCAGATACTGGACTTCTCTCTTGCAGAATTGCAATTTGGCTGGATACACTTTTAATCCTCCATCTGCCAAGTGATTCAGTAAAGCGGAGGTGTCTACTTCACAAGCTTCATGTGTTTATGATGCCACAAGCAGGTCATCAATGTACTGGACCAACACTGAATTTTCAGGCATTGTTAAACTCTCCAGAGATTTCTTCAGCAATTGATTAAATATCGAAGGGCTCTCTGTATACCCCTGTGGAATTCGGCACCATGTCAAAATTCGCTCTCCAAATCTAAATGCAAAAATCGGCTGGCTGTCATGATGCAACGGGATTGAAAAGAAAGCATGGCACAGATCAATTACTGTGTACCATTCTGCATCATGGGGAATCTGATACAAAATCACTGATGGATTTGGCACAATGGGACAGCATGGCACAACAATTTTGTTAATTTTTCTCAAATCCTGTACTATTCTGAACTTCCCATTGGGTTTCTTTAGTCCCATTATAGGTGAATTACATGGGCTGCTCAATATTTCCCTTAACACCCCCTGCTGGATCATTTTCTCAATTATGGGTGTTATTCCTTCAATTATTTCAGGTGTCAGTCTGTATTGTGGGATGTTTGGGTAAACTATTCCATCTTTTACAGTAATTTTTACTGGATCTACATTTCTCATCAGGTCCACATCTTCTCCAGTAAAATCCCAAACTGCTGCTTTTACTGTCTGTTTTAATTCTGGGGGTAATGCATCCGGATTAAACACAGCATATCTTCCCATAGCCTCACTTTCCCTGTTATCTAGGGTCATTCTGTATAGGACATCCTCATCTGGTGTCTCAAAGGTTATTCCATGTGGGGTACAGAAAATAGTACAATTCATCTTGCACAGCAAATCCCTGCCTAACATGATCACAGGACTGGTATCACACATCACGAATCGGTGCATGTCTGAGAATTTCCCTATTCTAACCCTTACTGGTTAAGTAAGATGAGTTTTGATCTGTGTGTTAGACACACCCACTACTTGGATTGCTTCATCCAAGAGAGGAAGATTCTTTATATCAGCTGACCTGACAGTTGATCTCGTAGCTCCTGTGTCAACTAGAAAAGTAACACTTTCACCATTGATTTTTCCATCTACAAAAGGTCCTGCCTGGTCTATTTCTAGAGTTGCGCCAAGTACGCACTCTTCCTCCTCTTTTTGGCACCGTCAGAAGTCTCCCTCAGAATCACTTCCCTCATTCCTTAGCCAATATTGTGATACAGTGCTTGCGCGTTTTGATTTGTTTACCTGTTCTTCATTGTAGAACCCCGAATCTTGGCTGTACTTCTGGGATCCTCTGTTTTGCGGCAAGGGCGGTTTTGGCACCTGATTCTGCTGCTTAACAGCCTTCTGCTGTTGCTGCTGCTGACCACACCCCTCACTCTGCACCTGTGAATTCAATGATGGATTGTCATCGTTAGTAGACGGTGGATTCTTACACTCGGATTTCCAGTGCCCTAATTTTCCACAGTTGTGGCAGGGAAACCTTTTCTTTGCTTCCTCAATATTGCCTTTCCCTTTTCCTGGGCCAAATCTGGGTTTATTTCCTGGGTTATTTGCTTGTTCAACCAACTGAGCTTCCTGTCTTTCTGCAACTTTCACCTGTGCCCACATTGCCTTTTCTTTCAGTTTCCTTTGCTTTGCCTCAATCTCATCACTGAAGTATTTTGCATGTCTCAGGATCTCATCAATCTTTTTGCTCTGCCAGTGTACGGTATACTGCCTTATCATTTCACTGATTTCAGGTCGCAAGCCATACACAAATCTATATACAAAATGGCTCCGATCCTTGTCACCCAGATGTTCATCTCCACTGAATTGTTTGAAAGCTAGTATTAGTCTTTCATAGTAAGCATGGACTGATTCTTTCACTTCTTGATGTGTTCGATCTATCTTAACCCAGTCTGTTTCCTTGGGGGGTACCTTATTTTTCAGGAAAGCCATAACCTGCTCATACTTTTTCATGACCTCCGGGTCTGGAGCTCCTGTCTTTGGATCTCTCGGGTATTCTTTAGTGGGACAGTCTATGACTATCTTACATTCTACCCAGAAGTCTGCTGGTACAATTATATCAAACAGACTATTCAGGTCAATCCACAGCACTTTTGACAACTTCACAAATCTGTCAACCTGTCTATACCACTCGACGGGCTTCTCTCTCAGTCGAGGGAAATCATTTGTAAATGACAAAATATCTTGTCTGGTCCATGGGACATGTACGTACCCTCCTCCTCACTGCTTTCTCCTTTTCTTTCATAGGGAATGTTGAGTAAGTTCTGTCTGCTGCATCTTCTCGTTTTCTATACCATCTATCTTTCCATCTCTCCACATCTCCCCATTTTCGCAGCAAAGCAATCATCTCCTTAATCTGCCCTGTTCGGCCTGCATTATTTAGATTCTCAATGTCCTTATCTGTAAAATCCACTCGGTAAGGCTTTTGTAAAGCTTTTACCTTGTCCATGTCGATTCCCATTTCACTGGCTATTCCTTTCAATCTGTCATGTATGTTCTTTGCCCTCCATGTGATGCTTTTGCACAAGAATAGTATTTCCCCCTCCTGATAATTTTTCAGCGTTTCTGTAGGAATTGTTCCTACAATCAGCTCCTCCATTTCGATACGTAGTCTAGCTACATCAATTCCCTGGGATTCCTTTTCTTTCCTCTGTAAAACTTTCAGCCAATCATTCAAATCTTCAGCAGTTATCCCCGTAGATTTTTCTGCACCCACTGGTTCTGTCACTCTTTGTGGTTCTAAGATCGATCCTCCAGTCATTCTGTTCCCTTCCACACAACCAGAATTCAAACCCGAGTTAGTCTGCACATTCAACCCTCCTCCACATATGGTATGTCTCCACTGATGTTCTCCTGATCTCCACTGATTTTCTCCCGATCTCATTTCTGTCTGCTCTGGAGGAACAACCAATCTGTTGCCTACGTATGGAACTGTTAAACCACCTTCACCAATCCTCTGCTTCTCAAAAACAGGCATAACCGGACCTATTGTCACAGGCACCGTAACTGCTTCAAGATTTTTAGTCAGTTCTCTAATTTTCTCTGTCAATTCAAATATGGTTCTTGCTAGTTCTCTGGTCTTTTCATCCTCAATTTAATTTTCCCTTTCTCTCTCTCTCTCTCTCTCTGCAAGAGAACTACTGCTTTTCAACTCAGGGGTCATGACTTCTGTCTTTATAATCCGCAGGGTGTCTCTCATTGGGGTAACTGATATTCCTACCTCTGGCTCCCATCTATACGGGGGTGGTCTTTAGTAAAACATGTCATCTAAGACATCATCATCAGACTCATTCGCCCCATACCTCCTTGTTTCTACATTATGTTCTTTCTCTGTACACTTTTTCCCTTCTGTCTCCTCTGCAGTTCTTACAGTATATAATCCCTCAGTCATACTGGCATCTCGCCATCTTCTCATCCGGTCATGATGAGTTTCGCGATCATACTTTCGCCCGAACATATACCTGTAATTTCCTCCACTCCTCTGCTTTTCTCGCTCATGCATTTCATCTTCCCATTCAGTCAATGCCTCAAACTGCGTCGGCCTAGGCAGAGGCTCTAGACTCATCATCCTCTCCCGTAAGTTTCTCAGTATGGCCAGATTAAATGAGCCATGTTCCGGGAAAGCTAAAACTCCATCCTCTTTGGTATACTTTGCCCAGTTGTCTAACCAAATACAGGTATGATACCCATATTTCGCAACCATGAAGGATGCGGGGGTTCTTATCGGAGGAAGTAACTGTCCTTCCCTAGTCACAATATCCTTATCCTTGTCAAACCAGTTCTTAACCTTACTAAACAAGGATTTCTTTTTCTTTTCCTCAGCGTGGTAATACATTTTCTTGTTTTCCGCAACCCTTTAGTCTTTTCTACAACTGTACGATCTCCTGTCCAATTGCAGCGCGAATCACACTAACGCACCAATCCAGAGCTTTTACGTCACTGACTCAGTCCACGAATCCCAGCGCGACTCACACCAACGCACCAATCCTGAAGCATCTACGTCACCCTGTATGTCTCCCAATCCTTGCGCGGCGTACACTAGCACACCAATCACCGTGCTTCCACCGTTCTAACCCACTGTCCAATCACAGCGCGGTCTTCCTGACGTCAGCAGTCGCTGCAGCAGCTCCTGCTCCTGTCTCCTGTCTCTCGTCTACCTCTCCTTTACAAAACTACTCGGTAGACTTTGTTTCAACTTCTACGAGTCTGTTAGTTACAACATACAAACATCTCCATTATCTGCTTCGCTAACCACAGAACAGCAAAAGACCTTTCCCACGAGAACTCCGCCTTTCCCGAGATCAGCGCTTACCTCTGCCCTACTACGGAATCGTTACTTACGTTGATAAAGTAGCACATCCCTCTACTCTACCCTTCTAACAAGCACCAATTAACTGTTTTCTCCAGAATGCTCCTAAGAGTTTCACAATTAACCAGAATGCCTTCTCATTCACGCACTTTCACACCAGAAAATGTAGTACATTCACACAGAATTCTGTCTTTCGGAGAACAGCGAACAGTCTGCCCTACTACAGAATTATATCACACGTTAACAAAGCAGCGCTTACCTCTGCTCTGTCCTTCTAACGAGCTCAGAGAATACCTATTACCTTTCTAGTGATAATCATTATCGGAATGCCATAAGGATCCCTGATACCTAAGACCAAAACTTCACAGGTAACCTTCGCTATCATATATACTTCTCTCACACAGAAAATACGTTTCTAATGGCAACACACGGCGATGCTACCTCATCGAACCCAGACAATGCGACGCGCAACTTCAATAGTCACACGTTTTCCCCTGTCTGCATACAGGGCCAACAATCCCGCCTCTTCCGAGAGCAGCGCTCCCTCTGCCCTACTACGGAACTGTCACCGACTTCCTACGTCCCAGAAGCCGTTCACACTACATAAAAACTCAATACGACTTCAACATAAGTGTTAGTACATATATCAATACCAATCAATAATCAATAAGCTTATATTCACGCAAAATTCACCAGATCAAGACAATAGTTAACCATCATTCTGCTACCAAGAAACTGGTGCAGATCGGAGCTTCCGAATCCCCTCTACTTCCACGGACGGAGTGATTTCACAGTCACACGCGCACACACACATCACACGCTGGTGGGGCCCATAACACCAACATTCATCCTACCACTCTATCCGTGCCAAGGGGAAACACTTTTCCAGTACCTAACCAATCTGCATGTACCCTGAGGTCAATGGCATCAACTAGTTGCTATAGATTTGGTGAAACAACTTAACACTCTATATATTCAATAAACATGACAATAAAATAACCACCCGACACAGTAATTCAAACAGAATATTGTTTATCTAAAATTGTAAGAAAAGCCAATTAAATTCAAGATCATTCTTTCCATATTTACCTATTCTGGCTAAAAGTCGTTTTCTAAGTCAGAACTGGTCCTTAGCAAAAAGTTAAAGTTTTCTAGCCGTCATGTAGAGTCACCGTCCTCTCCGTCAGCATCGGGACCTCTGATCATTGGTTCGGGAAGAAGTGGCGCTAGACCTCTCTAGTCTACTAATATTTATACCAAAATTTACATTCCAAATGTTGCAAATATATCTTTCAAAACAGTTGAATGGCGTAAATTATGTCGTCTTGGTACATTAGGTTACAACGATTAATTTTCTCATGTATCGATAGTTTCAAATTCTGAATAGAATTTAGACATTCAGTAACTAATTTGTTACTTCTACGGATGTCTCTTTAGGATAAAATGTATCTCATTCATGGGACCATTATAAGTTCATCAGGTCGGATTTAGAGTTGTATCAATTCTTCACGTTTCAGGGGCATCTGGCATCACTCCCAGATTTGTCGTCATGTTCATGGCTTTTCAGTTCAATCAGAGGACAGGGTCGCAGTCAGCGCAAAGCCTCTTTTCATATTTTCATCTACTCGAATGCAGGCTGCGGGTGGTAGCCATTTTACAGCAGGCCACAATGGTCAACTTAAGCGATGAAAACACAAAATTATAATTACTACATGGAAATGATTATACAGTGTTATTCCACTACTAATACCCTTATGTGTATGTATTTATCTAGCCATTTGCGACATCAAAAGCCATTAATGCATGTTTGTTATAAGCGCAAAACACAATAACATCACATAAGCAACATCTATTACTGTCAATTCGCTCACCAACTTAGTTCACTTATTATTTTAGCCATGCAATTGCATTCCCACGTGTAATTCTTCTGTTAATAAGGTTGGTTGGACAAAACTCGACAAATCTTTAGTAATTACTAATTAATCAGTAGTACTTTTAATAATGACATACGAAAATGAAACAAGTATTTGGTTTTAAAGTAAAAAACCCAGCTCCAGCAGACTCGCTGGTGGGTTGGGTGAACTCCTTGATGATGTTGAAGAGTTCTTTGCTGTTGTGTGCATGAGTGGAGATTCTGTCTTCAAATGCTTTTTTCTTTGTTTTTCTGATGAGTTGGTGGTGGGCGTTGGTCTCGGCTCTGAAGATGTTGTGGGCTTCTGAGGATTTGGTGTTCCTCCAGGCCTTTTCGAGGCGGTGGCAAGTGCGTCTGGACTCTCAAAGTTCAGTGGTGAACCATCTAGCTTTCTTGGCGTGGGTGTTGTTGTTTTTCTTGAGGGGTGCTATGGTGTTGGTGCTGTTGGAGATCCATCTGTGCATGGTTCGGGCTGCGGTGTTGCCGTCGTCATTTTCCGCGATGGTTGGGGTGGAGTTGCTGAGTGATGAGGTTAGCTGGTCGTCGGTGATTCTGGTCCAGTTTCTTTGTGGGAGCAGGTGCTGGTGTCTGTGGATGGTGAGTGTTCTGAAGGTGAAGTGGACACATCGATGGTCAGTCCATGGGAGTTCAGTGGTGTGGCTGAAGGTGACAGAGTTTCCTGTTGTGAAGAGGGGGTCAAGGGTGTGCCCTGCTGAGTACGTGGGTTCGGTCATGATCTGGCAGAGTCCAATGTTGTGGTGGTTGTCCAGGAGGGATGTCGTGCTGAGGTCCAGTTGATTGTCGAGGTGGAAGTTGAGGTCTCCCAGTAGGGTGTAGTTGGTGGACGCGATGGTATGCGGGGAGATGATGTCCGTGATGGAGTTGGTGAAAAGTCCGCACGGTCCAGGGGGTCAGTAGATGTTGGTTCCTCGGAGGGTGGAGGTAGGGCTGGCCAGTATTTTGAAGTGAAGGTGTTCCATCAGGTCTGTGGGCTCGTCAGGAAGTGTGCTCAGGTGGAGGGTGGATTTGTGGACGATGGCGATTCCTCCTCCTAGGCGGGTGGGGCAGTCCTTACTGGAGATCTTGTATCCTTGGGGAATGGCAATGGCGATGTCCGGACCCGAGGTGGTGTTGGTCCAGGTTTCGGTAAAGAATGCTACATCCGGGGCAGTGCTGTCGAGGAGGTCCCAGATTTCAGTGGCATGTTTGTGGAGGGATCGGACATTGAGGAGGATGCATTGCAGGGTCTTCGGTTCGGTTGTGTTGTTGCGGACGGATTGCGCTGGATCAGTGGTCTTGGCGGTGCTGCAGGTGTGCCGGCAGCAGTGACAGCTGAAGGGTCTGTGGGTGTCAGCTGGTGATGCTAACTTGCAGTTGTTGTTGCAGCCTGGGTTGAGAGTGTGGAATGCCGCTGGGTCGTAGCGTTGGTGGTGCAGAGACCTAGGGTTCCTGGCGCTGGTCGCAGTCGGGTCGCAGACAGGCGCAGGCGAGCTTGACTTTGGCACCCCGGCGGCGCCACTGCTGCGTGGCCGTGCAGTAGCCGCCATTAAGTAGGGGTCGGGGAGGGCTGGACAGCTGGGAGGCAGTAGCGGAAAGGGGAGCTGGATTGGGCCGGTAGCACTGGTCATGCTGGGAGGTGGGGCCGCAGGGGCAGCAGCGGCGGGGAAAACGGGCTGAAAAAGGCAAAAGGTAAAAGGCAAAAAGAGAGGAAAAAGTCCAAATAAGGCAGCAAAAGTGCAAGAAAGAGTGGAGGAAAGACACAGAGGACCCAGGAGAGTGAAATGGGGAGATTGAGATGAGGGTAAAAAATGAGTGAAAAACAGAGGAAAGACACAGAAGGAGAGTGAAGGGGGGAGCTTGAAAGGAGGGGAAAATGACAGAAAATGGAGTAAAGACCCAGAAGGAGAGTGAAGGGGGGAGATAGAAGTGAGGGGAACAACGAGTAAAAAAGGAGAGAAAAAGCGGAGCAAGAGAGTGGAGACAGAGGTCCACTGGACCACCAGGGATGAGGTGCAGGTGAAACCTGCGGGTGGAGGATGGCCTCAAACACCAACACTCGAGAGTGCAGGGTCTTGGGGGAAGGCCTCACTTAATGGTGGAGCTGCGAGGGAGTGAGAGCAATTTCACTGACAATGAGTCAGTGGTCTTGCAGTGATAATACAGTAACTTTACTATCATTCATCATTCGCCTTTTAATTAATTTGATTCCTTTTTCTCTTCAATCATTACGACTGTGTGTTGTTGTTATTTGTTTGCTAATTGATCCCTAAAACTATTTTTTTATTTTCTTTTCTATCTTTAAAAGTAAGCCCGGTACAACATGTAATTTGGGTCTCTCTGAGGGCAGACAGGCAAGGCAAATTGCATATTAATATACTGCTGCACTGTACTGTCTAATTGTCTAGTAGTAGTTAGTAAGTACTACTCATTAACCATCAAGTTATCGTCATCATGCATTCATTTCCTTTTTCTCCCTTACAGATTTATTGAATAAGATCATGGTCATCTGCCAAGATTGTGTTTTGCTTGTGTTGTGTCCATACATACTGTTTTTCTTTGTCAAACCTTTCCCCAAACCCCCCTTACCATCCATTCATCAAACCCTAAAACCTTTTCCCCCAGGCTGTGTGATTTATATTGAGGTGTGACTACATTAAATGTACACCAACAATTGATCACACGCTTGCTGGGGCAGATGTGGTGAAAGCAACACTAATTCAATTTCAAGGCAGGGCGAGGATCTTCTTCTGCTTGCCCACCCATGCTCAGTTTATGTGCAAGCCAATTTTTTTTCCAAAGGGACCTAATACATCATAATTAATTGCCGGCATTGATTGGATTCATCATCAACATCCTACCAAACAGCAGTAAAGGTTACGAATTACGATTGTGTTAAGTGACTCGACACAACAACAGTATGTAACTTCTTCTACTAGGCTGTCCCTGCCACCATTATGTTTTATTTTACTTTAGCAGTTGCAATGTTGTTTGTTTGTTTGTTGGCAGTCTTCTTTTGTAGTGTACTTTACTTCGTTCTACTACTCCTCCCACAGTCTCTCTCAGGCGAGTGACTGTCTCATTTTTTTTTTTTTTGCAAATGCTACTGCCAGTGTCTACTACTACAACCACAACAATGGAATCTTCTCCATTCTCTTGGGAAACCATGCAGCCATCGCTGTGCCTAACTTAATCATCATCAATCACAGGTAAGATAAGTTTGGTGGGAGGTATAATGGACTAAGAGGAGAGACTGACAGTACTAGTAGGACAAATAACTCAGTGAGGGGTAACGCATCTATCTGTTTGTGTGTTACAAAATCAGAAGATTATTTAAATCAAACACTGGCTGCGGCCCTGCAGCAGCAAGGAAACCATGTGACGTAAATTTGTAAAACAGTAACCCCCCCACAAAACATTAACATCATATGTTTAAGTATAAATATAATTTATTTCCCTAACAAAAGTAAACTATCCCACACCTGACCCACCCCTCTCCCTAACCCCAACCAATGTCCAAAACGAAAAAGTCCAAACAATGTCCATAGTAATAAACCCCAACACCCAATTCCCACCCACCAACAAAAGGAATAAGAAAGGGGCAAGCCAATGGGGTCATAGATAGTTCTTAGATTCGGCGGGCTTTTAGGTGTTTGTCGACGAGGATCTTGCCCCTCTCCTCTAGGTGCTCCTCTAGGTGTGCCATTCGGAGGAGCATCTGTCGGTGAAATGCCCTGCAGCTGCATCCAGGGTGGGGGGCAGCAGTGCTGGATGTTAAAGTGAGGCGGCGGGCAGCTGCCTGATCATGGTGCCATACCGCTGGAGGCGGGGTCTGGCTGGTGTCCGGGGCATTGGAGGAGTCTGCAGCTGCTGCCGCCTTCTCCTCCGCCTAAGTCACTAGCCGCCGGTACTCTTGGCAGATGGCCTCCAGCTTCCAGCGCCGTGCCTTTGCTGCCAACTCCTTCCTTGTTGATTTTTCTTGGGAAGGAGGATCTATATCAAGAAAGAAAAAGAATATTGTAACCAATACTCTTAGCAAAACAGTAACACAAAATTAATTCTGCACATAGTGCCACAGTAGCACCAGCAAGCACAGTACATAACATTTGTGGTAAGTATCTATCCTCCCACTTCCTCGGCCTCTAACTTCTGTGGGAGTTTCAGGCATTATACTAGCACTATGGACTCCAGTACACAGTACACCAATCTTCTTCTTATCTCTAGTTTAGCGAAATTACATAACCTTGTTGTAGCCGGCATGCCAGCTCAGTCAGCTAAGCTTGCACCCAAGACAAACATATGAGTCATGACGCAGACTCACGTTAGTTTTATTTACAACAGTCTGCAGGTGGGGAAGCTCGTATTTTTCTATTACGGTGGCACTGGCCATACTCTCTCTGTTACATGAAGGGCAATTGCTCAATTTCACTTTCACCCTGCCCTGGCTACTACAAAAAGGCAGATTATATATCTGATCCAATGATCATTGCTTATATGTGGGACGACGACATAAGGTCAGTAGCGGTCGGTGGTGGGAGTGCTGCCGGGCGGTGATGTGGGGAGGGGAAGGGGCAGGGTGGGGGGTAGTAAACTATGAATTACGGCCGATTACATGTAAGTAAACATATAAATAAATAAAACTAATTTTGTTGCGCGCATTGCATTGCATTTGGTGAAATTCGACCGCTACTGCATAAGGTACTTTGTTCTGATGATTGTGTAACCAACAGATAGGCCACCCTCTGCAGGCTGGCTGACACAGTCGAAAATAAATTAACATAGGTAGGGAGTGGTCCTCGGAGTTGGAGGAAGGCGCTTGATAACTATACACAATATATATATATATACATAAGCGGGTCGTCAGCTGGGGATCTCCCCAGTTCCTCGAGGGAATCTAAGCCAAGAAGAAGTTTACAGAGGGGTCAGCCCATTCAGGGCGTGCATGAGTGATCCTTATCCTTTGGCACCCATTCAGGGTTTTATTTGGTGCCGCACTACATTAACCACAATTCTGTGGGAACTGCCAGTCACACACTCACCTATCAGGAGGCAGGAGCAGAGTTTGTAGGCGGGACTTGGCCACAGGAAACAGGTGAACGGCCATTGAAAAAGAGATGGGAACTCGAAACGCGTCTGGCCGCATTTTTCCTCTGTTGGTGGGGCATCGAGAGGCATCGCTGGTTCTGGAGTGCTTTCCTGCCACGTGGGCACCTTGGGAGCAGTAATTTACACGCGGCTTGTCCAGCCGCGAGGAGAGCACCACCGCTCTAACATAAGCGGGTCGTCAGCTGGGGATCTCCCCAGTTCCTCGAGGGAATCTAAGCCAAGAAGAAGTTTACAGAGGGGTCAGCCCATTCAGGGCGTGCATGAGTGATCCTTATCCTTTGGCACCAATTCAGGGTTTTATTTGGTGCCGCACTACATTAACCACAATTCTGTGGGAACTGCCAGTCACACACTCGCCTATCAGGAGGCAGGAGCAGAGTTTGTAGGCAGGACTTGGCCACAGGAAACAGGTGAACGGCCATTGAAAAAGAGATGGGAACTCGAAACGCGTCTGGCCGCATTTTTCCTCTGCTGGGGCATCGAGAGGCATCGCTGGTTCTGGAGTGCTTTCCTGCCACGTGGGCACCTTGGGAGCAGTAATTTACACGCGGCTTGTCCAGCCGCGAGGAGAGCACCACCGCTCTAACATAAGCGGGTCGTCAGCTGGGGATCTCCCCAGTTCCTCGAGGGAATCTAAGCCAAGAAGAAGTTTACAGAGGGGTCAGCCCATTCAGGGCGTGCATGAGTGATCCTTATCCTTTGGCACCCATTCAGGGTTTTATTTGGTGCCGCACTACATTAACCACAATTCTGTGGGAACTGCCAGTCACACACTCGCCTATCAGGAGGCAGGAGCAGAGTTTGTAGGCGGGACTTGGCCACAGGAAACAGGTGAACGGCCATTGAAAAAGAGATGGGAACTCGAAACGCGTCTGGCCGCATTTTTCCTCTGCTGGGGCATCGAGAGGCATCGCTGGTTCTGGAGTGCTTTCCTGCCACGTGGGCACCTTGGGAGCAGTAATATATATATATATATATATATATATATATATATATATATATATATATATATATATATATATATATATGATGTACTTGCAAACTACTTGGATTCAACTGTATTCTGAAAATACAACTTTTTTGCTACTCTGGCGCGGTTTCTTTTGCATTCTCTTTAAACTAAGACTCTGCATCCAGTGACAGTCTCCACCTATGCTGTCTATGATGAATACATTCAGGCATCCATCCATTCAAAGTAAATGTCTATCATTCTTCTTAATCTCTCAACAAACCTTAGTTTGTTTGACCAACAACCACCCATGCGTCCACTCCTTCCTTGCTTGCCTTGGCTTTGAGTTTGACCCAAACACCGCTGATGATTCTTGCTATCCAGTATCCACCCACACTGTGTCGCCCACCCAGGCAGGCATCTTCTTTCACCTTCCACCCATCCTTCAACAACCCATGCATCTGATTCCTATTGGCCACCTACGCATGCTTCCAACGTATCCTTCTCTGCCAGTCAAATTACATCTCACCCGTCCTTCCTCCTTCCACCCTTCTTTCCCTTTTTGTTCAACACATCCATCAAGGTCATCTGATCTGACTTTTAGTCTTCTCCATAAAACTTTCACCGCTGAGTTAGAGTCAGATAGAAGAGGCCATTGGTTACTCAACTCACTCTGCTAATGCTATTGCTAATGCATGGCTAATGATAAGTAAAGGGTGTCTTCTTCAACCGTTGTATAATGTTCACTACAGCTTCATAATTAATAAGTCTCAACAGTACAGTGAGTGAAGTGAACACCCTTCCAGCTAGTGTAATGTCAATAAGTAAGGAATATAACTTACCGCCACCCGCCACTGCAGCTGGCTCACCCCCTGTAGCTCCTGCAGGTGCCGCATATCCTGCCCCCTCCGGAATGGCCGTATCGCCATTGCCGCTGGCACTGGTGGTTGGTAGTACGCCTAGAAAAACCATTACACATTTTTAGATGCCTGTACACCTCCCCCTATTTATTCGTTTTCACTAGCAAGATTGAAAAAATAGTTAATACATACATATACAACATACATCACTAGTCCAAATCGGGTACTAGAGTAGAGTCAGTAGACACTAGTAGTGTTATGGTCTCTAGGGTCATTATAGTCTACTCTACTCTTTGCAAAGTTAGCCTGAGCCATTCAACCATTTTAGCTTCATGTCTTCTGCGCATGTTACCTCGCAGCTTGTTGTGCAGTAAGTCGCCTTTGAGCCTACATGAGCTCATACAGCTACTGTCTGAGCGTTGCGTAGAAGAGGTCGAAAAACAAGCCACTTTGCTATGGAGTTCAGTTAGTCCATATTGCTTAGCCATAACATAGTATACTTTTTGGCATGATTGAGAAATGTTTGCATTATACTATCTAACGCAAACCATTTTTCTCATAACAGGTGGAAGATCCCCACATCAACGGTGGAGGTTGCTAAAAATATGGGCGTATGGTTTGACTCTTCCCTCTCTTTCAAATCCCATGTCCGAAAGGTAACAGGGACTTGTTTTGGCCTTATCAAAACTCTGAGAAAGTTCTTCAACCTGATCCCGCTGGCCGCTAGGAAAACCGTGTCAGTGGCTCTTATACAATCAAGGCTGAACTACTGCAATAGTCTTCTCGCAGGGATTAATAAAGCCACCCTGAGGAGACTATAGGTAGTTCAGCATGCAGCAGACAGATTGGTCCTAGGGCTTCCTCGTAGAGCGTCTGCCTCTGCCGCCCTGAAGACCCTTCACTGGCTCCCAGTTCATAAAAGAATCGTGTTTAAACTATCGGTGACGACTTTCAGAAAATACCGCTGCCTTGGTCCGGTATACCTTTCAACAAGATTCAAACCATACACTACAGCGAGAACACTTAGATCTAGTGCTGCAAACTTGCTTAAAGTGCCTGGCTTCAAACTAACAACTAGAGGAGGGAAATCAGCCACGGTACTGGGAGCAAAAGCTTGGAATTACATGCCAAAGGAACTCAGAGCAATTGAACAGGAGGAGCAGTTCATAAAGGCTTTAAAGACATGGATCTTTGGAACATCTGATGCCTGCTGCCTGGCCCTAATTTAGGTCTTAATTTACACAGCTGATCTTTGACATTTGCAGCGCCAGGAGACTCCGTTAGGAGTGACAGATGCGCTATACAAGCAACACCTTTCATTTCATTTCATTTCATTCCCTTCTACGAACCAGAGATTTGGAGAGCTTATGATGCATGTAACCAGTACTTCTACATTCTACGGTGAGGGGTCTCCCAGAATTCACACAGATCTTTTGTCTTCTATGCACTTGTAACAATGTTTATTGTTTTAATCTTATGCATTTTGCTGTTGGAGCTTGCTGTAGTATACTGAATTATAGAACAACGTAGAGAGCTTGTTAGTTGAAAATAAACCTTTTGAACTTACACATAGACTCAGTGGTATTTGGTGTGGTGATGGACTTACACAAGTGAGTGAGTGAAAGGGTGTTATGTTGTGGGTTGTGTAATCATTGTGTATCTTCAGGTGGGGGTTCGGGGACCTAATGAGACACTATAGCTAGTCGGTCAGGGTATTGTGGGCTCTGACTGAGGTGTGAGGAAGGTACAACCTCCCATCACCAACATCCTATTTTCTTGTGCATAGTTCTGTATGTGGCTGTGCAGAATCCCCACAACAGTAGTAATATGTACTATAGCCTATCAAAAATAGTCAAATATCTGGTTGGGCATTTTGTTGGTGGGAATTGTCAAAGCCTCAAGATTAAGAAGACTAGAAGAGGACAACCCAAAGGACTGGACTCAGTGGCTAGAGCTATTGGTCAATCTGAGTTTTATTCAAAACCTTAAATAAAGAGTGGCCAACTGGGCAAGCTTATCTACAGACAGACTAATAGTAGTAGTACAGAGAGTCATAGCAGAGGCAGTTAGAACTTAGAGGCAGACATAACCAGAATTTAGAAACAGGCAGTCAAGATCAAAGAAGATTTTGTAAAAAATAGAATTAGGAAGTGGAACCATAATTAATAGTTCGGAAAAAATAAGGTGCAGTAAAAGTTAGGGAAATATAGTTATTAATATTAACCACTGAAGGACTTACTGGGGCCAGCATCAGAGCCCTCGGTAGAGGAGCGGTCCTCTGGTTGTCCCGTCTACTCGGACCCAGTATGCTTGCCCCTGGGTGCTGCTGATCATGTAAGATATAATAAAGAAAGAGACAAACATTAATGATTGCTGTGAAACAAATAACATATTTTTAAAAAACGCTCAAAGGATTTTTAGGAAACAACAATTGCAATAAAATTGACCTATCTAATCAGATTGACTACTGGCTTGCCGGATTTAAGCACCGTCTACTTATTTATGAACACTAATCCAGTGTTCCATTCTGCTTCCAGAATACTAACTAAGCCTAAGTACCACCTGACCTAGCCCACCTATTCCAGATGGGACAATTGTTCACTAAGTCTGCATTTCCATTTATTTTAGCCCTCAAAAATGCATTGATGAGATGGAGGACACATGCGTAAATTTGTGCATACACCAAATTGTTGTTTGGTTGCGTCTGATGTTCTTCTAGTGACTGACACTGCTAATCCTACCACTCACTAAAAAAACTACAAAAGGTTCTACTAAGAACTGGGGTAAGCAGCACTCAGTGACAGAGGATGCGTCACGCAGACCGCTAAAAATGTATCAACTAATACTAACTAAACCTATCAATCCATCCACCACTATTTGACAGGAGGACAAAGGAAGGACTAGAGTCTCTCTAGCAATAGCATTACCTAACTTAAGTTCTCTAAAGTAAACTCTTACATAATAATCAGCCCAAGCGAGCGCAAAGTTACAAACAAGTAAGAGTAGCGCCGAGCATCCTGTGTCCTACAATCACAGGAGATTTTGAAACATAATTTACCTGCAATGTAAGCAGCAGTATTCTTGTTATTCGTAAAAAAATTATACACAATACTTATACTACCATATATTAGCTACTCACTAAGCCCCACAACCTTGACACCTAGCAGATCCAACAGGTCCTGCTCCCAGTCCAGGATGCCTGACCACTGGTGGATCATCTGGTTATGGGTGCGCCGGACCCCTGAGCAGCGAAACACTGCCCGGCGCACCTTCGCCCACCGGCGGTGACGCTCCTGGGTAATGTACCCAGAGACTGACCTGCCGCCTGCTGCCAAGATCAAGGGGAGGTGGCGCTGCTCAAAAAAGACAAGGGCGGCCACCTCTGCCTCGCAAAAAATCTGTCGGGCCTGCACCCCTGCAGGGCGCAGTCTGCCGCAAGGCAGGCGACTCTTGGGCGCAGGCACCTTGCCCTCGGAGCCGGTAGTGCTACCCTTCACCATAGTTCTGGGGTGTGTGGGAGGCGGGAGAGAAAAGTTAGAAGGAAAAAATAAAGTTAGGGGAAGAAGTTGGAGCTTAAAGAAGGAAGTAATATAAAACAGTAGAAAAGTAAAAACAACACAGTAAAAGTAGAAATAAAATGCAAACTATAGACTTAGGGACAGAGAGAGATAGATAATAAATAAAAAAACCTTAAAAAACAGTGTAAAAAAATAAGGATTGCAAAGATTGTGGGAGGATAGAAAAGCAGGCCCAGAACCATAGCATAGAATGAAAAATAAGATGGCCGCTCCCATCGCAACCGCGTGGGTACGTTTGCACAATATTTTCCCCTGAGCATGCAAAAAGCATCGCGAACAAGTAAAAAGCGTTCCCGAACATGAAATGCGCATCAAGAACACGCTATATGCGACCCGGAACAGGAAATAAGGCATCGCGAATGGGCAGGACAATTGAAAAACAAGATGGCCGCGCCCATAGGCGACCGCATGGGCAAATTAGCGAGATACTATCCCCCGAGCACGCAAACAGCGCCCCGAACACGCAAAACGCTTTCCCGAACAAGAGAATCACGAACAGGCGCAACAAGCAACTACGCCCACTCGCGTAGATACGCGTAGCTCGCATAGCACTTTAACATTTTCGCGTAGCTTCGCGTAGCGTGACTACGCAAACTTGATGCCCCCATAATTGATAGTCACTATCGGGCTCAGGGAAATTGGCAGGCCCCTGATGCTTGAGTTGCTAGCGAAAATGGCAGAGCCTGTTTTTTTGAGGTAGTGAAATTTAGATGTGATTTTCGGCTGAAAGAGTGGAGTGTTGGATCCTAAGAGACCGGTTTCCTGATACTGTAGGGTTGAGTTTGTCAGCAGGCCGTTCGGTGGTGTGTTTGTTGTTAGATCAAGTATCTGATCAGGTACCTCTATGGGTTCCAGTCAGTCTGCCCTCTGCTCCCAATTCTTGAGTCCCACCGCCGGCATCCTTGGTTTTCTAGAGCGCATGGTTTAACTGGTTTGGCAGGAGCTTCGATAGATTTTAAGTGCCAGGTACAGTGCCCCCAAGCGGTCCCTCCTGTGCCCTGTGACCTCTATGGAGGAATCACAGATTTGCGTGGTTTGCATGTTTCACATCTTGCTGCTGCAGCTGTACCCCTTTTCAGTTTATTCCATATACGGCTGGTAGCGTGATGCCTCCCCTTTAGTAGCCAGCTGGTTCACTGAAGACCGCCAGGCCTCCAAATAATCCTGCCAAAAGCTAGAGAAGAAGTGGCACCGGGAACAGACACTGGACAGCTCACAGCCCACAAGAAAGCCACCCGCAGACACCATCACCTGATCAGATCCGCCAAAAGGGCCTCCTTCAAAGACCACCTAGACAACCACGCACACAACAGCAAAGAACTCTTCAGCATCGTGAAGGAACTCTCCAACCACAGCTCCAACACCAACGACATCCCACCCTTGCAGGACCTGTGCGACTCCCTTGCCTCCTTCTTCCATCGTAAGTTCGCAGACATCCACAACAGCTTCATCGCCACAACTGCCACAACAACCACGGAGACCTCCACCCCCATGACCACCACCCGCACCAACTGCCTGCTCTCCTGGACCAACATAAACGATGACGACACCATCAAAATCATGAACACCATCCACCCCGGATCTCCGTCAGACCCATGCCCACACCACATCTTCAACAAAGCCAGCACCACCATCGCACCCCATCTCCGGAAAGCCATCAACACCTCCTTCAAGACAACGACCTTCCCGGAGAGCTGGAAGCACACCGAGATCAACGCCTTGCTCAAAAAACCCAAGGCGGACCCCAAGAACCTCAAGAACTTCCGGCCCATCTCCCTGCTCCCGTTCCTGGCGAAGGTCATCGAGAAGACTGTCAACAAACAACTGACCCGCTACCTCGAGGAGAACAACATCCTGGATCCATCACACACCGGGTACCGCAGCACCCACAGCACCAAAACTGCCCTCATCGCTGCCACCGATGATATCAGAGCCCTGCTAGACAATGGAGAAACCACGGCCCTCATCCTCCTGGACCTGTCTGCCGCCTTTGACACGGTCTGCCACCGCACCCTACGCGTACACCTCCACGATGCTGGGATCCAAGAGAAGGCCCTGGACCGGACCACCTCCTTCTTCTCCGAACCCAGAGCGTCCGCCTCCCCCCTTTCTGCTCCGAAGCCACCGAGATCATCTGTGGTGTACCCCAGGGCTCATCCCTCAGCCTTACACTGTTCAACATCTACATGTCACCGCTCGCCCACGTAGCCCGACTGCACAACCTCAACATCACCTCCTACGCTGACGATACCCAGCTGATCCTCTCCCACACCAAGGACCCCCACACCACCAAATCCAACCTCCACGAAGGAATGAAAGCCGTCGCCGAGTGGATGATGAACAGCCGACTGAAGCTAAACTCGGACAAGATGGAAGTCCTCATCCTCGGATCCACCCCCTTGGCCTGGGACGACTCTTGGTGGCCGACCGCACTGGGATCAGCTCCAACACCCACAGACCACGCACGCAACCTAGGATTCATGCTCAGTTCCACCCTCTCCATGACTAAACAGGTCAACGCCGTCTCATCCTCCTGCTTCAACACCCTCCACATGCTCCACAAAATCTACAAGTGGATCCCCACCGAAACGAGAAGAACAGTCACCCAGGCCCTCGTCAGCAGCAGGCTGTACGACGGTAACGCCCTGTACGCAGGAGCCTTGGCCAAACTCCTGAAATGACTTCAACGCATCCAGAATGCCTCTGCACGCCTGATCCTCGATTTCCCTCACCGCAGCCACATCACACCCCACCTGGGAGACCTGCACTGGCTCCCCGTCAACAAGAGGATAACCTTCAAGCTCCTCACCCACGCACACAAGGCACTCCACAACACCGGACCAGCGTACCTCAACAGACGACTCAGCTTCTACAACCCCACCCGCCAGCTTCGCTCCGCCAACCTCACCCTCGTCACAGTCCCCCCCATTCGAAAAGCGACCTCCGGTGGCAGATCGTTCTCCCACCTCGCTGCCAAGACATGGAACACCCTCCACCTGCCGACCTTCAGAAGACTCCTCAAGACCTGGCTCTTCGAGTAGTAGCAGCAGTCCCCCCCCCCAGCACCTTGAGACCCTCGCGGGTAAGCAGTGCGCTTTACAAATGGATTGATTGATTGATTGATTGATTGATTGATTGATTGATGCTGCTGTTTATGTAGCTGTTAATGTAGCTCTGACACTTAAGTTATTTGCAGCTTAACACTGAGGAAGCTATGTCCTCACTCCACTTCTACATTCCTTTCTTTATCTTGCTGAGAGCAGGAGCACAGAACTGGTGAGGGATTTGGCATCTGGCATGCCACTCACCCATGCAGGGGGGGTGCTAGAGGTGGTAGGACTATCTGGGTCTTTCCAGTCTACCGGGTTCCAAGCACACACTCTGCCCTGTAGATGCTGGGAGTAAGGGCAGTAGGGGGTCGAGGTTATGAGGTTGTCAGGTGATAGATACCTCATACCTTGTAAATGGGGATAAGAATTTGGTGGTGAATTGGTGGCTATGTTGAAGTCGCCCCGTTTAGTCCACTAGAGCCCCTCTTGTGGCCCCTGGGGGTTCTCAAGTTGTGTGTATGCATGCCCAGGGTTGAATTTGCTTCATAGGCCATGCTGGGGAGGGTTTGAGGAGGGTGATGATGGACTGGACCGGGATGGAAGTGCGTGGGGCATCCCCACAGTCCACCTGGTGCCACTCTCTGCAGCCGCTGACAAGCAGCAGCTGCACTCACGAAAATACATAACTTATGGTGTGGAACCTTCTGGTATACATATGTGAAGCCGGGAGTACTCTCCCTGAAGGCACTCTTTGTTGCTGCTGCACTGCCATATGCATATTGCTTGGTTTTGCATTCCTACACCACACAGCCAGTTACTTTGATATGTATTTCTGCTTGCAACGATTTGTTATTGATTTCAGCCCTGATGAAGTTGAGGGATTACTCACCTATTGACGAAACACGTGTTGCCTGATTTTTCCAGATGGATGATTCCATTAATGTTGAGTGCTCGGATTGTTTCATGCCAACAGATAGGTAGTTGCACCACAAACTAGTCCGAGGCCATTGGCCCCAAAAAACACGTTTGGCCAAGAGCTTATATTCCCTCAAAATACAACAAATCTAGATACTACACTCAGCCAATCAGGATGACGGGCACACCACAAGTAGTGATCACACTCACCAACACTAGCTCTCCACGAGGTCATGAGCCATCTGTGTCCAGGTTTTTTTGTGCATCATGATGTATATAATACCAGCCAAAACTTTGTAAGCTGAGAGACTTTCCTCTGACACATTCTGTTGAGACTCTCCTGTCCGCTGCATTTGATTAAATCAACTTGTTCCTGTTTTGCCAAACGCCTCTGTCTTTTCATTTCTTTAAGGAAAATTCACATTTGAGCAACACAATAAGGAGAAAGTCTCTGAACATCAGTGTAATTACTTTGTTTTAATTACAGGCCCACTTTGGGGTTATCAGTGTGCAACAAATCCTTGCAAAGCCACAACATCTATGGTAGCACTTTTGCAAAACTCTCCCACAAAAGATGATGACCAGACAGTGGGGCCTTCACTGTCACTGCCCTCATAGTTTAACAGCCCATCCACTAAACTGTAAATTAACTCCTAAAATATTCAACTGTGGATGGAGGCATTCATCTAGCTTTTAATACAGATGAGTGCTGATGATAAAGTCCAAATGTAAGATTTTGTCAACCATGTTTTTAGGTATCGCTAAGTCCATGTTTTAGTATGGAAATTGGTAGAAGTATAAGCATCATGTCAGAGATTCCTTTTAAGATGTTTGAGAATCAGTCAATAGTTCCATGACTTGCAGGGTTGGTGGCCTCTTGTTAAGAAAGATTACCTTTAACAATAGAACCAATTAAAACCAAAAGATAGTTGAAAAGGATATAGGCACAGTTATTGCGAGCTCATTTCAAAGTATACTGTATGGTATTTTATCTTTATCTTTATTGCACACCTGACAGGTTTAGCAAATAGAGTGAAACTGGTGACTGTTGAGTAATATACCCTAAATCCCCAACAATAAAAAGGCTTGTATCTCATGCAAACAGTGAAATCTAGATGAATAAAGATGAATGTCACTACTTGCTCTCCCAGTAAGATAGTTTATTTGACATATCTATTTCTAGTTGAGTTCCTCCCTATCAAGACCTAAGATTGAGCAGTCAGATGGCAAAAGTCAATCCATGATAGGGTGAAATATTTCTAAATGTGGCGCAGTTCAGGAATGCCATAATGGCTGATTAAATCTAGGGCGAGGATGCATGATTCCTTCTGTGCTAGTATTCTGGAGAATGTCTATGTCTTACAAGATTTTAGTACCTGTTTTCCCGGGGCAAAGGCTGTTGGAATTTTTCATCACTAGTAGGTCAATGCTCTTAAAAGAGCAATCTAAACTAATCAAGACATCAATTTCAGGTGGAAGATCTCTAAGAGCTGAGTGCTCAAGCATGTGCAATAGTTAGAAGAGAATAGTTTTACTATTGAAAGGTAGCATTTTAGAGCCATCACCAATAGACAATATACAATGTGGAATTAACAGGTACGCATGTGCATCAATGTGAGAAGCCCGCCTGATATATGATGTCCACTAATGTAAGTGGGCACCTTTCACCAGTCCAGACAACCCTTATGGTGATTTAGAAGGTCTCAGACAACCTTAGAAAGCTATCCAAGTAGTAGCTGTGGAGAGCAGCCTTCAGGCTTAGTCTTGAAGGAGTGTAAACCAGCTTGTTTTACCAGAATGCAATCTTATAGTATAGATTAAATGAAAAGGAACCACACAAAGTATTTATAAAAATATGTATTTATTATATAACACTATCTAGTACTTTACAGTATCTCCCACACGGAGATAGCCACAAAGCACACATTACCTTAACAATACCTAAGCAAAGAAATCACAGTAAATAGCACTAATAAACAGTGGGCCCACGGGGGGACCAAACCATATGCTCAGAAAGTGGTATAAGAACCACGACTGGAGTCACAACAATGTTGAGAGGATGCAGAATTGCTGGGGACCTACAGAACCACCCAAGGTAAGTAGATAAGGACCCGATGGAGAGTGTGTGCAGTGTGTGAACACGACTGCATGCTCCATACATGTCTATGTGCAAGTCGCAGTTATATTTTTAGAGATTACAGACCCTTCCAAGTGGACCCTGAAGAAACCCCGTGGAAGACAGAAGGTTGGAGAGCCACCCAGCCCGTGGATACCATGGTACCCAAGTTACCTATCCCAGGGACGCCGGGTGCATAGGTGTGAAGAGGCATCGCAAACCACTGGCGAACCAAATGAAGGACTTCCGGAAAGTGCCGCTGCTGGGAGAGGAGAAGATGTCCAGAGTAATCCTAACATGGATTCTTAGGGGGAATACCTGAAAGTAGAAGGGACAGAGTCTATGTCACTCAGGGGTGACCAGGTGACTTGGAAGACTAATGCCCAACAATGTCTGGTGCTTCGGGAAAGATGACATGACCTTGACTTGGCAGCTGCGAGGACCAAGCGACGCTGAGAACAACCAGGACCTGGATAAGAGGTGTCCCAGAAAGGATGTTGAGTGCTGAGGGGTCGGTGTCCTGGGAAAGCCCCAACAAGCTTTAGCAAATCCAACCCATGCAGGAAGTCAAGAAGGTGTACAGTTGGTACCAACAAGGTCCAGGAGACTCACCACAAGCAGTGGAGTCACAGCAGGCCCCGAGCATTCAGGGGAGCCTAAGGAAAACAAATATGACCCTCAAGTGGACCCATAGACCGGAGAAACTGGAGTCGCGAGAGGACAGCAAGCAGCTCAGCAAAAGATGCAGGCCAGGATGCACATGATGCGGTGTGGCTGAAGATTCTGGTCACTGGAGGTGCTCGAGGTTAGCGCTACTTGGAGCCCAAAGATCTACTTGCAAAGACGACAACAAGCATTTGCAACTGTAAAGGGGACGCAGTACTCAGGGGTTCAATTATTGCACCCCCACGATGACCACTAGCCTCAAACTTGGTGAGAGTGTAGAGCAGGCCTCTGGAGCTGTGGAAAACCACCACCTGTGATGCAGAGCCTATGGGCTCTTAGGGAGCTCAGGATCATCAGACCGGTGGACTTAGTTGCCGTGCCTGCGAATGCAGGGGAGTGACTCCTTCACTCCAAGGGAGATTACTTTGGTTGTCTTTGATACTTCACAGGCCTTGGAAGGTTCCTTTATGATGCACAAGCACAGATGATGCAGCAGACTGGAAGGGAGACGAAGTCAGGCCCAAATGCAGTCCAGCAAGGTCCATAGGGCCCAGATGGTAGAAGTGCAGTTGTTTTAGTTCTGAATCTTATCGCACAATTTTTCTTGGGACCTATACCCAGGTAAGCCCTTAAGTACCCTAAGGAAAGGGTAAGGATGATTCAGGGGACCCTCCCAAGGGAGCGTCTGGACAGGGGGAAGTTTACTCCCATGTCTTTTGTCCAGTTTTGCGCCAGAGCGGGATCCAATGGCTCCCAGGACTGGTTTAAACTGAACTATGCACAGAAACACCAAACGTGCCCCTCATGCAGACTTTCATGCTGGCAAGCTCACCCACCTAGCCCTAATACACTAAATCCTATCTGGGAGGTGGTCACACATCCCTACAACAGGATGCCTATTGTTCTACCTTCCCCTAATCAAGCTTGGCTCAGCAGCAGGAGGGCAGAAATGTGTCTCTGGTCGGCAGCAACCATTATGTGCTGTCCGGGGCTAGATTGGTGGTACTCGGAACACTGAGAGCCTAACGGAAGGCTCGTCCAGTGCTTGGAATCATACTTCCCACACCTTTTACGGTGTGGGAGGTATGATTCCAACATGTTTGTTAACAAACATGATAGGATTCGTTGCATCCGTATTCGAGATGGTCATTGTGCCATTACGCTGTGCCCCTCTATATACTATATGGCTGCTTTCCCAGGAGAATGTCCTGCTCATGTAGGGGCACCCTCTCACTTAGAACCAAGCACCCTGCCTTCTGGATTATAAAGGCCTGCTATAGGGGTGACTTATAGGTTTTAAGTGCAGTGACCCTTGGATATAGTAAACCTATATCTTTAGTAAGTGGTGCATGCACCAACTTACACAGGCTGCAATGCCAGGCCTGTAGTTCCATTTTAAATGGTCTCTCATGGGTGGCATAATACATGCTGAAGCCCATGGGAGACCTCTGGGGTACCTATGCCCTGGGTACATGGGTACCATATACTAGAGGGGGACAAGGGTACCCCAGTATCCATTCTGGGATGTACCTTAGTATTGAACACAACAATTTAGGGAGAAAGCAGATAGACTGGGTTCCTGATTAGTAGGATCCCAGTCAGACTAGTCAAAAACAGCATCACATCAAGCAAAAAAGTGGGGGTAACCATAAGAAGCAGATTCTACTTTCCTGCAATCAATTATTGAACAGTCCTGTCTATGCTTCAAGGGGAAACTGGAACATTGTGTATCTCACTGTAGTTTTCTCCCCTGTGCAACAAAGAATAGGTAGAGAATGCAAAAGCATATGAGGGGAGACAGTGTATTGGGATTTTATTGGAAGAATGTGGGAGGGTGAAGTGTTAGGGTGAAAGAGATGAGAGCCAATTTCAAGAGAGGAAATGTAAAATGCTTTATTTAAAGTCAGTGCTTCAGGTGATTCTGGATTGAGGTGGTTAAAAAAAGAATAATTAGAAGATAAAAACGGATTCTGAAGAGAATGTTGTAAGTCAGGAAATGGCTCCTTGAAAGCAGTGGTGGCCTGTACTTTTAGCAGGGAGAGGGGAGGTTGGGGCACAAACGGACAAATAAACACTCACACACATGCTTTCAAGCACACACACACACATGTACACACATACACATCCATTCACAACACTCACTTCCAAATATTCATGCACATATGCACACACACACCATACATTAAAGATAAAATCAAACTTACCTGGGCATAGCTCTGTCTTGGACATCCCAGGAGTGTTGCTAATGAGGGAAGGCAACAGTCCCTCACTTGTCACAGAGTGGGATGGGGTCAGAGACACTTCCTACCCTATCCAACTCTATGACTAGGTGTCAGTGATTGACACTCTTTCCTGGGCACGTCAGGGCTCAGAACTGTAGCTACCAGTTTCATGACAATCAGTGATGCTCCTCCTCATCAAGAGGGGGAGGGCCTGAGGTCCATGGCCAGGCTGAAGAGCTCACACCCACAGAAGCTGTGACTTCTTCAACCCGGTAAAGTTCAGCTCAGGCTGCCAGGACCCTGTACATTTAGAGCATGTCTAGCTCCTGACTGACTGACCTGAAAATAAAGAGTGCCCGTCAGGCTGACCTTTGCTCAGCCTGACAGACACTCTTTATAGTGGCCAAAAGATGAGGGGGCATGGCCCCTCAGCCCATAGGGATGGGTCGCAGCTGCTTGAAAGCCTAAGACACAGAGAAAATGTTCACAGGTTAGATGCTGCAAGCTTTTTTAAGATGGAATCTTTCAGGGCAGTAAAGTGGATGTCAAATTTGTTGATGTGAACAGAAGAGGAATGAATCATGTTTTTCCAAGTATTAAAGATAGAAATAGAGGGATTGACATTAAACAGAGGTGACCATGAGGTGGATATTTTTTTTACCACAAGGGATTTTCATGTTTGGAGAGAAATTCAAAAGCAGTGTCAATGAGGTATTTCCATCAAGAGGTGTTATGAGAGAAAAACACGAGGTCCATTTTTAAAGTCCCATCACTTAGGCTCTGATTTTAGGCACTACATCAGAGTAAGTGGGTGCTCAGGGCCTTACCAGGTAACCAAATGCAGCCCTGGGAAAAAAGCTCAAACCACCCGAGCTTCCTTCATCTACATGAATTAGCAATCCATCCATCCACCCATGCATCTATCTATCTATCCATTCTCCCTCCCCTCTACTCTCTCCCTGATCGCTTTCTCTCTATGTCTTCTCCCTCTTTCTTTTTCGGACTCTTTTGAAGCATCCTTGTGCCTACTACAATAAATCTCAGGGAGCTGGGGAAAGTAACAGAGGCACTATGAGTTTCCCTAGTCTTTCAAAAGCAGTCTGCATTAGCTCAAGCATACCGGGGAAATGCCAGATTGACTAAAACATCTGCCTGTCCCTGAGGCCATAGGTTTAGAATTCAGCATTTTAGTGGGGTTAAGTGTGTACAAATCCTTGTGTGAGCTCAGCGGCAGCTGTCACAGGTAAGCGCAGTGGGGCAGGGCGCGGCAGGGGGGAAATCAGGCGACAGAATAGGTATTTTATATTTATTTAACTATACCTATTCTGTCAACTGACCCCCCCTCCCACCCCACCCCGCCATACCAACCACCGTGCTTACCAGTGCCTGCCACCGCTGTGTGAGCTATGGCCACATTTCATAAGGCAGTTTAGCATCCCGCAGTAGTTGTGGCTATGAGGAGTGAGAGGACTCAGAGGAAATAATGTTGCAAATTGGGAGATGAAGAAAGAGCAGCTAGGCAACAAACATGTAGCCATATAGTGAATATATCATAAACTGACAAACAGTACCACAAGAATTAATAACGAAAGAAGAGTCCTTAAAATAATATCAATACGTATTTCACAGAACAGTGAAGAAAGTCATCATTGTAGGAGGCGATTTAATGCAACATCAAACTGAGCTGGTGTATTTTGCCTCCATTTCTACTGGCATGTTTGTACTCCTTTCCATGAGTCAAACAACATCCTTCAAAGAGCAGGTAGTCCGTTCCCAAAGATAAGCTAGGCTTTTTCCTGGGTTCTTCAGTCTAGAGAGTTGAATAGAGATGATAAATCCCCAAACTCCATTTCTGTGGTACCGATTCCATCTGAAGATGAAGCGGGGTCCAATTCACCCCATCCCAAACTGCAGACACCTCCAAGTACCCCACTTTTGCTGGTCATGAAATCCCACTGAGGTACGTCCCACCTTACTCCAACTGAAGCCTTTCCGTGAACAAATGACATGATTCCAACCTAGTTAAGCAACAGAAGTTCTTCTCCCTCAACAAACTCTGCTGAGGAACATCTACCAACAGAGTGGTAAGCGTAAAGCAATATGCGTCCTTTGCAGGGGTTCCAGTGTGTCAGAAGATGCACAAGGAATGTATCTCAAGTAGTAAGTAGCCAGAACTACTCCAGCCTGAGGAGCTCATAAAGGAGCAGCCTGTATGCCAGCCACATTGATATGTGAAAAAGACCACCGGTGGCTTTCTGCAAGGGTGATTACTTCATCAGAGGTGAAGTGTGCAGTTCACAATTTACGTTTCCTGTTTAATAGGTATTAAATTTTCTGTTACTAGTTGCTCAGATTAGGGCAGTAAATATGGCAAACGGAATTTGTTGTTCTTTTCATCATGCATGTGTGTGGCATATGATATGTGACAGATAATGCCTGCCCATGCTGTTTTACACAGAAAAGGAGCACATTAAGAGTCATGCAGATATATAAACCTACGCAATTCAGCCACCTACGGTTGTTGTATAAAAGACATCCCATTTGTTTTGGAAGCAAATTTATAGCATTGCTCCTGTGCATAGCATTTGGCATATACTTTGTGAAAGTTTGACTCTATAAAGTGGTTTGCGCCATAATATACTTTCCTTTTAGAATCTTGCATAACTTATATCGCTGCAATATAATTTCGGTCTCCAAAACTTAATATTTCAACTCAGTGTAAGAACTTTTGCCTACAAGGGTTGATATCTTGTAATATCTCTTTTCACCAACAGCCATTCTTTTCAACTTGTCCTCTGTCCACTTTTCTGTTGTATGATTATGACCCTTTAATAGTACTACTACTACTACTAATTATAATAATACTAATAATCATCATCATCATAAGTGCCGGGACGCAGCACCATACATCGAACTCCTGGTCAGAAAAAATATTTGACCACCTAATTTCTTTGAAATTTGGGGATGGGCTTGGCTGTTTAGAAATCGGAGATGGTGGCAGCAGGCACCAAGACCCCCACAAGACTAATTCAGCACACACTTCTAACATCCTGCCTAATCAGCAGAACACCTCCCCGCACCCTAGGCCTGTCTCAGCTCTGAGAGGAAGTTGTCACCCCATTAAGTGCCATTGGGTGACAGTTGGAAGCCCATTCAAATTGGCTTCTAGAGGCTTTCGGCAGGCAAGATGTGGCTATCTACATTGACTTACTCTAAAATGTGTGTTTACCAGTGAAAGGGGCTGTAAAAATATTTTAAAAATTCCAAGAACTAACTTTGAAAGTTTTTCCTAGACGGAGATAACATTATTAAATGTAATATTGAATCCTAATGGTTTCCTATTGGACAGCTAACTCTGCTACAGTGAACATAGCTTTTGGGGCCTTATCACAGTAAGGGCATGTTTAACATTAAAATTGTGCATTTTCTACTTATAAATACCATGGACCGTGCCATAAGGCCATTAAAGCCTACTTAGAGGTGACTTATTAATACTTAAAAGGAGGGTTCAGCTCCTGTCAAAAGGGAATTTTTTTGATAGGGTGAATTGGAATTGTTAGTAGAGTCCCAGTGCTTACGGTAAAAAAACACAGCAGCATCAGTCCAAAAATTGAGGTTGATTACGCAAAAACAGGCATTTTTTTAAAGTTATTAGTATTACAATAATATTTATGTTTATTTTAATATGGTTGGTACGTTTTACATAATTTATTTAATTTTCATTTAGAAATTGTTAATTTAGTAGCAGGTTGTTGGTTTTGTATTGAATTCTTGTGGGAAGTTTTTTTACAAATGCAAATTAATGTTTTTAATTTAAATGTATCTATGTGTACTCAATGAAAAACAGATATGCTTCTATTTTTAAGTCTATTTTAAATCAATTTTAAACTCGGGTAATATATCAGTAGGCGTCTAGTAAACATCCCATACCTTAAAATCCAAGTTCTGTTTAGAATTTCATGTTACAGTTATTATGATTAGTGTTTGTTTGGTAAGTGTATGATGCATTTGTTATGAGCATTATGAGGTGGGGAGATGTTGGCTTTGAACTATTCCTTTTCCGACTAACATATATTTATATATATATTTTTGATGTCTGATTCCATATGAATATTTATTTACACAGGTGGTGAGCTTTTCTTGACTTATATGTCGCTCCTTCTCTCTTCTTTGATTGATTCAGTAAGTTGCCCCTTCGATGACCTAACTTTGACACTTTTTACACCTCTTGTCATGTTTAATGCCCACAATTGGCTGATACGCTATGGGTGAAGGAATTACTACACTTTCCTAACGAGAAACTGGAGTAATACATTGTAATCTAGCTGTTTTGCTCTTGTTCTAACCCTGATGAAGTCTATGGCGTACAGCCACATAGACGAAACACGTGTTGGCATTGTTTATGGCTTGGGCAACAAGTGTTGAGAAGATTGGAAAATGGAAGTGTACCTAAAGTTTTTGGAATAAAGCAAGAAGAATTATATTTTGGACTGAGACTTGAACTTTATATGTGTCTCTACATTTGTGTTTCTGCTCAGGTTGCCGATCATTAATCAATTGTATTATATGTGGGCCTAGGCCTACATTTTTACAGAGTGGGGTCGTCACTGTACGGAGGCCTTGAAGCGTTTACACTGTTTGTAATACGTGAATTGGAGATACTTATGCACTACCCTGCGCGGACTTCCCCTACTGCCTGCTTTGTTTAGTTTTGCATATGCTCTCAGTCTAAATTGTGTTGGTGATTGGTTTATCCATCGTTAGCATATTTGTTGTACTAGTAAGTCCCTAGTAAAGCTCACCAGGCGTAACCAGGGTCTGTAAATCCAATTATACTGGTGGGTCTGCAGCACTGATTGTGCAAGCCCAAATGAGTAGCCCTGCAAACAAGTCACAGACCTGCCACTGCAGTGTCTGTGTGTGCAGTTTTAAACTTTCATTTCGACATGGTGAGTGCACCCACTTGCCAGGCCCAAACCTTCCCTTTTGCTACATGTAATTCACAAGGTAGGCCCTAGGCAGCCCGATGGAAAGGGCGCAGTGTATTTAAAAAGTAGGGCAGGCACTGGTGTGTTTTACATAGCCTAATATTGAAATATTTCTAATTTTGTTTTTCATTATTACAAAGACTATCCCTCCTATAGGGTAACATAGTGATTGCCTTGAAATATCCTTTAAGCGTAATTTCCAATTAGGAGCTGATATAGATTTGGAAAAGTTTTAAAAACATTCCTCCTGCTTCTCTTACTTGATACCAGGAACACAGTGGTCCAGGCTCTGGTTACTGCCAGACTGGACTACGTTAACGTCCTGTAGCTGGGTCTGCCTGGTTACCTCATCCAGCGCCTTCAAGTTGTATAAGACTCCAAGTCCAGGGCGATCCTTAGACGTAAGCACAGGACACGCATGACCCCTTATCTCAAAGCTCATCATTGGCTTCCTGTGAAAGAAAGGCTCAAAAGGCGCGTGAGCCGCTAAGTACCAGCCCAAACCTTAAGATCCTCCTCCTCTGACCTTACCTGCATCCCCAAGGTTCGCTTGGCCCGTATGGGGGCAGATCATTCGGATTTTATTGGTGCTCTAGCATGGAACCAACTACCTGCCACTCTGGGAGCCACAACTGATTTAATAGCTTTTAAGAAACACCTCAAAACCTGGCTCTGGGTCCTGTTATGCATGAACCACATTTTCCGGGACACTCTTGTTGAGTAGCCGTGCTCTTTGCAAGCACATTTCATTCATCCATTCAATTTGGGGTCTCTCAACTCACAATATGAAAGTACAAACTTTGGTAAGGTTGGTTTTTAAATTGCGTGTTGGAACATACCACTACTAGAAACAGTTCTGTGCCTCTGCCTGCCTGTAGAATTCACGTCTGGTTTAGGATGACAGTTGGGCTCGTGTGCATCCACTCAAGACAGTCACATAAAAGTAGCTGAGGTGTGACTTGCATATCATGATGGGCCATCACTACACTGATTTGTCACTGACCCCTGAATAGGGCTATGCCTGCCACACACAAAGCTGTCTCCAACGACCTGTAGTGTGTCTGGTTGTAGACCAGGAAAAGGCAGGGTTTTGTGCACTACAAAGACTTTCCTTTGAGGTTTGTCTACTTCAAAGGCAGAAAAGGGAATAAGTATTGGACCACTGAAAATCTCAAATCAGAACACTTCTGGACTAAAGAACATTCTGCCAGGAAGAAGATCTGGATGATGTTGGAGAGACTGACATTCTGTGTGCTGCTTTGTTGTGCTGGCCTGCTGCTGGCTGCTTCTGTCCTGGGAGTGAAAGGACTGGACTTTCATTTCTCAATCCTGCTTCCAAGGTTCGCCAAGGGAATGTGCGTGCTTACCTCCTATTAAAAAGTCTCAGGGTCATCAAAGACTTCACCTACCTGTGCCTGGACTTGTCTGCTGAGAGCACTGACTTGCCAAATGGTGCCAAATCCAGCTCCTGCGCCCTAGGTAGTGACAACATGTGATAAAATCCATGCATTGACTCTCAGCACTCATTTTCTTGATGCAGCACCACCATGCAGCTGAAAAATTGACACATCACTGCTGTGTGGTTGAAGAATCAATGCAGCGTCTGCTGTGCAACTGAATAATCACAGCAGCCTGAGTCCCGAGCACCGTTTCCATGACTTTCGTTTCACCCGCTCCAATCAACGCAGTGCCTGCTTCCTCTCATCGACACAGCGCATTTGAATTTTTGACGTATCGTACCTTGACTCTGTCTCTTCATCAACATTGACCAGCAGTGAGGATCCGAGGCCGCGTGTCCGGGGATCGATGCTTCACCTCCCTTCCAGTAAGGTACCAACGCATAACCTCCCCTGGCAGTAAGGAACCGATGCATCACGTCCTCTGGGAGTAAGGAACATACGCATCGCTTAGTGTTTTGGCACCTCATCTCCCCTGCGCCTGTTTTCGCCATTGAATTTTGACGCACCCAATGTACTTTGTGCTAAAAGAAACACATCAAAAGATTTTTACAGACTGAACTTATTTATCCTTTGAAATGTGATATCTTTTCTTGTGTATGCTAGATTTGTATTGGTTTCATCTTGCTTTATTCAGATAAATATTGGCTATTTTCTAAACTGGTGTTGATGCATTTTGTAGTGTTTTCACTGTGTTACTCTGTGTATATGTACAAATACTTTACACATTGTCTATGAGATAAGCCTGACTGCTCGTGCCAAGCTACCAAGGGGGTGAGCAGGGGTTATCATAGCTCTGTGACTTCCTTACCCTGACTAAAGTGAGGGTCCCTACTTGGACAGGGTGCAAAAAACTGCCAACTAGAGACCCCATTTCTAACATTTATTTTTTTAATTTGTTGTTAGCTTGTGTTGTTAAGTTGAGATTGTGTGTGTATTTTACATAGTTTAATAATAATTACTTATTGTTTGAATAGTATGGGCATTTTTTGCTATTTTCTTAAAATACATGTTTATATTTTATGTTTGTAAATTGTAATTTTTTATATTTTTTTATATTTTGAGTATAGATGTTTTAAAAATGTAACAATATTCTGAAAGTTAATATATGTTTCAAAGTTAGTGCACTTACAGTTTGATTAACTTACCCATTTTTGACTATATTGTGGTAATTTACATTTTTATTGTTGATATTTTTTACTTTAGGTCCAAATTATATATCATCAGTATTTGTGTTCTCTATGTTTTTTGGCAATATTTTTGTATCTGATATTTTTGTTGGTTATATTTCATCAGATAACCCAAGAAAATATGTACATTCGCACAAAAGGGGCAGAGCACTGTACAGAATCAATCGCTCATGAAGGAGGTGTGACTCAGTGTACAGAGATCATCCCTAGAAATAATAACTCCCATTCTGACCATTTCCTCACCTTGACACCACCCATGCACAGGCTCAGTGTAGAAAAATGTTCCCAGTTAGCTACAAAGCCTAACACCCAACAGTTTTGCCATTATTTAGAGAGATTCTTCAGAGTCATCCTAACAGCTCTAGAGTAGGCTGCAGATTGAACCTGTCCAGCAGAAAAATCCAGCTGTCTGACCGAGAATGAACAATTTCCTAGCTATAATAACGTAACGTTTCAATTCTATTAAGGACTCGGAGACGAGGATTATGCCTTCTCTCTTCACTTTATTCAACAGCAGCCATTCAAAACAACAAGACTACATTTCCCATGAATCCTAGGGAAATCTGGAGTCAAACAAAAATAAAGTTCAATGTGGAACAGTCCTTGGTCTTCTTGTCATGAATCTTCCACGTCAGTTTCCTGGTGCACCTTGTCTGGCACCTGTTTTCTATTGTTTTTTACCAATGCTTGTTGTGACTTTGCCATTTGTCTGTGCCAATGCTTGTTGCAGACTATGATGTTATCAAGGCCTATTATCCCTTCTCGGCTCCAGTAGTTTACCTGTGAGTTGGAATCTGGAAGTTTCTTCCTGAGTCCTTTAAATAGGGGCCACACCCTGTTCTCATTGCTGGTTATTGAGAACCCTGAGCTTGAGCAGCAGCAGTTCCTGTTCTCCGGTTGCTGAAAGAAGATTCCGGTTGCAGCAAGGAGACTTTTGTTTTCTTTTCCCAGGTTGGAGATCCTCTCTCAGCTACAATCAGGTAGAATCATTCCTTTCTTAACCAACAGCAACGTGAAAGGCACCACGTGCTGTTTTTGTTATTTGCTGTTTTTGTTATTTTTAATTTTGAAAGAAAGTTGCATATCGCGCTGAAGCGCTCTTTGAACATTTACATGTTTGGTAATTTTGGCACTTTGTACATCGCACTGAAGCGCTCTTTGGTCATTTACATGTTTGGTGATTTTGGCACGGTTGTACATCGCGCTGAAGCGCTCTTTGGTCATTTACATGTTTGGTGATTTTGGCACTGTTATACATCGCGCTTCAGCGCTCTTTGGTCATTAACATGTGTGGTGATTTTGGCAACTTTCCACATCGTGCTGAATCGCTCTTTGGGTATTTACATATTGATAACTGCGGAATTTTGGGAACATCATGCTGAAGCACTCTTGGGGAGATTTGCATAACTGATGACTTTGGCATTGTGTCAAATCACGCTGAAGCGCTCTTTGAACATTTGTATATTTGGACTCAGTGCATCGCGCTGTTGCGCTTCCTGGACATTTGCATATTTGAGCTCTGATACATAGCGCTAAAGCGCTCCCTTGGGCATTTGAATATTAATCTGCCTCATTAGCATATGTAATGTGTTGTGTATTTCAAAAAGGTTGTTGGAAGTACCATTGTGATATTTAACAGTGGTTAAGCACATCATTACAGAAACATTGCGTCTAAAGCCAAGTGGCTCATGATATGAATGTGTGCTTCGTTTTGAAACATGGCTGTTTAGCCATAACATTGTATCCTTGAGAATTATAGGAACAGAAATTGCCAGTGAAGCCTGAGAAGACGTACACAACGACTGTTCTATGCATAAGCTGCTTTTCTTTTACAGGTATGTTGTCATTGTTTAACCCATGTTAAATATAGTCAAAGAGTTTACTAAGCACAAAAGGAAAGCTAATCAAAGACAACGTCTCGTTCCAGGTCTCCCTCCCTGCAGTACCCACCCTAATTCCCTTCCCCCCCATCTAGCCACTTTGATACTCAGTGCAATTAAGCTTGAGTCAAGGCTGATGGAAGGTGGGCTTCTTGAGGGTACTGACACCTCCAATCAGGTTACTCCAGCATCCACATAGTCTGCCGTCACTGGCCCTTTCTCCTCTTTCTTTGCGAGAAGTCAGCCGGGAACAACTCTTCATGCATCTTGTTTAGCCGAATCAGAACCTACGAGGACAAAGGCATCATCAATTCACAAAAGGAGTCTGAAGAAACCCGTCATAATACAATGAGGCAGACATAACTTAAAACCATGAATCAATGGTCAGAACAGTTTAAGGATCGATCTAAGAACAACAAGTCAGCAATAAAATAGCAACATTGACATTGAATAATGATGAAGAAGCCACACCTTCCATGGAAAACAGAGTCCAAAACTGATTTACCTACAGTAGTACGGGGTGGGACATCCTCTAGCGATCCCTAGGGTGGGATAATCCTCACCTCTTAGTCCTTAATAGAATTCAAACTTTCTGTTACGATAGCTTGGAAATTTTTCATTCTATGTCAGGACTGGAGACGAGGATTATGCTAGTTCAAAGCTTGCTCAACACGAGGTGAGCCATATCTAGCACTGGCTTGAAGTAGAACCTCTTAAAGGTAGAGTCCGAAGACCAATCTGCCGCATTAAGGATATCCTCCAAATGGGCACTCAAGTCAAATGGTTTTGAGGCCATTGCTCTTCGAGCTGCGTGAGCTCCAAAATCTTTGAGGCATATGCCTGCTTCCTGCATAACCCACCAAACCCACCGGGCAATGGTAGGAGAGGAGACAGCCTTGAAAGGTTTGCAGAGTGCAATGAGAAGTTGGCGTTCCCTGGAGGCCAGTATTCTTCAGTCATCTCTTCATAAGCTTTCAAGAAGAAGACCACAGACAACTTGGGAGAGTCCGGGAAGTCTGGATTAGAGATCACTCTGGTATGACACTTAGTCTGTCTAAGCAATGTAAAGTCAGTCCAGATGGGGTAAAAATCCTGGAGGTGATGTCCAAAGCTTTAACATCGGACACGCGTCTACAGGAAATCAGACAAAGTAACATCGCCAACTTGGCCGACAGCTCTTTCCTTGACAAAAAACGGTTAGGTTGCCAGGATAAAAACAAGTTAAGAACCTGATTCACATCCCATTGTGCTGAATACTGAGGTTCTGGGGGCAAGGAAAGCCTAATGCCCCGGAAAAGCTTGCAGACAAGAGGATGCTCCCCAATAGGGGTATTATTAAGTGGCAAATGTCCAGCTGATATAGCCGAATGAAAAGTGTTAATAGTCCTGTAGACCAGGCTGCTAGAGGCTAAATGGGCCAAAAGTTTCAGGACGTATACTATATCTGAGTCCAAGGGATTGATACTCTGTCGCATATACCAACGGGACCATCTGCCCCAAGCGGATCTGTAACATTTGACAGAACTGTCTGCCCATGCTTTAGACATGAGTTACTCAGCTTTTGCTGAAAGGCCCGGGACTTCCCAGTATCTCCGGTAATCCGCCACGCTACAAGTCGTAACGAGTTCTGCAGAACTAGAGAATGAGGAACTCGGTCGGGTTCAGAGGATGATTCGGAAATAGGGGGAGTAGGATTGGAGGATCCCAGGAAAGTTCCAGAAGAACTGGAAACCACACATGAGATCTCCACAGGGGGGTGAGAACCACCAGATCTGCGACCTGCCTCCTGACCTGCGCCGTTACTCAAGTGATCATTGCAAAGGGGGAAAATGCATACCCCATCTCCAGGCTCCAATCCTAGAGAAAGGCATCCGTGGACACAGCCAAGGGGTCTGGTCTCCAGCTGTAAAAACGGGGGAGTTGGCGATCGAGCCTCGAGGCAAACAGGTCTATTGAAAAGGGTCCCCAAAGGTCGTTAAACCTCTGAAAAAAATGTCCGCGTCCAGCTTCTACAGACTGGAATCCGTGAAGTTGCGGGATCAAAAATCCACTACCAAATGATCCCGCCCGGGTTGGTACTCCACTGTCACCGACAACTGGTGGTCCAGACAGTACTGCCAGAAACTGGCGGCCAGATCGGAGAGGGCTTTGGACCTCGTTCCTCCCAAATGGTTGATATAGCGGACTGCAGAAATGTTGTCCATCTTTAGAAAAACTGAGGACTGAATGGACTCTCTTATCCAACAGCGCACTGCGAAGGAGCCTGCCAGGAGTTATAGACAGGTGATATGCAATCTGCGTTCATCTGGAGACCACAAACCTCTCTGCACCTGGCTCCCCAGCCTACTGTGCTGGCATCCGCCTCTATGACTAAGTCTGGAGCAGAACCAAAGATTGCTCGACCGTTCCAGGCTTCAATGTGTTGTAGCCACCATTGAATCTCCTCCCGCTTGGACAGATGCTGAGAGCAGTCCCACTAACCGAGCGAGATCCCTGAGGGATACCTGACTCCTGGCGAGAGTCCGCCTTAATTCGTGGTGGATCTTTGAGATCTTCCTTGTTGGGAGGCTGAGAGTGGAGGACCTTGAGTCGATCACGAAACCTAGAAACGTCAGATATTGTGAAGGAGAGAGCATCGACTTTGTTTCATTGATGACAAACCCCAAACTCTGGAGGAGATTCACAGTCATCTAGAGATGTTAATGAAGTTGCAGGGGACACCTATCCATAATGAGAAGATCGTCGAGGTAGACAATCATTCGTATGCCCCGAGCTCTCAACCACTCCAACACCGGCTTTAGGACCTTGGTGTCCAGGGAGGTGTCTGTCGACCTCGAGCCCTGATGAAATTGCCGTAACAAAGTAAAGGCAATCAAACATGTTGGCACCTACATTAAAGGGTCTGCAACATGCAGTTGTTTTTAAATTCTGAGTTAGCTCACAAATTAGAATAACATTGAAACTGGGTGGATGTGAGTCTTAACTCCATTTTTAATTAGTGAAATACTTTTACATCACAAGGTCCTTTATTGGACATACAAAGGATCAGCATTTACACCTTCTTTATTTCTTTTTACTGGACGCAATTTTCTTTTCGGGGAGAAAGTCGACGATGATGAGAAAACGTGGGCACACTGGTGAGAACCTACCAGAAGCGCACCTGAGGTACTTTCTCCCCTTTACTCACATTTTGTTGCATACAACTTTTGCTTGTTTTTGTACACCTTCTCATTAGGGTGGTATATGTAGATGAAAATGACTGACGAACATATTTTATTTTAATAGAAAGATTTGGGCATTTAGGACTAGATAAGACGGCTAAAGGTTAAAAACCAGCAGCTGGGCTGAGGTAGTGGCCCCCCCGGCTCTGGTTCTAGAAAGTAACTCAGTGGAAGCCCCCTTTTCAGTCAGATCTCTGGTGTTTATTGAGTGGAGGGCGACCTGATTGTAACTGTTCCCTCTTGAGCCCCTTGTTGTGATTTCACTTCTGGGGAGCCTGGGGTCAAGTCAAGCAGGTCCAGTCCTCCTTCTTCAGACAACAGCAGGCAGTTTTTCTTCTGAATCTATCGCAGATACTTCTCAGTCACCCCTAAGGTAGGTCTTAAAGTCTCAAAGGGCAGGGTGCATGGTCTTCAAAAAGTTGGGCATGAGTATTTAAAAAAAATGTAAACTGCATTATAGGCCTCTTTTACTGGGCTACATTAGTGGGTGGCAACATTTATTTTGGGGTTTTGTATAGTACATACTTGACCTGAAGGCATCAGAGCGCTTTACAGAATTAGTACAGCTGTAATTTCATAAGTTACATAAAGAGTGAGTAAAAATAAATTGTCCCAATACATAAAAAAAAGAATAAAATAGGCAGTAGGATATGTGAACGATAAAGTTTAAAGGTAGTTGAGGTAGGGTTTTGCAGAGGTGGGGAGAGTCGAGGCACAGTTGTCCCCCACCTTAGCGATACAAAGATTTATTTGGAGGGTGTGAGGTAGGAGCATCAGAAAATTCAAATGGCTTGGGGGAATAGGTATTTATTGAGGAGAAGAGATTTAAGTTTTGTCCTGAAGTGAGGGAACTCATGAACAGTGAAGGATACAGATGGTAAAAGTAGATAATACTTACGCTCTATTTGTGGTAATGAGGGCGAGCAGATAGCCTTATCAGAGGGTGGTGTTAAGCATTTGTTGTACTCACAGAAACAATAAATGAGACACACACTCACAACGAGAGGTGTTGATTAAGAGAATCAGTTTTCGACCTGGACCTCTATTTGGTAGTTAATTGCCTTTTGCCTCAAACTCTACCCCTGCTACTGCCCATATTCCATTGCACCAGAGAAGGCAGCTGACTTTGCTTTGCTCTGGCTTCTATTCCCACTATACCGGAGGGGTCGTAACTGATGAGCCCACCATTATATATGAAAAGAATCTAGATCATCTCTACTATTATTGATGCATGAAAAGTGAGGGTTGATCAAAACTGGATAAATAGCTCTAGTTTGTGTTTTTTCGTCAAACATTCCGCTTTAGATTGCAAATGCAAACCCGGTTCAGCATGGAAAAAAGAGCACAGTGAATAAAGTGGATGAATTAGGGCTGTATTAGTCTCTGTGAACTGTAACAGTTCATTAGTGAATGTAACTTTTCCCATGACCATCTGCGTATATAGACCCAGATGCAGGTTTTTGAAAAAATGGATGCCAGTGTTCTGTTTTTGAAAGCTTCAGGCTGCTGGCTTTGTCTTCTTTGCCATTGATAGATTATGGCATAATGACAGCCATGTCGTTGAATCTACAAGAGCGTATACCTTGTGTATTTACCACTGTGAAGGGCTTTGCTCATTGGAGTTATATTGAGGTATTTGACTAACAATGCGGCTAGCATTCATCTAAAGGTTTTATATGACTATTTTAAAGAAATTATTGTAATATACTAGGCAGACACCGGGACCATCCATCTATAGCCAGCTCTTTGTGTCAGCTATTTCAACTGGGTTGAATATACAAAAGTTTGAAATCTTCTCAAGATCAGTTTTTTGCATCATTAACATAGTCCCATCCTATGGAAAGTATGTTGTCACTGATACTAGTATTTCTCACTTGAACTTAGATAACGTTTTTTAGGTCACATTTATGATGGCTCATTATTAGCAAATGCAATAAGATGATGGAAAGAGTGCTGAAACTTTCGAAACACTCACCCCAGTCCAAACTGGGGTGGCAGGGTGAGCAAAAGAACAAGGGATATAACCCAAATCTCTTGACTGGGGGTGAGTGTTTGAAAGGTTTCAGCACTCCGTTCATCATCTTGTTGCGTTTTCAATGTTCGCCCTAAGTGGCAAAGGGTGTGACCAGATGTGAGTCCTTTGCTTGCTGTGCCACGGGAATCAAGCTAACATGGTTGTTGAGGGGTGAAACCCCCCCACTGGAACTAGGATGCTTGTTCTCGGTCCAGAGAGGACCTGGCCTGGCAGTTTGGGCTGGACTGTTTCCATGGGGGGCAGGGTCAAGACTGATTTGCATATGGCTGGGTCTCAAGTGGGGTGGCATGGTGGGCAAAGGGACAATGAATTTAACCCAGATCTTTTGACTGAGGGTAAGTGTTTGAAACGTTTCAGCACTGCTTCCATCATCTTGCTGTGTTTGCTGTGTTTGCCCTGAGTGGCCAAGGGTATGCCCAGACGTGGGTCCCTTACTTGCTGTACCGATGGATTGAAGCTAGGCTAGCTGATGATTGATGAAACCCCAAAACTGGTCCCTGGATACTAGTATCCAGTCCAGGGAGGACCTGGCTTGGTAGTTCAGGCTGAACTGTTTCCACGGGGAGCAGGGTCAAGATTGATTTGCACATGGCTGGGTCCAAACTGGGGTGACATAGTGAGCAAAAGAACGATGGGTTTAACCCAGACCTCTTGACTAGGGGTTAGTGTTTGCAAAGTTTTAACACTGTGTCTATCATCTAGTTGTGTTTGGCTCGCTACTAGCAACAGACATGCAAATTATTTAGTTTTCAGGGATGAAACTCCCATGCTTACAAACTATGGGCCTTATTACGACTTTGGCGGTCTTCCAATGGGACTTCCACTGTGTCGGTCCAAGGAAGATGGCACAGGCTGTGTTGATCCCTTCCGCTGGATTACGAGTGTATCCAGGGTGGGTGGTGCTACAGTGGTCTCACAGTGGCGGCTGTGTTAGGCTCATACTGCCGCTGTGAGAGGGCCTGCAGTCTGTTCCTGTATGGTTTAGCATGCACCATGTTGTGCATGGCACACTATGATGGAACGAGGGTGCAATTCCGCTGCATGCATCCCCAGGCCCAGAATCGGCCGTGGGCCCTGTTAGGGCGCCCTTACCTGCATAAGAGCATGCTTAAATACCGGGATGAAGTGTATGCACCACCTAATTGATAACTGGAACGTGATATCGAGTGCATTTACGGGCATGTACAAGCAGTACAACTTCCCTCTCTAATTATACAGTTGATAATTATTTTTGTCTGTCTTACAAAGAAAACTCCTAACATCAGAAGAATAATTAATAAAAGTAAGGTGACTACATAGTATTATTGGTAATCACATACTACTCACCAAATAGCCTGACTGAACCACGGTGACAGTGGCATAAGATAGGGATCTCACAGTCCTGAAGAGCACCATCGACCCTTAGTGGCAGACAAATGATTGGCTGCAACATCTTGACAATATTATTTGTAGTGATGGTAGGGTAATAAAACAATCTTGGCATTTTAATCCTATCTAAAGAACCTAAAGTAACTGAACTAAGAATGAAGCTAGTATTGTTACGATAGTTTTAACTGCACTTTAATACCAGATCACTTAAGAACATTGTGATAAAAGAATATATTGCTCCACCCCTGCTGATGGTGGCACAGTGTATGTAGTAGCAGCCCAATGATGAAGCATGGCACTAATAATGGGTGAGGACACTTTTATCCCATTGAAGGGAGCCAGAGAGGACCGCCTTTTGTGAATCTATACCTCTTCTTCCTCCAGGTGTGTGATTCATTTATATTTTGGGAATTGGATGAAGAGTAATTCCTCTTGCCTCTTTTTGTGTGAAAAACATCTAGTTGTCACCTGATGGCTTCCCTGTGGTGAGATGTCTATTGCTCCCCACAGGTCGTCCTTTGAATAGAGGAATCCTCTAGCCCATTCCTGAGCTTCAAATGATGCCTACATTGTGACTGGCAGATGAAGAAATGTACACCTAGGCATGCTTGCCCTTTGTCTTTCTAGTCAGGATGTCACAAATCTCAGTGGGGGTAGAGGAACTGACCAGAACTGATATAGAGGGTGACGTAGGCTTTCCCTCCTGTCTTAAACCTGAAAAAAGATTGACTTGCCTGCGTGGTAGCCAGGACCCCAGAAATGGCTCCAGGGGTGAGTTGGCTGACCTCTTGTTTCAACTACAGAGGGCACATGTTTCCAGAGTCCCTTTCCATGCAACTGCCCAGCTGACCAGTATCAACTAGACATGGCCTGGACCCCGTTGCTAGTCTCTGTTGGACTGACTCCTAACCCCCATGTGGCGCCCCTTGTCCTATACCCTTGGATGGTGTTAAAGTGTACTTCTCCTGTCTACACTGCAAAAGCTGGGGCTTAGAAACCTTTTGATGATCTTCTTTCGAGAGAACCCATGTAGATTGAGATTGCCACCGAAGCTGCAGCCATCGAATTGCCGATCGGCCACAGCTTGCTGCTTTGCCTCACTGAGGGAGAGTTGGTTACCAGAAACGTTACTAAGTCAGAACAAAGAGGACTCCATCAGGACCAATGCCAAGCAACAACTCATTGACATCGAGACCTTCTGGGCATGGGTTTAAGACTTTTCTAACTCTGAGATTTCCTGCCTTCCTCGACTACCACACCGGGACACTACAATTCAGTAACAGACTGTTGGCAAGCCCTGCTTCAGATCTAGATGGCAGTCTGTCCAGTCAACGACTCATCAACTGCCACTTTTTCTCCATCAAAATTTCTATGCTTGAAGGTAAATTTTTCTCTAGGACCAACCTGGCCCCTGTTTTCGACTGATGCTTCATTGCAATGGTCCTTAACTTTTGACTTCAACCTGATCTAGCATGACCAGATGACTGTAGTTGGCGCTGCGTGCTTTTGGTACTATTTTTAATTTCAAATGCTTTATTGATTTTGAAATAGAGAGAGAAACAGGAACAACCCATGGGTGTGTAACAATGTTAAGATAAGGACATGGTGTGCAGACGCCAAAAGGTCGACATTGGAATAGCAAAAATACATTGTCTGCGCAAAATTTAAACCTGAGAGATACCTCTAACAATCGTTCCTGAGAGAGAGAGGAAAGTTGAAGAAAGGAAAGAATAAAAAGAAAGAAAATAAATATGAGTAGAGGAGAAGCAAGAGTTCATACATAAGAAATGTCCTTGAAGTTCTTGTCCACAGGATAATCCAGCTATAACATTTTTAATTTAAACTTTAAAAATTCATATTGTCTGTTCTTCTTAATATATCTTTGTCATTTGTGCTGTCGTTTCACTTATTATAATGTACTTATTTTTCTAATTTGATTTAAGATTTTTCTAGTGTTGTGTATACACTTTATTACTGTTTGAGTCCTATATGAATACTTTACACATTAGCTCTAATTTTAGCCTGACTTCTTTGCACTAAGCTATTAGAGGGATAAGCACAGGTTTATTTGGTGAATTAAACGATTTACCCTGACAAGGGTTGTGATTGTTTGAGTTGGGTTTTCATTCCCCTCAACTGATGCTTCACTTTCTTACGCCTCATTCCATAATGGCTGCCCACTGCGTCTACAGATGAGACACTCCAGGCGCACTCTGAACATTCCATAATGGCTGCCCACTGCGTCTACAGAGACACTCCAGGCGCACTCTGAACATTCCATAATGGCTGCCCACTGCGTCTACAGATGAGACACTCCAGGCGCACTCTGAACATTCCATAATGGCTGCCCACTGCGTCTACAGATGAGACACTCCAGGCGCACTCTGAACATTCCATAATGGCTGCCCACTGCGTCTACAGATGAGACACTCCAGGCGCACTCTGAACATTCCATAATGGCTGCCCACTGCGTCTACAGATGAGACACTCCAGGCGCACTCTGAACATTCCATAATGGCTGCCCACTGCGTATACAGATGAGACACTCCAGGCGCACTCTGAAATCACCCTGAGGCAAAACATATAAACATGTTGCCATGCTGGACATGCGCTACATTCTGTATCAATAAAAAGTAAACAAGGCAGAGAGTTTACATTTAGGATAACCCTTGTGACTTTTAAATTGAAATTGAGCTGATGATGTTTTAATATAAAGACTATATTTTTTTCAAGCAGGTATGGAGTCCAACAAGATCTATCCAAACCTATCAGGCTACAATACATGCTTCCTCTGAAAAAATACATTCTGCACCATTTAAGATGGCCTTTTTATGTCTGTTTATCGAAAGTAAAGTAATCGTAAAATAAAAAATAAAACTAGACTAATCGGAGCCATTTGAAGTTTATTCTGGATCAAATATAATTGTCAGAACACAATTAGGTCAACTAACAATGAATGAAAAACATATTTTAGTTGGCGCATCACTGGAAAAAAGTGGTACCCACCACACTTGCGACACCCTGAAACGAATGTTTACAGCAGCAGCATGCTGATTCGGGTTTTAATGAAGCGAATGCCATTTATTAGCTTTCCCATGACAAACGATAAATCAGCAAATCCTGAAAAATACAAAATAATGAATCAGTTCTGCCGGCCGTCGGCCGTGAATCATCCAGAGCCACCTACCTGGGGCTCGCGCGCGAGGAACCATTAGTGGGGAGTTTGTGTTCTCTGGCATGACACAAGGATGGCAGATCCGTCCAATTAGTAAATGTCCCGGCAGACATGGGATTCTAATTATTTTTAAGTGGTTGTCAAAAGGGGTAAATGTTATGGAAGAGATGCTCCGCAGTTGCTCCTGTTCCTTCCCCCTTTGGTGCACGGACATTATGAACTCGAAAGGGGACTGGCAGTTCACGGACCGCGGCCGCGGCGCACAGAATCCAATTTTAAATAACCACAGCCTATGACCAGGGCAGATCAGGGTTTACATTAACAAGGGCGCAGCAGGCGGGGACGCAAGAAGATGCTGGTGCATAATGTGCATTGTATGTCGCATGCAGAGTTTTTGAATAATTCCCACGTCTGATATGTGACTGCTGGACTAGAATTAAGAATTTAGGGGCATATCAGCTAATTTTCGCTAAGCGCACTTAGCGCTAGGATAATTATCGCCGGCTATCGCTTGATTCTATCGCGCAGATAGCGTGCTATCAGCAACGCTTATCTCCAAAGCGATAGAAATCCATGCGTTAGCTAGGAAACAGTGCCATTATCGCTGGAAATCCAGCGATAATCGCACTGCGACCGGCGATACCTTTCTGATAGGGCAAGGTGGATTTAGCCATGGAATCCACCTCCCATTGGATTACATGGCTAAGTCAGAAGAAAAGCAGGCACAAGGAAAGTAGCGATAACCACGGTTAGCGCTACTTTTCTTATCGCTCTGCTTGTTAGCGTGAAGCTTGATAATTGGAGAAATGTCGGTTAGCGACATTTCTCCAGGTATTTTGGGGAGGAACGCCCACTTTGCATCTCATTAGAGATGCGAAGCTGGGCGTTGCGGAAAAAAAGGCGCTAAGGCATGGATTCACGCGTTAGCGTGTACATGCTGATAGGGCGATAAAATTATCGCCGCTTTTCCTCCGAAAACGGACGCTAAAGCGGCGATAATTCTATCGCCTCGCCTTGCTGATATGCACCCGAGTACTTGCAATGTTCATATGTGTTGATTTCACACATGAGGAGTTATTGCCAATGATCAAATGCACCAAGAGAAACCTCATGGGGCTGAACGTGTGTTGTACAGTGCTGGGGTAACATGGTGTTTTACTATTACTGTGCAATTACATGTTAAGGAATTACCAGGTGGGGCTGATTTTTCCCTTCATAAAACCACATGGAATTCCCACTTTCCCCAGTACAAATGCATGCAAACATCATTTATGCTTATGTTATCACACGGAAGACAAACCTTTTTAGACTTTGGACTATAGGCACACTACATAATGCATGACAATGACAGCCCCTATGTATGTGCGCGCCTCTGTGCTGTGGACGAGGACGTTTATATATGACAACGCATCAAAAAAGACACATTTCCAATTCTTTATCTATAACAAAAAAGAATACCCTAGAAACAGTAATCGGTGAAAAGGCGCAGGTAAACACGAAATTGCCTATATTAATGCAGAATATATCTATACAAACATCCTTCGGTATGTGTATGGCTGTGCATAAAATAGAACATATATTTTCAACTCCAGAGTACAGATGAATAGAGGAAAGGGTACAGAGTAGGCAGGAGCAGGACTGTAAGAGCAGGAGGCTACATGAGGACACGCGTCTTGGAGTCCTCCCTGAACAGAAGACTGCATCCGATTCACAAGGCTGTATGCACGCGAAAAGCTTCTGAACATATACTTCTGAACTCCCTGCGAATGAGTCACGAAGGTACGTTCATTGCACCTTAAGCTCAGGAAAAGTTACAATTGATTTAAAAGAATGGCCTTCTCCAGATTGGAGGTAAGGCGATGCACAAGAAAAAGCAGCCTACATTAGAATGCTGCCCACAGGGAATATACTTCACAGACATTGAGAAGATCCACTCCTGCGCTTTCCAATATCATCAGCGCACGCGATTCCTTAGCGTTGGTGTCCAGGGTCGGCCTGGCCTCGAGGGCGATCGGGCGGTTCCCGATGGGCTCGTCTGACAGCTCAGTATGTGGACCGCTTTTGCCTGTTTGTCAGCCTGTTTTAAGGTCTGCTGGGTCAGTCTTTATTGATGATTTCCCTGATTTTAACTTAAAATGTGCTTTCAGCAAGCTCAAATCTTTCAGTCTTTCATACCTTGTCAAACAGTATCCAGCGTGTCTTTAGAAAGTTCAAAACGGCGCCAAACATGGGTCACTTTTTTAGCTCCTCAATTCCCTACTGGGTGGCACTTTTACTTTGGCGCCCGGGCCTATTTTCTCCCCCAGTCCAACTCTGTTTATGTCAGAGGTTTGGCGGAAAATGTTAGAAAAAACCCTACACGGTTAACCTTCGAGGATGTGTGCAAAACAAGATATCAACTACCTAGACAGTGTGTTTGCCCAGGTATAAAATAAACTTGTCATATATTAAAATTGTACAATTTTCCAATCCGTACATATTGTATATATTATATGTGCGCAAGTTACTGCAGTACATTAATTCCAAACATATTTGTGGGTATATAAGACGAGTAGAAGTGTGCATGCACGCATAAACCGTTGCTCTGTACGTGCAAGTAGGAGTTGTGAGTGACACATATCATGTCCTCATGCAGGAGGCTGAATAACCTCTGGGTGCCCTCCATCTCAGGGCCAGACACTGCCTAACCTTGCATGAATCACTTCCACTAAGACGCTGCATTCATACATTGGCTGAAAGGACCAATCTTCAGGTAGGATTCTAAACTGAGCTTTTGGGGTGCATTTGAAGCCTTTCACTATGTTAGACCATGTCCATGTTGCAACAGTAACTCATTGAGTAGTTGACTACAACAGATCATAATAATGTTAAGAGGGACCTTTCTACTGCAAACAAAACCTAGGGGCATATTCTCAAGGAGCTATCGCCGAGTTATCGGCACTTTAGAGCGGCCAAAGTCGCGATAAAAATACTGCCCCATTCACAAGCCGGTGCTAACAGCCCATATCACCAGTTTTCCGGCGATAGCATCCTCCAAAAACATCGCTCCGGATGACCCCGGCAACTATCGCTAATGAGATGCAGAGTAGGCGTTCCCGAGCAAAAAGCCGCGACAACACCACTCCACAACATTCTCAATGACCAGCTACATCGGCGATAAGATCACAAAACAAACAATAAGGTGAGTTAGCAGCAGGAAACTAACACCTGCTCTGACCTGGTGTAGGAGAGTAGGATCTACTTCACATGTTTACCCCCACTTTTTGCTGGTGTTTCACTGTTTTTCGACTTTAGTCTGGCTGGGACCCTGCTATTCAGGGCCCCTGCCTAGCTGCTTCCTCTCTAAAATGATTCCATGTACTTTAGGTACAGTTCAGATTGGATCTGAGGTGCCCTATAAGTCCCTAGTATATGGTATACTATGTACCCAGAGCATCGGTACCCCAGACGCCTACCAGGGGCTGAAGCATGTATTATGCCACCCCTGGAAAGCCACCCAAAATGACACCACAGGTCTGCTACTGCAGCCTGGGTAAGGTGGTGCATGCACCCCTTAGTGAGATATTGGTTCACTATATCTCTCCATATACTGCACATACAAACCTATCAGTCACCTCTATGGCAGGCCTTATCAATCATGAAGGCAGGGTGCTTGGTTATATGTGAGGGGGTGCCCAGACATGAGCTGAGCCCCTCTGCATCCTTTGGAATCTCTTCCCCGGGGCAGTACTGCAGCCTCACCATATCCTCTTAAGTGCATTATAACCAAACGGTAAATGCTAACTATGGACTGGCTTCACGGAAACATGTCGTGTTTGGTGTCAAACACCTTGGAATCATACCCCCACACCAGCAACTGGTGTGGGAGTATGCTCCCACACTTCTAGAGGGAGAGACATGACAGCACTGGTATACCTGTTAGAAACTTAAAAGAGCCATGGCATCACAAAATGGATGCTGCAGCCACAGACACAGGTCTGGCCTCCTGCTGCTGACTGAAACTCCGGCAGGGGAGGCCTGGACATTAGGTTTTCTGTCACAGGGAGGTGTAACCACCTCCCAGACAGGCTTATGTGTATTGGGGCTGGGTGGGAGCACTCTCAGAGTGCTTTGAAGTCCTGCACTGGGGGCACATTTGGTGTCCCTGTGCATAGTCCAGCTCAAACCGGTTCAGTGGCTTCCAGCCCCTGCTCTGGCACGAAATTGGACAAAGAAAATAGGTGTAGCCACCCCTCTTTCCAAACCCTCCCATAGATGGGTCTCCAGAGTATGTCCAACCCCCTACCTTTGTATAAGTATGGGACCACAGTCCTTAGGACTTTAGATTACCCTGGACGAAACTTTGAAGCCAAATCCTGGACCTTCGACGCTCTGCTCAAGACCAGAGGACTGAATAAATCTCCCTTGGGGTCAAGGAGTGACTCCCCTGCTTGGCAGGCACCAATGAAGCAATTTGCCATTCTGCATTTCTGAAGCTCCTGCCAGACTCTGAAGTATTTGCAGCCCAGGAAGAGGATTTTCAGACATCTCAGAGGCTGACCTGAGTCCCCAGCAAAGCTGAGACCCGCAGCCCTCGTGAGTAGCATGGAACTGGAACTCCTGGTCACCGTGCATTTCTGCAAGTGCATTGACTTCTCTACGTCTCTGGAAGTTGTGCTTGAGTTGACTTGTAGCACCCACTTCGAGCACTAAATCTACCAAAGATCGTTGGCCTGGTCATTCCGAGTGACCTGTGGGCCACCATTTTGTGTTTCGTCTCAAGGCCCCTTTGCGATCCCTAGTCCATTGACTGGTGGGTCCCTGAGGGGGTAACTTTGCATTTCCTTGGGATGTCCTGGTTGCTCCAGATGTGCCCTGACTCCCAACCAAGTGGTGAGTCCCACACGAAGCCTCTTTCTTGTTTCTGAGTGGGTTGCTGTTGCCAAGGCTTGTTGTGTCCAATCTGGGTACCGACACTGCAGCCCTCAACATCCTTTGTGGGACAGATCGAATCCAGCTCCTGGTTATCCTTGATGCCTCCTGGTCCTCGTGGCTGAAGAGTCAAGCTTCACCTCTTTCACCTGAAATCACCCGACATCGGTGGGCATCTATCCATCGCCTTCCTGGTCACTGGCTAGTGACCCAGACTCTGTCCCCTCTGCTTTCAGGTTTCTTCTCATCTTTGATCCAGGCTTGGATCTCTTCGGAAACTTCGCATCTTCACGGCAGCAGTACTTCTTCACCAGCTCCTATTGAAATCGACGACACGACCCGACACCAAAAGACACATATGCACCCGGCTTCCCTGGGTAATGTAACACGAGTACTTCGGTACTCCCATGGGTGCTAGCCCTAGAACTTCCTAAGTCCAAAAGAGTTTGGTCCTGACTTATTTCTAAGTGTTCCTAATCTTTAAAAATCTAACCGCGACTTTTCCCATAGAAGCTAACGGGAGCTCGCGGCTGTGTTCACACACTGCACACGTTGCCCGTGGGTCCCCTGTGTCACTACCTTGGGTGGTTCCTTGGGGCCCCAGCAATTCTACAGGCTTTAGGCCTTGTGTCTAGTTAAGTCGTGGTTCTTATACCACTATTTTAGTATATGGTTTGGCTCGTCCGTAGGGCCTGACGTGTATTTGTGCTATTCTACAGTGATTATTGAAGTGTAACTTATGTGTTTGGACCTCTAGTCTCATAAAGAGACTAGGAGGGTGTGTTTAGTAATAAATACATATATTTTATATAAATACCTGGTGTGGATATCTTTCATTTAGTGACTTAAGAGATTATAGACTGGTAAAACAAGCTGCTTTACATTCCTTCAAGACTTAGCCTGAAGGCTGCTCTCCATAGCTACCACTAGAATAGCTTTCAATAAAGGCTGTCTTTAACCTATAACCAATAAGGGGTTGTTTGGACTGATACAAGGTGCCCACTATAACTAGTGGACACCATATATCAGGCCAACTTCTCACACCTGGAGTAAAGTCGGACGACAACCGGCAGCAGCCAAGGGAGCACAGCTCAGAGCCAAACATGAAGAATAACAGATGCCCCCGAGCAACAGAACATGCAACTGAACATGCAGCGCGGAGCCCCAATAGAGCAACAACACCCATCGCCACCACCCCCAGGACCGCAACACCTGCCCCCCTCCCTTTGGACAAAGAGACTGCGCATCAACACCACAAAACCATGAACCAAACAAATCGCCTGAGGTCCCATGCTGGTCCTCCGGGGGGCTTGTGGTGTTCTGGTTGTCTTCTGCACTTGCTCCGGCTGCCTCCATTGTGCATCACTGTTGTTTGGCTTTTGTATGTGTTTTTTTTCCCAACTTTTGAAGTCCGTTTTCCCGCATGTCGCATGGGGATTGCATGCCTGTGGCTGGTTTTCGCTGATTCATAATACATAAAGAATGGGGGACCGGGAGCATAATTAGAAATACGTCCAGTACCCGTGCTCCCTCAGAATTACGTGTATATATTGAGAGGGTAACTGTTCTTAAAGACAAGAAAGGAATGACTGTGTGTGCTCTAGGTATGGTCGGGTTGAAGTGAGTGTGGGGAATTTCTCCTTTAGAATATAGTGCCCTCACACACCCTTTCGAGTGTCCTGCTTCATCATAGGGCGTTGCTCCTCGTGGGGGTGGCGCTGCAGTCCCCCATGGGCCACGCAAGAGGGCTCTTTGTCGGAGATCTTTTATTGGAGACGCCTCAGTTGTGCATGGGGGTGTGTGGGCCTATCTAGAGGAAAGTGGGTGGTGCGTTTAAAAATACTAGATAGAGCCCAGAACCTTTATTCACGGCTCTAACTAGTAAAGATTAAAAATAATAATCCTGGAGCTCCTCTTTGAAAAAAAGATATTGAGGGCAGGTGTGAAATTAACTGCTGCTCTCAGGATGGTGAGTGGAAGTCCTACTAGTATGGGGTCAACATGTTTCGCGCTTCAGAGTTGGTCCATAAGGGATTCAGTAGCGCTTCGTCAGGACCAAATATAAAGTGAGTGAAACAAATGTGAGTACTGAAGACAAGGTTCCAGAAAAGTGCAGTGCTGTGAACCTATGGTACCTTAATAGTAAAGGGATACAGCGTCCTCGCGCTGGTAGGTACTCCTTCTTTTTGGAAACCTATACCCAACCTGGTAAGGTAAAAACAAGAGAAAAACACACACATGGACAGAAAAAAGGGGAAAAAAAAGAGAGAGAAACACGGCATCTATTGTAATCATTATTCATTACATGTTGTGATTACATTGCAAATTGACACTTCAAGTGTTCATTCAAAACAAGCATGCTTCAATTATTAACATGCAGGTAGAATGACCTAGTGCCGAAACGTCAAAATCAGGGTGCATTAGACCGCTACGATGGGGTGCATGTTATGCTTAGCCAATCTACAGTGATCATGTGCCATACAAAAACATCCCCATAAGCGGCCAGCAGCCTGTGTGAAAAAAACTCTGCGACAACACCGTGTGGATATTTCAGTTTCTATCGTGGTTGGAGGTAGAAAAGTACAATTCTCTAATGGAGCATCTCGTGTGCACAATTAAAGGCAAGCGATGTATCAGTTTCATATAGGACTCGTGCATGCTAATTCCCAATCTATGCGTAATGGTAATCGTGTGTAATCTGAGAAAATATTGAGCCTACCCTTAGAATATAGGGCCCACACACCCCCATGCACAACTGTGGCATCTCCAATAAAAGATCTCCGACAAAGAGCCCTCTTGCGGGGCCCGTGGGGGACTGCAGCACCACCCCCACGAGGAGCAACGCCCTATGGTTTTCGCTGATGTCTGTATCGCGATTTGCGTCATCGCTGCTTTTTTCGCTTTGGTGTTTCGCATTTTTGCGGCGTCGTGTTGATTTTAATGTGTTCATTTGCCGCGTTGTGGTAGGCCTATCGCATGGTACCGCCGGCTTGGGAATACCACGTTAACACGGCGTTATTTTCCCGCGACAGACTGCGATGTGCAGAGTTGCGTTAAGCTACTTTAGCAGTAGTTTTCAAACGTTCTGCATAAATGTAGAAAGTGCATTTTTATGTATTTGTAGTTTTATAACACTTTAAGGGAAGCGCTGTAAATGGCGAAGTCTCTGCTAGCATATCTGATTAGGGTTCCACATTTGTTGGCAGTGTAGAGCAGGTGAAGTGAATAGCAAAATAAACCAAGCATTTGCAATGCAATAGGTCTTGCATTTACGCGAGTTTAAGCTATTGGCATTGTAAACGACAATGCCTTTTATTCAGTTTTTTAAAACGAAAACAAATAAAAGGCATTGTCATTTACAATGTCAATTGCTCAAACTCACGTAAATATGAGACCTATTGCAAATGCTTATTTTCTACATCTGTTAGACGGCTTGTTCACAAAAGCTCCCAAAAAAATCTGCATTTAGCTTGCCCACGATGGTCTGCCATATTCCCTTTTTAGTTGCCAGTGACACAGTGGAGGTGACGAACAGTAGTTGATGGTGTTCTATCTCCTCCGTTATCAGGATCCTGTTTTCCTGCAGACTGAACCTTTTCTTCCTACTCCTTTTCTCTTTGCCCTTCCCTGATACCGAGGTCCCATGCTGGCCCTCCGGGGAGCTTGTGGTGTTCTGGTTGTCCTCTGCACTTGCTCCAGCTGCCTCCATTGTGCATCGCTGTTGTTTGGCTTTTGTATGTGGTTTTTTTCCCAACTTTTGAAGTGCATTTTTCCGCATGTCGCATGGGGATTGCAGGCCTGTGGCTGGTTTTCGCTGATTTATGTATCGCGATTTGCGTCATCGCTGCTTTTTTCACGTTGGTGTTTCGCATTTTTGCGGCATCGTGTTGATTTTAACGTGTTGATTTGCTGCATTGTGGTGGGCCTATCGCATGGTACCGCTGGCTTGGGAATACCACGTTACCACAGTGTTATTTTCCCGCGTTAGACTGCGATGTGCAGAGTTGCGTTAAGCTACTTTAGCGGTAGTTTTCAAACGTTCTGTAGAAATGTAAAAAGTGCAGATTTATGTATTTATAGTTTTATAACACTATTAAGGTAAGCGCTGTAAACGGCGAAGTCTCTGCTAGCATATTTGATTAGGGTTCCACATTTGTAGGCAGTGTAGAGTAGGTAAAGTGAAGAGCAAAAGAAACCAAGCATTTGCAATGCAATTGGTCTTGCATTTACGCGAGTTTAAGCTATTGGCATTGTAAACGACAATGCCTTTTATTCATGGTTTAAAAACGAAAAGAAATAAAAGGCATTGTCATTTACAATGTCAATTGCTCAAACTTGCGTAAATGCGAGAGCTATTGCAAATGCTTGTTTTCTACATCTTTTAGATGGCGTGTTCACAAAAGCTACTAAAAAAATCTGCATTTATCTTGCTTCCACAACTTAACATGTTAAAAAATAAGTATAAGAAAATAGGTTGGTCCTTTACGATGAAATTACTTTACACTAGTGTGCGGGGAGATACTACAATGGATTTGATCCAGTGTTCTTTGACCAGGCCGTGGAAAATAAATATATATTTTTTTGTAAGAGTGCCATCTTATTCTATCTACTAGATAGACTTGTTATACCATCTAAGTACATCCAAGCCAATCTCCTTGAGGAGATTGCTCCAAAAAAGGCGGTTGTGACCAGATGAATTCCTAGGTACATGATTAATGTTGAGCAAATAAAACTTACCAGTTAACTACGAAATCGCCTGTCACTATTCCGGGGTGCCAAAGAGGGCAAAGACAAAGCACAGGCAAGGAGAGTGCTTTGACAACACAGTGAGAAACGGGAGGACTGGGAAGTAAGAGACTGCAGCTAGGCAGAGGTCACAAAAAGTCAAAAGTAGACATGAGGCCGGGTTCACAGAACAGGCAATTATAAAGATATGTTGGGTGCCAATGGAATAAAATAGGCTTACCTGATAGGTTGTGAGGTCCTGAGTGCACCGAACTCTGACCTTGCTCACCGTAATTGCGCGACAGGGAACGTGCATTAAATATCTAATCAATGACAGCAGATTTAATCATTCACCATACTGGTTCAGAGAAGATTTGATCTAATGGGTCACCCTAAAAACCAGCCGTCTGCGTAAACTGTACTGAGGCAATATTTATTTATAACCCAAGTGTGTCTCTGCTGTCAGTCGCACTGGTGGCATGCTATAGGAAGTGTGGCCTAATCGTATATGGAATTGAGTGTTTTTTGTAATAAGACAATAAAACAAGCTTTTGCAATGTCTTTGTACTGATACAGAAGTGCCCACATGTGCTGGGCGCAGTCAGCAGATGGGGGCTTTCCTCGTTTCCCCGACTTCCAGTGGCAATAGAGCCAAGAAGCGAGTGAGGCACCCAATTGCAGGAAAGCACTCCCATCTTGGAAAGGGGGGAGGGGGCTGAGACAAAAACAGCTGACAGCTGATCGGTTCAACATCTGCATGTCTCAGATAAATACATGGATGCAGAATAACTGCCTTAAATTGAACGGCGAAAAAACAGAGGTTCTGCTATTAGGGTCAAATACCTCCTTTTGGTCTCCAAGATGGTGGCCAGCTGATCTGGGCGAGTGTCCTACCCAGGTCCCAAAGGTTAGGAACCTAGGGGTTGCATTTGATGAAAGACTGACATTTGAGTGTCAAATCAATAAGCTTGCATCTACTTTTTGGGGTATTTTAAAAATGATTAGGAAAATACGCCCTTTTATCCCTTTTTATCCCCTTGGATGCATTAAAGGCGCTGGTTACAGCATTGGCCCTTTCCAGACTGGACTACGGCAATGCCCTATATGTGGGGCTAAAGTTCCAGTTCTTATAGAAGCTCTTGTGAATGCAGAATGCTGCAGCAAGATTAATTTTGGACATCCCTATATATGAACCTGTTTCCCATCGATTGAGGGATTTCCATGGGCTGCTAGTGGAAAAAAGAATTGTATTCAAGTCACAATGCCTAGCATATAAGGCATTAATGGGTAAAGGACCACTGTATTTGAGGACACACCTTAGAAGATGTCTGCCAGCTAGAAACTTGAGGTCAGCTCACTCACAACTATTGTCAATTCCCAGGCACAAGCAGGCTCGCTGGGGGGGCTGAAGTTTCTTATTAGGGACAGTGAAGACCTGGAATCGTTTACCGATCTCGATAAAGAATAGCACGTCGCTCATGGCATTTAGATGACTACTGAAAAATTGGTTATTCGTCAACTAAAATGTTAGGACTACCAGGGCCTACCAAAGTTCAGCACTCCTGTCAATTCCAGCGCCTAGACGCCCTCGGGCATACGCGCGCTTTAAAAGTCCATAAATCAAATCAAATCAATCAAATCAAGTCAAATCAAATCAAATCCAATCAATCAATCAATCAATCAATCAAATTAAATCAAAACAACATCTGAGATATCAAAGTGGCGGAGGGTTGAAGCAGGCCTTGAAGCACTCTGTTCACATGTAATCAAACTGCATCAACCGCCTCCAGCACAAACAACGCTTTATCCAACTCAGCTGCAAGCTGTGGTTGGCGGCAGCATCTCACTTTCGGAGCTGGCAGTCAACAATCATGTGTGAGGGAATTTGATAAATGATAACCTGTAGTGTTGTGTGATAAACTAACAGAACATCTCGTAAAAGGCCATTAATGAATCCGCACAATCCCAAAATTCCTCTTGCAAAATGAACCGGAGCAGCACTACATAATTCTGTTGAAAGGCAGGACACCAGCAAAAGCCAACAGAATTATCAGTGCAGCCAGGAAGCGGCCAGACACTGGGCATATTTAGCCATAATGGCTGCTGTTCCCGCGGTGCAAGGAGCTAAGCTTCAAGGCGCATGACCACGCTAGCAGTGCGAGAGTACTGCACTTCACTAGCCATATATGAGCGCGCTAATGAGCAGGAGGTTCTGAGCAGGCAGCACCCAGGCACGGAGGCAGCTATGGCTTACTCTGTCTCCACACTAGTTAGAAAACACCAACATAGACGTTGCATCAGCAGTTCACGCAGCGACACCACAGAGAATTCATAATATTTAATACATTTGGGTTCTCTCTGCTTAGCTGGTGTGATTTGGTAAAAAATTAGGCTCAAGTGCTTGCGTTGTTCGAATCCCATGTCGGAGCATCCCAGCCCAGCCCACTACTTCGCAGCAGCCCCAGAAGACTTAAAGTGTTGCCATAAACTAGACACAGGACAAGGGCGAGGAGGCATGCATTCCAATGCACTTTAGCATCAATGGACCATAAAAAGAAGCAATTAGCGTGGCAGGAGGAGTGAGGGACGGGAAGGCAGCACTGTGAAACAAGGGGTAGTGACACGGGCATGCAGCCACATGAGAGGGAGGAAAGCTCCATTAAAATGCGAGCAGTTACAGGCACTTAGCTGAACACAGGTAAACACTAACATGAGCAGGAAAGGAGAAAAAAGAAGTCCCTAAACGACAAATAAATAACTAAAGCGTAATAATACAGTACTTAGGGCCATATGTAGGAAACACTTTTGCGATCGCAAACACTGCAAATCGCAAAAATCTTGGTGTTTGCGATCGCCAAACTGACTGCACCTATGTAGGAGAGGTGTCCGCCGCAAAAAGTAGCGAATCGCTAAGTTAGCGATTAGCAATTTTGCGTAAAGCTCAGTTTGCGAATAATTTAGCATAATCGCAATCTGCGTCACAGTATTAGCGAAAATCGCAATTACTGACATCGCAAATTGCGTATTCGCTAAATCAGATTATCAGAAAAATCGCAAATAGCGAATCGTCAAAATTCGCTGTTTAGCACTTCTCAATTACCACCAACTCTGAGCAGGTGGTAACCAAGTGCAACCTATTTAAACAGGCCCACAATGCCACAGGAACTTCACACCATGGCTGGGCTGTACGTGATAGCCAGGAGGCTGCGAATCAGGGATGCCATGCAGAGAAGGAGACGCCAGGAAAGGATCTACAGAACACGCATCACCCTCTTCCAACTGACCGAGGAGGAGATCCATGTGAACTACAGGCTGCACCCAAACAGCATCCTGGATTTAATAGAGGAGCTGAAACCCATACTTCAAGACCCCACACGCAGGGCACACTCCATTCCCACCCATGTGCAGGTGCTGTGCTCACAGCACCTCCAAGCATCAGGGAGTTTTCAGGGGGTCATTGCCACAGCAGGTGGTGTCTCGCAAAGTGCACTGTCGCGCTTCCTCCACGCTTTCTTGGATGCAATGGTACAGAGGCTGCATCACCACATACAATTTCCAAGCACACCACAGGCACTAGATCAGACCAAGCAGGATTTCTACCAAATTGCACAATTCTCCCATGTCATTGGCTGCGTAGATGGGACCCATGCCGCAATCTCTCCCCCATCACATAATGAGTATGTATTTCGCAACAGGAAGTCATATCATTCCCTGAACGTCCAGGTAGTGTGCAATGCCCAACATATAATCACTGATATTGTGGCCAAATACCCTGGAAGCACACACGACTCATTTATGTTTCGCCACTGTGCATTACATCGCAGACTCACAAATGGTGACTTTGGAGAGGGCTACCTGCTAGGTAAATGCATGCCAAACACACACAGTGGCAGTAGACTGATGCAGTGGCTGGACACTATTGACCCTGAATCTGCTCATGCCCCGCAGGTGACAGTGCGTATGCTGTACGAGACTACATCCTCACACCGTACCTGAATCCAGCTACTGCAGGTGAAAGGAGGTACAACAGCGCACACAGAACCAGAAGCTGTGCCATTGAGAGGACCTTTGGAATCCTAAGGAGCCGTTTTCGATGCCTCCATAAGAGTGGAGGAGCGCTACAGTACAGCCCGGAGACATGTTGCAAAATAGTGGTTGCCTGTGCTATGCTACACAACATCGCTACCAAAAAAGGAACTCCGGTGGACCTGTCAGACTCTGAATCATCAGATGAGGATGGACCAGCACCACATCGCGGTCCCGCAGGTGGTGATGGTGCTGCTGCGGGACGCATGAGATGAGACGAGATCACACAAAACTACTTCTAAGTGAGTACAGAGGACACAATGCGACTGATTTGTTTCTTACAGGGATGTTTATTTCCTTATCTTCAGGAATAAAGGTATCATCCATTGTGACTTTATAGTCCCTGCATGCATTTGTTTGTGTCACAGTGCACTATCTAACATCAGCCACTGAGTCATCATTGACTGTGTTGCCTCACACATGGCCATTAGTCCCTTGTGTCCCTTCACCTCCTCCGTGCACGGCCTGTTGAGCCTCGCTGTGCCTGCGCACTGCCCTCCCTGGAGTCATCATCCACTCTGCCCTGGCGTGCACTCCGGCGTCTGTCCTGTGGAATAGGGGGAGTGATGCTGCTCCTGCTTGATTGTTCATCAGTGTCCATGGCACCAAGTGTGCCTCTGCCACCTGTGGCAGATGCGCGCATTTGGTCCACCGCATGTGTAACTTGCACCAGGACCCTGCCAACGTCCTGGCAGCAGTGGGCCATCTCGTGCTGCATGCTGACACATCTTCTGGCCAGCAGGGATGTGGTGGTTGACTGGCGGTTCACTGCCCTGGTGTATAGGTCCAGCCGTGTTTGTAGGCGATGTCTCTCCCGGCGCCGGGCTGCCCTGTCCCTCACGATCTCCCTGCACAGGCCCTCCAATGCACCAGTCATGGCCATTACACCTGCGCGCAACTCGGTCATGTTGTGGTTATGTGCAGCCATTTGCCGTTGGATTGACCGTATCCCCTTTACTTGCAGGCGCTGTTGCTTGAGCATGCTGCCCTCCAGGCCCGAGAACACCGTGTCCTCTTCACCAGGAGCAGTGCTGGTGGACGGGCGTGCCCTGCGTCTCATCCCTCTCCCTACTCTGGAGTGTTCAGGGGACTGTGTTTGGTGCTGTTCTGCACGCTGCCTGTGCACTGGCTGTTGCTCCTCTGCTGTGTCTGGTGCCTGTGCCTCCAACAGTGGTAGTGGTGGTACAACATTGCGGCGCCTGCATGGTGCTGAGCCTGCAGTCCTGGCTTCGCACTGCTCCTCCTGGCCTGCCTCGTCTTCCATCTCAGCTGTTGCCTCACATTCAGCCTCACTATCCTGTGTTGGTGGTGGTGCTGTGGATTGAATGGCACACATTAGTTCTGTGTCCTGTGTGGCATTTATAATGCATTAGTTTTACACAATAAATTCACATGGGTACTATCTGTGTTTGTCACTATCTGCATGATGGAGTCCTCCCTATTCCACCTGGTTGTGTCTCACTGGCACAGTTATCAGTGCATGTGACTACGTCTCCCATAATGCATTTCTGGGTGTGCTGTGTGACATGTACTGGAGTTGCAGTCAGGTTGCCTTATGGGGGTTGGGGGTGGGTTGGGGATGTATCAGGGTGTTTTGCCATGCATCTTACCTTGTCTGGTGTCTGTGTGTTCTGAGCTGTCCAGGTCAGCCACTCCACTCCCACTCTCAGGCTGCAGTGTGCCCTCCACCAGCTCCTCCAGGGGCGTTGGTTCTGTTGCAGTGGAAGGCCCCCCACCGTTTTTTTTGGCGTCTGCAAGTCTTGTGGCCACCCTCTCCTTTGACCTCTGCCGCATGTCATGCCACCTTTTTCGTAGGTCCTCGACACTGCGGTGTGTGACACCAATGGCATTGACTTTTTCTTGGATGTCACTCCATATCTTGTGCTTTCTGGCCTCTGGAACTCGTAGGGAACTCTTCCCAAAAAGGAGATCATGGCTGGTGACAACCTCCTGTGTGAGGACCTCCAGCTCCCTGTCACTGAATTTATGTTTCCTCTTCCTTGCTGGTTCATCATGCTGCTTCTCAGGGCCCTGGGACTCCATTTGGCTGGTTTCCAAAAGCTGTGCAAAACTGTTCTCCTCTCCACACAGGCTCTGACACTGCTACTGGCTCACTCACAGCTGCAGGCAATCAGGTGCAGCATGGGCAGTCACACTTCCTGGGTGTGATGTCATCATTCTGCACCTGAATTGCAGATTCCCATTTTTGCGATTCCTTATTAGCGATTTCGCAATTAAGGAATCGCAATTTGGGTAATCGCAAAAAAATTATGCGATTTTTAGGGAATCGCTAAATTATAGCGAAATTATGCCTACATCGGAATTTGCGATTCCGAAATTGCGATTCGCTAAAAAATGCAATTTCAGAATCGCAAATTCGGTTCTACCTACATATGGCCCTTTGTCTCCGCTGTGTGGGAGGAACAGTAAGACAAACAGGATGGACAAAGAGAAGGATTGACCACTAGTAAGAGACGATTTTTATAGGATACTGAAATAAACAAATGGCCAGCAGGGGGATGGCTTTAACCTCACAAGAGAAGTTACAATAGGTCTCGAATGCTCAACCTAAAAAAGGTTTTACATTTGTTTCCTCATCCAATTAGCACACAACCTTCATAAATCTTTGCACCAATTGACAGGTGTTAAAGCAAAATATACTTATTTCCGAACATACTGAACACTCGGTGAATGTTGAGGGAAACGTAAGGGCAGATTTACTACTTCTGGCGCATCTCTGCTAATCAGCAGGGATGGGCCAGAAGAGTTGCGACGCATCTGCCCACCCGTGTGCCACCACTAATGCGCTGCATTTGCAATGCGGCGCTCAGTGGCGCACGGATGGGCAGATGCGTGTCGCCACCCCCCCCGCAGAAAGGTGGCCCATTGCTGGAGTTGCGTCGCAAGCGCGATGCAGCTCCAGCAAGGCTCGGGGTGCTCCTATCCCTAACATGCTGTGTCAATCCTTACGCCTGCTTCAAGCAGGCGCAGGGTTTTGACGCAGCATGGCCGTAAAAGTGACTGAGTGAAATCTTGTAGATTTCACTCAGCCACTTTTCGGAGGCGTTCCTGCACCGGAACGCCCCCCCCCCTGTGCAGGAACGCCCACATGTGGTGCAGGGCTTTACAACATGACGCATCTCCCTAGATGCGTCACGTTGTAAATAGCCCGCAGCATGGCGCTGGCTTTGTGCCGCCGCTGCGTCACAAAAGTGACGTAACGGCGGCGCAAATCTGACGTAAGGGGCTTGTAAATTTTCCCCAGAGTTTTAACAAAAAATCCATTCTCAAATCAAATGCTCTTTTTTTCACTACAGGATAAACCATGATTGGGGAAAATTGGGGCCCAAATTCTATCTTGGAGTCAGATAACGCAGTTATTTCACATAATTTCCAAAGCCCAAGAGAGACAAACGCCATTTACATACTAGAAAATAATTTCATTGAGAGTGTAGGACACACATTGCCTTGCACCTACCCTCACCCAAAGACAAACTCACTGGCCTTAGCATCATGTCATGGACAGTGATGGTCAACTACCGCACTTGCCAAATTAGACATTGGAAGCAAATTTACCTTTATGTCCCATTAATTAGAATTTCTTCAACCACCCGCTTTCATTCAATAGTTCCACTTTGGTCTCCGTTCAGCTGTATGAACTTCATGCAAATTACTTGAGTCCTCAGTCCTAATGATGGATTAACATGTCATTTATAATAAGAGATTCAACAAAAACTCTATAATCAGTCCTCAGTAACAAAAGTAGTATCTTTTGAAATCCTGCTCTGATCCTGTCCATATTTGGGACTCTAAAGTGATGCTGAGCATGGTGGAGTGACCCGAAGTTGGCGTGGCCACAGTCGTGAGCACCTAACCAGCATTGAGTTGGAAACCCCTTGGTCTCATCTCCCCTTACCAAATGTGTGAGGGGAATGTGGCAGCTTGCATGCTCGGCTGATGCCACCAGGGACCTGCTGTCAACAGGAAAGAGCACTATGTGAGGCAATTAGTGAAGTGGAGCTGGATGGCTCTGCCTGATCTTGGGCAAGCTTTACTTAGCCTGCAGGACAGCAGTAGAGGGGGAGGTGTTGTGGTAGCAGACCACCGAATGGTCTGCAGTTCTCGCAGGCATGCAACTTGGTCCCAAGGGTCACTTAAGCAGTTAAAGGAACTGCTCCTACTTGAAGGACTGAGTAGAGACTAGCAGTACAATGTGAACTGGATTATTATTGGGTTGGTCTTCTGGAAAGTTGGCGTTACTGAACATGACTGTGTGACCTGTGTTATTTAGACAGTGTGTGAGCACATTGGGTCTAAATGGTGGATCATCCTACTCTGAAAATCCAGCTCAGTTACTTTTCTTCATTCACATCACTGTAGCTACCTTTGTCCTTCTTCGTCATCTGCATACTGTGGTTAGTGAACAGTGAATGTTTTTGACATTTACATGCTGGCCAAGGGTCTGACACATTCTGTGCCAAACTCATCTGCGGTTCTCCTAAATAATCTACCAGTAGATACTGGTGGAAATCCCACCCTCACGCATTCGCTTTCTACATCAGCCAGCTTGCCAGTTCTTACAGATCTGAATGTTAGTAGCAGCAGTTCTGCACTGAAAAATACAAAACATAACAGTGATGTACCGAATCCAGAGCGAATTTTCCTGCACCAAGTGTGACAAAGAGAAGAAGAGTCAGAAAAGGTAGATGGACTCAGAAGGTCAAACTGCTCCAACCCTTCACAACAGCTTGCCTGGTTCTCACAGACCTGAAGGTCAGTAGCTAAAACATTGTGTTACACAACCCACACAATTATATTCAATTCAATTTTTATGTTTTGATTTAGACCTCCACTGAGGTATACACAACCCACACATATCGCATATAGACACTTACAGTCCTCCATCAACCCTTAGTTTGTGGTCAGACCAATATGCTTAGCATCAGTCAACCATGTACACAGGCTGCTCATCCTCCCACAGAACTCAAGCCACGCCTCCCTCAAGAGGCAGAGTTAGGCTGAAACCTATTGGAAGTTAAGGCTGGGCAGTTCTTATTGGAGAAGGACCAAGGCTGGTCTCTTTTCTGGAGTGGCAAATAGTTTGGAAAATGATGGACTGGAACGCAGCCTCGAGCGAGTGTCAGTGACTAAGGCTTTTTGAAAGCATTATACCCACCACCTTTGTGTTTTCCACATAGACAGGCTGCATTTAGTCAACTATATGCAGCCCTGAACCTAGGAGTACATATGTTGACTCTAATAGCATGTGGGCCTGCAGCACTGGTTGTGCCACCCACAGAAGCAGCCTGTAAAAGTGTGTCTAAGGTCTGCCATTGCAGAGCCTGCGTGCAGTCTGGTACTGTCATGCTGACTGGGCAAGTGCACCCACTTGCCAGTCCCTAAACCTTCCATTTTCTTCATATCAGACACCCCTATTGTAGGCCCAAGGGCAGGGTGCGTAGTCAGTATAAGGTAGGACATGCCCTGGTGTGTGTGGTATGTTCTAATAGTGAATTACAGCCATGTTCGTTTTTCACTATTGAAAGACTACCTGTTCTCCATAGGCCAGAATGGGCAGTTTGATTATTACATCTTATAATCCTATCTGACTCAATGAACATGGAGGAAATTCTAATTTAGTATGCCTGAACTCAGAATGATAAAATACATCTTTTAGTGAAGTTGGTTTTAACATTCTGTGTCTGAAAATACCACTTTTAGAAAGTAGGTATTTTCTTGTCTAACCGTTCAAACCTGCCTCTGCTAGGCTGTGTATTCCTTGTCTGGAGTTTGAGTGACAGGGCTGGGGAATTACAGGAGACAGGGTGAGGCAGCCCAGTGATGAATAGAGAGGTCTGCATCTAGATGGGAGGGAGGAGTTGCACCTGGGACCTGAATAGGGTTGTGCCTTCCCTCCACAATGCTGACTCCACCTCCTGTGGTGCGTCTGATTTCTCTGCCCTGCACTCTGAAAGGAAAGAAGGAGTCATGTAAACAAAGTGCTCCAGGACTGACCAAAACTGGTTTGAACAAGGCAAAGGCCTCTCTGCCTTCAGAGAACAAAGGAAAACTTAGTATAAGTATTGGGACCCTGATCCCAAGATTTTAGATCACTTTGGGAAACAAGAAGAAACCTTTGTTGAGGAGAGTAACCAAGAAGAAACTGAGGAGACACTATCCCTGAAACTGGGGGATTGGCCTGCAGGGGTTGCCTACTGCCAAAGAGAGGAGAAAGGAACTGTATGTGTACTTTTGCTCAACTTGTGAAGCATCTCCAAGGGCTTGGAAAAGAGCTTGCCTCCTGCTGAAGTCTCAGGGACAACAGACTTCAACCACCAGCTCCCCAGAGTTATTTGGAAGTGCCTACTGCTGTTTGAGCCTTCTGAGGGACTGCGTGTCACAAGGAGCTGGAAGCGCGACTCAGGGAGAAAAAGCGTGTCGCCGTCGCAGCTGCTGCCGTCGCGTCACTGACCTAGGGTGTCGCCGCTGTAGCTGTCGCATTGCACCCCATCACGAGAAGCGCCCTGCAACACCGAAGAAGCGTGTTGTCATCGCAGCCATCGTAGCTGATGCATTGCACTGCATCAAGAGAAGAGTCTCGCTTCAAGGAAGAAGCGTGTCGCCATTGCAGCCACTGCCGTCGCATCTTGGATGATGCCAGTGTAGCTGTCGCGTTGCACCGCATCAAGAAGAGCACCTTGCATCCACGGAGAAGCGTGCCGCCGTCGGAGCTGCTGCCGTCGCATCTCTGAACAAGGGTGTCGCCGCTGTAACTGTCACATTGAGCAGAAGCGTCTCGCTTCGCTCGAGAAGAGTGTCGCCGCCAAAGCCGCTATCGTCGCATCACTGGACAAGGGTGTCGCCGCTGCAGCTGACGCATCGAGCCGAGATCTCTCGCAACATCGGAGAAGCGAGCCGCATCCGGAAGATCTTTACGTCTTTAGTTCTTTGCACCAAACTTTCATCGCATCAACATCGTTGCAACACTTTTGTTGCCCTGCATGTCGCATCTAAAGGTACATTGACTTAAAGTGTCGCGTTTAACAACTAAAGAGATTTAAGCTAACTACTATCATTTTTAATTATCAGTATTGTGGATTTTTGTCGTTTATGGTCTTGTGGTAAATCTATATAAAGAATACTTCGTTTTTATATAAAACTTGTGTGGTGTCTATCTGTAGTATGGTCACTTGGTTACTGTATGTGTTCACAAATGCTTCACACACAGTGCATACCTGTGCCAACTAGGGACCCCCAAGTCCAACATTGGTGGTCAGTGGTGAGGATTCTGGACTTGCATTTGTGACTCATGTACAGTGATTGGTGAACATTACTAATGAGTGCAGACTAAAACGCGACCACATACTTTTTGTAGATTGTTTTTCTGAGACTTTCTATTTTTGGAAAGAACTGCCAAGTTTAACAACCATGGACAAAGCAGCATTCCTAGCATCAGTTGATAATGATTGGGAAGAGCAGAAATTGGAATGCTACACCGTTAACCAGCTCAAGCACTTCTGCAGGAGGTTCAAAGTTTCTATGACCGGTATATCTAGAAAAGAGGATTTCCAAAAGTCGCTGAGGGCCTGGATACCCCTGAGAATGAGGAAGGGGTTGAGAATGCAGATAAGCAGCTGGAGGGACCATATGGTTCAGGGGGGAGGAGAGCAACTTCCCCAGTAGGTAGCAGTGTTTCTGTCAAAAGCCAGTCTCCAGAGGAGTTGGAGGACAGGGAAAGATGTTGAGAGCATGAGATGGAGCTGACAAAGCTCAAGTTAAGTGGGCAGTTGGAATTTGAATTGCAAATTAGGAAATTAGAGGAAAAGAGAATACAGTTTGAGTATGAGTTAAGAATGAGGGAACTTGATTTAGAGCTCGAGAGGCTTGAGGCCATGAGTGTCTCAGCCCAGCAACAAGAAATATGTGTAGCTCAGAGAGTGAGCTTTGCTGAGTTGGAGGTGGAATCCAACTCAGATGGTGGCAGCAATATAGAGTTATCTAGTGCTAAGAGAGTAGTACACACACCCAGGGATGTGGCACCTGACTTGAAGGAGGGGGTTAATTTACACCAGGAGGTTCAAGGATGTGAGGTAGCTCCAGTGGTGCGCAGTGTCCCTGGGATGGATTGGGGAACTGGCACAGGGGTTCATAGTCCTAGTGGCTGGAGGGACACTCTACTGACTCTGGATGAGAGTTGCAGGGAGAAGAGTTCCCACATGGTTGAAGTACTTGTGTGTGAGTGTGAGGACCGCCCAGATGAGTGTGGGTTGAGTGACAGAGACAGTCAGATACTGTCTTGCCAATCAGAGGAGAGGGGTGTGGAGTGAGTATGTGTGCAAGGCACTGGATGGTGAGGTGAAGGATAGTTTGGTTAACCCTTGTAGGGGGCTGTGTGATCCAATTGCGGGAGAGCATATTGTAAGTCCCTGTTTTCCAGAGCTATGCCAACACCTGTTGGAGAGTGAGTTCTCTGACCGCAGGGAGCTCACATTGGAGGCAGACCTTTTGGTGGATTCCAGAGGGTCTGGAGAGGCATTGGGGAGTGATCCTAAGAGGAGTAGTTCAGGTATGTTCCAACCCAGAGTGGGGGAAGAGGTTCAGTGTAGCCAAGCTAGGTCCCAGTGTAGTGGGAGGGGTGTAGGGACTCACGTCCTGTCTCAGTGGAGAAGTAGTGAGTGTGGACCTGCGTGTCCCAAGGTTCCCGAAACTCAGTCTCAGAGCCTAGATGGTTCTTTAAGGGAACACCAGGTGGGGAGCTTCGTCTGTCCTGAGGGGCCACCCGTTGAGGGGGATCCCCTATTGTCTGGTGAACTGGGAGTGTCTGTAGACAGCCCTCCATCAGTTCTGGTGTCTGGGAGTACCATTCCTAAAAGGAGTTTGCAGAAGTCGAGATTGAGGGGTGAGAGGGGGAAAAAGTCCCCAGTGGAAGAACCAGTGGGTCAGGGGCCAGCCAAAAGGGCTGTGTCACCAGTGAATGACAATGGTGACAGCACTTCTGTCCTGTTGGATCTTCGCACACTGTCAGATGGACAGGGGTCGGGAGATCTGCGCCAGGCAGACTATCACACTACACATGAGTTATGTGCTACCCTCGGGGTGGAGGCATGCGTGCTCCCCAGGATGTCCTTGTGCGCCAGGCGAGTGTTCAACCGCATGGGTTGATCCCGGGGTTGGGAAGACAGTTCAGGTGTTGACTGACCTGGAGGAAGGGGCAACTGTAATCAGTGTCCTGACCGATGTAGCTTATAGGTATACCACTCCAGATGGGAGAGTACAGCACTCTGGAAGGGGGTGGAAGTCCTCCTCTCTGACCCTGGTGCAGCCTGAGGTTTTAGACCCTAGGTTGGAGAGCCAGGTTCAGGTTTTGTCTGACCTGGAGGGAGGGACAACTGTAAACAGTGTCCTGACTGGTTGGTCTTATAGGTGTACCACTCCAGGTGGGAGGGTACAGAGCCCCAACAAGGAGGAGAAGGACCGAGTGTGGTAACGGCCACCCCAGTCTCCTCACCAGCCGTCGTGTACAGGCCCAGGGCTGGTGGGTCAGTGCCAGGATGTCATACCTGACCTGGCAGGAGGGAGAGTGGACAAAGGGCGCCAAGCACCTGGGGCTACTGCCTCCTGCTCTCTGATGCCCCAGAGGATTGAGAGCCCTGAGAGGCATAATGCCTGGGTCGTATCACTGACTACTGTCAGTGGCCAATATGGCTTGCTGTCTGTTTTTTGGGACACACCTGTGAGAAAGTTAAGGTTAAGTGCTGCACAGATGGTGTCCACAGGTAAGGAGAAGGGTTCCCCATGGATTAGCTTGGTGGGCCCTGAGAGTATGGACAGAGAGATTCCAATAGGTTCAGATTGGCGTAGAACTGGAGTCAGCCCCTGCAGTTGCGGGCCAGGTCCATGTTCTATCGTCCAAAGCAGGGAAGCCCATCAAGGTAGTGATTGGTCTACCCTGAGTTTTGACTGGAAGGGGGTTGTGTTGGACTTGACCCTTTTTGCAGGGTCATCCCTGAACTTTTTGCCTTCCTCCTATATTTTTTCTGACCTGGTGTTGGCTGTTTTATAACTCTTGGCTCTTTATCACTGCTGACCAGTGCTAAAGTGCATATGCTCTCTATTGTAAATTGATGTATGAATTACTGATTCTACGATTGGCTAGTTTGGTTTACCTGTCAGACCCTAGTACCATGCACCAGGGGTGCCCAGGGCTGGTAATCCAAATACTGCTGGTGGGCCTGCATCACTGGTTGTGCCACCCACAGAAGCAGCCTGTAAAAGTGTGTCTAAGGTCTGCCATTGCAGAGCCGGCATGCAGTCTGGTACTGTCATGCTGACTGGGCAAGTGCACCCACTTGCCAGGCCCTAAACCTTCCCTTTTCTTCATATCAGACACCCCTATGGTAGGCCCGAGGGCAGGTGCATTTTAAGTATAAGGTAGGACATGCCCTGGTGTGTGTGGCATGTTCTAATAGTGAATTACAGCCATTTTCGTTTTTCACTATTGCAAGTCTACCTGTTCTCCATAGGCCAGAATGGGCAGTTTGATTATTACATCTTATAATCCTAACTGACTCAGAGAACATGGTAGAAATTCAAATTTAGTATGCCTGAACTCAGAATGATAAAACACATCTTATAGTGAATTTGGTTTTAACATTCTGTATCTGAAAATACCACTTTTAGAAAGTAGGTATTTTCTTGTCTAACCATTCAAACCTTCCTCTGCTAGGCTGTGTATTCCTTGTCTGGAGTTTGAGTGACAGGGCTGGGGAATTACAGGAGACAGGGTGAGGCAGCCCAGTGATGAATAGAGAGGTCTGCATCTAGATGGGAGGGAGGAGTTGCACCTAGGACCTGAATAGGGTTGTGCCTTCCCTCCACAATGCTGACTCCACCTCCTGTGGTGTGTCTGATTTCTCTGCCCTGCACTTTGAAAGGAAAGAAGGAGTCATGTAAACAAAGTGCTCCAGGACTGACCAAAACTGGTTTGAACAAGGCAAAGGCCTCTCTGCCTTCAGAGAACAAAGGAAAACTTAGTATAAGTATTGGGACCCTGATCCCAAGATTTTAGATCACTTTGGGAAACAAGAAGAAACCTTTGTTGAGGAGAGGAACAAAGAAGAAACTGAGGAGACACTATCCCTGAAACTGGGGGATTGGCCTGCAGGGGTTGCCTACTGCCAAAGAGAGGAGAAAGGAACTGTATGTGTACTTTTGCTCAACTTGTGAAGAATCTCCAAGGGCTTGGAAAAGAGCTTGCCTCCTGCTGAAGTCTCAGGGACAACAGACTTCAACCACCAGCTCCCCAGAGTTCTTTGGAAGTGCCTACTGCTGTTTGAGCCTTCTGAGGGACTGCGTGTCACAAGGAGCTGGAAGCGCGACTCAGGGAGAAAAAGCGTGTCGCCGTCGCAGCTGCTGCCGTCGCGTCACTGACCAAGGGTGTCGCCGCTTTAGCTGTCGCATTGCACCCCATCACGAGAAGCGCCCCGCAACACCGAAGAAGCGTGTTGTCATCGCAGCCATCGTAGCTGATGCATTGCACTGCATCAAGAGAAGAGTCTCGCTTCATGGAAGAAGCGTGTCGCCATTGCAGCCACTACCGTCGCATCTTGGATGATGCCGCTGTAGCTGTCGCGTTGCACCGTATCAAGAAGAGTACCTTGCATCCACGGAGAAGCGTGCCGCCGTCGGACCTGCTGCCGTCGCATCTCTGAACAAGGGTGTCGCCGCTGTAACTGTCACATTGAGCGAAGCATCTCGCTTCGCTCGAGAAGAGTGTCGCCGCCAAAGCCGCTATCGTCGCATCACTGGACAAGGGTGTCGCCGCTGCAGCTGACGCATCGAGCCGAGATCTCTCGCAACATCGGAGAAGCGAGCCGCATCAGGAAGATCTTTACGTCTTTAGTTCTTTGCACCAAACTTTCATCGCATCAACATCGTTGCAACACTTTTGTTGCCCTGCATGTCGCATCTAAAGGTACATTGACTTAAAGTGTCGCGTTTAAGAACTAAAGAGATTTAAGCTAACTACTATCATTTTTAATTATCAGTATTGTGGATTTTTGTCGTTTATGGTCTTGTGGTAAATCTATATAAAGAATACTTTGTTTTTATATAAAACTTGTGTGGTGTCTATCTGTAGTATGGTCACTTTTTTACTGTATGTGTTCACAAATGCTTCACACACAGTGCATACCTGTGCCAACTAGGGACCCCCAAGTCTAACATTGGTGGTCAGCGGTGAGGACTCTGGACTTGCATTTGTGACTCATGTACAGTGATTGGTAAACATTACTAATGAGTGCAGACTGAAACGCGACCACATACTTTTTGTAGATTGTTTTTCTGGGACTTTCTATTTTTGCAAAGAACTGCCAAGTTTAACAACCATGGACAAAGCAGTATTCCTAGCATCAGTTGATAATGATTGGGAAGAGCAGAAATTGGAATGCTACACCGTTAACCAGCTCAAGCACTTCTGCAGGAGGTTCAAAGTTTCTATGACCGGTATATCTAGAAAAGAGGATTTCCAAAAGTCGCTGAGGGCCTGGATACCCCTGAGAATGAGGAAGGGGTTGAGAATGCAGATAAGCAGCTGGAGGGACCATATGGTTCAGGGGGGAGGAGAGCAACTTCCCCAGTAGGTAGCAGTGTTTCTGTCAAAAGCCAGTCTCCAGAGGAGTTGGAGGACAGGGAAAGATGTTGGGTGCATGAGATGGAGCTGACCAAGCTCAAGTTAAGTGGGCAGTTGGAATTTGAATTGCAAATTAGGAAATTAGACCTAGAGGAAAAGAGAATACAGTTTGAGTATGAGTTAAGAATGAGGGAGCTTGATTTAGAGCTTGAGAGGCTTGAGGCCATGAGTGTCTCAGCCCAGCAACAAGAAATATGTGTAGCTCAGAGAGTGAGCTTTGCTGAGTTGGAGGTGGAATCCAACTTAGATGGTGGTAGCAATATAGAGTTATATAGTGCTAAGAGAGTAGTACACACACCCAGGGATGTGGCGCCTGACTTGAAGGAGGGGGTTTATTTACACCAGGAGGTTCAAGGATGTGAGGTAGCTCCAGTGGTGCGCAGTGTCCCTGGAATGGATTGGGGAACTGGCACAGGGGTTCATAGTCCTAGTGGCTAGACGGACACTCTACTGACTCTGGATGAGAGTTGCAGGGAGAGGGGTTCCCACATGGTTGAAGTACTTGTGTGTGAGTGTGAAGACCGCCCAGACGAGTGTGGGTTGAGTGACAGAGACAGTCAGATACTGTCTTGCCAATCTCAGGAGAGGGGTGTGGAGTATGTGTGCAAGGCACTGGATGGTGAGGTGAAGGATAGTTTGGTTAACCCTTGTAGGGGGCTGTGTGATCCAATTGCGGGAGAGCATATTGTAAGTCCCTGCTTTCCAGAGCTATGCCAACACCTGTTGGAGAGTGAGTTCTCTGACCGCAGGGAGCTCATATTGGAGGCAGACCTTTTGGTGGATTCCAGAGGGTCTGGAGTGGCATTGGGGAGTGATCCTAAGAGGAGTAGTTCAGGTATGTTCCAACCCAGAGTGGGGGAAGAGGTTCAGTGTAGCCAAGCTAGGTCCCAGTGTAGTGGGAGGGGTATAGGGACTCACGTCCTGTCTCAGTGGAGAAGTAGTGAGTGTGGAGCTGCGTGTCCCAAGGTGCCAGTCCCTAAACCTTCCCTTTTCTTCATATCAGACACGCCTATGGTAGGCCCAAGAGCAGGTGCATTTTAAGTATAAGGTAGGACATGCCCTGGAGTGTGTGGCATGTTCTAATAGTGAATTACAGCCATTTTCGTTTTTCACTATTGCAAGGCTACCTGTTTTCCATAGGCCAGAATGGGCAGTTTGATTATTACATCTTATAATCCTAACTGACTCAGAGAACATGGTAGAAATTCAAATTTAGTATGCCTGAACTCAGAATGATAAAACACATCTTTTAGTGAAGTTGGTTTTAACATTCTGTGTCTGAAAATACCACTTTTAGAAAGTAGGTATTTTCTTGTCTAACCATTCAAACCTGCCTCTGCTAGGCTGTGTATTCCTTGTCTGGAGTTGGACTGGGGAATTCCAGGAGACAGGGTGAGGCAGCCCAGTGGTGAATAGAGTGATCTGCATCTAGATGGGAGGGAGGAGTTGCACCTGGGACCTGATAGGGCTGTGCCTTCCCTCCACAATGCTGGCTCCACCTCCTGTGGTGCATCTGATACCTCTGCCCTGCACTCTGAAAGGGAAGAAGGAGTCATGTAAACAAAGTGCTCCAGGACTGACCAGAACTGGTTTGAACAAGGCAAAGGCCTCTCTGCCTTCAGAGAACAAAGGAAAACTTAGTATAAGTATTTAGACCCTGATCCCAAGATTTTAGATCACATTGGGAAACAAAAAGAAACCTTTGCTGAGGAGAGAAACCAAGAAAAAACTGAGGAGAGACTATCCCTGAAACTGGGGGATTGGCCTGCAGGGGTTGCCTGCTGCTGGAGAAAGGAATTTTGTGTGTACTTTTGCTCAACTTGTGAAGGATCTCCAAGGGCTTGGAAAAGATCTTGCCTCCTGCTGAAGTCCCGGAGACAACAGACTTCAACCACCAGCTCCCCAGAGTTCTTTGGAAGTGCCTGCTGCTGTTTGGGCCTTCTGAGGGACTGCATGTCGCAAGGAGCTGGAAGTACGACTCACGGAGAAGAAGCGTGGCGCCGTCGCAGCCGCTGCAGTCGCATCACTGACCAAGGGTGTCGCCGCTGTAGCTGTCGCTTTGCACCGCATCACAAGAAGCGCCCCACAGAACCCAAGGAGAAGCGTGTCGCCATCGCAGCCATCGTAGCTGACTCATTGCACTGCATCAAGAGAAGAGTCTCGCATCGAGGAAGAAGCGTGTCGCCGTCGCAGCTGCTGCCGTTGCATCTTGGATGACGCCGCTGTAGCTGTCACATTGCACTGCATCAAGAAAAGCGCCTTGCATCCAAGGAGAAGCATGCCGCTGATGGAGCTGCTGCCGTCGCATCTCTGAACAAGGGTGTCGCCGCTATAACTGTCGCATCGAGCGGAAGCGTCTCGCATCGCTGGAGAAGAGTGTCACCACCAAAGCCGCTGTCGTCGCATCACTGGACAAGGGTGTCACTGCTGCAGCTGACGCATCGAGCCGAGATCTCTCACAATATCGGAGAAGTGAGCCACATCAGGAAGATCTTTACATCTTTATTTCTTTGTACCAAACTTTCATCGCATCAACATCGTTGCAACATTTTCGTTGCCCTGCGTGTCGCATCTAAAGGTACATTGACTTAAAGTGTTGCATTTAAGAACTACAGAGATTTAAACTAACTACTTCAATTTTTAAGTATCAGTATTGTGGATTTTTGTTGTTTATGGTCTTGTGGTAAATCTATATAAAGAATACTTATTTTTTATATAAAGCTTGTGTGGTGTCCATCTGCAGTGTTGTCACTTGGTTACTGTATGTGTTCACAAATGCTTCACACACTGCCTCTGAGATAAGCCTGTCTGCTCGTGCCAAGCTACCAAGCGGGTGAGCAGGGGTTAATTTAGGAGGGTACCCCTTTACCCTGACTAGAGGCGAGGGTCCCTATTTGTCACAAGTGCATACCTGTGCCAACTAGAGACCCCCAAGTCTAACACAACTTTTCCTGAATATTGCTTCACACCTCTCTGGACTTTTAGCGAATGATGAATATGCTTTCATCAATTTAAATAGAGACCGCACAGACCTTCTGGACAAAGAGTCCTTCAATGTCACAAACTGGAGTCTAGCACACAGCCATCATCACAACCCAGAATTGGCTATCAAATAGAGGGTACCTAGTAAATGCAAAACCATATGTGCAAATAAAACACTATATTCCACAAACCCAGTGGCAATCAAACAGCAACCATCACATTACTTCATTAGTTGGCCCACATTCAAAATAATGGCAATAGTATTGGTGCTACTTAACCCTTTCGCTGCGGCGGGAATTCCGCCGCAGCGCTGGGGGGGGGGGTTTGGGGGCAGCGCGGTGGCGCGGTGCTCATGACGGAACCGCTCCGTCATGAGCCGCGGTTGAGCTGTGCTCATGACGGAGTGGTTCCGTCATGACTCCGCCCACTGCGCTAATCGCCCGCACAGGGGGGAATTAGCGCCGCGTGGGCGGCGCGGCCGCCAACGGCCGCAGCATGACGGAACCACTCCGTCATGAGCACACGGCGACCGTGGCTCATGACGGAGTGGTTCCGTCATGAGTGGGGAAGGGGTTAAAAACTCAGTTATCAACCTAGCTCTAAGCGCCTTTTTAATGGACATATAGTCAGGAAAAGAACTATTCCCTTCAATTGATCCTCAAAATGAATGTGTTACACAGATATTAGACGTAACATTCGAAACTATCTAAATTTCACAATTCACAACTAAATGAAATGGAATAGTATTATAAAGTGCTACTGTGATCTCAAAGTTATCCTGGCGCTAGCCAACAAAACCCCTCAGATAGAGCTGAGGAACTGTGAATCATTAGGCAGGAAAGAGCCGGGTCTTTAAGGCTTTCTAGAAAGTTATTAAGTCTTGGCACGCTCAGAGCAAAAAAGGTTACGTTGTTCTAGTATTGTGCTGCTCTGCCTGAAAAGACATGACCCCCACTTTCACTCCGCTCTAACTTTCTTAAACCTTGGACTGCAAAGAAGATTTTCTGTTGAAGATCACAATACTCTGGTAGGTACATGGAATCTTCATTTAAAAAAAAGAGGGCCTAGCGTATGCCTGCCCTAGATGTGATGCATATTGATTTAAAAGAATTCTCGCAGGCACAGGGAGGCAATATAAATGAGCAAAGGCACTAGAAGTAGAGGAAAATCTCAGTCGAGCAAAACTAATCTGGCCACAGCCTCCTGGATTCGCAAAAAAACACTCAAGTCAATAGGCAGGTGCACCCAAAAATAAGGCATAGCAATAATCAAGCCTGCTCAAAATGGCACTCTGTACTATTAACGGAGAAGCCGACGTTGGCGGATAAGGTAGGATTTTACAACGACTTCTCATGAAAGCAAAGCATGTAAATGATAACTTGTTAACATGAGAGGAGAGGGAGCGATAGCTATATGGATGAACACCCAGGTTACGGATCAATGGTGCAATTGCTAGTGCTGCACCGTCAGACAGAAGACCGCCATTCGATGGTATAGATGGCTAAGATTTTCCTCCTGAGCAGAAAAGTAGCTCCATTTTATCCCCATCACATTTCATAGGGGTGACTTATATGTATTAAAAGGAAGGTTTTGGCCTAGAAAAGGTTTTGCAGGTCAAAATGACAATTTAAAACTGCATACATATGTTCCCAAAAGTTACCACTTAATAAATGTAATACAGTAACCCAATGTTATCCTATGGGAGAGGTAGGCCGCACAGTAGTGAAAAAGGAATTTGGGAGGTTTTCACTACCAGGCCATGCAAAACATAAAACCACATGGCCTAGCTTTCAAATGCAGGCTTTATTTACCAGGTCGAATTGGTAGTTTAAATTAAAACTGTACACTGGCTGCAGTGGCAATTCTGAGACAAGTTTAGAAAGGCCACTACAGTGGGTGGCACAATAAGGGCAACACTCACACTAGTAGCATTTAATTTACATGCCCTGGGTTCCTTTAGTACCACTTTTATAGGGACCTAAAAGTAGCTTAAATGTGCCTAAAGCCAATAACAATCAAATCAGAAAAATAAGAGGGTTTATAGGAAAATGTTTGAGAGTGACCCTGCAGAGAAGGCCATGTAGAAAATGACCTCCCTTCAGCCTAAAGCCAAGCTAGACCTATCAATACCTTGATGGGCTTCTCACCTCAGGTGAATGAGCATGAACAATTGTCCTCTACTGCTGCGGTACTTGCCAGTTCTATGCCCTTTGGAACTCTTTTGGATCCCTCTGTAAAAACTCTCCTGAGTCACTCTACTGTTCCATGGGGAACCTCTTTCCTCCTCTGTGGGGCCCATCAGTGAGACTCCCAAATTTAATTTGCTCATAGAAGCATCTCAGTAGGCAGACAGAACCACCACTGCCAACAAGGTGAGGTGGCCCATTTTGCCCTTCGGACCAATACCTTCCTCCAAAGATTGATTCCAGATTAACAGGAGAGGGGGTGTCAAAAAATTTGCTAACTCCTACCATGTCCTAGGAGGTAAAATATGAACCCAAAGCACTTGTAGCGGTGGAAGATATAAGATATTTCTCAGCCTGAGGCCCAGATCATCTAAGGAGGCCAAGGATGAATTTGCCGAAGCACAGGGAGCAGATAAATCATTCAATTGAGAATAAGCCATAAGAGAAGTTGGCTTAGTGACCAAAATGATTGAATGGACTTTACTAACATAAAATCCACCAGGTTATCATATAGGCTATACTTCAAAATGGAAGGTGCACCAGAAATATATTTAATATGGGAAATTTCAGTCCATAATCTTCTTTTATTTTTCAAAATTGTTGCACATGAATTAAAATCAGCCAAAGCGTTTCGTTCCTGCAACACTAGGAACTTCATCAGGGTTTTATGTAAATTGTAGCGTATTCACAAAGTTTCCAGTGTTAACCTCTGTATCATCACCAGGTAATCACCTGAAATAAGGGTTTAAATTCATCATATAGGCCTTAAAAAGGAGTCTTCGCTTGGGTGGTATAATCTGGATTGGAAAAATGAGGCACCATCTTCAAAAAATCTTTCTTGTCCATTAGGAGCATCAAGAATTTCCTAAGCGTAGGACTCCGCTTTGGCCATGTGAATGAGATTTTTATATTCTGTTAATCCTTTCAGTGCTCTTGACGGAATAGTTCCGTCATGAGCACATGCTCAGAGAATCCCTCTGCTGCAGGCAGGAGAGCTCCCCCAACTTCCCAAGGCCTATGTTTAGATTTTGTTGCAATGACGATCGCGCGCATGGCGTGCAATCGTCATTGAAACAAAAACTAAACTGAAACTTTGTTTCAGTGTTTCAGTGCTATCTCAGCCCCCCAAGCACCGAAACACTTGGGAGAGGTATCGTTGGAAAGGGGAGAATCTCCCCTTTCCAATGGTACCCTTCCTAGTGGATACCTGCTTGGGGATCACCCAAAGAGGGCGATCCCCGAGCAGGGATCCGCCCACCAGCACCAGTTTTTGGGACCAAATTCAGTCTTTCTGCATTAGCCCCCAATCTGCCCCACCGGGGGGGGCAAAAAGCCCACTAGACGACAGGTATGTTTTGGGGGCAAATTTGAATTAGGGTGGGGGCTGCCCAAAACTGGCATGCCCATGCCTCCACCCCCTTCCCCACAAAAATTACAGCCTTCCTGCAGCCCCATGGTCAGATGGGGCAGTGCCCCCAATCTGCCACCCCGGGGGGGGGCAAAAAGCCCACTAAATGCCAGGGATTTGTTTGGGCACATTTTAATTAGGGTGGGGGCATTGGCATGCCCGTTTTGGGCAGCAGCCACCCTAATTAATATTTGCCCCAAAGAATCCCTGGTGTCTAGTGGGCTTTCTGTCCCCCTGGGGGTAGATGGGGGCATTAGCCCCTAATCAGCCCCCTGTGAAGGGCAAAAAAGCCCACTAGATGCCAGGGATTTTTTTGGGGCAAATTTGAATTAGGGTGGGAGCTGCCCAAAACGGGCATGCTCATGCCCCATCCCCTCCCCAGCAAAAATTACAGCCTTCCTGCACCCCCATGGTCAGATGGGGCAGTAGCCCCCAATCTGCCCCCCGGGGGGGCAAAAAGCCCACTAAATGCCAGGGATTTGTTTGGGCAAATTTTAATTAGGGTGGGGGCATTGGCATGTCTGCTTTGGGCAGCCTCCACCTAATTAAAATTTGCCCAATAGAATCCCTGGCGTCTAGTGGGCTTTCTGACTCCCCCCCCCCGGTGTCTAGTTTTAAAAAATGTATAGGTTTGCTCGGTTTCCCTCGGTGCCGGCAAAGCTAGGGTTCAAAATCTACAACTAGGCACTTTGGAAAAAAGGGTCAGTTTTCACTCTGAAAATATGGTGTGTCCACGTTGCGTTTTGGGCCGTTTCCTGTCGCGGGCACTAGGCCTACCCACACAAGTAAGGTACAATTTTTCTCGGAACACTTTGAGGAACTTGGGGTGGGTGGAAATGTCTGGATCCTTGAAGATTCCAGAACTTTCCACCACAGAAATGTGCGGAATATGTGGGTTTTTTTACACATTTTTAGGTTTGCAAGGGATTCTGGGTAACAGAACCTGGTGAAAGCCAGTCAAGTCGCCCCATCCTGGATTCCCCTGTGTGTCTAGTTTTCACAAATGTATAGGTTTGCTATGTTTCCCTAGGTGCCGGCAGAGCTAGGGTTCGAAATCTACAGCTAGGCACTTTGCAAAAAATGGTCAGTTTTCACTCTGAAAATGTGGTGTGTCCATGTTGCGTTTTGGGCCATTTCCTGTCGCGGGCACTAGGCCTACCTACACAAGTGAGGTACCATTTTTCTCGGAAGACTTTGAGGAACTTGGGGTGGGTGGAAATGTGTGAATCCTTGAAGATTCCAGAACTTTCCACCACAGAAATGTGCGGAATATGTGGGTTTTTTCACACATTTTTAGGTTTGCAAGGGATTCTGGGTAACAGAACCTGGTAAGAGCCAGTCAAGTCACCCCATCCTGGATTCCCCTGCGTGTCTAGTTTTAAAAAATGTATAGGTTTGCTAGGTTTCGCTAGGCGCTCGCAGAGCTAGGGTTCAAAATCTACAGCTAGGCACTTTGCAAAAAAAGGGTCAGTTTTCACTCCGGAAACAGTGGTGTGTCCACATTGCGTTTTGGGCCGTTTCTTGTCGCGGGAACTAGGGCTACCCACACAAGTGAGGTACCATTTTTCTCGGAAGACTTTGAGGAACAAGGGGTGGATGGAAATGTGTGGATCCTTGAAGATTCCAGAACTTTCCACCACAGAAATGTGCGGAATATGTGGGTTTGTTTACACATTTTTAGGTTTGCAAGGGATTCTGGGTAACAGAACCTGGTGAGAGCTAGTCAAGTCACCCCATCCTGGATTCCCCTGCATGTCTAGTTTTAAAAAATGTATAGGTTTGCTAAGTTTCGCTAGGTGCCCGCAGAGCTAGGGTTCAAAATCTACAGCTAGGCACTTTGCAAAAAAAGGGTCAGTTTTCACTCTAAAAATGTGGTGTGTCCACGTTGCGTTTTGGGCCATCTCCTGTCGCGAGCACTAGGCCTACCCACACAAGTGAGGTACCATTTTTCTCAGAAGACTTTGGGGAATGCGTGGCAGGTGGAAATTTGTGGATCCATGCAAATTCCAGAACTTTCCACCACAGAAATGTGAGGAAAACGTGTTTTTTTAAACAAATGTTTAGGTTTGCAAGGGATTCTGGGTAACAGAGCCTGGTGAGAGCCAGTCAAGTCACCCCATCCTGGATTCCCCTGCGTGTCTAGTTTTAAAAAATGTATAGGTTTGCTAGGTTTCGCTAGGTGTCTGCAGAGCTAGGGTTCAAAATCTACAGCTAGGCACTTTGCAAAAAAAGGGTCAGTTTTCACTCCGGAAACAGTGGTGTCTCCACATTGCGTTTTGGGCCGTTTCCTGTCGTGGGAACTAGGGCTACCCACACAAGTGAGGTACCATTTTTCACGTAAGAGTTTGGGGAACAAGGGGTGGGTGGAAATTTGTGGATCCATGTGGATTCCAGAACTTTCTACCACTGAAATGTAAGGAAAATTTGTTTTTCGGGTCAAATCTTTAGGTTTGCAAGGGATTCTGGGTAACAGAACCTGGTGAGAGCCAGTCAAGTCACCCCATCCTGGATTCCCAGGGTGTCTAGTTTTCAAAAACATATAGGTTTGCTAGTTTTTCCATAGGTGCTGGCAGAGCTAGGGTTTAAACTCTACAGCTAGGCACTTGGCAAAAAAAGGGTCAGTTTTCACTGTAAAAAGAAAAGTGTGTCCACGCTGCGTTTTGAGCCGTTTCCTGTCTCGGGCACTAGGCCTACCCACACATGTGAGGTACCATTTTTATCGGGAGACTTGGGGTAACACAGAATTATAGAGCAACTGTTATTACCTTTTGACTTTCGATGAATTTCTGCCTTCCAAATGAAAGACAATGTGTAAAAAATAAGTCATTTTGAAAAATGACCTATAATTCTCATGCTAGTATGGGTACTCACAATTTCAGAAATGTGCAAATATCTACTGTTTCTAAGCTCTATATTTTGTTCCTATTTCATGAATACATAGGTGTCTTTCATACCGATTTTTCCATGTATATATTTTCCCATATGAATTGCTCTATACCCGATACATAATAAAATACCATTGCAAGATACTGCTCAGTTATTGCTTCTGGATTCATCGGGGTCTTGGTGAACCTACAAGTCCTATATATCCCCACAACCAGAAAAGTCCAGCGGATGTAATGGTATATTGATTTCAAACAGCTCTCATAATTTGAAGAAGTTACAGGTGAAAACGTTGGCACAAATGGCTGCTTTTTTCTACTAATTTTCAATTTTTCCTATATTCAACTGTTAGTTTCTATAAAGAAACCTTGAAGGATCTACACAAATGACCCCTTGCTGAATTCAGAAGTTTGTCTACTTTTCAAAAATGTATAGCTTTCTCGGATCCATTATTGCTTTCATTCCCATTTCTACCATTAACAGGAAGAAGGTTGAAAGCACAAAAAATAGCAAAAATAGACTATGTCCCAGACAAATGCCAAAACTGTGTAAAACTTTTGGTTTTCTGACAAAAGTCTGCTTGTCCCTGAAACCTGGGAAGATTGTGATTTCAGCACCACAACCCCGTTTTTGATACCATTTGCAGGGAAAAAAACAGATGCTTCATCTTTAGCCCGTTTTTCCCCTTTTTCCAAAAAAAACTAAATGTTGCGGTATTTTGGCTAATTTCTGAGTCCCCTCCAGGGGAATCCACAGACCCTGTGTACTTTTAGAATCCTCATGATGTTGGAAGAAAAGGACGCAAATTTGGCGTGGATATCTTATGTTGGTCAAAACGTTACAGGGGCCTAAGCGCGAACTTCCTTAAATAGCCGAAAAAGGGCTTAGCACGGGGGAAAAGGCCTAGCAGTGAAGGGGTTAATGCTGTCTTTAGTAATTCCTTATCCTCTAAAGAAAACTTTCTGTGCCAGGCTCGTTCTCATTTTTTACATAACTGTTTGGATTGTCTCAGAGTGTCAGAGTACCAAGGTGCTGAAGCCTTTGGTAAGTCACTTTATTTTTAAGTGCCAACACCTCATCAAGGGCTGACCCCTACTGATAACAATACCCTGATTGTCAGGCACTCTAATTTTACCCTACTTGGGGGCATATTATCAAGCCAGGCGATAAAATTATCGCCGCTTTAGCGGCAGAAAACTGCCGCTAAAACGGCGATAATGGGCTTGATAATATGCTCTATAGAATTCCAATTGAAGCCCATGTTAAATGTGAATGACGTCTAACATGAGCTTCAATTGGAATTCCATAGAGCATATTATCAAGCCCATTATCGCTGTTTTAGCGGCAGTTTTCTGCCGCTAAAGCGGCGATAATTGTATCGCCTGGCTTGTTAATATGCCCCCAAGTTATTGTCAACCTCGTGATTGCATCATAAGTCAAAGGAGTTAAGAAAGCTTTAAAGCACACCGGATGTGATCGTATAGACCAACAGCTATCTGGGCCTTAGTTCTGTATCTTAGGACATAACGGCGCGAAGTCTAGGTTCTCAATTCGGAAGGAAACAAATGCATGATCTGTCCAACTTAAAGGCTGTGTTCTCACTGAGAAAATCAGTTTCTTGGAGGCAAAGATCAGATCTAAAGTATGTCCATGGATAGTCGTCTGACCTGACCCAAAGCCTCTAATAATCACAACAGGTCAGAGGGTATCCGCCCATATATTAAATCACCTGAGTAAACGAGAAACAGGAGTGAAATAGAAGAATTCCATATCACCTGGGTAAAGTTTAACTCAGGTGGATTTCGTGAATTTGGAATTTCAAAAAAGTATGGTCTACTGGCCACCCAGTGCTGGAGCCAAACACGATGTCAATCCTACAGAAAAAAAACACTGGAATGGGCAATTATTTGTGTAGCACTTTTTTATTTATGCCGTAAATCCTTCGAAGGCGTAGGGAATATTGTCATTGGTACAAGGACAGAAATAATAGACACTCTCTATTAAGATGTTGTTTATCTGTCAGTGCTCACTGCATTCCTAACTCTGACACTGGCCTTTCTGCAAATGTCTGCCAGGGGCAGGGCTGAGTGTTTTGTAGAAGGATCGTCAGAGCGAGATTCTTCTGTAAGACATCATCTGCGCGGCCATATTACCACGCACAGATAACGCTGTCTTCTCACCTCACTGCCTTGCTGCTCAACTCTTTAGTTTGACATTTCATTTGCACGCTAAAGAGCCTTATCAGAACCTTCTCTTCCCGCTGAGTGCCTTCTCTCCACGTCGCTGATTATATCTACTGTACTTTGCTCTTGGAGGTCAGGGTATGAGAGACACAAGGCCACCAGGGAGCTGGGCATACCCTGGTTACCAGTGAGGCCTCAGTGTGGCTATTGGCATTTCACCGTAGATATAAATGAACTTGTATGTGCCACGGAGGTAAAAAAACACACGACCCATCATCATGTTGACGTGGCGGCCATCTTAGGTGAGATTCCTCTCACAATCCATAGAGGGTTAGCCCACAAGCAGTTATAATGGTCATCAATCTAAATAATGCATCGTTTTATGGCATTGTGATTATTAAAAAAAAATCATATCCTAAATTGTTATCGCATTGGGTGTGAATTTACTACTTCTTACTCCAGTAGGATAAGATGTTTGTAAATTATATTTAAACATGTTTATGTCACAATATTCTATGATGTTCCAGTCTTCTTGTCTTTTCCTCTATCACCCCGCTGTTTGTAGGCTGTCCCGTTATTTATTTAAAAATGTGGATGACACTGTAACAAACAAATGGCTCAAAGCTAAGAAAATGATGTGATGGAGTTATGACAATGTATCCCTCTGCTATCATTGCGGTCACAAGTGACTACACACCTTGCTGCAGTGTTATGTCGCATCTATGGTCCCACCCCACTGTAGGTAATATTTAGTGCGACAATTAACACGGTGACAGCATTGGGCAATTTCTGGGAACCTTATACTTCTACACAAGGTGCACAATCCCCTTAATTGCATAACTACATAGCAATGCATTGAACTCCGGCTACCCCCAGTTAGGAATCGAATAACAATGATTTTGCACAAGTAAGTATTACAAAATTCTTCCCCTGAGTTTTTTTTCATGTTTGCCTTCAATTAAGGAGTGAGGCAGCTTGCACGGAAACCGCTGATGGGCGCCGGAGACAATAAACTTTAAAACCAATAGATGTAATGGCAGATAGGAACCACCAAGGCACACCTGGCCGTTCGTTGCCTGCCTTCTCACGCAGCAGCACGGCCCTGACGGAGCATGACTGTAATCGCAAGAACATGTGACCATGGGCGTCGCAGAAATGTTTCCAGGGGGGGGGGCTAACCTGGCAAATGAAGGGGCGTGGCTAATGTTAATCAATAGGGGGCGGGGCTAAAATGGCAGACAATCAGGATCGGGTAATGTTCAGGCCAAGCTGAGTAAAACAATCATGGCATGGCCAATAGGTCTCGCCTTTGGGACCTTATAAGTATTTAGTTATGCAGCAGGTCTCAAAGGCGGAACGTATTGGCTATGCCAATGCTTGTTGTTATATCTGAGTATGTTGAGAGGCAAGGGAACTGGGTCTCGATGTCAGGTTGGGAGCACAGCAATGATCTACTCAATTTGAATGCGTAGGTAATACAACTGGAGGCGTGAAATGAATGGTTCACTACCAGGAATAACAGGAAGGTAGAAAGTTAGGCTGGTTAGAAAGGTAAGGAGGAGTAGAGGCAGGCATGGTGGTGAGGGGAGAAACAGATGCATGCTAGGAGAGCTCTGTGAGGGAGGGAGGCGAAATGGGAAGAGGCACTGAAAGGTGAGTCGGGTAAAGACCGTAGTGAGGCAAACAGAAGGGTAGCAATGGGGTGAAGGGTAAACAAAGAAGTGAGGTGTAGAAGAAAAAGATTCAGGAGCAGAGACAGGTAAATCAAAGCTGGAGAGGGGAGAATAACGCAGTCGTAGAACGTGAGAGGGCCAGATAGTGATAGCTGAGGAAGAGGGAATAATAAAGACTGGGGTAGAAAGGTGAGGTAGAGGGTGCGTTGATATAAAGGAAGTGCAGAGATGTGTCAGAGAGATGTTACTGAAGAGGAAAAGAAGTAGAGGTATTGAGAAAGGAGTAAGGTACTAAAAGAAGTAAGGGGGAGAACAGAGGTAGAACGAGTGAAAGGGGAGAGAACACGTAGAAGATGAATGGCAGGGTAAAGTGAGCGATCAGGCAGTGAGTGTGAAGAGTGTGATACAGAGGGATATGTGGCAGTGAGCGCGAGGTGTGGGGTACAGAGGGATATGTTGTGGCAGTGAGCGCGAGGTGTGGGGTACAGAGGGATATAAGGCAGTGAGCGAGAGGTGTGGGGTACAGAGGGATATGTTGTGGCAGTGAGCGCGAGGTGTGGGGTACAGAGGGATATAAGGCAGTGAGCGCAAGGTGTGGGGTACAGAGGGATATAACGCAGTGAGCGTGAGGTGTGGGGTACAGAGGGATATGTTGTGGCAGTGAGTGCGAGGTGTGGGGTACAGAGGGATATAAGGCAGTGAGCGAGAGGTGTGGGGTACAGAGGGATGTGTTGTGGCAGTGAGCGCAAGGTGTGGGGTACAGAGGGATATAAGGCAGTGAGCGAGAGGTGTGGGGTACAGAGGGATATGTTGTGGCAGTGAGCGCGAGGTGTGGGGTACAGAGGGATATAAGGCAGTGAGCGAGAGGTGTAGGGTACAGAGTGATTTTAGGCAGTGAGCACGGGGAGTGGGGTACAGAGGGATAGAAGGCAGTAAAACACAGGGTCGGGACGTCCTGCCAGACATGATTGGGTGCATACTGGCAGATAGATATGTTATTGACACGCAGCCGCGGCCCGTGGAGGGAGTTCCGTGGAGCGGTAGGGCGGGGCGGGAGAGGGGCAGGGTGGAGGGTTCTAAAAATTGGAATATGGATAATTGCAGGCAAGTAAACAATTAAATAAATAAAACGAATTTCGTTGCGCGCCCTGCATCGCAAAATGCAATGCAGGACGCGCAACAAAATTCGTTTTATTTATTTAACTGTTTACTTACCTGCAATTATCCATATTCCGGTTTTTAGAACCCCCCACGCTGCCCCTCCCCCACCCCACCCTACCGCCCAACGTAACTCCCTCCACGGGCCGCGGCTGTTGACACGTGACTGTCAATTCATTCATTCAGAAGACCCCTTGCTCTCAGGCTACACAGTGTTAGAAGGAGGTCTTGGTGTCCAGACCTAGTTTGCCACTTCCCCTTAGGATGCAGCCTGCACTTTCACCTATGGCTGATTAAGGAAAGGACTGCAGGAACCAGAATGCCATTGAGCACGAGTTTGAAGGGGGTGGGTGTATTTCCGCACCACCTCTAGCAGTGGTGATGTCAAGTGGCACTCGAGGCAGAGCCTGTTCCGTTTCATGGCCTTAGGGAGAAAAACCCGATCATGGCACAAACAACACTGCTCTGTGTCCGCTGGTCTCGGCAGCGCATACCCAACCTGCTGAGCTGCCTCATTGGTTCAGGGTGGGATGTATGCTTTCGCAGCTCAAACTGGCCATTGTCATTCTGTGTGTGATAATCAGCCACAGACAGAATGACAATGGGCGGGAGGGGCTGCGAGGAGGCGTGCAAGGCGCCCCATCAGGGAGTTGAGGCCTCTGGCAGGCAACAGCTCTGCTTCCTACAGGGTCTAAAATTACGGACAAAAGGCGTCCATAAAAGCATGGGTGTCAGCAGGGGGGCAAGGAGGGGTACTCCAGGGGAGGGCAAGCGCCCCTCCTTGCCCCCCCCTGCAGACGCCCATGCATGTGACTAATGAGTCAGTCAGGCGCTTTGTTCCCTCTAAGATGGGCGCCCGCACAGAGTGATTGCTCACCGGTCATAAGAGGGTTGGTTAAGGACTCGCGTTACAAAGCTTTTCCTGTAACATAAACGTTTATCAGGAGAAGACATCTTGGCATGGGAAGCTGTACAAATCAACTACAAACTGGAGAAGCAGGTACAAGTTCGTTCAGCTCCCAGAAAATAGAGGAAACGTGCTTGCTTTTGTCGCTATTCGCATTTTTAATGCATTTCTGGTTCCAGTATTTTTAGGATGCTATGGTGCATCTCTGTAATTACTCTGCAGATCTAAACACTTCCCAGTCTCCACTCATTCCACTTCCCAGTTCCCCTAAGTTTATTTGAGCACCGCCAAAGACCTCTTGACACCATCTGTCACATACGAACAAGCCGTACTCCGAGAGGTTAAAGCTCTCACTACCCCTAGACCATTCAACAATACATCTAAGAAAGAGATGCTTGCCATAGAATCCTTAGCAAATGACCCCACTATTGTAATCAAACAAGCAGATAAGGGGGGAGCGACCGTGATAATGGCTGCCTCGGACTATGACACAGAATGTCTCAGACAATTGAGTGATAGACACTACTACACTCCTATTGCCATGAACCCTACACAACGCCTTAAGAATATCACCACGGGCATTGTTGACTCAGCCGAAAGCCAGGGTTGGTTAAGTAAAAAGGAGGCTCTATTCTTAAATAAAAAAGATCCTAAGACCCCTTACTTTTACATTCTCCCCAAAATCCATAAGGGTATCACACCTGTACCAGGGAGACCTATCGTCTCTGGTATAGGCCCGATCTTGGAACCCCTATCACAGTTTTGTGATCACTTCCTACAACCATTGGTGAAACTCATACCTTCCTATCTGCAAGATACCACAGATGTACTACGCCTACTTGATCAATTTGAAAGGACAGATGAGATTGACTTTCTGATCACCCTCGATGTAGAAGCCCTCTACACCAACATCCCTCAGAGGGCTACTCTTCAGGTGATCAAGGAAGATCTAAACTCAACTAACTGGGAATCAGCTACACCACCTAGCTTTGTCATGGAATGCGCTACACTGGCGTTGACTGAAAACTTTTTTGAATTTAAGGGGTCACTTTACCACCAGACCCAAGGTACGTCAATGGGGAGTACCTTCGCCCCCAGTGTGGCATGCCTGTATATGGCAGCTTTTGAGAGACAACACATTGACAATGACTCCAACCCCTACCATGAGAATATCATGATTTGGAAACGTTTCATCGACGATATCCTTATCTTTTGGAAAGGGAATTCAGAATCCCACAACGATTTTTTGCAATGGATAAATAATCTTAATCCATTCTTAAATTTCACCATCACTGTCTCCCCTACACAGATCTCCTTTCTAGACCTCACCATCAAAATCGAGACAGGTCACTTGGTTACCTCCATGTATAGGAAAAGCACCAATCGCAACAGCCTCCTACATTTCAATAGCCATCATCTCAAATCACTCAAAGAAAACTTACCTTTTGGACAATTCCTGAGGATAAGAAGGAATTGTAGCAGAGTGAATGATTTCAAAGTTGAATCCGAGATCCTGGCTACAAACTTGGTAGCTAGAAACTATCCACCTAAGAGTATTACATTTGCAAAAAAACGAGCACGCAACAATAACAGAGATGCACTTTTGGAACCCAAAGTCGAGAAGGTGTCTGAGACAGAGACGCTCACTTGCGTCACTACCTTCACACCCATTTCTAATAAACTTACCAAAGTCCTGAAAAAAAACTGGGGCATCCTAAATACAGGGTCTTTAGATCTAACACAACCACGTTTTGCATTCAAACGTTCAAGAAATCTTAGAGATATGCTTATTAGGACGAGGCCCAGACCCCAACCTACCATCAGACAGACTACACTCTGGCAGCTACCAAAAGTCACCGGTCATTATCCCTGTGGCTCATGTACGGCTTGTGCTTTCACTTCCGCACATAAGACAATCACATTAAATGGTACATTTGTCTGGGAAATGAGAAGCCACACCAACTGCAATACGGCTAACTGCATTTACTTACTCACTTGCCATGTGAGCTTCACTACGTGGGCATGACTACTCGACCCATCAGATTACGCATCTCAGAGCACCGCAGCAACTTTCGCTGCCACAGGAACAACACCAAAATGTGTGCTCATTTTTTGGAAAAAGAACATTCTCCAGATTCCCTGAAATGGGTGATCCTGGAAACTACACAGAATTCCACGAGAAACAGCCTGTTCACAAAGAACAAAGATGGATACATCGCTTATCCACAGATGACAGAGGTCTTAATGATAACATTCCCTGGAGCACCATCCAGACCTAGGTGCTCTCATGAGGGTTTATGAATTTTATACTTGAATACATCTTTGCCCGGCAGTGCCCACACCCACATACATCCTTTAAACCCATATGTGTTATGACTGTGGCCCCCTCATCCTCACTAACATTCTTTACTTGAACCTCATTTGACCAATGCATGTGAGTAGCCTCTTCTATTTTATCTCCCACACGTTGTGTTTGCAACACACTCACCAAACCTCTCAACTCGATCCCCTGTGTACTTTTCTACACGACTCCACATAACCATGTGCGCCCGATAGGGTCATTATGCCATTATACTTGGTTTTTATACTTATCGTTCCTCATAATGAGTTTACTTCTAAGATGTAAACTAGAAACAATACACACGCTTTTATCTGCACCTTAGTTGTTACAGTATTTTTTCGGGATTCGTACCCGAGCCACATCCCCCTTGATTTCTCACATATTCCTTTACTCTAATCATGTAATGACCTTTAAATCGATAGTCCTGGTTTCTTAACCATTCCCTTGGTGCCATGACAACCCTTACTTCTGGTTGCATTTTCAGTTAAACATACTCCATTCCAAGATGGCCGCGATACTAGCACACCTCTTGTACTTGATGTACATCGTAATTCCGCCCACTGCTCCTCACACGTGATCGTCACAACAGCTTTAAACCCGGGTAAGAAAGTTTACCGTTACCTCCCGGGACCCGGTGAACAGGGCAGGTCTACTACTGGGCATATCGCGCACCAACTGTAAGTACCACTTTGACAGAGACTCTCTTTCATGTGCCAAGTCGCGCCTCTGCCTATATACTTCCGTTACACGATAGCGCTACTCACACCGCACGGTGTGCCACTCCTGGGGCCCCCGCGTAATGTTTACTACAGCTGGGTGACTTACTTCAATTTAACATTGCCTCTTTTTAGACGGAGAAACCTATACTACTTGAGCTCTCTACATCGAGCTCGTTTCAGGCACCCATACGCCCTTTAGAGTTGTTTTACAATGCCTCACGAGTCAACTCTCCATAGATAACAACAGCGGCTGCCATAATTCATCAAACCACTTGTTTAGCCCTACCATTTTCTGCACAGCATGCAGCCACATAATTAGCTCGCTTTCATCTATATATAGACAATCAGATTTGACATTTTCCAACTCAGCACTGATGTCCCAAAGAGACTCTTTATCTTTCTATGTCAATATACATGCTGTATACATTTTGTATCCTTTCTAGCCCTAAAAACTTTTTAGGCATCAGGCACTATGCATTTACCACCGGGTACTGTTGAAGCCTGGGGTTCTACTGAGTAGGGTGAGTACCTAACTTAGTTTCTGCTGCTTCACTGTATTCTATAGGGACTTATAGGCACAATAGCTCACTATGGAATACCACCACTCGTTATTTTATCATTTTAACTTCTCACGTAATGATGTTCACTTCATAAGGTTTCTGAGTAGAAGTCAGAGTCACTGTTAGATTGTGCGGTTGATCTTTGTACCACTCCAACTTGATCGATACCTATATGTTTTTTTTGTCTCCCTCAATAGGTAGATCCAGGTACTTTAACCATCTGACACCCTTTTTTCGTGAGTAGATAAATTCACCACATATGTTTTAGGTGTAGAACAACAGTCTTGTCTAGGTACTGAAGAATCGCAAGGATACACTTCCTATAGCGAGAAACATGTTGACCCACACTGAGTAAAACAAGGATCTACACTCTACGAGACATTATTCTCGGGCTAGTGCCTTGTCTTCCGTTCTTTATTTTTAATTAGGGTAGGAGACCCCCAGAATAAAACTTGTTTATGTCAGGTACTCCTTTCCCTATTTTAATTCACTACACTATTCTACACCTTCTAGCCCCCACACCTGCACTTCACCATACGGCATCCGGATAAGAAGATCTCCGATAAAGAGCCCCTATTACAGGGAGCCCGTCGGGTATTGCACCGCCGACCCGACGAGGAGCAGCCCATATGATGAAGCATGACACCTGCAAGGGTGTGTGAGGGCATTACTATCCGGAATATGGATTTCCCACACAGACCCCATTTCTCGGGCTAGTGGGACTCCCTGTCTTCTTTGACTCTGTACTCCTAGGTTTTTCACATGAGAGGAACAGCATAAACTTGTTTTGTATAAGCTCTTGACACCAGGCCACAATGCTGTGGAAAATGTGTTTGAATTGGGACTTCTTAATTGACACCTGCTTTTAGCAGAGATATGCAGCAGCCAGTGCTCTTGCAGGCTTGTCCACGTCTTAATGCACAGTGGGGATTCATAGGGCAGTGCAGTACCGGTGATTGGGCGGCGCTACCTTTGGCTTCTGCAAGGGAAATATTGCCAAGAATTTCCTCACATTAATTTTCCACAAATCTTCTTTTGCGGTGATGAGCGAGAGCAGGAATGTGGGTGAAATGGGGAGAAAGGTGAAAAGTGAGAGTAAAAGCAGGACTGACATAGTGAGCATGTCAGAAGTCAGCATAATAACAATAGAAGCTGGGAGCAACAGAGAGAGCGCTGGGGACAATTAAAACCAATAGTGTTATTAAGATAAAGATCAGAGAAAGAGATGAAAAAGTCAGTATTAGAAAATGGGTTCTAGAGAAAGAGCAAGTGTGACTGTAACCAATCAAGTGGGTTACAGAATGCAAAAAATACTGATTTAACTAGAAAGCAAGTATTGCAGAGCGAATGATGAAGCTGGAGCGCGCGGAGGTATTTTAAGGAAGTCAGAGAGGAAGTGAAGAAGAGAGTGTGCTGGCACACATAGGGAATTAGAAAGGTAGAACAAAAAACAGGACGTGCAGCACAGTAGGAGAAAGTAAGGTAATCCTTTGAGGGTCACTGCTAGGTCAGAAGTATCTGAGTGGTGTTGAGGATACCACAGGTTTGCCATCTCAGGAGGTATTCAATGAACCAGAAAATCTGTCAAACTGCACATAGGACTGAGAAAACAGGGATGGCAGTAGTGAAGACATAAAGAATGCATACAGTTCACCGAAGAAGGAAGACGCACCTATCTCATTGGTGTCACCTAACATGACAGTTCAATCAAAACATCTTCAAATGAATGAATGAATAAATTGGCATTTCTAGAGCGCATGGCTACGCGAAGGCAGCCCAGCGCTTGAAGCGGTCCACTCATAGATCTCCAAAACGGTCTTCAAGGGAACAAAAAGGTTTTTATAAGTTTTCAAAAGATCAAGTAATTGGCCTCCAAGCAAATGTGAGTGGGGAGTTGGTTCCACAATTTCAAGACATTATAGAAGAACAGATGACCTCCATTTCGGGACCTTTTTATCCTTGGAACTGCCACCATGTACTTATTACCTGAGTGCAAGGACCTATTGGGACCATAGGGAGAGATGATAGACTGAATAATGGGCGGCCCCTTACCTGTCATGGCCTATACAAAACACAGAGCTTTAAACTGCACTCTCTCCGCAATTGGGAGCCAGTGAAGAGTGGCAATAGAAGGCTTTGATGATTCACAACTAGAGACATCCATAAGCAGGCGTGCTGCGCAATTTTATGCAGTCTGCAATTTTTTAATGGTAGAACATGGAGATCCCAGATAAAGGGCATTGGTGTAGTCAAGTCAAGCCAGAACTTTAATTGTAATACACAACCTTCCATGGCTTTCAGAGACTAAACACCTACTTCTGCAAATCCAATATACATTCTGAATAAAAGCAGCCTGAATGCTCATCTAGATAAGAGGTAGGTGAACAGTGCACCATAACAACACTCCCGCAATGCTGAGACCCTGCATGCCAGCGGAGAGACATCCCAAAGACAGGCAGCCCCACCTGGCACTTCCAATATGCAAGAAATCCCGGCGAGGAGGAGAACCATCAATTGGGGAGTTTGAAAGGAAAAAGGGCGTATCTTTAGTACCTGGAGCTGGAAATTCTCTAAGGCTGGATGACATATTCTTGAGAATTTTAAAACATAAGCCAATCTTCTGCACCTGCCGAGCGAAATCTGGTTTCCTTCACTGATCTCCAGGCAGAAAGAAAAGAAATTCTACACAGTTGTATTTACGAGCCCTGTGAGGGGCCAAGCGATATACTTACTTTAATGCTTTTTGCATTAATGTAGATGCATTGCCACGGCCCCTAACAGTGCTCTTGAACGCAGCTTCCCCTGGGTGCCACGCCTGCCCTCAGGGTTGGCATAACGCTGTAGGAGGCAGGTTCCATGTACAAGTCCCCATATGGGGGTTTTAATTGATGCACTACCAGGTGCAGGACAGTGTAATTAACTGAATGCAATAACAATTAAGACATTCGCATTGTTCACACCTTTGACATTACTGAATTGTTCTCTCGTCACTGCACTAAACAAGTCGATCTTGTGCTGCGGGGCATTTTGCCTGCATTTTAACTTTTATTTAGATTTGGGGCAGGTAGATCTACAACCAATGGAAACAGGCAGATTGGACCTGTGTATAGTAGATTCATGCAAAATTTCTGTAGAAAATGTCACAAGAACAAAAGACCTTCTGTATTAATTAGGCAGAATTGCCCAAAGTTTTGAGATTGTTTATCGTGGAATTGCAATTTGTGGAATAAGTACATTTTCTGGAAGCAGGATTGGCACTCCTACACATTAAACAATATTCAGAACATGCAACAGAATCATCTTCAATGAAATTATATAATTTATTGAGAGACTACTAATGTCACCATGTCTACCCATATCCCTACATGCTTAAACCTCACACATCATGTTGACGTTTATGTGTGCACTTTTTTCGTAACTTTAACACTTTATTTTTGGTTCTCCACTTTATTGCTAAATATGTTAAATTGCAATTTCTACATTAAAATGTGACCAATTCAATTTTTTAGAGTTTTTTGTTCTACGGTTGAGTGTTAAATCGGCAAGTCTCTAACAACACCAAATTTGCAGTTTACCTGATCTATTTATTGAGTATGAGAAGTGCTGTGGTTCTGACAGTGGAGCCTTAGCCTGCTCTGCCATGGGAAATCTCTGCTGGCATGTCTATTATATGGCTGTCAGGTCACAGTGGCCGTTGTACAGTCCTTAGGTTTCATTTAGGCCCTGGCAAAATTTCAATAACACCAGCATAATTTGCTTAATTTTGGGAATTTCACATTATGCTTGTTTCTGGAAGTTCCTGAAATTACGCGGTTAGACCACGTTGCATAAATAAACTGGACTTCAAGGGAAAAACTAAGCAGGGAAGGTAGGGAAAAAAAGGAAAAAACAGAACCAGGCTTCTATTGTTTGCGGCAACTTTATTTCTGGAAAGTGTTAAACTTCTCTCTGTCCAACCAACGAGAACTAAAATCTGGAAGAGGAATCTAAAAAAGGTCGGTCCTTACTCACTCACAACAGGCCAGTCCTAACATCCTTCTTCCCCCTTAAGGCATAACCGATGTACAAGTCCTAACTAACCATTACTTCCATGTCATGATCATGGTACTAGACAAACTCGCTCCCATACAATTGAAAAAAATCTCCACAAAGGACTCAAAACCTTGGTACGATGGTAGGCTAAATGAAGACAGATGATTGCTAAGATTAATTGAACGACGATGGAGAACAGCACCTTGCTCTGACCACCTCAAGCTACAAAAAACCACCAGAAACTCATACTACACAAAGATCCGATGATTAAAAGCAGTCTTCTTCAGTGATCAATTAGTCCAAGCCAAGAACCGTCCCAAAACATTATTTGAACTAATCAAAACTCAAGCTAAGGGGGGGTCACCCTCCCCCTAAAGCTAAACCAGACTCATCACCCAGCTGTGAAGAATTTTCTTCCTTCTTCACTTTGAAGACAGAAAATATAAAGACAGACTTGCTCAACAACCTTATATCTCTCTCCTTCTTCACTTTGAAGACAGAAAATATAAAGATAGACTTGCTCAACGACCTTATATCTCTCTCAGACACTCACATGGTCTCTTCCTCACCCCTGCCAGGAGCCCTACTCATAGGAGGCACAAAGTTCGACCTCAAAAACAACGCATCCAGGTCCTCCTTTAACACTTACAGTGACAAATCTATACTAAAAATGCTTGTAGCCCTGAATCCCTCCAACTACTTTATAGACTTGCTTCCCGCAAATTACATAAAAGACTTCATTCCACTATTACTACCTATGTGGATCAATATTATTAACTCTTCTCTCCTTCAAGGAACCATCCCTGAAATCCTTAAAGCAGGGCAGGTAACCCACATTTTAAAGAAGCCATCGGCTGACCCCTCGTACCTCAATACCTATCGTCCAATATCTAATATTCCCACTTTGGCCAAACTCCTAGGAAAATGTGTGCACATGCAGCTTGGCAACCACATTAATCAATTCAACCTGCTGAACCAACACCAATCTGACTTCCGTGCAGGTCACAGCACTGAATCAGCCATGCCCCACATAATTGATGATGTATTTAAAAATCTTGACCAAAACGAAGCATGCCTACTTATCTTGCTTGACCTATCTTCGGCCCTTGAAACCGTCAAACATGACAGCCTGCTAGATCTCCTGAAACACAGAATGGGATTATCGGGACCTGTTCTAAACTGGTTTACCTCCTTCCTTCAAAACTGATCACAAAGATTCAAAGCTTTTCAGTCCTTATCCAAGCCCGTACCAGTCACCTTAGGAGTCCCACAGGGTTTGTCCCTCTCGCCGACGCTCTTCAACCTATTCAATGGAACCACTCACCGAACTTCTCAGCTCATCTAATGTACATTACCACATGTACGTAGATGACAAACAACTTTATATAAAGATCCACTCACTAGATGACATCAAATCTCTTAAGGCAACACTTAAAAAAACACAGACCTGGCTGGCGAAAAATCATTTGAAACTAAACACCCTCAAAACGGAATTCTCCTTATCGCTCCACCTAAGCAATCTACCAACATTCTTGAATGGATGAACCACCTAACAGCACACAATGGTCAACCTCTTATTATCGACTCAGCAAAATCGCTGGGACTAACGTTGGACAGAAATCTAAACATGCAGAAACACATCAGCGCCTCTACAAAAGGAGCACGTTTTCAAATGAACACCTTGAGAAAATGTAAACCATTCCTCCCTGCAAATGACTTCAAACGGGCAGTCCAAGTACTTCTAATCCCAAGAGTGGAATATGGAAGTGTCTCTCTCTATGGCCTCCCCAGATCGACGACGGCCCCTCTACGAGCCTCAATCAAATGCAGCTGCGAGATTCATAACAGGCTCCAAAAGGAATTGTCACATCTCCCCTGACCTTAGAGCCCTCAACTGGCTACCTTTCGAGGCCAGAATTCATCCAAAAATTGCATGTATGACGCACAAGGCCACACACCACAACACCCCGAGTTACCTAGCTCAGAAACTGGTGCTCTCTTGCGGTAATAGATCCTCCAGGAGTTCAAGCAACCTTGTACTGAAGCCACAAGGTTTTGCCAAGAAAAAGACATACAACCGGTCCTTCTCAGGGTTGGCTCCGAGGATTTGGAATGCTCTGCCCCCAGATACTAGACAGAACCCCTCTACTGCCTCCTTCAAAAAAGAAGTGACATTTATCCTCATGGCCAAATTCATATGAACTATGTTTATCTCTTGTAATTTTGCTGCTATTGTGTATCAGATGTTTGTATCAGATGCTGCTTTGTTATATTATCACCTATATTTTTCCACACTTGTTTTTGGTTGCTTACATCTACCCTGTAAAGTCCTCTAATACCCGCAAGGATCTTGTTCGCGCTATACAAAACCTTCAAAATAAATAAATATATAAAGAGGAAAATGGCTGTTTTTGTGCAGGAAGGTGCCCCTTCCTACCCAAAAACAATTCTGTATGCAATGCAGACACCCTTCCACCATGACGCAAGGATGCCTGTGTTGGCACTATCCAGCAAATCTTGAGCCAGCTCAGGGGGAAAGGACAGGAATGTACCAAATTTCATGCATGCGCTGCATTTCATATATATTATGCCTCCCCTGAGCAGGCGTAACTAGAAGAAATATTTGAACTTCTCCTCATTTTGTCCTCTTTCCATGTGTGCTGTATTCTGCAGAACACATAGCAAGAGGGAAACCCCTTTCTAGATTGTTTTTGTGCAGGATGGTGCCCCTTCCTGCACAAAAAGAATTCTGCCCGCAACAGAGGCACATGGTGCAAGGGTGCCTAAGATGGCGCTAGGCAGCAAATTTTATGCCAGTGCAGGGGAAAAGGACAGAAATTAACCATATTTCATAAATACAGTGCACTCCTGCCCTTTTACATTGTCGTAAGGCAACGCAGCAAGAAGACTTGCAGCCCTGCCCTATGCCAATTCCTCATAAATGAGGCCCCTAGTTTCTTTATCCAGCACTGCTATGAGAGACATGGCAGATCCAGATAGTAAAGTCGCACAATGTCCCCCCCCCCAGGTGCAAGAAGAAACAAGCCAAAAAAAAATATCTCCAACACACAGGAAGATTTCTTGCAATTGGTGATCATTTTACATTGTGCCTGCTCAGGTCTTTCATACTGTGCATTGTGGACATAGGCATGAACAATCATTGACAGTCGCCTCTCAATAGGGAGGGGCAGTTGCCACTATAACTTAGCAGTTGTGTGGCAGATGAACCACTGGGTGAAGGGTCAACACCGGAAGCTCTGCCTGTGGGAGCTTGGTGGTCATCCCACCTGTAAATGGAGTGATAGTGCTGCAGGTTTTTAGAGCATGAGGACCGCATTCCTATAGCGTTCCTACAGCTTCACATAACCCTTAATAAAGACACGAAGATTATTAGAAGTCCTTCCACTTCCGATTTCTTTATGCATTTGTGTTGTCTAGATTTTTTTTCTTTGGAAGAAAGTTTGGGGTACAATTTTGTTTTTATGTGTAAACACATTTAGAGAAAGTATGCTTCTATACATTTTTTTTCTAAGAAGCTAGTGTTGATGTGGGTTTATATTTGGCTCAGAAAGCTCATTGTGCTGTGTGGTCTCTTTAGTAGTTGAGAGGAATCGATTTCTTAAGTATTTTTTATTTATGAAAGTGGTTTAGGTTTTACTATTTGGGGACATGCATTATTTTTATTGTAAGTCTAATCGAGTGTTGATTTATCTTTTCTTTATTTTGGTGTTTCTTTCACCTCTTGCCGGTTTGATCTCTTCTGCTCTACACTCCATTAATAAAAATGGTGTCCATTAAATGACTGACTTCCACGTCTTTATAAGTAGGTTCTTTTTTTTTTACAAATAACTAGAAATATTTTGTGAGACAGTTTAGCAGGAAATCTTACATGCCATTGAATTTATCTAATGTTCTCCTTTCTGCATTTACTGATCTTTAATCTTCCGACACTGCTGATGTCAGTAGGCCTTTATATTTATAGACCTTTTAAATCAAATATAGTATGCTGACATTGTTTGCAATGCTAATGCCAGGTGGCTTCTTCTTTTGCACAATATGTGCCTTGAAGCCAATGTTGTCACTGACTTGGTGCTCTCAATCGGTTATGCTTGAAACTTTCACATTTCAATTCATAAACCATGATTGAGTTTGAAGTTCATAGCTGGCTTCCGTGATAGGAATGTACTTCACTTGATTATTTAAGCTTGCAAGGAGCAAAGATGGTGGTGAGTTATGACTTCATTCACATAAATGTAGAGTCATATCTGACCTTCGGCTAGATGTTGGCATCATACTTGCATTGGTGAATTGTTGGCTATTAAAAATCTCATGAGATCTATGTTTAAATTGGTGAGGGATTGAAAGGATGAAGCTTTTGGAGTACCACAGACTGACTATGAGGTTGCATGGGGTGAGCTACCATATGTAGCTTGTCCTTGAAGAAAATGTTGATAATTACCTACTTCTCTGTTCAGTGGACAAGTCTGGTTGCCGCTCTGGACTAATACAGTTCTTCAGGGTCTTCAAGAATGCCTTGCTGTTAACAGTTGCATTGATGATCCTCTCAGTAGAGAGTGTCTGGGCATCTGCGATGACCACCAGCTTGTTGAGCAGAGTGGGTCAAGGAGCAGAGATCATCTGGGAGCTGTATGTATTTCCATTTTATTTTCTAACGGTACTCATACAATTGATTATTATACACACTATCATGGTTCAATTTGTTTGGCTTTCATGGAGCAGAATGTGAATGGGCTGTGAGTGTCATAAAGAAAGTGATCCTAGTTTATAGACATTACTTTACTATGCAGTGGCTGTGCTGTGATATATGTGATGTTGATTTCTGCTGGTAGGTTGATAAATGCATCCTTTCTGGGTTTGTACCACAGTCAACAAGGAGGTTAAAGTCCCTGTAGGTAGATGACGTTAACTAGTGTTCTAGAGGCTGCAGCAACAACTATTTCCATCACTATATGTGAACAACTTCCTTGAAACAGTTATGTACCCTGAAGATTTGACCCATATATTGTAGGGCATGCTTCCCATTATTAAGCAAAATGTTATCGTCATAGAGGAATTCATTTTAAGAAGCGGTTGTTTACTCTGTAGCCTGAAGATCTTCATAAAAACATGATCCCCATTGTGGTGAATGTCATACCAACAAGTGAATGTCTTCAAAGAAATACCCGACTACACTCAATATAAGCTCATGGTCCCCACTCTATGAAAGTTCCTTCAGTGTCCCACTGTGTAAGGGCCATATCAATAGCAAACATCACTACAGACACTTCAGAAATGTTCATATGACAGTGAAAAATACGTATAAGAATTTAGTGAACCATTCACCTGGCAGTAATTACCTTCTGAATCAAATGCACTTTTAACAAAGAGAGTCATAACACATTCTTTGATCAACAAATGCAAACTGGCTTCTCAAAATGTAGCAGAGATGTGATAAAGAAATTTCTGGTTTTAAGTTATTTATGCCTTATTTTGCTGTTGTTTTTTGTTTTTGGTGGTTGTTATTTCATAGGAATGATTACCAGAGTGAAGGTTGATGGTATAAGATCATCTCCTCTTCTGCATGGCACCTGCTGTCAAGGGAATAGGCTGCCAGGGCTGTTGTGATGGTCATGAAAGAGGGAGCTGGAGAAGAGTTACGAGAATCAGAAAGCCGTAGATGCTACAGGTCCTATTCACATAGGGATTCCTGGTGGGCATAAACAGTTTTACAAATACAGTACCCCAAACTAAGAAATCCAACTGAAGTGGTGGATAGAGGGCAGTCCGAGAAATAGTTTGTGCTGGAATTTGGGACCAACTACAATCATGGACGTTTGTGGAAATCTCCAAACTCTGGTCCAACCCCTTTCCGCCCAAGAAGTGTTAACAGAAATATTCCAGCCCAGGGAGCTTATGTAATGCAATGTAAAAGGACTTGTAGAGTGAAAACTAATAACCTGTGAGGGTTTCTAGACGCTGAGTAGGTGCAGAAGGTCAGGAACATCAGACAAAGAGCCATGTCTTCAGTTTCTTGCAGAATGTTGTGAGTGTGTTGGCTGTTCGGATGTCCTTGGGGAGGGTGTTACAGGACTTTGCTGCTAGGTAGATAGATGCATGAGCGGCCTCCTGCCCTGCGTCTGTGGATTCTAGGACTGTGTACAAGTGACAATGAAGCCAATCGGAAGTTGTGAGTTGGCTGCTGGAAGTGCAGATGGGGGTTGAGGTAGAAGGGTACATTCTGAGTAGTGCTTTGTAGGCGAGAATAAGCATCTTGAAGTAGCAGATTTTCTTGATGGGGGACAGTGCAGTTCCCTGAGGTGATGGGAGATGTTGGTGTGTTGGGATAGATTGAGAATGAGTCTTGTAGTGGTGTTTTGGATGACTTGGAGCTTGTGCATGAGGTGAGCGGGTAATCCTTAGTAGAGGGCATGCCGTAGTCTACCCTGCTCATGATCAATGCCTGGGTGATGGTTGTCTAGTGTGCAGGGGGAGCAATTTGAAGATTGTCCTGAGCATGCAGATCATGCTGAAGCAGGCGAATGTGGTCGCATTGATTTGGGGTCTCATGGAAAGTTTGGTTTCCAGGATAATGCCCAGGGTACAAGCCCGGTCAGGGAAGTTCGGGTGGTACCCAGTCTGGTGGGCCACCAGGTGGTGTCTTAGAGGGAGCTGTTGGATCCAAAATCAATACTTCAGTTTTCTTGGCATTGAGTTTCAGGCAGTTGGTGCGCATACAGGTGATTTCCGCCATGCAGCGTTTGAAGTTGTTTTTGGTGTTGATGGGGTTTTCTGAGAGTAAGAGGACAAGTTGTGCATCATTGGCGTACAAGATAATGCTAAGTCTGTGGGAGCGGGTGATCTTTGCAAGGGGCGCAAGGTAGATGTGGAAGAGGGTGGGGCTGACGGATGACCCTTGTCAGTCTCTGCAGGTGATGTCTTTGGATTCAGAGGCGAAAGGCGGCAGCCTGATATATTGCGTTCCTACAGATAGAAAGGAGTGCAAACATTGGAGGGCTGGTTCTTTTTGAATTTCTGCGTAGTGGAGTCTGTTGATGACTGTGTAGTGGGAGACTGTGTCGAATGCGGTAGAGATGTCGAGCAACATTAGGGAAGTTGAGTATCCTTGGTCCATGAATTTCTGAATATTGTCCATTACAGCAATGAGGGCTGTTTTGGTGCTGTGGTTGCTGCAAAATCATGCGTGTGAGTTGTCAAGGAGTTTATACTGTTTGATGAAGCAGTAAAGCTGGCTGTTGTTGGCTTTTTTCAGGATTTATCTGGTGCAGGGAAGCAGAGAGATAGGTCAATAGTTGCTGAGGACTGGCGGGTCTGCGGAGGGCTTCTTGAGGGGAGGGGTGACCTCTTTGTGTTTCCAGGTATCCGTGGAAGTGGCTGTAGCAATGAATGTATTGATGATGAACTGTAATACTGGGCTTATTGGAATGCTGCTGAGGTTGACGAGGCGCTGTGGGCACCGATACGTGGGAGCACGTGAGTGGGTGGATCCCATGAACATTGTGGTTTCTTCAGTGGTCAGTGGGGTCCAGTTGTAGAGATTTGGTGCTGATGGGTGGGCTTGAGGTGCAAGCTGGAGGGTCATGGGTAGAGGTGAAGGGTCGATGTTCTTTTATGTTTGAGATTTTGTCATGGAAGAAGTCTGACAGTTGATTGCAGATGTCCCGCTATGGGGTGATGGAGTTGTATGTGTCTTTGGAGTCGGTAAATTCTTTGACGATCGTGAAGAGTCTTTAGGTTTGTCGTTGCTGGCTTCAAATCTCTGGGTCAAGGCCCTCTTCTTGGTGTCTATCAGCTCTTGGTGGTAGGATCTGAGCACGTCCTTGTAGTTGCTTCTGCCCGAGGGTCTTTGAGATGATCACCACTTCCTTTCCAGCTGTCTGCAGTGTATCTTGGAGTTCTTGAGGGTGTCTGTGTACCAGTTTGCCTGTTTTCATGTTTTCTCGGATCTGTTGTTTTTGAGGGGAGCAAGTCTGTTGGCACAGGTGGAGAGCTAATCATTGAGACACTAGGTGCTTCTGACAGTGTCGTCAGAGAGACTGGGTTGGTGTAGGTTTAGGGTATTGATTCATGCTTGTTGGGTGATGTTTTTCCAGTTGAGGTTCCGAGAGTGGGGGTGTCATTGTTAGCATTGTTAGCATTATCATAAGGTTGAGGATTTTGAAATAGATGATAAAGTGGTCTGTCCTGGTGAGCGGGAGGTTATGGTTGATTTTGTCTGTGTTGGAAGTGGAGAAAATGGTGCCTAAATTGTGGAGTGCTGTGTGCATGTGGCCAGTCATGATCTGTGTGAGGCTGATGTTGAGGAGGCTATCCAGAAGGTCGGTGATGCTGGGTTTGGTGGAATCGTACAAATGGAAGTTGAGGCCACAGAGGAGAAGAAACTTCTTGCAGTTGAGGTCAGTGATGAGGTTGCTGAATTACTGTTGTGGGCCCAGTGGTCAGTAGATGAGGATTCCTTGGTTGTTGATTTGATGTCCATTTGGACCTTGAAATGGAGGTGCTCGATGAAGGTGGCCACTGGGTCTTTGGTGATGGCACGCTTTATGTTGTCTTTGTGGATTATTGGAATGCCTCCTCTGGGTTTTGAAGTTCTGTCTTGGTGCAGGATCTTGTAGCCAGCTGGGATGGTGTTTGCGATGTCTGGGGCAGATGATGGGTTGAGCCTTGTTTCTTTGAGGAAGGTGAGGTCATGTGTGTGTGTGGATAAGTTCACATAACTCTGTGGCATGTCTGTGGAGGGAGCGGGTATTGAGTAGTATGTTGGTGGTTGGTGGTAAATGTTGGGTGAGTAGGTGTGATGTCAGAAGTGGAGCTGGGTGCTTGAGGGTGGGTGGGATGTGGATTAATATTATTATTCAGCATTTGTTAAGCACGTGGCTACCTGGAGGTAACCCAGCACTAGCAGCAACAGGCAGAGCAGGCTAGGTGGTTATAGGGCCACATTCTGAAACAGCCAGGTTTTAAGGGACTTCAGGAAAGAAAGATAGTGGGACACTGAGCAAAGGTGTGGAGGAATGATGTTCCCAAATCTGGCAGTGTTATATGAGAAGGAGCGGCCTCTGCACCTTGCCCTTTTTATTTTAGGGACTGACGCTAGGAATAAGTTGGCAGATTGTAGGCATTTCTTGGGGCGATAGAAGGTGATGAGAGAGCGATTAATAGGGGGCCCTTTTCCCACAAAGGGTCTTGTGGGCTACACCCAGGGATTGAAACTTCATTCTTTAATTAATTAGCAGCCAGTGTAGTGTCCTCAAGGCCGACTTGGCAGACTGAGTTTTTGTAATATTAAGCAGTAGCAGAGCTGCACAGTTCTGCATGACTTGCAGTTTTCTTATTGTTGACTTCGGGACTCCGAGATAGAGAGATTTACCGTAGTCCAGGCGGGACAAGAGCAGTCCTTGGGATGCACCATGACTCTCCTTGCCGTCATGGGTAGGAGTGGTAAAACTTTCCGGCGCAGTCTAAGGATGCCATAGCAGGATGCTGCCAGTTTCATTGCTCGGTGGCCAAATTTGAAGGACTTATCCAGCCAAACACCTAAACTTTTAATCTTAGTATTAGGGGCCAGAGGACGTCCGAGACAGTTTGGCCAGGACAGTCCGAAATCAGAGATAAAGCGATTGCTCATTATCATTATGTCGTACTTTAATCTCTGTGACCGCGTAGGGGACAGGGCCCCACCCCTGTCTATCCTGGTATTAGCGAACCGCAAATGGTTAATGCGGTATGTACAAGTGCTTTGTATACCGTTCTAGCTATGAATGCACTGTGTACATGTTATTCTGCATCACTACGCGGGTTCCATTTTGGAAGCGGTGGCCATCTTGTGATTGCCCTCACATAGGCTATAATGAAGCAAATACGGGCCTCACAGCACATTTGCCTTTCCATGACTCTTCTGTGACCTGGGCAGCTTGGCTCTGCTGCCCCAGGTCAAACTGGTCTCACGAGCTCCCCTTCCTCCGGCCACCTGTGATTAGCATCAGGGCTTGACACGCCATAAAGTCCTTTCATCCCACACAAGCCTCTGGCTAATCACTTTCACACCTGACTGTTCCTGCTTTATGACTTGTTTCTATCAACAGGAGCTGCCCGTGTTTTATTGGGGCCTATCGATATCTGATGTGGGATCTGAACCTTGCTGTGTAAATAATTGTGGGCTGGCTTAACTGGAATGTGGGATGGTCATCATGACTCTGCTCTTTCGTTTGAAATGTACACTTGTATATTGCCGTATCAGAAACCTAGGAATGTATGCCTGAAGCAGGAAAAAGTGTATTTAAGAAGAAGTCCGTTTCTATGATTTTTAGCAGTCTCCTGAGAACATACACGCTGTTGTACTTCTAGGATACCTGTAATTGGTCTGCAGCCAATAAATGAATCTTTGACTTCACCCAGAAGACTCTGTGTTTCTGTAGGTCTGGAACAGGGAGAACCCAGAAGTCATAGGGTGTGTGCCCCTGCACCGCTAGGACTAAAATACCCAGTACTTCAGTTTGGCGCCCAACTCGGGACGATTTCAGCGGTACCAGTCCAAGCCAGAGGTTCGTGAGGAGCTTCGTGTGGAAATTCCGGAGGAAGGCCGCCACTTCATCGACCCCTGCATGTCGACGTGGTCCGAAAGTCTTTTCTGCGAGGTTCTCCGCGTCCCGACGGCTACGAAGGACTGCTGCCCTGATTAATCGACCTGTTTTGGACCCTTGACGAGTTTTGATAGAGCGAAACAATCGAGAGAGTCTTCTGGTGACGCCATCGATCATCAATATTCAGTTAAGTATAAGTGGAGCGTCTCCCATTTGTTTGGTATCCCTCGGGATCGTTTTGATTTGGAAATTTGGAGTTTGCAAACGCCAAAGCCAGAGGACTCGTGTATTCACGAGACTATCGTAATCGATAATCCTTTGACGTTTGGATCTAGACTAGTGAGCGAAGATGCCTGGTTCTAGAATATTTGGTAGATTGTTTTGTTTGGGTTGTGGAAGAGATTTCCAGCTGGAGGAATCATGTCCGGTTCCTCCGGTTGGAACTCCAACTTATGAGCTCTATGTAAAACATGGCGTAGGCCCCATTGCATATAACGAAGTATGGATCCACTACACCAGAAAAGACGGTGTTTTAAAATGGCCCCAAAATGGTAGTTTCGATACCGATATTTTAGATGATTTGGAAATTAAATTGTTTAAAAAGAAAGCCCGGCCGGCGATGTTTGATTCTTTCCGCTTATAGCGGAAGGAAGCCAAACAGAAGGAAATTAAGCTAGCGAAAAAGAATAAGAGAGAGAAAGGTATGACGGTAATGCAAGCAGCTGTACAATTCAAGGACAATGAGGAGGAACAGATGAATGAGCAATTGCACAGACAGCGTAAGTTAGGGATCGACAAATGTTACCCAGCTTTACCGCACTCTAAACAGAATGAGTTAGAAGACAAGGAGAAAGATCCCCTGATGTCGCATTTGTTGAGTTCGCCACCCCCGTATGCTCAAAATGCCACGGCGCCTCCCCAGCTTGTGAATATGCCACCTCCAGTTAATATACTGCAAGCCTTCCCGCTACCGCCAGCTGCTTCGCAGCCGGCTCCTATCCCTATAGCGCAGCCCTCTCAAGGGCCGCCAGTTGTGTTTCCAACTGCCCCCGCGCTTCCTGCGACTTTGTCTAATTCAGCAGCTGCCTCCCCTGACACTCTTCCTTGCACCACTCCAGTACCTGTTTCTACATCCTCTTTTCTCCCCTCTGTTTATCCCCCTGTTTTCGCCTCAACTTCTCCTTCAGCGCGACAGCGTTTAGCTAATGTGGTTACTACGTTAATGTCGCCTCTCTTTGAGTCATCCGGTGCGACTCCTGGCTTACAGCGTAAGCAATTGCGCAGTCAATTGCCTAACCCCGATGAGAAAAAGGTAATAGATCGCATGGCGCGTAGATGGATTGTTTTCCCTTCACTATATGATGTGGAATCAGTTGTCAACGTTTTCCATCAATGGGATGCCCCAAAACAGAGGTATGTCTTTGAGAAAATGTGTGAAATTCTCTGTGAGGAATTGGATGATAGTGGTAAAGACCCAAGCCCGCAGGAGTTGTGTCGAGTGAGATTTGATTTTGGAACTGGTACCATTGTGGATCGCGATGTAGATAAAGCAGTTGCGGTTGTATTATCCTTCAGGAATGATGATTGTCAACAGTCATGGTTTGAACCTGATGTCCCTGTGGGAAAAAGGGTAAAAGCACACCAATATCCGATGCGTGAGGTTCCCCCAGTTTGGAGACCTGCTGAACCAAATGCTAATCCACCTGTCTTAGCACATTTTCAGCGTATTTGGGTACATGTTCCATGGAAAAGATCTGAGGTGTTAGCACTTAAGCAGACATTGCCTGATCCCCGTAAAAACCCTACCGGTTATTATAAGGAGTTGTCACAAACTGCAGAATCCTGTGTAATGAATCTGGCTGATATAGATATGCTGTTTGGGAATGTGGTTCCACAGCCTTTGTGGGGATCCATTCGTAATATGGATCATGCTGCAGAACTAGGGGACACATGGGCTTACATCATCGCTGCTGACACTAGACAGATTGGTGGCGCAAAACCAGAGCCTTTAATAGCAGAACTCCCTGGTAGAATCATCACGTACATGAAGACAATAATGCCCGCGATGCGCGTAAATTGGGATAAGCTAGCTGCATGCAAGCAGAAGAAAGATGAGACAGTGTCAGACTTCTTTACCAGGTTTGAAGAAACGTTTATTGACCACAGTGGGCAAGATATGAGTACTGAGGGTGGCCAACGGTTATTTGTGGATAAATTTGTGCAGAATTTACTTCCTGACCTGTGTAAAAAGTTAAAAGATTCAGAAAGTTCTTCGGCTGTTTCCTCTTCAGCGCAAATACTGGCTACTGCACAGTATTATGAAAACAGAGATAAAGACGAGAAAGATAGAACAGAAAAGAAAACGAAAGAACTAAAAACAAAGGTCCTTTTACAGCAGGCCTATCCGCCACGTGGAGGTCAGAATAATTATAGGCAACCCCAAGGTGTCTATCACCAACCCCCACAATTTCAGAACAATCAGCAAATGAATGGGTATTATCAACCACGTGTCCCTGTAGGTCCCAACCAATGTTCATACTGCAAAGAGGAAGGTCATTTTAAATATAGTTGCCCTAAATTGATGCAGCGTAACGGCAATATGTATGGCGCAAGAGGGAGGGGTGGTCAGCAAGCTCCTAGAGGCAGAGGGCGTGAGAATGTTCCCCAGAACGCGCGTCCTCTTCCGCCTCAAAATACCATCAATAGCTTTGATCAGCAAGCCAACGCGATTAGTAATACAGCTCAGTACTACAATAATGATTATTATGCAGAGGACGGCGATGCAGAAAATAATGATTACTAGGACAACCGTAGACAGAGAGAGGGAGTTGTTTCAGTGCCAGTGGATCAGAGCGGACCGTATGTTGAGGTGACTGCAGCAAATGTAACGGAGCCCTTTCTGTTAGACACTGGTGCTGCAAAGAGTTCAATCATGCATTCAAAACTCCCTGGCGCACCTTTGTCTGGTGATATAAATGTTTCAGTAGGTTTTTCTGGCGCCCCAGTTAGGAACCCGATTTCTAGTCCCATGTCACTTTCTATTGGACCTTGCGAGCTGAAAGCACCCCTGATCCTAACAACAGGTTGTGGTGAAAATTTGCTAGGGTTAGATTTGTTAAAAAGATTGCATGCTACACTGTATTGTTCACCGTCAGGAGTACAACTTACATTAGGCAGGAAAGTTATTTCCCGATGTACCTGTCTAAAAATACAATGCCGCCTGAATTGTCATCCCTTCCGGATGTCCTTTGGGCTACTGGTCCCAATGATGTGGGCCTCTTGGAGATACCGCCATACGTGGTAACTTTAAAAGCTAATGTCAGACTGCCACGTATTCCCCAGTTCAAGATCTCTAATGAAGGCCAGAAAGCATTGTTAGACATTGTCAGCGACTAGATTAATAAGGGTGTAATTGAAGAGACAAGAGGCAATGTTTGCAATAGTCCGATTTTGCCTGTCTTAAAACGAACGGACCCTTCACAGCCACCTGTTTACAGATTTGTGATTGATCTTAGAGAGGTTAATAAGATTGTTGTGCCACAGTTTCCAGTTGTCCCTGATATAACTGCCTTGTTAACGATGATTCCAGCCTCTGCTGCATGGTTTTCAGTGATCGATTTAAAGAATGCTTTCTTTAGCATCCCAATTGCAGAGGAGAGCAGGGACATTTTTGGCTTCAGTCTGGGAGGCCGAAGCTTCCGCTTCAAACGCGCTCCCCAGGGCTACTGTGAAAGTCCATCAATATACAGCCAAGCTTTGAAAGCGCAGCTTGATGCACTTGTTTTACCTAGTGGCGCTATCCTGATTCAGTACGTTGACGATTTACTAATTGCCGCGGATACTGAGAAGATCTGCAAAGAAGCCACATTATCATTGTTGCGTCATTTATCTGCTTTCCATCACAAAGTGTCACTCTCAAAGCTGCAATATTGTCGACAAGAAGTGACCTACTTAGGTCATCTCTTGTCGAAGGAGGGAAGGAAGCTGACCCAGAAAGAATTCAAGCCATTGCACAGTTGAGTGTGCCAAGAACACAGAGAGAAGTACGTGCTTTCTTGGGCATTACCTCATACTGTAGGCACTGGATCCCAAATTTTTCCTTGTTGGCAAAACCTTTGTTAGCATTAACATGCAAAGACACACCGAATCCTATCCCATGGTCTGAAGAGTGCCAGAAAAGTTTTGTGGAATTGCGCAATGCATTATGTTCAGCTCCTGTGTTGGGTACCCCTGACTACAGCAAGCCTTTTACATTGTATGTTCACGAGAAAGATGGTTGTGCGTTATCAGTGTTAACACAGCCTTTTGGCGACAGACCGCGCCCATGCGCATAGTTTTCATCAACCTTGGACCCTGTAGCGAGGGCATTGCCAAGCTGTCTGAGAGCGACAGCTGCTGCAGCTATGTCTATCCGACAATCTGCTGGTTTGGTAATGGACAACACATTGATCGTTATGGTTCCACATGCTGTAGACACATTATTAAACAGAACCAAGACACAACACTTGACTACTGCGCGATTATCAGGCTATGAGCTCACACTGTTAGCAAATCACATACACATAAAGAGATGCAACACGCTGAATCCAGCTAAGTTATTGCCAATTCCAGCAGACCTAGATGAGATTGAGCAACATGACTGTCTGTTCAGAACAGAGGAAGAGACGAAAGGGAGAGTAGATCTAAAAGATACTCCCCTGACTGAGTGTGATGGTACTTTATGGGTGGATGGTTCGTGTTTCAAGCTCCCTAATGGTGACATGACTGCTGCGTATGCTATCACGACTTTACACACGGTTGTGGAAACTGCACGTGTGCCACATAATTCGGCCCAAGCAGCAGAATTAATCGCCCTCACAAGAGCATGCGTGTTGTCTGAAGGAATGAGAGTGAATATATACACCGATAGCCAGTACGCCTTTGGCGTGGCTCATAGTTTTGGGCGATTGTGGAAAGAACGTGGGTTCCTGACGTCGCATGGAGCTAAAATTCAGAATGGCAAGTTGGTGAATGATCTCCTTGAGTCACTGACCCTACCGTTGCAAGTTGCGATCATGAAATGCAGTGCGCACAGGAAAGTCACCGATGATGTCGGACGTGGGAATGCGTTTGCTGATGAGATCGCGAAAGAAACAGCACAGAATGTAAAGACTAGAATGTATGTTGCAGGCCCCGCAAGATGGGTTGATGATGTTGGAATGTGTGAAAACACGATAGAGAGTGTGAAGTCCCTTCAAGCTGAAGCCACAGAGAAAGAATTAAGCAAGTGGAGAGAAAGTGTGGGTAAGTTGGATGAGAACGGTTGTTGGATTGATCTGACAGAACATAGGCGATGGTTGTTGCCTGATGCATATGTGCTTCCAGTAGTTACGATGGCACATGGAATGGCACACATCAGTACGAAAGGAATTTGTAAGTTGTTGGCTCCAGTATGGCAGAATGCTGGGATTCCCAAGTGTGCAGAGAATGTGGTCAAGAATTGCATGGTATGCTTGAAATATAACCCTGGTAGGGGAACCCCAACTCCAGCTGGTCATTTTGCACCCCCATCATATCCATTTGAAGTTTTGCAGCTGTACTTTATCCACATGGAAAGGTGCAACAACCTGAAATATGTATTGGTGGTTGTCTGCGCTTTTTCAAAATGGGTAGAGGCCTATCCTCTAAAGGATAACACTGCCCTATCCTCAGCCAAAGCCCTTGTGAAAGAATTCTTCCCTAGGTTTGGAATGCCAAGAATGATGTGGTGTGATAATGGAAGTGAGTTTGTGGGTAAAGTGATGAAGAATGTGTGTGAGGGGCTAGGTATTAAGCAGAAGTGTCACGCTGCAAATCACCCCCAATCAGCTGGATTAGTAGAGCGCTACAATGGCGCCCTAAAACTCAAACTGGCCAAAATCCAGGCGAGCACCGGTCTTAAATGGCCTGACGCTCTGCCTTTAGCACTCCTGTCCACCAGAATGACCGTACACTCACGAGTGGGACTTAGTCCTTACGAAGTGGTTTTTGGCCGCCCGGCCAACGTATGGGGTGTACCAAGGCCTACGAAATTCAGTGAGATCGAGCATCCAGTACTACTCGATTACTTGTATGATTTGACTGTTAAACTACGTGTTTTACATCAACAGGTGCATGATACTCTTCCCCAAGCTTCTGAAACTCCTGGACACCCTATCGACCCTGGCACATGGGTGCTGATTAGAAATTTCCAGCGCAAGAGCAACGACCAGCCTCGTTGGATCGGCCCCCACCTTGTACTTCTGTCAACGAGATCAGCGGTTCGGGTGAAAGGGAGAAAGAATTGGGTCCATGGCACCCACTGCAAGGTAGTCCCCTTGCCCCTGCCATATGACCAGTGGGTCCAGGAGGGTATCGCCGACTCTGAAACAGACACTGTACCTCGTTTTGTACCATTCAGTGATGCACGCATAAAAGGCACAGTTTCAGACCAAGAGAGTGACGATATTTTGCAAGAAGCTGTGCCACCATCAAGTCGATTGGACACCACAGAGCCTGAACTTTTGTTCCAGGATCAAACAGCACCTGGCCGTCTCCGCTATAATTTGAGACCAAGGCCTATGGACAAATAAAGATTTCCTTACTATCTTTTCTTTTTGACATTATAAGCTCTCCCATCTGAAGGACTTTCTTGATTTTTGTTTTTCGAACCACCATCCGGGTTCAGCCGCAGGGTCGCGGTGCCAAGACTTTGGGGTACAGGCCGAAGACGTTAGGTCAACGGTTCTGGTTGGTCTAGGGCGTTTCCCTGGACTGACAGGCGTACTCCTTAGCAGAAGAAACTCATCCGCCGCGAGCGGCCCGATTAGAGGATGGAGTTTTTTAAGATGGAGAGACCCGTTGAGGAAATGAACTTTAAAGCAAGGATGTGTAAAACTATAAAGAGTAAATGTTTTGTATTTTTGTGCCTATTTATACTATGTAGTATAATAATGTTCATCGTTGGATTTGTATTTTTCTCCTCTCAAAAGCCCATTGCACCCACTGTACAGCCTATACCTCTTTCTACTGCCTCCTCACACTCTTTTCACCCTCTGCCTGAACATGAACAAACCAGACGATCAGAGTTTGTAAATAACTCGTTTATTCAGCTCTTGCACCAACACCAACTAGTAATGAATACAACCAATTGCTGGGTGTGTGGGTTAATGCCACATACCATTAATAAGGGTATTCCCTATTTGGTGCTGCCATTTAGTTACAATGGTTCATCATGGGCATTCCAGACCATGTTTCTCTATGCTCTAGAAACGTACTCCCCGCGACAACCGCGTTCCATCAGACCTATCACCAATAATAAGGCTTTGATGAAAGGAGTTGCCGATATGAGCAGAGATATCGATGCATACTCGTCCATACCCAAGGAAGAATTGAGACCTTATGTAGGATGGAACGCAACGGGGTATAGTATTAGTCTGGGTGAAAGACAGCGAAAAATCTCATCCCCAATTTGGGTCGTACCCCACATAGGTCGGTTCTGCTTACAGGGTAATGGTCAGAATCCTAGAGCTCAACTGGGGAGAAGTGACTGTACTGAAACGTACACTTTCCCATCACAGTTTTCTCCTGCGTTTTTGGCTGCCAAGGGCACATATTTCATCTGCAATGACCGAGCATATACATGGTTGCCCCCTGATTTCTCGGGCACATGTTATATTGCAAACTTGCTACCGCCAACATTTACTGCTGCCTCTGACTATCACAAGACTAGAGTTGTGAGGGACGTAATTAGTAAGGAGGATACTGCCGGTCAGGAAGCGGGAGACTTCTTCTAGGGTTTCCTGCCGTTTTGGGGACCTATGGTAAATAGTAGGAACCTGAGACAACTGACTCGTGTGGTTGAATCCACTGTCAATGTAACGGCTGGTGCCCTCGGTAATTTGACAGCTGAGCTCCAAGCGGATCGCCTCATGACTTTGCAGAACCGCATGGTTCTAGACGTTATTCTTGCAGACCGCGGTGGGGTATGTAAGGTTATCCAATCCAGTTGTTGCATTTTCATACCAGATAACACTCCAACAGTCTATCAAGCCATCTCCAGACTCCATAAAATATCTGAGTCCATACACGTGGATAAAGGAGATTGGTCACTGGTGGGGTGGTTCTGGGAACTGATATCTGCCTGGGGTTGGATGTTCTGATGGTCATTGGAATGATCTTAGCCATTCTTTTCCTGTTCTGTCTGTGCATACAGTGTGCTCCTGCGATATGTGGCCTTTGTGCTACCTTATGTGTAAGAAAACCTGTATCGAGGGACGAGCTAAGTAATGGGATGATGCTACAGCAACATCTCCATGACTTTGTGAACATTGACCTAGACTCGGATTAAGATGAGTATAGTGATTGCCTATGTAAGGGCAAAAGGAGGGTCTGTCGTACTTTAATCTCTGTGACCGCGTAGGGGACAGGGCCCCACCCCTGTCTATCCTGGTATTAGAGAACCGCAAATGGTTAATGCGGTATGTACAAGTGCTTTGTATACCGTTCTAGCTATGAATGCACTGTGTACACGTTATTCTGCATCACTACGCGGGTTCCATTTTGGAAGCGGTGGCCATCTTGTGATTGCCCTCACATAGGCTATAATGAGGCAAATACGGGCCTCACAGCACATTTGCCTTTCCATGACTCTTCTGTGAGCTGGGCAGCTTGGCTCTGCTGCCCCAGGTCAAACTGGTCTCACGAGCTCCCCTTCCTCCGGCCACCTGTGATTAGCATCAGGGCTTGACACGCCATAAAGTCCTTTCATCCCACACAAGCCTCTGGCTAATCACTTTCACACCTGACTGTTCCTGCTTTATGACTTGTTTCTATCAACAGGAGCTGCCCGTGTTTTATTGGGGCCTATCGATATCTGATGTGGGATCTGAACCTTGCTGTGTAAATAATTGTGGGCTGGCTTAACTGGAATGTGGGATGGTCATCATGACTCTGCTCTTTCGTTTGAAATGTACACTTGTATATTGCCGTATCATAAACCTAGGAATGTATGCCTGAAGCAGGAAAAAGTGTATTTAAGAAGAAGTCCGTTTCTATGATTTTTAGCAGTCTCCTGAGAACATACACGCTGTTGTACTTCTAGGATACCTGTAATTGGCCTGCAGCCAATAAATTAATCTTTGACTTCACCCAGAAGACTCTGTGTTTCTGTAGGTCTGGAACAGGGAGAACCCAGAAGTCATAGGGTGTGTGCCCCTGCACCGCTAGGACTAAAATACCCAGTACTTCAATTAGCTCTGTTTTATCTCAATTGAGCTTAAGACAAGTGTATTCCTTCCATTTTGCCACTTTCTCTAGACAGGATTCCAGGTCAGATGGAAGGTTCTGGGAGTGATTAAGGGCAACCACTAGTTGCGTATCGTCAACACATGTGACAATGTTGAACTCAAATGGCAGGACAATCTCTTTGAGAGGTCTCATATATATATTAAACAATGCAGGGCTCAGTGAGGAGTCTTGGAGCACTCTGCAGCTGAGCGACAGGCTCATGGAGGTTTTACCTCCTTAAAAAACATGGAACAATTGCCATCTAAGAAAGTCTGAAGCCAGGTGATGACACCATCTGAGGTCTGTTAAGAAGGATATCATAATTGACAGTGTCGAAAGCGGAGCTCAGGTTGAGGAGGATTATAGCAGCTGCTCCTCAACGGTGGAGAATTTTCTTAGATTCTTCGACTACAGGAAGAAGGGCAGGTTCCATACCATGTTGTGGCCATAATCCAGTTTGGGAGATGTGCAGTAGGTTATGGGCTTCTAAGAACTCAGAAGGAATCCTATTGACATATTTTTCTAATATCTTACTTATCCCAGGAAGAAGCAAGATGGGACGATGGTTACCCAGAGACTCTGGATTTAAGCTTGGCTTTTTAAGCAGTGCTCTCACCATGGCATGTTTCCAAGACGGTGGGACTTGGAGCGGGAAATAGACAGGTTTATCACTTGCATCATGACTGGGAATACTACTTCCTTGGCCTTGCATAGAAAATAGGGGGTGCAGGATTGAGGGGAGAGCCAGATTTTACTTGGTGGAAAAATTCTGATAGAGTGACAAAATGTATGGTTGAAAGTTCCTCTAGTAGGTGTTTGATGCTAGGAGGGGAGTTATCTCTTGAAGGAAGGTCACTGGGGCAGGGAGAGCGGGGAAATATATTATATAAAAAAATTTTTTTGGGGGAAAAAATTCTGCAAGTTCATTACAGTGGTCTGGGGTGGCATCAGGTAATGTCCCTTGGGGGGGGGAAACTCCAGGAGATTTGCTGCGAAGCAAAAGATTTCCCGAGAGGCGTTGGCTGCTGAATTAATTTTTTCTTCATAGTAAAGTGCTTGTGCTTTTTTTATAGACTCTCTGTATTTCTGCTTACTTAATTAATTGTAGTCTTTCCACCATTTCCTTTCCAGTCTTTTGCATGTTTGTTTAGGTTCCCGAAGCTTAGGTGAGTACTAAGGTGACACTTTCTCTCTTGCCCTTTTGAAACAAGGTTTAATAAGGATAACTGCATCCAAGGAAGACTATTTCCACTGAGTGAATTTTTCTGTGGCAGAGATAGGGTTGGAGTCTAACCTAGGGCTGGTATTTATAAGGGCAAAGATCCAGGGTTCTAGAGGTAATTTTGACGATGGATGTTCCCAGTTACAGATAGGTTTAACAGCGGTGGATTGTGTCGATCTGTTCCAAAGAATAGGGATCTGGAAGTGAGCTGACCAGGGCACATGGATAGGGTCACCCACTAGAAGCTTATCATTGTTAGAGACTACAGGGTCTAAAATGTGGCCTTTACTGTGAGTAGGTCATTGACTTTTTGAATTAGCTGAATAGCTAATGGATCTTGGATAAGTTCGGAGGCCCCGGATTTTGTAGGGTCATCTAATTGCATATTGAAATCCCCTAGGAGGGTGAAGTTAGGGTAGGAGCTTGCTAGGGTTGCAGCAATTTCAGTGAGAGCTTTAAGGAATTTACCACAGGCACCCGGGGGACAGTAAATTAGGATTCCTGAGATGGTATGGGTAGCAGAGAATGATATTACGAAAAAGAGGTTTTTGCAGTCTGGTATAAGATCCAACTCAATGCGACAGTTAAAGGCATCCTTGAGAATGATGGCATTGCCTGCACCTTTCCTCTTTTCATAGTCTTTCCTCTGGATATAGTAACTGGGGGGAGGGTTTGCACTATATCAGATTCCTTGTGTAGCCAAGTTTGGGTTAAAAATAAAGGATTGGGTTGTTCCCCTTCTAAAAATATGTGAAGTTCAGAGGCATGTTTGGGTAGAGATCTGCAAATCAGTGAAAACATTTTGTACGTATGGAGGGTCTGAGGTACTGGCCGAGTCCTTGGGATGGAGCAAAGACTAAATGAGCAATCAGTGCAAATAAAGCTGTAATTCGTTAAGCAGATAGAGTGAAGGCATTTGTCTTTACGTGGACTCTGTAGACAGGAGGAGTATTAAATGTTACTTTCAGTAAAAGGGGAAGGGATTATGGCCCAGGGCCCCTGGCCCCAGATGGAAGTGGACAGGCGCAGACAGGTGCAGATGAGCTTGCCTTTGGTGCACCTTTGGCTTATGTAATGGTGAGGGAGTGTACCCTCCCGTAACCTCCAACCCTGAAGTCACTTCACCCACTCTCGCCAGCTCCCTCCACACAAACAGAAAATCCACGGAGGAACAGGGAGTGAGCGCGAGGCGGAGACAGCCAAAAGGTGCAAGGGTAAGTATAGCAAGCTGTGCTGGGAATTAAAATATATAAAAATTTAAAATTGAGTCGGAGGCTAAAAATGGTCAGGAGATTTAATTAAAGTGAGCCCGATGCAGAGTAATATGCAGCGTCTACCTGAATGCCACAGCTGGATCAGGCGAGTAGTGGCAGTATAATTATGAGAAAGGTCCTACTGTGGTATTGAGTGAGTTGTGGAATCAATAGTCAATTCTACACCCGTGGTTAAGGCCATGGAGTTCTGTGGAGGAGTAGCTGTGGGTGGTGCAGGCACAATGGTTTCTGGCGCTCAGCGTGGTTCAAGGGTGGACGGACATGGACAGGCTTGCCTTTGGTGCGTCTTTGGAATATCACCCCATATTTTGAGCTTTCTTCACAGGAAAAGTATTTTTTCTGCAAATAAAAAAATTATGCATTCACGGAGGGGAAAGTCACCTAACATTTGCAGCAAAAATTGAAAGCTGAGCCTGGCCCATCTTAATGTCACAACACCCTCTTGTGCCCACTGACTAGTTAGCCTAGCACACAGGGCTCATGTCGTGTTACCCCTGTGGCACCTTATGGCATGCTAAGATAACATTACAGAGTTTCCCCTGGACCACTGATTCCATTAACCTTGATTCAGTGTAGTTACATTCCCCAAAACATGAGTGTCTACAGTTCTTGACTCTGTGTGTTATTATCCCTGTGGCGCTGTATGGCACGCTATGATTCCATGCCTGTGTTTATCCTCTCACCCTGATTCCATTACGCCCAAGCTTGCAAGCATTCCTGGAACACATGAACCTATGGCTTGCCTTGCTCCCATTGTTGCTGGGGTTTTGGAGTGTCTTTCCTTGTGCACGTTTATACAAAATTAAACTTTAATTTCCTGTTAAGTGACTCCAAGACTGTATATAAACCACGCCCAAACCTGAGCCCCTTGCTTGGTCTACGCTCCCAGCGGAACAAGCTTGCAGCCTACCCACTCACCTGAAGAATTGAGCAGAAAAAGGCAGCTCTCTTCCTGGCTGTATTTCAAGTTGCTCCAGTGATTCCCTTAGCTCCAGCTCCCTTGACGCTTCCTACATCTCTGTCTCCTGCTCAGCTACTCCAGTTCCTTGGCGACTATCTGAGCCAAGACCTCAAGCTCTTCTTCAAACTTATGACAAGATTAAATGCTTGTATAAGTTTTTGCTATCAGATTAGTGCACACTATCCTTTTATAGTAATAAGCAGGCCAGAGTATTGGCGTCCTCAAGACTACTGACTTGTCTTCAAGTTACTTCTTAGTGACTTCGCTCCAGTTCACCTTGATTGTTATTGCTCGAGACCCTTCCTGGAACCTTGGCCTTTGAGCTATCTTGTGCAAGTACTTGAGACTTTGCTCTGTGTTTCACTGATGAACAGTAGTGTATAGAGAATTCTCCTTTGGGTGTTTGATGTGTGATCATTGTACAAGAACAATGTGACTTGTATACCTTGGGAGTGTCATATTCCAATCTGTGTTCCTAGTATACCCTGATAGTGTCATACCACTGCTCTCACGCAAGCACAGGCAACATTTTCAGAGGACTGGGTGAAAACCAGGAAAATCAAGGACAGATGGGCCAGGTTTTGAAAGAACTCCGGGAAATGAAACAACTGCAGCTGTCATACATCAGCATTTTTAGACACTCAATGACACTATGGGCCAGCTCATTAGAGTGCTGAGGGACATGAACACCACCCTCTACATGGTTCTCAACCCTTCATCTACTTACGCCTGTGTCAAAACAACATATGGGCCATCAACATCTGCAGCTGCCAGAGGAATGGAGGCCTTGCCAGAGGAAGAGTCCTCAGACACCGCTGAGCTTGTAGCAATGGATCCCCCCTCAAATGTAAGAGGGGACATCCCAAAAAGGATGACTTGTCTTAAGCTCCTTTTATCTACTTAAGTATATAAAAAAGTATATCAGACACTCTTTGAAGTGTAGCATTGAAACCCATGTTTATTCAGGTGGTCAAACCTTAGAAGGTTTTAATGTTGTACGAGAGTCTGGTTAATCATCAGCAACATGTACAGTGTTGGTAACCACAAATGTCATGTCCATCCATGCCTTAATTAGCATGTGTTGTGAGGAGTCATCAGACAATGTCTAAATCAGTGGGCAGGTAACAAATGTTCCAGGTAATCATTGTGAGCCACATGGACTGTCCCAAATGCAAATCACACATCTGAAATCACAAGGAGGCACAACAGGGGATCAAAAGAATTACAGGCACAGTCCTTTTAAAGGTAGCACCATCTGAGAAAATGCCACAAACATTTGACAGAGGTGTACACCAAGCTTAGTGCCATATGCTGTTGACACACAGGAAAACCTACATCCAGCTGACATACAGCCGACCAAGCCAATGTGAAGAGAGATTAACATGTTCATGTCAAATGTCCACACTGTGTAGTTGGACTTGATACCACGCATATTCGCAAAGCATTACCACACAACAGGGCAGACACCCCATGGTGCTGCAGAAACTTATCATACAATCGCTGTGCAAGGTGTTTTGCTACCAGTGGCGTACACCAAAAGTATGTGCCAAACATTCCCAGGTACATACCATGTCCAATGTGCAATGCAGAATAGAATCTCACACTAGATGAAGCCCCTCTCTTGTAATATTCAAATGATGATGAAAGGGCAAAGCTACCTACAACAGACAAAAACATCAGATAACAGGCAGTCCATCCCTAAATGTGACATTGATGACAGACAAAATCAGCAGCACATGTCCGGTTTTTAAATTAGAGTACAAATATGAAGATCTCCCAAGTGGGAATTTGTTGATACCTTCTCCACTGACAGAATAGCACTGAGTTACCCACAACTGTACACATCATACAATCAAACATAAACTACTTCCTCACAGCTGCACAAACACAGTAACTGTAAGTTTCACACTCAAAACATTTCTTTGCATATGTACACTTCAGTAAAGAAGTTATTGCTTAGCTTGGTGACGCTTGTCAACTCCTTCATCTTCGCCACTATCTTCATCACTGCTCATTTGAGGGACAAAACCCAGGGGGGCTTGCTGGTCTCCTTTTTCTTCAATCAGAGAGATGTTCCTGCACAATGCAAGGTTGTGGAGCATACAACAGGCAACAATTATCTGATACACACCTTCCTTGGTGAGTAGAGAAGAGCTCCTCCGGTCTTGTACAAACATCAGAACCTGACCTTCAGGAGCCTGAAAGCCCACTCTACCGGACGCCATGTCCTAACATGTGCCTCATTGAATCAGACTTCATCTGGCGTTGTTGGATTCCTCAGCGGGGCAGACAACCATGGATAAGCCGAGTCACCTTCATTTTGAGACATGCAAAGGTGCAGCCATAAATCAGAAACTGGCAGAAGATGCACCAGGCATTACGCACACAAAGGTTGTGCACAACCCACTCGCCAACAAGCCAGGCCCTCTTTGCTTGTTGATGTGACATCAAGTGGGGTAGAACTGTTCCGTATGATGTAGAAGTCATGGGCTGAGTCTTGGAATTTGGCACAGACGTGTGAGATGTATAAATCTACTTGAACATTGATGCAATTGATGTTCTCCTGGGTCCTATACACCTGCTCAGAGCCTTGTGGTTGGTACAAGGCCAATATCTGTTCAATCAATAGCTCCAACAACATTTGGGATGCGACCTAGGTCATAAAAGTCTTCCTTGACAGTGGCCAAATCGACATGCCTGGGGAACTGAATGGAGCTATCCATGTGTCTCAGCAGTGCTGTTACCACATCATGTAGCACCAAGCTGAACATTAGTTGGGACATCTCTCCTGACATAGCCCCCGTGTACTGAAAAGAACCAGTGGCCAGGAAGTGCAGTGTGGTCATCACTTTTACTGTTGGTGTCAGAGCTGTGGGATATGTCCGATGAAGACGCAAGTGGGGCTCCATCAGGCCACAGAGATCCTTGATACATCCCATATTGAGACAAAACTTCTGAATGATGACTGTTTCTTCCATTTCATCAGGTCTGGAAAAGGCCAGAAGACTAGAGCACATCTTCTCATCACTAAGCCAGGGTCTCTATGTGTGAAATGGAAACAACCATTGATGGTGTTCACACAATCCACGCTAAATAATCTCAGAAAACAGCCATTAGTAATGTGATACAACAGTAGTGCTAATTTGAAGGATGGACACCTTGTCTGTACGACTGTGAACTGTCATTGCTAGCTCTACTGTGGGGGGCATGGGGAAGTCATCTACCATTGTGCAGATGACAGGTAACACACATTGAGAACTGTTCTTAGTGCCCATCACAGCCGAGAGACAGCATCCGGCATCCGTCCAATGACATGTGTCTGACATAGCGATGGATGGGATGCACTGCCATCATGACTGTTCAATCAATCAATCAATCATTCGCATTTATAAAGCGCGCTACTCACCCATAAAGGGTCTCAAGGCGCTGGGGAGGGGGGGGGGGGGTCAGTGCTCGAAGAGCCAGGTCTTGAGCTGCCTTCTGAAGGAGAGGTGTTCAGGTATGGCGCGAAGGTGGCTGGGCAGAGAGTTCCAGGTCTTCGCTGCCAGGAAAGAGAAGGATCTTCCTCCGGCGGTGGCTTTGCGGATGTGGGGTACAGCTGCCAGGGCCTGTCCGGCGGATCGTAGAGTGCGCGGAGGAGTGTAGAAGGAGACGCGGTTGTTGATGAGTTTGGGTCCGAGGTTGTGAAGGGCTTTGTGTGCGTGGGTGAGGAGTCGGAAGGTGATCCTCTTGTTGACGGGGAGCCAATGGAGTTTTTTCAGGTGTCCTGAGATGTGGTGGTGGCGAGGGATGTCCAGGATGAGTCTTGCGGCAGCGTTCTGGATCCATTGGAGTTTCCTCAGCAGCTTGGTGGTGATGCCCGCGTACAAGGTGTTCCCGTAGTCCAAGCGACTGGTGACGAGGGCGTGGGTGACGGTCTTTCTGGTGTCGGTGGGGATCCAGCGGAAGATCTTGCGGAGCATGCGGAGGGTGTTGAAGCATGCTGAGGTCACCGAGTTCACCTGTCTGGTCATGGTGAGGGATGAGTCCAGGATGAAGCCGAGGTTGCGTGCGTGGTCGGTGGGTTGGGGAGTGCTGCCTAGGGCGGGGGGCCACCAGGAGTCGTCCCATGCGGTGGGGGTGGGGCCGAGGATGAGGACCTCCGTCTTGTCGGCGTTCAGTTTCAGGCGGCTGTCTGTCATCCAGTTCGCCACTTCCTTCATTCCTTCATGAAGTCTGGTCCTAGCTGAGGTGGGGTTGTTTGTGAGTGATAAGATGAGCTGGGTGTCGTCGGCGTTTGATATAAGGTCCAGTCCGTGTTTGCGTGCGATGTTCGCCAGGGGGGTCATGTAGATGTTGAAGAGAGTGGGGCTGAGGGAGGATCCTTGAGGTACGCCGCAGATGATCTCCGTGGCTGTGGATCTGAAGGGGGGCAGGCGGACTCTCTGAGTCCTTCCGGAGAGGAAGGAGATGATCCATTCGAGGGCCTTGCCTCTGATGCCGGCGTTGCTGTGGCGTCGTATCAGGGTGCGGTGGCAGACCGTGTCGAAGGCTGCGGAGAGGTCCAGGAGTATGAGGGCCACGGTCTCACCCTTGTCGGTCAGGGCTCTGATGTCGTCCGTGGCTGCGATGAGGGCGGTTTCGGTGCTGTGGTTGGTCCTGAAACCGAACTGTGTGGGGTCGAGGGAGTCGTTGGTTTCCAGGGCGTTGGAGAGTTGAGTGTTGCCAATTTTCTCAATCACTTTGGCGGGGAACGGCAGGAGAGAGATGGGCCGGAAGTTTTTGAGTTCGGTGGGGTCTGCTGTGGGTTTCTTTAAGAGGGCGTTGAGCTCTGCGTGTTTGCAGCTCTCCGGGAAGGTGGCGGTGGTGAGGGAGGCGTTGATGACATCTCGGAGGTGCGGTGCGATGATGTCGTCGGCTTTGTTATAGATGTGGTGCGGGCAGGGGTCCGATGGGGATCCGGAGTGGATCGAGTTCATGACGCGGGTGGTCTCCTCGGTGGTGGTTGGGCTCCAGGTGAGGATGGTGGAGATGTCGGTAGCGGGTTCCGGGGGAGGGTTCGTGTCGGTGGTCGGGAAGCTGTTGTATATGTCGGTGATCTTGTGGTGGAAGAAGGTCGCGAGGGAGTCGCAGAGGTCCTGTGATGGGGGGATGGAGTTGTTTTCTGCGTCCGGGTTGGAGAGCTCTTTGACGATGCCAAATAGTTCCTTGCTGTTGTGGGCGTTTTTGTCAAGTCTGTTCCGGTAGGCTGTTTTTCGTGCGGCGCGGAGGTGTTGGTGGTGTTGGCGGGTGGCGTCCTTGAGAGCTGACATGTTCTCTTCGGTCTGGTTGAGGCGCCACGTCTTCTCGCGGGTGAGGCATTCTTTCTTGGAGTCCTTGAGGTCGGGGGTGAACCAGGAGTTTTTATTGTGGTTGTTGGTGCTGGCTTGAGTTTTCAGGGGGGCCAGGAGGTCGGCCCAGTTGGAGATCCAGTTGGTGAGGTTGTTGGCGGCTTCGTTTGGGTCGGTGGTGCTGGTGGGTCAGTTCTGGGAGAGGGTTGATGCGAGCTGATCCGTGGTGATACGAGTCCAGTGTCTTCTTGGTGGTTGCTGGGTGTGGTGGTGCACAGTGGTCTTCTTGAAGATGAAGTGAACGCAGCTGTGGTCCGACCAGGTGAGTTCGGTGGTGCGGCTGAAGGTGATGTGTTTGCTGGAGGAGAAGATGGGGTCGAGCGTGTGTCCGGCGTAGTGGGTGGGTGTGTTGACTAGCTGATTCAGTCCCAGGTTGGTGAGGTTGTCCAGTAAGGCGGTGGTGTTGTTGTCGGTGAGGTTCTCCAGGTGAAAGTTGAGGTCTCCTAGGAGGATGTAGTCGGTGGACGAGAGTGCGTGAGGGGTGACGAAGTCTGCGATGTCTTCGCTGAACTTGGTGCGGGGTCCTGGTGGTCTGTACATGAGGGTGCCGCTGAGGGTGGTCTTGGGGTCGCTGTGGATCGTGAAGTGGAGATGTTCTGCGTCGGGGAGTGAGTTGTCGGTGTCGGTTGAGATGCGGATGGAGTTTTTGTGTGCGATGGCGATGCCTCCTCCGATGCGGTTGGTGCGGTCTTTCCGGATGATTTTGTAGCCGTCGGGGATGGCTATGGCAATGTCGGGTGCCGAGGAGGGATTCATCCAGGTCTCGGTGAGGAAGGCGATGTCCGGGTTCGTAGAGTTGATGAGGTTCCACAGTTCGATGGCGTGCCTGTGGGTGGATCGGGTGTTGACCAGGATGCAGTGGAGATTGCTTCCGGGGGAGTTGTTCTTGACGGGAGCGGTGTTGGTCCGTGGACAGGTGAAGTGACAGTTGTTGCAGGTGAAGGGTCCGTGTGTCCGTTTAGGGTGGGCGCGGTAGCAGCCCGGAGTGCGGCCGGGGTTGAGGTTGACGAGGGTGGCGGAGTCGTAGGTCAGGCGGGGGGCGCGGGGGCCAGGGGTTCGGGCGCTGAGCACGGGCCAGGCGCAGACGGGCTTGCCTTAGGCACGCCTTCGGCGCTCCAGCGGCGCGCCCACTGCGCGGCCTCGCAGCGGCCGCCATTTAAGGGGTAGCCGGGGAGGCGGGGTCAGCTGGGAGGCGGGAGGAGGGCGGGTAGGGGAAAAAAGCGGCAAAAAAGCGGCAAAAAAGCGGCGAAGGCGAGGAGGCCTAGAAAAATGAAAAAGGCGCAGAAAAACAGGAAAAACGAGGGGGAGACGGCGGGAGGGCAAGGGGGACGGCACTCAGGAGATGCAGGCACTCTGGGATACAGAAGGAAACCAGGGGAGCGCGATCACACAACACAGGCATTCGGGGATACAGAAGGAAACCAGGGGAGCGCGATCACACAGCACAGGCACTCGGGGATACAGAAGGAAAAAAAGGGGAGCGCGAACGCAGACAAGCGGCAACACAGGCACTCGGGGCACAGGCAGCGATGCAGGCAAAAGGAGAAGTCAGAACAGGGGATCTGGTGGCGCTGTGAGGACAGGGGAGCGACCTACCCTGGGGTCAAGGGTCGCTACCACTGCCTCGCAGCGGCCGCCATTTAAGGGGTAGCCGGGGAGGTGGGGTCAGCTGGGAGGCAGGAGGAGGGCGGGTAGGGGAAAAAGCGGCAAAAAAGCGGCGGCGGGAAAAAGGCTCCGAAGGCGAGGAGGCCTAGAAAAATGAAAAAGGCGCAGAAAAACAGGAAAAACGAGGGGGAGACGGCGGGAGGGCAAGGGGGACGGCACTCAGGAGATGCAGGCACTCGGGGATACAGAAGGAAACCAGGGGAGCGCGATCACACAACACAGGCACTCAGGGATACAGAAGGAAACCAGGGGAGCGCGATCACACAGCACAGGCACTCGGGGATACAGAAGGAAAAAAAGGGGAGCGCGAACGCAGACAAGCGGCAACACAGGCACTCGGGGCACAGGCAGCGATGCAGGCAAAAGGAGAAGTCAGAACAGGGGATCTGGTGGCGCTGTGAGGACAGGGGAGCGACCTACCCTGGGGTCAAGGGTCGCTACCACTGCCTCGCAGCGGCCGCCATTTAAGGGGTAGCCGGGGAGGCGGGGTCAGCTGGGAGGCGGGAGGAGGGCGGGTAGGGGAAAAAAGCGGCAAAAAAGCGGCGGCGGGAAAAAGGCTCCGAAGGCGAGGAGGCCTAGAAAAATGAAAAAGGCGCAGAAAAACAGGAAAAATGAGGGGGAGACGGCGACTGTTACAACACATCTGTCACAATCTGCACAGCATATGCATCAGTGACCTCAGAATGACTATCATGTATGCTCATCTATTTGGAGGGCACCGTCATCATGAGGATTCTGCACTGGACATATTGGCACCACCTCCTCGAGGGTAGCTTTTACCACCAGATGCGTGTGTTCATGAACACTCATGTACAACACAGACGTGTCTACAGTATGTTGGACCTAGGTAATGTTTCAAACATAAGGTAACATGTTCCAATTCTACTGTTGTCATGGATATTCAATGGGGTTTCTAAAATCCATGTGGTGATGTCGAATGCCACTGCTGTGGCACAATTTGAATTGTGAGACTTCGAGGATCCCCGACTAATGGCGGTGTCAGAGCACGCGGTAAGTGGCTTCATCTGCTGCATTCACAACCAAAGCCTGAGTAACGTTATAATGTCCGTCGCGGTTCAAGTAATGTGTCCGGCTACTGTACAGTCCGCCTATAAGTAGACGGGTGTAATGAACAAATAGAGGGTCCAATGCGTTGTTGGTAATTTCAAGTATATTTATTGAAGATTGAAGTTACAGGTATTAAAGTATGTAAATAGCGAGCCCCACCAGGAGCAGCCTGTACGCTGCTCCGCCCATAGACCAACTGACTCAAACCATTCCAACATTCTAACTCCAACATTCCAACATACACACACATCCTGGCTGAGCAGCATATTACAACATCTCCCTTCTTAACAATGAAAAGGGAGAAACTCTAAAAAGGTATAACAAAAAGTCACAGTAAAAGACTTAAGCGAAAACATGGCAAGATATGAAAATTGAAAGAAAACGCAGAAAACGCCAAGAGAAAATAGTAAGTGGGAAGAAACAATAAGGATCACAGGAGGCACGAAAGACGACTCAATCGCCCATCTCCCTTTCTCCCATGGAAACAACCGATACACACCCACAACAAAACAATAAGTGACTCAAGTACAAAGATCATGAAAGCTGGCCGGGCCGACAAGAAGGAAGTACAAGAGTACAATCAAGAACATGAAGAAGAAAACAAGGAAAGCAAAACGCACAACGTGACGCAAAAACAATTTGCGAGTACAGATGTGGAATGACCACAATAAAAAGATGTGGGGACACACCACATAAAACAGTATAACGTGTGCACAAGATGTGGATGTACCACATAAAATAGATATGGGGAAACACCACATAAAATAGATGTGGGAACGCACCACATAAACAGTAGAACAAGTGCATAAGATGTGGATGTACCACATTAAATAGATATGGGGACACACCACATAAAACAGTAGAACATGTGCATAAGATGTGGATGTACCACATTAAATAGATATGGGGACACACCACATAAAATAGATGTGGGGACGCACCACATAAAACAGTAGAACATGTTAAGTAAGGTAACTGCAATCTCTAAAAATGTGCACGAAATGCGGTAGTACCACATGAAACAAGGCAAAAGCAATTTATGAAAATGCGCACTAGATGTGGTAGTACCACATGTAACAAGGTAAATGCAATTCGTCAAAATGTGCACGAGATGTGGTAGTACCACATGAAACAAGGCAAAAGCAATTTATGAAAATGCGCACTAGATGTGGTAGTACCACATGTAACAAGGTAAATGCAATTCGTCAAAATGTGCACGAGATGTGGTCCCGTGATGGCAGTTAATCTGCTTCTGTTCATTTTTGAATTGCCACGAGCCATCTACCAAGCCGATCTACTCAGCGCGTGCAGCCTTGCCTGTGTTTGGCGCGCTCTCCTCATCCCCTATGACGTGTGCCTCTACTTGCAACTTGGTCATGCTTGGGAACACGGTGTTTCCTTGAGCCACCCGCCTCTATCTTGCGCAGCTCCTCGAGACTTGTTGTGACGTAGGTCTGCCTTTTGCTTTCCTTTGGACATTTTGGTGCATAAGCGCACCGTGAGCCACCCTGCAACCACGTCTAAAACGTGCCGCCATTTTGAGATTGGCACGTTACCTCCACTCGCATATTGCAATGAGTCTCGCCTGCCAATCACGTTTTCTCCTCATCAAATCCAATAAAGGTATTTTACCAACGACATCGATCACCTCTAGCCTTCCAATTCCTCACGCTGCCATTATGAAAAGTTTTACAATTGCGGTTTGCTCATTCTTTGAAGTCTTCATTTTCGCCATAACTGTCAACCATTTCTGAAGACTGCGTGATTTTAACTTTTCTTGCTGTTGGTGGGGATATCAGCGTGGGGATATCAGCTGTGTATGTATAAGCACGGAGGAACGTGAGTACTCTGTTCCTGTTACATTTCTACGGAGACGACAACGGTGACCACTTCTTTTACTTTATTTTATTGTTTTCTCATTTCCTTTGCCAGAGTCTAATTCTGTATAATGTATTTATTATATTGTACTTCATGAATATGTTATGTACTCTGTTTTGGTTCCAGTTCAGATTTCTACATTCTTCATGATTTGACTCTGTTAATTTTTTTGTGGTTCCTGAATTTGACATGGATTTCGGGTGAGAAATTGCTCATCGGAGTGAATTAGCATTTATTTTAAAATGTTTTACTAATGCGTTTAGTTGGAGGTTTTAACGTTTATGTGGTTCTCCACATATATATTCTATTTCATGGAGCACATTGTGCTGTGTGCCTTGATGCACACCTTTTCTCACTCAAAACGTTGAGGGGATGTTTATTTAATTTGAATTTTGATACTTTATGTGGTGTTTACTCCGCATCTATTCTTTTATGTAGCACATCGTGCTGTGTGCCCTGTTGCACACCTTTTCATTTAATTGGAAATTTTAATGTTTTATGTGGTCTTTCTCCACATCCACTTCATAGCAGCAGGATACCACAACGGGCCAGGTCCTATGGGGAAGACCTCTTCTGCGACCGTCTGATTTTTTTGACAATACATTCTGCAGTCTGTAAGATGCCAGCCACAGCCATTGGCCATCTTCGTAAAATGCGTCAGCCGTCATTCAAGGGACGTGTCTGCCTACAATGATGACCGCATATGTGTATTTCAGCCATCACCAATAGGACCGCATTATTGTGCGGCCGCCGGGTGTTTTGAACCGCACGAAAGGTGTGCTCAGCCTCAGCGGTCACAGCCATTGGCTTACTATGAGAAACGCGACCTCTGGCGTCCAATGTCTGTGGTCGTGTAAACCCAATCCCACCTATGTGGCCAACGTATACCTTGTGTGTCTGTGTAGTTGTCACTTGCCATCACACACTGCTGTTGTATACACCTGCCCATCACCTTCTGCTGTTTGTGTCCTCTGGGAGCAGTCGTGTCCCTTGTGGAAATGGTGAACGCCCGTCCCTTCACAGCAGAGGGGGCGGATACACTTGTAGACAAGCTCCTCCAACTCTGTGGCAGGCTATATGGCTCACCCCTGGTAACGGCAAGTGACAAATATACACATTGAATTGAGCTTGAATGCTTGGCCTCTGTACGCATTACCTACGATATGCCTTCAAGTGTTTTGAACTTGCTAGTTGCATGGCTAGCGTGGGCCTTACTTGGGACACACATGTGAAGGCACATGCTGCCCAGGGCTTTATGAAGAGGGTGACGCTGGAATGTACGAAGCAGTTCATTCAAAGTCTGTTACAGGCATATTTATAGAAAACACTCTTCTTTCTGATACCTACTTTGTTTGGGCTTCAAACAGCACGGTGTGTGTTCATTGGTGTTAGTACAGCATATCACCATGTGGAATGTATGCTTACATGTATTTTGAACTGTGATGAAGTAAGCCACTATGTATTGTATAACAGTCCACTAAGTGTACAACTGATTTTCAATAACAGTAGCCTGGGAGAATAGTACAAATCTCAGACACCTGCTGAGTCCAAAGAAATGTTATGTTCCTACATGTAATTGTATGAGTTTGCTTGACATATACGTACTGTACACATTCTTTTGTGACATATGAGATGACCAGTGGCAGCTCACAGTGAAGAAGGCCTGACTACAGTAGGATTAGTGAAATTGGACTCATGTGAATTCATTCCACCTGCTCCAATTATGTCCACAGCACCAGTATTTGCTGACTCTAACAACATAATTTTCCGACAGTCAAAATAGACGTGATATGTGTAATTAGATGAATGTCCTAAATTGTCACTCCTGTACAATGCCCTACAATGTAAATGTGTGCCTGCCACTCATGACTGTCCCTGGATTCAAAGAGGTATGTTGGTATGTTTGGAACCGTAAGAAGTAATCGTGCAGCGGCATTCTGTAAGATCTGCAGTTTGCCTATCGTACTCCTTTTTGCACCCAGGTAAAGTGCGTTGCAATAATCAATTTTGGTTAATACCAAGGCAGTAATAGTGGTTTTTCTGAGGGCCATGGGAATAAAAGATAGAATCATACGAAGGATTTTCAGGGTAAAAAAGCATGAGAAGGTAATGCTGTTGACCTGGTCAGATAGTGTGAGCTGGTCATCTATCTTGATCCCAAGATTTCTAACTTGTTTGATGGGCTGGGGGTAAGGCCCTGCTGCATCTGGCCACCAAGTGTGGTTTCAGTTGGAGGTGTGTCTTTCGAACATGACCACTTCCGTTTTACCAGTAGTCAACTTTAATCAGTTGTCTAGCATCCAGGTAATAATATGGCTCATGCAGTTGGTAAAGCTAATTGCCACTTTCTCAGGTTTGGAAGACAGAGTGACAATTATTTGTGTGTCTTCCGCGTAGCATATAATGGAAAAGCCATATGATCATATAGGAGAGTGACGGTCCCTGGGGCACCTCACACGGCAAAATGTAGGGGTGCGATGTGTGTTCATCCATGATTATGAATTGTTCTCTACTCGTTAAGTAGGATTGAAGAAATGGTAAGCAGGAAATGGGCCGGTAATTACTAACTTCCACTGGGTCTAGAGTGGGCTTTTTCAGGATAGGTCTAACCAGAGATTTTTTCCAGGTAACCGGAAAAAGTCCTGTATCTAGAATGTTGTTAATGAGAGGTGTTAGGTTGTTTGCAATTGTATTAGGGACTAGGTGAAAGACCATGGCGGGATAGGGATCTAGGGGGATCCCGACTTTGTTGATAGTATTAGCTTCTCTATTCTATCCGGTGTGAGAGTGTTGAACTCATGTAAATATACCTGCATGTTTGTGCTGTCGTCATTAGGTTCATTCAACTTTGTTTTGGTTTTGCTTTTAGAAAACTCATCATAGATTTTAGCCCCTTTGTCATAAAAGAAATCTGCGAGTTTGTCACAGAACTGCCTAGTAGGAGTAAGTTGTTTGCTTTTACCAAATTTAGCTAAGTTGGAGACAGTTTTGAAAAGCTCTCTGGCACTGTTTTTGAAGGCCGTGATTTTTTCTGTAAAATAAGTGGTTTTTGCTAAGATTATTGACTCTTTGTATTTTGCTTGTGCCTGGTTATACTGTATTTTGTCAGTTTCCAAATATTCCTTTCTCCAAATTCTCTCCTTGGCTCTACATGAGCAGCATTGCATTGGTCCTAGCAGCATAAGTGTGTGGTCACTCAAGCACATGTTTCAGACCACTTTGGTTTAGCTAAACAGTGTTCTGTCTATCATAGTTTCACAGTTGCATTCCATTTACTTTTGCCTTGGTATACATGATGTTAGTGCTGAGGTCCTGCCACTGACGGTCACAGATAGCACCAAAGATTAAACAAACATGTGCCGCTGTGTGCCTTTACATCCATTTTTCACAGGTAGCTTTTTCACCATGAAGTTTGGAGCTGGGTCACGTCCCACGCAAAATGAGATTTGTTGCTAGTGTAGGCCTGTCATGTTGTGCCTGGTATACACACATAATGGCCGAGTATGTTGGCAGACACTGAGCAGGGTACACTTGTACGTGTCACAACAATATGGCATCTTCACATGGCAGAATGATGTACCACTTTTTCTGACATTGTCACATGATGTCATGTGTGTAAGGGTTCTTACACAGAACTCTTATCATCCTTGTGTCTGCAGTGTTGCTGCCCCACTAATGCGTCTCATGTGATGGTGTACCACTAATTTATGGCTTCTCATTCACTATATTCTGGGTGCAGTTACTGCTTACAACATATCAGGTGTATTTGGAATTGTGCATAGATTATATTTTGCCATGTAAAACTCATGCCATTGCTAAATGCAGCCATGTGTTTCTTTGAGTATTGGGTTGTACGGAGTACATGTGCCATAAGCGATTTGAGAATACCTATGAAGCCCTATGTGTATGCTTAAGAAATGTTGTATGTCAATGTGAACATGGCTGTGAGAATGAGTGATGTGCATGTACATATGTGAATGGGGAGTAACCTGTGTTTTTTTGGGCTATGGCTAGATGATTCACACATACTCACTGAAATAGGTGTAGGTGAACTTGCTGGGAAACATGTTTAAAAATTAAACAAATGTTTGCAATACGCAAAGCTGTCTTAGCCAATGCTTTGCAGCTGCAAAAATATGTAATATTATTTGCAGTGGCTGGTAAAGGCCTGTGCACCTGTGAAACAACAGTCATTTGAAGGTGACATACATCTTGGTATCATATGTAGACATCTTTGTGTGATGTGTGTGTCATCAGTCAGTGCTACATGGACACATATGTCACATATACCTAGATGGGCATTGAGTCCTCTGCCCTTGTGTTGGAGGATATATTATCTCCATTTAAGTTGCCTTACGCCAGTGACCTTTAAATTGTGGCAAATGTATACTTATAACAACTTACATTTCACAGTGATGTACATTAGGAGAGTCAGGTACAATGAACATTGGTTGTGCTATCTCACAACATTTGGTGCATGTCTGCGTACTACTGTTGTATACAACAGGTGACACATACATTGTGTACTAATGTGCATCCGTCAACAGCATCATGTTGCAGCGTACAGCACTGAAACAGTCACTTTGAGATGTTAGTTATGTAGAATGGCCACTTCCATGTCAATCATAGAATCTTTTGTGGATGTCACTCATCCATTGTTGGACACATGAGTATCGGCTTGTCCCACAGTGTCTGTAAATGTCAAACTGGTATGTTAGTGCCAAACACTGCCACATACACATGCTTTCTGGTTTATATGTTGTGGTGGTCATGTACAGTTTTGTGTATTTTTAGTTTTGTAACAGTTACTCTTGTGATCCACAAGTGTACTTTGTTGGAGTGGTGGGTTGGACTCTCACACTCATCTGGCTGATGTACATGAGGGGCTAACTACAACACCTGTCACCTGTACCTCTGTGAGATGGTAGTTAGTCATACACATTCACCTTATTGAACTTTGTCATATGGCCTATTATCTTCAGAACAGAGACTACAACTTACTTGGCATAGACCAGTGAAAAGGTGAGTAGCCTTTCACCAGTAGTTGTCAGTTGGATTAGGTGTTGAAAACTCTACTCTGACTTACTTCCATTTACTTTAGGTGATGTTGCAGTTCTAACCAGCAAGTGTGGATGGTCTGTTATGATTGTGTTAGTTGACACATCTGTTGCTGTATATTACCTGTGCACATTTTTGCTCATTTGTGTGTTTTGCACACCTTCAGTGTGTGTTAAATATATGTGGTACATGGTGGATATTATGAGCATCAGCTTAGGAAACCTAACATGACTGACCATGCACACTAAAGATGTACACTAAGATCTCAATACTCACAGTTTTTTTAAGTTCCCTTCAAGTCACTAAGACCTTGCAGTGAGTAGATACTACCTGTGTGGTTCTGTGAGAGGGGTGTGCCGTATGTAATGGTGACCATGTCTTATGAAACCTGACATGTATTTGTAAGAAACTGAAATTGGTATAGGAAATGTGATACAAGTGGTCTTACACATGAGCCATTCCAGGACTCTGGGGTTTATGATGGGGTGTGAGTTGCATAGGAACAATGTACAACAGATAAGGCTTGGTTGTGGATTTTAGAAGTACTTCTGTTCACAGCTAAAGAGACTGAGAGTGTGTTATGACAAGTCTCTTAACAGTGTTAGTCTAGATACTGCAGGGTAGTACAGCTGCTGATGTCAATTGTGCAGTTGTAAATCCTGATGGTGATGGCTATTATAGAGAGCATGATGGATATCTACATTAAGAATAAGAACTTTATCTTGTTACAGGTGTGAGGCACCCTCACGACCCAAACCATTGACAGGCCTAAAGCTCCCTCATGTGCATCTTCAATACAAGATTACGTTTTCAAGGTGTCCCTGTTTAAAGACATCAATATATGTTTTTTAAACATACCTGAAATCCTATGGACCGACATGGTATTCTCCTCTCTTCAACGGGGACTATTTCCAGAGTGACTAAAAGTGGGTCAAGACTCTCCTCTCTTGACCCAGAGACCATGTACAACTACCACCCATTCTCCATACTTCCATTGTTTGGCAAAGTAATTGAAAGATGTGTTGCTTCCCAGCTCAATACACACATTCGAAAAAACAACCTCCAAGACTTTCTCCAATCAGGTTTCTGCCAGGGCCACAGTACAGAAAATGTTATCCTACAAATAGTCAACGACTCCCTTAGAATCCTCGACTACAGGAACTCCTGCCTTTTGGTCCTCCTGGACTTGTTGGCTGCATTCAACTCTGTCAACCATCTGGGCCTTATTTGCACTTTTGAGCAACGCATGAGCTGTGGAGGCACAGTCATCAACTGTTTCTCCTCTTACCTAACCAACCACTCCCAAATCGTGAGAATGGATAACACATTCTCAAGACCAGTTACTGTACATAAAGAAGACCCTCAAGGCTAGATCCTCTCCCCAACCCTCTTCAACCTGTACCAAGAACCACTATGTGTGATTCTCAGTAACACTGGGATTCTCTCCCACCTTTTCGCTGACAACACTCAAATATACATGATCATTTTTTCCCCTTAAAGACCTTACCCTCCTTTCAATCACACTCCTAAAGAATCAGAACTGGATGTCTAACTGTTAGAACTGGGGGTCTCTAGTTGGCAGAGGTAGTTACCTCTGACCAAATAGGGACCCTTGCTTCTAAGTCAGGGAAAGGGGATTACACTGCTGGATAACCCCTGCTCACCCCCTTGGTAGCTTGGCACGAGCAGGCAGGCTTATCTCAGAGGCAGTATGTTAAGCACTTGTGAACACATACAGTAATACAGTGAAAACACTGCAAATGGACACCACACAGGTTTTTATAAAAATAAGTATTTTTTATATAGACTTAACACAAGACCACAAACAACAAAAATCCACAATACTGTACTCAAAATAGACTTAAGATGGTAGAAGTCACTTAGTTCAAGTTGATGATAAATGCGACACAGTTCTCACAAAAGTACCTGGATGCGTAACACAAAACAAACAAAAGGTTTGCAGGGATGGAGATGCGTCTGTTCCATACTTCGGGGGAGACGATGCGTCACGCCTCAATGCTTGCGCAGAGTGGGGGATGCGTCTTGGTCCTTACCAGGAGGGGAGGTGATGCATTGATTCTTGTACTGTGTTCCGGTTAAGATGCGACAAGATGGCGCCTCAATGCGATAATCCGGTGCGATAAGATGGCACCCTTGATGCGACGACGTGAAGACGATGCATGCATGCCCGGCGGCCGTGCGGCGAACTCTGTAATTTTGGAGCCACGACAGGCCCTGCGACACGCTTCTCCGGTGATGCGACGGCGACCTCTGTGCGGTGACACGCTTCTCCGGTGATGCGTCGGGTAACAGCTTTGACGAAGGCACGCTTCACAGGTGATGCGGTGGTGACCTCTTCTGCCGCGATATGCTTCTCCCGGCGATGTGATGGCAACAGCTGCGACTGCGATGCACTTCTTCTCGTTGAGCCTCGCTTCCACCTCCCACAACAGGCAGGCATCTGCTGACAAAATTCCCGGCAAGGAAATTCAGAGGGGAGCTGGTGGTGAAGTCTTTTGTCCCTGAGACTTCAGCAGGAGGCAAGCTCACGCTCAAGCCCTTGGTGTAATATTCTGCAAGATGATGAAAGTTCGTTGAAAGTTGCTTCTACTCTCCTTTGCACTGAAGACACCACTGTAGGCCAACCCAGCAACACAGCACCCTTGGTTCTTCACCTTGGCAAAGGTTCATCTTGTTGTTCCAGAAGTGATCTAAAGTCTTGGGGTCTGGGCCCCCATTTTTATACTACTAAATCCATTGTCCTCTGAAGTCAGAGGGGCCTGTACCTAGTCCAAACCAGTTCTGTGCAGTCCTGGAGCACTTTGTTTACAGGACTCCTTCTTTCCTTTGGCAGGGAGGGCCAGGGACATCAGACACACGACAGGAGGGGGAGCCAGCATTGTGGAAGGCAGGCAACGCCCTATTCAAACCCAGTTGCTGACTCCTCCCACCACTGTACATGCAGATGGGTCTATTCAGCCCTGTGCTAACTCACCCTGTCTCCTGGAATCCCCCAGCCCCTGTCACTCACAAAGCCAGACATGCAATACAGGAGCTAGCAGAGGCAGGCTGGATGGTTAGGCAAGAGAATACCTACTTTCTAAAAGTGGTACTTTCAAACAAAGAATGTTTAAAACCAACTTCACTAAAATATGTATTTTATCATTCTGACTTCAGGCTTACTAAATTCCAATTTTTCCCATGCTCCCTGGGTCAGTTAGGATTATAAGATGTTATAATCAATCCGCCCATTCTGGCCTATGGGGACAGGTAGCCTTGCAATAGTGAAAAATGAATTAGGCTGTAATTCACTATCAGGTCATGCCACACACATCAGGGCATGACTTACCTTTTACATACAATGCACCCTGCCCTAGGGTCTACCTTAGGAGAGTCCGATATGTAGAAAAGGGAAGGGTTAGGGACAGGCAAGTGTGTGCACTTACTAAGTCGACATGGCAGTCCCAGACTGCACACCGGCTCTGCAATGGCATGCCTGAGTTACACTATCCATGCTGCTTCTGTGGATGGTACAATCAGTGCTGCAAGCCCACTAGCAGCATTTGATCGACAGGCCCTGGGCACATATGGTGCACTATACTATGTTCTGACAAGTAAATCAAATAAGCAATCAAGGAGTCCCTAATACATTAAATCGATTTACAATAGAGAGCATATGCACTTTAACACTGATCAGCAGTGGTAAAGTGCCCAGAGTCATAAAACCAACAAAAACAGGTCAGAGAAAATACAGGAGGAAGGCAAAAAGTTCAGGGATGACCCTGCAAAAAGGGCCAAGTCCAACACTAACCATCATCTAAAACTCAACCCAACTAAAACAAATTTTCTTTTTATCTCAACTCCAAAAGCAAAAACTCTAATTCAGGAATGGATGGACAATTTTTCCGTCCTGGAGTGTTGGATCCCTTGGTATCACCCTTGACAATCATCTTAATCTCCACAGACACATCACAGCCATGGCCAATAGTGCGCAACAACAATTTAGGTAGTTTTGGGGCAACAAACAACTGATCCCAGAACAAGACCTCAAAACAGTGATGTAACCTCTTATCCTCTCCAGACTAGATTCTGAATCACCCTCCTCTCAGGCCTTTCCAAAGTTCATGTAGGTCCACTGTGAGCACCCCTACATGCAGCAGTGAGCTACTTTTAATGTCTCCAGAAATGTTAGAACATTTCCCTGGCCCAGTTAACCGACCAATGGCTTTGCATTGAAGCTCGGGTCCTATTCAAAACCACCTGCATACTCACAGAGCACTGCAGTCCTCTTCACCCTCCTATGTATGAATGAACCATAAAATCTCTGGGGCAAAATGGGGTTCCAGAAACATCCAATCCCGGTCCTGGGACCCCCCTCCTTTATTCAAGAATGGTACATGAGCCAGTCATTCTCTGGTAGTGCCACAAGAATCTAGAACTACTTACCTCCCTCCCTTCACTTAACAACCTGCATAGTCACCTTCAAAAAGGACCTCATGCTCCTCCTATTTGACAGACACCTGTTATTTCACCCTCAGCCATACCTTAGTACTCTACCCAGCAGACAAACTACCTTTATAGGGGGTCCCCACCATCTTAAACAATGCTTGAACTGTATACGTCCCTGTATAATGGCTGCTTTTGTCCTGGTCGCAGCTACCGATGCAAAATGTATGAACGTCATTATTGTAAAGTAATTTGATGTACTCTTGTAACATGCTAATGTTGTAGGGTGCTCTGATGCCTTTTGGCCCATGTCTGTGCTAGGTTAAATTGCCAAGCAATAATAATACAAACATATTTATGAATTGTAAACAAAGGTGGTTTCCAGCTTGTTGACGGCATCCATTGATTTCTTATGGGATTTTTTTGGAGGGTGCGGTATGTCACTTACCGCTGGTTGTGTCCATGACATTAATTAATTTCCTCGACATTGAGCAGTTACAGGAGTGGCAGGATTTGTAATACAGGATTTATATCAACATAGAAAGTAAGCAGATGTTTGGCGGTGAGTTTCACCCTTCTGGGCCTCCTTTTCCGCCAGCTCGGGCGATGTGGTTTCACTGCCTCAGACACCTTGTCGTTAACGTGTATCATAATTTGCTGGTCAGTTCAGACGATGTTCTGGTCCTCTTTCAGATGTCCGTGCAGTCAGAATTTCTTGTAGGAGTCTGATGGACCACTGCGGTCGGATTTCAGTGCATTCCCATGTATTGTAATATGTTGGCCGGAGCAATCACTTCTGCGGGGTTCAGAACCGATTCCGACAGCACAGTGGAAGCAGATCTGACTGGCATCGTACTGACCCCCTAGGTGTCCAGTCTTGCAATTAAGCCAGGGGAAAGAATACATTCTTACACAAGCAAAGCAGGGCAAATCCTCTTGGAATGACCAGCTGGACTTTTGATGCAGAGGGTTACTTGCAACTTTGTATTCCGTATGCTTAACAGATCAGCCTACTGCCCTGGCTCTACTTTTTGGTCCTAGGCTCAAGTGGGGAGCAGGTCCCGCCCTTGGTGTTTCTCGCCACAGGTTTAGCAACAGGTGCAGTCCTTCTTATGTCTTCCACTGGTCCAGAGGTCTTCTGAAGAGGGTACGGAGGGTGTCACACTTATGCGTAGTGCCAGTGTGTGGGTGGAGATAACTCATGACCACTGTCTAACCAAAGAGATTAACATTCCCAGGGTGCCCCTTCCCTCTTTCGAAGCTCTTTCTGTGTGTTGTACTATAGACAATCCCCTAGTGACCATCTCCTACTTCATACCAGTAGGGCAGAGTATTTCATCACTTGTGCAGAGATCCCTGGGCACACCCAGAAGTGTAGCTAGTACAATAGGCAAACCCTGCCCTGTGGTCACTCTACAATTGTTCTGGGTGCAACCCCTCTCACAATGGGATTGGTGCTCAATTGGCTAGTAGGACGATGAAGGGACAGGCCTAGGTGTGAATTACATCTCCTTGTGACATTTTAAAGCTACCTTATGTTTTTGGGCACAAAGCAGATGGCCGTCCTGTCAGGGGGAAAACCTCTCCCCACATCCAAGCCTTTTGTCCACTGTCTGGGACTAATAAACATCTCACCACAGGAACATCATTAACAGTTAGATGACACTGGGAGAAAGGCATATTAGGCTTTGTCGTGAAAATGGCCACTTTCTAAAAGTGGCATTTCCAAATTAATCATTTAAAGTCCAACTTGACCATTAGATTGGATTTGAAATTATATTTATTAAAATAACTTTATTAATTTGAGTCCTTGAATTACGGTTCTAGCTATTTCCAAACTTAAATTATGCATCATAAGGAATTGTAATGTAACCCTGTGCTTTTATACAGAAGGAATAGCCTTGCCACAGTGAAAAAACACTATGGAGACTTTTTAATGCCAAGACATGTAAAACCTAAGTGCACATGTCCTACTTTTTGAATACTCTTCACCCTGCACTATAAGCATTTAGGGCCTACACATGCAGATGTATGCACCAATGATGCCTCCATGCAAAAGCACATTTAAGTCAGACTTATCAGCTTTGCCAGTGCCTTTGTGTATCTTTTTCACTGATGAGCTATAGGAAGAAGCAGGGTTTTGATCCTGTGCAAGGAAGAATCAACAGCCCTGGAAAACTGAGCCAATCTAACAGGATAATTTTTATTATTTCTTGTATGTGCTGTTATAGATGTGAAAACACCTCTCCATTTGGAGTCTGGGGCTGTGTCCCCCTTAAATTCCTACGTATTCCCGTACAAATATTAAATAGATCAATGTATTTAGAGATGCAATCGTATCTCTAAACAAATCAATGTATTTAAGTCTGGGCTGTCTATCCCAGGCTGCCTGGCCCACCTCGCTCTTAAGCAGGAGACGGAAGCCAGGCAGTAAATCATCTTTATGAACTGTGATGCACAATGCACGGCTTAATGTTCTAAAGCCCTTCATTGCTATTGTAGTCTATGGCAGTATCCACTATACTGAACACACAGGGACCACGTTTTTGGATCCCATGCAGGCAGCACAGCCAAGTACCCGAATGAATCAAATCAATCAATGCTATATTCTTATTCTTCTTTTCATCCATTTATTTTCTCCCAATTTCCTTTTAACCGCTTTTCACTTGCTTCAATTAATTCTATTATTCAACCTTCAAGTATCCACTATACGCCACTGATGCTTTCATAGTCATGGTTTTGAGTGTTGGAGTCTCCGTCCCTGCATGAGAGCAGCTGTCCATCATTCACAGGCATGGATCTCACCTTTTCCTATTTGTCACACGTAGCAGTGGATGCAAGCATGTGTGTTTTCGTGCCTTGTTCTCATTAGCGGTAAGTGTTAGAATGCTAATCTTCTGTTATGTATATTGTGATGAGACCTCTCGCTATGGTAACCCTCCCCAACTGTGACATCCCAGGCTCTGGCTGCACGTTGCTGGCCCCATTAGAAGTGGGGCTGCTGTATTTGTTCCCCAGCGAAATTGATCCAAAAGACAAGCATGTCAGGGTTCCTGTTCCCTTGTGAAGTTGATCCAAATATCCATGTCAAGTGCAAAGGAAAAGATATGTCTTTACAGTAGACAGTTATCTGCTGTATGACATTAAAATTGTTACTATCGTCATGCCCTGAACAACATTAAAGCCAAAAACATGGATTGATTTACAAACAATGCGTGTTGAAAAAGTTTGTCTCTTTTACAATTTACTTAATCTTGCCTTCCTCAAGAGTTAGCTATTTAATCATGTTATGTTTCAGTATTTTTTTTCCATGCATATTTTGAGCCATGTCAGGTGCCTGAGTGGCTTTGATTGACAGATCTGACGCTGAAACCAAAGCAAAGTGTCTGTCAGTGGGATGGCCTATCTGCAGAACACACAGCACAATTGTCATGTATTCCAGTTGCAATTCCAATTCTGTGGAAATGTGTGTGAAGTGGGTGCACAGATGACAAAATATTTACAGGGCAAAAACAAAAGGAAACAAATTTCATAAATAGGAGTTAGTGTAGTGTGTGTTTGGCAATGGTGAAGTGAGGGCGATGCAAGAAAGTGCATTTGATGAAGAGTGAAAACTGGGTGCTGAAGAGGAAACGGGGTGGTTAAAGATGGACGAGATGTGCAGCGAAAAAGGGCATACACATCTAACTTAAAGCACACATAGCTAAAGATCAAAACTCCTTCCACAGGTCTAAAAAAAATGATAGAAATGTTAGAATTGGAACATTATCAAGGTTAATTATTTATAAAAAATATTTTTGCTATTATTTTATCTTAAACAGCTAACAACTAATGACAAAGCCAATTGTACTGACAGGTTTTAGGTGTAGACCCTTTGTTGTGTAATATATCTGGATGCAATTACATCTCACAGAGAAACCAAAATACCAGTTGTGTATCTCACAATGGGAATCACAGACATGTATTTACCATGTTCCTTTTTAGCAAGCACACATTTTTAATCCCACTTAAAGACCTGTCTTTACATACTTCTATATGACTGATGGCAGTCAGCAGATGTGGGTCCTTTCTGAAGCTTGGTTAGAGCATTTCCTTCCAAAGTTGAGGTCATATGCAGGGCAAGACACTGGGCATGCACACACTTTAAAAAGCAGAAGTTGTCACGTTGTACAATTTGCACATTACAGTAACTGTTAAACATGTTGATGCAGTAAGATATAGGGCAGTTTTTAATGTATTTAATATTTCAAGACGATACGTTCCCATTGCTTTATAAGCTTTGCTTTAACACTAGATTAATTTGCTTAAAATGCACCATTTGCCAATCATTTTTTATTTTTTCTCTGGCGTAGGAGCCAGCCTTGACCCCATGTTTGTCCATTAAGCTTACTCGCATCGCTCACTACATAAAAGTCATATCAAACTTTTATGCAACGTCACTTTTATATGTCACCAGCTGCCACTGAGCAGTGCACAGTGTACCTCAGTTTATGGAGCAACATTGATATGCTTTCCTTAGATCTGATCAGCAGGTGGTTGTATGAGGTAGAATCTCCACGCATACTGCATCTTGAGAACGCTTTTTACTGAAAGAGAAAGCGCATTCCTGAAGTACAGGGCTGAGGACTTTTATTATCTCTCTCATCGATCTCTCATGCACAAATCTATTGAACATACCTTCTGCTTCCATCTGCTGTCCATCCTCACAGCACTTAGACTTTCTGTCGCCACTCCAACTGGCAAATGGTTTCAGCTGCCAGGTGAAGGCGAATTCTGCTCTGAGGATTGTATGTAAGTAGTTTTACTGGATTACTGATGGTATGGAATAACGGGGCATCGCCACACATAATTCTCACACAATTGTCAGGAGACAACTCCTCTGCCAAGCCAGACTATGAAAAAACGGTGTAGGCCTGGCAAAAGGTTTAGTTTGTCAGATCAAATTTGCAGTTTTAAGTGGTAGCATAATAGGTGCTGCATTCCACTAATGACATTCAAATTACAGGTTGGAGTAAACTGGGTACCATGTATAGGTATTAATGGGTATGCTAAATGTGTCAATTAGGCTTTCTAACGATTTCAACAAGTTGTTATGGGTCAGAACACATGTGCTGGGACCTTGGTTAGCAGGGTCTCAGTGTACAGAGTACAAAAATCAAATCAACAGCATCAGTTAAAATAAATGGGGGAGATTATGCAAAAATAGTCTAATAGAGGGTGTAGTTGGCTGTGTGGATAGGGACACCATTTATTTCTGCACAGCTTTGGACATGGAGACAAAGTCTTCTATCAATAGGCACAGTGAGAACCAGTTCTCTATCACTAGCTCTGTTGGGTCATGCCATGCTATTCAGGGCAGAGACTCACTTTCACTCAATAAAAATGTCATATGTCCCAGGCTCAGAGAATATTCAGGCTGATTCTATGATTCATGTGACCTCTCCTAGATAAAAGCGTTTCTCCACTTAGAGATGTCCCAAACGTTAATAAGACATTCAGGCATTCCTAGGCTGGACCTGTTTGCCTACAACCAGAACACGTTGTTGCTGGCATTTTGGTAGAAGGGAGAATGAAGTGCGCACACAGGTGGATGCTCTGTCCTTCTAAAGGATTTATTGTTTGCCTTACCTCTGTTCCGTCTCATTTCCAGATAGCTGCAAAAATTATCAGATAGGGGTGCTCCGATGTAGTTTTGGTGGCACCTTCTGGGCTTTTAGGTTCTTGTTTGCTGTCCATGCCCCTTGGGAATTAGACCAGAGTAGTTACATCCTTACTGAAGTTGCCTAAGCTGTCCTTGCCTTTGTTTACTTAGTTGAATCTCATGGGCTGGAGGCTCAACTTGAAGGGTATTGAATCCAATGTTTCCATTGCAGATGTTACAGATCTCTGAAAATCCTTTGGGCTTGTGTGGTTGTATGCAGCAAAAAAGCTTTGAAACTTCCTTTTTTTAATGATATGATGCTCAATCTCTTTCTTCTTTGGATTTTGATGCCTTATGTGCATTAGAGATTCTTCTTTTTGGGTTTGAGCTGAGTTTGTCCAGCTCCTCTTCTCAGCAACTATTGGTGTGTTTTGGGTAATGCTGGGATAGTTTGACAACTGCTGATGGGTATGTCTCTCAGATTGTGATGGAGCTTGTGTGTTACACAGCACATCCTAAGGTGTTGTTAGACCTGACATCCTTCATGTGGTTTCCCCTGACTTTATGCCTTCTGACCTCCCCGTTTTTCTCACTTCATTTTTTTAATGGATTGAGGATTTTGGGCACTTTACCACTACTAACCAGAGCTAAAGTGCTTATGCTCTGTACTCAAAACATGGTAGCATTGGCCTTCCCACAATTGGCATATTTAATTTACTTGTAAGGCCCTAGTAATGTGCATTATATGTGCCCAAAACCTGTAAAATAAATGTTACAATTGGGAATGCAGCACTGATTGTGGTACTCACTTCAGTAGCCTTTAAACATGGCTCAGGCCTACCACTACAGTTTTAAACTACCATTTCGAATTTTCGACCTGGCATGTTAACCTACCTGCCAGGTCCAAGATTTCCCTTTTATTACATGTATGTCACCATTATGTAGCCCCTAGGCAGCCCTGTGGGCAGGATTGCAGTGTATTTAAAAGCTAGGACATGTACTATTGAGTTTTACATGTCCCGGGAGTGAAAAACCGCTTAATTCATTTTTCACTGCTGCAAAGCCTTTCTCTCCCATAGGTTAACATTGGGATTGCCTTAACACATCTTTTAAATGTAATTACCAATTGGGCAAAGATAGAGATTTAAAGTTTGGTGACTCTGGACTCACAATTAAACATCACAACTTATGGTGAAGTCGGATTTTCGATTGTAAGTCTGAAAATGGCACTTTTAGAAAGTTAAAGACACGCAGATGATGGATGGAATGCAGAGCAAATCAAACATTCAGCCCCAGTCAAGAAATCTGGGTTAAATTAATCGTTCATTTTCTCACCATGCTACCCCAGTTTCGACCCAGCCATATCCAAATCAGTCTTGACCATGTGCATTATGGGAACAGTTCAGCCTGAACTGCCAAGTCAGGTCCTCCCAGAACCAGAAACAAGCATCAGGGTAAAGACTGATATGCATATGGCTGGGTCTGAGCTGGAATGGCTGGGGAGCGAATAAACAAAGAATCCAGATCCAGATCTCTCTACTGGGGTGAATGTTTGACATTGTGCAGCACTCTGTCCATCACTGTTCTTTTTACTTTTTGAAAGTTGGCTTTTTCTTACACCAATAATTCTGTGCCTCTGCCTGTTTCGGAATGCAGATCTGGGCTGGGTGATAGCTGGGGTTTGTGCATTCCATCTATAAAGTTACACAAAGGGAGCTGGGGTGTGACATTTGCATCCTGGTGGCTCATCACCAGGCTGACGGTCTTACCTGAGGTAGGTTGGGAGTGAGCAGCTGAATAGAGCTATGCCTGTCCCCACACAAAGAGCTGCATATCTCCTGTGGTCTGTCTGGAGCCAGGGCAGGAAAGGCAGGGACCTTGTGATCTTCAAAGGTCTCTTTGAAGTCTCCCTCACTTCAATGGCACATTTCTGTAAAAGTACTGGACCCATGATACCACCAAATAAGAACTTTGGTGGAACAAAGGACGTTCTGTCTGGAGAAGAACTGCTGTGCTGTAGGAGCAACTGCTACTTTGCTACCTGCATTGCTGTGTGACTGAACATGTTCTCTACATACCTGAGACAAGTTTCTCCAAGGGATTTTTGGTTTGCCTCCTGTTCTCCAAAGTCTCCGGGTCACAAAAGACTTACTGCAACCCTGCAGGTGCTGCTGGATCTGTGAGTCCTACCCATGCCTGAGGGGCCCTCTCCAGTCCTGGGCTTCAGAAGTGGGACCCACAGCTGTTTTCTTCACAAATCGATGCAGTGACCCCTTTGAGCCAATTGGAACTTATGCAGTGTCCTCTGCAGCCGACACAGTGCTGATTCGATGACGAGGTGGCTCCCAACTGCAAGGTTCGAGCACGACACAATGTCGATCCAGCAACACCATTGCGAGGCTTGACTTCGACATGGCACCGATCCTTCTACACTACTGCAATGTTTGACTTCAATGCATCAACCCAACTGCGTGAATCGGAACCAACGCAGGGAGTACTCGGCGCCGACTCTTGCTCCATACATGGAACTTTTTAAGCGGGCCCTGAATGGGTCCTGTAGCCACGCTGCACTCCACCGTGGTCGGCCTTAACTTTGGATTTTCTCTGGACTAGCATGACCTCAAGTAACCTTTTAGTGCTATTGACTTCTAAGCACTGTTTTGGGATTTAATATTTAAAAATTCATATATCAACTTCTACTTAATGTATTTTTGTCATTTCGTTCTTGTTTTACTCAGATGAATATTCTCAAATTTCCTAAACTGGCGTGCAGTGTTTTTACTGTTTTACTGTAATTTAAGTGTTGCAAAAATACTTTACACATTGCCTTTTAAGTTAAGCCAGACTGCTCTGTGCCAAGATACCAGATGGTGCTCAAAGGTTAATTTAGGGTGAGTATTTGACTTACACTGAATAGGATTGTGGTTCCTACTTGGACAGGGTGCAAGCCTCTTCCAACTAGATATCCAATTTATAACATTGGTGATCAGTGGTGAGGATAGGATTTGTGTTTGTGCAGTACCTTTTGGTAATTTGGTGCACACCACTACCCATTAAATCAATTGTCTCTGATCCCCATTGGCAATTTTTCCTCCTCTCTTCAATTGGCATGTTTAATGTTTCAATTCTCCCTGATTGGCATTTGTGCTTTTTCCTAAAATCAGGTCTCAAATTGGATGTTCTGCATTTGCACCTGAAGGAATAGAGTTTGAGCTGGCCAAACTTGAGGATTACAGTGTGACCCAACTTAAGGAGTACTGCAAGGAGTATGGGTTTCCTGTAAAGAGCACCACCAGGAAGGTGGAGCTGCAAAAGGGACCGTGAGTCTGGTCAGATGCTCATGTTGCATTAAATGAGACCCCAGAGACGGGTGTGGCTGAGGAAGAGCTGGATGAGGAGGAGGATTTGGACCAGGGTTTAAGAAGCAGTCTTGGGCTGCTGTCTGTAGAGGAGTAGGGCAACTTACTATCAGGAATAGGGGTTCCTTCCAGAGCAGGGAGCAATGTGGTACCAAAAGGGCTGGTCCCAGAGGATCTGGAGGACAGAGGGAGGAAAGAAAGTTCACGTTGGAGCTGGCTACGCTCAAATTGTAGAGGGAAAAGGCCTTGGAATAAAGGAAATGTGCCTTAGAGAAGACAAGGATAGCCAAGGAGATGTAGGAGAGCAAAAAGAGATTGGCTATAAAGGTGAAAAAGATGATGTTCAATCAGAAATTAAGCCTGGACATCAAGGCCAGACAGGTGGAGCCCAGAAGCAATGGGGGCAGCAGTTCTCCTGTGCTCTCTGACAGGAGGGTCCACATACACAAGGGTCTGGTATCTATTATTGTGGTGGGAGACAACAGACAGAAGGTTTGAGGCCTGTGAAATTGCGCTCCATATGCACACAGTCCCTGAGGCAGATTGGGGGTTAGTCTTTGGAGACATATCCCTTGTGAGGAGAGGGACACTCTACTGGCCCAATCCTTCATTCAAACCTCTAATCCCCCTTCCCTCTCTACCGGCCCCCCTTTAACCACCCTTGACCAATCCGAAAGAGTTCTTACCAAGGACAATCAGGTCTGCTTCCAACTAAAAAACAATGTGCATTTGTACGACTTCGAGCTAATATCGGACAACGAGGTCTTCAATATAATTGCTAGCCTAAAACCTTCTTCCCACGCTATGGATGCCCTCCCTTCCTCAATGGTAAAAAAAAACTCAACCACACCATTGCCCCTTTCTGGACATAAAAATCTCCTCTCTCATTTCAGGCTGTGTCCCAGACTTCCTTCAACTAGGGCAAATCACACCCATACTCAAGAAACCAGGGGCCGAGTGGGCAGCAGTGAGAAGCGGCATAAACAAGCTTCATAGGTACTGCTGGGGTTGCTAGATGCAGGCCATTTGTATGACATTTGGCAAAGCCTTCACCCACTGGTCGGGAGGGTACATTCGTGTCTTCTGTTCATGGGTCGTGGGTCCTGGTCCCGGATAGACTTATGGCTTGTCTCAGAGTGAGTTTGTACCTAGGTAGTGGTGGTGACACATGGAGCCCGCACACTGTCTGATTACTGATCCAGTATTCATGCGGTCTATTGCTGAGGCGATTAAAAACTTTTTTAGGGAGAACGAGGGATCAGTGGATAGCGCAGGAATGTTATGGGAGGCTTTTAAAGTGACCATTCGAGGAATTTGCATAGGAGCCCAATCCGGGCTGTTGCGTAATATTCGGAGGAGAATTAAAAGCTTAGCATCTGATATCTCTAAATTAGAACGTGAGTATGAATCTGATCCTTCCACTGCTAAACTGGCTGCAGTGCGGGACCTTGTCTCGGAATATAATGAAACGGTTGACCAGGAGCTTTTGCATTGTTCCCGCCGGACAGTCGCTTGCTACTATGGTGAGGGAGGCCGCCCTGGCCACTCCCTGGCGCAAAAACTAACTGAGCCGCGCAGCCAGGAGCATATAACAGAATTATTAGATGAGGACGGAGTAACCCGCTACTCGACAGCAGAGCTTTGCATTACCGTCTTGCAGTTTTGCACCCATCTCTATGCCTCTAGGACTTCACCGCCGACTACAGAGATCGATGCATACCTGGAGGATGTTGCATTGGGGTGGCTATCTAATTCGCACTGCAAATACCTTGTGCAGCCGTTTGACACAGAAGATGTTAAGGAGGCCATAATGTCCCTTCCGACTTGCAAGGCTGCGGGTATCAACAGACTGCCCAGCGAATTCTATAAGGCTTATGCGCCGGAACTTGCCCCCAGACGTTTGGAAGTATATGTGGAAGCCTATGAGAAGGGGATGTTGCCACCTTCACTCCGGGAAGCTTTGCTTGTTACATTATTGAAACCTGACAAGGCCCCTAAACAGTGTGAGTCGTATCGGCCTCTCTCGATTATTAATATTGACGCAAAGATTCTGGCAAAAATGATCGCCACTAGGATACAACCGCTGGTCCCTTTTCTGGTTTAACCTGACCAGTCTGGGTTTGTCACAGCGCGATCCACGGCTCACAATTTGCGCACTGTTTTCTCCACCTTACACTACTTTGACCCTGACTTTCAAGCAGTTGTTGTGCTGCTAGATGCAGCAAAGGCTTTTGACTCCCTACAATGGTCTTTTGGTGGGTGTCTTCGTTGTTCCCCATTGGGAGGGGTACGCGACAGGGGTGCCCCCTGTCACCTATGCTGTTTTCACCTGCCCTGGAGCCCCTAGCCTGCAAATTGCATCAAAAACACGCGGCGGCTGCCTTGCAGTTTCGGCAGAGGCCGCTTGTAGTCTCTCTCTACGCGTGCAACATGTTACTTTATGTCCGTGAACCTGCTGTGTACCTGCCTGCGTTCCTCAGGGAGTATGTAAAGTTTGAGAGATTCTCAGGTCTCGGGATCTACTGGTCAAAATCTCTGGTGTTTCCCCTTACGGCGCACACAAAAGAAGTGGAGATGGAATTTTCACTAACCTGGACGTCTGATCCTTTGAAATATCTCGGGGTGTGGTTACACAGGGATCCGGATACGGTCACATCTGAGAACTATGGCCGCATGGTCACGCGCATCACTGAATTAGCAGATAGATGGACACATTTGCCCCTCTCCTTGGCAGACAGGATAGCGGTTGTGAAAATGGCCTTTCTCCCCAAACTGATTTACTTCTTTGTTAATATTCCCATAAAATTGAATGTGGCAATCTTTCAAACTCTTCAATCGTCCCTGCTGACGTTTGTATGGGGTGGTAAGAAACCTCACTGTAGGTGGGACCTTTTGATACAACCCTTTAAACGGGGCGGATTTGAGGCCCGACCTTCAATTATACTATCTGTGCGCTCAGGCGCAATTCGCGCACTATTGGCATTTTCCCCAGCTCTTCCAGCCTCATGTGGCTATTGAATCAGATGCTGTCCTTTCAATGCCACTGCAGGCGGCAATGTTGTCTGGGGGCTCAGGCGGCCCACCGTCTGAAATAAACCTCATACAGTGCATGGCGTGGGCTTGGCGAATGCTTGCGAAACAAGCCCAGTTATCCTTTTTATACGCTCTGCTGTTACCCCTAGCTTCACATTCCGAGATCTCTGTGGCACGAGAATCGTCAGCCCTACATGTGTTGGCTAAAGTGGGTATCTCTCGGTTGTGTGATTTTTACAGAAATGGTCAATTCAAAACATTGCAGTAGGTGCAGAATGGTACATGGTACAGGCTTTATGTTTGGCTTTACATATGTCAGAGTCCGACAGGCTATTCGTGCGGTTTATCTGGAATACCCAACGGTGCCCACTACTCTACAGGCATTGCAGGTGATGCTAACGGGAGAGGGGCGTAAGGGGTTAATCACTAAACTTTATAATGCTTCCTTACATGATCGGGAACAGGGCGATCACCCCTTTTGTCTACAGTGGCAGGCAGCATTGGGTACCACTCTTGCACCGGAGGTCTGGACGGCATGCTGCCAACTTACTGGTCGTCTTACAGCTAACTGCAATCTCAGAATTATTCACTTCAAATTCATTCACCAATTATATTACACCCCTTCACAACTCTGTAGGTATGGTCTGCGAGAGACTGCTAACTGCGTGCGCTGTGGAATGGTGGATGCAGACTTCTTACATGTGGCATGGCTGTGTGTGGGTGTATTTGCTTTTTGGACTGCTGTGGTGAAAATGCTTACTGATGTCGTGTTGGAGCCAGTGCACTGCACTCCTGAAATATGTTTACTCGGTTCTGTCAAATGCCTTAAACCCTGTAATAAGCGAATTGTTGCAGTTTCCACTTTATTTGCGAAGAGGGCTGTTGCGCAATGCTAGGGTGCTAAGACTTCTCCTACGGTAAAGAAATGGCTTCGTGATTGGCTCTACTGCAGGGATCAGTTGCTGATTTATGAGGAGGAGCTGCCAGATGCTTCTCGCGCCAAGGACTTCTGGGCCCCGCTTACAGCATATCTGCTGTCCCGACCAGACCTGCTGTGAATCTCTAGACTTGTTTGCACTCATTATATCTGAAGACCAACAAATTGTGTGGAGGTGTCCACCCTCTGGAATGATTTATGCTGTCCTTGCATGTCATCTTGTGTCTTTTGTGCTTGCTTTCCCTGTTATTAGTAGCAGATTGCATGAAAGCGCCTATCCATTGCCATCATTGTTATTGTCTTCTATATGACAGTTTATTATTGCACAGGTATCATCCGAATGCACTAGAACTCTGATCTCGCTCTGATAGGGGGGGGTGGTGGTGGTGGGGTTGTTTGATTCTATTATTCTGTATCAAATTTGTATTTATTGGCTGCTCCTGTACCTGTTGAAACCAATGAACATATTTGAAAAAAAAAAAAGAAACCATGGGCCGACCCTAACGACCTCAACAACCTCAGACCAATCTCCAACCTCCCGTTCCTTGCAAAAGCATTGGAGAAATGCGTTCTCCACCAACTCAACAAACACATTGAGGAGTTCAACCTCCTCGACACCTTTTAATCAGGATTCAGGAAAGGGTGTAGCACCTGATAGAGATCAGGGTATCAAAAATATGCCCACTACCACTGATAGAGTAATCTCACAGTTACACGCACATACATTCATCATACGCTAGGGCCCATTTCACTAACATACACTCAAATACTCTACCAGCAATAAACCTGTGGGAAGGAAACTCCTAAACCACCCTGCATCTATATCTAGGCGATAGGACCTGATTATAGTGGTTATCCTTAATCATACTCTATACAATCTATACAATAATGATCAAAATGTGCACAATAATTGACAAGGAAAGAAATATTCAACACCATGTTTAAAAGTTATATTGCTTTATCTAAAATTAGTCAAAGTAAATCAGAATAAATCATTTCTCATAGTTACCTATTCTAACTAAGTGTCAGAACGGGTCAGGACCAGTCTCTTGGCAAAGTCTCTCAAGACAGTCCTCAGCATCAGTCCTCAGCAACGCAAGTTCACGCAGCGAAGGTAAAATGGCAAGTGGCAAAGAGTGGGGAAAAGAGTGGGGAGAGCCCTCCCTAAGCTAACAGTTTTTATAATGAAAAATACAATAGAAACACACATAAAATTGGCAGGATAAACTGTATCACTGAGCAGAACGAAAAGGAAGGGATGTAACTTTGCAACATCTTGAAATCTCCGCTCAGGAAAAGTCACAATACGTAAACCACGGAACAGGAACCAAGAAACAGAAACTATTAAAGTATCCATCTCGTTCATTTCCCTCGGCAACCCGGCTTCAGCACATTGTTCATTTCAGAAGCTCCTTTGTTCACCAAGGACAAATCATTTCTTTTTGGAGATCCTCCAAACTGCTGATGTCCTCATGGAAAGTTTTATAGAAGGACTACGGTCATTTGTCTTCAACCAATTTCCAGCAGGGGTCTCTCTTGCCACATCACAGATTTCAAATTTCACCACAGCCAGGCTTCACAATTTTACAGCCATTTCACAAAGGCCTCCATAGGCCACAATAGACCATCTTTAATTAAAGAGACAAAATAAAGGTTACTACATCATAATGATAAAACAGTGTTAACCCCACTAATACCCTTATGTGTATGCATTTATCTAGCTTTGAGAGATAAAAAGCATTAATTCAGACAGCGTTTTGTGCTCAAAATAAATAGCACACAGCAACATTTAAACATGAAAACTTGCACGTTATTGTAAATACAGAAACAGCACACATAAGCTAACCCTCGTGTAACCTTCTCTTGTGTTAGGACAAACAGGTTGATTAGTGAAACACACTTGCACAAGACAAATAATTAGTTGTTAATTATTAATAAATTAATAAACACATAGACATGCCAGAGCTTCAAAAGCCCATGAATTTTCTAAAAGAAAACTCTGCTCCAGCAATCCCCCCTTTGGTGATTTTATCACCAAATAAACCCAAAAAAAAAAAAAAAATTAGTGAAAATTTAGTCCCATTTTAGGAGAAATCAGAAATGTCTTTTCCCCTTACACAACATTAAACACCAGTCACTCTTTCATCATCTCTCTTTGTCTCTAAATAAACACTCTCCCTCAATTCTTCTAGTTCAATTTCTTGAGGTTCTCTTTTCAACTTCTTATTTTTCTTTTCCTTATTCAATTTCTTCCTCCCTCCCCTGTTTTTACAACACACACACACCAATCTTATTATCAATAAAGCAACAATTATACAAGTTAAGGAAACAATATTTTACCTATAATAGTACTACCTATTTTTGCAATAAAATCCACGGCACTTAACTCCGTATTTACCAAAAGAAATCCTCCTGCGGTATTTGTCGATAAGCGATCAACCACTGTGGACAATTTCCGAATTCCATACCCCAACCAGTCGCAACAAAGTATGTATCATGGCACTCACTAGTCCCCACAAAATATGTATCATATTGGGATTTCCTTCTGGTAATGCATAATTTACCCTTCTGCGGTGCATCTAGAGCCAAAGTTGAACTAGCTCCAATTCTCAACTCTTTTCCCATTTCAATATCCCAAATTGTCTCACTCACTTCATATTTTCCCCCTTTCTCATGCATGTTTATTCTCCTTTCCTCTATATTCATATAACAGTTTAGAAAAAACATTACTAAAAAAATTATTAATTGACCTATCTTTATGTATGTAACTACTACTTCTAATTGGAACTACTTTTTGTGAATTCCTTTCTATATTAGTCATATTTTCTGTGTCCATTCCAAACTCAACCTTAAAAGTAACTAATAAAACTAAAATACCCCATGGAAGCATTAATAATCCAGTACAACAGCAGCACATCTTGCACCACCTCTTAAAGAAGGCACATCTATTTTGATTATTCTCTATGTTAGCCATTTTCTGTTTTAACCTCTACTACTCCACTACTGAAATTAGAATTTTCAAATCTTCAACGTTTGTTCCAAACTCTTCAGCTTCTTCAAAGATCTTTCCGTTCACTTAGACCAAGTGAATCCTTCTTTTACTCAGTTTGGATACTCATCATTTTTCACTCCAATTTCTTCAACATCAAATTGTATCAGATCTCCAACTTTCAAATCCTCAATATCTGACTCTTCTCCAATGTCAATCAAGAGTACTTTCAGGATTTCACCAGTATCTTCCTCAACCACTTTTCTCAAGACCACTTCCGGATTATCTCGAGTCACTGTTTCTTCTTTTCCTTCTTCAGACAGTGTCACATAAGACCATTCCGGTGATCTGTACTTTTGGTTGGGTCTTTTAACTCTTTTTATTTCTACTGGTTCTTTTGATTTCTTCGATTCTTCTTTTTCAGCTTTTAAAGTTTGACTGGATACTTCATTCACTTGTTCAGCTTTTGATGAATTTGCTCTTATTATTCTGTATCTCACCCTTTTCACTCGGTTGTTAGGCCAACGATCTCCGCTCACAACCTTTTTTGGCCTCAATTGTTTAACACTTTTCTCTCCAATCGAAGTTCTCTTTCTCAGAACTCGACCTTCTGTTTGTTCATCTTCATCATCTGTTTCAAGTGCCTCTTGTTTCCGTTTCCCAGTAGCTTTTCTTTTCTCCACAGATTTTCTCACCACTGTTTGAGACTTCCCTACTTCTGCCCCTCCTCGGATCTCCGACACGCAATCTTCTTGCTGTCTACTTGTCCCTTCACCTAGCTCCTCATCAATGTTCCCTACACCTCCTCGGGGGTCTTCCGCAATCTGTCCCTCTCTATTTTCTTCTGACCCTGCTTCTTCAAGTACAATCTCAAGTGGTTCTTCAATCTCCTCCTCTTCTGATTCAGGAGTAGTTTCTGCGTGATTTCTCTTTTCTTTTCCTTTTCCTCCACTGCTACTTGAAACTTCAGGCTCTTTTACAGAATCTGATCTCCTTTCTGATACTCGCAGTGAATCTCTTGAAGCTCTCTCTGCTTCTTTTCTCACTGATTCCGTATCTTCAGGATCTTCACCATCACTGGAATCTGACTCTTCATAATACTCTTTACCAGTTCCCTCTCTCGGGCTTGGAACTCTCAGAGTATGACTCGCATGTACCCAGTGCTTCACTCCAGCACACTTTACTGCAGTCGTTGTAGTCAAAATAACTTGTCTTGGTCTTCCCCACCTTGGAATCAAGCAATTTCTTCTTCTGTGCACCTTAATCCTCACCCAGTCACCTGGACTCAGATCATGGGCTTGCTTCTTCTCAAGTGTGGTAGCTTCTTCTCCAATCTGGTGAAACACAGAATGAACTGCGTCAGCCAGGCCTTTACAGTAATCCAAAATCATGTCATCAGTTATTGACACCAACTTATTCACAGGCACGAATGCATGGCGCATAGCACGTCCCATGATTATTTCATGCGGGCTCAAACCAGTAGTTCTATCTGGAGTAGATCTCATTGTCATCAGGACTAGAGGTAACACGTCTGGCCATTTCATGCCAGTGGCTAAACACATCTTTCCAATTCTATTCTTGATTGTGCCATTGATCTGCTCAACCACACCAGAAGCCTCTGGTCGGTATGCACAATGTAGCTTCTGCTGTATTTTCAATGCTTCACAAATCAAACTTATGAGTTCATTTTGAAAGTGTCTACCTCTATCAGACTCAACTGTAACTGGAAACCCGTACCTAGGAATCAACTCCCTCAACAGTAACTTTGCCACTGTTAATCCATCATTTCTTCTAGTCGGGTAAGCTTCCACCCACCTTGAAAATAAACAGACTACCACCAAAACATACCTCTGTCTGTTCACTTGGGGCATTTCAAAGAAATCAATTTGCATTCTTGTAAAAGGACCTCCTTCTCTGCCTATTGTCCCTAGACTCACCACTGTCTTTTTCCCAGTGTTAAATTGCTGACAAATTAAACACCTTTGACAGATGCTCTCCGCAATTGTCCTAAACTTTGCATTGTACCAGGTTTGCTTAAAGGACCTTACCATCGCGTCCCTCCCCAGATGTCCCTGGCCATGATACATCCTTGCCATTGACGACAAAATTGAGTTTGGCATTACTGGTCTGCCATCTCTGTAGACCCAAACATGGTCTGTTTCTCTTGGAGCACATCCTGCTTTAACCCAATCTTGTTTCTCTTCCTCTCCTGCCTCATTTTGTAACTGCTTCACTTCATCCCACGTTTCTAGGACATTAGTAAACATCACAGAAAGAAAAGACATTTCCTTCTCTCTTTCCCTGTTAATCGACTGGTTCGTCTTGGCGCAATACTGCGCCACATCGTTGGCATACCTATTGCCAACCGTGATAAAATCATCCCCTGGACCATGTGCTGCACATTTTACAACTGCTAACTCCTTAGGCAGCTGTATCGCCTCAAGCAATTTTCCAATCAGTTCAGCATTCTTTATCGGAGTTCCACTCGATGTTAGGCCTGGGCAAAAATTTCGTTCCGTTCGCGGAAATTGCGATAATTTGACATTTTTGCGTTCCGCGGAGAGCGCGAAAATGTCAAAAATTCCGGTTTCCGCAGCTTGGCGATAATTTGTTTCTTGCTCGCGCTGTAAAATGATACATTCTCGCGCGCGCGCGATCGCCTTACCTGAATCCCTGCGTTCGCCGACAAGTTTTCTTGATCCGGTCGCGTTCTCCATGAGATGTTGTATTGTTTTTAGCCATTTGCGCTGTCTCGCGACAGTTCGCGCCCGCAGTGACGTCATGCGTCGCGCGATCACGTCTTTCTTCTCGCGATCATGCACCGCGAGAACAACTGAAAACAAGATGGCCGCGCCCGCAAGCAACCACATGGGTAAGTTGGCAACCCGCAACCATGCAGAAAATCTCGCGAACATGCCGGAAAAAAACTTCCGCATCTTTGCGATATTTCTGCTTGTTTGCGATAATTTTAAACATTCTCGCGATAATTTGCGAAGGTTAATTCCGCAAATTCCGCCCACCCCTACTCGATGTCAAGAAACCTCTTTGTAGCCAAAGTTGGCCAAAGTCATGCACCACTCCAAATCCATACTGACTATCAGTCAATATTGTTGTTCTCAAATCTTTCCCAATCTCACAAGCTTTTGTCAATGCCACTAATTCAGCAACTTGCACAGATTTCACTCCTTTCAATGGTGATGCTTCCACAACCTCTGAAACTTTGCACACTGCATATGCTGCACATAGCACACCATTATCATTTCTCAGGCATGATCCATCCACAAACAACACATGGTCATTCTCAGGTAAGGGAATATCCCTTATATCTGGTCTCGGTTTTGTACAGTACTCAAGCACATCTAAGCAATCATGATCTTCCATCTTTATACCCACATTCTCAATATCCGACAAAAGTATTGCTGGATTCACATTCAGTTTCTCTTTTTCTCTCACTGGAAATGCTAAGTAAGTTGTTCTATCTTCAGATTCCTTTCTTTTCTTATACCACCTATCCTTCCACTTTTCTACATCACCCCATCTTCGCAATAGTGCTATCATTTTCTTAATCTGTCTTGTTCTACCAGTAGCATTCAAACTCTCTATGTCCTTCTCTGTGAAATCCATCCTGTACGTTTTCTGTAAAGCCTTTACTCTATCAATGTCAACTCCTTGCTCATTTGCTATCGCTCTTAGTCTATCATGTGTATTTCTTGCTCTCCATGTTATGCTCTTGCACATAAATATTAATTCACCATCATGATGACTCTTCAGGATTTCTGTTGGAACTGTTCCTGTCACAAGCTCTTCTAAGTCTATACGTAACTTAACCACATCAATAACTTGTGAATCTTTATCCTTTTTCTGAAGAACCTTCATCCAATCATTCAAATCGTCAGCCGTTATTTCAGCAGTTTTTCTCACTGGAACCACTTTTTTCTGCGGTTCTAAAATTGGCATCCCTGAACAACTAGGTTCACTAACATCCAATAGTTCACTACATGTGTCATGTCTGGTTTGTCTCAGATCACTACATGTGTCATGTCTTGTTTGTCTCAGGTCACTTCTCCCTGTCCTTTTATCTGAATCTCCTGAAGGACCAGCTGAATTTGTCAAATCATTCGCAATATATGGAACTACCAGTCCATTCTCACCTGTCCTCTGTTTATCAAACACTGGAATTACCGGACCTATAATTACAGGCACCGTAACAGCTTCTAGATTCTTCGTTAACTCTCTAATTTTCTCAGTCAGTTCTGTTGTCGTCTTTGCTAATTGTCTGGCATTTTCCTCACTACTTCTATTCTCTCTACTACCTCTTGATTCAGATGTCACTTTTTCTTTCTCAACTGCATTTCTTAAAGGAGAAACAACTGGTGTACTTTCTTCTGGTTCTGGTCTATATGGAGGTGGTTTCTTGTAAACCATGTCATTCAGGACCTCATCCTCATATTCTCCATATCTTCTCATATCTGACTCAGGAACCTTTTCTTCATGGCTGAAGGATGCAGGTGTTTTCGCTGAAGATAGCAACTCACCCTCTCTTGTCTTAACCTCTTTATCCTTGCTAAACCACATCTTAACTTTTCCAAAGAAGGTTTTTTCCTTTTTCTCTTCTTGGTAATACATCTTAGTAAGCGCTTATCAAACTCTCTACTCTTTCTGTATTATAAATATACAATACGAGTTAACGCACCAATCCTGGAGTGTCTGCGTCACTAAACAGTTCTACCAATCCTTGCGCGGCTCACACCAACACACCAATCCTAGTGCGAGCACTATTCTGATCCACTATCCAATCAGAGCGTGGACCTATTGACGTCAACAGCTGCTGCAGTCTCTGTCTCCTGTCTCTGTCACTCGTCTACCCCTCCTTTACAAAAAACTCTCAGTAGACTTCGTGTGTCAAAATTTCACAAAATCTATTAGTTACAACATAAAACATCTCCATTGTCTGCTTCGCTAACCACAGAATAGTAAAAGAGTGTCTATTTCTCAAGAGTCAACAACTTTCATACATCTCATAACTGTTTCCTCTAGGACTTATCCAAAGAGTCTTACAATCAATTAATGTATATGCATCCACGCACATTCATACAAGAAAAAAATATAGTACATACACACAGAATCCTGCTTCCCGAGAACAGCGCACAATCTGTCCCACTACAGAATTTTAACATACATTAACTAAGCAACCTTGCCCAGTTCTCAAACAAGCTCAGAGAATACCTATTACTCCTCCCGCAATAAGCTTTAACGGCAATCCTTACGGATCCCTGGGACTTAAGACCAGAGTTTCACACATAACCTTCACTACGATACACACTCCTTATATACCAGAAATGTTTTCTAATAGTAACATACAATGTCACTGATTCCGAACCCAGACAATGTGAACGCGCAACTTCAATTGTCACACGTAATTCCTTACAATCCCGTCTTTCCCGAGAGCAGCATATACATTTTCCTCTGCCCTACTACGGAACTATTTCCAGCTTCCAAATTCCAGAAGCACTACATATAACTCAACATTACGACTCCAACATATAATATTAGTACATATACCAAAAACATCAAAATAAATCAATAATCAATAAGCTAATTTACAAGCAATCTTATCTTATCAGATCAAGACAACCATCTACAACCATCCTCTGCTACCAGAGAAATTGATAGAGATCAGGGTATCAAAAATATGCCCACTACCACTGATAGAGTAATCTCACAGTTACACGCACATACATTCATCATACGCTAGGGCCCATTTCACTAACATACACTCAAATACTCTACCAGCAATAAACCTGTGGGAAGGAAACTCCTAAACCACCCTGCATCTATATCTAGGCGATAGGACCTGATTATAGTGGTTATCCTTAATCATACTCTATACAATCTATACAATAATGATCAAAATGTACACAATAATTGACAAGGAAAGAAATATTCAACACCATGTTTAAAAGTTATATTGCTTTATCTAAAATTAGTCAAAGTAAATCAGAATAAATCATTTCTCATAGTTACCTATTCTAACTAAGTGTCAGAACGGGTCAGGACCAGTCTCTTGGCAAAGTCTCTCAAGACAGTCCTCAGCATCAGTCCTCAGCAACGCAAGTTCACGCAGCGAAGGTAAAATGGCAAGTGGCAAAGAGTGGGGAAAAGAGTGGGGAGAGCCCTCCCTAAGCTAACAGTTTTTATAATGAAAAATACAATAGAAACACACATAAAATTGGCAGGATAAACTGTATCACTGAGCAGAACGAAAAGGAAGGGATGTAACTTTGCAACATCTTGAAATCTCCGCTCAGGAAAAGTCACAATACGTAAACCACGGAACAGGAACCAAGAAACAGAAACTATTAAAGTATCCATCTCGTTCATTTCCCTCGGCAACCCGGCTTCAGCACATTGTTCATTTCAGAAGCTCCTTTGTTCACCAAGGACAAATCATTTCTTTTTGGAGATCCTCCAAACTGCTGATGTCCTCATGGAAAGTTTTATAGAAGGACTACGGTCATTTGTCTTCAACCAATTTCCAGCAGGGGTCTCTCTTGCCACATCACAGATTTCAAATTTCACCACAGCCAGGCTTCACAATTTTACAGCCATTTCACAAAGGCCTCCATAGGCCACAATAGACCATCTTTAATTAAAGAGACAAAATAAAGGTTACTACATCATAATGATAAAACAGTGTTAACCCCACTAATACCCTTATGTGTATGCATTTATCTAGCTTTGAGACATAAAAAGCATTAATTCAGACAGCGTTTTGTGCTCAAAATAAATAGCACACAGCAACATTTAAACATGAAAACTTGCACGTTATTGTAAATACAGAAACAGCACACATAAGCTAACCCTCGTGTAACCTTCTCTTGTGTTAGGACAAACAGGTTGATTAGTGAAACACACTTGCACAAGACAAATAATTAGTTGTTAATTATTAATAAATTAATAAACACATAGACATGCCAGAGCTTCAAAAGCCCATGAATTTTCTAAAAGAAAACTCTGCTCCAGCACACCGAAACAGCTATGCTCAAAATCTCTGACGATATCCACAGTGCCTTAGACGAAGGTGAAGCTTGTCTCCTCATCCTTATAGACTTATCAGCTGCATTTGACACAGTCAACCATCCAGCTCTTCTGGAAACCTTGAGGAGACGCTCTGGAATTAACGGCACAGTACTAAAATGGTTCACTTCCTTGCTTCAGCATCGCTCCCAACAAATCAAAATCAACTCCTGTCTCTCGAAGCCAACTAAAGTCACACTTGGGGTCCCACAAGGCTTGATCCTCTCGCCTTCCCTCTTCAATCTCTTCATGGAGCCCCTCACAATCATCCTGAAAAAAGGAGGAGTGAATTACCACCTATACGCAGATGACACCCAAATCTATTACAAAATCAATTCACCCAGCGACATCCGTCACCTAAATGTCACTCTAACCGAGATCCAAACTTGGTTCAACGCTAACCACTTAAAGCTCAACCCGGATAAAACAGAGTTAATACTATTCTCTCCAAAAAGTAACCGCCGACCATCTCAAGAGTGGCTCAAGAAGATGGATGCCCTAAACTGCCCTCTCGTCCTATCCAGCTCAGTTAAGTCTCTAGGCATTACCCTTGACAAGAACTTATCAATGGAGGCCCACATCAAAAACTCTGCAAAAGGTGCGCTTTTCTCTATAAAACACCTCAAGAAATTGAAACTTTTCCTTCCCCAAGATGATCTCATGACAATAGTTCAATCCCTAGTTCTCTCTAAAATTGACTACGGGAACGAATCCTAACAGGGAGTGCAAAAGCTCACCTAGCCCCGCTAAGGGCAGTGCTGAACATGGCAGCTCGACTCATATCTGGGGTAAAAAGATTTGAACACATCACATCTACCCTCAAATCCCTTAACTGTCTTCCCATGGAAGGCAGATGTATTTACAAGCTGGCCTGCATCACACACAAAACCCTTCACTCTACGTCCCCCAACTACCTAAACAACAAACTGGTAAAAGCAGAAAAATCGAGAACTCTGAGAAGCTCAAACTCACTCCTTCTTATCACTCCGAAACTGAAAAAGAAAACCACTCAGTGCCGATCCTTTTGTGGCAACGCTCCCAGGATGTGCAACTCTCTCCCTAGAGACCTTAGATGCAACCCCTCCTTCTCCTGTTTCAAAAGGGACCTGAAACTCTATCTCCTCAACAAATACTTTCCCGACCAACACCAACAAACCTAGACTTCAAAATCCGAGTTGACACTTCCCTCACCTGACATTCAAGGATAGATAGTGACCGGATTATGTTAGCCACCTTCGTTTGCTTTTAACTCTCGCTCTCCTGCACTGTTTACCTTATTTTTATGTTGTACTTATATCTCGGTTTGCTTCCTCATCGCCTGCCTACTATATAATACAATTTTTCTTCTGTCCCTACGGTGTGTATGTAAAGTGCTCTAATACCCACGGGTCAAGCAAGAGCTATATATAAAACTTTTTAAATAAATAAAATAGGGTGATGACAGGATGAGGCCTCCCCCCCCCCCCCCCATGAAAGAGGCCCTACTCAGGAACTTTGTTTTGACCTCAGTGTAATATAAACAGAAATTTAGGGATAGTCAGATGATTTCCCAAGAGACTAGGGTGGATTTTGTGGATTCTTTTTGCAAGGTACTAGATGGTTGGATGAAGGCCAGTGAGGTAAAAGATTACCAGGACCTGTATAATTTGTTTGCAACAGAGCATATGTTCAGTCACTGCTTTCCAGATCTGTGGCAACACCTTGTTCATAGTAAACTCACTGACCCCACGGAGCTTGCTAAGGAAGCGGACCCCTGGGTCAGCATCAAGGTCCACAGGAAGGTACCTGGGGGGATCAACACAAGGGTGGGCAGGATTTTCACCAGAATAAGTAGGGGGGACAGAAATAGTGAGGAATTCTCTAAATGGCCCCAAACTAGTTCTGTGGGTTGGGAGTTCCCTTCCCCATGTTGATTAAAAAGAACAAATGGTTCCCTGAGAATAAGTATTCAGTAAAGGGTCCTGTAAAGTGCTATGAGTGCCAGTAGGAAGGGCATTACAAAGGGGATGCCAAGTGTTCCAAGAGGGCACAGCCTCCCATTGGTGGGCAGTCACTTAGGTTGTCTAGTGTATTGCTGCAGAGGAGATTGCTCCAGATAGTTTTAGGGGGAGTGTAGAATTGACCCTAGTGTCCCTGGGAGATGGAGAGATAGTACATAGAATCATCATGCCTGACAATACCAAAATGTACAGTTAGTGGGTGTTCATCAATGGACCAAGGATGGAGGCTGTGAGAGACACAGGAGCCAGCATGACAAACATCAGTTGCCATCTGGAATCTCCTGAGCAGGTGGTCCCTAACACGTTCTACCAAGTTGTTGCTGCTGACAACCGTGAGAGCCACTATCCTGTGACTCTGGTTCCCTTTGAGTGGGGGTAGGTGTCTCAGGTCTGCTGAATGTAGCTGTGGGTCCATCCATGCCTGCGGATTGTCTGATGGGCAATGACCTGGAGCACACCTTCTGGAAGGAGGTGGAGCTCAGGTCACACTTGGAGATGATGGGGTTGCCTGAGTGGGTGTGCCTGTCCACATGGTCCATGACAGCTCGAGAGTGTGATCAGAAGAACCTGGAACCTAGAAAAATGGCCCAGGCATCTGCTAAAATGAGGAAGGGGCACGGTAAACACACTTCTGAAACTCCCACAGTTCAGGAGGAAGCGGAACCTGAGAGGGACGCCCCAGATCCTACAGGGGTAGAAGTGGCTGAAATGGGGAACCTGCCTGAGCTGACCAACTGGCAGCAGGAACGGGGCCCTCCAGGGAAGAGTTCTGCAAGGAGCAGAAGAAGTACCTTACTCATGTGGGTATTCAGTGGCAGGTGGAGGCCCAGGCAGCTGGTGATACTTCAGGGCAGCACCTGATCTATTTGTCAGGTTTTTGTTCTGCGGAATCCAGATGCATCAATAAGCTCCACCTCCGGACCTTCCGAACACCCTGGAGTTATATAAAGACACAGGGTGTTCGAAGGATACGGCGAGGGAAAAAACCCCTATCCGGGGAAAAAACCTTAGGAAGGGAAAGGGAAGGGTCAGCAGGGAAAGGATGCTGAAAAAACAAGACACACAGGTTAGTACCTTAATCACATTCTACTCTCAATAAAGTCTCGCTAAATTAAATGACTGTTCACCTGAAGTTACTCAACGTAAGGTCTGCACTTCAACGAATCACTCCTGATCCTCCCTCTCCCTGTAGAACACAAAGAACCCCGTTAGTTGGCAGCGTGGATATCGTTCTCCTTCTCCCTAGTAGAATGTAGAGCTCTACTTAACATACCCTTGCCACCTGAAAACCAGGACCCCCAAAAACGGATGCAATCAGGATAATGTGCTTGGACCATAGACCCCTTTTTTGCGGGTTCACCAATCCCTGATGAGCAAACGAAAAAGAACAGTCTCGGGGTATATTACAGCATATACTCCGGTTGCATTACAATAATCTCCCTCCAAACTTGGATTCCTCCAAACACGGTAGGGCGTAGTGATCAACTACCGCCGTCCGCTTTGGCACCTGTAATCCCCAAAGGTATTCTATAATTCGTGACGGCAATGCAGAGGAACGCCTTCCCCTAGCACTCCGCCACTTGTATCCGCCACTCAAATGCCTCCAGAGGGCCACGGACAAATACTCTGCTCTCACGAGCTGCCGTCCACTGCCAGACCTCTATGGCAGGTCCACTGACAGTTACCTGGCTTCCTGGAGCTGCTTGCATCAAGCGCAAGTGTCAACCAACGGGCTGAAAACGATACCTGGTCTTTTGTCTTCAGTCGGCCCCGATCTTCGGACGAAGTCGCCTCGTAGAGGCTCCGGAAAAAACGAGAGCAGCCACTCCCGTTACGCTCCCAAAATCGCGAACGTCTTCCCCACCGTCTTGCCTTCCTATATCCGGGTCCCGCAGCAAAGGCTGCTGGGAACGGTAGTTTAAAACCCGGGGAACCTGGGAAATGTAGTTTTTTGGCAGGCGCACGGCTTAAACCCTGACAGTACGTCCCCCTCCCTAGCGCCTCCTAGGGCCGGGTTTGGAAGGACACCTCCGATGAAAAGACGCAATGGCACGTGGGGCGTGCACATTGTTCCAAGGCTCCCAGGAGTCATCCTCCACGGAATACCCCTTCCAAGAGACCAAGTACCATAGCACCCCCCGACGCAGCTTTGAATCGCGTATGGACCGTACTTCGTACTCGAGACCTCCGTCACCGAGCACCGGTGGGGGACGCTTCCTCTGAGATGTCAATGCTTTCTTCAGTAGGTGCACATGAAACACTGGATGGATCCTGAGGGAACACGGCAGTCGTAGTTTGTACGCCACTGGATTGACTTGCTTCACGATAGGATACGGCCCAATAAAACGTGGATGAAATATGCTTCGCAGCTTAAAGCGAATGTATCTGGTGGACAACCACACCTTGTCTCCCACTTGGAATTGAGGACCGGGGTTCCTGTGCTTGTCCTCCCACTGTTTATATACCTCTTTGGCCCTTACCACATGAGCGTGCACCACCTTATGCACTTTCCTCAACATACGTAAGCGAGCCATCACTGCAGGCTGGTTGCGGACTTCTGAAGGGATGTTGACGGGCAAAGTGTTGGCGTCATACCCGTAATTGGCTCTAAAAGGTGACATGCCAGTGGAGCTATGCCAAGCATTGTTATAGGCCAGTTCGGCCAACCATAACAGGTCCACCCATGATTCGTAAGCTTCTTTAGAATAGCACCGCAGGTATTTTTTCAGGGTCTGGTTCAGCCTTTCAGTCTGCCCGTCTGTCTGCGGGTGAAAACTCGTTGAAAGTGCTGCTTCAATTCCCAGGGCCCTACACCAGGTTTTCCAAAAACGGGCAATAAACTGCGGTCCCCTATCCGACACTATCACCTGGGGAATGCCGTGTAATCGGATGACCTGAGAAGCAAGTAGTTGTGCTGTCTGGCTGGCCGTGGGAAGATTCTTACATGGGAGGAAATGACCCATCTTAGTTAGGTTGTCTACCACCACCAGGATAGCTGAACACCCCTTATCCATGGGCAACCCTGTGATGAAATCTAGGCTTATGTTCTGCCATGGTTGCGCAGGTGTGGGCATGGGCATTAGTAATCCTTTCATTCTGGTATTTTCCCCCTTAGCCCTGGCGCACTCCTCACACTCCAGCACCCACAGTTTGGCGTCTTTTGCCAATGAGTCCCACCAAAAGTATCTTTGAAGTAAGTGTACTGTCTTGCTCACTCCCGGGTGACCTGCCATGGGAGTTATATGACACCAAATGAAAGCCTTCTTCTGCATATCCACTGTGGGCAGGTACAAACACTCCCCCTGAAAAGGCAGTCCTTGTCTCACTACCCTTCCTGGTTTACTCGCCGCCCATCGTTCCCATGCTACCAAAGACCTAGAATTCCTAACCGTTTCCAGGAACTTCTCCGCACGGATCACACACACCACCTTCGTGGCCGGAATGATGGCCTGAGGAGCGATGTCTGGTTGCACCCAGGGCACCACCTGTCGGGACAATGCGTCTGCTTTCCGGTTGTCGATGCCAGGTCTATAGGTCACCACAAAATTGTATTCAGCAAAGAAAAGCATCCAACGCATTTGTCGTTGCGTTAGATGTCTAGCCGAGGTCATGCACTGAAGGTTTCTGTGGTCGGTGTAAACCGTTACTGCCTGGCAAGCCCCCCACAGATAGTGCCGCCATTCTTGAAAAGCCCGCTTGATCGCCAACAGTTCTTTCTCGGCTATCGTATAATTGACCTCCGCAGGAGTCAACTTATTGGACAGGAATGCTACAGGATGGAGATAGCCAGTGTGTGCATCACGCTGGGACAACACAGCCCCTATCGCTTCCTCCGAAGCGTCTGCTTCTACCACGAAGGGATGTTCCAAGATCGGATGTGCCAATACCGGCGCTGTAGTAAACGCCCTTTTTAAGGCAATAAAAGCCTCATCAGCTTCTCTGGACCACACGAACGGTACCCCTTTTCTCAACAACCTGGTTATAGGGACCGCTGTGTGAGAAAACTGCACAATGAACCGGCGGTAATAGTTGGCAAACCCCAAGAAACTCTGCACCTCACGCACGTTTCTTGGGGCTGGCCAATCCCGCACAGCCCGGACCTTCCGATCCGACATCTGCAACCCCTTAGGACTGAGGTTCACCCCCAGGAACTCCACCTCATGCACACCAAACTCGCACTTGCTTAGTTTGACAAACAAGCGATGTTCTCTCAATCTCTCCAACACTCTGCTCACATGCTCTACATGACAAGATTCGTCCTGGGAATATATCAGTATGTCATCTATGTACATGACCACGAAACGGTCCACATAGTCCTTTAGCACATCGTTAATAAAAAATTGGAAAGCCGCCGGGGCATTACAAAGCCCAAACGGCATCACCAAATATTCATATAGGCCGTATCGCGTCTTGAAAGCCGTCTTCCACTCATCCCCCTCGCGTCCCCTGACCAGGTGATAAGCCCCCCGCAAATCCAAACGGGTATAGATCTTTGCTTCCCTCACCTGGTCCAGCAACACCGAGATGAGGGGGAGAGGGTAACGGTTGCGTATGGTGTTTTTATTCAAGACGCGATAATCCACACATGCCCGTAGATCCCCATTGGCCTTTGCAATAAAGAAGATGGGAGAGGCTGCCGGGGATCTAGAAGGCCTAATAAATCCCAAGCGAAGGTAGTGGTCTAAGTACTCCTTTAGATGAGCAGTTTCGGGTACCGACAAGGCATACACTCTGCAAGTTGGAACTGTAGCCCCTTCCACCAAATCGATTCGGCAATCGTACTCCCGATGTGGGGGTAACCTTTCTGCCCTAACTTCACTGAACACATCACTATAACTGCGGTATTCAATGGGGAGTTGTACGTCGGTTTCTACTGCCGTCGCCGCCAAGTAGGGAGTAGCTAGCACTACAACATGTACTGGAGGACTGGGTGACAAGTGTTCCTGACAAAACTCGGGCACAAAACGAAGTGCCTTGGCTCTCCAATCAACAACAGGGTTGTGCCTTCGCAACCAGGGCATGCCTAAGATAACCTCGTATTGGGGGGCTGCAATAATGTTTAAGGTCAAAACCTCAGAATGCGTCTTCCCATGAGCCACAACAGAGAGCCCCACCTCACTCGTTCTCTCAGTTATCTGGCCGGATTTCAACGGCTGCCCATCCACCGCTAAGACTTCCTCAGGATTTTCTCTTGGAACACGGGGTAAGGCCAGACGGGACACCAAGCCTTCATCTATAAAGTTGCCTGTTGCGCCTGAGTCTACCATTACCGAAACCTGATGGATCTCGTGTCCGCATTCAAGTGCCATGCCTATAACCAGATGCGACTCAGTTTCCCCTACCCCAAAGGTGGATACTGAAGTGAGTTTCCATTCGAGATCTCCCTCCTCCCCAGCTCTTGGATTCTCAGTCTGACCCTTATCTGCCACTAAAGAAGAGACCGCAACGCGCTTAAATCGACTGGCGCTAGATGTTTTGGGTTTCGAGGGGCATTCTCTAACGTAATGCCCCTTCTTCCCGCAGTACATGCAGAGACCCTGCGATCTCCTAGCTTCTCTTTCCTCTTTGGACAACTGGGCTCTAACTGCTCCTATTTCCATAGGTTCTGAACTGTCTTCTGGCCCTCCCAGTGGCTTACGGGGGGACCGCTCGTAACTGCCTGACCCTCTGTCCCATCGTCTCCGGCTACCCCCTCTCTCTGACAGACGACTATCTAGCCTTAACACCAAATTTATCATATCCACACAGGTGGTAGGCTGAGGGTCCACTTGGGCCACTACATCTTTCAACTCTTCTTTTAGTCCTTGGTAAAAAAGAGACATCCTCTTTTCCTCCGGCCAGTCAGCCTCAGCCACCAAGCGGTTAAATGTAGTTAAATAGGTAATCAACTCGTTCCTTCCCTGCCTTAACTCCAAAAGTTCCTTGTCAGCACTAAAGGTAGTGACTCTACGATCAAACATTTTCTCAAATTCCATTTTAAAGGCTGACCAATCCGACAAAATGGGATCGTTGCGCTTAACCAACGGCACAGCCCAATTGGCGGCGTCCCCCGCCAAGTAGGATATGGCAAAGGCCACTCGGGAATGGTTATTAGGGAACGAGGCTGGTTTACAGGAGAAGTGTAACAATACTTGAGTTAAAAACACTTGTGTTTTACGAGGGTCACCTGAAAACCTTTCGGGGGTAGCCAAAGGAATGGGTGAGGGCACTGTCACCTGAATGGAAGAGGCAGAAGAAGAGGCGCTAAAAGGGTTCCTAGACAACTGTTCCACTTTGTCTCGTAAAGCAGTAGTTTCGGCTCTAGACGATGCCAACTCCTGCTGTACCAGGACTAACGCATGTAACACATCCTCCATGGACGCCATTATTGCTGCGACTGGACCGGGCAGAACGCAATTCTTGGGTTCGCGATTCTGTCAGGTTTTCGTTCTGCGGAATCCAGACGCATCAATAAGCTCCACCTCCGGACCTTCCGAACACCCTGGAGTTATATAAAGACACAGGGTGTTCGAAGGATACGGCGAGGGAAAAAACCCCTATCCGGGGAAAAAACCTTAGGAAGGGAAAGGGAAGGGTCAGCAGGGAAAGGATGCTGAAAAAACAAGACACACAGGTTAGTACCTTAATCACATTCTACTCTCAATAAAGTCTCGCTAAATTAAATGACTGTTCACCTGAAGTTACTCAACGTAAGGTCTGCACTTCAACGAATCACTCCTGATCCTCCCTCTCCCTGTAGAACACAAAGAACCCCGTTAGTTGGCAGCGTGGATATCGTTCTCCTTCTCCCTAGTATACTGTAGAGCTCTACTTAACATACCCTTGCCACCTGAAAACCAGGACCCCCAAAAACGGATGCAATCAGGATAATGTGCTTGGACCATAGACCCCTTTTTTGCGGGTTCACCAATCCCTGATGAGCAAACGAAAAAGAACAGTCTCGGGGTATATTACAGCATATACTCCGGTTGCATTACAATAATCTCCCTCCAAACTTGGATTCCTCCAAACACGGTAGGGCGTAGTGATCAACTACCGCCGTCCGCTTTGGCACCTGTAATCCCCAAAGGTATTCTATAATTCGTGACGGCAATGCAGAGGAACGCCTTCCCCTAGCACTCCGCCACTTGTATCCGCCACTCAAATGCCTCCAGAGGGCCACGGACAAATACTCTGCTCTCACGAGCTGCCGTCCACTGCCAGACCTCTATGGCAGGTCCACTGACAGTTACCTGGCTTCCTGGAGCTGCTTGCATCAAGCGCAAGTGTCAACCAACGGGCTGAAAACGATACCTGGTCTTTTGTCTTCAGTCGGCCCCGATCTTCGGACGAAGTCGCCTCGTAGAGGCTCCGGAAAAAACGAGAGCAGCCGCTCCCGTTACGCTCCCAAAATCGCGAACGTCTTCCCCACCGTCTTGCCTTCCTATATCCGGGTCCCGCAGCAAAGGCTGCTGGGAACGGTAGTTTAAAACCCGGGGAACCTGGGAAATGTAGTTTTTTGGCAGGCGCACGGCTTAAACCCTGACACTATTGGGAGAATGATTTCCTATATTGCGAGCCTAAGTCTCCTGAGCCATGCGTTGGCCTCAAACAAGGAATACCTCAAATGCATTCTGTAGGTTCTGTCCTTCCTGCCAGGTAAGTGCCAAGTCAGGGGGGAGTGCAAGGCCCCCCTACAACCTTTCCCTGTCATTAGATCTCCTTTTAAATGGTTTCCCAATGACATTGTGGGGCCCCTGGATGTCAAGAAAGCCTGGGGCAACAGATTCATTTTGGTCTTAGTGAACCATGCCATCCGGTACCTGGAAGCTATCCCTCTGAGGACAGTGGCTAATCCCATCGTGGCCAGGGCATTGATGGGGATCTTTACCCATGTGGGTTTTCCTAAGGAGGTGGTCTCTGACCGGGGTACCAACGTCATGTCAAATTACATGAAGTTAATGTGGAATGAGTGTGGTGTGACTTATATGTTCACCACTCCTTACCATCCCCAAACCAATGGGGTTGTTGAAAGGTTCAACTGTACCCTCTAGGGCATGATTATGGGTTTACCTGAACCCATTAAGCATAAGTGAGATGTCCTCTTGCCATGTCTTTTGTTCGCCTATAGTGAGGTTCCCCCACAGAAGGGGGTTGGTTTGAGCCCTTTCAAACTTTTAAATGGACACCATGTGAGAGGACTTCTCAGTTAGGTTAAGAAAGACTGGGAGCAATCTCCCAGAAGCCACTCTAGGATGTAGTTAGCTACATGCTGGCATTCTGCAGCCAGACAGCCCGATCTTGGAAGCTCACACAATAGAACCTGGTAGCTAGCCAAGAGGACATGAAACAATGGTACATCCAGAATACCACTCTGGTTGAGCTTCAGTCTGCTCAAAAAGCACGGGCAATTGAGCGAGTTGAGCCCTGGGCCCAGCAAAACCATTTATTTGGGCTTTATGAGGTGAAGAATTGCAAGACTGATTACACCTCCCTGGTAAACCTCAAGACACCAAGGAACCATTTGCAGGTCCTGCATGTGAACTGCCTCAACTCCAAATGTGAGAGGTCTGAGTATATCATGCTTCTGTGTACTGATGATGGGTCAGTGGAGGGTGTCAACCTCTCTCCTACACTGACCTTAGATATACAGAGGGACAGCTGTCAGTTGCTGGGGCAGTTTACTTCTTTATTCTCCCTATCCCAGGACTCACTACATGGTGTACCCATGATATTGATACTGGGGACAGCACCCCTGCTAGCAACAACATTTTCAGGCTGTCTGATAACATGAGGGCTAGCATCAAGTAGGAGGTCTCCAAGATGCTGGAGTTAGTGTTATTTATTGAGACCTCAAACAGCCCGAGGTCCAGCCAAATGGTGTTGGATCCCAGGGCTGCCCCTCCAGGTGTCACACCTGAACTTAGATTCTGTGTGGACTATGTAGGCTCAATAGAATCACCAGGATTGACACACACCACATCCCCAGAGCTAATGAGCTCATACATCAGCTTGAAACTGCCAAGTTTCTCAGCATATGTTACCTAACGTCTGGGTACTGGCCTTGATCGAGGGGGTTAAAGAGAGGTCAGAGGTCTCAAAAGCAGAAGGGTGCTTCCGTTTCCAGGTCATGCCTTTAGGGTTGAAGAACACCCCTTCCACCTTCAAGAGGCTGGTCAATCTTGTCCTGACTGGGTTGGAGAATGTCAGTGTCACCCACCTAAATGACATTGCAGTCTCGAGCTCTAGTTGGGAGGTCCATTTGAACCACCTCCAGGAAGTGCTTTAGGCTCTGCAAAGCGCAGTCCTGACTTTCAAGGCCAGTAAGTACCAGACAGGTCAGGGTTCTGTGGTCTACTTGAGACTGCAAGTAGGGGGCAGCAAGGTGCAACCCTTGCAGTCCAAAACTGACACCATTCTGGCTTGGGAACCGCACAAGACCCAGACAGAAGTGAGAGCCATTTTAGACCTCACTGGATATTAGAGGAGATCCATCAAGGCATATGGCACCATTGTGGCCCCTTTGACAGCGCTGACTTCCAAGAATCAGTCACGCCAGGTAATCTGGACAAAAGTGTGTCAGAAAGCTTTTGACTCCCTAAAAGAAGTCATGTGCATGGCACCTGTGCACAAGGCCCCCAATTTCTCTCAAGAGTTTGTTGTGTAGGCAGACACCTCAAAGCATGGTGTAGGAGTCGTGGTCTCACAGCTAAATCAAGGTGGCCTGGATCAACCTGAAGCCTTCCTCAGTAGGAGGCTACTTCCAAGGGAACAGAGGTAGAGTGTAATTGAAAATAAAATACTTGACTGGGGTCTGGGCGCTGAAGAAGCTATGGCCATACCTGTTTGGCACTCACTTCTGGGTTCAGACAGAGCACAGACCCCACAGATAGGTAATGCAGATAAGGGGTGAGAATCTACAACTGTTGAGGTGGTCTATCTCCTTACAGCGAATGGATCTTACGGTGGAACAAAGTCCTTGCACAGACCACACCAATGCTGATGTTCTCTCCAGGTTCATCTGCCTTGTGAAGAGAAACTGCCAAGGGATTGGGTAGCTCTCCCTACATTCAGGTGTGGAGGAGACACATGTTAAACCTGGCATCCTTAGCTTGGCTTCCCCTGACTTTTTGCCTTCTGACCTCCTGTTGTGCTGACTTCTTTTTTAGGTTTCTGGGCACTTTACCACTAGTAACCAGTGCTAAAATGAATATGCTATGTACTCAAAACATGGTAACATTGATCTCCCCGGTGTGTTGAAATCGGTGAGGGGGGATGCCCACAGAATTGGTACAATGTCCCTGGGTTCTTTATTATATGCGGATGATGTGGCAATGTTTGATCTAACGCCCATTGGTTTGCAACATCGTCTGGATGCCCTAACTAAATATGCAGTAGACCACTTCTTGAAAATTAACATTGACAAAAGTAAAATCTTGGTTTTCCGCAAGAAAGGGCATAGAATAAAAAGGGGGTATAAGTGGTTGTTGGGGCTCGAAGAACTGGAACTGGTTGATTCATATTTATATTTGAGGAAGGTTTTCTCAAAAAATGTGCGTGATCTAGAGCATATTAAGCTTTGTATTAGTAAGGTTTCCCCTGTATTAACATATGCTGCTGAAGAACTGGATATGAATCATTGGCTCTCTTTTGATAAGGCTGAAGTTCATATCCGCTGCCAAATTTGTAATATAAATTCTTTGGCTGCCCCACATGTATTACGCCTGGAATTTGGTCTAATTTCTTCATATATTTCATCCCCGGCAGCGGTCCTGAGGTGGGGTCACGCTATCTGCTGGGAGGACAAGAGCACTCTCAGGGCGGCCTTGAGAATTGACATTTTTGATACATTTAGAAAACAATCAAATTTCTTTAGGTCCTTCGCACAAGCAAATGATTTGTTTGGGCTTAGTTTAAATATTGATTCCCCTATGCTAAAGCCTGCACTGAAGATATTTATAAAAAAAATTGCAACCTCTCTTAGTATGGCTAGAGACATTGCTTTAAGTCAGCTCAAGTCCCGCAACGAGGTGGTCTGTGGGAGTGCTTTGTGGAACGGACCACAGCTTTATTTAACTTGGAACCTTCCACACGGGATTAGAAGGTTGATACTTCTATTGAGAACTGACTTGTTGCCATTAAGAGAAGGTACTGGTATATGGGACAAAATACCAAGAGAGGAGAGAATTTGTGAAATGTGTTCTCTACAAATCCAAGATCTTAATCACGTACTATTTGTGTGCACGGAACTACAAAGGGCTAGGCTTATGTTTTTAAGCTCATCATTTATGAAGTTTAATATCCATTCTGCTCAGGAGGCCCGATCATTTATTTTGTCCCCACCAAATGAAATAGTTTGCTATAGGATATATCAATTATTTTAAATATTTCTGGCTATTTATTAGAGAATTTTTTAAGTCGTTTCGTATGTTATAAGCATCAGTTGGTTGGATTGAAGAATTTTGTATTGTATATAAAGTATGTTTTTTTAAATCTATTGATGCACTCTTGAAGAATTTTGGATTGTGTATATTGTATGTTATTTTTAATCTATTCATGTTTCATTTCATAAAGCTTTATTCGGAGCTTAACACAAAGTCCATAAAAGCACATGCATATATACATCATATAGGAAATCAAATAGTTCAATTATCATAAATACAAATCAATATAAATTTTTAAAAGACCATTAAAAAATCATGCTATTCCTAACTTTGATCACTTGAAGGAGAAAGGTTGCAGTAAAAAAACAGACATCAGGATTGGGATTAAAAAACAACTTCATAGAATCATAAACATTACGTGTACCATATTTTAAGAAGATAGGCTTTAGGAAGACTGAACGAAGACTACCATAAAATTTACAAAACAATAAAAGGTGCATAGTACTCTGTGCAGATTCATGGTCACAGGGGCAAGGGCCAATTGGGTGTTTTTTAATAATGGGGAAGGCCACCAAATGGTGCATGATCCCTAACCGTAATCTGGTCAATACAAAGCGATGAGAAACTCTATTGACGTAGCTCAAATACGGTTGGTATCCTACAGTCTCACAGTACCTTTCATAAACCATACTTGTAGGAGAATGTCCACCCAACCTCGCCCGTTCAACAGATACATGGCTCATAAAAATGAGTTTCATCTCCCCCTTGGACAGACTAGAAGCAATATGCATATCCTTTCTAATGTCCAATCCATAAATCTTTAAAAGATTGTTGACTACAAATTTGATCCAGGGAATCTTCAAATGGTCATCCAATTGAAGACAATCACTAATCATTGCTCTGTTTAAAGAAGTCTCTTCCTTGGACCAAACCGCACGCCATAACATTAGGGGTCTTAAAGTAAGGTTATGTGAAAGGTGTTGCATCCCAAGCTCTCTATGCGTCAATTTATTAGAGACGGATACCGGTAGGCACAAAAGTCTCTTTAAGAAAAGATTTTCTTCTACTTGGAGACTTAGGGCGGAGTAATGGCCCCAGACTCCAGCTCCATATAAAGCAATCGAGAGACATCTCATTTGGTAGATTGTTAACATATCTTTGACCCGCTTATCCCCAATTTTACTAGCGAATTTGAACACCCCGTTAGCACATTTAGCCATCTTAGCCCGGACATAAACAATCTCAGTAGACCAACAGCCATTCTTAGTAAAATTAATACCAAGATAATTGAAAGAATTAACCGTTTGTACTTTAAGTCCATCAATGAAATAGGAATTGGATTTTTTTGAACCCAAACCACATTCCAAGATGTGGGTTTTAGATTTGTTAATCAATAATTTCCTATCACGGATGAACCCAGAGAACTTATCCATCAAGCGTTGTAGGCCTATTGGCGTCCTAGATAAAATTACAGCATCATCTGCATAGAGTAAAACCGGGACTTTAAAATCATTAATAATCGGGGCATCTGCCTCCACTGTTTTTAAAACCGAATCGACTTCGTTTATAAAGAGGGTAAAAAGGAGTGGTGCAAGCACACACCCTTGTCGAATACCTCGCCCTATCTTAAACTTGTGTGTGCATTCCCCCCCCGGGGCCATATCGAACACTGGTGCTAAGGTTAGAATATAATCGTGCCAAGAAGTAGATGATACCCTCTGGTGCCCCCATTTCCAGCAATTTGGCCCATAAAATACTGTGGTCCACCATATCGAAGACACTGCTCAAATCTGCAAAGCAGAGAAAAAGGTGACCTTTTTTTGCCCTCGTATACTTCCCTATTAGGAGGTCGAGGTTGAGACACTGCTCAATAGTCCCTCGGCCCTTCCTAAAACCGTACTGACAATTGGCCAAGATATTATTAGAGTCAGCCCACTCTTCTAACCTAACCAAAAGTACCCTGCTCATTATTTTTACCGAGGAGTCAAGAAGGGAAATTGGGCGATAATTCTTCGCATCACCCCTGTCACCCTTCTTGTAGATCGGGACAATAAGGGATTCCTCCCAAGTAGGTGGGACCCTAGTGCAAACTGCCGCATTAAAAACTTTAGTCAGCAGTGGGCCCCACAAATCGGGGGCTAATTTATATAGGTCAATAGGCACCCCATCGGGGCCCTGGGCCTTCCCCCCGTTACTCATACTGATGCTTCCCCGTACTTCGGCTAAGGAGATACTCAAAGGTAAAATAGGCCATGCTTCTGGTTAGCAGAATCAAAGATCTCACAAAAGTGGGAAACCCAGTTCTCTTCACTTACATTGGCCGTTAGTTCTGGCATCTTGTCGTCCTTTAAGAACGGACATTTAACAGTTTTCCCCATGCTTCTTCCCTTAATTCTGCCTTCCTTTTCTTAACAGCTGTCTGATAAATGACTCTCAGTTCTCTAATCTTGCTGTTATCCCTAGGCTTGGCTCGTAAGGCATCTTTGAGCCCCTTCAATGCAATGGTACTAACATGGTCGAACCACCCTTTATGTTTGGATGCCTTAGCCTTACCATGTTTCGTGAATTTATTGTCTATAAAATGATTAATTTTAATAAAATTATGCACAACTTGGTCTGTAACCTCCTGGCTTTCTAAAATGGCACTAATTTCTACCAGACAACTCGCAACAATGGAGTTTGACACAGTCTCCGCTTTTTCCCCTTTCCATCTAATCCTGGGTCCGCTAGATCGATACGGTTCAATGTCAACAATGGTATGTGTATTAGATCCCTGTTTCCCCTTCCACAAAAAGATCTCAATGGTGATGCAATTGTGGTCGCTTAACGCATTATCAACGACCACCGGCAATAAACACCAAGGGCTAAGGCTGGCGGATATGCAAATAAAATCAATTACAGTATTTGCATTCCTTCCTCTAAAAGTAGGGATAGTATTTCCACATTCATCTTTAGCATTGACCAGGATTTCCATATCATAAGTGGTTAGGATTTTATTCAAAGCTTCTCCATATTTATCATGTGGAAAGTGGGGAACTTCCGCTCCTGAACTATCATTATAGCCGCATACCCTATGAAAGGAATGTGGACAAACAGCAGTATTAAAGTCTCCCACCCAAATATAGTCAAAAACAATATCATACTCCATTAAAATATCAGCCAGGGCAGTCTCTAGTGCTAACACAACCTGATGCCTGGTATTATCAAAGACGTTATTGTAAAAATTTATTAAAAGAACATTTCTCCCATGCTCCTGGTAAAGCCATAAGATCTGGGAGTGGACCCCAACCGTTATATATTTTTTAACCACAATAGGGACATTCACTGAAATCAAGACCAAAAGCCCTCCTTATGCCCTACCTGAAGGAGATGCCACAGCTGGTAAATTGTAGGAAACATACCCATTGAAGTTTGGTTGATCCAGACACCAGATCTCTTGAAAACATATAATATTAAAAAGATTAATAAATTCCAACCAACCCAGGCAGGCAACCTTTGAGGAAATGCCTGCTACGTTCCAACTACCAATGGAACATACCTGGGGATTAGAGTTTCGAATGTGCGTTAAGCACAGGGGGGTAAGGCCACAATGATTAGCCGAATCACTAGTCATTAATGGAGAACCATCTCCATCATCTAAATCCAGACCCGGACCTTCACAACATCTGTTGCCCTTAATGATATCAACCTCAGGACTTTTATTGGCTCCTATTCCCTCTAAATCATCTACCACTAAATTATCCACACCTCCCGGAATTTCTATGGGGACAGCCTCTACCCTTATAATCACCTTATCAATACCCTGTCAATAACCAAGGGGGCGGAGATGAATTCCTTGGCTGTTTTGGCTGGTTAGGCTACCCTTTCTCAATACCATAGAGGCAAGATGAGGGTTTCTAAAGTTAGCCACTATGCAGTCTCCAACACAATTCTTACGCGAGCTACCTATCCAATTGACTCTGCTAGTACATATGATTTCATCAGCTAGGGCTACTGGAAATCCACACTCTCTATGGAGCCAGTCAACTGTCTTATTTGTCAAAGAGGCATGCCATTCACTGTATGAATTGTTATAACCACTCTCCCTGACCGGGGGAACATTAACCAGAACTGCCACATAAGGAGCGCAGTCCGGAGGTAGATCTGGCTGACTGGTAACACTGATTTTGGGCGGCCCAGAGCTTAGTGTAGCCTGGTTCCCCAGATCTACATTAGAAGTAAGATTATGACCTATAGACCCCATAGGTCCCTTCTCACAAAAATCCCCAGGAGGTGGCAAAGAAATATGAGACATAGCCACCGTAGGAATCTCAGTTATATTCTTAGGATTAGGGCCACTTACTACCTTGTCCTTAACATGGTCACCATTGTTGAGGTTCATGAATGATTCTAACAAACCTCCTAATCTAACAACCTCTGCATTGACCTTATTCAATTTGTTTAATAGAGGTTTAACTAACAAATCGAACTTAGATTCGATGGTACTAATCAAAAGGTCAAATAATGCTCCATCAATAGAGGCCGGGATAGGCACCGGGTCAACATTAGAAATTCCCTCAAGACTAGGTGGAGGTTGAATAACTTTCTTATCTAAGCGGCTCTTCCCCCGCTTGGCTTGAACTTTTTTTGTAGTATTCTTAAAAGCCCGTGGGGCACGCTGTACTCTTGTTACCATAGGGCTTGGCAATGGAGAAACAATATGATCAACCAGAATTAATTCAGAGTCAGTAACAACCCCCAATGTAGGACTATCACATTGAACTAGGTCTTGGTCCTGGTCCACCGCCAAAATAGAAATATCCGGGTCTATGGGATCAATAATAGTCTTATGAGAGTTTGCCAAAGGCGCAGGGACGGAAGAAATGTGGGGGGGGGGGTAATAGAAGACTCCACACACCCCAATGACTTTCTACGTTCTAAATTGATCTTGTCCACTAATTTAACTAAATAGTTATCCATGGTAGTCGACCCTGCAGCATGCTTTACTTTCGACATTTTTTGCCCAACCCGATGTTTTACACGCCCGCCAATAAACAACTGCCTATGGGTAGCAAAAATAACTACAACAATGGTACGTTTTAAGTACCTGGACTCGACAATTCAATGTCCCTTGTTGCTGTGACTACTTACAGCCTCCTCCAGCCCCCTCCTGACCCGGACTGTCACAAGGTGGTATACAAAAGTTAATACGGGACACAGTCTCAGTCTCAGCCGTCCACAGGCGTCCTCATAAACCAGCCTTCTTGTTGATACAAAGCGCGGTACCGCAGGGTTACAGGAGCAAGTCAATATGGCATGATTTAGGAAAAGGCGTCTTGTCGAAACCGAAGCACTTACTTTGGAGGGGTGGCCCAGCCCGGCCTCGTCTGGCCCCGGACGGCCACAGACGGTCCCGCCCTTGTCCCGGGCTTCTCCCGGCGCTACCCGCGCGCGATCCCGCGACGCGGGAGCAGCGTCGTTGATTTAAGCGCCTCCTGGCGCGCAATTATGGCTCAGTTGGGTTTGGCTCGCTAGGGCTGCTGGGGCGTGTAGTCCCGTCTCCCCACCGCGGCCGTGATAGGTGTTGACGCGGCGGCTGGAGATCGGGACAGCTACGAGCAGCAGAGCTACGGGAGCAGGCAACGGGGTCCGCAGGTCCGCACCACCAGAGAGGGACGAGATGCCAGGTAGGTTTTACTTTAGGAAGGAACCCGCTCTGCCGGAGCAGCTTCGTTGATTTAAGCGCCTCCTGGCGCGCAATTATGGCTCAGCTGGGTTTGGCTCGCTAGGGCTGCTGGGGCGTGTAGTCCCGTCTCCCCACCGCGGCCGCTATAGGTGTTGACGCGGCGGCGGGAGATCGGGACAGCTACGAGCAGCAGAGCTACGGGAGCAGGCAACGGGGTCCGCAGGTCCGCACCACCAGAGAGGGACGAGATGCCAGGTAGGTTTTACTTTAGGAAGGAACCCGTTCTGCCGGAGCAGCGTCGTTGATTTAAGCGCCTCCTGGCGCACAATTATGGCTCAGCTGGGTTTGGCTCGCTAGGGCTGCTGGGGCGTGTAGTCCCGTCTCCCCACCACGGCCGCGATAGGTGTTGACGCGGCGGCGGGAGATCGGGACAGCTACGAGCAGCAGAGCTATGGGAGCAGGCAACGGGGTCCGCAGGTCCGCACCACCAGAGAGGGACGAGATGCCAGGTAGGTTTTACTTTAGGAAGGAACCCTTTGTATTTTTGCGGACCTCCATCGAAGTTCCATATAAAAAAAATATTAATTGAAAATTGAATTGGTAGCATTGACCTTTCCAACAATTAGCATATTCAATTTACTTGTAAATCCCTAGTAAAGTGCATTATATTTGCCGAAGGCCTGTACATTAAATGCTAATAGTGGGCCCACAGCATTGATTGTGCCACTCTCTTTAGTAGTCCTTGAAGATGGCTCAGACGTGCCACTGCAGAGCTTGTCTGTGCAGTTCTAATCTACCATTTTAACCTCGCAAGTTTAACATACTTGCCAAACCCAAACATCCTTTTTATTACTCAAGTCACCCCTAAGTTAGGCCCTAGGCAGCCCGATGGGCAGGGTGCAGTGTGTTTAAAAGGTATAACAGATATTGTTGAGTTTTACATGTCCTTCTAAATTCGTTTTTCACTAGTGCAAGGCCTATCGCTCCCATAGGTTAACATTGGGATTGCTTAGGATTTCTTTTAAGTGTAATGTCCACTTGGGAAAAGATGTCAGTGCAGCAGCGGCGCACGTTCTAGGGCCCGCCCCGATCACATGTGCATGGTTTTGTGGGGACTCCCTTTCCCCGTAAGAGAGTGGTATGATGTGGGCAAAGGCATGTGTCCCACTCCGCACGTTGGTGGTTACAATGTCCTTCTATAATGTAACCTTTCTGTTACAGGTTGCAATGCTTGTTTAGGGTGTTGCTTCAATTTGTTTCCTTTCGGCAGCTGATGGGTTTCCCCCACTGGGTTTTCCCTCCTGCTGAAGACAGTCATCTAGGGCGTGGCCAAGATCTATATAAGCAGCTCGGCCCTTGGGGTGCTGCTCACTATTCTTTGATCTTGGGCGGGGCGGAAGCTCTGGGTTTCTTCCTCCTTCAGGTTCCAGTGACGGCGGCCAACCCCAGGGGATTTCTTGAGTGCATCTTAGATTCTGTCTCCGGTGTGAAGTCCTGTCGTTGCTCGACAGCACTCCAGTCGTTGTTCAGCCCTTGGTCCCGCGCTGGTGCCTGTCCTCCGATGAGAGCTGAGATGTTCCTTGGCTTGCTGCAGTTCTATTTTTAGCTACGCTCTGGTAGCCATAGTCAGAGCAGGCCGTGCTCTGAGCAGTAAGACTCCCCTGGTGGGGAACGCGTTCCTTTCTGCATTACGGTCACGCCCTCTCTTGAATATCCGCAGGGCAGTTTTCTCGGAGAGTGTTTTGATGTATGTGTGTGTGTCTTGGGCTCGAGATTCATGTCTTATTACATAAGTCAGTGTCTGTGACCATTGAACAGGGTGCTGGAATACACCTGCTATGTGTAGTGCTCCTGTATCGCCTTGCTGCAAGTAGTTATTGCAGAACATTTGGGTCTCTTATACTTCTGCAAGATGTTATTAAATAAATCATATCTGTTTCTGTATGAGAAGGATCATAGCAGATCATAGAATATATCAAAGAGATATTTAGGATAAGAGACAGAAATGAATCTTGAAGGCTATTAAGCTTATTGTTGATTCATGTGTGTTAACTGATTTTTCCTTTTCAGATCTCCTTTTCCGCACTTTCCTTCCACCACTTCCCCCCCACCCCACGGCCTCTCTAAGCCTCAGTGCTATAAAAGCATACTGAGTTGGAGCTGCCTGGAGGTGGGCCACAATCTTGACGTGCAGATTCCGATTAAGATGGCAGCAGTTACAAAGATAGACATTTGGAGTTTGGGGACTCAGGGCTCACAATTTCAAATCACTTCTTATGGTGAAGTTGGATTTTAAATTATAAGTCTGAAAATGCCACTTTTAGAAAGTTGGCATTTTCTTACTTTAAGCATTCTATGCCTCTGCCTGAATGCACATCTGGGTTGAGTGGCAACCGAGCTTTCTGCATTTTCTCTAGACAGTCTTACAAAGGGAGCTCAAGTGTGTCATTTGCATCCTGATTGTCCATCACCAGGCTGATGGTCTTTCCTGAGGTAGATTGTGGGGGAGGAGCTGACACTTGCACCTGGATAGGGCTGCGGCTGTCTCCACACAAAGAGCTGCATACCCACGTAGTCTGTCTGGAGACAGGGCAGAAAAGGCAAGGCATTTGTGATCTTAACAGGCCTCTTTGATGTCCCCCCCACTTCAAAGGAACATTTGGTTATAAGTACTGGACCCATCATACCACCACATAAGAAATTTGGTGGAACCAAGGATATTCTGCCTTGAAGAAGAGCTGCTGTGCTGTAGGAGAGACTGCCACCTTGCTGCCTGCAATGCGGTGTTGGCCTGCTTCCTGCTGATTGCTGTGCTGTAGGAGGGACTTTTGGTGTCCTTTCATTGCATTTCTTGAGAGGAAAATTCTATGTTCCATAAAATTTGGAATGTATTTGTTTCTATGTCTCATCTGGCAGTCACTAACCAGCTGCTGATGGATGAGGTGTTTATAATAAACCTCAGCTGTGAATCTACTACATGTGTCCTGATTATTTAAATATCTTTCACTGGCGATGAGCGAGGGACGTCTTATTCAAGCAATAACTCAACATCAGGTCAGATGAACAGGACATTTATAAGCGCTGTTGTGAAATGGTGACTGTTATAAGGAATCTACATTAAAGAAGTGAGCCAAGGTTTTGGACTTCCTTATCATGGCGTGCGGGTGGATCGGACATACAAGGTACTGTAATATAACATTTTTATTGAGTTATTATGTGCACGGCAGTTGTTAGAACAACCGTTTATGTCGCGAGCACACTGTTAAAGTCAGCGCTGTGTAAAGGTTTGGCACGCAATTCGGCGTGTGACTGATTGCCGCGAAGATATAGTAATTATCAGAGGCATTGTTGCTCGGCATGCGATTGGCGCGAGGAAGGTTTGGCACGCGATCGACGCAACGAGTTCTTTCCTTGAAGTTTTGTTTGTGCGAGTACGGAGAATTGAAAGAGATGCACAGTCTCTTAAGCACAACTAAATTTTAGTAAACATTATTGTAAATTGTTTTTAAAAAGGAAAGCAATAAGAAATGTACTTTGGTTATTGTCAAAGAGAGGAAGAATCTTCGGTGGCTTTCTGAGCTCTAGTAGACCTGTCTGTCTCAAGCGGAAACAACATGTCGGTCGCATGCTCAGCATAGGTGCCAATCAGGAGCGTGTCTTTCATGTATTGTATTGTATTGTATAAATTTCTTATATAGCGCGGCTATCACCCAGCGGGTATCCTGGCGCTTTAGAGACCATGGTGACATATAGCAAGTAGAACGAGCAGCCACTAATCAAGGACGTTGCTACCTATTCCTGGCAAATAGCCAAGTCTTAAGATTTCTCCTAAAGTCCAACAAAGATTCCGCCTGTCTCAGGTTTTGGGGAAGCTTATTCCAGAGACATGCTGCTGCCGTGCCAAAAGCCCTACCTCGCGTCCTTGCCAATTTTACTCTAGCAACGGATACCAGGCTTTGGCTGGAGGACCGAAGGAGTCTCTTTGGCTCGTACCAGGAGAATCGCTCTTGTATGGGTAGCGGGCCTATATTATGTAGTGCTTTATAGACCATACACAGGGACTTAAAGCTGACTCTGTCTTTAACAGGCAGCCAGTGTAGGTCCCTCAGTGCCAGAGTCAAGTAGGAGCCACACTGTCTCTTGAGGGCCAGTTTAGCTGCCATAGACTGGACTCTTTGTAACCCCTGCACAATGTATTGGGGAGCACCCAAATACAAGGAGTTACAGTAGTCCAGTCTACTCAGAATTACGCTCTGAACCACTAAGGGCCTAGCCTCGCTTGGTAGTAGAGGAAGAATTTGACGACGAGCTCTCATCAGGGAGAAACAGATGCTGATTGTTTTGTTTGCCTGGGTTTGCATCTGAAGGTCCTCATCCATCATGACCCCCAGATTGCGGACTGTTTTTGCTGCCACTATGGGGTCATCCTCTGGCCTGAGCCTAAACTCGCCCATTAAATGTTTAGACATTTTTGCTGCATAGCAATAATATAGCTATGTTTTCCCAGCGTTCTGCTGTAAGGAGTTGGCCTTCAGCCAATATGAGACCTGCCCCATACATGCCTGAAAAGAGCTCATAGAGACTGCATGCTTTCCTTCAGTGGAAAACAGCAGTTGAATATCGTCGCATAATTGACCACATCGATCCCATAGGATTTTATAATAGGGATCAAGGGGCCTAAGTAAACATTAAAAAGAATCGGGCTGATTGCCGAGCCCTGGGGTACTCCATAGCACACCGGGGACCAAGGGGAGACAAATGGCGTCATAGTGACCGCCTGTTGTCGATCTGCCAAATAAGATTGTAATCATTTCAGGGCACATCCCTTCACCCCCAATCCTTTCAATCTTGCTAACAGTACCGCATGACTGACCGTGTCGAATGCGACCGACATATCCAACAGCACCAACACTGAGGAATTCCCACTGTCGGCTCGCATTCGAAGTTTATCCAACACGGTAGTTAAAGAGATGTCCGTCCCATGCCCCGGCCGAAATCCAAACTGGTCCCTGTCCAAAAGATGGTTTCCTTCCAAATAGCTTGACAGGGATTTACTAACCATTTTTTCCAGAATTTTAATAGGAAATGGCAGGAGAGATATGGGATGAAAATTGACTGGCATTGTTGGATCTAGGGATGGCTTTTTCAGCAAGGGGGTGACTATCGCCTGCTTCCAACAATCTGGTACCACTCCTTCATTCAGGGATTGACAGCATATCTGTCGCAATCCCGGAAATAAATCGGGGCCATACTCCTTCCAGATCTTATGAGGAAGGGGATCAAGGGGCGAGCCAGACGATATCTCCCGAGCTATGCTGCCGAAAAGATCCTCCGTGAGGGGTTGAAAGTATTCCAGAGAGGTATCCTTTCTGACATCCTCAGTGATCAGTTCCAGTAGTGCTCTGGTCAAACCCTCCCACGATTTTGGTGACCTTGTCAATGAAGAAAGTGGCAACTTCGTTGCACATGTTTTGTGATGGCTGGACTCTATTAGCCAGACATCCAGGATTACTAAGGTCCCTTACAATGTTGAAGAGGGCCTTTGTGCCATTAGGCGCCTGCAGGATGGAGCTCGCGTAAAATTGTGACTTGGCCTCCCTAATAGCCTGCTTATATTGAGCTTGTACTGATTTTGAAACTTTTTTGTCTATTTCTAGGTATGACCTGCGCCACCTTCTCTCGGCCTGTCGGCGAGCCGAGCGTAACCCTCTCAGCTCCTCACTGAACCAGGGGGCCGAAGGCGTTCTCCTAACCTTGAGCTTTTTTCTTGGAATACATCCCTCAAGAACATTGTTAATGAGGTTACTATATCTATTATAGTTTTCCTCTACTGCCTCATCTGGATTAAACAAAGTCTGTCTAGGAAAGAGAGGGGCTGGGCCCGCTTTTGAAAGTTTCGCCCAATCTCTCCCCCACCGGAAGGTAGTTTGTTTTTTTCCTGCCGGCTTGGCTCTGGGTATAGTTATCCTAAACTGTATCAAGGAGTGATCAGTCCAGCTTAGCGGTGATATACTAAGCACCTCTGTCTCAGACTGTTTGGCAAAAACTAAATTGAGCGTATGCTCTCCCTGGTGAGTTGGTTCTTGAATGAGCTGGTGTAGGCCACAATTCTCACAGGTTTGACCCAGGGCTTGCAAATGATTCCCTGAGCTCCCAGTATCCTAGAGATTAAAGTGTCCTAAAAATAGCAATCTGGAATGTGTCAATGCTAAGGCGACAATAGGGTCCAATAATGCCTGATGTTGGGAATCCAGGCCTGGAGGCCTGTAACAAACCAGGTCTGTCAGCAGTCTCCCCTTAGGCTCCTGTAAGGTGAAGCCCAGGAGTTCATACCCCACTATATCGCTTATCTGTAGTGGGGCACAGTCCCACTTTTCTTTAAAAATTATCCCTACCCCTCCTCCTCTCCCCGTTACGCGAGGCTTCTGGAGGATCTTATAACCTACTGGGCACGCAAATCCCAGCTCCACTGAGGAGTCAGGGTTTATCCAAGTTTCTGTGATAAACAATAGATCAAGGTCCAGATCTTCCAGCAGGTCATTAACCTACTGATAATGATTTATCAGTGATCTGCGGTTAATCAGACCACATATCAAAGCCTGTTGATATTCCCCTCGCCACCCCTTACCAATGTTAAGTAGGGAGTCCCTGGAGTACTAAATTCTGTCTGTGCAAGTTTGGGCAGCATTGCTGGCGCTAGGCACGACCGGTGCGCGGACGGGCGCAGACGGGCTTGCCCCTGGCGCGCCTCCGGTGCGCCGACGGCGCACACGCGCTGTGCGCTTGCATTCCCCCTCTTAAATAGATCCAGCCACTAGAGCGCTAACCAAGATGGCGCCTAGTGGATGGCACTAGTTCAATGGAGTCACGTGATCGTCTCCCTAATAGCGATGTGGTTCTGTATTTTAAAGTGCAAGTAAGTGGGCAGTGCACGATTTAACAATTTTAAAAGTATTATCCCAACACTCAAACAATTAAAACAAAGATAGCAGCAAAAACGAAATAAATCGCAGCACTTGTGTCTACCCTCGCATCCGCGAAGGGAACGGTGCGTCAGACCCCGGTACAGTTCCCAGATCAATAAGCGGAACGTTCTACAGACAACAATTAGCTTGCTAGTCGTCTCTTTCAGTAGCCAGGCGCGCTTGCATTCCCCCTCTTCAATAGATCCAGCCACTAGAGCGCTAACCAAGATGGTGCCTGGTGGATGGCACTAGTTCAATGGAGTCACGTGATCGTCTCACTAATAGCGATGTGGTTCTGTATTTTAAAGTGAAAGCAAGTGGGCAGTGCACGATTTAACAATTTTAAAAGTATTATCTCAAAACACTCAAACAATTAAAACAAAGATAGCAGCAAAAACGTAATATATCACAGCACATGTGTCTACCCTCGCATCCGCGAAGGACATGGTGCAACGGTGCCTCAGACCCCGGTACAGTTCCCAGATCAATAAGCGGAACGTTCTACAGACAACAATTAGATTGCTAGGCATCTCTTGTCTTTGGAGGAGTGGCAACGGTGACACGCACACCAGAAAGTTCTTTCTCAACAAAAGCTTTATTAATATTAAAAGCAGAACACAACAAGGGAAGAAATTCTCCATATGTGTGCAGAGAAGAATATTAAAATGAGACTGACTCGGTGATGCGCACAACAATCTGTTTCTGCAATTTAGCAGTACAAAAATAATTTAAAAAATCATAAACTCTGAACAAACACTAGTTTCCTATGGTGATAGGCACACCAGTGTCTTCTACGGTGTAATGAACACCTTATAAAAATAATATTTATTCAATACAAAAACAGAGAGCAGTGGATCATACACACGTGGCAGCACCTGTACCGTAGATCACTTATAAAATAAAAATTATGAAAAGCGTGCTAAAAAACCAAAGGGACCCCCTGCCCACTAAGGGGCATACAATACAAGCAATCACAGATATGGTTTTAAGCACCGCAAAACATTAACAGCAAAAAAATCTGAGTCTGTGATCATACAAGAATGATAAGAATAAATTAAATTCTTGACATTTCGTTCTTCTATTTTTATTATTTCATTTTAATCAATAACGGTGTTGCTTTTCTTCATCAGCCGACGCGTTTCGTCCTGTTGACTTAGGACTTCTTCAGGGTTGAAATTAAAAAAAAAAAATATATATATATATATGTATACGATTGCATAATCTCACATATACATATATACAAACAAATTAACATATCAAAGACATTAATTTATCTTCTTTACATATATATACAAAAAAATACACGTCACCATATGATGCAAAAAAATATATATATATATTTACACACCATACCCACAAACCCAGAACTCAAAGACTAATACTACAGAGAACAACAATTAGCTAAAAAATTTCAGACAATTTAACTCAAGAGAGAAGTCCAAATGAGTTTCAACAAGCACAGTGTTCCAAAGTGAACAGCTATGAATGGAAAGAAAGAGAGAAAGTACAGAGAAAGAAAGAAAGAGGAAAAAAGGGAAGGAAAAAGAGAAGGGAAATAAATGGTAAATGTTCAGTGAGCAATAAACCAACTAAGTGAAAAGAGCACAACACAAAATACAGATTGGAAATGTATTTTTGTATCCAAAGATTAACATCAACATATAAGTTAAAAGCAACCTAGAGTTTCCACCACCTCGGAAAACCCATAAGCGGTGGGGGACCCATGTGATTGAGAGACACATAAAATCAACCATATCATTCTATACAGAGAGTTCAGAGAAGACACCTCTTAAAGCCAGTATACAAAGTAATAAGAGTTCCTCGAAAATAATGGTAAAGGTAACATACCAAGATAGTGGCACACCGACCACCCTTGATTTAAAATATTGGTATGTCCATATGACCGCGATTGTTTTTTGCGTGAATTCTATTATTAACCAATGGTTTCTGCAGGCAAACATGGAAAGGGAAGATAAAATACAAAGAAAAAAATGCATTTTTAAATATCTTTCTTCAAGGCCATAATCCATTATAAATGTAATTCAATAACCGTGAGCATTTAATGTATCATCTTACCAATTACGGATATTTTCCCAAAAATTTCCAGATGCATAAAGATGTCCGATACGTATCTATGATGGAGCTTAACTATCATTAGACAAGAATGGCTTGATAACCAAATTTTCACAGCAGTGTCTGGCAAAAACTCCAATAAGAAAGTTTGGCAACAATGAGACAAGTAGTGTCCAATTCGACCTGTGGATAAGTAAATCCAAATATCAAACTGTATCCTACATGACCCATTCAAAATCTACACATCATACACATTCTATAGCGTAAATGACGCACCATTTTTCCCATCACCATTTTATAAAGGCAGACCTAAGAGATTCAATAGGAATTTCTACCTGCATCCTATGACTTCCCAAGGGTGCCGCAATCATCACCCCACATCATTATGAACATATCGAGAAAAAATCATAACCGCAAGTGTATCAGGCCACCACCTTACAAACATATCGAAAAACACATTACCACAAAAAAAATACATTGAGCCGCTATTACGAAGAGAAACCCCCCCACCACGAGGGGAAAGTAACATGATCATTTTTCATATCGGTTGTCAGTCACAAAGTCGGAACATCCGAGCTTAGATTTAAATTTTAATTCAAGTTTAAAAAGTCGCCACAAGAGTCCGCACATGGCTAGGCAAATAGTTATCAAACACTTACTTATACTCAATAAAGGCACCGTCTCCCGTCCGATTCATCAAACGCCAGAATCGACTCGGCGTTTCTTTTAAAGCACCCTCCGTGCAGTCATATTCCGGTCATGTGCTCGATGCTCATGCCGGTATTGCCCAACCGCCCCGATACAAAGTACACATGGGTGGCATATTTTAATGGTGTACAAGTCGTCAACGCATATATAAAATCATCATAAGAAAAGATAATTCTTTGGTGTTGTGACTTCGCAATCCAAAATTTCAAACAGTATATTTAGAAAAAAGGGTTTATTCCGTTATTAATAAAAACCAAAAACGTTCCAAACATTTTCTTGCCCTTTGTCCCGACAAAAAAGCAACGCGTTGCAGTCATGTATTTCAATTAGATTTATCAAAGAGGATTCCAGTATTTTGAATGGATAAGCCTCACTTGTTGAGTATCGATATGGCGATATATAGAGAACAGATGGACGAACTACATATCTTTACGTCTCAAAATTAAAAGAGACCATATGAAAGTAAGTCTCATAAGAAAAATTCATATGGATCGTGTAATCAGAGTCCCGAGACAGATCATAAAGAGAAAGTAAATCCACTATTATGTCATAAACAATACCATATTCAAGGGCAGTTTAATATGGACACAGAATCAATCCCAATATATAATAAACAATTCTTTTTTGTCTCCTGACTTGATAACAGAAATGTAATATATACCAGTTAAGAATAAACCTCGATTAAATTGGAGAGAAAAGGAGAAAAGAACACAGGAAACAGGAATATATAAAGTGGTGAAGGTCAACAAAGACCCACAGTGTCAATATATATATAATTAAACATTTTCCTATGTATAATACAACATCCTTTATGATGCTTGTGTTGACACACAAATAAATAAAGATTGTTGTCAGGACATCATCCAAGAAGGGTAACTAATATGACAACAGTAAAAGTTTTTTTTAAAAATAATATTTATTAGTTAGTTCCTAAATAGGTGAAGTGTGGGTGATTTTTTTATATTTCACATTTTGCATATTTCAGCACACCTTTGTTTATTGTTCTTTTCATTTGGTTTTCAGCTTTTATTATTGCGTCTTTACTGTTAATCTGTAAAAAAAAAAAGTCATCCAGAATGTACCAGCACCATCATTTTTTGTTTAACAGTCCAGGACAACCACTTGTTAAATGGAATAACTGCAAATAAGATTTTTGCAAACTATGCAAGAGTATGTGGGACTAATTTGAGTGCGGAAAGGAAGCATTTGTTGCTTTTACACTGTCTAGGTGGTGAAGGTCAGTAAGTGTTAGAAAATTTTCCTGAGTTATCGGCTGAAGAATAAAGAGGAATCAATGAATATGAGGTCCGTATATTACAATTAGACAGGCATTATTTGCCCAGAAGCACTATAATGGAAATATATCATTTTGGGTTAAGGGAGCAAGGAAAGGAATTAACAGTTGAAGATTATTTAACTGGCTTGAGAAAGCTGGCATCAAGTTGTAAGTTTGGTGCGGCTAACGAAGAAAGAATTTGTGATCAATTTGTTCTAAAGTGTTCTAAAGTGTGGAGAGGATAAAATTCATGAGAAATTGTGGCTTGAAGATGAACCTCTGTTAGAAGAAGTAATTTCTATAGCAAAAAGGGTTGAACACATGTTAAAATGTGTAACTGAATTGAAGTGTGAGAGAAGTAAAATAAAACCATCGGTAGATGTGGTGCAAAAAGAAGTATTTCTTGAAAAAAATGAAAGGACACCCACAAAGGAAACAGTGAAGGAGGATGTTTCTAATGAGTCATTTGTATGCATTCGTTGTGGGAGATCAGGCCACAAAGCTAATATAAAAATTGTCCTTCTTTGAATGTGATCTGTCATGGTTGTGGTAAAAAGGGTTATTTTATAAAATTTTGCAAATCTAAAAAAAAAGGTTTCAGAGCAAGGATATAAAAGAGGTATTATGTCAAGTCAATGAATCCAAAGGTAATGACCATCCCATGGGAAGGGTAAGAGTTGATGGAGTTGACCTTGAAATGAAATTTGATTCATGCTCTCATCTTACTATTATTTCTAAAGAAACTTTCTGCAAGTGGTTTCAAGAGAAAAACAACTTACAGAAAATGGATGTAAAACCGGGATGATATGGTGGTCAACCTATAAGCATGTTAGGATATTTTAATGCATGTATTGAAATGGAATAGAAGTAGATTGTGGGAAAAATCTATGAACAAAAACAGGGTGATTGTTTACTTGGGTGGCCACATCAACGTTTGTTGGGTGTCACGCTAAATCCTAATGCTGAACCTCAGGTACAAATTCAAGGAGTTGAAAGCAAATCTAACGATTTTGTAGCAGAATTTCCACAGTTATTTAAAGATGAGTTAGGTTGTTTAAAAGGGTATAAACATTGTATCAAACTGAAATGTGGGGCTGTGCCCTCAGTAGCCAAAGTAAGGAGAATTCCCATTGCATTACAGGAGAAGGTAGAACAGGAGTTAGATAAGCTTCTCAAACAAGAAATCATCACCCCTGTGGAAGCCTCTGAGTGGTTGGCACCAGTTGTTGTTGCCATCAAACCAAATGGTGGCATAAGATTATGTGTGGACCTCATGTCACTAAACAAGGAGGTTGAAGTAGATAAGTTCCCACTGCCAAATATAGACGAAATCACGTCTACTTTAAGTGGTGCTAAATTATTCACGACTCTCAATATTACTCAGGCATATCACCAGATTGAGTTAACTCAGAACTCACAAGACTTAATGGCATTCATTAATCTCTTGGGTGCTTTCAAGTATAAAAGATTGCTGTTCAGTTTAGTGAGTGCCGCCTCAGTTTTTCAGAGGGTAATGTCCACTATTTTAAAAGGTGTCAAAGGGGTCAAATGCTACCAAGATGACCTATTAATATTTGGTTTGACTCAACAGGAACATGATGTCAGAGTGAGAGTAGTTTTGGAGAAACTTGAAAAAGCTGGCCTCACTTTGAAATTTGAGAAATGCATGTTCTCGGTTCAGGAGGTGAATTATTTGGGTCATTGCATCATGGCCATGGGTGTTGTTCCAAAGAAGGAATTGGTGGATACCATTCTCAAATTAGCATCTCCAAAAACAAAAAAGGAAGTTGTATCGTTCTTAGGAATGGTTGAATTTTATGGCAAATTTTATGTAAAAAGACCAGTAGCAAGCTTCTACTTAAATCAAACACAGTGTAGGTGCAACAAACAGTAACCACAATTACTAAAAGAACTGTGAAAAACAACAATATTTTAGAAAAATATATTTTCAATTTATTTTTTTCAATTGTAATAAAGCTTAATTAATTCATTCATGTAGATTATTCTTATTCAAAACAGCTACTATTCTAAAGACAGCAAAAATACATAAGCCATAAATAGTGACAAAAGAGATTTGTTCTTGATATTGTCAATTTTAAGCATGAGATGATAATCGGTAATCGTCCTGAATTTATTCACTCGGACATACAAGAGATGACAACTTGATGAGGACAAGCAGTAGATGGGACTCTACTTGCATTTCGGCACTACTGCCTTCATCAAGGACCCGTCTATTGCAAAAAATTTATAGAGAAGAAAGGAGACAATCCTATGAATTATATTGTTGTTGATCCTGGATGATAGACTCGGTATCCGACATATGACAGTGTTGGGTCCTCTAACTTTAAGGATTTAAACACTTCTCTTTGTCCAGCTGTTCCAAAAGAATTTAATTCCTCTCACGAGTTCCGGATATGCAGTACACTGGGTAAACACTCAGTATCTATGGCAATGACCCTTCCTAATACTTACATTTTTTTTCCCTTATCAATCCAATCTAGCGATGTCCCACAGAATAGCTTTGAATAATGTGGCGTATTGCAGAGCGTAATGTTTTATGTTCAATAGCGAGAATTTCCCCAAAGAGTAGCTGCGAGTACCGGATGTGGTCTCGACTGGGAATCTGATCGATATCGACAGCAATTATATTTCGGAATACTTGAATTTCTTTGTGTCGATACAATCAGTGGGGTCTACTGTGCACTGCTCACATCCACAACGCCATCATAAATTTGGCGGGATAAATTTCTACGTGTCGATGCAGACCGTACAATCTGCGGTGCACTGCTCACATCCAGAACGCCATCACTGTGTTTGATTTAAATATAAAGATCATACACAGAGAGGCAACACATCAAAATGTAAGAATTGTATATAACGTTTTAGAGTCCAAGTTTTTTACAAATACAAAGTAGGTTCTTTTATTGTTGCAAGTTGAACAGCAGCAGAAATACAGCCAACGCGTTTCGCCCGACAGCGGGCTTCCTCAGGGCAAAATCGGAAAGTAATCCAATCTAGTACAGATCCTTTAGATTGCCACAATCCCAGCTGAAATTGCTCGGCACTTCAACACCAGTTCTCCTCAAATATCCAAGTTTGTAAAAACGAGAAGGAAGGGAATTCTTCAGTTATTCCTAAATTTGGGGAAAATGTTTCACCAACAAAACTGTGTCATATATAAGACCTTGGTCATTGTAGCTGTTTTCCGTGTTCAGAAAATTTCACCAATTACAGTGAATTTTCGTGACTGTATCTCACCTTTGGATCCTTAATCGTGATTTGTGGACTTATATATGTCACAGTTTTTTTGGTGAAACATTTCCCCCAAATTTGGGATTAACTGAAGAAGTCCCTTCCTTCTCGTTTTTACAAATTTGGATATTTGAGGAGAACTGGTGTTGAAGTGCCAAGCAATTTAAGCTGGGATTGTGACAATCTAAAGGATCTGTACTAGATTGGATTACTTTCCGATTTTGCCCTGAGGAAGCCCGCTGTCGGGCAAAAAGCGTTGGCTGTATTTCTGCTGCTGTTCAACTTGCAACAATAAAAGAACCTCTTTTGTATTTGTAAAAAACTTGGACTCTAAAACGTTATATACAATTCTTACATTTTGAAGTGTTGCCTCTGTGTATGATCTTTATGTGTTAAATGTGTATGGTCTCAGGGCAGTGGACCAAAGAGGTGGGCAACCTGAATCTTACAAATTATTTACACCCTGTGTATAGGAGGGTAGTGCAGCTGTTGCTTTCCCTAACTGTCTATTTTGCTGTATATGTTTGATTTAAATAGAAGCTTGCTACTGGTCTTTTTACATAAAGTTTAAAGTTCCCTACGCATAGCAAGTATAATTTGTTTGTTTTGTAGGGGTCCCCCTTTTTTTCAACAATTGAATTTTATGGCAAATTCATAAATATTTTGGCAAGCAAGTCCAATACTATGAGACAGTTGCTCGGTAAAAATAAAGAGTTTGTTTGGTCTCAGGAATGTCAAAATGAGTTCTTAGAATTAAAGGAGAATTTAAAAGATGCTCCTAAATTACAGGCTTTTGTTCCAGGTATTCCAACTACTTTTGTGACGGATGCTAGCTCTAAAGGTTTAGGTGCTATTTTAAAGCAAACAAGGGATGGTAAGGAACAACCTATTGCTTGTGCATCTAGAAGTTTACATGGTGCAGAGTTCAACTACTCTGTAATTGGAAGAGGACCGTTGGCCATTTACTAGGCACTCAATACATTTCTCAATTTTATTTGAGGAACTCATTTCAAAGTATGTTCAGATCACACACCTCCAACAGAATTTTTTTCAAAGAAAGGTCTTGATTTTATATCCTCTAGGATAAGGCATTGGGTGATTGGCTTACAGGATTTTAACTTTGTTGTTGAGCATCTGCCAGGTGTTGATAATGTAACAGTGGATTGTCTGTACCGTTTGGTATGTGATGTGGAAGGTGAACAGATAATGGAAGATATCCTGGAGGATGAAGTCAGTGTTTGTGAAATAACTGCTAGAATTATAAATGAAGAGGAATGGAAAAAAGAAGTACAAAGAGATAGTGAGTTGGTGAACTTTATAAACATGTTACAATCTATTAATTTGTGTAATAAATCCTCATCAAAAATTTGGCATGTGATTTCTGATGAATTGTCGGTAGACAAAGGTATCCTGTTAAGAGGTACAAAGTTGGTTTCTCCTTTGTCGTTTGAAGAAGAAATTAATAGAGGAAACTCATCAGGGACACTTAGGCATTGTGAAAACTAAGGAAAGGTAGAGACCAAGTTTCTGGTGGTCTGGAATGGATTTGGAGATTGAGTGAGAAGTCAGAGAGTGCAATGTACAGTCAGTGATAAAATTCTCACCCCTCGGACATTACCTATGTTTTGTCGAAGGTTACCTAATAGACCCTGGGAAGATATCACCATAGATATTGTTGGGCCACTAAGTGGAGAGCATGTTACACCTTATTGGATAGTTTTGATTGATCTTTAATCTAGATGGGTAGGGATCTCCTGTGTGTCAGATGTGACTTCTACATGTACATGTGTAATCTCTATTTTGCAAGATGTATTCAGAAGAGAAGGTTTTCCTAAAACTCTTATGTCAGATAATGGTCCACAATTGTGTTCCAAGCAAATAGAAGATTTCTTGGTGACATGTGGTATTCAACACATAAAGTGCTCAATTTATCATCCGAAGTCAATGGTGCTGTTGAAAGATTTAATAGGGTTTTAAAAAATGTATCCTGGCACATCGTTTGACACCTCACACATCTACTTGGAAGTCTCCTTTTGAGTTGCTCAAAGGTAGGACTCCCAAAACCAGATTGTCTCCGGGTTGGATGATTTGGAGTAAAGGTGTAAAGGATAACAGTGTGGGGGTTTGGAGATAAAGAGAAGAAAGATTACAACTCAAAAATAAAATTAGGTTTGATGAAAGAAAAAGAGTTAAGCAGATTGCTACAAAAGTAGGTGATGTAGTGCGAGTGAAGTCTCCTGTAGGTGCTTTGCCCTGGTCCAAATACACAAAACCCTTTCGTGTAATAACATGCTTTAAAAATGCTGTCAAGTTGGAGGATGTAAAGATTTGGAATCTGAGTCATGTGGTTATTCTCAAGTCTAATCTAGAAATGGAAATGGATAAGAACGATAGACCTGAAGATTCTGTTGGTTTGTCTTTTCCAGTTTTTCGACGAAGTGAACAAAAATCAACCATGCCATCCTATCTGAAGGATTATATTAACAAGTACATTTTTCTAGTTTTCTTTGAAAGTTCTTTTGTTAACTTTTCTTTGTGTATTGTAACTCTGTGTTTCCCACACTCTTCATTCTTGGAAGGGAGATGTGTGGTGTCCTTCTTTCATTGCATTTCATGAGAGGAAAGTTCTATGTTCCATAGAACTTGGAATGTATTTGTTTCTATATCTCATCTGGCAGTTACTGACCAGCTACTGATGGATGAGGTGTTTATAATAAACCTCAGCTGTGAATCTACTGCGTGTGTCCTTATTTCAAGATCTTTTAGGACTGACACTTTGCTACCTGCTTTGGTGTGTTGGTCTGTGAGAAGGACTGGACCTGTTATCTACATCCCTGAACCCAAGTTTTTCCAAGGGTTTGTTGGCTTGCGTCCTGGTCTCTGAAGCCTCAGGGTCACAAAAGTTTTTTTACAACTCTGCTGGTGCTGCTGGACTCTGCCATTTGTGAGTCCTACCCATGCCTGAGGTGCTCCCTCCAGTCCTGGGCCCTTAGGATTCTGCAGCTGTTTTCTGCAAAAATCAATGCAGTGCCCTCCAACACTGACGCAGGCCGATTTGAAGATGAGGCGGGTCTCGATTCCGAGATTCGACAACTACACAGTGTTGATCCGGAAACAGTACTGCGAGGCGAGGCTTCAAAGCAGTGCCAATCTTTCAACACCGCTGCGAGGCTCAATCAAGATGCATCAACCCAACTATGTGAATCGGAACCGACACAGGGAGTCCTCGAAGCCGACACTTGCTCCTTACAAGGTACTTTTTAGCAGACCCTGCCTGGGACCTGTAGCCGGCCTACCCTCCATCATCGTTTGCCTGAACTTTGGATTTACCCTGGTCTAGCATGACCTTAACCCCTTCAGCACGGCGCGGATTTCCGCGCCACGCTGAAGGTTCTGAGCGCGGGCGGGGCCATGACGGAACGGTTCCGTCATAAGCACAACCCAACCGACGTGCATGACGGAACCGTTCCGTCATCGGCGCCGAAGGGGTTAAGTAACCTTTTAGCGCTATTAACTTTTAAGCACTGTTTTTGGATTTAATTTTTAAAAATTCATATCTCGACTTCTTCTCATTGGACTTTTGTTGTTTTGGTCTAGTTTTACTCAAAAATATATTCTCTATTCTTCCAAACTTGTTTGTTTTCACTGTGCTACTGTAATTGAAGTGTTGCACAAATATTTCTCACATTGCCTCTTAAGTTATGCTTGACTTCTCGGTGCCAAGCTACCGGAGAGTGCGCACAGGTTAATTTAAGGTGTGTGCCTGACTTATCCTGATTAGGATTGTGGTCCCTACTTGGACACAGTGCAACCTCTGCCAAATAGAGCCTACATTTTAACACATGTTTTTTGGAACTTTTCTCTTGTCCAGTCTTGTGCTGGCGACTCCTTTTAAAACTTTGAAACTTGGGGAGGAGGTCTAACTTAAGTTTTTGAATGTTTTCTTAGTTACTAAAATTAGATCTTTGGGTCTACTTGTGGCCCTCCTCTTTAGTGAACCTTTCCTTAGATATTGTCCAGATTGGCTTGTATACGACCTTTGTAAGTCTATCCTTGAGACCTAAGGGAATGTCCCTTCTTCATCTGTCTCAGTTCATAACTCTTTCTATTGTAGCTTCTGCTGGCATATAATCGTCTTGAGTTGGGGCAGTGATGTGAGTGTACCTGGTTATATGCTGTGCTTTAGGAATCCAAACACCACCTTTGTTTCCTTTGGTCATGATCATAATTGCGTGACGCCTCCTGTTTCCTTAATCAGTGCTGGATTTTGTTTACCCATTTTTTTGGTCTACATGAGTATACAGGAGTTCTGGAGTTCCTCTTCATTTTGCTGTTCGTGTTACATCCATGAGGGTACAGTTTTTATCCTGACTAATTGTTTGCATGTTACCATGTGAGAGGTTATGAGCCTGCTTCATTTGGGTTCCTAAAAAACATCATTGTGTCGATGTTTTTTCTGTATTCTGTGGGTCACAATTTGTGAGTGAGACCTCCTCCTCTGCTATATAGTGCAATAGTTTGAGTTCCATGTGTCTGTTTTTCTCACTGTCCCTTATTAAACTTTTATCACATGGGACTGAAGATGATTATCTCAGTGCATATTTGTACTTGATACCCACATCTTTGCACATTCTAGACATTCTTGTTTTGACAGGCTTCAGCATTCAGCATGCGGGCCACTCTCATTAGAAGAGAGAAGTCCTTGCAGCATCCCTAAATACTGCTAGATCTACTCCTCAGGCAAGCAAGTGACATGCAGATCCATAGAGGGCCTCACATGCCACTCTGTGAACCTCGATGTGCTGCCTTCTACCACATCTACAGGCCTAGAGAACAAGGACTTCATAGACAAATACTCAGACTTCCTCACCACTTCATCCAACTGACATGCCTATACCATCAATCTCAGTACACAATGAGCACTTTTTAAAGGCACATTCACAACCTTCTCTTCTCCACATCACCAACCATTCAATTCAGGGTGCTCATTTCTCTGAGATGGACCAAACGACTTGCCGTTTCCATCACCCCATTCAGTATCTAAGCGACACTCTGAGATCAACTCAAAGTGAATAGCAAATGTTTAGACCCCTCAAAATACATTTCCATTGATAACCTTAAGCTTTGGTCACTGGTTGAAAGGAGTAAAATCTTACTCAAGCAGTGTCCACAGACCTTTTAAGGCTTAATTACAAGCAAACCCCAAATTGACCTGTGCTCAACCCTCTGGTAGCTTGGCACAGAACAGGCAGGCTTAACTTAGAGGCAATGTGTAAAGTATGTATGCAACACTTCAAACGGTAATACAATGAAAACACAACACATAAAAACCCCCCACCAATTTAGACAAATAGAGCAAAAATGTATAAATAAATCAAGACCAAATTAAAAAAGATACAGTCAGTAGACACTTGCAGTTTTAAAGATGTAAGTAAAAATGATGCCAAAAAGCACAAAGCTTCACTTTTGCCTATTTGGTTTTGAGAGACAGGGAGAAAGTCACAACTTCAAGCCGACCGTGATGAAGCACCGGTCAGATACAGGGACCAGTTTAGTCTGATGGGAAAATTACCTTCTTCTTCCAGCACGAAGGCTCAATGACCTGTGGGCCCCCACCTGGGGTTTAACGGGATTGCTCCAACTGGATCTGGGTGCTGGTTCAAGTAGTTGTGAGCCTGTTATGTTCTTGTGGCTCTGAATAGGAGGCCAGCTGACTTGCCCATGTAGTCACTCCTGGGAGTATGTTCAGGTGCATGTCTGATCCCTCTGACTGAGGCAGGAGGAAGCAGGAGGAAGCAGGAGATCAATCCAGCAAGGCACTAGTCCAGAAGGGCAGCGATCCAGCAGAGTGGCAGTCTTTTCAGCAACACAGCAGTCCTTCTTCCTGGCAGAGTTTCCACAGGTCCAGACGTGAACTGAAGAGTTGGTGTCTGAGGTCCAATATTTACATCTGGGCCTTCCTTAGAAGTGGGAGAAGCTTCTAGAGAATTCCCTTTGAAGTACACAGACTTTCTGCCTTACCTGTGACTAACTAAAGGGGGTATGTAGCCCTTTGTGTGGAGGCAGGACACAGCCTATTGAAGTATAAGTAGGAGTGTGCTCAGCTCTGCCCCCCCATCCTGCCAATGATGCCCATCCAGGCATATCTAAGCTCTCCATTGTGTGTGGCTGTCTAGGAGAAATGCACAAAGCTCAATTATCAGCTACACCCAGTCATGTGACCCAGAACCAGGCCGCAGGCACTAAATGGCTAAGGCAGGTAAATGACAACTTTCTAAAAGTGGCACTTTCAAATTGTCATTTAAAATTTGGCGCACCCATTAGAGAGGATTTTTTACAACAATTTCAAAGACACTAAACATGAACTGGGTACCTGCTCCTATTTGAAAATGTTCTCGGCTAGACTTACAGCCTTTGGGTGCTTTTCCCTCAACTGTTTGCCTTCTTCCTCCACTTTTCTGATCTCCTTTCTGCTTGCTGGTATTAGAAGGAGTTTGCACACTTTTACCACTGCTAACCATTGTTAAAGTGCTTGTGTGCTCTCCCCTAAACATGGTAATAGTGGTTCATCCCCAATTGGCATATTTAATTGACTTATAGATCCCCAGTAAAGTGGTAATACAGGTACCCAGGGCCAGTAAATTAAATGCTGATCCGATTCAGCTAGTCCAACTCCTTTCTCCAACTACAGAATCATACAGTGTGCACACAAGGCATTGTGCCTGGTGCTATTGCTCCATATGACTAGCTGATATTGGCAGGTTATAGCCTTTGAAAGTGAAAATTGTCTATGCTGCCACACTTCTCTGTCTAACTGAAGGACTGGTCACCTCATTACTATTGTATGTTGTGTAATTTGTTGTATGTTATTGTCCTGCATACTTTTGGTCTTGTATTTGCAGTTGTTCTTATGTCAATTATGTCACTGATGCTTAATGTATTGTTTTGAATTTATTGTTTTTCTCGGTGTTGACATGACTTAAAAGGTAAATGTTAATGTCATAATATGAAGAATTCATGATAGAGGAATAAAAACTCAAAACCACATCAATAGCTGTGGTGGTTGTTGTACAAGTACTTTCTACTTGAATGTACACTTAGACACTTTGCTGTTTTGTAACTTAACCCCTTCGCCGCGGCACAAATTTTGCCGCGGCGCTGGGGGGGTTTGGGGTGTTTGCGGCGCCGCCATGCTCGTGACGGAACCACTCCGTCATGAGCCACGGGCGCGCTGTGCTCATGACGGAGTGGTTCTGTCACAACTCCGCCCACTTGCATTGATCGCCCGCACAGGCGGGGAATCAGTGCCGCGTGGGCGGAGCAGCCGCCAACGGCCGCAGCATGACGGAACCACTCCGTCATAAGCACACGGCGCCCGTGGCTCATGATGGAGTGGTTCCGTCATGAGCAGGGAAGGGGTTAAAAAGAGACCTAGTCTGTGTAGAGTTTAGGGCCCAACCCCCCTTTCTTGAAAAACTAGAAGGCCTGCAGCACTGATTGCGCCACCTACTTAAGTAGCCATTTAACCATGCCGCAGGCTTGACATTGCAGAGCCTGTGTGTGCAGTTTACACTGCCATGTTGATCTTGCAAAATAAACCTTTTGCCAGGCCCAAACCTTCCCTTTGATACATATACCTCACCCCTAAGATAGGACCTAAAACTCAGAGGACAATGTGCAATGATTTAAAAGGCAGGACGTCTACTCTTAAGGTTTACACGTCCTGATAGTGAACAACTCTCAAATTAGTGTTTCACTCTTGCAAGGCCTATCTCTCCCATAGGATAACATTGGGATTATCTTATTACATTTTATAAGTGCAATTTACAATTGGGCCGAGATAAACACTTCAAGTCTGCTGGCTCTGGAATCAAAATTTAAAATCCAAACTTATGGTACCGTCAGATTTTAAATTGCAATTCTGAAAAGCCGCTTTTATAAATTTGGCAGTAGTTGGCTGTTGGGCTTTGTGTATTCCTCCTAGACAGCCCCATACAATGGGAGCTTACTTGTGTCTCAATGAACTATCTCTGGCAGGATGGGAGGAAGGAGTTGGGCACAGCCTCACTTACGCCTAAATAGGCTGTGTCCTGTCCACACACAAGGGGCTGCATACTCCCTAGAACAAGGCCAGACACCACCACTTGAGTACACTTCTGGACCTCTGGATACTATGCCAGGAAGGGAAGAAGGACTGCTGCTGTGCTGAACTCCGGCCTTGCAGTACTGACCTACTACCTGCTGCCCTCTTGTCTAAGTGAGAAGGACTAGAGCAGTATCACTCTTGAATCCAGAACCCAGAATGACTCCAATGCCTAGTTGGCTGGACTGCTGATCTGTAGTCTGAGGAACATAATAGACTTCCAACAACCCTGATCCTGAACCCAGACTCTGCCAGCTGGGAGTATACCCTACCAAGTTGTGCCACCCCAGTTCTGGACCCTTGTAAGTGGACCTAACGTGCTTTACCTTTTGTGGAGTCATTGGAACCGACTCATTCTCTGCTTCGTGGTGCAATCCCTAGCAGCAAGCAAGCGTTTCCAGCTGCCCGGGTCAAGTGGCTGGTCTAATAAAATGACCAGGGCTGCTTTGGGTTCCCAGTCCAGCACTATATGTGACAGTTTTCCAGGTACAAGCTCCTTGCATCTCTCATCGACGAGAGCCTCTATGACGAAACGTTGTATTTCAGCTTTAACGCTCATCAAAATGAACACATTGTCTCTGCTGAGCCTCACATCCTCGACATGGAGTTTGCAACGCAAGCCTCGTTGACAGGATCCTCGAAGATGACACAACAGGACCTCACACCACAGCCTCTCCACATCTAAGAACTGACACATTGCCTCTGCTGGGTGACACATCTTTGACATGGTCCCAGGCAAGGCTCCGCAATCAAATATTTAAGGTACTTTCGTTCAGCTGGGATAAGTCGGTCCCTGTAGCCGGCATGTGCTCTATCGTGGTCTGCCTAAACTTTTGACTTTATCTTGGTCCGGTGCAGCTAGATATCCACAGTTAGCGCATTATGCCTTTTGACGCAATTTTACTTCAAAACTCTGAAATTCAATACCTCTTGTGGCACTAATTGGATTTTTGTAGTTTTGGTCTTGTTTTATTTATTAAAATCATAGCTTTTTTTCTAACCTAATGTTGAATCATTTTGTGTGATATTTTCACTCTTTTACTGTTTGAAGTGTTGCACAAATACTTTACATGCTGTCCCTAAGTTAAGCCTGACTGCCCTGTGCCAAGCTACAAGAGGGTGAGAACATGTTAAGTTAGGGTTTGCCTCTACCTTACCCTGACTAGAATTGTGGTTGCCCTTGACCAGGGTTCACACCCCAGTCAACCCATAACCCAATTGCTAACATTCACTTATTAAATGTAGTAAGGGAACTCTAATGTTATCTTTGGTAAGAAGAAGGCCTTGCAGTAGTAAAAAATGAATGGAAGCGTTTTTCATTAGCAGGACATGTAAAACTAAAAAGACATGTTCAGCTTTTTAAATACACTGCACCGTGCCCTCTGGGTTGTACAGGGGCTACCCTGTGGATTACTTAGATGTGTTAAAAGGAATATTTGGACCTGGAAAAAGGTTTACTTTGCAAGTTCGAAATGGCAGTTTTAAAACTGCACACACAGGCTACAATGGCAGACCAGAGACATGTTTAAAGGGCTACTTGAGTGGGAGGTACAATCAGTACAGAATTCCCGCTAGCAGCTTCTAACCCATTCGGTGCTCGTGTGCCGAGGACATAACCATTCCATCCTCTGCACAAGACCATCAAATCCCTCTGCACTGAACAGCAGAGGGATTTCCTTTTTTGTTTTTGAGCCTCGGGAGTTGGGGAAGAGCTTCTCCAACCTCCTGAGGCATATTTTTTTTAAATGTAGTGACGATCGTGTGCATGGAATGCTGACATCATTATATTAAAAGTGAAATGAACCAATCGGCTCATTTCACTTTCACTGCTTCAGTACTACCGGGGCTATCTCAGCCCCCGAGCATTGAAACACATGGTAAAGGTATTGTTGGAAAGTGGGGAATCTCCCCTTTCTGTTGGTATCCTTCCCTAGTGAATCCCTGCTTGAGGATTGCCACAGGAGGGCTATCCCCAAGCAGGAATCCACCACCAGACACCTGGAAGGTGGGAATGGCCCCTTGGGCAAGGGTCTTTGCTCGTACCCATGTTCCAATTAGCAGATAGGGGGCGGAGGGGGAAATAGCCCCCAATTTCCCCTACAGGGGGCAGAAATCACACTAGGCACCAGGAATTATTTATTTTTTATAACAGGGATGGGGGCTTTCCCAAAAGGGGTATGTCAATGACCCCACCCCCAATAAAACAAAAGGGGCAGTCTTTCTACCCCCCCCAGGGTGTAGATGGGGGCTATCACTCCTGATCTGCCCCCCGGGATGGCAGAAAGTCAACTAAACATCAGGATTTCTTAAAATAAAATAGGAGTGGGGGCTGTCCAGAATGTGCATGCCAATACCCCCAGCCCCCCCAAAAAAATAGGCCACAGTCTTTCTGCCCCCTGTGGGGGGGGTAGAAAGCCCACTGGTAACCAGTTTTGTTTTTCTTTAGTGTAGGGGTGGATCTGCCTAGAATGGGCATGTTAATGCCCCCACCTCCCCATAAAAAATGGGCACACTCGAGTGGAATATTGCGGCAATAGCTCCTGATCTGGCCCCCAGTGGGGCAGAAAGTCCACTAGGCACCAGGGACAATTTTATTTCCCTCTGCCGGCGTGTGGGCCACCCTGAGGAACATGCTGATGCTGCCACCCCCCAAAAATGGCACAGTCTTTCTGCCCTCATATAAGGCAGATATGGGAAAAAGCATGTGACCCCCCGCTGAGGGGGGCATAAAGCCCACTAGACACCAGGGACTATTTTAACTTTGTGTAGGGTTGGGGCTGCACAGAATGGGCATGTCAATGCCCCCACCCCATAAAAAATGGGCACAGTTTTTCTGCACCCCTGGGGGGCAGATGGTGTTTATTACAGCTGATATGCCCCCTCCCCAGGTGGCACCAGAGATTTGTTTATGGGCATGTTGGAGAGTGGCTCCATAGTGAAGGGATGCTCCCCTTTTCTGCTAGGGACACATTTTAGCCATTTCTGCCTCCCAAGGTGGGCATAAAACCACTATATACTAGGGAAAGATTCTATGTGTGTGTGTGAACTGCATCTTGGCAGATGGCCTGCATGTACTGACGTTTGACTGGCTGTGTGGGGGCTGGCATTATGGTGGTGGTGTGTGTAGACTGGCGCTTGCTTGGCGGTGTTTGTGGACTGACTGCTCTTGGCTGGCAGCGTGGCTTGTGTGGATCCCCCAGCATTTATTTACCCAGAATCCTCTGCAAACCTCAAATTTAGGTAAAAAAGTCATATTTTCCACACATGTCTGTGTGGGAAATTTGAAGGATCACCTCACCGGCACAAATCTCCTATCACCCAGCGTTCCCATCGACCGCCTCACAAAAATGACACCTCACTTGTGCAGAGTCACCCTAAAAACTATTTTTTTACAACTGCTCTTATTGACATGCCTAGGTTCCCCGTCAGTTTTTTTTTTATACATTTGCAGGCTAACCCTGCTTTGGGCACCCCCACAAGTGAGGTATCATTTTAATTGGGAGACAGAGGGGAACGCTGTGCTGGCATTCTGATCCCAAGCAGAAATTTTAGGAACATTAGATGTTTTAGTTGCATTTGAGGTTTGCAGGGGATTCTGGGTAGGAACATGTCAGGGAATCCACCCAAGCCACACCTTTCCAGACTCCCCTAGGTGTCTAGCTTTCAGGAATGTCTGCGGTTGGTAGGGTTATCTAGATGGCCACCAAAACCCAGGAACAAAAACTGTGGTACCTCCCATTCTATCACAAAACAGTCTGTTTTTGCAAAGGGGGCTCCTGCGTTTTGTTCCCAGGCTTGGGAGCCATCTAGGGAAACTGACCAAACCCAGACATTTATGACAACTAGATACCTGGGGGAGTCCAGGGAGGTGTGGCTTGCATGGATCCCCAAATGTTTTCCTACCCAGAATCCCTTGAAACCTCACATTTCTATGTGGGAGAGCTATTGGATTACCAGGCCATCACAAATTTACTACCACCCAGCGTTTGCACAAGTCTCCCAGTAAAAATACTACCTCACTTGTGTGGGTGGGCCAAGTGCCCATGACAGGAAATTGCCAAAAACATTCTGTGGAGACAAATTATTGATTGCAAAAAGACATGGGGCCATATTCTCAAGGAGCTATCGCAGAGTTATCGGCACTTTATCGCTTCCAAAGTCGCGATAAATTTATCGCCCCATTCACAAGCAGGTGCAAACAGTCCATGTCACCAGTTTTCCAGCGATAGCATCCTCCAAAAACATCGCCACAGATGACCCCGGCAACTATTGCTAATGAGATGCAGAGTAGGCGTTCCCGAGCAAAAAGCCGCGACAACACCACACCTCAACATTCTCAACGCCCAGCCAGATCTGTGATAAGATCACAAAACAGGTGATAGGGCGCGGTAGCACCAGGAAATTAACACCTGCTCTGACCTGGTGTAAAGTCGGACGGCAGCCGGCACCACAAAAGGGAGCCCAGCCCACAGCCACACCTGAAGAACAACAGATGTCATGGAGTTACTCATCATGCAGCTCGGAGCCCCAAAAGGCCCTCAACACCCATCGTCACCACACCCAGGACCACCACCACCCCCTGGACCAACCCCGCACCACCGCCCCGGACCATCACCGAGGTAGCGCAGACAGAGACTGCGGACCTTCAGAAAACTGCACCAGCCTCACAGACTTAACACCAGAGAATGTCTTTGCCCACTACAGGCTCAACATCCCTCCGCAGACAAAGCTGCTGGCTGTGCTGCACCTGTCGGCCTCTGGGACCTTCCAACCAACAACGGCCAGAGTCGGAGGAGTCTCACAGCCAGCCCTATCAAAGTTCCTCAAACCTGTCCTGGATGCCATCATCAGCCTGGTACCCCAGTACCTAAACTTCCAACACACTGCGCAGGAACAGCTGGAGACCAAGCAAAGCTTCTATGCCATAACTGCATTCCCCCATGTGTTGGGGGCAATTGACTGCACACATGTCCTACTTAAGCCCCCTGCCGGCACTGTACACAATTACCGCAACAGAAAGCATAGCATTCCATCAATGTGCAGGTATTAGTGGACCACCGGGGACTCTTCACCAATGTTGTTGCCAACTACCTAGGCATTGTGCATGACTCATACATCTTCCGTCAGTCCATCATCAACCGGCGGTTCCAGGATGGCACCTACAGAAAGGCACTGCTCATTGATAAGTACCAAATGAACACACCACACACCTCCAATCCACAATCATGCAAAACACAACTCTGGCAATGCACACGTTACAAACTCACATACAACATGCCAAACAACATGCCCACCTACCAGACACGACAACTCAAGTAACTGTGTCAACAGGGGCCAGACATGTAGACAAACCATCCACAAAGGCACAGCCGCTCTGCCACACAATTGCAGAATGTGGGGAGAGGTGGGAACCAAGAATGTGCAAAGGAGGCAATGGACCCATGAATAAGAATGTACACAATGCCAAGTGTGGTGGTGATATGCTGGACAGTCTTGAGTATGCATAGCCCAGACATGTCCATGTGGACATATACTGCTGGTGTTTGTAGTGTTGTGGGCAGAGGATGCAGCCATGTTACCTGAGGCAGTGGGGAAGACCTTGGACAAGTAGCTATGTCACCCCCTGTAAGCATAAGCGTAGTGGGCTGGGCTGGCGTGTGACAGTCCAGCGTAGGAGTGTGAATAAATAGCCCGGGGCTCTGGGCGTGGTTCACTTCCGGGATGGCCACCAAAGTAACTACTGCGTGTGTCTCTGTGTCTGCCATATCCTGACCATAGGCCTACACACACATGGCCGGCCACCTTCAACGGCCAAATTCAGACTGGCGACGAGGTGGCTATGTCACATGCCCCCCGGCACACATCTCGTCATCCCCTGCAGGAGCGTGTCTGCCAGGGCGGCACCCCTCATCCTGCCACGAGGCCGCCGTGACCAGTGGTGCCTGCCCGATCCTGTGCGCCTGTTGCACCCCAGCCCGCTGGTCACCAGACCCATCCGGCGCCCAGCTGTGTTTGCCCTCCGCTGCGCACCCAGGCCTCACTGCTCACCTGCCGGCACCAGCGTGTCTCCAAGAGGGCCCACCACGTGCCGGTGCAATTGTCCAACCCGAGGCCTGCAAGCTTGGCAGCCTCCTTAGCCAATCGCTGGCTTCTGCGCAACAGGGCCTCAGTGCACCCTGCGACATCGCACCGCGGAGTTCTCTGTGTGCTGACTGCTCCCTCCGGCCTACACTGCAGTCCAGCAGGTCTCAGACAAATTCATTTCCAGTCTGGACCCACAGGCCTACAGGATCATCGCAGGCTGCCCACCCGCTCAGTTCTTCAGGTGGGCCTACCATGTGGCGGTAGGCCCGTGCCGGACGCAGTGCTTCAGGTGCCACTACCTCTGTGCACCACAAGTCACCGTCCAGCCTCCAGGCCTGCAGCGTCATCGCAGGCTGCACACCTGCTCAGCTCTTCAGGTGGGCCTAGCTCAGTGCACCACAAGTCATCATCCTGTGTGGCTACCCCTCAAGTCCACCTCCAGCAGCCAACAGTATGTCCTTGGTGTTAGAACTGGGAGTCTCTAGTTGGCAGAGGTAGGTACCTTTGACCAAATAGGGACCCTTGCTTCTAGTCAGGGTAAGGGTGTTCATTCCTAAAATAACCCCTGCTCACCCCCTTGGTAGCTTGGCACGAGCAGACAGGCTTATCTCAGACGCAGTGTGTAAAAGCATTTGTGAACACATACAGTAACCTAGTGACAACACTACAGATGGACACCACACAAGTTGTAGCATAAAAATAAGTATTTTTATATTGACTTAACACAAGACCAAAAACGACAAAAATCCCAAATACTGTACTTTAAAAATGGTAGAAAATAGCTTAGTTCTCTTAAGATGTAAAATGCGACACTTTGAGTTCAATGTACCTTAGGATGCGTAACACTACACAACTAAAGTGATGCAGGAAAAGTGATGCGTCGGTTCCTTACACGCAAGAATGGTGATGCGTCGGGACCCTACTGATGCGAAGGGGATGCGTCAGCTCTTCTCTGCGATGGGAGGTGATGCATCGGTTTCTTACTGCGCTTTCCTGGCGATACGACTCGCAATGCCGTGATGCGATGAAGATCCAGTGCGATGAAACAAAGATGGCATCTTCTTCGTGGTGCGACACGATGCGTGCATGCCCAGCGGCCGTGCAGCGGCTCAACGATTCTTCTGAGCTGTGACAAGCCCTGTGACATGCTTCCCCGTGATGCGGCGGCATCTGATGCAACTTCGATCCTCTTCTCCGGCAATGCGAGGCACTTTGGCAACGATGCGACAACTGCAGCGGCGACACGCTTTCCCAGCGATGCGACGACAGCGGCTGTGGCTGCGACACGCTTCTCTGATGATGCGTCAGTGTCTGGTGCGACGTTGATCTTCTTCTCTGGCGATGCGAGGCGCTATCGCGTTGTGAAGCGACAGTGGCAGTTCTGCAACACGCTTCTTATTCATGCGTCGTGCTTCCAGCTCCTATGGCCTATGGGGAACGGGTAGCCTTGCAATAGTGAAAAACGTAAATGGCTGTAATTCAATATTATGACATGCCACACACACCAGGGCATGTCCTACATTATACTTACAATGCACCCTGCCCTTGGGCCTACCATAGGGGTATCTGATATGAAGAAAAGGGACGGTTTAGGGACTGGCAAGTGGGTGCACTTGCCCAGTCAACATGGCAGTACCAGACTGCACACAGGCTCTGCAATGGAAGACCTGAGACACACATTTACAGGCTGCTTCTGTGGGCGGCACAACCAGTGCTGCAGGCCCACCAGCAGCATTTGATTTACATGCACTTGGCACACACAGTGCACTGTACTAGGGTCTGACAAGTAAATCAAACCAGCCAATCATGGAATCACTAATCCATACATCAATTTACAATAGGGAGAGCATATGCACTTTAGCACTGATCAGCAGTGGTAAAGTGCCCAGAGTCATAAAACCAACAAAAACAGGTCAGACAAAATCCAGAAGGAAGGCAAAAAGTTCAGGGATGACCCTGCACAAAGGGCCAAGTCCAACACTCGGTAACGCCACTGTAGCCCTTCACAGTTTTGGGGCCACCCTCATCCCAGGCAGGCCACTGGAAAGCCTGGGTGGAACTTCTGGAGACATACTCCGAAGCGCATGACATCCCAGCGCCACAGCGGCGACCCTCGCATAGGCGTGTGAGGAGTGTGAAGAAATGGCCCGGGGCTCTGGGCATGGTTCAGTTCTGGGCTGGCCACAAAAGTAATTATGGCTTGTGTCTCTGTTGTTGTGTCGGCGCCACCCAGACCTTAATCGACAATGTTGCAATATAGCATGCACCTGGAGGGCGGGCTCACCCGAATGGATACATAAAGGAGCGCAAAGCCGCTCAGGGTCTTGGCTCATACATGCCAACTGTTGTGTTTGTATCTTCATTGCCGCAGCATAAGCCAAAGGCCTAGCCTCAATCGCATACTTCCTTGATCATAGACATGACACATCGGTGTGAATTAGAATGTTTTAATCACATTCGGTGGAGTGTTGAAGCTGAACTAGTATATGGCCATGCAAACCCCACTTTACATTGTTGCCCCATGGAGGGACAGCCAGAGTCCTTTAGGGATTGACAAGTTCATCGGAAGAGGAATAGTGCAGTTCGCAGTCTGATTGCTGTGTCATGGGGAACAACCTTTACAACGCAACTTTTACAACGCACTACCATTACAACGCATTTTTTACAACGCATAATCCATTACAACGCATGATATTACAACGCATGACACTACAACGCATTTTTAAAAACTACCTTTACAACGCATTCCATTACAACGCATACTACCATTACAACGCATACCATTACAACGCATAATCTTACACTATACTATCCAACACTTACCCTACTGATGCACCCCCTGGAGTTAGAATAGTAATTTTTACCCCTATACTATCCAACACTTACCCTACTGATGCACCCCCTGGAGTTAGAATAGTAATTTTTACCCCTATACTATCCAACACTTACCCTACTGATGCACCCCCTGGAGTTAGAATAGTAATTTTTACCCCTATACTATCCAACACTTACCCTACTGTTGCACCCCCTGGAGTAAGAATGGTAATTTTTACCCCTATACTATCCAACAATTACCCTACTGTTGCACCCCCTGGAGTAAGATTAGTAATTTTTACCCCTATACTATCCAACACTTACCCTACTGATGCACCCCATGGAGTTAGAATAGTAATTTTTACCCCTATACTATCCAACACTTACCCTACTGATGCACTCCCTGGAGTTAGAATAGTAATTTTTACCCCTATACTATCCAACACTTACCCTACTGATGCACCCCCTGGAGTTAGAATAGTAATTTTTACCCCTATACTATCCAACACTTACCCTACTGTTGCACCCCCTGGAGTTAGAATAGTAATTTTTACCCCTATACTATCCAACACTTTCCCTACTGTTGCACCCCCTGGAGTTAGAATAGTAGTTTTTACCCCTACACTATCCAACACTTACCCTACTGTTGCACCCCCTGGAGTTAGAATAGTAATTTTTACCCCTACACTATCCAACACTTACCCTACTGTTGCACCCCCTGGAGTTAGAATAGTAATTTTTACCCCTACACTATCCAACACTTACCCTACTGTTGCACCCCCTGGAGTTAGAATAGTAATTTTTACCCCTATACTATCTAATACTTACCTTAAATGTAATTTCATATTATGCGTTGTAATGGTATGCGTTGTAAAGGTAGTATGCGTTGTAATGGTAGTGCGTTGTAAAGGTATTTTTTAAAAATGCGTTGTAGTGTCATGCGTTGTAATGTCATGCGTTGTAATGGATTATGCGTTGTAAAAAATGCGTTGTAAGTGCATGCGTTGTAAAAGTGTGCGTTGTAACGTCATACATCCCTGTGTCATTGGTAACCAAAACAAATATGGCAGTCCATGTCGAGGGTCAAGTTGCGTGTTGCAGAGTGTATCGGGGGACAGTGGAAGGAGTTATTCCAGGGCATGATGCAGAGGGCAGAACCAAGCTAAAACAGGCCACATGGCGGGGATGAATGCTACCGCTTCCTTCTTACCACAAAGACAGAATCATCCACATCATCGTCCTCTGATGTGTGATGTGCCTCACATGAGGGTGGTGATGTTTTGTCTGCAGCACTGTGTGGCACTGACATATCAGGGGCCGGAGATGGAATGTCTGCTGCACTATGTGGCACTGACACAGCAGGGGGTGGAGATGTGGATGGAGTAGAAGCAGCAGCATTCATCTGTGCCAGGCCTTGTGGCAGCAATGCCATGATGAGGATCTGCAGGGCATGGAAGATCCCAGCTACATCTCGCTGGTGTGTAGCCGTGGCAGCCATTCTTTCCGCCTGCATCCGCTCCATGTTCTCCATGATCCTCCGCATGTGTCCCAACTCCCGGGTGACTTTGCTGGAGCCACACTTACTAGACAGTTGTTCTTGTCTCAGAGTCATGACTCCAGCGTTGTCAGCAATGGCTTGTTGGAGAGCATGGAGCAGACTGTGGGTGTCTGTTAAGGACTGTAAGTGGTCCCTGATGGGACTTAGACACCCACGTATGGCATCTAGTTTGGCTGCCATGAGGTCGAACCCCACCCCACCATGACCCCGACGCCCTCCAACAGCTCATGGACACCCTCAGCACCCCACCCCCAGAAGCAGGGCAGCCCAGCTGCATCGAGGAGACCCCACCCCTGCACAGACCACACAGCAGGAAGCACCCACCACCACAGCTGTCTCCCAGGACCCCCATGACCAACACATGGCATTCCAACACCGTGTGTTAGAGGGTGAGAAGGGTCTCCTCGATGCAGCTGGGCTGCCCTGCTTCTGGGGGTGGGGTGCTGAGGGTGTCCATGAGCTGTTGGAGGGCGTCGGGGTCATGGTGTTGAGGTGTTGAGGTCCTCTTCATCATCAGTGAAGAGATGTACGGTTTGCTCTGCAGGAGGTGTTGATTCTCCCTCTGCAATGTAAAGGGGAGATGCAGTTTAACAGTGTGTTCCATGTATGTTCACGCATTGGACAAGATAACAAACAGACTGCATGACAATGTACATTGTGACTGTTTGGGAGGAGATGCCTATTTGATGCGGTACAGTGGACATTTCTACACTATATCACAACAGCAAGACGGTTATGGTATACCTTCGCCTGCACACCGTTTGTCCCAAATGTCTTTAGTTATGCTCATTCTTTTGGATCAGCCAAAAAAATCCAAACCCATACATAAACTAAACAAAGTGAGGAGCACAAGCAGAGATACTTGCGAGAGTCTAGAAAAATTTCTTGCACATCTTTATGCTTTAATCAAAATTAGCAACACAATTCTTGACAGCAAACAATCGTATGATACACAATACTCTTTCAGATTGCTTTTCATCAGTTTTAATAACAATTTTCCAAATAAGACAAGACGACATGTCCAAGATGGCCAGCTTACGCGTTTCGTCCCTATTCGCTTGGGACTTCTTCAGGGCTGTTAAACATGAAAACATACACACAAAACAATACATTAGAACAAACAATCACCTACAAATTAATTTACAATATCAATAAATATCCGGTCCAGGGAAGACATGGCTTGGCAGTTCCGGCTGGACTGTTCCCATGAGGCACAGGGTCAGACTGATTTGCATATGGCCATGTCTGAACTGATGTGGCGGAGTGAGCTAAAGAATAATGATGGATTAAACCCAGATCCGTTGACTGGGGGTGAGTGTTTGCATTGCTCAAACGCTCCGTCTATCATCCCCTTTGGTTTTGCTTTGTTCGCCCTAAGTTGGCAGGGTATGCCCAGACGTGGGTCCCTTGCTCACTTTGCCACTGGATTCATGATAGCCTGGCTGACGAGGGTTATGAACCCGAAACCGGTCCCAGGATGCTTGTTTCCGGTCCAGGGAAGACATGGCTTGGCAGTTCGGGCTGGACTGTTCCCATGAGGCACAGGGTCAAACTGATTTGCATATGGCCATGTCTGAACTGGGGTGGCAGAGTGAGCTAAAGAATGATGATGGATTAAACCCAGATCCGTTGACTGGGGGTGAGTGTTTGCATTGCTCAAACGCTCCGTCTATCATCCCCTTTGGTTTTGCGGTATATGCTTTACCACATACACAGGTAATAGCATATCCAACAAAAGTGGTGCGACAATTGATAAATGGATAAAGCTGTTTATTTGTGTTCTCTTATTCAGACCCAATTGACACATGCTGCAATTGTTACAAGTATAGTAACCTTTTGGTTTGGGGGCAGCCAATTCAAGGGATTGATATCCTTTCTTTCCTTTGTGTAGCTTGGGCTAACTATATCTTTGATGTTACGTCCTATCCTAAAGATGATTTTAGGTTTCCTACTCATAATTGTCCCCAGATCTGGCGTGCCCTCTAGCAAACTCCAGTGTTTGTTGAGAACACGCCATATCTGGTTGCTCGATGGGTTATACGTGCTTACTAGAGCAAGAGGTTTCCCCTTTCTAACTTTAGATTTCGTCTTCAAAAGGTCCCTTCAGCTGATATTTGCAACATTCTTTGTTGCATTATTCAAAAGCCTTCCATCATATCCCCGTGCGGACAATCTATTTGTGAGACTGTCCAGATTTTTCTCACACTCGCTGTCCTTGCTGCAATTTCTTTTTACTCGCAGCATCTCTCCAAAGGGAATTGCCTTAATTGTACAGGTAGGGTGCGCACTATCTGCTTTCAAGATGCTGTTAGAAGCAGTCGGCTTCTGAAATAGGATACTCTGGATCTTACTATCCTGCACATACAATTCAACATCTAGAAATTATATCTTCTTCCTACTAGAGTTCATAGTGAACCTAACATTCAGATCATTATCGTTCAGGTACCCAAAATATTCCTCCATTTGGGCTAGGGTTCCTGTCCAAATCAGTATGATGTCATCTATAAATCGCCCCCAATAATGGACATGCTGGGTCCCTCTGGAGGCACCACGGGCCCGGGCGATTGGTGTTTATAGATAAGGCTTTCTACTACACAGAACGTTGGTAAGATTCTATCTGACTTTTGCTTAAAGACATAAGGCATTAGATACATTTCAGTAAACTCTTGTGGCACTACCAAGACAAAAGAAATGTAGAAAAGAGAAATAGGGGAAAATTAAGGCATGGCCCAAAGATGTGAAAGATATAACATGACTAATAAAGTATATGACAGCAAATTCAGGATTGAGCCATTTCAGAATGAGGTTTTTAATTAGGTGAGATACAGGTTGAGAAACTGAGGGGAGTTGTCTGATTGGTGGTTGTTACCAAACAGAAAATGTAAAGAGAAAGAAAAATGAATGTGAAAAATGTACATGCATATATAATTTGCATATCAGATAACAAGTGTACAAAATAAACAAAACATGGATTTATTGAGAACCAGCTACTTTTCTGTACATAAGAGAGCATTTGGTGTGAGTACTTCAAATGTGTGTATATGTTTTCGTAATTAAATTTTAAAGATTTATCTGTTACTTGTTCAATGACTTATAAGGAACGGATTTGTATTATAACTCCTTTCAGGGTATTTATTGATATTGTAAATTCATTTGTAGGTGATTGTTTTTTCTAATGTATTGTTTTGAGTTATTGTTTTTTCTTTTTAACAGCCCTGAAGAAGTCCCAAGCAAATAGGGACGAAACGCGTAGGCTGTTCATCTTGGACATGTCGTCTTGTCTTATTTGAAGAATTGTTAATAAAACTGATGTAAAGCAATCCGAAAGAGTATTGTGTATCGCATGATCGTTTGCTGTCAAGGATTGTGTTGCAAATTTTGGTTAAAAGCAGAAAGATGTGCAAGAAATGTTTCTAGACTCTCGCAAGTATCTCTGCTTGTGCTCCTCACTTTGTTTAGTTGACATTTCTACACCATCAGGGATGTGACGTTGTACTTGTACATTATCATCTCACAGTTTCCTGCTATGCCAAATGTGATTGGCCAGTTTCTGCACACAGGCGGCAGCAGTTGTGTCCTCTGTTCTGTTGTGAAAGTGTTGCAGTTTGTACCACATTGTTGACAATGTTGATGTGCTCTGATTCTTCTGTGTGCGTGCTGCATTGTGGGAGAGTCGCCCCTGAAGCTCTGATTTTGCTGACCCTTATCACTTTCAGGCAGTGTGCCTTTCACTTCTGTGCTCATACAGTGCTTAGATGTTGCAGACTTGGGTAAATGGGGCTCTTGGTGGGAGTTAGGACTCTTGGACATGGTTTGTCCGCAGATGTCTTGTCGGCGTCAGGGGTTGTTTGTGCACGTGGATCTGTCAGGGTGTGACCTGCTCCTTTATGGATGTGGTCCACACTCAGCCGCCTCAGTGTCGTGACATGCACCATGTCATGATAATTGGACTGCAGCCATGCTAATTGTCATGCAGTGTCAATTGCACTGTCAGTGTGGCTCATGGACCCGCAGCTTTGCTGGGTTCAGAACATGTGCATGGGTTTGTTGTGGGATTAGTGATGTGTGGGAGGGCCCCTTCTGGGCACATTGTCGACGGGGGCCTACTTGCTGTTTCTATGTGTGCTGCAGTATACCAAGGAGATCAGGGACATGATCCAGAGTCATTGTTGGTGTGCACTGTGTTACACTTAATTGTGCCTGTATGCCATTGTGCCCATCTCCCCCTGTTCCCCCAGTCCCTGGTAGTTACTCACCCTGTTGCTGTTGGGTCAGGTCATGTTCAGCAGTGTCCGGTCCCCTAACTCCTGCCACCATCTCCCCACTCATGACCTTAGACACAATTTCCTCCATCTCATTCAGCTCTTGCTGTGGCGCTGGACTCCCACCTCCAGTCTGCATTGCGGCTTTCCGGTTGTTAGCAAGTTTCAGCTTGGTTTTGTGCTTCACATCATTCCAGCACTTCTTGCAGTTGTCCACTTCCCTTCTCTTCACTTCACTGCAATATTGCATTTTTAGTTGCCAATGACACAGTGGAGGTGATGAACAGTTGTTGGTGGTGTTCTATCACCTCCATAATCAGAATCTTGTTTTCCTGCGGACTGAATCACAGGGTCCTCTTCTTGTTCTCCTTGCCCTTATCCTTACCAGAGATCCCTGGCTGGTCCTCCCGGGGGTTTGTGGGGTTCTGGTTGACCTCTGTAGTTGCTCCAGCTTCCTCCATGGTGCTTCTCAGTAGTTCTTTTTGTTGCAGCTTTTATGGTGAGTTTTCCCACCTGACGTGGGAATTGCAAGCCTGGTGCTGCTTATTGCTGATGTTTTTATCGCAACTTTTTTCACGTTTGGGTTTCCTTTTTTATCGGCGTCCCGGTAATTTTAATGTGGACATTTGACGCGTTACTGGGAAACTATCACCTGTTGCTGGCTTGTTGAGAATATGCCGTTAACACGGCGTTGGTTTCCCATGATAGACAGCGTTATGTAAAATTGCGTTAAACTAGGTTGGTGATAATTATCGCCCGTTCTTGAGAATATCCCCCACGTTATTTACTTTATCATGCATATTTTCGTTTTTAAATCACCAATAGCTGTATGTTATTCCCCATGAGCTTGTAGTAGCTGTTGTGAGACATTGGGTTGTTCGTTGAAGGGTGGGATGCCCCCTGTTCATGCAACAGACTAATCAGGCCCTAGGTGTTGTTTTTATTTTTTGGATCAAAAGCTGGAATTCAACATAGAGAGGGGGATAGGTACTAGGAAGTGGTGGAGCGTGTCTTAGCCTTCTTGGTTTAACAACTCCCTCCATCACTTCTGAAACACAAGGCTGCATCATATTTACATCATCATTGATAACTTTATTTCGGTCAAAGACCATACAAGTGCAGATAAAATACATACAAAGCACAAAAGAATATAAACAAGATAAAAATAGAGTGTTAAAAAGACATTACATTCAGAGGTTATCAAAAGTCAAATTTAAAGGAGAAAAACTCTATCTATCACATATTTACAAAAAGATTTGTCTTCTGCGCCACATACTAAGTAGAAAACGAGATACGGCAAAGACAATAGGAGGATGGGTATCATAGATCAAAACCCAACAGGCCTGTGCAAAATGGCAAAATCCAAGATTCCTGCATATCGGGATTAACCAGCATTTCCTAATTCGAGCATATGCGGGGCAAAAAAACAGAACATGAGGAACATCTTCGCTTTTGTAGTTACATATAGGACAGGCTTCCCCTTCTGATTTAGCCCATTTAGAGGTAAAATGCCTAATGGGTAGGCTACCATGCCTTAGTTGGAGGTACAGCTTCCTCGCTAGAGGCGGTTGTATTACGTCTAAAAATTCCTCAAATCGGGGTTCCATTTTTACTAAGAGGAACTCAGCAGACAACCTACCCAATGTTGCCGATCTCTGCAGATTTGACAGATTCTGCCGCCTCATCTGAATTTGAAGATCTAATTTCGTCATCCCCGGACAAGACAGCTCAGGGGTCTCCCAAATCTGTGTAATAGCTAGCCTCTTACTAGAAGCCTTGATATGGAGCAACCATGGGATATTTTGATTTTTTAGTTGGGGCCAGATCTCCAAAAACTCAGCTCTATAAGGGGCCAACTCAGGAACAGACCACAACCTCTTCCAGTATAATATAGGTCTCGCAGCTACGAGCTCATCTATCGGCTCCAGCCCCATATCAAAGCGTAGGGGAATGAGTGGTGTACATAGTGGTAAGCCTACCAGATTCCTCGTAAAATTCTGCTCCGCCCTCAAAAGATTGGAAATATTTTTTTGGCCCCAAAATTCAGCACCATAAATTGAGGCCATTCTTGCTTGGAGTCGATAAATTTCTATGGCCGGGGCTACCGGTTTAAGATCGGATATCCTATGAACTTTGCTAATACCTCCACTCATTTGCGTTAGTTTAAGGGCAGATTTGGTGATTTGAGGGCCCCATTCAAAATTCTCTGTTATGGTTATGCCAAGATAAACAAATATTTTGACCCGTTCCAATGGGATCCCGTTAAGGACAGGGTTCGGTCGAGTCCGCCTCGGGGGATTGAAGATCATATATTTGGTTTTATCCAGGTTTATCTCCAGTCCCAGCGAGGCGCAAAACGCCACAAAGCCGTCCAGGGTACGCTGGAGGCCCGATGATGTTTTGGATAGCAACAAAGTGTAATCTGCAAACATCAGAGCGGGCACTCTCCCAGTCGCTAGTCTGGCAGAATCACTGTCTGTAATACCAGACAGATGATCAACCAGACCATTTATATATAGACTGAATAGCGTTGGGGCCAGGACACAACCCTGGCGTACTCCCCTTAGGACAGGGAAGCGTTTAGATAGATCCCCATACCTCCCGCACCTGACCCGGGCATAATTGTTAGTATGTAATCTGATTAATGCTGTCAAAAGGTAGGGCGGGAGTCCCAGGTCTGCGAGGACCTCCCATAGCTTAGCTCTGGGGACAAGATCGAATGCCGCCCGCAAGTCAACAAACACAAGGTAGAGGCTGCCACCCACCACTCTTGCAGTTTTCCAAAATAAGACCTGGAGGCGGAATATTTGGTCCAGAGTAGAGATACCTGACTTAAATCCTGCCTGAAGTGTTGTTAATACTTCATTTTCCTCCATCCAGCCCAAGATCCGATCCAGAATAATCCTGCCCATTAGCTTTTGGGTTGTGTCTATAAGGCTAATGGGCCTGTAGTTGGATGTGGTTAGCGGGCAACCCTTTTTATAAATGGGAACCACCTCAGCACCTAACCATGACCCCGGCAGATCAGTTCCAAATAAGATCTCATTAAACAGAGCAACCAGATACGGTGCCCATATTTTTGGCTGCGTATGAAATAGATCTCCTGGAAGTTTATACAGGCCGGGGGCCTTATTGGGAGGTAGCCTTCCTATTGCTGACTCACCCTCCTTCAGGGTAACAATTTCGAGGCATTCGGGGTACCTCCCATCCCCAGTATCGTTTTGGTTCTTATTCCGCCGTCCACCCAAGGCCCCCTCCAATCGATACTCATGGGGGGAGCCCCGAGAGGTCGACGGGTAAAGTACCCCATCTATCCCAAGCGGTAGGACAGCCGACCAGTTCAATCCCATTTCCTTCGGGGTTTACTATTTGGATCAATTATAGTATCCAATTCAGCACTAGCGTATAGAGCACTAAAGTGTGCCTCCCACGCTGATGACGGAATGTTTGGGGCACATGCCCTATCACCCCCGTTCGTGGCTGTTACAACGGTAGCCCAAAATAATTTGGTATCCCTACGCTTAAGCGGGGATCCCATCTCTTCCCATACCTTATCCTCCCAATCCTTCTTACCCCTTATAATTGCCTTTTTATAGAGTAGTCGAGATTTCTTTATACATACTCTATCTTGGGTTTTAATGGCAAACAGTAGATCTTTTTTTGCCTTTCTACATGGGGCGTCGTACCAGGGATGTGACTTCACCCGTGGTGGTTTGGCCACAACCACAGGGCAGAACATCATATTTACAAGAATGTGGTGCAGCCTTGCGTTTCATCCTACGATGTCGCTAAGTTTAACAACTTTGCGCCAATACAGGGACCATTGCACCAGAGTGCAAGGGTGTCAGTGTTTAGGGGAGGATTGGTTATGTGTAGGAAGGTGTCCCTTCCTGCACATGAACAATCCTTAAAATACAATTTTGGAACTTTCATGTGTGCTGCTTAATGCAGCACACAAGAAAGTTACAAAATTTCATTTTTTTAAAAGGTTTGTGTATGTAGAGGATGGGACACCTTCCTGTACATAAACAAACCATGGTATTTTGTTTTTTCCATGTGTGCTGCACAAGGCAGCACACATGAAAAAAGCAAAAACGAGGAGAAATAATGCATTTCTCCTCGTTTCGCCAACTTAAGACCAGGATGTTCCTGTTCTTAATTTTGGTGCTGCCTCCTATGTACACAGCCTTGTACATGGGGGCAGCATAAAAATGAATGGGTGTTGTGATGGAACACCCACCGCAACACCCACTGCACGCCCCTTTCATGCTAACCATAGCATGAAAGGGTGCCTTATGTACATGGCAGCGTTAATTCACAGTGGGGGTAGTAGAACACGCACAGCATGAACAGGTGTACACAAATTGGAATGTGTGAGACGTGCCTCAGAAGTATCACTCGCTGATCAGGGAGTGTTGTGTGAACAAATATTGTGGAAGCGTCACCCACTTGGGGGCCATCCTTCTGAGCACAGCAATGACCCACAGCCTTGTGGATGTGGGATCTAAATAGTTGTATTCAATATATCACCAAACGTTTGAGTTCCAGTTGCAATTCTGTCAATGCGATATTAAATTCTTCATATCGGTCTAATAGATATCCATATTTATCCATATATGCAAAACAATCTCAACATGTCTTCCAATGCATTTCGAGCAGCGAGGTGTTCTGTTATCATCTTCGATTAGGCGTGTTTCAGCACTATTTTAAGCATGCCGCGGATTCAGTTTCAACACGATCACATACGATTACCTGATTTCATCACTACTTTCACACCACTGGATTTATCACTGGCCTTTCTTCAGTCTTGTTTGGTTGTCTGATCTTTTGATTAACGTTGTTTTACATCCACCAGTGCACATTAATTAGCATGTTACATTGCAATATTACTTTATATATTTTCGTTATTTCGAGTGGTCTCACTCATGTACCCTTGCTCCTTAGATATATTTCCCTGATGAAGGGTACCTTGCTGCCCGAAATGCATTGGAAGACATGTTGAGATTGTTTTGCATATATGGATAAATATGGATATTTATTGGATCAATACGAAGAATTTAATATCGCATTGGCAATAAACCTTTGACAGAATTGCAAATGGAACTCAAACATTTGGTGATATATTGAATACAACTATATAGATCCCACATCCACTAGGCTGTGGGTCATTGCTGTGCTCAGAAGGACGCCCCCCAAGTGGGTGACGCTTCCACAAGGCAGCGTTAAGCCATGTTAAGTGGCTTAACGTTGCCTTGTATATAAGGCGCAGCCCCTATCGCCACCACAATGTCCGTAAAAATGACGTTGTGACGGCGATAGGGGTTTATACATATGCCCCAGAGACTGCATCATCTCCACGATTACCATACCCTGAAATAATGTGTTACTTAAAAGAGATAGCAGATTGTAGTGATCAAAGTCAAACGCTGAAAAATATTATATTTTTTGGTAGCTGAAAGGGCACTATTGTCAAAAGAAGAAATACGTGTAAATCATGAGCACAAAAATAATAGTATAAAAATGATTGCATTTTGATCCACTTTTAACTACAACAGAGATTTTATTTTCCCCTGCTTGACGGCATTTATTACGCAGAGAGGTTTGTAAGAGTTACCTGGTAAAGTTCCTTAGAAACAGTGTCCTTGGAAACATGTCATTTGGGTTAAAAGGAAAAAACTGTTCTTAACATATTCTCTATGAGAAATTGATACACAAAAATGTTCAAAACATTGACCGAAATATTTATTTTAACAAATGGAAGCATTCATTTTAAACACAGGTGTGGTGTTTATATCTTTATTGTCCGAAAGACAACTTGAAATCTAAACATATAGCTAGCTGACGCTGTGTTTCTTTCAATCACATAAGGCTATGTGGCTTGCATTATCCTAATAAAGATGCAGAATGAAGCCAGAACAGTTGGTGACTCATAGGTCATAAGTGGGTGGCAGGTGACAGGAGGGAAGACCTAAAGCAGTTAGGACTTTAATGAGACACCAGGAGCTAGTTTTCAATTCAGAACATTATGAGTTATTACTTCTGTTATTCTCACCAATCATTATTTCAGAATCATGTCTTTTTGTACCTTTTTTTCACAAAGCTACTTTTCTTTATCATTGCAGTAAATTATGCTGACAGAACACTGCATATGGTGCATATAAAATGCCATGTACTAAATTTCTCAACTATAAAAAAATATTTGTGAGCTAAATTCTAAGCCTCCTGCTTATAAAGATTATCTCTTCTTTGTCAACATACAAAACATAAAAACACACTAATTGGTTTTCACAAGAAATGTGCATGTGCACCGGTCAAAGTGCTACGCTGATTTTACTCGACCTCAGCGCAGCCTTTGATACGGTCTCTCACTCGCTTCTGTTAAAACGCCTCGAAGCCATAGGTATCAGAGACCTTGCTCTTGAGTGGTTCCGGTCTTTCCTGACGGACAGATCTTTCCGGGTCTCAGCCCCCCCATTTATCTCCCAGCCTCACCCCATAGAGCAAGGTGTACCGCAGGGATCGGCGCTCAGCCCGTCCCTATTCAATCTTTATGTCCAGCCTCTCGCTGAAATAGCAAAAGAATGGGACCTTACGCTGGTGTCGTACGCTGACGACACCCAGCTGGTTATCTCCCTGACAGAAGGCCCCTCGATTTCAGCTACGAAATTCAAGAACGGATTGGAGGCAGTCGCACGTTGGATGTCACACAACTGCCTCCAGCTGAACGCTGGTAAAACAGAGGTGTTGCTCTTAGGCAAAAACCCCGACTATTGGACTGAGCATTGGTGGCCGTCTGCATTGGGCCCCATCCCCCCCCCTAAAAACGTGGTGAAAAACCTAGGTGTTTGGGTGGACGCCTCTCTTAACTTTCAGACCCACACTAAGAAATTGGCTGCTACTTGTGTGGGCCTGCTGAGGAGCCTTCATCCGATTCTTGGCTTTTTTTACCACTGTACGCGCCAACTGATAGTCCAGTCTACCATTTTGCCTTGACTGGACTACGCCAATGTCCTATTTTTAGGCATTAATAAAGCTGAGATAGCGCGGCTACAACGGATACAAAACTCTGCTGCCAGGGCCGTTGTAGGCCTCCCCCGCAGATGCTCTGCAAGAAACACCATCCAGAAACTTCACTGGCTGCGTATGGAAGCCCGAGTTCAATTTAAGGCTCTCAAGACTGTTTTTAAAATTCTTAAAACTGACTGTCCCGGACTCTTACGTCCACTCTTAGAGCCTTACATCCCCCAGCGTGCTCTACGCTCCTCGGGTCAACATCTGGTTGTAACTCCCCGCATAAGACTAAGCAGAATAGGTGGCCGTTCTTTCAGAGTTTTGGGGGCAAGGCTCTGGAACTCCCTGCCTCCCCACACTCGCTCCATGACCAACCTGCTGGCCTTTCGTAAAGCGATTAAAACTCTTTTATTCTCCCCATCATAATCTTCATTAGTCCTTCCTTTTCCTCCCCCTCTCTTCAGGTTACTGTTATGGTTCAGCGCCGGGACGCCTCGTTGCTGGGGCAGCTGTTCGCGCTTAATAAAATATAATAACATAACATAACATAACATAACATCACATATATCTTTAGTTTTACAGCTATAGTTTGAAGAACTCACATGTGCTAAAATAATTTAGCACTGCGCTATCATTACTCTCAATTCATATTAAAGTTGCCCAGTCAAATTACAATGATAGAAGGTAAAGTAACTATCAGGTCCTATAATTATGGATCCACTGTTGCAAAATTTGAACAAGGAGGCCCTGGAGATGTGGGGCCAGATGTACAAATTTGGGGATAGCAATTTCCAAATTGTGATTTTCTGCGAATCACAATTAGGAAATCGCTGTTCCTAATGTATAAAACTTGTTGAGTTTCAACGTTGCGAGTCCTAGTGGGTCACTAATTGACCTACCTCATGAATATTAATGAGGTAGGTCAGAGTTTGCGACCCATCTGGAATCACAATAATCTCTATGATAGCTGCCTGCTGGGTTCAGCAGACCACCATGTCTGTGACTGCTTTTAAATAAAGTTTTTTTTATTTGAAATCCAGTCCGTTTTTCTTAAATGAAAACTGAATGGATTTCAAAAGAAAAATGAAACTTTTAAATTGATTTTTTTGAGTATGCTGTGGTCCGTGGAACACCTGTGCCTGCTCTGAAAAAATATTTTTTGAACATTCTAAAAATGTGATTCGGTACCATGGGGACCCCTCTAAGTATTCGTAGTGTCAGTAAAAAGATTAATGCTTTGTGACCATAATTCTGTTGCAAAACATTAATACATACTACTGCAGATTGGTATTGGGAAGGGACACCCTAAACACGCCCCTCCCAAATATGTGATTCGGTGACAAGTTACCAAATCTCAGTTTGATTTTTGTACTATCAAAACTGCTATTTTACAGTTGCAAACTGCCCATTTTTACGAATTTTCGCGGTTTGCGACCTCCAAAAATAATTTGAACATTAGGCCAGTGATTCTAAAGAATATTTATAGGTCTAGTCCACATTGAGATTTACATGTTTCTTTTAACAAACCTATTGTATCTAATATAAACTTTGAGTTGGCTTTTTGTTTGTCCCTTGCTCAAGAGTCAATAGCTTTATAGCCAATCACAGTTCCCCATTCTCAGTTCTGTAGCTTCCCTTCCCATTCTCATTCTTGTGTTTGTCCCACTCAAGAAGCATTTCAGTCTCACCATGTTGTGATTGGATAGGATTTATCATTTTAGTGCTGACATCAGATTCTTACATTGCAGTGTATGAGGGATTATTTTCTATCCCACTGTCTCTTCTTTCCTGTACCCACTTCTTTATTAAACAATTAGCCCTTCTAGCATCTGCCTGCTCTCGCCTCTTTGAGCGCCACTTACACCCAGGAATGCATTGGTGGGTGGCCATCTATAAATCTTTCTTAAAAATCTTTTTAAAATGGCTACGGCCACGTGTCCACATGCATAAGAGAAAACATTCCAAGATGGCCATTGCATATCCGGTCGTGTGCACGTGCATGGTGACTATCTAGAAATTATATTTCTTAAGGCATTAAGAACCATTCCAAGCATAAAAAAGCCATTCGTGTGACCCCAGGCACAAATGCATGTGAATGATGGTCCTTTTTAAATGATTTAACTTTTGCTTGAAGAAATAAAAATATCCAACATGGTTAAGACACCTGCATGCACAGATGGAAAATAACAAGCATTTGCAAAGTCGATAGATGTTATGGGCAAAGGATGTATGTCGATAATTCGCATACCATTACTTCGCATGATTTTAGTGGGATGTTTTTACTTCGCATAAGTTATTACTTCGCATGTTTTTACTTCGCATAAACCATTACTTTGCAAGTTTTAACTGCACATGCATTTATAACGCAAATGGTTATAAATGTACTATGGTTTTTGCTAATTAAAAACATCACACTAAAATCATGCTTACACGACACTACCTTACACTACTTAAACATCACTACACTACCCGAAACCCTAATACACTACCCCCTACACGACCTTCCCCCTGCCTGGACCCTACACTCTAACACTACACTTCACCATCCCCCAACACTACCCTAATCCCTATAACACTACCCTACACTACACAAACACCCCACCACTACCCTAAACCCTGAAACACTACTCCCTGCACGACCCTCACCCTTCCCCCAGTCCGCTCCCTACACAACAACACTACACTGCACAACACCCCAACTCTACGCTAAACCCTAAATCACCACCCTACACTACACAAAAACCACAACACTACCCTAAACCCTAAAACACTACCCCCTCACAACCCTCCCCTGACCCCCAATCCTATTCCTACACTAAAACACTACCCTGCACCACACCCGACACTACCCTACACCCTAATACATTACCCTACACTACACTAACATCACTACACTAACCTAAACCCTAAAACGTTACCCCATCACCACCCTGCCCCTACCCCCAGTCCTTTCCCTACACTAAAACACTACCCTGCTCGACCCCCCCGACACTACCCTAAACCCTAAAACACTAACCTACACTACACATACACCACATCACTACCCTAAACCCTAAAACACTAGCCCCAGCATGACCCTACACTACTCAAACACAACCCTACAACCTAAAAGACTACCGATGCACGATACAAAGAAACTACACTTACCTCTCTCTCCTCCGTGATTCCTCTCCGGCTTCCAGCGGCTTCCAGCGATGTCAGATCTGCACGTCGTTGTTTGGAAACGGAAGCTCCTTCCAAACAACGATGTGGATAGCGTATACCATTACAACGCATGCGTTGTAACAACGTGCGAAGTAATGGTATGCGCACTAGCAACCGCGCACTAAAGGCTGTTTACCATGGGCAAAGCCTATGGTTTGGCCAATGTTTGTTAATAAAGATGCTTCAAAGAGAAAAGGATCTCAGACATGTTGCTGTCTCAGAGACCATGTAAGGCTACAAGGAGCATAATACAATCTTGGGTACTTCAAACAGTATGCAGTGATGGCTCCATGACACCATTTAAAAGACAAATATTGGGAAATCCAGCAGATCTTTCTTTTCCATAGATCATGCAGAGAGTGACAACACAACAGGTGGTTATCTGTTCACAGTTAACAAACAAACAGTTTCCACGTACAGTCATACAAAAATACACAAATTATACCCGCCCACAAGTACACATACAACATGTATGCATGGAACACGTAGGCAGTATATCTGTGTGATTTTATATGTGTGCATGTACACCTCTAAACACCATTTGCAAAGTATGTGCTTGCTGTCTGCATGCTTATGGGGTTGAATGTGAAATCTGTAAGCCTTGGTTTGTGTGTGTTGCTACTGCGCATATTCTCTGTGCAAGAGTATCTGGCTGCAATGTAGTCAGTCTTCTCCAAGGAAAGCCAGAGCTGGGCGCTTTGCAAATGCGTGTTAGGCTTGGCTCTGGGAATATTGTTCAGCAACATAGATATCCCAGCCTTTTTGCAGCTATTATATGACTAAACACTCAAGGTGTGTGCTATGTTCTAACCAGTCTTCTTTGCAGCACATGCCTGAAAGCTTGGCCATGCCACTGAACGTGGAACTTAATGAGGCGGCTATGTAGAAGCTTGTGGGTGTGATGGAGCGGGTAGTACAACATTTTCTATACCCCCCCCCCATTCTGCATATTCATACTAATTAAAATAATCTATTAATTATAATACTATTAATGTGTTTGTTTGAAATGTAATCAACATTACTAACGTACGAAACATACGTGGGATTGGCATTTTGCATGGGTAAAATAATTTGTAATTAACCTATGTACGCATACTAATATTAGAAAAATAGAATATCGCATGATATATGTTGCTTTTGTGACGTTATCATATGTTGCACCAGATGACATCACTGGGTGAATATGAACGCTTTAAATGTCGCCATATGCTAGATAATTACAAGCACATAGGGGAATTAGTGAGGGTTTAACATTTTATTCGTTATTTCTATGTTTTAATTACTTTTTATGTTTGTTTTGCTTAAGTTATCCTTTGGGCCTAAAAGCAAGATGGCCACCTGACACACACGACGCAACGGCTACCATTCCACGAGGTTTCAGACCAAGTGCGCTTGCACCAAGCACCCGTACCAGTAGCCTCAGCCTGACCCCAAAACACGATGTGCCTTAGCAAGGTCACGATGGGACGCCTGCCAAATGTTCAAACAAAGGACTTATGCAAAGAACCGGATGGATCATGCCTGACAATATGACATCATGAACTATGTGAAACTTCACCGGACGATCCCAACCAACCAATGGGATGAGCCCAAACTCTCAATATTGTAACTTTTGGTCCTTATTTCCATTATAAAAATGACGTTAGAATAGAAAGAATAGTTGTTGTTCGTTTGAAGGCTTGCTGTTCCGGTTCTACTTTTCTGGTTCTTCCTTTTGCTGACGGAGACGACGGTGACTCCTTATGACGGCTGTGTTCCTGAATCTTTGACAGACTGAATTGCTGCCCAATTTCTTGATGAACTACGAACTATTGAAAATTCTATGGGCACTGATCAATACTTGCACCTCTCTGGTGCTTGACCCGATCTTTGGGACTGTAGCGTGCTGACAACTAAATTTGATGACTTAGAGGACGACCGATAGCCAGAATAGGTAAATATGGTGTTCTGTGATTTGCATAATGATTAATAAATTTACTAGATGGAACTAAAATTCTTGCATGATTTAGATAAACAAAATATTGATTAACAAGAACATGTGTTTGGTCGTTTATTGAAAGGGAGTAAATCAGGAATTTTGAGTATGTTTTAGCTGGACTAAATCACTAAACTCAAAACAACTAATTTGATCCGTCGATCAAGTGGAAGGAGTATCTTGATGTTTAGGATTAAGATGTGCAGTAATAAGGGTATTAGTGTATAGAAGTGTAAATACGTTTTCTCTCTATAGGTTATAAGGTATTCCTTTCATGTCAGTGCTTGAAATCTGTTATTCCTTCCGTAAGTACAGGCCAGCTGAGAAGCGAAGTGTGAATGTTGGTGTTATGGGACCCACCAATGATTGTATGAGTGAATGTGTTAATGTGATATTTGGTCTGTGACGAAGGGAGGATATATTAGGTACGGGGTTTTGTCTTGATTCCTGTTACCTTAATTTGTTCCCCCATGCTGTCTATCATTTTAATTACCGCTGCTTCCTCAAACCATGTTTGAAAAATCCCATCTCCAAGTATATTTATTTTATCCTGGGCTGTGAGTGCTGCAAACACCATTTTTCCCCATCTTTCAATGCTTGGGATGTCTGGGGTAATTCTTGTCCAATAATCTGTGAATTCTGAGATTCCAAAGTAAACCCTGACATATTTACTCCTTCTACAGCTGCAGCAGCACTTACCTCTGCCCTACTACGGAATCGTTACTTCCATTGATAAAGTAGCACATCCCTCTACTTCACCCTTCTAACAAGCATCAGCTAACCGTTTTTCCAGAATTAAGACACCTATTTGGAGACCCAATGCTCCTGAGAAATAAAACCAGGGTTTCACAATTAACCTGAATGCTATTTCATTCACGCACTTTCATACGGAAAATGTAGTTCATTCACACAGAATTCTGTCTTTCCCGAGAACAGCGAACAATCTGTCCTACTACAGAATTATGACACACGTTAATAAAGTAGCACTTCCCTCTACTTTATCCTTCTAACAAGCTTAGGGAACACCTATTACCTTTCCAATGATAAGCGTTATCAGAGCTCCTTCTGGACTCCTGGTACCCAAGACCAAAATTTCACAGGTGATCTTCGCTTCAATACACTTCTTTCATACAGGAGATATTTCTAATGGCAACACATGACCATGTCACCGAATCGAACCCAGACAATGCGTCGTGCAACTTCAATTGTCACGCGTTTCCCCTGTGTACCTACAGGGCAACAACAATTATGTCTTTCCCGAGAGCAGCGCTTACCTCTCCTCTACTACGGACCCGTTACAAACTTCCGACTTCCTACATCCCAGAAGCCGTGCAAACAACATAGAACTCGGCGCGACTCAACATAGAGTGTTAATACATAAACCAATACCAATCAATAATCCATAATCAATAAGCAATGTACAAGCAATATTCACCAAACCAAAAGAATAAGAACCATCATCCTGCTACCAGAAAAACTGATGCAGTGCGGAAACCTGGGTAACAGGAATCAAGACAGAACCCCGTACCTAATATATCCTCCCTTCGTCACAGACCAAATATCACATTAACACATTCGCTCGTACAATCATTGGTGGGGCCCATAACACCAACATTCACACTTCGCTTCTCAACTGGCCTGTACTTACGGGAGGAATAACTGTTTCCAAGCGCTGACATGAAAGGAATACCTTATAACCTATAGAGAGAGCACTTATTTACACTTCTATACACTAATACCCTTATTACTGCACATCTTAATCCTAAACATCAAGATACTCCTACTACGGGATCGACGGATCAAATTAGTTGTTTTGAGTTTAGTGATTTAGTCCAGCTAAAACATACTCAAAATTCCTGATTTACTCCCTTTCAATAAACGACCAAACACATGTTCTTGTTAATCAATATTTTGTTTATCTAAATAATGCAAGAATTTTAGTTCCATCTAGTAAATTTATTAATCATTACGCAAATCACAGAACACCATTTTACCTATTCTGGCTATTGGTCGTCCTCTAAGTCATCAAATTTAGTCGTCTGCATGATACAGTCCCAAAGATCGGGTCAAGGACCAGAGACGTGCAAGTATCGATCAGTGCCCATAGAATTTTTAATAGTTCATAGTTCATCAATAAATTGGGCTGCAATTCAGTCTGTCAAAGATTCAGGAACACAGCCGTCATGCAGCGTCACCGTCGTCTCCATCAGCAAAAGGAAGAACCAGAAAAGTAGAACCGGAACAGCAAGCCTTCAAACGAAAGACAACTATTCTTTCTATTCTAACGTCATTTTTATTATGGAAATAAGGACCAAAAGTTACAATATTAAGAGTTTGGGCTCATCCCATTGGTTGGTTGGGATTGTCCGGTGAAGTCTCACATAGTTCATGATGTCATATTGTCAGGCATGATCCATCCGGTTCTTTGCATAAGTCCTTTGTTTGAACATTTGGCAGGCGTCCCATCGTGACCTTGCTAAGGCACATCGTGTTTTGGGGTCAGGCTGAGGCTACTGGTACGGGTGCTTGGTGCAAGCGCACTTGGTCTGAAACCTCGTGGAATGGTAGCCGTTGCGTCGTGTGTGTCAGGTGGCCATCTTGCTTTTAGGCCCAAAGGATAACTTAAGCAAAACAAACATAAAAAGTAATTAAAACAGAGAAATAAAGAATAAAATGTTAAACCCTCACTAATTCCCCTATGTGCTTGTAATTATCTAGCATATGGCGACATTTAAAGCGTTCATATTCACCCAGTGATGTCATCTGGTGCAACATACGATAACGTCACAAAAGCAACATATATCATGCGATATTCTATTTTTCTAATATTAGTATGCGTACATAGGTTAATTACAAAATATTTTAGCTATGCAAAATGCAAATCCCACGTACGTTTCGTACGTTAGTAATGTTGATTAAATTTCACACAAACACATTAATAGTATTATAATTAATCGATTATTTTAATTAGTATGAACATGCAGAATGGGGGGGTATACAAAATGTTGTACTACCCGCTCCATCACACCCACAAGCTTCTACATAGCCACCTCATTAAGTTCCACGTTCAGTGCCATGGCCAAGCTTTCAGGCATGTGCTGCAAAGAAGACTGGTTAGAACATAGCACACACCTTGAGTGTTTAGTCATATAATAGCTGCAAAAAGGGCTGGGATATCTATGTTGCTGAACAATATTCCCAGAGCCAAGCCTAACATGCATTTGCAAAGCCACCAGCTCTGGCTTTCCTTGGAGAAGACTGACTACATTGCAGCCAGATACTCTTGCACAGAGAATATGCGCAGTAGCAACACACACAAACCAAGGCTTACAGATATCACATTCAAACCCATAACCATGCAGACAGCAAGCACATACTTTGCAAATGGTGTTTAGAGGTGTACATGCACACACATAAAATCACACAGATATACAATTTTAATTAGTATGAACATGCAGAATGGGGGGTATACAACATTTTGTACTACCAGCTCCATCAGGTGTCATCAGGGCAGAACATGTGTGTGCCACAACTTGCACTGGGTGGTCAGTTGAGGCAGTGACAGTTTGGAAGGTTATTGCTGCTCCATGGGTTTGTTGGCTGTGTACTTCAAGTAAAAGTACCTTACTCTCAGTCGGTGCGTTGTGCTTTTGGAATTTAATACTGGCAACTAGGGAGCAATCAAACCTGTTGAAAGAAAAAAGGATATATCAAACACAGGCATTTTGTTCATTTTTTGGTACCACCGTTTGACATAAAGGTGGCGGTGGAGATCAAAGAGTTGTGGCTGCTGTGTGGTTTCCTTGGGAAGCTGCTGGCATAAGGACGTGGAAACCAGTGACTCCGGTTCTGGTTCCAGTTTGAGGCAGGGCAAGAAGTAGGAGCAGTGGTACTGTTTTTTCCCCAGATCCGGCTTTGGCAGAGGAGTAGCAGCAAATAATGACGTCAAGTTCCAAGACAACATGTAATTCTAGCATCTAAAATGTGTAAGTGGAATTTCCAGTTGTGCCCTACTTGCTGTAAACAGAAGATAGCTTGTGTATTCTCCGGGACCAAGGTTGAATTTCCTTGAAGAGCACCCTATGTGGTATCTTGGTGACAGGGCCGGACTGGCATTAGCGGGCACCGGACATTTCCCTGGTGGGCCTGAGGGGTGGGGGCGGTTCTGTGGCCTCAGGGGGCTGCTTTTCTGACAGGGTGCGAGTTTTGCAGAGGTGCTGCAATATTGGCCCTCTGTAATAAAAGCGGGAGAGGTGCTTCGCTGCTATTCCCCACCAACCCCACACTCTCACTGCCCAGGGACGGTCGAGAAGCAACCCACCAGTTGCAGTTCCCAGTCCGGCCATGCTTGGCGACCATCTTTGAGGAAACCTGGAGAGCGTGCAACGAAGTCAGCATTCTAGGACTCAGTTTCCAGTTTGGAAGAGGAGCTTCAGGCGTATTCAGCTGCTGTGAGGAGCGTTGCCCGTCTCTGCAATCAGCAGTGGAAGGATCAGTTGGAAGAGTCTCTTGAAGCATGCCTTTTAGTGAGTGATGGTCACACCTGTTCTATTGTGCCTTTCATATACAGTTTGGTGATTGGCACACCCAGTGCCTGTGTGTGTTCTTCTCTTTCCTTTGACTATTTCCACAAAGGTTACACATGCATTGACGGTAATAGGCACACCAGAATTCCTGTGTTTATTTTTCTATTACTCATTCATTTTTTTTTTGTTGTACCAGTTGGCCACCAGCATTGTGACAGTGTTTTGTGCATTGAGGGGAACTGGACACTGGATGACATTTGCTGTTGTAATTACTGTAACTATCTTTGACATGTCCAACACATCGGAACCTCCTCATTTTCTTTCTGATAAGAAGGACCCAGCCTTACCTTGGAGGCGATGGAAGCAAATTTTTGACTTGTATATCGTTGCCCCAGTAGGGGGGGGAGAAATTCTCTGCGGTTCATAAGCAGGTTATTTTACTGCATAATCTAGACATTGAAGGCAAGAATGTCTATGCGAGTCATGATGAGGTCAAGATTGGGGATGGTCGGGGGAGCCTAACAACATTTATGACGTGACTGTGATGATGTTGAAAGGGCATTTGTAGTTGTGTCTGAATGTAGAGTTGGAGAGACACAAGTTCTTCTCAAGGGTGCAAGGGAAGCAGGAGAAGGTTGGATGTTATGATGCAGCACCAAAAACCTTAACTCGCACTTGTGATTTTCATCATTTGTCTGATTCCTTGGTGAGGGATCAAATTGTTAGGTGCACGAACAATCCCAAGGTTAACGAGAGGTTGCTACAAAGAATCTGTGTCTGACTAATGCAATTTCTAATGTCAAAGCGATGGATAATACTAGTATGTGGGTGCATGAAAAGAATAATTATAGAGGTAAAGGTGATTCTCCAAGAGATAACACATCTGTTGGTGAGGTGAAAGGAAATATGGGTGTTACAGTTCACAAGATTGTCAGAAACAAAGAAGTTGGAGGGAAAAAAAACAAGTTCATGAGAAGTAGTGGGATTAAATGAGAAGTAGTGGGATTAAATGTTTTCAGTGTGGTAGTGATGGACATGAGTCAAATAACCCAGGGTGTTATGCCCGATTTGCAATCTGTAACTTGTGTGGTAAGAAGGGACACTGCTCAGTAGTGTGCAGAGGTTCCAATTTCAAACAGAGTGTGAATCGTATTAATGAAGAGGAAAGTAAATGTGTGTTCAGCATGAGGTGCCTGGTGGTCATTTATGAATAGCTTTCATTATGCTTGTTTTCCATAAGAGATTACATGTAAATGCTTATACCACAGTTATTTATGTTCTTTACTCTTCTAACATGTTTTTGCTGGCATATGACAAAGTCTATATGGTATTTTCAAGAAAATCTGGATACTGCACCATTCTGGATCTAAATCCCCCTGGATGTTTATCAACAGGCACCTGCCTAGAATTATTTCATGAGTCAATATATAGCGTATGAGTGGTTATCATGACTACTTTCCTGAGGGACCAGAAATCTTTAGAGAAGCTCAGCAATGTTTATTGCTAACATTCTCTCCCTTGCTTGATATGCTCCCTCAGTGAATACTTGAACAGTGGCATGGTCACGGACTTACACATTTGCTAGCCATTCTGATAAGCAGGCAATCCGCCCACTCGCTCACATTTATTTGCCCACAAATTGGTCTTTGGCTAAGGATCTCAGGACAGGGGCGTAACACAGGCCCCCGCATCCCCTGCGGTTCCGGGGGGCCCAAGCTCCAGGGGTCCCCTCAGCACAGTACTTCGACTGGAGAGCTCCTGATTGAGCCTGGAGGGTACCCCCCACGTACCTTGCAGGTGTGGCCCCCTCTAGTTTTGTTATGCCACTGGTTTAGGAATTCCTATTCTGGAGCTCGATGCCCAGAGTCTTTCAAAGACTACATCAGTGGAAGTGTGTACTTCCTTTTATCCTGTATCTGAATGAGAAATTATATGTAAAGCTTATTTAAAGTGCTAAACTGAAAAACACCAGTGGATTGCATCTAGGGCAACTGGCTTGACATATCTATCAACTTCAGGATGTAAAGAATGCGCACTTCACACATGGTGGCAACAGGATTGGAATTTTTATTTCTGTTTCCCAGAGTTGAGAGTTGCATTGGTTGTCCAGCATGGTGTGGGTGTTTTTAATACCCACTGGTGTAGTTATGTAGGGGCTCAGCTGTACCATAGGGAGGAATTCACGCCTTGGCAACTTGGTCAGCCATTGAGGTCCAGTTGTTTACTTTGGAGCTCCAGGCTGCATGGAAACCTTGGTTCAAACAGAGCCAAGTGCTGTGGAACCTTCTTTCATGTGCAGTCCCTCCATGGCTGAGATTCAGAATCGACCAATTGGAGGTGTTTTTGGAAAGGTGTGAAGACGTTAAATGCAGGTCACTAAGAGATTGGTTGACGCAGTACATGGCTTTCGATCGCTGCCCCCACTGGCGTTCTAGTCCGCCTTGTGTTTCATGAAAAATAAATCATAATTAAATTAAACCAGAACAGTATTAAAATCATCTACTCTGCTTCAGAATGAAGATGAATGTTAACAAATAGATAAATGATTTAAAATAGAAAAAAATTAAATGTCGGTCGTCTCTTCCCTAGGAGCCCACAAACACAGAATGTATTCCCTCACGAGAAATTTGAAAAATGAATGATTTAGTTGCTGTTCTTTTGCCCACTCTTCTGTCGGCAAATTAAATTACAACAGCGGGTTTACAGCAAGTTTGTGAAGAGTAGCAGCAGCTGTTCTTGAAAAAAAACCGATGCTTAGTTTTTAATGGAGGGAAATTTGTCATGAAACTGGAAAGGGCAAAAACGTCCACGACACAACGTCACCAACGGTATAAGCGCGAGGATTAGAACATATTTTATGTTGAGAGGCTAATAAAACGGGAAACGTGTCAGAGCGGGGGGACTGACGTCAGACATGTTGTCTGGAAGATCAGTCTTTGGTTGATCTATATTAAAGAACGTTTCCTGAATGCGATATTTTTCTCCGTGCTGCACACCGTGCCTAATGAATTATATAATTTATTTGGTTGACCTTTGGGAATAATTATGCTAAAAAACGTCATCATCATCTTCCAGGATAGCTGTCAGGAGAATACTGCAGGAAGAAAGCAAAGAAAGTCTGCTTTACTGATTGTATATTCGAATCCTGAGGTATATTTCTTTACAAGTGCCCATAACTCAATCTTCAGTAAATCATATGCCAAATACGGTTGATCTAATTTGCCTGAAAGTTTGTATTTCTTTGATAGTTTTTTCAAAGCCCATATTTCTGATTTTTTTCTATTCATAAAACGTTGCTAATGGCTGTGTCCACAGAAAACAAAAAAGCATTACAATAGTTATATCGACGTTTACCCCAGTCCCCCGTGAAAAGAACGTTTCCTGTTTGTAAATACTAAAATAGTAAAGTGTAGAGAAAATACAATTTCAGAGGTTCCTGAAACTTTAAATACTTTGGGGCAGATTTATAACGGACTTGCGCCACTTTTACGCCGCCGTTGCGTCACTTTTGTGACGCAGCGGCGGCGTAAACCCTGCTCCATGTTGCGCCCCATTTACAACGTGACGCATCTAGGGAGATGCGTCACGTTGTAAAGCTTGCGCCACATGTGGGCGTACCTGCACAGGGGGGGGGCGTTCCGGCGCAGGAACGCCTCCGAAAAGTGGCTGAGTGAAATCTAAAAGATTTCACTCAGTCACTTTTCCGGCCATGCTGCGTCAAAACCCTGCGCCTGCTTGAAGCAGGCGTAAGGATTGACACAGCATTGTAACAATAGGGCACCCCCGAGCCTTGCTGGAGCTGCGTCGCGCTTGCAACGCAACTCCAGCAATGCGCCAATGATGGAGCAGGGTTTTTACTCTAAAACCGAATTTCTGTTTCATTTTCGCATGTTACAACTAAAAGTACTACTGAGTAATTATTAATGATTAAAAGTTTGTCGAATGTTGACTAATCAACCTTATTAATAAGAGAATTACACGTGGGAATGCTATTGCATGGCTAAATAACAAGTGAACTAAGTTGGTGAGCAAACTGACAGAAAACGATGTTGCTATGGTGTTTTGCGCTTATAATTAATATGCATTAATGGCTTCTGGTGTCGCAAATGGCTAGATAAATACACACACATAAGGGTATTAGCAGGGGAATAACACTGTTCAATCATTTCTATGCAGTAATTCTGTTTTTATGTCTACTTTGCTTTAAGTTGTCCATTGTGGCCTGCCACAAAATGGCCGCCACCCGCAGCCTGCATTGGAGTTGCTGGAAATTTACAGAAAGGCATCGCTGTGCCTGTGACCTTGCACCTCCGATGAACCGAAAAGCCATAAGCATGATGACACGTCTGGGACATCAGCCAAAAGCCCCTTAAAGACGGAAAAGTTGATATGAACTGAGAGTGAACCCATTTTTGCAACAAATTCACCTAATAGAGACATCCGTAGATGTTGCGAAATAGTCATGAACATTCAATTCTGCTATTCATTAGTTGGGACAATCTATGTGAGAACCTTCCGTAAAATATCGAAAAAGTACCAAGATGACATTATTTCCGCCATTCATCCGTTCTGAATAAACAAATGATACTTTTTAGAATGTAAATTTCAGTATAAATATAAGTAGACTAGAGAGGTCTAGTGCCACTTCTTCCCGAGCTGATGATGCGAGGTCCCTATGCTGACGGAGAGGACGATGACTCTACATGACGACAGAAGACTTTAATTCTACTACAGAGGACCGATTCTGACTTAGGATCTGACATTTAGACGGAATAGGTAAATATGAGAAAAATGAATTTGCATTTAATTGGCTTTTCTTGAAATATTAGATAAATAAACAATCTGTTTGAATTCTCGCTCGGGTGATTATTTCTGGTCATGTTTATTTGATTTTATTGTGTATTCTTTGAAATGTATTTCATTAGATCTTCAGAAACTAGCTGGTTGCATTGACCTCAAAGTACAGGCAGATTAGATAGAGCATATGTGGAAGGTGGTTTCTCTTTTGCAGGTCACGGATAGGGTGATTTAGGGTGAATGTTGGTGTAATGGACCCCACCAGCGTGTGATGTGTGTATGCGTGTGTGACTGTGAAATCATTCCGTCCGTGGAAGTAGAGGGGATTCGGAAGCTCTGATCTGCACCAGTTTCTTGGTAGCAGATTGATGGTTAGCTATTGTCTTGATCTGGTGAAATTGCGTGTATATAGGCTTATTGATTATTGATTGATATTTGTACTAACACTATATGTTGAAGTCGTGTTGAGTTCTATGTATTGTGAACGGCTTCTGGGATGTAGGAAGTCGGTGACAGTTCCGTAGTAGAGCAGAGGGAGTGTTGCTCTCGGAAAAAGGCGGGATTGTTAGCCCTGTATGCAGACAGGGAAAAACGTGTGACAATTGAAGTTGCGCCTCGCATTGTCTTGGTTCGACAAGGTAGCATCGCCGTGTGTTGCCATTAGAAACGTTTTCTGTGTGAAAGAAGTGTATATGATAGCAAAGGTTATCTGTGAAACTCTGGTCTTAAGTCCCAGGGATCCGTAAGGTTTTCCGTTAAAGCTTACCGATGGAGAAGTAATAGGTATTCTCGGAGCTTGTTAGAAGGACAGGGCAGAGGTAAGCGCTGCTTTGTTAACGTATGATATAATTCTGTAGTAGGACAGACTGTTCGCTGTTCTCGGGAAAGACAGAATTCTGTGTGAATGTACTACATTTTCTGGTGTGTAAGTGCGTGAATGAGAAGGCATTTTGGTTGATTGTGAAACTCTTAGGAGAATTCCGAAGGGAAACAGTTAATTGATGCTTGTTAGAAGGGTAAAGTAGAGGGATGTGCTACTTTATCAACGGAAGTAACGATTCTGTAGTAGGGCAGAGGTAAGCGCTGTTCTCGGGAAAGGCAGAATTCTCGTGGGAAAGGTCTTTTGCTGTTCTGTAGCTAGCGAAGCAGACAATGGAGATATTTGTATGTTGTAACTAACAGACTCGTAGAAGTTGAAACAATCTCTACCAAGTAGTCTTGTAAAGGAGGGGTAGACGGAAGAGGAAGAGACAGGAGCAGAAGCGACTGCAGCGGCTGCTGACGTCAGGAAGACCGCGCTGTGATTGGACAGTGGGTTAGAACGGAGGAAGCGCAGAGATTGGTCTGCTAGTGTACGCCGCGCTAGGATTGGGAGACATACAGGGTGATGTAGACGCTCCAGGATTGGTGCGTTAGTGTGAGTCGCGCTAGGATTCGCAGACTGAGTCAGTGACGTAGACGCTCCAGGATCGGTGCGTTGGTGTGAGTCGCGCTGCAATTGGACAAAAGATCATACAGCTGTAGTAAGAGTAAACAGCTAGGGAAAAATAAGAAAGATGTATTACCATGCTGAGGAAAAGAAGAAAAAGTCCTTGTTCAGTAAGGTTAAAACCTGGTTTGACAAGGATAAAGACATAGTGACAAGGGAAGGACAGTTATTGCCCCCGATAAGAACCCCGGCATCCTTCATGGTTGCGAAGTATGGGTATCATACCTGTATTTGGTTAGATAACTGGGTGAAGTACACTAAAGATGACGGAGTGTTAGCGTTCCCAGAACATGGTTCATTTAATCTGGCCATACTGAGGAACTTACGAGACCAGATGATAAACCTAGAGCCTCGGCCTAGGCCGACGCAATTCGAGGCTTTGGTGGAATGGGAAGATGAAGTACATGAGCGAGAAAAGCAGAGGAGTGGGGGTAATTACAGGTACATGTTTGGGCGAAAGTATGATCGCGAAACCCATCATGACAGAATGAGAAGGTGGCGAGATGCCAGTATGACCGAGGGGTTATATCCTGTAAGAACAGTAGAGAAATCAGGAGGGAGAAAGTGTACAGAAAAAGAACATAATGTAGAGACCAGAAGATATGGGGCAAATGAGTCTGATGATGATATCTTAGAGGACATGCTCTACAAAAGACCACCCCCGTATAGAAGAGAACCAGAGGTAGGAACAGCAGTTACCCCAGTGAGAAACACCCTGTGGATTATAAAGACAGAGGCTACAGCCCCTGAGCTGAAAAGCGGATGTTCTCTGGCAGAAAGAGAAAGAGAGAGAGAAAGAGAGAGAGATAGAGAAAGAGAGATAGAGAGAGAGAGAGAGAGAGAGAGAGAGATAGGAAAAGAGAGAGAGAGAGAAAGAGAGAGAGAGAGAGAAAGAGAGTTAGAGAGAGAGAGAGAGAGAAAGAGAGATAGAAAGAGAGAATGAACTTGAAAATGAGAAGACCAGAGAACTAGCAAGAACTACATCTGAACTAACAGAGAAAATCAGGGAGCTGACTAAGAATCTTGAGGCTGTTACAGTGCCTGTGACAATAGGCCCGGTTATGCCGATTTTTGACAAGCAGAGGACGGGTGAAAATGGTTTGACGGTGCCATATGTGGGCAATAGGTTGATTGTATCTCCGGAACAGGCAGAAATGAGAGTGGGAGAAACACAATGGAGAACAGGAGAAAATCAGTGGAGACATACTGTATGTGGAGGGGAAATGAGTGTGCAGACTAACTCAGCTTTGAATTCTGGATGTATGGAAGGGAACAGAGGATCAATCCTGGAACCACAGAGGGTGGCAGAACCAGGGGGTGCGGACAAATCTGTGATAACTGCTGAAGATTTGAATGACTGGCTGAAAACATTACAGAAAAAGGAGAAAGAGTCACAGGGAATGGATGTAGCTAGGCTACGTATGGAAATGGAAGAATTGATAGTAGGAACCATACCTACATATACATTGAAGAATTACCAGGAAGGGGAGATTCTCTTTTTATGTAAAAGTATCACATGGAGAGCAAAAAACATACACAACAGGTTGAAAGGAATAGCCAGTGAAGTGGGAATTGACATGGATAAGGTGAAATCTTTACAGAAAACATACCGAGTGAATTTTTCAGACAAAGATATTGAGAATCTGAACAATACAGGCCGAACAGGACAAATTAAGGAAATGATTGCCTTGTTAAGGAAATGGGGAGATGTAGAAAGATGGAAAGACAGATGGTATCGAAAGCGAGAGGATGGAGTGGATAGAACCTACTCAGCATTTCCCCTGACAGAAAAAGAGAAGGCAGTGACAGCTTACCCCATGAGAGAGATTCCAGGAGGAGGGTACGTACATGTCCCATGGACCAGACAGGATATTTTATCATTTACGAATGATTTCCCTTGATTAAGGGAAAAACCAGTGAAGTGGTACAGACAAGTCGACAGATTTGTAAAGCTGTCAAAAGTACTGTGGATTGACCTGAATAGTCTGTTTGATATAATTGTACCAGCAGACCTGTGGGCAGAATGTAAAATAGCCATAGACTGGCCCCCTAAGAATACCCGAGAGATCAAAAGACAGGGGCTCCAGACCCGGAGGTAATGAAAAAGTATGAGCAGGTTATGGCCTTCTTGAAAAATAAAGTACCCCCCAAGGAGACAGACTGGGTTAAAATAGACCGAACACATCAGGAATTGAAAGAATCAGTCCATGCTTACTATGAAAGACTGATACTAGCTTTTAAGCAGTTCAGTGGAGATGAACACCTGGGTGACAAGGATCTGAGTCATTTTGTGTACAGATTTGTGTATGGTTTGCGGCCTGAAATCAGTGCAATGATACGGCAGCATACCGTGGATTGGCAGAGTAAGAAAATTGATGAGATTTTGAGACATGCAAAATACTTCAGTGATGAGATTGAGGCAAAGCAGAGAAAGCTGAAAGAAAAGGCAATGTGGGCACAGGTGAAAGTTGCAGAAAGACAGGAAGCTCAGGTGGTTGAACAGGCAAATAATCAAGGAAATAAGCCAAGGTTTGGTCCAGGAAAAGGGAATATTGAAGAAGCAAAGAAAAAGTTCCCCTGCCACAACTGTGGAAAATTGGGGCACTGGAAATCCGAGTGTAAGAATCCACCATCCACTAACGATGATAATTCATCATTGAATTCGCAGGTGCAGAGTGAGGGGTGTGGTCAGCATCGGCAACAGGAGAAGGCTGATAAGCAGCAGAATCAGGTGCCAAAACCACCCTTGCCACAGAGAAAAGGATCCCAGAAGTACAGCCAAGAATCGGGGTTCTACGATGAAGAGCAGGTAATCAAACCAAAACGCGCAAGCGCTGTATCTCAGTATTGGATGAAAAATGAGGGAAGTGACTCTGAGGGAGAATTTTGACGGTGCCGAAGAGAGGAGGAGGAGTGCGTACTTGGCGCTACTCTGGAAATAGACCAGGCAGGACCTTTTGTAGACGGGAAAATTAATGGTGAAAGCATCACTTTCCTAGTTGATACTGGGGCTACGAGATCAACTGTCAGGTCAGCTGATATAAAGAATCTTCCTCTCTCGGACGAAGCGATCCAAGTGGTTGGTGTGTCCAACACACAGATCAAAACACTACTTACTGAACCAGTAAAGGTTAAAATAGGGAAATTTTCAGACATGCACCGATTCGTGGTGTGTGACACCAGTCCAGTGAATCTGTTAGGCAGGGAAATATTGAGCAGTCCATGTAATTCACCGATAATGGGACTAAAGAAACCTAATGGAAAGTTCAGAATAGTACAAGATTTGAGAAAGATTAACAAGATTGTTGTGCCATGTTGTCCGATTGTGCCAAATACATCAGTGATTGTGTATCAGATTCCTCATGATGCAGAATGGTACACAGTAATTGATTTGTGTCATGCTTTCTTTTCAATCCCATTGCATCATGACAGCCAGCCAATATTTTCATTTAGATTTGGAGAGCGGATTTTGGCATGGTGCCGAATCCCACAGGGGTATACAGAGAGCCCCTCAATATTTAATCAATTGCTAAAGAAATCTCTGGAAAGTCTGACAATGCCCAAAAATTCAGTTTTGGTCCAATATATTGATGACCTAATTGTGGCATCAAAAACACGTGAAGCTTGTGAAGTAGATACCATTGCATTGCTGAATCACTTGGCAGATGGAGGATTAAAGGTATCTCCAGCCAAATTGCAGTTCTGTAAGAAAGAATTCCAGTATCTGGGACACAATATTGAGAAAGGCCTGAGAAAAGTGACTATTGACAGAATCAAAATCATTAGGGGAATGAGAGCCCCAATGACACAAAGAGAAGTGAGAATGTTCCTGGGAACGGTGGGTTACTGTCTTCAGTGGATAAGTAATTTTTCCCTGATTGCCAAACCATTGATTAAATTGACCAAAAGTGAAGTGAAAGACCCATTAGAACTAAACCCAGAAGAAATGGCTGCATTCAGAGAGCTGAAAGACAGACTTTGTGAAGCTCCCGCCCTAGGGATGCCTGATTATGAAAAGGAATTTGAATTGTACTGTAGTGAGAGAAATGGATGTGCACTTTCAGTGTTAATCCAGAAACACGGACGTCTGAGAAGGCCAATTGCCTATTTCTCAGCAACACTTGACCCAGTAGCTGTGGGTTTGCCAGGTTGCCTGAAAGCAGTAGCTGCTACTTGCAAAAGTTTGGAACAAAGTGAGGGAATCATAATGGGATACCCTGTACGGGTATTTGTACCTCATGATGTGGCAATCCTTTTAACAAGGAGCCGGACACAGTTTATGTCTCATAGTCGGCTGACTATATATGAGAAAGTCATTCTTGGTGCAACCAATGTGAGTCTGGAGAGATGTGTGAATGTGAATCCAGCGACACTGTTGCCTGATGCTGAATGTGTGGGAGTAAGAAATGATGTTTATCATGACTGCCTGGATGTACTTGATTACTGCACAAAACCAAGGCCAGACATAAGAGATCTGCCACTGCCTGAAAGTGATCATGTGTTGTTTGTGGATGGATCTTGTCTGAGAACAGATGAAGGAGTGTTGAGTGCTGTATATGCTGTGTGCAAAGTCTCGGAAGATGTGGAAGCATTACCTTTGAAAGGAGTTAAATCCGCTCAGGTGGCAGAACTGGTGGCACTGACAAAGGCATGCAAGATTGGGAGGAGTGTGAGAGTGTGAGAGTGACTGTGATGACTGACAGCCAGTATGGCTTCGGGGTTGTCCATGATTTTGGCCAGTTATGGCTACAAAGAGGTTTCCTGACCTCAAGTGGAACTCCCATAAAGAATGCTGAAGTGGTTGGAAAACTGCTAGAGGCGATACAGCTGCCCAAAGAACTAGCAGTTGTAAAGTGTGCTGCTCATGGTCATGGTGATGATTTTGTAACAGTTGGTAATAAGTTTGCCAATGACATAGCACAATATTGTGCAAGGAACAATCACTCAATTAACAGGAGCAAAGAACGGGAAATGTCTTCTTGTTCATTAATGTTTACTAATGAAGTGGGGACATGAGAGGAAGTAAAACAGCTGCAGGATGAGGCAGAAGATGATGAAATGAGGGATTGGGTGAAGGCAGGTTGTGCACCTAGAGAAAAGGATCATGTGTGGGTCTACAGGGATGGAAGACCAGTCATGCCTAACAGCATGCTATCAACAATGGCAAGGATGTATCATGGCCAAGGACACCTGGGGAGGGATGCTATGATAAGAGCCTTTAAGCAAACCTGGTATAGTCCAAAGTTCAGACTGATAGCAGAAAGCTTCTGCCAGAGATGTCTGATATGTCAGCAATTCAATCCTGGAAAGAAAACAGGAACAATAGGCAGAGAGGGAGGACCCTTCACAAGACTGCAGATAGATTTCATTGAAATGCCCCCAGTCAACAGGTTGAGGTATGTCCTGGTGGTGGTCTGTTTGTTTTCAAGGTGGGTGGCGGCGTACCCAACAAGAAGAAATGATGGGATAACAGTGGCCAAGTTACTGTCAAGAGAATTCATCCCAAGGTACGGGTTCCCAGTAACCATTGAATCAGACAGAGGAGGACATTTTTATAATGAAATCATGGGTCTGATTTGTGAAGCATTAAGTGTACAGCAGAAGTTGCATTGTGCTTACCGACCGGAGGCTTCTGGGGTCGTTGAGCAGATGAATGGTACTATCAAAAACAGAATTGGCAAAATGTGCTTAGCCACAGGAATGAAATGGCCCGATGTCTTGCCTCTAGTCCTGATGACCATTAGGTCTACTCCAGACAGAACAACAGGTTTGAGTCCACATGAAATTATCATGGGACGTGCTATGAGGCATGCATATGTACCAGTGAACAAGCTGATGACTATAACTGATGACAAGATTTTGAATTACTGCAAAGGCCTGGCTGACGCAGTTCATTCTGTCTTTCACCAGGTTGGAGAAGACGCCACCACACTTGAAAAGAAACCAGCCCATGATCTGAGCCCAGGGGACTGGGTAAGGATAAAAGTCCACAGAAGAAGGAATTGCCTGGTTCCAAGGTGGGGAAGGCCAAGACAAGTCATCTTGACCACAACGACTGCTGTGAAGTGCGCTGGTGTAAAGAATTGGATACATGCAAGTCACACACTGAGAGTTCCAAATCCAAGAGATGGTACTGGAAAAGAATACTTTGAAGAATCAGACTCCAGTGATGATGCAGACAGTGAGGCAGTAAGAAGGAAAAAGAATCCTGAAAGTGGGGAAAGCGAGTCAAGAGAAGCTTTCATCCCACCTGAAGAGGTTCTGAAGAGAACAGTGCCAACTGCAGAAGCAAGTTCAGACTCAGAAGAATTGCCTGAGGTTCCAATTGACAGTGACCAACACAGAAAGAAAGAAAGAAAAGAAAAGAACATTCCAACAGAAGACACACCTGAGTCACATGAAGGAATTGGACAAGTTCCACCTGAGATAAATATTGAAGAAAAAGGGACAGACAAAGACAGAGAGTGACAGATTGCGGAAAAACCCCGAGGAGGTGTAGGGAACATCAACAACAAGCTGGGTGAAGGGACAAGCAGACAGCAAGAAGATTGCGTGTCGGAGACCCGAGGAGGGACAGAAGTAGGGAAATCTCAAGTGGTGGAAAAAGAGACTGTTGGAGAAAAATAAGTTGTTAAGGAAAAGAAAGCTACTAATGAACCAGTAGCAACTGAAATAGAGTCTGATGAAAGTGACAATGAGACACATGGAGGACGAGTTCTGAGAAAGAGAACTTGGCTTGGAGAAAGAAACAATAAAGCAGGAAAGCAAAAGAGAAATGCTAAAGGAGATCTTTGGCCAAATAAGATAAAGAGACTGAGGTACAGACTGACACGAGTTAACTCATCGAGAGCTGAGCAAGTGAACGAAGTGTCAAGTCAGAATCCTACCAAGGAAGAAGAAGCAAAGATACCTGAGAGAACTAAAAGAGTAAGAAAACCAAACCAAAGGTACAAGTCACCGGAATGGACATATGTGGCACTGCCTGAAGAAGGAGAAGAGGCGGACAGCCAAGGAAGTCCAGAGGAGGCTTTACTGAAGGAGGTTGCTGAAGAAGAAGCTGTGGCAATCCTGAGAGTTATCTTGTCCGACATTGGAGAAGAGACGGATGTTCAGGATCTGATACAGTTTGATGATGATGAAGAGACAGTGAAAAGTGATGAAAACCCAAATTGAGTGAATCCAAGGGAAAATCACTTGGAGAAGAGAAGAAGAAGTAGTACTAAAAAAATTTAGTAGAGTTTAATATTCTGGTGGGTACTTGCTGCCCTTAAAAGTTAAGTAAAGGAGTAGTAGAGGCTAAGTCAAAAGACATGGTCAAATTAACAAGATGGCTAACACTGAGAATAAAAGTAGATGTACCTTTTTGAAAAGATGGTGCAAAATGTGCTGCTGCTGTACAGGTTTATTAATGCTGCTTTGGAGCGTGCTTGCTCTACTGATTTCATTTAGAGTCACTATAGACACTTTAGAAGGTCATACTGAGAACAAGACTAATATAGGGAAGAGTCCATTAAAAGTAGTTCCGACTAGAACTAGTAATGTACATATACATAAAGATAGGTCAATTAACGATTTTTCTAGCAATGTTTTTTCTAAATTGTTGTATGAGTACGTAAAGACAATGGAAGTAAGGGATTGCAACGTCTGCATGCAATTACCTGCCTCTGTTTCGGAAGGAGTGACGTATCATCATCTTCCAGCTACGTATGGAATTTCCTGTAGTGTGTTGATTAGTATTTTTTATCAATTAGGGAAATTAGATTAGAATATGTCTAATGTAGATAATATTCTTGGGCAGTTGCCTATGAATAAAGCACTGAATCCTGCAAAGGATGCTAACACTTTAGGTGAGATTTTTCTAGAAACCAAAGAATTAACCTTAGACTATGATTTAGAAACAATTTAACTTGCAAATTGAAAGGAGAAGAGAAGAATTTTCTAGACATGGTTGAGAGAAGAAGGTTGAACATGCACAAGAAGGCAGAAGGGCATAAAATAAGTGACACAATGTGGGATATTGAGAAAGAAAAGGAGTTGAAAAATGGAGCCAGTCCAACCATGGCTATAGATGCCCCACAGAAAGGGAAACTGTGCATTACCAGGAAGAGATCCCAATATGATTATTATTTCATAGGGACTAGTGAGTGTCATGATACATACTTTATTGCAACCGGATGGGGATTTAGAGGAGGAGAAGATCCAGTTTTTCCGGGAGTGTATTATATTTGTGGGAACAAGGCTTATTACCGTTTGCCTGACCATTGGTTTGGTACATGTTATGTTGGCCAGGTCTTTCCAAAGATTTTTCACATGGATAGAGTAGATGATGCTGAACATTCTAACATATTAACACGCTATAAAAGAGAAACATAGACAGAAATTGTAGGAGATATTTTTGGAGCTTTAATTCCAGCAGTGGGAATTTCTTTAAATGCATATGGCATTCGGAAGCTGTCAACAGTGGTGGATCGCTTGTCAACAAGCACCGCTGGAGGCTTTCTTTTGGTTAATACAGAAATGGTTGCTTTGCGTGCTATGGAGATGCAAAATCGACTTGCCCTTGACATACTTTTGGCAAAAGAGGGTGGAGTCTGTAGAATGCTGAAAGTTCAACATTGTTGCACTTACATTCCTGACGAAAGTAAAGATCTAAAGGTTTACATCAAAAATATTACTGATTTGCATGAAGAATTAGTACCACTGGAAGCTGAAAGTATCTGGACTAAAATGGCTAATAAGATGATTGCTATTAAGAACTTTGTAGCTAAAATAGGTAGTACCATATTTGGTAAGATATTATTTCCATTAACTTGTGTAATAGTTGCATTATTGATTCTTACATTAGGATGTATGTGTTGTAGATATAGAAGAAATAAAAAGAAAATCATAAAAGAAAATGTTAAAAAGAGACAAAAGAAATCAGAAAGAGATCCACAAGAAATAGAACTAGAAGAACTAAGAGAAAGCATGTATATAGAAAGTAAAAAGGAAGATGAAATGGAAACTAGGGTATAATACAAGAATAAGAAGACATTTCAAATTCTTCCAAAAGGGGAAACTAAATTGATTTTTGGGGTTTTGATTTTTGTGGTGATTATATATCACCAAAGGGGGGATTGATGGAGCAGGGTTTTTACTCTAAAACCGAATATCTGTTTCATTTTCGCATGTTACAACTAAAAGTACTACTGACTAATTATTAATGATTAAAAGTTTGTCGAATGTTGACTAATCAACCTTATTAACAAGAGAATTACACGTGGGAATGCTATTGCATGGCTAAATAACAAGTGAACTAAGTTGTTGAGCAAACTGACAGAAAACGATGTTGCTATGGTGTTTTGCGCTTATAATTACTATGCATTAATGGCTTCTGGTGTCGCAAATGGCTAGATAAATACACACACATAAGGGTATTAGCAGGGGAATAACACTGTTCAATCATTTCTATGCAGTAATTCTGTTTTTATGTCTACTTTGCTTTAAGTTGTACATTGTGGCCTGCTACAAAATGGCCGCCGCCCGCAGCCTGCATTGGAGTTGCTAGAAATTTACAGAAAGGCATCGCTGTGCCTGTGACCTTGCACCTCCGATGAACCGAAAAGCCATAAGCATGATGACAAGTCTGGGACATCAGCCAAAAGCCCCTGAAAGACGGAAAAGTTGATATGAACTGAGAGTGAACCCATTTTTGCAACAAATTCACCTAATAGAGACATCCGTAGATGTTGCGAAATAGTCATGAACATTCAATTCTGCTATTCATTAGTTGGGACAATCTATGTGAGAACCTTCCGTAAAATATCGAAAAAGTACCAAGATGACATTTTTTTCCGCCATTCATCCGTTCTGAATAAAGGAATGATACTTTTTAGAATGTAAATTTCAGTATAAATATAAGTAGACTAGAGAGGTCTAGTGCCACTTCTTCCCGAGCTGATGATGCGAGGTCCCTATGCTGACGGATAGGACGATGACTCTACATGACGACAGAAGACTTTAATTCTTCTACAGAGGACCGATTCTGACTTAGGATCTGACATTTAGACAGAATAGGTAAATATGAGAAAAATGAATTTGCATTTGATTGGCTTTTCTTGAAATATTCGATAAATGAACAATCTGTTTGAATTCCTGTCTTGGGTGATTATTTCTGGTCATGTTTATTTGATTTTATTGTGTATTATTTGAAATGTATTTCACTAGATCTTCAGCAACTAGCTGGTTGCATTGACCTCAAAGTACAGGCAGATTAGATAGAGCATATGTGGAAGGTGGTTTCTCTTTTGCAGGTCACGGATAGGGTGATTTAGGGTGAATGTTGGTGTAATGGGCCCCACCAGCGTGGGATGTGTGTATGCGTGTGTGACTGTGAAATCATTCCGTCTGTGGAAGTAGAGGGGATTCGGAAGCTCTGATCTGCACCACTAACCTTCCGCCATCAGATGCATCACGCATCTGTCTATCCTTGCGCCACGATGCGCTGCATTGTAAATGCGGCGCATCTATTGTGGCGCAAGGGTAAACTTTCGTGACGCATCTTCCCTGGCGCATCCCTGCTGATTTGCAGGGATGCGCCAGGGAACATAAATCTGCCCCTTTAAAATTAAAGTATGGCGTTGTGCTTTTCTATTAGTTCATTGCATTTAGATGCAGTTGAGAAAACTGCATGGTATTCCTGAGGATTGCCAGGGAGGAGGAATCTGTTTACACTTTACACATCCGCTGAATGCTAGTAAATATATTTTATTTCGCCTTCAAGCCAATAAAAGCGTACATACAATGTTGCATCATGTCCAATAAAATCAGTGTAATGCATTCACATAAAATTATTTATATAAAATTTAATAAATGTCATTAAAATCTAGGTTTGACTAAATAAATGGCAATAAATAAATTTATAACATCTACAAATTTCAAACCCCTCTTTTTACCTACACATCCCACTGCAAGCAAATCTCTTAGGGAGTTGTGTCATACGTTTGTACTCGTAGGGCTTCTAAATGCTTCCTAAACCTCAATTTTATGCAGATTTACCTTGAGCAATGGAAAAGAACAAGGGGGCACATCAGCAACACCCGGCGATAATTATCGCTCAGCGCTCTTAGCGTGAGGATAATTATCGCCGGGTAACATGGATTTTTATCACTGATATAGCGTGCTATTAGCAACGCTTATCTCCTCAGCAATAAAAATCCTCACGCTAACTGCCTAACGTGAGATTATCGCTGGAAACCAGCGATAATCTCACACGATGTTGCGTTAGCTAGTTGATAGGGTCTCACAAACTTAGCCATGATATCCACCTTCCATAGGATATCATGGCTAAGTCAGTCCTGAAGCAGGCGTAAGGAAAGTAGAGATAACAGGGGTTATCGCTACTTTTCCTGACGCTATGCTACATAGCGTGGGGCTTGATGAAAGGAGAAATGTCACATAGCGACATTTCTCCTGTCATGTCAGGTCAGGAACGCCCACTTTGCATCTCATTAGAGATGCAAAGCTGGGCGTTAGGAATCCCCACGCTAAAGCAAGGTTTCACGCGATAGAGTGGCCTTGCTAATTAGACGAAAACGGCCGCAAAAGCGTCGATAATTTATTATCGCCAGCTTGTAAATATGCCCCAAGATGTGTGCAATGTTTTCAGTGCTACCTAAAGTGCATAGCGGACAATTAGAGATTTCATCCCTATTGTCAGGCGACTTCCATGTTGTGGTGTAAGTTTAGATTTGAAGGGTTGTATAGCGGAGTATCAGATGCAATATTTGAACCGCATCTAAAACCTCTTCGAATCTTGGGCTCAGCTTGACAGCAAGGAACTGTACTGACCACCTACCTCATCCACAGTTTTGGTGAAGGGTGTTAAAGGGATGCGCCCATTGTACTTGCTTCAGTAGTTTCTCAGAGACCAGAGCTAGTGTTTGCAGCTCATTCCAAAAAGAGGGGAGGCCAAGTTTACTGAACCAAGTCGGAATGTGTCGGGACCAAGGGAAAGTTACAGCTCTGTCAAGTTCCAGCAGTTCCCTATGGCAATCTCTGTAATGTAGTAATTCATTACTTGCCCACAGTCTTTTTTATAAAGCATGCTCCTCAAAGCTACTATATGCTCTATGTGTTTAATACTTAAGTCCTGGTGCATGAGTGTTAATGGTGTTGTTGCTGGTAAGCCTAGTAGCGCTCTCAAGAACTTATTTTCACTCAAAGGGAGTTGTTTTAGGCTATCTATACCCATGACTCGGCCCCATATATGGCTGGTAATTGGGATTTATGTTTATAAATTTCCAAGTCCGGTGTAATCGTTTTAGTTGTAGTTGCTTGGTATTTGCTAATACTGGCCTTTGAACTATGTACAAGTACTGCTTTTGCCTTATTGATTTGTTGGGTTCATGATAGTCTGGAATCCATTATGACACCCAAGTAGCTAAAGTTTAGCACGTGCTCTAGTTTTTGATCACCAACTGTGATTTTTTCTTAAATGGCCGATGGGGTTTTATGTCCATGTACTTGGTCTTGTTGGCATTTATTTCTAACACCTTTGTAGTAGAGTATGCGTTGAAGCCATCAAGAAGATTTTGAAGACCCCAAGGCATCTGTGAGATCAGGATGGATCATCCGCAAAACGTAGCACAGGGACAGGGGTCCCACAGAGTTTTGGGGAATCATGGCTACATTTTGTGTGATGGTCAACAACGTCATCGGTGTAGAGTGAGAACAGGGTAGATGTAACACCCACCACTACCTCACTCCTGTGTTGATGGGGATTGCTTCGGTAAGGTCGCCGTGTGGGCCCCAACAGACTTTAGCGTGAATACCATGTGAAGACTTATTTTCTGGGTTAAAATATCATTAGGTATTCCTCGACTCTTCAGAGGGGTCCATAGCGACCCTCTTGGGACCAGATCAAACGCTGCCCTTAGATCTGAGAATGTGATGTACCTGTGCCCACCCCCTATTTTAGTGCATTTCCACAGGATGTATACTAGCTTGAAGACCTGGTCAATTGTGCTGATACAAGTCCTAAATCCTGCCTCATAGGGTGTCAGGATATTGCTATCGTCCATCCAGTCGTTTAGCTTGTTCAGGACTTGCTACATACATTTTTTTCATTAGATCTATACGCAAATTGGCCTATAGTTACCCGGTTCGAGCTTGTTCCCTTCTTGTGTATTGGGACTATTTTGGCCTTTTTCCATGTAAAAGGGACCGGTTCTCCCGATGCTCCTGAATTACTACTCGGATTTACATAGGGGACCCAAGCTTTTTTATCATATTTGAGTAAGTCTCCTGGAACTTTGTCCAAGCAGGGAGCTTTTCCCAGCTTAATGGAATCGATTGCCTCCACCATTTCTTCTAAGCTAAAGTGGGCCATATATTCCCTATGTCTAATTGTACTGCCATTCACAAGCCATTGCTGGTCATGAAAGCGCTCTATTAGTTTAGCATAGAGTTTGGAGAAGTGCCGAATCCAAGCATCAGGATCCAAGTAATGCTCCGTAGGAGTAGTTGCATTTTTTCTTCCATGAACAATTATCTTCCAGAATGTGGTAGAGTCTTTGAACTTTGCCGCTTTGAGCACCTCATTCCATCTCTTCTCTTCCCAAATCCGTTGTGCTGTAAGTAGTGCTTTCTTGAAGTTAGCTATGGCCTCTCTTACCGCTGGTACATTTTCTGTCTTCAAGCCTTTAAATTGGAACTTCTTGGCCTCTTTGCATTCCCTGACGTACCAGGGGTTACGCAAGCAATTGATTCCTCCCCCTTGTCTCTTTTTTGGGTCTTGTCGCTTAGATAGGAATGGCCTTAAACTGGTTACCAATGTTTGATGGCTATCCATAATTGGCATTTACAGGGGAGTGCGAGTAGCAAAAGGACCTACCACTTGAGAGAAGGCATAGTAAGTGCTTGCTAGGGACTCAGGGTTGTTCAATATGCACTGCCATTTGGCTGTCCTTTGATTATTTACAACTGTCAGTTGTATCAACAGTGAATCCCTACCTATTGATCTTGTTTCATAAAGACAGCCTAGCATTTCAATGCACAGTGGGAAGTGATCACTGTCTTCTCTGTTATCAATTTTAAAAGTGGCTATCCTGTTCCATGTTCACGATGTCGGTCAAACATGCGTCCGAAGGTCACTGTAGCGGGATGGAAGCAGCGCGATTATTAGTCGGCAGCTCCACCCGCAGTATCAGGATGTGGCAGAAACATCAATATATATATTGCATCTTGTGAAGCTGCTGGAAATGGGCTGCAGCACAAGCTGCAATAGAAAAAATTATGTTTTCAAACATTCCTGCACCATGTGACAGGCACCATGTGGTGCCTACCACATGGTGCAGGGATGTTTAGGGGGGCCCATAGCAGAGGGCTCCAAAGGCCCCAAAGTCTCTTTCCACCTACCTTTTCTTGGCAGGCGGACCGCCATGAAAGGGCAGGCAGAAAGTGACATTGTAATCCCGACGGCGGAGCCGAGGCTGGCTCCGCTGCCATTTTGGGATTGCTATTTCACCCACCACCCTGACAGGCTCTGTGTGCCCATCAGAAGTGGAAAGGAATTCCCCCCCGCAGGCTACCCTCCAACCACCAGTATCATAATACGGTGGTCGAATGCAAACCTATGGTGTCGGCGGAAAGCCTTCGACGAGCTGTCGGATGGCTTTCCGCCCGTCATCATAATGAGGGCCATAGTCTATTTTTGATCTGGCTTTACTCCTTTTGAATGTATGTAAGCTGGTGTTGTTGGTATCATCAGGGCTAAACCTGCCATTGCATGCCCTTAGGCTATGTTCCAACGTGAATGTAGCAATTTCATGGCTGCTACCATGCATGGTAGTGGTGGGCCTGCCTCTAATTGGAGAATGTCTCTCGCTATGTCCTCATCCTCCATTACTGATTTCATGCCATTTATTGGTTCATATGTGCTGTTAAAATTACCTCTATAATAATTTTATAATTAGGATCTATGTTTTTGAGGGCACTATCCAATGTCTCTATGACCTGTGATTCGAGGTTGCTTGGGTCTAATGTACACATTAAATAAGTGCAATAGAGTTTTATTTTTTTGTGCTTAAACTTGCTCCTAAGATATCTGGTGAGTCTATGTTGTGCATGCTAACCTGAGCATCTAGTGTTCTTTGCTTACAAAGTAGTATTTTTAGTTATCTGAGTATAAATCCCAAAGCATTTGGAGATTCCATTTCTGTTGTGCATTCCTGTTGAAACTGCTATGCATTCTGCTGAAGCTATATTAAAAACAAACAAGGAGTTAGTTTATTCCTGAGGTTAAGGAACTATTCCATATTTCTAGCCCTGCACATTTTTGTGTAACGTCTTTATTTTTGGTAAGGGGAACAATTTAAGTTGGGAATCTGTTCCTCTTTCCCTTTTCTGTCTGGATATATGTGTTTGGGCTTTCACTGATTTCCTACTATACCACAATTTTAGGTTAGTTCATATATGCTTCTAACTTCTGTTATATGTCCGAAAACTCTGATTACTATCAACACCTAATTTTCCTTCTCTTACTTATATAGATTGGAATCTGATCCTGCATCTGCAACGATTATATCGTAAGTGTAAGTGGGGAATTAAGAAGGTAGTTACTGCAGGAGCTGCAAATACCTTTCGAATAAGAGCACATGTTATTAGAGTAAAAAAAACATACATAAACACTGACATTCTTATTCTTTTCTTTACATGCAGGAATCACATAGAATGATTATGAACCTAATCTTTCATCTCTGAGCGCACAGTGGAACGTGCGTCTTTTCTCCTCCCTTGTTTCTTCTCTACCCTGTCTCACCATTTCTTGCTTTGACATTGTTGGGCATTCTTTGTGGGTAAATGAAGTTGGGACTTTGCTTCTGAACTTGCATTACGTCCCTACGGAAACCTCAGGTGAGAATTACACTCATAAAGTGCAGGGTCAAAGGTTCATGCCCTTGAAATGCTGAACTATCCCCACGAAATTGAACACAAGCGATATGTATGCCCCATGATACCAGTGCTACAGAAGGGGCTAGTTAAGTGTCTATGGTCACTTCTCTGATAAAGAAGTGCCCAGTGGCACAAATAACAGGTGTAAACCATATTTGAACCCTTTTGGAACACTTCAGTAATGCAGGTTCTTAAGGTCACGTGACTACTATTTCATAATGCTTAACTCATCATCCTGTCCTAAATGCTTCTTTGCGGTTGGCAACCATCCAGTAAGATATAATCAATTTATTGCATGTCAACAAGTATATGCAAGCTCGATTTGATGGAAACAGGCATTTCTGCCCTAATTTGGTTTGAAAGATGTGCAGTAATACATCTCATGACAGTGGATTTTCCCGGTACATATTGTCCTTGTGAAAAATAGGCTGAAAATATCTAGAGACAAATGTGAGGAATGAATGTATATCGGTGCATACACATCAATTGCCACCATCATTCCTCATTCAATTGGTCTAAACTGTAATGATGTGATAAGAACACATTCTGAAATGTATGTACCCCATGGTTTTAGGAGTACAGGGTGAGGTATTAGCACACAAAATGACTTGGGCACTCATACGTAGGACCTTAAAACCTGACTATAATTACCTAAATGATAGCAGAAAGCTATACATGGCCTTCATGGACCTAATATCAGCCTTTGATTGTGTATCACACTCTAGGCTGCAGTCCATAATGGAGGGTATGAGCATTAACCCGCCGATTATTTCGCCAGCTCTACACGAACGCCACTGCCTGTGTAAGGTATGGAAGGAAGGGGGAGTACACCAGTCATTTCAAAATCAAAAAGGGAGTACGACAGGGGTGTGTGCTCGTCCTGTTCCTTTTTTCTATCTATACTAACAGGGTTGAGTCCTCTCTCTCAACCCTTTCACTGGACGTGCTGAAATTTGAACAAACCCCCCTCCCGATCTTGGTGTATGCAATGATGCAGTATTGATGGCTAGATCGGGGTTACCCTCTCAAAAACTAGTTAAAGCTTATTCCACCTTTATGGCCTCACTCGATCTAAAAGTTAATGAATCCAAATCATTTATAATTGTAGCCGGAGTGACCAAAGGTGAGAAACATTTCCAGCTAGCACTTGGAGTGCTCTTTGATAAAGACCTTTGTGGTCTACACTAGTGGAAAAAACAGAGGCCAGGGTATGCAAAGGTGCCTTAACACTGTTAAGAGATTTGCCAAAAAATTGGAAGGAAATCCACTAGATGTAATAAAAAATATCTATCTAGCAAAAACAAAATCGGTGGCAACTTATGTGGCAGGTGTCTGGGGGAGGGTTAATGCTGCGTCATTACAGCAAATGGAAGTCTCTTTCTTTAAAACATATGTATCTCTACCCCAATCAGCCCCAAATTACATCCTATTTATTGAACTGGGGTTCCCTATTTGAGTGATACTGTAAGGTTGGCCACAGTCCTCCTGTGGCTCTCAATATGGCGGAGAACTACTGTGGACTTGACCCAAACCATCATTAGGGAATGCTGTAGTTTAGACCACTATAAAAGGATTGAGTGGTTAAATCATGTCGAGTCTGTACTGAAAGCCCTAGGGCTGGCAAAACGTTTTCAGGACCCCGACTCATGCAAAAATGTTATGAAGAAATGGATAACGGATTTGTACACCCAAAGATTAAATTATGTTCTAAGGGGGAAAAAATGTATCCTTCCTTCTTCCATTGCTTATGATCTGGTCCGTCAATACCAGGAGAAGGTTTCCATTACCTATCTCGTTTAAATAACGGGCAGCATAGATTTATCCTATTGAAATTACGAATGAATATGATCCCGTTATTCCTGGGACAGCCACAAAACAAATACAGACTAGCAGATCTTGTTCCCTGCCCTTGCAATAACCATGCCGTGCAGACAGACCTACATATCGTCCTATTTTGTAAAAAATATTCTGAGGAGAGTAAAACATTTATAATCCCAATCCTGAGGCGCCATAATTTTAGGCAATGCTGGGTCACCATGTATTTTCTAAAGGCCTTACTGGACCCTTTTGTTTGCTTTTGTGTTGCCTCATTCCTATGGGCCTGTTTTAGGAAGAGGAAAAAGGCGGGTGTATATCTTAGTAGTACTGTGTAGTTTTATTTTATCAATTGTTTTTTAAACTTTTTAATGGCTTATCCGGACCAGAGCAAACTTTTTTAATACTTATTTTAACTTTGTATGTATTTATATTTATTGGTGTGTAAATTTTATATTTATTGTTGTGCTTTTATGGTCTGTTTATAAAGATCGAATAAAGATGTGTGAACTGAACTGAACTTAGATATATGCTGTCACTTGGTGTTTTCTAAGCATAAACTACTTCTCAGATTGGGTGTCATTTTTAGACTGATCGGACCACAGCAGTATAGACGTGATGGGGTCATTGTTATTCTAAGAGGAAGCACAAAAACTGGATGCCAGATTTTTTCCAATGCAAATATATGTTAGAAGTATTTTTACAGCAGTCTGACAACTTGGTAGCGCTTGACAAATTCACTGACGTTGGTCAGCGCTTCTGCTCTCTTCTGGTTGTCCTTTGGTCCTCCCCAGTGACTGAGGGTTGTTTAGCTTACTTTGTTTCATACCTGGTTGCCTTCCTGGAACTAGTTTGGTCAGGACCAGCAAAGTAATTTAAGCAAAAATGAAGGATCAGTATCCTGTCAGGATAGAGCAAAAGGGTAGTTCAGCCCACTGTAATTAGTTTATTGTGGGAACTGTCCTCACAACAATTATGAGAAATGTGTTTCTTAGTTGCAGGGTGGGGGGTTTGAGCCCTTCTCAAACAACAGACACAATCCTTGTCAAGGTGAACCACAAAAAGTCACTAAATCAACCTGTGCTTTACCCTCTCCTAGCTTGTAAAGTATGTGTGCAGCACACTATCAGTAACAAGTAAAAAAACACAACACAAGAAAAATCCCACGACAATTAGAAAAATGGCGTAAGATGTAAAATTATCCGACACCAAAATTAGAAAAAATCCAAACAATAGAAACAGAGAAATCCAGTTTCAAAGGATTAGGTAAGTATAGCTCATGGTATCCACTCGTTGTCATTGGGGTATGCTAGACCGGAGGAAAGTAATAAGTTAATTGATGGTGCTTAGGCTGGATACAGGGATCAGGTTAGTCCTGTGGAAAAAGTTACCTTCCCAAAGTCTGGCACTAAGAGCCAAGTTTGCAGTGGGGAGGCTGAAAGGAGCAAGGAGAGTGTTGCGGATGGTCGTCACTATAGCTTGAAGAACAGACTGGGTATTGTGGATGGTTATCGCTACAGCACAAAGATCCTGTTTGGCATCTTAGACAGTTGTTGCTGGAGCTTTGCGTTCAAGGTCATTACGGACTGTTGATGCTGTAGCACGAAGTGCAGACCTCATGTAGCTGACTTTCGCTGGCAGTCACTGTAGCATGAAGAGTCAGGTTTACCAGAGCTTCATGTTGGCGGGGGGCACGGACAGCAAGAATTTGGCCCTAACTAGCTCATGAAGAGCCAAAAACTTCAGGATTCCTCCCTTTGTTCCTGGAGGAGTGCACCCCATGCCACACTAAGGGTCCAGGACCTGGAAGGCACCTCTTGGGTATCAGGAGCTCACTCCAGCAGAGGCAAGCAGGGCTCAGAAAGGTAAAGTTGCAGGTCCAGTGCAGCAGGTCCTGACCTTTTGGTCAACGTGCCACTCCGCCACTTCTGTGGTTCGCTCACGGTAACCTCAGACTCTGCCCTAAGTCCTTCAATTGCATTGTTACTTTTCTGTTCTGTTTTATAGTATTGTTTGTTGCTATATTTATTGTATTGTTTGCTGATGTTTTTTAAGTTTTTCTCTTGTTACAAACCTGCTCCTGCCTATTTTTCCCACTCTGTTCTCTTCCGCTTTCTGCCTCCTGCCCCCACCCAGGACTACTTATGGAGGACTCAGCACAGCTCTAGTGAGCAGTTTCCAACCTCTTGGTCAGTAGCCGCTCCCCCAATGTTGTGGATAGCTGTGGTAACCTCGGACTCTGCTGTAAGTCCTCCAATTGCATTGTTACTTTTCTGTTCTGTTTTATTGTATAGTTTACTGCTGTATTTTTCTGTTGTTTTCTGCTCCTTTCCTTCTCACTTCTTGCCTCCTGTCAGCCCCTCTGCTGTATTTATTGTATTGTTTGCTTCTGTATTTTTTCTGTTTCTGTTATTTTGATGCCTCTCCTGCTGCTTTTTCTGGCTCCGTTCCCACTCGCTTCCTGCCTCCTGTCAGCCCCTCCCACCTCCAAGGACTACTTATCAAGGCAGCAGTGTGGCTCCAGTGAGCAGCTCCGAAACCTATTGGTCAGCATGTCACTCCCCCAATGTAGCGGATCACTCATGGCAACCTCAGACTCTGCCCTAAGTCCTCCAACTGCATTGTTACTTTTCTGTTCTGTTTTATTGGAATGTTTGCTGCTGTATTTTACTTTTGTCTTCCACTCCTTTCCTTCTCACTTCTTGCCTCCTGTCAGCCCCTCCCAGATATACTTTGGAAGGCCACAAGATGGATGCGTGCAGTGGGCATATCAAAGACAAGCCTGTCTGTGCCTGTCTAAGCCTGGACCACGTCCATTACCAGGAACCCTGGCAAAACCGCCACCCGAAGATACAGAGCCACCAAGCTCCAAGCCCTGGACTCAGGACTCCACAAAAACTGCTGCTGTACCTTTTTTTGTTCCACAACAGGACTTTTTACCTGTCGACACTGCCTTTTATCCTGCAAAGCCTAAGCTCCATCATGCACATCAACCATCACCATGCCTACGACGACCACCCCATACCATCCCCAGTGCCTCCTTCTCAACACACAATCTCTCTGCAAGGACACCACCTGGATTTGGGACACCATCACCTCCGTCAACCCGACATCATCTTCCTCACCGAGACCTGGCTTAACCCCACATCTGAGCCCAACATTGACTCAGCCTAGCTCAACATTTACAAGACTTCATAAAGAGACTGCAATAACAAGCACATAGGTGGAATCACCATGCTCCATAGGGAAACCATCCACTATACACCACCGCAGAGGATGTCACCCTGATCATGGAACACCTCAACTCCAACTCCAAGCTAACAGCAAAACCCCCATCAGAGCCACCCTTGCGTACAAAATTACAGGACCTCCCCCCAGTTTATGCAACTCCCTTCCAAATTTCATTGCGCTGGTGGTCTTTGACTCAGAAAATTACATCTTCCTCAGCAACATAAATTTTCACCTTAATGACCCCAACGACAATAACACCGCAAACCTCCTCAAAATCATGAGCAACATTGGCCTCTCTCAACACACCTTGAAGAACACACACTCGACCCCATCTTCACAGACAGTGACAGACTCAAGTACAGTCATGCCACAAGCTCACCTGGACTGACCAGACCACACCATTGTCCACTTCACCATCTTAGGATACCCCTTGTGCTGCCCAGGCCTCCCAGCACATTACACCACTGCTGAAACAACATCTCAGAGAGCGGATAGACCAATGCCCTCAACATCTCCTACCCTCATATCACAGCCAACCTAGAACAGGAGGAAAATAATTTACTGGCTAGATCGCAAACTGCGCTGACACAGTTGCCCCGGCAAATCTGCCAAGTTCAAGAGATCATCCAAGCAAGTCAGTGGTACACTACTGAACTAAGAACCATGAAGCACACCTGAAAACAACACAAATGGAAATGGTGCACCAGCATGAGGCTTACGGACTGAAAGACATTTAAAACAACCCTCAAACAATATCACCAACTCCTCAAAAAGATGAAAAGAAGTAGACCTGGCCAACAGCATTGAAACATTCTCCAACCACAGCAAGGAACGTTTCTTCATTATCAAAGGGTTCTTCAGCCCCTCAGCCACCAAAAATATTATCAGCACTTCACAGGAACTCTCTGACTACCTGGTGGACTTCTTCCACCATCTACTGAAACTTTGGAACCCAACCCACTGATATCCTCAGCTATTTAGCTCCCATGAATCAGGAACATGTCCATCTGCTTACCACCTGGGTCCAGCTCACCACGCAACACACCACAGCCATCATGAACTCCACCCACTCAGGTAATCTCATAGACCCCTACCCCACCACATCTTCAACCTCAAGAGTAAGCAGATCAGCAGCAAGCTCACCACCATCTTTAATGCATCCATCACCACAGCCGCCTTCCCTGAAGGATGGAAACATGCAGAAGTTAAGCCCCTACCAGTGAAACCATCTGCTGACCCCAATAAACCCATAAACTACTGCCCCATCTCGGAGCTCCCCTTTCCTAGCAAAGTCTTTGATAGGGCCATCAACTCACAGAACATCTAGAGAACAAGAATCTTCTGCACACTTCCCAATCCGGATTCCACATCAACCACAGCACCGAAATTGCCCTGATTGCAACCACAGACGACATTAGATGCCTCCTCGAACAAGGAAAAATGGCGGTCCTGATTCTCCTAGACTTCTTAGCAGCATTCCACAAAGTATCACACCACACCCCGATGAAAAGGTTCCACAACATGGAATCCAAGGAGATGTCTCTCAAGCGGATAGCCCCCTTTCTCACCCTGAAGAACCCAGGAATACTGCATTTCTCTCTTTATCTTAGAACCCAAGAACACTATCTGCGGAGTCCCTCAGGGTTTGTCCCTCAGCTCTACCCTGTTTAACACCAACTGTCTACCCGGCTGGGTATGTCGATGGTCCACTCACAGCGCCATAACGAGACTGATCCGAGTAATACCGGCACCTGGTTTTAGAAGTATTCCCTACTATAAAAGTGAAGTAAAGCCAATTTTGGTGTAACCTGCTGAACAATATATCTCAGAACAGGCGTCACTTTTTATCTACACAGTAGAGTGAATGCCGCTCTGATATATCTGGAAATCTAACTCTCAGTCTACAGGACACCATTTGTGAGTGTTCTAGAATATCCTTCATCATAGGACATTGCTGTACATCATGACAGTGTCGTAGTGGCCATCTCTCAATGAAGTATTACTTACATCAATATATTGTGTATCCCCTGTGTGTTCTGTGATCTTGTGGTATTTGGAGAGGTCCTGAGGAAGGTGGTCTTACTACCTTTTGTACCCCACCGAAATGCACGTCGACCTTGTTTGTTCAGATTCTGCTGAACATATCCATCTTATATGGTCGTGGAGACTCTGCAACTCTATGTCTCCCCTTTACCCAGATATATATGCCTGTGTGAATTATGTATGAGTCCGGATGGCTTTCGGTTAAGTATGTATGTTTATTTTGTTGTGTGCTTATATGTCTACAATCAGGGGTTATAAGTTTAACAGTGCACTTTACATTTTCTAGAGTTAGATGTAGTAGTTTTGTCCATATTTATGTCTATATCCCAACAAAGTTGTACAAAAAAGGAGAAAAAATTATTCCATCACATATGTGTGTTTGATTTTAGATAAAACATGTGACAAATTTATGGAATTGTTGATATATATGCTTTCAATGTTAAAAAAGAAGCTAAATAAACAGTCATGTTAAAATTAATTTCACTCTGTACATCTTTGTTGATATGACTATACTGCTGCTTAGCCCATACTTAATTTAATTTCATTTTGATGAAGGAAATATAGGTCACGTGGGAGCTCTTTATTGAATACATGTCTCCAGTGGCCAATGTCGTCAGATCGCATTGACTGAGCATCATATCCTACGCCGGAGATAGCCGGCACATCCGCTCACTATGAAAAGACCCCCCACCATGCTGACCAACTTCCGCCGGTGCTTGATGAGCTTTACCAACTATATGAGACACAACTGCCTACAACTCAATACAGACAAGACAGAAGTACTGATCTTCAAGAAAAACACCTCCCCACAGAATGATGCCTGGTGGCCTCCTCAGTCTTTCTTCTCAGACAGCATGACAGGCCTCAAGCAGGAGGGCAGTCCTCTGGCAGCAGGGCAGTCCTTCTACTGTAGTATTCACAGGTCCAGGAGTGTACTACTGATGAGTGCGTCTGAAGGTCCAATATTTATGCCTGGTGCCAGGCTTAAAGCGGAAGAAACCTCTGGAGTTTTCCGACACAGATGTGTCTCTTGGCTCCACTGGGTCTGAGGTCCCAAAAAGCTAGTGTGAAGTTATTTGTGTTTGAGCTGAAAAATTGTCTTTGAAGTTTAAGTGTGACAGGTGACAGCACCGCCCACCCCATCATGTCAGGATGTGGCATCCTTCCAATACCCAGTCCCCTTGTTGGGATGCTGTCTGGGAGAAAAACACAAAGGCCAGCGGCCTACTACACATAGTTGTGCAACCCAGGAAAGAGGCTACCGTCACCAAATGGCTATTACGAGGAAACGCCAACGTTCTAAAAGTTTTCAACATGCAGGTTGTACTGGTAGATCCTTTGTAAAAATTAATAACTGAACCTCCAGCTCTTGGTAAAAGGCATACAGGGTTTTGCCACGAGGTAATATCTACATCCTCTTGTCCCCACAAGGACAACACCCTTCAAAACTACAAATTCCAGAGTGTAAGACACAGGCAGGGCAGTAGTCTGAATCTTCTGTTGATTAACTTTCTTTGTCTGCCTAGTGTAAAAGAATCAAGGACTGGTCATTTATACCTCATCACGCTTTATCACAATTTGAAATGTCAGACACGTTTATTGTGTTGCTTTAACTTATCTCACTGTGTTGTATTATAATTTGTCTGTATATGAAGATTTTTTAGAATCCATCTTTTTTATTGCGTGGTTGCGAGATCAGTTGTACACAGCTTAGCTGCCTACATCAGGGTGCCGGCAGAGCGAAAAGCAATTAAAATGACACAGCGTTTAGGTCTACATCCCGGAGGACGACCCCGCGTTCAGTTCAAGCAAGGTAAAACGTGGAGGCATCTAGCGAAGAAACCACTTTTAGAAACACATAAACAACAAAAACCACCCACCCTCCCTCCGCATCAGTTTGAGCATGACCACCTATTACACACCACAACCCCCAAGTAATGGACCATCATCTAGCTACTCCAGCACTGGATACTCCAGGTGGCTCTAAGGGAATGAGGTGTAAGATTTGCAAATATTTTGGGCATGTTACCTCCCTCATGTCTCTAGTGAGAATCTGCAAGAAAGGAGCCCACAGTTTAGCAAATTCCCTGCCTTTCCCATCTGCACTAAGCGACAGATGTTCCATAGCCAACTGCTGCCAAAGTCTGAGGATCCAATCACGGGGATCCGGGGATACCAGGGACCCCCAGTGCGCTAAAAGTACCTGTCTTGCCGCCAACAATGCCATGGCTATCTGTTTACCCTGCAATGATTTCAGTGGGAAAAACTTAGGATGGGGAAGACCCAATAGCGTGTATTCAGGAGCGCATGGCAATGTGATCTGAAAAGCCGCAACTACATCATTGAGGATCGCTGTCCAATAACGCACCAGCTTCGGGCAGTGACATAGCAAATGAACCAGGGTGCCAGGCAGACCACACCCCCGCCAGCAGAGGTCCAATCTGGATCTATCCCAACTCTTAATGCGCACAGGGGTATGATACCAATAAGTAACCACTTTGTAGGCAGATTCTGCCCCTGCGGTGTTGGAAGCAGTGTGATGCACCCGATAAAAAATGTGTTCCCACTCTTTGTGCGTAAAGGGCCTCCCCAGCTCTGTTTCCCATCTGATTTTCACTCTCATGTGACGTGTCGGCAAGTGCCAGGTAATCATGGAATAAAGTTCAGATATGAGCTTACGGCCCCCTTTTTTACACACCAGCCACTTCTCAAAGGTTGTGAGGGGCCGAGACATAAGAGCCAAATTCTCCGCACGCGTAACCCAATGTGCAGCCTGCGAGTAGTGGAAGACATCCAAAGCTGGTGGGTCAAAATATTCACGCAGCTGGGAAAAGGGAATCACACCCTCAAGATCAAAAAGAGAGCATACAGGTTTACAACCCTCCTCCCTCCAACACTGAAAAATCGGGGACACACAGCCCGGCTGGAATTCAGGATTATCCACGATGGGGGAGATAGGGGAAGGAAACATGGTCCAACAAGTCGATCCCACACTCTGAGGGTCGGGGAGTGTTGGAAACGGCCCTTTTTGCAGGGTTATCCCCAAACTTTTTGCTTCTTCCTCCTTTATTTTTTCTGACCCGTGGTTGTTGGCAATAGGGCTCTGGGCACTTTACCACTGCTGATCAGTGCTAAAGTGCATATGCTCTCTGTATAAATTGTTATATTGATTGGTTATCCATGATTGGTATATTTGTTTCACCTGTTAGCCCCTAGTAAAGTGCACTGAGTGTGCCAGGGCTGGTGATTCAAATGCTACTAGTGGGCTGCAGCACTGATTGTGCCACCCACAGGAGTAGCGCTAAAATGATGTCTTAGGCCTGCTTGCAGTGCCTATGTGCAGTCCAGGACTGCCATGTCGACCTGGCCAGTGCACCCACTGACCAGGCCTTATCCTTCCCTTTCTGTACATGTCAGGCATCCCTATGGTGGCCCTAGGTACCCCCCTGGGCTGGGTGCAGTGTACCTGAAAGGTAGGGCATGTACTGAGGTGTGTAACATGCCCTGGTAGTGAATTACAGCCATTTTCGTTTTTTAACTGCTGAGAGGCTATCTTGCCCATAGGATAGAATGGGGAAGGCTGTTTACATGCCTATCTTCCCATAAGGGCAAGATAGAAAATCCAAGTTTGGTATCTCTGTGTTCAGAATTTAATTATACATCTTTTTAGCAAGATGGTTTTTAAATTCACTGTGTGAGAATAGCACTTTTTAGAAAGTAGCTATTCTCCTGTTTAACCTTCCTGTGTGCCTGTGTGCTGGTTGGCTGACTGGTGTCATGTGATGGGCTAGGTGGCTCCAGGAGCCTGGATGGTCAGCAGCAGGGTGAATAGGGAGATCTGCTTTAGATGAGTGGGAGGAGTAGTCCCTGGGTTTGAATAGGGCTGCCCCTGACAAACACAATGCTGGCTCCACCCCCTGCTGGCCAGGCTGAGGACTCTGCCTCTGCTGGCACAAAGAAGGCTCCACCTCCTGCTGAGCGTCTAACGACCCTGCCCCTCACTCTGAAAGGAACCAGGTGCTCCAGAGCAGAGCACACCCAGGAACCGGTTTGAGCAGGGGAATCCCCCCACTGGAACAAAGAGAGACAAAGGCTTGGAGGGGTATAAGAAGAGGACCCCAGACACCTAAACTTTAGATCACTTTGGAACTAAGAAGAAACCTCCGCCAAGGAGAAAGCTGAAAAGAATTGAAGAGGAGAAGACTGCCTGCTTGCTGTTTTGCTTTGCTGCCAAGGAGAGGGGAAGGACTTTGCTGTGTCCCCTTCTTTTGATTCTGATCTCCAAGGGCCTGAGAAGAGCTGGCTCCCTGTTAAGAAGTCCCAGGAACAAAAGGACTTCACCACCAGCTCCCCTGGAACTCTGCTGAGAGAGTTCTGACCTGCCTTGGAGTGCTTGCCCAGTCTTGGGGCCTCAGGAGGTCGTTTTGCTGTGTTTGGGAGCTGGGAAGCAGAAGCGTGAACAAGAGTGACTGGTACCCAACGCATCATCCGATTGCGTGTCGCAAGAACGAGAGTGCGAGGAAAATTTCATCGCGGCACCATCGCAACACGCAGGGTCCCTGCATCGCCTTGTGCGTCGAGCATCGTCCCGAAGTGTGAAGATTCCTGCCATTGCGAGGGTTGTCGCAGAACCAGTTTGCGAGCCGCACCGCTGCCGGTGCGTGAAAAGTCTCCAGTCATCGGGTGCGTCGACGCAGAGTCCCGTTCCGTGGCGCATCGAGAGTTGCGGCACCGGAAGGCAACGCTGCGCCACGCATCACACCACGTCGAAGAGTGTCGCATCGAACCTGTGCGTGAAGCTTCCCCCTAAGAAACCTACGCAACGAAGGCCAAAGTCATCGCATCCTCCCCTTACAGATCGGAGCCGGCGCATCCACCTCTGCTGCATGAAGCAGGGCTGCTGCAAAGCCTCCCCAGGATCTCAGGAGTATCGCATCGCCTTTGCAAGCTTCCTTGTTATAGCTTTTGGGAACCTTATCGCAACTACAGGTACTGTTGGGCACGAAAGTGTCGCATTTTGTGCATTGAGAGTCGCATTGTGCAAGACACTGACTTTTACATCCTGGAGTACTTTCTGCAAACTCTTGAACTATCTTTAAAGTAACCTTTTTGAATTATATGTTGGTTTGTCTGTAGTATTTGGTCTTGTGAAGTTTTTAGTAAAGATACCTTATTTTTCTAAAACTGGTGTGGAGTAAATCTGTGGTGTTTTCACTGTGTTACTGTGAGTGTTGGTACAAATACTTTACACATTGCCTTTGATAGCCTAGACTGCTCAGGCCAAGCTACCTAGAGGGTGAGCAGGGGTTATCTTAACAGTGTATCCCCCTTTCCCTGACTAGAAGCAAGGGTCCCTACTTGGACAGTGGTACCTACCCTGCCAACTAGAGACCCCCAGATCTAACATTGGTGGTCAGCGGTGAGGATTGAACTTGTATTTGTACTTGACCCACAGTAATTGGTGTACATCACTAGTTTAAGTGCAGACCAATAGACAACCACATACTATATTTTTTATTCTATTTTTGAGTAACTCTTCAAGAGCATCATGTCTCAGGTGGCAACAAGTGAGAGGGCAGGATTGGAGTTTTCCATTGAGGATTTGTATTCGTACAAAGTAGAAGAGCTCAAGCAAATCTGCAAAGACCTTGGTTGCCCGGTGAAAAGCGGATCTAGAAAGGGTGCGCTACAAAGATTCTTGAAGGCCTGTTGGGAGGCCCAAGAGGAAGATGATGCAGATGAAGAGAATGGTTTTATTCCCCAAGATCTGCCCGTGGGCAGAACAGTCTCAAGGGCTGGCAGCTCCCATTCCAGTAGGGGGCTCACTCCAGAGGAGTTGGAGGAGAATCAAATGGTGAGAGACCATGAAATGGAAAAAATGAAAATGGAAATGGCAAAGGAGGAGAGCAAGAAGATGTATGCCTTGGAAGAATTGAAATTGACCTTGGCACATGAATTAAGAATGAGGGAGCTTGATTTGGAGCTCGAGAGGCTTGAGGCCATGAGTGTCTCAGCTGAAGAAGAATGGTTAGCTCAAGAAGTGAGCTTTGCTGAGTTGGAGGTGGAGTCCAGCTCAGATGGTGGCAGCAAGATTGTAATATCCAGTGCTGAGGGAGAGGTACAAACACCCAGAGATGTGGCGCCTAACTTGAGGGAGGGGGTTGACATACACCAGGGGGTTCAGGTTTATGATGTAGTTCCAGTGGAGTGCAGTGTCCCTGAAGTGGATTGGGGAACTGGCCCAGGGGACCATATTCCTAGTGGTGGGAGGGACACTCTACTGACCCTAGATGAGAGGTACAGGGAGAGGGGTTCCCCCATGGTAGAAACCTTGGTGTGTGAGTGTGAAGACCGCCCAGAAGAGTGTGAGTTGTGTGACAGAGACAGTCAGGTACTGTCTTGCCAATCTCAGGAGAATGGTGTGGGGTACTTGTGTGAGGCACTGGAGGGTGAGGCAAACGGTAGCTTGGTTAACAACTGTGGGGGGCTGTGTGATTCATTTGTTGGAGAGCATATTTTAAGTCCCTGTTTTCCAGAGCTATGCCAACACCCGGTGGAGTGTGAGTTCTCTGCTTCCAGAGAGCTTGCGTTGGAGGCAGACCTTTGGTTGGATGCCAAAAGGTCTGGAGAGGCATTGGGGAGTGATCCCAAAAGGAGTGGCCCAGATATCTTCCAGACCTGTGAGGTGGAAGAGGTTCAGTGTAGCCCGGTTAGGTCCCAGTGTAGTGGGAGGGGTGTAGGGGCTCACGTCCTGTCTCAGTGGAGAAGGGGTGAGCGTGGGACTGTAGGTCCCAAGGTGCCCGAAACCCAGTCTCAGGGCCTGGAGGGTTCCTTAAGGGAACACCAGGTTGGGGGCCTAGACAGTGCTAGTAGGCCATTTGAGGAGGATCTCCTAGTGTCAGGAGAACCTGGAGCCTCTGTAAACAGAGCTCCAGTGGTTCTGGTGTCTGGCGGTACCGCTCCAGTTGGGAGGGTGCAGAAGTCCAGACTGAGGGGTGAGAGGGGATGTGTTCCCCAGTGGGAGAACCAGTGGGTCAGGGACCAGCCAGAAGGGCGGAGTCCCCATAGGAGTGACCATGGTGACACCACTTCTGTCCTGGGGGATCTTCGCGCACTGTCAGGTGGACAGGGGCCGGGAGATCTGCGCCAGGCAGACTGTCACGAGACACATGAGTCATGTGTCACCCTCGGGGAGATACTGTGTGAGTCCCCAGAAGTCCTGGCATGCCAGGCAGGTGTGCAACCGCAGGGTTTAGTCCCTGGGTTGGGAGGCCAGGTTCAGGATCTGCCTGACCTGGGGGGAAAGACATCTGTAAGCTGTGTCCTGACCGGTTTGGCTTCCAGGGGTACCACTCCAGTGGGGAGGGTGCAGCTCTCTGGAAGGGGGTGCAGAGGGAGAGAGTCCTCGCCTCTGACCCCGGTGCAACCTGAGGGTTTAGACCCTAGGTTGGGAGACCAGTTGCTGGAGAGAGGTCCTGAACTGGAGGGAGGGACATCTGTAAGCAGTGTCTCTACCAGTTTGTCTTTGAGGTGTGCCACTCCGAGTAGGAGGGTGCAGAATTCTGGAAGGGGGTGCAGAGGGAGGGAGTCCTCGCCTCTGACCCCGGTTCACCAAGAGGGTGTAGACCCTAGGTTGGAGGGCCAGGTCCGGGGTGTCCCCCCTGACCTGGGATCCCAGTTGCAGGATAGAACCCCTGAACTGGTGGGCGAATGGTGCGGGACACCTGCCACAGGTGCCCTGACTATTCTAGAAGGGGGTACCGCTCCAGGTGGGAGGGTACAGAGCCCCAAGGAAGAGGAGGACTGGGTATGGAAAAGCCTACCCCAGCCTCCTGTCCAGCCACCGGATACAGGCCCGGGGCTGGTCGGTCAGTGCCAGGTTGTCAGACCCGACCTGACAGGGAAGGGAGTGGACAAAGGGTGCCAAGCACCTGGGGCTACTGCCCCCCACCCTCTGACGCCACAGGGGTTTGAGGGTCCTGAGAGGCATAAGGCCTGGGTCTCATCCCTGACCACTGTCACTGGTCACTGCGGCTTGCTGTCTGTCTGTTGGGACACACCTGTGAGCAAGTTAAGGCTAGGTGCTGCACAGGTGGTGTCCACAGGTGAGGAGAAGGGTTCCACATGGGTTGGCGTGGTGGACCCTGAGAGTATGGATGGAGAGATCCAACCGGGTTCAGGAAGGCATAGAACAGGAATAGTGCCCTGCTGGTTGGGCCAGTTTCCGTGTTCTATCGCCCTAAGCAGGCAATCCCATCGAGGTATCGCTTGGTCTACCCTGGCTTTAGGCTGGAAGGGGGTTGTGTTGGAAACGGCCCTTTTTGCAGGGTTATCCCCAAACTTTTTGCTTCTTCCTCCTTTATTTTTTCTGACCAGTGGTTGTTGGCAATAGGGCTCTGGGCACTTTACCACTGCTGATCAGTGCTAAAGTGCATATGCTCTCTGTATAAATTGTTATATTGATTGGTTATCCATGATTGGTATATTTGTTTCACCTGTTAGCCCCTAGTAAAGTGCACTGAGTGTGCCAGGGCTGGTGATTCAAATGCTACTAGTGGGCTGCAGCACTGATTGTGCCACCCACAGGAGTAGCGCTAAAATGATGTCTTAGGCCTGCTTGCAGTGCCTATGTGCAGTCCAGGACTGCCATGTCGACCTGGCCAGTGCACCCACTGACCAGGCCTTATCCTTCCCTTTCTGTACATGTCAGGCATCCCTATGGTGGCCCTAGGTACCCCCCTGGGCTGGGTGCAGTGTACCTGAAAGGTAGGGCATGTACTGAGGTGTGTAACATGCCCTGGTAGTGAATTACAGCCATTTTCGTTTTTTAACTGCTGAGAGGCTATCTTGCCCATAGGATAGAATGGGGAAGGCTGTTTACATGCCTATCTTCCCATAAGGGCAAGATAGAAAATCCAAGTTTGGTATCTCTGTGTTCAGAATTTAATTATACATCTTTTTAGCAAGATGGTTTTTAAATTCACTGTGTGAGAATTGCACTTTTTAGAAAGTAGCTATTCTCCTGTTTAACCTTCCTGTGTGCCTGTGTGCTGGTTGGCTGACTGGTGTCATGTGATGGGCTAGGTGGCTCCAGGAGCCTGGATGGTCAGCAGCAGGGTGAATAGGGAGATCTGCTTTAGATGAGTGGGAGGAGTAGTCCCTGGGTTTGAATAGGGCTGCCCCTGACAAACACAATGCTGGCTCCACCCCCTGCTGGCCAGGCTGAGGACTCTGCCTCTGCTGGCACAAAGAAGGCTCCACCTCCTGCTGAGCGTCTAACGACCCTGCCCCTCACTCTGAAAGGAACCAGGTGCTCCAGAGCAGAGCACACCCAGGAACCGGTTTGAGCAGGGGAATCCCCCCACTGGAACAAAGAGAGACAAAGGCTTGGAGGGGTATAAGAAGAGGACCCCAGACACCTAAACTTTAGATCACTTTGGAACTAAGAAGAAACCTCTGCCAAGGAGAAAGCTGAAAAGAATTGAAGAGGAGAAGACTGCCTGCTTGCTGTTTTGCTTTGCTGCCAAGGAGAGGGGAAGGACTTTGCTGTGTCCCCTTCTTTTGATTCTGATCTCCAAGGGCCTGAGAAGAGCTGGCTCCCTGTTAAGAAGTCCCAGGAACAAAAGGACTTCACCACCAGCTCCCCTGGAACTCTGCTGAGAGAGTTCTGACCTGCCTTGGAGTGCTTGCCCAGTCTTGGGGCCTCAGGAGGTCGTTTTGCTGTGTTTGGGAGCTGGGAAGCAGAAGCGTGAACAAGAGTGACTGGTACCCAACGCATCATCCGATTGCGTGTCGCAAGAACGAGAGTGCGAGGAAAATTTCATCGCGGCACCATCGCAACACGCAGGGTCCCTGCATCGCCTTGTGCGTCGAGCATCGTCCCGAAGTGTGAAGATTCCTGCCATTGCGAGGGTTGTCGCAGAACCAGTTTGCGAGCCACACCGCTGCCGGTGCGTGAAAAGTCTCCAGTCATCGGGTGCGTCGACGCAGAGTCCCGTTCCGTGGCGCATCGAGAGTTGCGGCACCGGAAGGCAACGCTGCGCCACGCATCACACCACGTCGAAGAGTGTCGCATCGAACCTGTGTGTGAAGCTTCCCCCTAAGAAACCTACGCAACGAAGGCCAAAGTCATCGCATCCTCCCCTTACAGATCGGAGCCGGCGCATCCACCTCTGCTGCATGAAGCAGGGCTGCTGCAAAGCCTCCCCAGGATCTCAGGAGTATCGCATCGCCTTTGCAAGCTTCCTTGTTATAGCTTTTGGGAACCTTATCGCAACTACAGGTACTGTTGGGCACGAAAGTGTCGCATTTTGTGCATTGAGAGTCGCATTGTGCAAGACACTGACTTTTACATCCTGGAGTACTTTCTGCAAACTCTTGAACTATCTTTAAAGTAACCTTTTTGAATTATATGTTGGTTTGTCTGTAGTATTTGGTCTTGTGAAGTTTTTAGTAAAGATACCTTATTTTTCTAAAACTGGTGTGGAGTAAATCTGTGGTGTTTTCACTGTGTTACTGTGAGTGTTGGTACAAATACTTTACACATTGCCTTTGATAGCCTAGACTGCTCAGGCCAAGCTACCTAGAGGGTGAGCAGGGGTTATCTTAACAGTGTATCCCCCTTTCCCTGACTAGAAGCAAGGGTCCCTACTTGGACAGTGGTACCTACCCTGCCAACTAGAGACCCCCAGATCTAACAGGGAGGTAATCAGCAAGGAATACAGCCCCCGCTCTATGTCTGCGCGGAAGCCACAGTTCCCACCATATATTTTGACCGGCCACTGTTTGATCCATAAAATTCCAGTGTTTGCTGGAAAGAGGTCGGTTCCATTCTACAATGTAGCGGAGGCACGCTGCCTGGTAGTAAGCACCCACCAATGGAAAGCCCAACCCTCCCTGCAACTTTGGGGAGGATGCAAGTGCCAGCGCGAGACATGGCTTCTTATTATCCCATAAAAACCTATTTAGAAGTCCCCTGTAGTTTTCGAAGCACCCCTGGCGGAGGACTCAAGGGGAGCATTTGGAAGATGTACAAGACGCGAGGAAGCACCGTCATCTTGACTGCCGCCATCCGTCCGTACCACGACAAGTTGACTTTGAACCCCGCCACCTTCCCAAAGGCAGTAAACTCCTTGGTCAGATACCGGAGCGTTGACCGGGGCTGTGTAAGCGAAAGAATGACATAATCGGCATACATGGTGATTTTGTGCATATCAGCCCCGAATTTAAGGCCCACAATGTCAGGGTTTAACCGAATACGCTGGGCAAAAGGCTCCATATAGAGCGCAAACAAGAGTGGGGATAGGGGACAGCCTTGCCTCGTGCACCGGGCAATGGGGAAAAGCGCCGACTTACAGCCATTGACCCTCACCGCCGCTGTGGGGGAGGCATATATGCAACTGACCCATTGAATAAAGTTATCCCCAAACCTGAAGACGCGCAATACCGCAAATAAGTACTCCCAATTAACGCGGTCAAATGTCTTCTCCACGTCAATCGAGAGCAGGAAGGCCTGCGTGCGCGATCGGTTTCGCATCAATATTAAGAGCGAAATTGGCCTGTACGACCCACACTCCGCAGGATCCTTTCCAGGTTTGAGAATTACAGAGACCGCCGCCTCAGACATGGAGGGCGTCACCGCCCCAGAGTTTAGGAAGGAGTTAAAAAGCCTCGTTAAAAGGGGAGTCAGCTCCATACAAAACATTTTATAAAACAAAGCCGTGAAGCCATCCGGGCCTGGGGACTTAGCAGCTTTTAAGTACGTGATCGCCGAGACAACCTCTTCGACGTGGATGGGGGAGTCAAGCTTGGCTGCCGATGATGCAATTAAAGGAGTGATATCGCAAGCCTGCAAGTAGTCCTTTGGGTCCTGCATGGGAGCATCATCTTTCGCATAAAGGCGCTGATAAAACCCACGAAAGGTCTCGACAATAAGGTTATCTGCGGTATGCTCAACCGCATTCTGGTCACGTATAGAGTGAATTGCAGACATCTGCGTTTGCACCCGCAGCCTATGATCATGCATCCTCCCACACCTATCCCCGCTAAGGTAGAATTTGTGACGCAGACCCTGGAGAGCATGCTCAGCCCTATCCAGATCCAAATGCTTTAGCATGCACCGCCGCTTCTCTAACTCTCTTCACACCATCGGCGCACCGGTCCGCTTATGGACTGCCTCCAATTCTCCCACTTCCCGCTCTAACTCCGCGCGTTTCTCTTTGCGCAGCTTCGCATAAGACGCAGCAATCGCAATGAATTCACCCCGCGCTACTAGTTTCAAAGCTTCCCACACCGATGCTAAGGGCGTACCCTCCTGCTCATTCTCAGAGAGGTAGTGCACAATAGTATCCCGGACGCGCTTAGTGACTTCCTCAGAGTGAAGAAGGGAATCGCGAAGAAGCCAGCTTGGAGGTGTTGACCGCACGCATTGCGCAGGGAGGAGGACCGAAATAAGAGCATGATCTGAAAGAGAGCGGGGAGTAATATCCACCGCGTGCAAAAGTGGGAGTAAAGACGAAGAGGCTAAAAAGTGGTCAAGGCACGCATATGTTTTGTGTGCCGCTGAGAAGTAAGTGTAGTCACGCATCTTAGGATGCTGAACTCGCCACACATCACACAGCCCGCAGTCAGACAACCACTGCTTCCCAGACTGCGACAGCGCTCCAGCCTGAGTAGACCTCTGTTCTGACCTATCTAATACCATTACCACATTGAGATCCCCTCCAATCAAGAGTGCCGAATCGGAGGAGGCAAGCACCTCAGACAAGGCCAGACGCAAAAATGGCTCCTGACGCTCATTCGGGGCATATAACGACCCAACTGTCAAACAAGCATCCCCCATTGTATCCTGACAGCCAACAGCCGCCCCCTTATGTTTGCCACCGTGGAAACAACTTTACATTGCGATTTTGAACTAAAAAGAATCGCCACCCCGCTTTTCTTAGACGGTCCCAAAGACCAGTACTGTTGCAGGAACCGTCTATCCCTCATGTGTTTAGTATCCATAGCTAGCAGGTGGGTTTCCTGGAGTAAACAGACATCGCCCCCAGCATTCTCTAAGAGGGAGAGGATTGCAGCTCGTTTTACAGGATTATTCAGCCCCCGAACATTTAAACTAATAATTTTCAGTTCCTTACCCATCACAGTAACAGGAAAGCGTAGGGCTAGTTATCCACTCTAGACCGCCCACCCCAGAGGTAGCGAGGACCAGCTGACTCAAACCAGTCATCTGCCGTGGTAACCCGTGAACTGATGCGGAGCCCCAAATTAAAACCCAAGAACACCCTGTACAACACCCAAATAAATCCCCTGCAAAATACAAAACAGTGAGCAAGGCAGAAAACATGACAAAAGTTTGTCACAAAGTTCAGTGTCCGGGGAAACGTTGCACAGGCCCAGACCGCAACAGGTTGTCTGCAGTTGTCAACTCGATGACCCAGTCGTGGGGGAAATCACCCACAGATAAAACATCTCCTCTCTCCGGCGCCAGATAAAGCACCCAAGTGGTCGCCATAGTGAATGACTCAAGGTGTCGCTGGATTATCCGTGGCTTGCGATACGGAGGAAAGCACTGCCTCCAGCTCCAGCCTGCTAGCAGGCATGTCAGGGGCGGGGCTCACTCACGCCGCCCCCACTCGCCGCCAGCCCAAGGAGCGACGGCGCCTACGAGGAGGCGACCCCTTAGCTCCCGTCCCATCGGCAGGCTTCTCAATGTGCAATAAGTCGTACGCGTCCTCCAAAGAACGGAGCTGGTGCAATGTGCCTTTGTACTTGAAGATGAGACGAAACGGGTGGCCCCAGGAGTAGGGGATTTGTTGATCGCGAAGGTGGTTAGTAATGGGCTTAAAGTCTCTGCGCTTGCTCAGAGTGGAGGCGGCCAAATCCTGGAAAAGCATGGGTTGGTGACCACAGAACTGCACCGGATTCAAATCCCACACTCTACGCAGGATACGCTCCTTCAATTGAAAGTCATGAACACAAACAAGGATATCAGGAGGGGGAGCTTTGGCACCACGTGGCAGGCCCACCCGATGAACCCGGTCCATCTGAATCTCCGTTAACTCCTCATCCCCGAGAATCTGTAGAAACAAAGCACTGACGTAAGCCCGCAGGTCGTCGCCCTCACCCTTCCAAGGAACCGCATGAATCCGAATGTTGTTACGTCTGGAGCGGTTCTCCAAATCTTCCACGTGCGCCTGGAGCTCCACGTTCTGGTCCCTCAGATGCAACATTTCCTGCTGAAGCTGATGGAGATCGTCCTCCCTGCTGAGATCGTGCTCCTCCAGCGTCGCCACCCACTCCCCAATGCCATCGACGTCATGCAGCACCTCGCGCAAGTCAGCAGAGAGTTGCGACCGAAGGTCCTGGATGTCCTCCTTCATAGCAGAGAAGAGTTCAAGCATAAAGGCCTTAGTCGCTGGCGTGCCCTCCTCATCCACCGACGGAGCCCCGACTGCAGGTTGCAAGGCCAACAAACCTGCTGTCTTCTGCATAAGGTCTTTCAGAGATTTCTCCCTCCTCCCTCTGGACATCGACATCTCGGCTCCGGCGTGCTTCTCGACCCCCACAGCTGCTACCAAACCGGTGCAAAACGCCTGACCTCCCAACGGTATCTGGACCGGACAGTCAGGACAGAGCACGCAGGCCAATACTCCGCTGGGACAACGATAGAACCGCACCAGCCGCTCCGCCGTCGCGCCCCTGCAGCTGTATATCTGCCTACAAATCAAGTGAGTCTCACCGCCGACTCCATCCGCAACCCGCAGGGCAGCCAAGTCCAGGGCACACGAAGATTAATAGGCCCAGGAAGAGCCAAGCACGGCCACCTCCCTCCGGCTCACAGACGAGACCAGCACCGGTAGGACACCAGGACACAGCATACCCAACAACACTCCTCCGTAGCCTGCCACACAGGCGCTTGTTCGGAGTAGAGACTCTGCCTGCAGACTCCACCAGACGTCGACACGCAATCTGTCAGGGCAGCACCAGCCACGCAGGTATCCTCAGACTCCCCAGCTACTGCACGATGGACGGAGCAGCCAGGCCTCAGCAAGAAAGGCCCTGCAGCCACTGCCAGGTAGGCCCAACCTCCAGACCACAGCACGGGCCTCTACTTGCCTCCCCTCCCTCATTGGCCCAGCGCTGAGGTCAGCCACTCCACTGCAGTCACTCGCCAGACTTGCCCCACCAGCACACACAGCTGGGCCGTGCGTCGCTCCACACAGGTGCGGTCTTCCCTGCTAAGCGTAGCTCCGTCCGCTGATCCGCGGACCGACGCCCTCCAGTGCCGGCAGCGCGCCCCGCACCCGGCCGATCCTCCTCACCTTGTGCCTCTCAGGGCAACCGCCGTCACCCGCAGACCCCTCTCCAGCTTCAGGGCCCAAGTAGGATGCACAGCCTCGGCACTCCCCAAGCTCCGTCAGAGGTCCGGAGCATCGGCCGCCATCTTCCGCAGCCCCGACCAGGCCGTTACTGATGCACTCGAAATGACGCCTGCCACAAAGCACTCTCAGGCGCCGCCGTGCCAAGCTCTCTCCGAGTCCGCTGCCACACTAGGAAGGCTCCAAACAGCGGTATGGGTGCTCCGCTGCCACGTACCTCGGACGCCAGGCTCACTGCTCACCTCCCACCGGCCCGCAGCAATGCCGGGCTGGGAGGGATGCACTGCACGGGAGCAGTCACCAGCACCGAGGACCGGAAAGGGAGCCGCCACCAGCTCTGGAACAGCTACAATCCAGCAAGGCACCCTCCGGTGAGCATGGATGGGTGCCAGAAGGGGAGATACTGCAATGCTGAGAAACGGCGGCACCGGAGGGATTGAGACTCACATCCTTTCTCGCCGCCATCTTCTCCACGCCCCCATGAAGATTTTTTAAGTGATGATTACACACAAATGTCAATTTAAAAAAAAGTGTTACCCGACAAGATGACATGAAAATAATAGTACAATCTTGTTTTTTCAAAAATTGCAAAAGAAAAGTGAAATAAATCACACGGGCTTTGGAATTAAATTCTAAGGTCTGGTCCATTAATTAATTTGTTACAAAGGATCTACCTGTACATCCTGTATGTTGAAAACTACTATAGTGGTCAAGTCCAGGTAGTATGAAGGACCCAAGCCTACTTGCTTGAAACGTTCTGAAAGTGGCATTTCCAGAATTGTGACTTCAAATCCTACTTTAATGTTAAATTACACTTCCTAAGACACCAAACATGACATTTCTACCTGCTCCAAAGCAAATATTATCACTGATCACATCCATTCAGGGACCCCAACGGACCCATGTGCCTACTATATCTACAACCTGGGAGCATCACCAATCAGCACCACCCTGACCCACAACATCAACACCCCCATCATGTCCGTCACTTCTCCAGATGAATGGAAACTTGCAGAAATCAACACCTTCCTCAAGAAGCTTAGAGCCGACCAGAATCAACTGAGCAACTTTTAACCCTTGGAGTCACTTCAACCTAGGATGAAGGTTGAAAGTTCAATCTTCCTTCTCAGCAGACAGGGCATGCCTAAAGCAGCTGTGCATTAGGGTGCCCTTTTTGTGTAGTATCCACAGGTCCAGGCATGTACTGAAGAGTGTGTCTCATTTGATGTGGGAGAAACTTCAGGAGGCTTCTCCTGACAAAAGTGTCTGGAATTCCCTGTCTCCCTGACCTGTTCAAAGTGTGTTTGCAGGCACAGTAGGCTAGTATGATGTGTGAGAGCAAGGCACAGACTGTTAAAGTGAGAGTGGGGCTGTGCACAGTTTTCCCCTCAATCCTGCCTGTGATGGCCCATAGTACCAGCATGTCTCTGTAAGATTGTGATGCATCACACCATCAAGTGCAGCCTACCACGGCATTGAGCTGCACGTGAAAACCTGTCATCTGTGATGGTTTTACAACTACTCTGTGGTTGGTTTTATGCATGGATATCTGGTTGCTGCAATAAACTGCTGGTTTGAGCAGAAGTCTTTTATATCAAATTGTGGTTTGTTTTTAATACTCCACCACTGCCAACGCTGTGCCAAGTGAATTGCCTAGTTTTTCTACAGATTAAAAATGTTTTGCTCATTGATTGTATATATTGTCAAATAAAATGGGCAATAAAATAATATTTTGTTGTGAGGTGAGATGTTTTGTCTTTAGTTGTGGTTTGTTTCATTTCCTGTGCACTAGCCAGTGTTTGGAGATTATTTTCTACATCATACTGTTGACTTTGTGTCACCATATGCCCAGCTCTTTTTGCATCACTTCCTTTTATTTTATTTTATTTTACACTTCCTCTTTATTTCAGACAGGGCATTTAGGAGTAGTAAAGTTAGGATTTTGTCTCAGTGAAACTTAAGTTTTGGTCTTAAGTTAAGCTTAAGACCAAAACTTAGGTATAACCGAGACAAATCCTAACTTTACTACTCCTAATGCCCTTTGTGAATACAGAAAGTCGTAAAGTTAGGATTTTGACTCAGGTTACTTTTGTGATTCGGGCCCAGAATGTCTAGGAGGGCGCTGAAAAATGTGAGCAGATCCTGACAGGTCCATTTGATACCACTAAGTCAGAAAAAAGGAGTGTCAGTGCTTTCCTTTGTTCTGCTAACTGTCCCTGTCCTCCTCTCAGATGACTAGTCCCTGTTGCATGACTAGTTTTGACCAAACACATGATTACCTGCATCAGAGGCTAAGCCACTGTCCTCTGAGTTTAATATCTATAGTACTCAGGCACGGATACATATTGAGCATCTGAGTAGAACTAAGAGATCAACTGGTTCTAAACTAGTTTTCTCACAGGCAATGCAAGAATATTTTTAAGATACTTTTAAATTGTACATATAAAAATCTACTTTCGCACTGAATTAGGTATGTTAAACTAGGCAAAAGGTGCCTTTGAATTATTTCTCTAGTATTGATCTAGGCCTAGATAGTGAAATCATATTTTCGATAATGTTCACTATGAGGGCATACTATTCCTAATATGCCCAATGGTACATTTTTCTATATTAAGTACCCAGCCATATAAGCGTGCAAAGCACAATTTAATCATGACTTATTTAATCTATTACAATACATTTTGTGCCATGTGTCACTACAGTACTTTTAAACTTCAGCCCAGCCACAGCGGAATGGTGCTCCCTGAGCCATTACACACCACAGCCCACATATGACAAAGCCATTAGTGCAATTTCTGCACAAAATAACAATGGCCTCACTTGATAGTTAAATACGACAATTTTATTCAACCAGTTTTACAGTACCAGTTTAGTGCAGAGCCCACTCATTGTGGCCCTGGTATGTAGTGTAACATTGCACAGAATCCAAACACCAGCACAAATAGGGTAAAACGTGCTAAAAATCTGGAATGACCTCACAGAAAAGAGGACTTTCGTACACCCAACCGCTCACCCTAAACCTTCACATGCTTATCTTGTCCCGTGCCCCCACTCACAATAAGTATTCCCACTAATATGCACCCACATACTGACATTAACCAATCATTTATATTCAATAACAAATCTACCCACATTTATTGACCCACAGTCACCCACTGAATGGCTTCCCCTTACATCTACAGAGCCCCCGTACCAGCACACATAAAAGCATACCCTTCAATTATGACTACAAATAAAACGCCAACATTATTTGGTTTATCGATGCATGCATTTGATGACACTTTCACATTTATAAATACCCTTGTTGAGCTCTTGTGTATATAGAGAACCTGTTTTAAGTCTGCATCTTGACAATTTAAATTCAGAGGAGGTATCTCTTCCTTTAAATTGCATGAAGCTGGCTGTCCTTAGATCAAAAATGTATGTTTAAGTTTACCAGATTTCAGGGTGAGTTTATAAAGGAGAGCTGCTGCAGCTTCAATGAAAACCTGAGAATATGTTTGAATCAGAAACATTTAGAATATAGGGAATGTGTGTGTCCAGTGGCCATTTTTCTGACTTTGAAATCTAGATACCTTCGGGGCTTATTTACAAGCCCCTTGCACCGCTGGTGCGTCACTTTTAATATGGGAAAAAGAGACACAGTGGCGGCGCAAAGGGTTTGTAAATAAGCCCCCTAGTACTTGGCCAAGGAATCTCAAAGTTTTTAACAACTAACTATGTTAAGTATCTATGTTTAATGTATGATATTGCATTGATGTGTTTGTCTAGCATGTCATACCACTAAGAGTGGACCCACCGTGCTTAACGGTCTGATTGAATAAGTGACTACCCAAGGTCTCATGCATGATGGCAGCTTGTGTGTTTGCAGCCTAGTGCATTGAATGGTAGGCCTCGTGCTTGAAGTTTTGACTTGTGTTCCAATTGCACTGTGGTTGTCTTGTAGCAGCCCTTCTGCCTGCTGGTGAGGTGGCAGAGAGTTGGATGTGTGGCAGGGAGGGAGATGTGGGCTTATTGTTTGCATATACATTCATTTCCGTCTTGTAACCTGAGCTTGAAGGGGAAGATGCAAGAGAACCCTCCGGTGTGTATTGCTCGCTTAAATACTAGATGGTTCTTATCTCACTGTCATTGTGCAGAGAGGTCTCTGATTGGGGCCACAGTTTCTGATATCTGAGCTGCTCCAGCAACAAAAGCAGTCTTTATAAAGCACCCACAGTTCTTTCGAGCTCGAGATCTATGGCTTCAGCAAACACCTTAAATGAAAAAGACATGTGTCTGGTTATTAACATATATGCATATATGCAGTTACTTATGCCTCCCCGCTATGACTAAACAACTAATAAGACAATGACCCCTGTGCACTAGCCATGCCTACGACGAACGCTTCTTTATTTCATTAAAAGAGAAGCCCCCCATATTCCAATGTCCCCAAGTTGCACCCACCAGACGTGTATGAACGCCTGCCTGCCACACAGTAGGGCACAATTACATGCACCTTTTTCCAATTATTGCTGTGCCTCCGCTTTCTTTTCTTTGCATGTGCTTTTTTTCCTGGCGCACCTGTAGAGGTTCCATTATCTGAAGTGTCCCCTCCCATCCCCAAACTCGCAGCATCTCTTGCTTATCAGAGGATGGTGCGGGGCACTTTCTGATGTCCCTGTCTCTGCAGCCCTCTGGTTTGCAGTCTTTGATTCCATTCATTTTTCCTTCATGAAATCTGACCCTTTTGTTAGTTCTCTGGCTTCGCCAGTCACTATTCTTTCTCAATCTTTCATCTTTTTTTCCCTTTAAATTGTAATTCAAATGACTGTTTCATTTAGCCTCCGCCTCTCAAGAGGGACTGCTCACAGCTGTCAACAAATGAACAAAAGCCTTTTCAGGGTAAATAGCAGGGCGAGGAGAGCACACTGCACACTGCAAGGAAGCAGACATCGCTTCAGAATTCTGGGTCCTCGCACACTGGACAAGAATGAAACGTACAATACTCCTTACAGTGCTCGGCTAGAGATGCTATTTTAATTACTAATGAAACAATTACTTTCACAGACACCTCAAATATCACATTATTGGTCAGCCATTCAAATGGCCCCTTCTTGACAGACATACTTAAATAATATATTGCTTCCCATGATCAAGGAAGCAGTATCAGCAGAAATGTGCGTTTGCAGAATTGGTGCACATTGCCATCACATCCCCAAAGGTGAACAGCAGCTTCGAAAAACACCTACATTTAGGGATCGTGCAAACCATGCGCCCGATTCGCAAAGGTAAACTTAGACGTCTGCTCCAAGTTTAGACCAAACAGTTTACCTTTGAGAATCGAGCCCCTGTCTTAAAATGCTGCATTCCTGCAGTATAACAGTGTCATTTCAGTGGTTTATTTTTCACACATGGCAAGCGAAAATAGTTCTTAAAATTCCCCTATTGCCGTCTTCCTCAAATGGGAGCGCCCACTGTGAGCCCCACTAACAGCCACAGCTAGGACAATCCACTACAGCGACCTCGGAGGGCATCACAAACTGACAGGAATATTACAAGCAAACCAAGCAGTACACGCAATCTTAACAAAAACAAATAACACTGAAGTATGTATTCATAAAATCTAAAAACCCTAAGCAGCACACCTGCTCGCATTACATTGTCAATTCAGTCTCCTTTTAAAAGAGAGTCATAAAGTGGTTTACTCCAACAGTGCTGATCAGTCCTGCCCTCCATTGGCCTAGACATCTTCATTGAAGGATGCTACCGCCCTGACATCAGCTTCCTTTGCATAAACAGAGGACAACAGTTTCTAAAATGTGAAGCAATGTCGCACAGCAACCAATGTTGCTGGCCTGTGTTGCATCAAAGGGAGAGTGGAATCAGTACCATACCAACTATGATGTGGTGTTTTTTCTCCACCCCAGCTCTGGCGTACTTTGGGGCATATCAACAACAACCGGCGATAATTATCTCTAAGCGCACTTAGCGCTACGATAATTATCGCCGGCTAGCGTGAATTTTTATCCCTGAGATAGCGTGCTATTAGCAACGCTTATCTCAATAGCGATAAAAATCCTCACACTAACAGGCTAACGTGAGATTATCGCTGGAAACCCTGTGATAATCTCACGTTACCTTGTTGATAGGGACAGACAAACTTAGCCATGATATCCTCCTTCCATAGGATATCATGGCTAAGTCAGAAAAATACCAGATGTTAGTTAAAAGCTTTATTCGGTAAGGCAATTTCAAACCATAAAAGCATTTGCATGTAAAAAAACAATGATATTGTTACAATTGATAACATTTCAATATAAGGAAACGGAAAACGTTTAAGAAGGGAAAGGAATAAAGGAATAATTTTTTCCTAGGAAGTAAAAATATGTGCAAACTTGCAATCAAAAGTGCCCATTAGCTGCGTATTCTGTTATCTATGCGTAGATTGTATGAGCAAAAGACTTTACAAAAACAATCCCCCCAGAAGCAGTATTAGGATGCCAAGGGGGGTAATCCCTATATCATAGGGTATGTTATGTGTTATTTTTAAAAGGAAAAAAACGTCAGTTTAGGCATAATAAATTTATGTTACTGTATGGGACATATACTTTCGGTTTGAAAGAATTCAATTTAAAGGTTCGTTCTGTGCCGCACGCAAAATTTTTAAAACTTTGTCATATTTGCTACCACTAAATCTGTCTCTAACATCTGAAGAGCCATCAGAGCAGGTCGACACTGTTTGAGGGCCAACAGTTTCAATAGGGGTATCAAATACAGATTTCTTGGTACGATATAGAAGTTACAAAACATAATTGCGTGCAAAGTCGACTGGGGAGAAAGACCGTCACAGGGACACAAATTCAAATTAGTAGCCCAGTCGTTTGTCACCGGGAAGGTGATCAGTCTATGAAACATGTTGAAACGGAATCTTGTTAGTAAGAATTTTTCATAGTTACTTAGACTTAGATTCAGGTAGGGCTCCATTTTATCTGTAGTTTGGAGAGAGAGAGAATGCTGAACGGAGGGTTTAGTCGTTTCAAGAGCCAGGCGTAGCTCTGCTAAATGGGTTAGGCATGCATCTCGTAAGTTCTTTCTTGACATTGAAATCAGATTTTGGTGCTTAAAATAAAAGTGAGCGAATCCCATGTCTGAAAAAGACTTTTTGACGTATGATAACCAAGTGATTTTAGACTCGTGGTCCAGGTTCATGCAGTCAGTGATAAGTGCCTGTGTTAGTTTTAATTCTGTTGTAGTCCAAATACGGTGCCAGAGAAGAATTGGCTGCATCCGTATCACGTCTGTGATGTGTGGGAGACCCACTTCGCTGTGAATGTTAAAAGTTGAGGTAGACGAGGGGACGGCCAATACAAATTTCAGAAAGGTGTTCTCTACCTTTTGGATCGGGTCTACTCTTACGTTGCCCCATATTCCTGCCCCGTAAATTGCCGTGCTGACACATCTTGAATGATAAATGTCAAGCATTTCCTTTGATGTTCTCTTACCCAGATTTCTTGCGAACTTGGTCAATGCTGTTGTGGCCTTTTGAAATTGCAATTTTCTATTCTCTATTGAACTTTTCCAGGTGCCTTAACTGTCTATTACTACTCCCAAATATGGATAGGTGGTAGTGTTTTCTACTTGTATGTTATTTAGGTAGATATTTTTTTTCCCTTTTTGAAATTGGTTACCTGAAGTCATTATAAATGTCTTTTTGACATTGATGTTTAAGTTCAAATGATGCATAAAATTTTTATATCTGTCCAGTGCGCGTTGTAGTGCAAGGGGAGTGCGAGCGATTATAACTGCGTCATCCGCATAGAGGAGGGTGGGGAACGGGCGAGTTTGAACATATGGCTGGTCCTGGCTACCCTTCAACAAGGCTGCTTCCAGACCGTTTGTGTACAAGTTAAAAAGGAAGGGGGCCAGGACACAGCCTTGCCTGACTCCCCGCTCGACCCCAAAAGATGACGTTAGTTGCCCCCCTATACCGTATCTTACTCTTGTGGTCGTGTTGGAGTAGATTTCCCTAATATAATTGACCAATTTAATATCGACTCCCATTTCAATCATTATGCTCCACAACTTATTATGGGCCACGCAGTCGAAAGCTGCGGAGAGGTCTACGTATGCCAAGCAGAGGCTGCCACCCTTTGCCTGGACATACTTCCCTCTCAGGAGTGTGAGATTTAAAACCTGTTCGATGGTACCTCTCCCCTCTCTGAAGCCGAATTGGAGATCGGATAATATGTCGTTTGTTTCCGCCCAGTCTTGCAGCCGTGCCAAGAGAATTCTCCCTACTATTTTTCCTAGGGAATCAAGTAGGGATATGGGTCTATAGGACGTTGGGCTATTTCTGTTACCTTTTTTAAAGATAGGGACTAAGATCGAGTCCGACCAGGAAGCGGGTAGTCCTACCTTTCCTATTGCCACTAGGACTTTAAGTAACAGGGGGGCCCAAAGGGCGGTGTTTGATTTGTAGAGGTCCATAGGGACCCCGTCAGGGCCCGGGGCCTTCCCTGGTCTGCTTATATTCAGTGCCCGATTGACCTCAGAGAGGTTAAAGTCCAGGTCTAACGGGTCCGTCAGGTCGGTTGGAAAAATATAGGTCTGCCTGCTTATTCCCTCAGGGTTTGCAAATATTTCTGAAAAGTGGTTTATCCACTCTTGTTCGGTTATGGTTGTTTCGATTAGTCCACGATCTTTAGGGCCTGATAAAAATGGGGAATTAACGATCTCCCAAAAGGTGGCCGGGTCGTTGTTAATACAGCTATCATGAAGGGCGATCCAATGTGCCTCTTTTAATTCTTTCTTCCTGGATGTTAATATTGTGTTGTATGCTCTCCTAGCTTGTAAGACCTCTCTGGCGTCTCTTGGGGATTTGTGTAGGGTTTTTTTTTTTATATTTTGTGTGCTGTAGTACACGCTGAGTTAAACCACCTGAACTTAGGGTTCTTTTTTTTGTACGTCTTCCCACTGGACTTTACATTATTAACTTCCGATATTATTTTGCCGTAATTTGTTATGATCTCTTGTGGGGATGAAGTATCCGTTAAGCATACTAGGAAGGCTGGGCGTGCTGCTTTAAGTATAGTTTCTAGAGTGACAATGGGGTCAATATGAGACCATTTAAGTGCATAGCCATTTGGACGGGGCATTGAGATAGTGTCTGCATGGTAGAGTGTTTGTGCCTTCTTTTTTGGGGCAGTGGTTCGGATGGTAATAGATAGTGGGAAGTGTTCACTGAACGCGCAGTCGTGGGTAGTGACTGCTCTGATCGATTCGGAGGGATTATTTCCCACCAAGATGAAATCAATACACGAAGATAGTCCTCTGCCATTGAAGGTTGGAGCGAAAGCGGCTGGGGGGTCGAGCAATTCGTTTGCAAAAGCTAATTGAAGGAGAATCATGGTCTCGTTCAAAAGCGCCCCTTTTTGGGAATGGGGAAAATGAGTAGTATTGTTGTTTAAGTGATCTGTGTAGCCGCAATTGCCTTTGTGTCTGTTCTTACACAGTGTGAGGTCAAAATCACCTCCCCATATTAGTATTGGTTCTTTTCCTTTGTTTTGGATGATTTGTTCGGATAAGAAATGACGTATTTCTTTTATAATCTCCGTGAACTTTGCGTCTGCAAGATTATTATATAGATTGACTAGCAAAGTGGGTGGCATTTTTGTTATCGTTACTCGTAGAATTTGATAGTGTGTCTCATTTTTAAGGGCTTGAACTTTTAGGGTAGGAATTAAGTTTGAAACATAGGTCACTAGGCCGCCCTTTGCTCTACCAGAGGTTGAGGCCAGGGCTGGACTGAAGAAAGTTTTATAACCATTAATATGGATAGGTGTAATTACCCATGTCTCCTGAAGGGAGATGATGTCGCTTTGTTTTTCAAAGTTTATCCACCCCTCGTTATTGACCTTTGACCTCAGGCCTGAAACATTCCAGAAGGTTATGTTCAGGTCTTGGTCCGACAGAAGATTGTTATGTAAGTTGTTAAGAGTTGTCGGGGCATTTGTTTTAGCTTCGGAAGAGGCCTTGGGTGGAATTGTATTAGCCCAGTTATGTTGTCCTTCTATGGTGGAGGGTATATTATTGGGCACACTGTTAGATTTTGAAGTAGGGGGGTCCCCTGTTAAGGTGGTAAAGGCAAGGTGGCGAGGAGTGGAATACACCATGCTATTATCCTGGCTTAAATATATGCTAGGATGAATATTAGTGATGGTGGGCTTCTGAATTGCAATTATGGGAGTAGGATTGTCTGACGATGTTGGTAGTCAATCCAGTTCCTCTAATGATGCAAGTTGTTCAAACCTATTTTGTAACAGGATACACCCATTCCTTGAGTAGTCACTTCTTGGTTGTATGTAGTAGAAGAAGTCGAGCGGCTCCATTTTAATTACTGTGTTTTCGTGTGTTGTTCCCCTATTAATCCTAAGAAGAGATCTCACGAGACCGGGTGATTTAAAGTTTATGACTATACAGTCTCCGGTAGTGCTTTTGTGAGAGTCACCTATCCAACCCACCCTCCTGACCATCAGTATCTGGTTAATGTGATTTGGATGGAAATAGGTGTGTTGAAAAAGCCAGTCCGAAACCCCTGTTTCTGAGTGAAACCCATGATTCGTTTGAACCTTTATGTAGAGGTGGGACGCCTGTTAGAACTAAAACATAGGGGGAAGCAGCCGGTGGTAAATTTAAACATTCTTTGTTTGGCATTGGAGGGAATTTTGTGAGGTTAGGTTTATCTTGATTGGGTGTTTTGTGGGAGTTAGTTACTTGTTCCACTATAACTTTTGGTCTGTTGTCTCCCGTTATACGCGGATTATTTGCCGGTGTGCCTGTAGTATTGGGAGTAGGGTTTTTTTCAATAGGGTTATTGGGAATTTCTTCTGTGGGAGATGAGGACTGTGCCTCCTGAGAGATGGATTGACTGTTATTACCCTGAATGCGATAAGAGTTTGGTCGTGATCTGCCCTCGAGTACCATTTTCTCTAATTGGGCAAATTTGTCTTCGAAAACCGCGAAGAGTGTGGAAATCATTTCGCTCATTTTCTCCTCTATTGCTTGGTTCATTATTTTTTGAATGGACTTTACAGTTTGTTTAGATGTTGTCGCTATCGTTTCATTTAAGGTTTCTAATTTGGCGTAGGGATTTTGGTTGCTTTCCTCAGTCTGTGTGCCTATATTCCGGGAGACAAGATGAAGTAATTTCTTGCCCTCTTTGTTGGGGCGTCCTTTTGGGTTAGCCCCTCTACCGGCTGACTGTTTTATTTTAGCTTTCCCCCGGGTTTGGGGTCCTTTGGTTTGTAAAGGAGTGGGTTTTGGCACTGCCTCTATTCACTCCAGGGATTTTAAGGGGGTAGAGACTGGAGAGTCAGGAGTAAATAACAAGGTGGGTGAATTACTCATTGGGGAGACACTAGGAACGTCAGGGGGTCTGGGTACTCTGTTTGTTGGGTCTAGCGAGAGCCTCCTTTCGGTGGATTGTATTTCCTGGTCAAGTAGGCATTCTGCTCTCAATAGATAGGCATCTAACGTGCCCACAGCGCATTTGCGTTTCTCCATGCTTAACCGGACAAAGATCACAATATATACAAATTAATCAGTCCTGCACTATAATGTTGGTAACAGGGTAACATAAACTAGGGAATGGTCGCAACCAGTCCGTGAGAAGCTGGTGGGCGTACGAAGTCCGGTCACTGGAGTGTGACGTACCTTAGCTTCACGATGTCCTTGTTTGCTGGCGGAAAGGGGGGTGGCCCAGCCCAGCCTCTGTCTGCCCCTGACGGCCACAGACGGCCCGCCCTTTGCCCGGGCTTTGCCAGCGCGCGTCCCGCGACGCGGGGGGTGTGATCCGTTTAAATGCGCCTCAGTGCGCAGAAACAGCGTGGGCGTCTTTCCGGCCGCTAGGGATCCTGGGATGTGAAGTCCCCACCTCCACTCCGCGGCCGCGATGGAAGGAGTTGCGGCGGCGGGAGGCAGGAACCAGCCAGGAAATCAGAGGTGCGGGAAGGAGACTGGATGTTCCACGTCAGGTACAAGCCTTCAAATTGGTGTCAGAACGCCCGCTCTGCCGGTGGTGTAATCCGTTTAAATGCGCCTCAGTGCGCAGAAACAGCGTGGGCGGCTTTCCGGCCGCTAGGGATCCTGAGATGTGAAGTCCCCGCCTCCACTCCGCGGCCGCGATGGAAGGAGTTGCGGCGGCGGGAGGCAGGAACCAGCCAGGAAATCAGAGGTGCGGGAAAGAGACTGGATGTTCCACGTCAGGTACAAGCCCTCAAACTGGTGTCAGAACGCCCGCTCTGCCGGTGGTGTAATCCGTTTTAATGCGCCTCAGTGCGCAGAAACAGCGTGGGCGGCTTTCCGGCCGCTAGGGATCCTGGGATGTGAAGTCCCCACCTCCACTCCGCGGCCGCGATGGAAGGAGTTGCGGCGGCGGGAGGCAGGAACCAGCCAGGAAATCAGAGGTGTGGGAAGGAGACTGGATGTTCCACGTCAGGTACAAGCCCTCAAATTGGTGTCAGAACGCCCGCTCTGCCGGTGGTGTAATCCGTTTAAATGCGCCTCAGTGCGCAGAAACAGCGTGGGCGGCTTTCCGGCCGCTAGGGATCCTGGGATGTGAAGTCCCCACCTCCACTCCGCGGCCGCGATGGAAGGAGTTGCGGCGGCGGGAGGCAGGAACCAGCCAGGAAATCAGAGGTGCGGGAAGGAGACTGGATGTTCCACGTCAGGTACAAGCCCTCAAATTGGTGTCAGAACGTCCGATGTAAAAAAGCAGCGTTAACCGCGGTTAGCACTGCTTTTTTTGTCTCTAACAGGGTTAGCGACATTCTTGATAATAGGAGAAATGACGCTTAGCGACATTTCTCCTATTATTTTACTCTGGAACGCCCCCTTTGCATCTCATTAGAGATGCAAGGGGAAGCGTAGAGTAAAAGGGTGCTAACATGCAAATTTGCATGTTGTTGATAGCGCGCTAGTTTTATCTCTGCTTTTTTGGCTTTTAAAGCCAAAAAAGCAGAGATAAAGCCCTTGTTGATATGCCCCTTTAAGCTGCCATGCTCCGATGCACACACCCTTCCACCATAGTGCCAGGGTGTGTGCGTTCTGTCAAGGATTGGTTTTCCATTGGAAGGGGAGGCTTTCAGAACAAAACATTTGCTTTACTACTTTTCCCACTTTGTATACATACATGCAAAGTTTAAAAAGTATGAATCACAATCAGAATAAGTTGTGTACAATTATTTGAAAAGTATGAAGAAAATAAAGCATTGCTCCTCTGGTATGCCTGCAATGAGAAAGGTAGGGCTTTGGTGCAAAACCTTGTCTCCAATTGTTAGTAGGTAGGAGTTTGTAAAAAAACTACGAATGGTTGCATGGGAATGCTCATGGACCAACCATGGAATGCTCCATTAAATATAAGTGAAGCAAAGTAGTGCAAAGCACTACTTAGTATTACTTTTGACCAATATTCTAACACAAATTCTGATCTGCTTTGAAAAGTAAATTCCACCACAAAGCTATTCACAGGATTTGAATAGTAGAAAACTTTACTCAACAGCATCCAAAAGTTCTGATTCCCACATATTTCACAGCAGATATAGAGCAGTTACTTTACACAGTGGTTATTTCTGTAATTTCTGTTTTTTCTGCTAAACAATAATATTACATTGTTTCAAGTTATTTTCTGCTAGGCACTATGAAATGTAGGGTCATATTTAGAAGTCCCTATTGCCACCACAATGTCACTTTTAGTGACGCTGTGGTGGCGATAGGACCTTTGCCTTATTTACAAAGTAGAGTTAAGACACTTAACGTGGCTTAACGCTGCCTTGTAAATAAGGCACCCTTTCGCGCTGTACTTAGCATGACAGGGTAGGCAATGGGTTTTGTGGTGGGTATTCCACCACGACACTCATTGATTTTGATGCTGTCCCCTATTTACAAGAGCAGCGTAAATAGGAGGCAGTGCCAACATTTAGACCAGGGAAAACCTGGTCTTAAACAGGCGAAATGAGGAGAAATGCTTTATTTCTCCTAATGTTTGATGTTTCCATGTGTGCTGCGTTGTGTAGCACACATAGAAACAGCAAAATGCAGCAAAGTGCCCCTTCCTGCACATAAACAATCATTTAGAATAAATGCTGTATGAAAGTTACAAAATGGCATTTAAAGATTGTTTATGTGCAATAAGGGGGACCTACCTGCACATAAACAATCTTCCGCTCAACACAGGCACCCTTGCACTAAGGTGCAAGGGGGCCTTCATTGGCGTTAGGGAGCTAAATGTAGCACCAGCGGCGGGGGGAAACGTTGAGCTGCACCATATTCTAGTAAATATGGCGCAGTCCTGCGTTTCTAAAGTGACGAAGCATGTTGTTAACCTTTTTGGCTTAACAACATGTTTTGCTACTTTCTTGTGAATATGTCCTGTAATGTCAATCTCCCAACTCTCTTTATGAATGATACTGGCCAATTAAATAGACAGTATGGTCACAAGCTTTAAACTAATATTTAGAGGCAATTGCCGATTTATATTTCAGGCTTGAAACAAGAAGTGAGTTTTATACACTCAGGCTTTGAAAGAGAGTCTTTCTTTGAGCATTTGCCGCTGTTAGAGAGGGCTGTAGGAGGTGCAATACTTTATGAATATCTAGATGCTATAAAAAGCTTGGGAACACATTTTCACATGCAAACTAACTTTGTTGATGCAAGGGAGTATCACCCTAATGAGAGTGTAGTATTTAACAATTTCAAAGACCAGCTTATTTGTTATCAGTTGGTGGTAAGGTACTTTAACAAGGGTATGCAAGTGAAACTTATGTCTTCATAGCAGAAGCCTTTGATTTTTTTATTTGATTTTTTTTAATTTTATTTTTATTGATTTTTTCCACCTTTTATGCAAGGATTAGCACAGTTTCACATTCATAAACAGAAGCATAAGGCAGCAAGATTATAAGACAAAAATAAACATAGGATCAGAAAATGAAGAGAATTGGACGGCAACAAAATTATAGCACAACACGACATACTTGCTACAAATTGATATAAGCATAAATAAAGATAAGAAAAAATACACCACAAGAGAAAAAAAAAAATACATCTAATTACTATCATTAGATTATCAGAGAATACCTAACCCTATTTACAGCCAAATCCAATCCGTAATGACAGACCAAATCTTGGCTCCCATAGCTCTCTTCCTCCTCCCCTTAGTTTTATATATTGCTAGTTCTAAATTATACATGGCTAATAATTAGGCCTGGGCGAAAATTTTGTTCCGTTCGCGGAAATTGCGATAATTTGACATTTTCGCGTTCCGCGGAAAGCGCGAAAATGTCAAAATTTCCGCATTCCGAAGCTTGGCGATAATTTGTTTCTTGCTCGCGCTGTAAAATAATACATTCTCGCGCACGTGCGATCACCTTACCCGAATCCCTGCGTTCGCCGACAAGTTTTCTTGATCCGGTCGCGTTCTCCATGAGATGTTGTATTGTTTTTAGCCATTTGCGCTGTCTCGCGACAGTTCGCGCCCGCAGTGACGTCATGCGTCGCGCGATCACGTCTTTCTTCTCGCGATCATGCACCGCGAGACAACTCAAAACAAGATGGCCGCGCCCGCGAGCAACCACATGGGTAACTTGGCGTCCCGCAACCATGCAGAAAATCTCACGAACATGCGGGAAAAAAACTTCTGCATCTTCGCGATATTTCGGCTTGTTTGCGATAATTTTAAACATTTTCGCGATAATTTGCGAAAGTGGATTTCGCAAATTCCGCCCACCCCTACTAATAATCTTGAACGCCAGTTCAAGAATGTCGGTGGATCAGGACTAATCCAATCCTTCATAATGCAGGCCCATATCACCGCCATACAAATAAAGAAAAAAGATACCATAATTCTTGATCTAGTCTGTGCAGTAATATCTGAGCCAGCCCCTATCAAGGCCAATTCCCAAGTTATACTCACAGAGGATCCCAATATTATACCTAAGTACTGCTCAATTTCTCTAAATAACTCCCCTAATTTAGGACAAAGAGAAAACATATGAACTGAATCAGCTGCATGTTGGCCACATCTATTACATTTAATCCCAACAGATGTCCCCCATTTTGAGATCTTTCTTGGGGTATAATACATATCATAAATGGCCATATAATGTTGAGTGCGCATCCTCCTGGTCATCAAAACCTGATTAGCGAGCCCTAAGGATTCCCTGATATTGACATCCTCTAGTCCCAATTTCCTTGCCCATTTTCCTTGACAGACATCTAAATCATCGGGAAATGTCTCAATTAGTTGTACATAAAATTGACCAATAGATGTTTTTTCTTCATTCTTTTGATAAGCGAAATCCTAACAAGCTGTTTTTCGAATCCAGACCCTTGCTTATTAAAATAGCTACGAATTTGAAGATATTTAAAGAATTCATGTTTAGCTAAACCATGTTTCGCTTGCAAATCCGCAAACGTTGCCAGCTGACCATCATCACATAAATCCCCTAAATAGTGAATCCCTTTTAATCCCCATCTATCGGTCACTTGATCACGAAAAATTATTGGACGTAGCCCGGCAGCTGAGAATGGAGTATATGCATTCAGTTTAGAAGCACCAAACTGCCGCTTGACTTGCTTCCAAACAGAATAAGCAGCCTTAAGAATTTTAAATTTGTTTTTCTTAAAAAAGCTTGGTTCAATTATTTTGACACGGCATTCCCTAGTCTCATCCCTCCGCCCAAATTCATATATTGATGGTCTATGGCAGGGCAGAATTTCACCCCTGTCACCGACAACCAAGGGCCTAATACATTGCAGAGTAGCTGCCCAATAATACAACATAAAATGTGGTATACCCCAGCCACCACGATCTTTGGTAACACCATTTTCTTATAGCCCCTTTTCTGTCGACTATACCTCCATAAGAATCTAGAGCAAATCCTCTCCAACCTCCTAAAACATGACACAGGGACTTCTAGTGGAATTGTTCTAAACATATATAAGAACTTTGGCAATACCACCATTTTTAATACATTTGATCTGCCATACAAAGATAAATGCAAATGATCCAGTCGTTCCAATGTTGAATTCACCCTTGTCAATACAGGATTCATATTTAACTCTGGAATGTTACTAACAGGTATTAACATTTTAATTCCCAGATATGTAACTTCTGAGACAATGGCCACATTTACAGGAGGATCACCACCTGAATAGAGCACTTGCGATTTAGATATATTTAATTTATAGCCAGAAAAACTCCCAAACTGAGATGCCAATTTATTAATTGCAGGAAGTGCAGTAACAATATCTCTTGTGACAACAACAATATCATCGGCATAGGCTAATGCTCTATACTCCATATGCCGGAGTTGTACTGGTTTTATGTCTTTAAGGCGATTCAACTTATTAAAAAAAAAATCAATATATAGGGCAAATAATAAGGGTGAACAAGGGCATCCTTGTCGTGTGCCTCGACCTATCTTAAATAGACCCGATTCTTGAGCGGAGATTCGTATGCTTGCTTCCGGACTGATATATAATGTCCTAATTGCTTGCCGTTTCTTAGGGCCAAATCCCTTCAGTCTTAAACCTCCCACATGTAAGGCCAGGAAACCCTGTCGGCATCCAACAGGATTACCCCCAATGTGGTATTGGTTGCGTGTGCCCAATCCAAAAAAGAAATCACATGCCTCACATGGTCTGCTGTGTCTCTGCCAGGGATAAACCCGTGTTGGAAATTAGAGACCAGTGCAGAGATAACACCAGCTAGGTGCATAGCGATAACCTTAGAATACATTTTGCTATCGGAGTTGATTAATGAAATCGGTCTATATGACGTAGGCAATAAATCAGGCTTGTCCTTTTTTAAAAAAATTATAATAGTAGTTTTACGCCAAGACACTGGCGCGATCCCTCTTTGCGCGGCCGAAAACAGGGTCATAAATTCTGGTTTTAATACTTGTAGAAAAGTCCTATAAAATTCAAGGGGGATACCGTCGGGACCGACGGCCTTGCCTGCTGCCAATGATATTATTGCTGTCTCCACTTCCTCCCAAGTAATGTCTGCATCTAGTTCTTCAATTTGTTCATATGTCAATTTTTGGGTTTCAATATCACCACAGAATTCATCCAATTTCTCTTCAACTCCGATAATAGCATCCTCTGTGTACAGCTGATGATAACATTTTCTAAACACGTCAAGCACTTCCCCTGGCTTGTCCAGAACCTGCCCAAGATGATCCTAAATCTTATTAATCCTATTGGCTACCTCTCTCTGATGTAGTCTTTTTGCCAATATTCGACCAGAGTTTTCACCTACTTCGTACAGTTCAGATCTATATATGGCAATTTTAGTGGCTAATTTCGTGGCAAATTTCTGATATATACTCATTTTTTGGACAGCTATCTCACTTAGAATTTGTTCAATATTTTGATCATTGGCAACAGCCCCCATAAGTTCAATTTCTGATAGCCTTAGTTTGTTAATCCCATCCTGAACTTCACCCCGCAATTTTCGCTGTTTATTTATAGAATAGCTTAGTGTTTCCCCCCGGATCCCCAGCCAATTCCAACACAATAGGATTATGATCTGATATAATCTTAGGCTTAATATCGATCCTGGCATTTCTTGCTTTCTCTGCTGTTATAAAAAAATAATCAAGACGCAGATGCTTCCTATGGGGTGCAGAATAAAAGGTTTCCCCCCAAGACACCCTTACCATTATCACACCAAAAATCCACCATCCCAGATTCTCTAGCTAGCCCTCTGGTGGCTTTGAAAACTTTAGTTTTCTTCCCAAAATAAGGACAATCACTTGTTATATCAAAAACACCCTCCAAATGGAGATTAAAATCCCCATAAAGGATCAGCGGAGATGGCCATGCCACTAACTCAATCCTAAAAAGATTTAGCATATCTGGATCGTCCAGATTAGGACCGTATATTGAGCAAATCGTCATTTGGGGTACCCTCAATCCATAATTCAATGATAACCCAACGTCCCCAAACATCTTCTTTGACACGTTTATAAGCACCCCAACCAAACCTTTTCAGAATAGCTACCCCTCTAGTTTTCGAGCTTTGCCAAGTACAACCCAAGAGCTCCATACCCAACTCCCTCAGCCACTTCCGGTTGTTCCATGCAATATGATTCTCTTGTATACAGAGCAGATCCACCTGCATTGAAGTTAAGATATGGGCCATAATCCCCCTTTTTTTTATCATTCAAGCCGCAAATATTCCATGAACATACAGAAAGTTTACAAATCATTATAAAAAATTACTTTAGACTTTCCTTGCTTCCCTTGTCCAAACCCTGAACTATATTTCAATAATAAAGAACACATAATTTTGAAAGATTTAATCACCATACCCTTGGTGCCAAGCGCATGCCAAACCCAAACTGTACTATTCCTTGCCACACCACCCCATCTCCCTTGCCACCCCAAGAGTGCCCTCCCCCCACCCACACCCCCACCCAAAGGAGGCATAAGGACTGGATAGTCCTTTTAGTGATGGAGAGAAATGATTGTGTACACTCGTCTCACCCCCTCACCTCCCGGCGTGAAAAGACCTAAAGAATAGCTTCTAAACAGCCTTCTCTCGATATTGTGTCTAAACATTCCTTCGCAGCGATCTCAGAGACAAAAAAAAGCGTTTTATCTTTGTGAATAATTTTAAGTTTAGATGGGTTAAGTAGGAAGGCCTGTGCATCTTTGCCTTGAAATAGTGGGATCAGCTGGAGCAAATGCCATCTCTGTTGGACTGTGGCCTGACAAAAATCCGGTCGCACGAAAAGTTCACAGCCCTTCCCACTTCTCTTCTGATCTGGCCTTCCTAGATCATACAGAGACTCCTGGAGCAGACAGTTATTTACAAATCAGTATAGCCCTGGGTTTCCCATCTGACCCCCTTGTACCACCCTGCAAATGAAAGGGGAATCTATATACTCTTTGCAGCTCTACTTCCCACTTCCATTGACTCAGTTCGGGAAAGGCTTCTGAGAATAAGTCAATGACGAACTGTTGTATATCTTTGCCTTCTTTCCCTTCTGGAACACCTAGTACACGTACTAGCAGAAGCCTTTGATATGGCAAACATGTGCCATTTTCTACAGTTTTAGCATGAGAGATTTGTTCTGCTAGGGAATCCCATGGAGACACTTTAAGAAATAATGTCAGTGTATATAAACTACTTAATGATAATCATATATTGCATTGGACCAAGCTTCGGTAAAGCAACTTGCTATAGGTGTGGCAATGAATCACACACGGTGAATGTAAGAAATGCCTATTGGTAGACCTGTCATCCTTGGGGTGGTCTTCCCCCAACTTTTTTCCTTCTACCCTCCTGTTTTGCTGAATTTGATTTTTGTTACTCTTAGGACTCTGTGCACTTTTCTACTGCTGATGTTGTGGGGCTCAACAGGGCCAGTGCACAAAAGCGTCCATTTTTTACCTATATGTTTAAACTTTATATATTTTTTAAACTGTGACTTTTTACACGCTTTGCATGTACATGATGAAGTACTCAGAAAGTGTTCTGCTTGGAAGCACAGTTCTTCGTAGGCATTTTATCCTGAGTCTTGTAGACTCTGTCCAAGGGTAAAGAACACTGAGCACATTGCACTTCCTTCCAGGTGTCTGGATGAAGACAGCTCTAAATCGGAAACACAAACAATCACATCAGCATTGCACTTCCGACACGGTGTAAATGGAACCAAGCTTTGATCATATAAACTGCCTTTGAGCAGAGTTCCTCAGAGTAGCACTTGTATGGATTATCCTGGATGCTGTGACTGAGATTCAGCTGTGCTGATTCCAATCCCAAACCTGCAGAGGACAGCGGTCTGTTCTACACCAGACTGGCTTTCTCATACATAGTACACATGTATGACGAGTCGGGTTGTCCCAAGCAATCTGGCAGACAGTACTCTCACTATGCTCTCGATAAAATAGGTGATATTAGGCAGGACTATCTGTATGACATATATTCATATAATCACTGTAACATTATAAAGGTTGAACTGTTCATCTTTTTCATCATTTTTTGTAATGTTGGTAACAATGCTTTGTTTTCTCCTGCTATTTGCAGCTTGTGTTTTTTGGCAAAATAATACAATTGCTTCAATAAATGTTTGAAATGCCAATCTGTGTATTTCTTGTCTCTCCCTTTGGGCATGCCTAAGTATGCCTAAGTAATTATGAATTTCCTTGGGGGAATTAGAGTGGTCATGTTCTGAGGTTGCAGATACCATCAGGGTCAACAAACTCTGATGATATAAGTGGATTCAATTCTCTTTTTCGGAACCTTAAGTTGTTCAGATGCACAGCCCTACTTAATTATTAGGAACTGTACAACACTAACATTTGCTAAACTGCTTTTGCTCATTCCCATTCCATGGTAAAATTAGTTTACACCTGATTGCCTATTTAATTTACTTATAAATTCCTTACAAAGGTGTATACCATATTCCCGGGGCAAGTGAATTAACCACGACTTTGAGGCATGCAGCACATATTGTCCACCCACTTATGTATCCCCTTAGAATATGTCCCAGGCCTACATTTCAGCCTGTGAGCAGTTATAAACTGCTGATTCGCCCTTGCAAAATAAACCCCTTTCCAGGCATAAAACTCCTGTTTTAGTATATATCAGCCCCCCCAGCCATCCCCCGACAGGCCCTACACTTCCCACAGGCAGGATCCATTGTATTTAAAAAGTTGGGCATGTACTTTTTATCCATGTCCCGGTGGTGAAAAACTCACACATTGATTTTTCAGGGCTCTGAGTTCTATCTCTCCAATAGAATACCATTAGGTTACATTATTACATTTACAGTGGAAACCTTTGTTTGGAAGCGGGTAGAAATATCTTGTTTGGTGTTTATAGAATTGCAATTTAAAATCCTCTTTAATGGTGATGTTGAACTTTAAGACACACTTCTGAAAATGCCACTTTTAGAAAGTTGCACGAAGAACAATTGATGGACAGAAAGCAGAACAGTGTCATACGTTCACTCCAGTACAGAGACCTGGGCCTCAATCCATCCTTTTTTTGCTCACCATGCCATTCCAGTTTGAACCCATCCATATGCAAATCGATCCTCCCACTGTGCCCAATGGGAACAGTCCAGCCCAACCTGCAATGCCAGGTCCTCCCTGGACTGGTAACAAGCATCCTAGGACCAGTTTCGGGGTTTCACCCTTCATCAGCCAGGATAGCTTGACTCCCGTGGCACGGAGAGCACGGGACCCACATCTGGGCATACCCGTTCCACTCGGTGTGACAAATGCAAAAAGAACAATTGATGGACAGAATGCAAAGCAATGTCATACATTCACCCCAGTACAGAGATCTGGGCCTAAATCCATCCTTTTTTTGCTCATCATGCCATTCCAGTTTGAACCCAGCCATATGCAAATCAGTCTTGACCCTGTGCCCAAAGGGAACAGTCCAGCCCGAACTGCCAGGCCAGGTCCTCCCTGGACTGGAAATATGCATCCTAGTGCTGGTTTCAGGGTGAAAACCCCTCGTCAGCCAGGATAGTTTGACTCCAGTGGCATGGAGAGCACGAGACCCACGTCTGGGCATGGCCATCCCACTCAGGGTGACAAATGCAAAAAGAACAATTGATGGACAGAATGCAGAACAATGTCATAGATTCACCCCAGTACAGATATCTGGGCCTAACTCCATCCTTTTTTTTCTCACCATGCCATTCCAGTCTGAACTCAGCCATATGCAAATCAGTCTTGACAATGTGTCCAATGGGAACAGTCCAGCCCGAACTGCCAGGCCAGGTCCTCCCTTGACTGGAAACAAGCATCCTAGGACCGATTTCGGGGTGAAAAAAACCCTCATCAGCCAGGATAGCTTAACTCCAGTGGCATGGAGAGCACGGGACCCATGTCTGGGTATACCTGTCCACTTGGGGTGACAAATGCAAAAAGAACAATTGATGGACAGAATGCAGAACAATGTCATACATTCACCCCAGTACAGAGATCTGGGTCTAAATCCATCTTTTTTTGCTCACAGTGCCATTCCAGTTTGAAGCCAGCCATATGCAAATCAGTCTTGACCCTGTGCCCAATGGGAACAGTCCAGCCCGAACTGCCATGCCGGGTATGCCCAGACGTGCCACTGGATTGAAGCTATCCTGGCTGATGAGGGGTGAAACCCCGAAACCGGTCCTAGGATGCTTGTTTTCAGTAGGGGTGGGCGGAATTTGCGTAATCGCGTTACGCAAATCTCCGCGAAACGGTAAAAATCTCCGCGAACACGCAGAAATTCCGCGAACACGCGGAATTGCTTGTTCGCGATGCTTTTTTCCTGTTCACAATCGCTGTTTGCGTGCTCGGGGAGAAATATCTCGCGAACACGCATTTTGAGAACGCGAACAAGCAAAAATTTCGCGAAGCCGCGGAAAGCGGAATTTTGGGCAATTTTGCGTTCTCCGCAGAACGCGAAATTACCCAAATTCCGCAAATTCCGCGAACGGAATGGAATTTACCACCCAGGCCTAGTTTTCAGTCCAGGGAGGACCTGTCTTAGCAGTTTGGGCTGGACAGTTCCAATGAGGCACAGGGTCAAGACTGATTTGCATATGGCCAGGTCTAAACTGGGGTGGCATGGTGAGAAAAAGACTGATGGATTTAACCCAGATCTCTTGACTGGGGGTGAATATTTTGATTTGTTCTGCATCCCGTCCATCAACTGTGTGTCTTTTACTTTTTGAAAGTTAGCGTTTTTTTTGTCCTAATCGTTTGGTGCCTGCAGCATGTTTCCTGGCAGTGAGACAAAAGGGGAATGGTGTTGGCAGGATGGTCCTCTCTGACTTGATAAGGTGGCGGAGCTGTCACCTACCACAGTTTCATATTAATAAAGTTTGGCACTAGTCAAGTTTGGCACTAGTCAATGTTGGGTTTCCCCAGACAGGCTGCGGCCAGTTCAGGGAGACAGAGAATTACAAACACTTCTGCAGGGGAAACCTCCAGAATCTTGCCTTAATTCAAAGTTGCCACATCACAGAGGGACTGAGTGTTGGCAGGATAGGCCATCCAAGCAGGAGGGGATGGAGCTGTGCCCAGCCCTACTTGCACTTCACATACCCTTCCTCAGCTCGCACACAAAGACCTTCAAACTAGACTATTGTGCCCCCAGACAGACCTGGACCAGGGTAGAGAGGCAGGAAATTTCAGACACTTCTGTAGGGAGAAAAGTCCAGACGTTTCTTCTGTTCCAAAGCAGGAATCAACTATAAAAATTGGAGCCTCAGGCCCACTCTTCAGTTCACTTCTGGACCTGCGGAAAGACTCCCACAGGACTACTCTGCTGTCTGCGGCCTGATATGCACTTTAGAGAACTGCCCTATTGCACCAAGAGGACGGCCTTGCTGCCTGAATGCTGCCTTGTGCCCTCACAGGTCTACCCCGCTGCCTTCAGACCTGCTTTCCTGCTTGAACCCAAGGCTTCTGGAGTGACTTTGTTAGACTTGTCAGCCCTAAGGTGGTCTTCCACCAAACGTTTTGCCTTACTCATCCTATTTTTGCCAAATTCCTATTTGTTGGACTTAGGACAACGAGCACTTTCCAACTGATACCCAGTGCTAAAGTGCTTGTTCTCTCTCCTTTAAACACTGTACAATTCACTTTCACTTAATTTGAATATTTAATTTATCTGCATGTCCCTAGTAAAGTGGTACTACCTATACCAAGGGCCTGTAAATTAAATGCTTCTAGTGGCCCGGCAGAACTTCTTGTGCCACACACTTAAAAAGCCCTCTAAACATCTCAGGCCAGCCATTGCAACCTTTGTGTCCAGTTTAAACTACCATTTTGACCTGATAAACCTTTTGCCAGCCCTACACCTTTCTATTTAATACATATAAGTCACCCGTTGGGTAGAAGCGTAAACAGCCCATAGGGCAGGGTGCAGTTTATTTAAAACGTGTGACAGGTACTTTTAAGTTTTACATGTCCTGGTCCTGAAAAAGTCCTAAATTAATTTTTTACTACTGTGAGGCCTCTCTCTCCCATTTGATAACATTGGGTTAGTGTTGGACTTGGCCCTCTCTGCTTAAATGTGTTGGCTCTAGCAATCTGTGCACTTTACCTTTGCTAACCAGTACTAAAGTGGTTGTGCTCACTCCATAAAACATGGTAAAATTGGCTTAAACGTAGGGGCATGGCCAAGATGGTGGCTAAAGCATATGCTCTATAACTTGCTCCACATCGGGCCCGCTAATTATACTGGCCTAAGAGCGTAATCGGCCTGAAGGCTCTACCGTAAAGGAAGTGTAGTGCTCCTGTTCTGCACTGAACCAAGAATTGTGCCCATCCCGTCCACCCTGTTGCTCCATTGCAGTGAAGCAAAGCCCGGTGCTCCTAGGGAGGACCCTTGTGGCCAGAGAGACCTAGCCCTGCCAAATCTTCAAACAACTCAATCGACCATTGATGAACCCCGCGGGATGTGTGGTCCGACGGACTTGCCTCATCTGATGCAGATGACCTGACCTGTGGATGAAAAGGGGGTAAGGGCAAATCGGGGGTAGGTAGGAATGTCGAGTTTGGTCTGTAAAGAATTATAATTTAAATAACTCTTAAATTTCAAGGACCCTTGACCTTGCCAGGTAAGTTGCTCCCCCCCGCTGAAGCTCCACCTGCGCTCGCCAAGTACGTTGTGCCCTTCGCTCCTCTGTGCCCTGCTGCCCAGTTGCCTTCTGTGTCCCCTCTCCTGTGTGCCCCCGTGCCCCGTTGCCCAGTCTGCTTCTCTTGTCCCTTCTTGTGTGCCCCCGTGCCCCGCTGCCCAGTTTGATTTTCTGTGTCCCTTCCTTTTTTCCCCTCGTGCCCCACTGCCCAGTTTGCTTTTCATTGTCCCTTCTTGTGTGCCCCCGTGCCCAGCTGCCCAGTGTACCCCCTGTTGTGCCCTCTCGCCCCTCTCGCAGCTCCCGTTCCTGCCGCTGCTTCCCCCGTGGCCCCACCCCCCGCACCCATTCGCTGCCCCCTGCCACCCACCTCCCACCTCCCAGCTGCTCCTCCCTCCCACCTCCCCATAAAATGGTGGCAACTGTGCGGCCACGCCGCTGGCGCGCCAAAGGCAACCCCGTCTGCGCCCGTCCGTGCCTGGACCGTGCCCAGCGCCAGAACCCCTGGCCAACGCCCCAGCCATGACGACCGACTCCGATACGATGCCAGCACTCTCATCGCTCTCAACCCAGGACGGACCCCCACCTGCTACAGGGCCACACCGAAGCACACCCACGGCCCCTTCGCCTGCCAGAACTGCAGCGTCTCCTGCATCAAAGACGCAGAGACACATGCCACGACAGAACACAACTAGGCCTGGGCGGTAAATTCCGTTCCGCTCGCGGAATTTGCGGAATTTCGGTAATTTCGCGTTCCACGGAAAACGCGAAATTGCCCAAAAGTCTGCTTTCCGCAACTTCGCGAAATTTTTTCTTGTTCGCGTTCTCAAAATGCGTGTTCGCGAGATATTTCTCCCTGAGCACGCAAACAGCAACTGTGAACAGGAAAAAAGCATCGCGAACAAGCAATTTCGCGTGTTCGCGGAATTGCTGCATGTTCGCGGAGATTTTTTACCGTTTCGCGGAGATTTGCGCAACGCGATTACGCAGATTCCGCCCACCCCTAAACACAACCAGCTCCGATACATCCCGATCAACACCCGCTCCGCACGTAAACACGCTGTAGAGCTCTGGGACCTTCTCGACACCGCATCACCAGACGTCGCCTTCCTGACCGAGACCTGTATGAATGAAGCCTCCTCTCCTGACATCGCCATTGCCATCCCCGACGGATACAAGATCGCCCGCAGAGACCGCACCAATGGAATCGGAGGAGGAATCGCCATCATCCACAAGAAAACCATCAAGGTCTCAACAAACACCGACGACACTCTCAGCTCCGCCGAACACATGCACTTCCAGATCCACACGGACCCCAAGAACACCCTAAGAGGCGCCCTCATCTACAGACCACCCGGACCCCGGCCACAATTCTGCGATGCCATCGCCGACTTCATCAGCATCCATGCATTGACCTCCACCGACTACATCCTCCTCGGAGACCTGAACTTCCATCTGGAGAACAACAACGACAGCAACTCATCCACCCTGATAGACAACCTCGCCAAACTCGGACTGGTACAGCTCGTCACAACGCCGACTCACATCACCGGTCACACGCTCGACGCCATCTTCTCCTCAAGCCCCCACGTCTCCTTCAGCCACGTGCCCGCACCCACCTGGACCGACCTCCACTGCATCCACTTCACCTTTCGGAAACCCGTCGCACATCACCGCACACTACAGATGCCCCGCCACTGCTGGGGCAAATCACCGAAGTACAACTACAGGCAAACCTCGCACTCAACCCACAGACCAACCCCGATGCTGGTGCACGCACCCTCAGACAATGGTTGGACGACTGCGCCAACACCTTAGCCCCGCTGAAAAAACAAACCCTCAAAGACACCAGCAAGAGAGCCAACTGGTTCACCCCGGACCTCCTAGCATCAAAGCGCACCTGCCAGAAATTGGAGAACATATGGCACAGCGAGAAATCGCCGGACAGCTGCGCAGCCCACAAAGTCGCCATCCGCAACCACCACCACCTCATCAGGACCGCCAAGAGGACTTCCTTCAAAGACCGCCTTGACAACAAAGCACACAACAGCAAGGAGCTCTTCAACATCGTGAAGGAACTCTCCACCCCCAGCTCCAACGCCAACGACATCCCGCCGTCGCAAGCCCTGTGCAACTCCCTCGCCACCTTCTTCCACCGCAAGATCGCCGACATACACGGTAGCTTCAGCCCCCGGACGACCCTAACAGGCCCCAACACGCCGGAACCCACACACCCCACCGACCACGAACCCTTGACACCCTGGGCCAACGTGAGCATCGAAGACACAATGAAGACCATGGGCACAATCCACTCCGGCTCGCCATCTGACCCTCTTACACACCACATCTTCAACAAAGCTGGCAGCTCCATCGCACCCCACCTACGCAGCATCATCAACCTCTCCTTCGAGACCGCGACCTTCCCTGAAAGCTGGAAACACGCCGAGATCAACGCCCTACTAAAGAAACCCAAGGCGGACCCGAGCGAACTCAAAAACGTCCGGCCCATCTCCCTGCTCCCGTTCCCAGCTAAGCTCATCGAGAAGATAGTCAACATCCAGCTCACCCGCTACCTCGAAGACTACAGCATCCTGGAACCCTCCCAGTCAGGATTCCACAGCAACCACAGCACCGAGACCGCCCTCATCGCCGCCACAGACATCAGGATCCTACTGGACAAAGGCGAGACGGCGGCCCTCATCCTTCTGGACCTCTCCACCGCCTTTGACACCGTCTGCCACCACACACTACGCACACGACTCCACGACGCAGGGATCCGAGACAAGGCTCTGGACTGGACCTCCTCCTTCCTCTCCGGCAGAACCCAAAGAGTCCGCCTCCCCCCGTTCCAATCGGAAGCCTCCGAGATCATCTGCGGCGTCCCACTGGGATCCTCCCTCAGCACGACGCTATTCAACTTCTACATGGCGCCCCTCGCACGCATCGCCCGACATCACGACCTCAACATAATCTCCTATGCCAACAACATGCAACTGATCCTCTTCCTCACCAAGGACCCCCTCACTGCCAAATCCAACCTCCACCAGGGAATGAAGGCCGTCGCCAACTGGATGGAGGACAGCCGCCTTAAGCTGAACACAGACAAGACGGAGATCCTCATCCTCGGGCCCAACCCCTCAGCATGGGACAACTCCTGGTGGCCCGCATCACTGGAAACACTCCCCGCACCCACCAACCACGCACGCAACCTGGGAGTCATCCTCGACTCGAAACTCACCATGACCAAACAAGTCAACGCTGTCTCCTCCAGCTGCTTCAACACCCTCCGTATGCTCCGCAAGATCTACAGATGGATCCCGACTGACACAAGAAAAACAGTCACCCAGGCCCTAGTCAGCAGCAGACTTGACTACGGGAACGCCCTCTACACCGGAGCCCCGACCAAGCTCATCAACAGACTGCAAAGAATCCAGAATGCCTCTGCACACCTGATCCTCGACATCCCGCACCGCAACCACACCACCCCCCACCTGAGGAATCTGCACTGGCTCCCTGTCGACAAAAGAATCTCCTTCAAGCTCCTGATCCACGCAAACAAGGCACTCCACAAGACCGGCCCAGCCTATCTCAACAGTCGACTCTCCTTCTACGTACCCAACAGGAAACTCCGCTCCGCAGACCTCTCCCTGGCTACCATCCCACGCATCCATAGAACCACAGCCGGAGGCAAATCCTTCTCCCACCGCGCCGCCAAGACCTGGAACACCCTCCCCATCATCCTATGACAAACCGAAGACCTTCTAACCTTCAGGATACAACTCAAAACCTGGCTGTTCGACCAGTAGCAAGAGCACCCACCTCTCCCCATCCTCAGCACCTTGAAGCCCTCGTGGGTATGTAGTGCGCTTTACAAACTATTGATTGATTGATTGATTGAAAGTTGGATTTTAAGTCACAATTCAGAAAATTACAGTTTTAGAAAGTTGGCATTTTCTTGTCCCATCCATTTGGTGTCTGCAGCCTTTACAGTAACATGTCTAGGTGTAGCTGTCAGTTAGTCTTTGCGTATCGTTCCCAGATAGTGAGAAAAAGGGGGAATAGGTGTTTGGCAGAATGGGCCATCTCGGACTTGATAGGAGGGAGGAGCTGTCACCTACCACACATCGCAAGGCTCTGCCTCAGTACTTTCACAAGGGATTTCACACTAGTCTTTTGTGCCCCAGCAAACCTCCAGAACCTTCTCCAGCCTTAACGCTGGCACCAATTATAAATACTGGACCATCAGACCCAACTCTTCAGTACACCTCTAAACCTGTGGAAGACTCCAAAGGAATGGTGTGCTTCTCTGCTGCAAGAAACAACAGCTACTCTGCTGCCCTTCTGCCTGAGTGAGATGGACTGGACCTGCATCTTGAACCCAGGACCACCAGAGTGACTCGAAGGGCTAATTGGCTGGCCTCCTGATCAGACCCTCAAGGACAGAAAATGATTTCAGCGACCTTGAACCCTGCATGTGGTATCTTCCTGTTGTGAGTCCCCCTCCCCAAGTGGTTCCAGCTCAGTCCTAGACCCTTGGAAGTTGGCCTGAATGTGCTCTGCTACCCCAGCTGTGGTACTTAGGCTACAGCTGATGCAATGTGGTGCATCACTTCAGAGCTCCGCATCAGAACTGCAGCTTCATGGCACATCCCTGACACATGACTCTGCACCTCTTTGGGACCTCTGCTGCTCTACGACTCCTCAACAGAGACCTAGCATTGCAGCCGAAAACACCTTGGCACCTCCGCTGCACTGCGCTACGCAAACCCAGGTCGTGGCATCACAGCCCCCCAGAATTGCTAATGCATGATGCAACCTTTGTGCATGATCTCACATCGCAGCCCCATAGCTCATCGGAGCTGCTACTGCACAGCACACCCTCAAAGCATGATCTCACATCCAGAATTTGAAGGTGCTTTGCTCATCGGGCTCACTTGGTCTCTGTATCCACCCCGCACTGCATTGCAGATAGTATTCAATTCTAATGTTGTGCGACCAGATAACCGTAGTTGGTTCTTTGAGCTGTTATAACTAAATATTTAAAATTGCATAACTTTGCTTCTACAAATTTGATTTTTGTTGTTTAGGTCTCAAATAATGTAATACAGTTTACTCTATTTTTTTGTATTGTGTTTTCACCTTATTACTGCTTGTGTGCTGCATAAATACTTTGCACATTGCCTCTAAGCTAAGCCAGGTTAATTAGGGTTTGCTTGTGTTTCACTCTAACAAGAATTATGTTTGCTACTTGAGTAGGTTTTCACCCCCCTCAACCAGTAACCCAATTTCCTACAGACCTCAAGGGCTAGTTGTCCGGCCTCCTGATCAGTGCCTCGGGGACAAAAAGGGTTCCAAACATTTTAAACCTGCACCTGGGCCCAGCCTGAGTGAGTCCTGACACTCCAAGTAGTGCCCCTCCAGTACTGGGCCCTTGGAACTAGTGCTAATGGTGCCCAGATATCCCAAATCCAAAACTTGGGACTTCAAACATTTTCTGGTAAATAGTGCTCTGAAGTGAGCACTCTAAATTAAACTAATATTAATAATAAAGTGTCATTTAACAATATAAAACCTATCTATTTCAAGGTACTACATTACACTGGCCTACCTCAACAATTGCATCTACTTCAACAAACCTTCCAGCCACTTCCACTTGTCCAAGCTCCTACTTGCAAAAATGCTATGCATACGGAAAACCAGAACTGGCGGTTGAGCCTTCTCCTACATCACTCCTAAAGCATGGACGAGCCTGCTACTACACATAAGAGCCTCCACCTCACTCCTTGAATTCTGTAAGAAGCGGAAGGCCTGGCTTTTCGATTAGTCCAATTAGGCCGTAGGTGTGCCTAGGCCCACAGCTGCTCAGCGCCAGCATACCCTCTCAGGTAACATAATATAACATCTCTAAATCTCTCTGACTGAAAGTGAACAAATGGGCTTATCCTTTCTTTTTGCATCCTTCCATATTAATGAAATGCACAGTAATATCCTCATAGGACACTATCAGAAGAACTGTAGTTTCCCAACATATATCACCTGATTTACTGCTACGACAGAAACTCCGGAAAAGTTACTAAAACTTGGTTTTCAATTCTGTAGCTTCGCAAGAGAAGCAATGAATCCAAAATGTTTTGAATGGAGACAAATCAATACAAACTGTATTTGGAGAGGGCAACAGAGGCGCGCTATTGATTGCCCATCAGTTAAACAGGTGGGGTTGCTGCTGAGTCATAAACAGTTAACTTGGATTGTTTGTTTCATGACGTAAATAGGTTTTATAACAAGGAGTTATTCAACACAGACACACTCACGAACTGTGGGATACTTTCTCAGTAGAGATAAATTCGATACTAATGAGAAGAGAAAAGTATGCTTTGTTGCTGACAGGGAACAGGGACATTGAGTCAGGATGACATCTTTAAATCACATATTATAGGTTTATATTTATACTCTTTAATTACATGCTTCTGGGTATTTGGAGATTTATTTTTCGATCTGTAATAGCCAAAATAAAAACGAAAATACAAATGCCATTTCATAATCGTGGCACTTAGTACGGTATTGGGTTGTTAAAGGGAGGGTATTCTTGGAGCAGGGGCAGGTTCACTGAGACCTATGGATGGATTTTGAACATAGCGATTTCCACTATTGTTTCATGTCAAAACATGTATCCTGTATTTAGGAGGCTGTCATAGCACACTGATTCCAATAACATGCATGCGTTTAAAGGTACGTTCGGAGAAGGCTTTGTTTGTAAGTCCCAACCATCCGCAGAGGGAGGTGGGGGCGTAAGAGATGCTTGAGGACATTTATTAACTTCCATCCAGGATTTACTCAAAAATCTAACAAAAGAACAGAAGGAATAACAATTCAACCAAAAGTGATGTTCGGGTATTTTCGCAGTGCATTACTCTTTTAATCCTGATAAGCAACGGGGAAGCTCTCACCTAGAGAGAAGCTAATGTTAGCAAGAAACTGTCTTTAATGGACGTTCAAATACACTTCCCATAAGTGGCTCTTCAAACGGTCACATTCATAGTTATCTTTCCTATATCTGTTTCACGTCTGAATATTCTGTGAAAAAAGGAAGTAGTAGTCATCCTTTCTAAGTCAAGGACAGTCTAATATGCACATTAAGTCATATCATTAAGATCAACGGCTAATCAAGTCCTAGTATTGGAGATCTCACTTTTACTGCCACAGTGGCCTCTAGGTCCCCTAAGGAGGTGAACCTTTTCTTCATAAGACTTCCCTCAAGTCTAATTTTCTTTCTAAACCTCTCTCCCTCTCTGTCTTCATCTAGCTCTGACTGTCTCTCTACCCAATGTCATCTTAAGGATATTGGGTTCTCTGCAATACATATTTCAATAGATATTTTGCGAACATGTTAACGTTTAATTCGTTTCATGCTCATGACAGAACCCTTATGGCACCCACCCATGGAAGGGTTTCAGCTGCCACCCCGAACCCACCTCAGAAATCGCATGATGTTAGCGCGCATCAGGAGCCCCCGGACGTACTGAAAGCCATTTGCTTCCAGGCGTCCAGACAGAAGGGTACGTTTTTCCTGCCAGGGAGTGGGGTTTCCTCCGGTCGCAGAGTCACCAGGAGGAAAGAGTTTTTTCTCTCCCCTGATGTCTGTTTGCAGGGCATTCCTGTTGCACGATTGCGCATGGGGTCGCAATCATGCAGCAGGAATGCCCCCACTAGGCACCAGGGATTTATTTTTGCAAATGGAAGGGACCCCTTGGGCAAGGGTCGCTTCCAAGGTGGCTATTTTATGTCTGCTGTTTTCTGCCACCCCCCTCCGGTTACAGATAGGCCTGCTTGCAGAAAACCTTACTAGACCAAGGGATTTTTAAAAAAGTACATGGGGGCAATCCCTCTAAGAAGGATCGCTTTCTAATTTCTTTGTATAATTGTGGCCATTTTATGGCCCCCCACAGGGGCAGATCTTCTCCTTTTGAAGGCCCATCTGCCCCCCCCCCCCCTGGGTGTAGAATACCCACTAGAACCAAGGATTCTTTTTTTTTATAAATAGATGCGACCCCTTGGGTAAGGGTCGTTTCCAAATGGGTGCATTTTGTATTAGCTGTTTTCTGCCCCCCTGGGGACAGTTTTGGCAGATTTTGAGGCCCATCTGCTCCCGGGGGGAGGGGGCAGAAAACACCATTAACAGAGATTATAATGTTTGTGCATGGAGGCAATCCCTTGGGCAAGGATTGCCCCTCAATTATTTTTTTCACCTGTGTCTGTTTTCTGCCCCCCTCCCCCCGGGGTGAATCAGCCCTATTTGAAGGCCCATCTAACCCTGCTGGGGAGGAAGAAAACCCATTGGCACCAGGGATATGTAAATATTTATATTTCGGGGTGGCCCCTTGGGTAATGGTTTCCCCTATTGGTGCTATTCATTTTTTATAATGACTTTTGGTCACTTTCTGACCCCTCTGGCATATCAGCCACATTTTGAGGCCCATCTGCCCAAAGGGGGGGGACAACCCACTAGCACCAGGTATATGTATATATTTATGTTTGGTGGTGACCCCTTGGTGGCAGATTGGCCATTTGGGTAGTTACATAGCGTGTTATACGGCTAATTGTTTTTATTTCTTGTCAATTGTAATTGTAATGTTTTATTTCTCCTTTTTATTCTATATTGACTGATGTTCCAAGTTGCGGTTTTGTCACTATTTACTATAAATGAGTTTCATTTCCCTGCATTAAAGTGTTTTGTAAATGTTGTAATGATAGCAGTATGTTAAGCTTCTGTTTTACTGAGTGTGAAAATCTTTTTGCATTTGTGCTTCATTTGTTATTTGACATTTTGTTGTCTTGTGAGTAATTCATTTTGTTTTTTCTTTTTGGTGGGATAGCGTTGGTTTTTGCTGTGTCTCTGCAGAGTAGGTACTACTGAGTGAAGCTATGTTTGGCAAGTGAGTCGTATAGTTTTTGAGTATATAGATCTTTGTGATAAACCCACACTTTGTTTATTACTTATTTTTCACATTGTTGGTTGTTGTTGACTTGTTTGTGAAGTCTCTTTTCTTAATAAGGATTATGGCTAGCTGCAGGTTGACTGCTCAGCAGGTTGTTGCTATGCTTTTTGAGTCTTCCTCTGAACATGATTATGAGTCTGACTCTGCATCTGAGGTAGGGGTGGGCGGAATTTGCGAAATTAACTTTAGCAAATTATCGCGAAAATGTTTCAAATTATCGCAAACAAGCGGAAATATCGCGAAGATGCGGAAGTATTTTTGCCGCATGTTCGCGAGATTTTCTGCATGGTTGCGGGTCGCCAACTTACCCATGTGGGTGCTTGCGGGCGCGGCCATCTTGTTTTGAGTTGTCTCGCGGTGCATGATCGCAAGAAGAAAGACGTGATCGCGCGACGCATGACGTCACTGCGGGCGCGAACTGTCGCGAGGCAGCGCAAATGGCTAAAAACAATACAACATCTCATGGAGAACGCGACCGGATCAAGAAAACTTGTCGGCGAATGCAGGGATTCAGGTAAGGCGATCGCGCGCACGCGAGAATGTAATATTTTACAGCACGAGCAAGAAACAAATTATCGCCAAGCTGCGGAAACCGGAAATTTTGACATTTTCGCGCTCTCCGCGGAACGCGAAAATGTCAAATTATCGCAATTTCCACAAACGGAACGAAATTTTTGCCCAGGCCTAATCTGAGGCAGAAGAGGGAGTTGAAGATTCTGGCACTGAATTTTCTGTCTAAGAGGAATCATTGGATGATAAAGTCACCCTTAGTGCAGATGAAGGTCATGTTTTAGAGGAGGACATTGATGTGCCGATAAGGCAGCAAGAGGCATCTGGACTGCAGCCTGGGGCTGCAAGACTTCCCATTGGAAGAGCTGACCTCTGGGTAGCCCCAGGTATGGTACAACCAGCATTGGCTGACTTTACTGGTGTCCCAGGGTGTAGAGTGGATACTGAAAACTTGATGCCTTTTCTCAGTTGTTGATGGACAAAGTATTTTTGGCAGATATTGTTAAGCAGACTAATTTGCATGCTGGACAGTATTTGAGGAACAACAGTGCCAGACTTAGGCCCCACTTCAGTTCAGAGCTATCTGGTGGACTCCCACAAATCTAGAAGAGTTGAAGAAGTTCTGTAAACTTTTTTGATGGGCTTTATAAGAAAGCCATTGATGTCTTCATATTGGTTAACTAGTCCCTTGATGAACACACCTATATTTCCGGCAATCATGAGTCGTGATCGGTATTTGCTTCTGCGTCGCATGCTGTATTTTGTCGATAATGGTTTAGTGTTTCCAGATGATCACCCTGATTGTGACCATCTTTTTAAGATTTGGCATGTCATTGATCACTTTGTAGATCCATTTTCTGAGATCTATGCTCCAGGGAAAGAAATATATGTGGATGAGTCTTTGGTCTTGTTCAAGGGCCACTTGGTTTTTAGGCAATACATTCCTAGCAAGAGGACACGCTATGGGATTAGGATATCTATGCTGTGTGACAGTCTCTAATTTCAGGGTGTACACCGGTAATGAGTTCAGGATTGACCCCCCTGGTTGTAGAGAAAATTGTGTGGTAACTTGGTAGAGGGCTTCTTAAGAAAGGTCACCATTTATATGTAGATAACTTCACTGGTGTGCAGTTGTTCAGGGTATTGGCCAAAGTGGACACTGTTGCTTGCGGCACAATTCGTTTTAACCTTAAAGATTTCCCAAAATAACTGGTTTTTCAAAATCTTGAGTGGGGACAGTGCAGTGCAGTGCATACTGAGGAACTTCTAGCTGTGAAGTTTGCAGACAGGAGAGGTGTCTACATGCTGACTACCATCTGTGATAAAAGTACTTTACCTGTAACTGTTTGGGGTCAGGTTGCTGAAGTGCGCAGACCTGTGTGCATTTTAGATTATAATAGTCACATGGGTTGATAGAGTATATCAGAGGTTGGAACCTTAAACTGCTCTTCGTAAGGCTTACATTTGGTATAAGAAGTTGGCATCCATCTTTTACACTTGGCAACATTTAATGCTTTTTTTGTATTCAAGGATTGTTCTCCTGAGTCAAAGATTACTTTTGTTAAGTTTCAGGAATCTTTGATAGGCAGCCATGTTGTACTGGAACTAGCAAGTGTTCCTAGAGTTGGAGTGGTGGAGGATGTGGCTAGATTGTCACAAAAGACTTCCCCAGTAGGAGATATAGAGTCTGTTAGCGAAGAGGTACTTGGAAAGAGACTTGTATGTACTGCCCTGAGAGTCCTTCTAACCCTGCACTGTGCGTGCCTGTTTGTTTTAGAATTAACCACATGCAAACTTATTTATGGGAGCATCATGAGTGTTAAAGTGAACTGTCTGGTTTGTATTGTTTTATATTATTTTGTTCAGTTTCAAGGTTGGCATTAGTGTGATGTATTTAATTTCAGCTTTTGTGTTTGCAGTTTTGTATCTACTTACAATTTGTTTGTGTTATCTGTTTGTGTATAAATAAAATGGAAATGGGATGGCAGTGTGTGTGCACTGGCACTTGGCTGGCGTTGTATGTGGACTGGCGCTTGGCAGGCGGTGTACGTGCACTTGGCTGGCAGTGCGTGTGGACTGGCGCTTGGCTGTCAGTGTGCGTGGACTGGAGCTTGGCTTGTGGTGTGCTTGGACTGGTGCTTGGCTGGTGGTGTGTGTGGACTGGTGCTTTGCTGGCGATAAGGGCTTGGACTGGTACTTGGCTGATGGTGTGCGTGGACTGGCACCAGGCTGGCGGTGTGCGTGGAGTGGCACTTGGCTGGCGGTGAGTGTGGGTTGGCGCTTGGCAGGCGGTGTGAAATTAGTGACTTGCTGCTGGTCACTACACATACTGCTAGCCAAACGCCAGTCCACACAATCAGTCAGCCTGTGTGGTTGCTGTGTCAGGCATGTGGGCGTGTGAAAGTGATGGGCCCTTGAATACCGCTGTCTGTTGATGTGAGTGTTGTTATGTGCTGGGCCCGTGACTTGTGGCGGTAATGGTTTTGTGTGTGTGTCACATGTATGAAAGGTATACGAATGGCATGTAAAGAGGTTAGTACCTTGTCGTGGCTTTACAACCCACAAACTGTGAGTCACTGGTTGAATATTTTGTCCTTTTAATTATTTACAGTGCATTTAATTTTTGTGAAATCTCTTGTTAATAAAATGTTATATATTGAATCATCACTCACCCTCATGCCAAATCATACCAGTATGTGTGTGTACATTAGGAATAGATGGTTGTGCAGTAATATTTGTTTTTTTCTGTCTTTCTCTGGAATGGTGTACATTGTCCCTTTTTGTGAATGTTGTAATGTGTGAGGGTGGGCAAAGAATTCCGCTCCGCTGGCGGAGTTCACAGAGTTTTGCCCACTCCGCGCTCTGTGCGGAGCTCTGAAAAACATTTTGGGCCCTTCCCTGCCGTAGGTACTTTGCCCATCCATACAAGTGAGGTACCATTTTTATTGTGAGACTTGGGGGAATGCTGGGTGGGTGGAAGTGTGTGGCTTCATGCAGATTCCTGAACTTTCTATCACAGAAATGTAAGGAAAATGTCTTCCCTGGGTGTCTAGTTTTGAAAAATGTACAGATTTACTAGGTTTCCCTAGGTGCCGGCTGAGCTAAGGTCCAATATCCACTGCTAGGCACATAGCAATAAAGGGCACGTTTCAACTGGAAAGATGTGATGTGCCCACCTTGCGGTTTAGGCCATTTCCTGTCACGAACACTAGGCCTCCCTACACAAGTAAGGTACCGTTTTTATCGAGAGGGATTGGGGAATGCTGGGTTGGTTAAAGTTTGTAGCTTCACGCAGATTCGGTAAACAGCATTAACAATGCATGCGAAACAACGCATGGCGTTACAACGCAGTCGTTACAATGACCGCGTTGTTAGTTCGCATACCATTACAACGCAAGTCGGAACAACGTATGCGTTGTAAGGGTCAGAAGGTGTTGAAGCTAAAATCCAACACCTTCCCTACTGTCCGCACATCAGGATTCTAACATACAACGCAAGTCGTTGTTCCGACTTGCGTTGTAACGGTATGCGAACTAACAACGAGGTCGTTGTAACAACCGCATTGTAACACCTTGCGTTGTGAACGCAGGCGAAATAAGGTGGCATATTCTGCAGATTCCAGTACTTTCCATCACAGACATGTGAGGATTTTTTTTTTTTTTAAAGTTTGAGGTTTGCAGGGGATTCTGGGTAACAGAACCTGGTGAGAGCCACACAAGTTGCCCCCTACCAAATTCCCCTGGGTATCTAGTTTTCGAAATTGTAACAATAGCTAGGTTTCCCTAGGTGCTGGCTGAGTTAGGGTCCCTAATCTACAGCTAGGCACTCTGCAAAAAAGAGTCATTTTCTGTGTAAAGATTTGATTTGTCCACGTTGCGTTTTGTGACGTTTCCTGTCACGGGCACTAGGCCAACCCACGCAAGTGAGGTACTATTTTCATCGGGAATCTTAGGGCAACACAGAACAGTAGAACAAGTGTTATTGCCAATTGACTTTCTTTGCATTTCTGCCTTCCAAATGTAAGACAATGTGTAAAAAATAAGTCATTTTGAAAAACGTCCTCTGATTCACATGGTTGTATGGGTACCCACAATTTTGGATATGTGTAAATAACCATTGCTTCTTAACTCTATATTTTGTTCCCATTTTGGAAATATACAGGTTTCCTTGATACCGATTTTTCACTCTTTATATTTTACCAATTTAATTGCTATATACAGAGTACACAATATAAAGCCTGTGCAAGATGCAGCTCACTCATTGGCTCTGGGTTCCTCTGGTTCTTAGTGAACCTACAAGTCCTATCTATCCCCACAACTAGAAGCGTCCTGAAGATGTAACGGTATATTGCTTTAAAATATCTGCCATACTTAGAAGAAGTTACATGTAAAAACGCTGGCACAAATGGCTGTTTTTTTCAACTAAATTTCAATATTTTTTGTTTTCAACTGAGAGTTTCTCTGTAAAAAAACCTGGAAGGATCTATACAAATGACCCCTTGCTAAATTCATAATTTTGTCTAAGTTTCAGAAATATATAGATATCCGGGGTCCATTATTGCTTCCACACCCATTTCAACCACTAACTGGAAGGAGGTTGAAAGCACAAAAAAATGGAAAAATAGGCTATGTTCCAGTTAAATGTCAATACAGTGGAGAGAATTTTGGTTTTCTGGAAAAAGTCTGCCTGTTTCTGAAAGCTTACCTCCTCACTCCACCACTTCAGAAATGCAAGGCTGCACCATATTTGCAAGGATATGGTGCAGCCTTGCGTTTCCCCTTGCGCTGTAGCTCCACTTAGCATTGTAGTGCCAATGCAGGCAACCTTGCACCAGAGTGCACGGGTGTCTGCGTGCAGTAGAGGATTGTTTATGTGTAGGAAGGTGTCCCTTCCAGGACATAAACAATCCTGAAATGCCATTTTGTCACTTCTATGTGTGCTGCTTAAGGTAATTTTTTCTAAGGATTGTTTATGTGCAGAAAGGGTCACCTTCCTACACATAAACAATCCAAGGCTTTTTGCTTTTTCCAAGTGAGCTGCACAAGGCAAAAAACGTGGAAAAAGCAAAAACAAGGATAATAAAGCATTTCTTCTTGTTTGGCCAAGTTAAGACCAGGTGTTCCCTGGTCTTAATTTTGGCACTGCCTCTTATTTACGCTGCCCTTGTAAATAGGAGGCAGCATCAAAATCAATGGGTGTTGCGGTGGAATGACCACCGCAACACCCACTGCCCACCCCTTTCATTCTAAGCATTGTGTGAAAGAGGGCCTTATTTACAAGGTAACGTTAAGCCACATTAAGTGGCTTAACGCTGCCTTGTAAATAAGGCAAGGTGCCTATCGCCACAGGAACGTCACAAAAAGTGACATTCCTGTGGCGATAGTGGCTTGTACATATGCCTCTCACTGTCCAATACAGTCACTCACATACGAAGTCATGTAACGAAACACCTATTCAAACAACCACTCACTCACCCATACTGCCACTTACACACGTAGGCACTTACTCATACAGCCCTACAGACACCAATTCTCTAACCCATACAGTCACTACATACCCACTTACCCGCTGATAGAGCCACTAACCCTGTCAATTTCCACCCATACATCCACTGACACACCCACTCACTCACCAATAAAGCCACTCACACAGCATCTCACTTATTCACACAGCTGCTTACACAACCACTTATACACCCACACAGCTGCTTACACACCAATACACACAAGGAGACATACAGTCACAAAGCCACTCACATGAGATATATTAAAAGTAGTATCACTTATTCGTAGTACCCCTAGTTTACAACTTTAAGTTTTGTAGTAGCTTAGTATATACGTTTAGCAATCATAAACTTTTACAAAATACTTACTGGATGGTGTCATCATTGATGGCATCGGTGATATCATTTGACATGTCATCTGTGATGTCATCAATGATGTCACTGACCATGTCATGAGGATGTAATATGTGAGGTAATAAGCAATGAATTGCGGTATAAATTATAGTTAGCTCAGCCAACTATAACAGCCGAATTTCTCTGGTTTTGTACGAGTGAAATCTGACCCCAACTATAATGTCCCTGTAACCTTTGTTTTTTTAGTGACTATATATATATATATATATATATATATATATATATATATATATATTCTACCAATCCTGGTTCAAAGGTACGTAAAACAGGCGCTGACTCCGTGGGTGATATCATCAAGAAAAAATGCTTTATTCCATCAATGCTGGCTAGATGCGTTTCGGCGGTCTTGCCGCATTGTTCACTATATATATATATCACCTACTGGCGGTCGTAGTTATGTTTATAGTTAGGACCTAGTTTGCATAGGAAAAGTGTTTTTTATTTTGCCAATATCTTTGGCACCAGTTGACGAATCTTCATGAAATTTTCAAAACTAATTGGGTTCTCAGGTCAGCACCTGTCTTGAAAAGTTTCGGGGTGATTTGTCAAGCAGGGGCTGAGAAAAAAGGGGGTCCCAAAACGTGTTTTCTCCACGTTAATTTCCATAGGAAAGCTATGTCACGGCTACAGCCCGAACTGTTGAACGGAATTACACCAAATTTGGCAGAAAGGTAGCTCTTTGTCAAGAGTGCACTATTTGCTTTAAATGGTACAAATCCATTCAGTAGTTCCTGAGAAATTCGAAAAAAAAGCAAGTATCGATATCTGGTGACCGCAGTGGAACCGTGAATCCCTCCAATCCTGAGCTTAATTTTGATTGGCTGTCACTCCAAACAAAGAAGTGTTGGCAGCAATCTTGTGACTCAGTAAAACTGAGTTACAAGAAAAAAGGGAAAAAATGGTTGACAAATAAGAAAAGGGGGCAGGGTAGAAACAACCTTGACCCCTTATAATTTTTTTTTTTTGGGTGGGATTCATGTACGGTACGCGAATCCCGTCGAGAAAATAAAAAAATACATTTTAATGAGCCCCCGGGTGGGCCAGGTTCTGGACCCCGATCCCCGGGGACCACCACCTCCACGGGGCTTTGCATATGTTGGGAGGGGGACCGAACAGCCCCCTCCTGGATCCCTCCTTGACCCTGGGGACCACCATTCCCCAAGGCTGGCTCCAGCAGTGTCCCCGGCTGCCCACCCTGGGACATTGCAGTTTGCAATGGCAGGGCGGGAGCACTGCTCCTGTCCTGTCATTGCAACCTTCTGCTTTGCTTTGTGGAAAGCTTCCACAAAGCAAAGCAGAATTGCTTTTGGGCAAAGGGAGATGCATGTCAGCAGCTCCCTTTGCCCAATAGAAATGCCAGCTCCCGCAGGAGGCGGGGAGCCGGCAGTGACTGCGGGGTAATTGGGGCTCCCCCTGCAGTCCCCAATGTGAGGGTCAACCCTGGGGGATGGGGTCCTCGGGGCCAAAAGTGACCAGGAGAAGGGGGACCCTGCAGCCCCCCTCCCAGAAAAATAAGATTTTTTTTAAATGAGGCAACTCCCTGGGGGATAGGGTCCCCGGGGTTGAAAACGGCCTCAGGAAGGGGCCACACGGCCCCCCTACTTTTTAAATATTGTATAAAAAATATGGCCTTGCCCTGACTGATGGTGTCCCCAGGGCCGAAATCAGCCTCGGGTGGGGAGCTGCAGTCCTCATTCCCATTTTTCTTTTACCATAAAATATGTCAAAGGACCTGGAGGATGAGGTACCCAGGGCCCACAAAATATTATGAGAAGAGGGCCATACAGCTCCCCTTCTAAGGTTAAAAATAGGAAAAAAAGTGGCATTGGGCCGGAGGCCCCGCCCCTTCCCCGCACCACTCTGCAAACGCACCTCCAGTTGCGTTGTAGGTTGGGGGATTAAGTCCCCTAGAACCTTAAGGGTCCTTAGGGGTCAACTAGCCCACCAGGTACCTCCAGTAAGCCCCACACAGTGGGATTGCTGAGAGGTGGTTCAAGGCCTCGCCCCTTTTTATACCACTCTGCAAACGCACCTCTTGGCATACTGCTGGTGGGGCAATGAGGTCCACAAGTGTCCTGAGGACCTCAGGACTAAAGTGAACTTCACCCCCCGCGCAGCAGTGTGCCAGGAGGTGTGTTTGCAGGGTGGTGCAAAAAGGGGGTTTGGCCTTGGACCACTCTCAACAATCCAGCTGTGTGGGGATTACTATAGATGAGAGGAGGGCTAGTTGGCCCCCAGGGATCCTCAGGAGGCAAGGAGGCTTCATCCCCCAACCAAGAGCACACCTAGAGCGTTTGCAGAGTGGTGAAGAAAGGGGGGGTGGCCTGTGTGCAGCGCTCAGCAATCCAGCTATCGGGGCTTGCTGGAGGTGTCAGGTAGGCTAGTTGGCCCCTAAGGACCTCCAACATCGAAGGATCTCCCTCCCAGAGCGTGCCAGGGAGCACATTTGCAGAATGATGGTTGAAGAGGGCATGGCCTGCTACGAAAACTTACCAATGCTGCTGTGTGTGACTTACTAGAGGTAATAGGAGGGGTAGTTGCCCCCCAAGGTCGTCCTTGGTGGGCAACTACCCCTCCTGTTACCTCCAGTATGTCCCAAATAGTTGTATTGCTAGGAGGTCTTTTAAGGCCACACCCCCTTTCCTCCACCACTCTGCAAACACACCTCCTGGCACACTATGGGTTGGGCGAAGAAGTCCACTTTACTTCTGAAGGACTTTAGGGGCCATGAAGCCCTCCTGGAACCTACTGAAAGTCCTATGCAGCGGAATTTCTGATTACTGGTCGGAGGCCCAGTCCCTTTTCTGCACCACTCTGAAAACGTAACTACTACGTTATAGTTATAAGTTAGCATTTAAAAAAACCTTAGAAATTCACTGAAAAAACCATAGGTTTCAGGGACGTTATAGTTAGCAATTAGCATTTAAAAAATCTTAGAAATTCAATAAAAACCATAGGTTTCAGGGACATTATAGTTAGATATTAGAATTTTAAAAAAGTTAGTAATTCACTTAAAAAAACACAGGTTTCAAGGACAGTTAGTTGGACATTTCACTCGTACAAAATCAGAGAAATTCAGCCGTTATAGTTAGTTGAGCTAACTAAAACTTGCGCCCCGCAATGCACTGCTGATGATGTCACATATTACATCACTCATGACATGGTCAGTCACATCACTGATGACCTCACTGATGACATCTCAAATGACAGTGTCTGCGCCTGCTTCAGAATTGGAAGCGTGACTGCTGTTCATGTTAAAAGTGATCTGTCCGGGATCGTCACATCGACCCACTTCGTTCTGGTGCACCGCATATCCTGAACAAGTGGCTTGAGTATATACATATATATATATATATATATATATATATATATAATATATATATATATATATATATATATATATATATATATATATATATATATATATATATATATATGTATATATATTTATTCACTGAAAAAACCATAGGTTTCACACACGTTATAGTTAGGAATTAGCATTTAAGAAACCTTGCAAATTCACTGAAAAAAACATAGGTTTCACACATGTTATAGTTAGCTGGACATTTCGCTCGTAAAAAACCAATGAAATTCCCCCGTTATAGTTAGTTCAGCTAACTATAATAACTCGCGCGCCCGCAATCCACTGCTGATGACGTCACATATTACATCACTCATGACATGGTCAGTGACATCACTCATGACATCACTGATGACATCTCAAATGACATCACTGATGACATCACTGATGACATCATCCAGTGAATATGTGTGTTTCTGAAAAATAAATATTTTTTATATATGTATATCTAAAGGTTAAAGGAAGAATAAATGGGTAAATAAGAGTCTATATGCATGTTTTTTTTTTGTAAAATTAATTGTATAACTGACTTATTAACAGTATCTTAGTGAATACTGATGACATCATCGATTGAGTATGTGTTTCTGAACAATTTTAATATGTTTAATATATATAGGGAAAGGCCAGTTGAAGAATAAGTGGGTGTACAAGTTTGTAAATGGATGATTTTCTGTGGTGCGTAACTGACTCTATGTGAGTCATTAAATGTATCTTACTGCAGACTAGTGACTAAACTGTGTAAATGTTTGTATGTGTCTGTATGTTGGTGTATAAGTGGCTGCATGGTTTTGTGAATAGCTATATGAGTGTCTATATGAGTTATTGATTGCTTGTCTCAGTATCTATATGGGTTCCTGAGTGTTTGTGTTGGTAGGGTGTGTGTTACTCTGTGACTAGATGTGTGAGTGGGTGATTCTATGGGTGCATGGTTTTAAGAGTGCATCTGTGATGGACTGTATAGTTGAGTGAGTGTATGTATGGGTGTGTTAGGGATTGAATGTATACCTCAGTGGTACATTTGTGACTAACTACATATTTGAAAGGCAGTATATATGCGTGTAAGAGTATATAAGTGGGTAGATGTGAGAGTGTGTGATTGTGAGAGTGACTGTATGGATGAGTGTGTGCTTGTATCAGTGATTCTATAAGAGCGTAAGAATGTGGTACTATTTTTGAGTAAGTGAACTTGAGTGTGTATAACCGCATAGGTGAGTAAATGGCAGTGTGATTATTTGCATGACTGACTAGGTGTGAGAGTACCTCTATGGATGATTGGTGGTGTGTGAGTGTCTATATAGGTGTATAAATGCATATGTAGTTATTGGTATTGCAGTATGTATGGTTTTGAGAATGGAACTCTGAAATTTTGAGTCGGTGTATCAAAGGTTATATTATGGTGTGAGAAGATGCGGTAATTTATCACATGGATGACGTCATCAGTGATGTCATCAGTGATGTCATTTGAGATGTCATCAGTGATGTCATGAGTGATGTCACTGACCATGTCATGAGTGATGTAATATGTGACGTCATCAGCAGTGGATTGAAGGCGCACGAGTTATAGTTAGCTGAACTAACTATAACGGGGGAATTTCATTGGTTTTTTACGAGCGAAATGTCCAGCTAACTATAACATGTGTGAAACCTATGTTTTTTTCAGTGAATTTGCAAGGTTTTTTAAATGCTAATTCCTAACTGTAACGTGTGTGAAACCTATGTTTTTTTTAATGAATTTGCAAGGTTTTTTAAATGCTATTTTTTTTATTTATTATTTCTTTTGAGATTTTTTTTTTAAACAATATGCTACCTATGTATATAATCATAGATTTACTGTATCCTGCAATATGGAATGGTTCTTCTTTTTTAAATAAATGTTTAGATATAGTTGAACAACATAGTTAATATCTTCTACAAACCTTTATATATTTTTTTGTCTGATTTTTTACCGTGCGCGTACGGTAAGCTTACGGTACGCGCACGGTACGCTATAAGTACGGTGCGCGTACGTAATATCTATGCTCCGTGTGCGCATGCGTACGCGATTTACGTATGCATGCGTACTTCGTCTGCGACGTGTACGCGCTGGCTTCCTACGCGCATGCGCGCGTTTTATTTTTGCGCATGCGCGCGTGCTCCTTACGCGGAACCGCCGTACGCGCATGCGCGCGTGCCTCTAATGCGCATGCGCGCGTGCGTCGTACGCGCGTGCTCCTTACGCGCATGTGCGCGTTTTACGTACGCGCATGCGTACTTTTACCGTGCGCGTACGGTAAGCGTACGGAGCGCGCACGGTAGGTCATGTGATCCAGAAACAACACTTTTCATTGGTTTAAACTTCTTTCATTTCCAGAATCTTCCAACACCACACCCATTCCCCTCATTATTGCTTGTGATTCCCTAGGAGAAGGAGCTGAAGTGTCTTTGTGATACAATGGCAGAGCAGCAGTCCTCTTCTGGGAGTGAGCAGGACAGCATTATCAGACAGAGACAGAGGAAACAGAAGGATTCTTATGTCTGGTAATATTTTACATTTCCAGAGGGGCAGAAGAAAGTCAATGCTCCAAAAGTCACCTGCAAACTTTGTGGGCGTGTCTTGTCTAGAGGAGATCCAAAGAAGAAGTACTCTTTTGGAATCTTCACTATGTTCTGACACATTAGGGATGTACATCCCAAGACTTTTGCTCGAGCTACTGCAGCAACCCCTCCAGCAGCTCAGCCGAGCACATCCGCAGCTGCTCAGCCGAGTACATCTTCGGCAGCTCAGCCGAGCACTTCCTCTGCGGTGAGAGCGTCACCATCTTCTGCTCCTCTGGACATTTACCCCCGATTTCAGAGGGTACATATAAGGTGCAATACTTGCTATGCTCCTATTGCTTTTGGGGAGTCTAGTATTCCTCTAATAGACAATAAGATAGAGCAGCACAAGTGCGGTACCTTATAATATTGCCATTCTTTCCTTCCTCTGTCCCTGTATTAACACAATGGCTCTTTTAAGAGCCACCTTAGCTCACAATTTTTTTTTTTCAATCACTTTTTTAAATTATTTTTCCCACCGTGCGCTCACGGTACGCGCACCCATTTTTTTAAAAAATAAAATCTTTTTTTCACCCTTCAAGGTACTTGAGGGACCACAAGGGAAATGAGAAAAGCAGAGTAAGGAGAAGTGAAAAAAAGGGACCATGAAAGTAAATGTGTGATAAATACAGATATTTCAAACTTACCTGACCAACAAAATAACTTAATTATCAATAAATGTTTTTTTTTAATTGCTAGAAAAAAGGATTAATGTTCCTAAATTTTCTTTCTCAATCTGTAAAAAAAGAAAAAAAGTATTAATATTTAACAATACATTTTAGAATACAGTACACATATTTTCATATTTAAAAAAACAATATTTCGCCCTTTTTTTGCTGTTTTCAGAATATATTAAATTTCACTGTAAATCGTGAAACCAATTGCATTCATCACTTAACAGCGGGCAAAAAAATTAACTATCTGAAAGATTGTTTAAAAAAAAGCCCTGAATCTCTTCTCAGTAAAACATACCTTTATAGAAATGTAACATATTTAATAAAAACATCATCTAAGAACAATAACTATTTGCAATAAATATTGTCTGTAAATCTTGTTGCTTAAGCACATAGACCAAAATAATATCTATCGAAGAAGTCCACAATAGAAATTTTTACCTTTCCATGAGGCCAAATGGTAATTTTTAAATTCTTTTTTGATGAAATATCCAATGGTAATCCAATAAAATTGCAAAAATGATTTGTTCAGATGTTGCAATTTGTATTTAAAATTTTGGTTTCAGAAAAATTAAATAGGAATTTGGTAATTCTGCAGGCAAACGTTGCTTGAAAATCAATTGAGAATCATTACACAGTGTCCAGCCTTTTTCACATTTAAGATAAACTGTGTAATGACCAGAAGTTATAGAAGGTCCATCATGGAAAATTATTGCAACTGCAAGAAAAGTTTTTCCAGATTTTGTTAATTGATGTCCTGTAAACTTCTTTATTAAAGTGTCCAATTTTGAACCATCAGCTCTACAACGTTGCATCATTAAAATTACATACTGTCCATATTTCTTTGAAAATAACGTTGAAAACATGTCTGATTTACATTTAGAACATTCCATGTTGTGATTGACATCTTTAACTAATTTACTAAAAGTCACTGATTTAGTCTCTGGTAATGTTAAATATATAAACCTTTCTGAATCAACATTAGAGCTGCATGTATTGAAACAGTTTTCACAACTATGTTCCCATTTATAAGAGAGACCAAACATATTTTCTATTTCTATCCCTTCTTCTTCCAGTACCATAAGGATATACATCAAGAATTCCTGTGCATCTTGCTGGACATTTTGAGTAAACTGTGTACATCCTGAACATACATCTAAAAGTTTTCTAACATAAGAAGCACTTTCTATTTTAGTTTTATCAATACTCAGCTTCTCAAAAAGAAAACTCATCAGAGAACAAAATCTTTTTTCATGATTTACTATTATCTGCTCTTGCAAACTTTCAAGATAAAATACAACCTTCAGCACTACATTAGCGTAGCAGTTGACACAAGAGCTACTTTCAAAATGACAACCAACAACCTCTTGAACATTGTCCTTTTTCTTTTTGCTTGCAATCACATCACTCTCCTTTTGTTTTCTCTTCTGTACATCCTCATTACAGATATTCTCAATTCTCCTTTTCCGAGAAACAACACGTTTTTCAAACACAGGATACTGACCTAAATGAGGAGCATAGGTTCTTCTTAATCTATGATACTCCTTTACACAATTTGCATCAGCACTAACTTTTGAGTCATCAAAGTCTATCATGAATAAACCAGATAATGTTTTCACTCGTGACAAAGCAACATATGCCATAGCTTCTTTGAACACAGTAGAACCAATGTTTACAAAAGCACTATCTACAGTTAATCCTTGAGATTTGTGAATAGTTACAGCTACAGCAGTTGCAGAAACTGCTTCCTACGTACATATACGTCTTTTACAAGCAAAAAATGGACTGAACAACGACTAATGTCTTTAACCTCTTCAATCTGATCAAATTTTATTTTTAAAAATTCAATCCCATCTTTTTTCTGGTATTTCACAAAACCCACAACTTTACCCATAGCTCCATTCACTAAACCTTTTTCTACATCCAAATTTCTTCTTAAAAATACTCGACAGTTCATACAAACATAAAGATTTTTTTCTAATCCAGCTGTTTTCGAAATGTTCTTCTCTAGAGAATCCAATTTATTTTTCCATTTGCCTGTTATTGTAATAGTAATTCCTTCATGCTGAATTTTGTCCACTGCTTCCATTTTCTTAATCTCCTCCTTTTCCAATTTCAAAAGTTCCTCATTGAATATCGAGCATTCACGTAGTGTTGGCATTAAGCAGATTACAGTATTTTTTTCTGCAATGTTCTTGTATATTTTCTCTGAAACTATTTCTTCACTTGGAAATAAATTATGTAGCAACCGACTCTGTAATGCTTTTCTGCCAACTTCTGTGAGTAGTCCAATTCTGATATCTTTCAGAATACTTGCATAATCTTCATCATTTGCTTGCCTCATATTGGTAGCGAGTTCTTTGTACTCAAAGAATGACCAAATATTCGCATTACCAATACTTCCTAATGACTTCTTCGTATCTTCATGTGTCACAGTATTAAACACTGGTTGTCCTTTAACTGGAGTGAGCTGCAGAAGATCCCCAAAAACTATGACATGTTTTCCACCAAATAACACGTCATAGTCTCTCTTTAGAATTTGCTGCATTCTTAAATGCACAAAGGCAAGCATTAAGTTTGATACCATGCTTACCTCATCAATAATGAGAACTTGCATCTTCTTCAACACTCTTGAAACTTCGAAGCATGCTTCTCCTGTTAGCTTGTGATATTCTATTTTGTTCTCATGCTCCACTGGTAACATTAGCAAGTGATGTAAGGTAATTCCTTTTATGTTATATGCTGCTAACCCAGTTGGAGCAGTAACAACACAAGACAAAGTTGAATCTGTTTTTTGCTGTAGGTAGCTTCTGATGACTTTAATTTAGAAACTTTTTCCAGGTCCAGCTTGCCCACTCGCATGCATCCTGCTTGGTTCAAATGATGTGCATGAGCACTCTTTCTTTTCATGTAGTAATCCAAGATCAATTTTTTTAGTGACTTCTTCATAAACTTGTTGTTGTTCTTCATTCAGTTGCTGTTCCAAATTTGGTAAGTCTATTAAATCTTCCTGAGCTTGATTCATAGCTGTTTCCACTTCAGTCATGGCTATTGCAGCTTCATTTTCTACGATTGGTTGTCCTAGGGGATCTTGACTGAGCATTCCAGAACTTTGGCTGTCTTGAGAACTGTCTCTAGCTACTTCAGCTGCAATTGTAGCTTCCTGTTCAATTTCTTCATTTAACATTTGTACATAATTTGTGAAAGTACTGCATTCAATCGTATCTTTACATGCATTAAAGGAATCTTCATAGCTGTGAAAATCTCCTAGTAATTCATCCTCTGAACGCCATGGTTTAAACAGCTGTAAAAGTGCTAAGTAGTAAAATTCATTTTTGTCAGGAGTGTCGCAACTCAGCTTCCTGTGATTAATCAAACTTCCTTTTGTTTGCTTCACCAAACATCCTTCCTCACCAATGACTTTATATTTTCCATTGTTGATGTCTTCTGTGGCTTTCCGTGTAAAAATGTAGTTCTGCAGCACTTCATAGAGACACATGTTCTCAAGATGACGACTTCTTTTTGGGTAATATGTGTCCAACATGTTTGATTTCAAAATATCTGTACTTTCCGGGTCGTTCTCTGCCAAATATTCAATTTCTCCAATAGATTTCAGTACCCGATTTCGCATTCCTGCAAGGCCTAAACTTACCCAAATTATTCTTCTGGATTTGGAGTACAGACTTGCAGATGATAACCTATCTGAGCATTCGTAGGATCCAATTTCTCGATACGATAACATCTTTAAACTGAAACTGTATAGCTTCTTACTGACAGTCTTCTCGTGAGAAATCTCTTCCCACATTTCCTTCAATTCCGTTTTCTCAGATTTAGTGATGTAAGATGTGACATACCGAGCAACAGCAATAGAATTGTCAGCAACATACTGTATATCCATGTTAGCATTCCACATGGATAAAATGACTGGGTTGTAGTCATTTATATATTTTGACTCTTCTTTTCTTCCTAGGTTGTACGTATTTTTGGGAGATTTTCTTGTAATAGTATGTCGCACAGCTGACATAAAACTGTTGACTCTTCCTTTTGAAAGAACAGGTCGTGGAAATCCAAATCGACATTTTGTGTAGAATTTTTCTTTACTCTTGTACTTTCGTCGACAGTATTTTCAACACCGATGACTTTGGAAACGTAAAACTTGCTCTTTTAAGTTTTTCTCTTCTGTGCTTTTAGGTATAGCACATGTTGCATATTCTTCGATGAAACTTAAAACTGCATCATCAGAATCTGTTCCAAATTTTGGGGCATCCTTGATCCACAACAGCATATGAATATGAGGAGCACCTCTTGCTTGGTACTCTTTTCTCCAAAAGAAATCCACAACTTCTCCAAGAGGTGGATTTTTTTTATTGCAGATGAAGGACATCATAGCCTCAAATCTATGATTGAAATATCTGCAAACATTAACCGGATCCAATGAGCACAATTCTCCTGCTGTCTTGTATTGGATGTTTTCAATATTTGAATTTGCCTCTCGAAGAAAATCCAGAAGATCATCCCAAGCGTAGTCAGCACAGCTTAGGGTGAGAAACCATGTAGGAGTTCCTAAATTCCGTAACATACATTTCAATTCTCCATGGCGTCGGTACCAATATTCATTAGTTCCACGCTGACAAGCCATCAGATTAATCAATTGTGATTCCAAATATTCATCTCGCTGTTGCACTTTGTTCATAAAATCCTTTGCAGACACATTATGTAGATGTACTCCACTTTTTAAAATGTGATTTACTGCATAAGATAGTGCAGACAAGTCAAATAAAAGATGGAACAAATAAGGAATACTTTGATGAAATCTTGGATCTTTTGCATATAATCTTGTAGTCCGATACTCAAAAGCAGGAATCTGTACTGGGCGTTCATCATATCGTCCACCTTTTCCTGTAGGAAACAGCTGGGGAAAACATCGAGCTTCCAAGCTCTCCTCCCATACACTCACGGGAGTTCCTTTTGCTTTTTTCATCTGAAACAGATCAATAGTGTTTGCCATAACTTCTTTTGAATTAAGAGGATGTATGTTGAAATGTTCATAAATTTCTTCTTCTTTTGACTTATCCACTTTTTCAATTTGCCCAGCTGGTATTCCTGAGTCTGGTAGTAAAACATCTTCATCTTCATCCATATAAATTGTTTCATACCATTTAATATTTTTTTTCAAATATAAATTTGCTCTTTGTACTTTTCGTACATCTACCAGCTCCTGCCAAATTTTCTTATTCTTTGTTGGTACTCCATTAACCAGAATAACTAATGGTTCAGTTTCCAATCTATCTGCATCAATTGTTTCCATATTTTTTTCAAATCCAATGGCAAATAGACAACTCTTCCTTTTAAACCTCTTTGTAAATCCGAAGGAGGTAATTTACCTGTTTTGGGCTCCATACGCACTATGGTCTGAAACGAATGGACACATTGAATGAGTATAGACTCATACGTATTTAAATCAGAAAGTTCTGCAGGAATATCAACCAATTCTAAATTATTATGTACAGCTCTGGCTGGCATTCTATTTTCTTCTAACTTGTTATAACAGTATTTACAAATACGCTGATCTTCACCCAAATCAAAACTATTTTCCAGAAATATATATGTTGCAAAATCCTTCCACTTATAATTATCTTCATTTTCACTTTTTTTATACAGATCAACATTTCTTGTTTGAATTTTATAATGGCTTCTCCGGCAACAAATACAAGTAATATTTGGTCTTTCATTAGAGATTATAGTACATTTTGTCATGTGATCTTCAAAATTTTTACTAACAGTGGGTTCTACATTCGCTTCCACATTTTCTTCAATAACTGTGTCATTACCTGCACTTTCTTGTTCCGGACCAAAGTAACAAAACTGAATTTCATCAGTAACCTTCTCTACATCTGATACAGATCCATGGAACAGAGCCCTATTCAACTCATTTAACTTTAGGGCTGGACGTTTAGCAAAATACAATCTTCTCACAAACTTTCTCATTTCAGTATGATGAACTGCCAGCATCCTAAAATGGTGAAAAACACTTTGGCAAACTTTCCTAGAAAGACAAGCCAGAGAATGTCCTTGCAAACCAGTATTCTCTCTCACTCTACATGGATCTAGTCTTTGAAGCACCTTAATCTTCTGTTTAACACTTTTTTTTACTATATTCTCTTAGAAACTCACGTAATTTATCAATAGATTCTTGTCGTACAGTACAAATACTACTACAATTCCAAGTGTACACTGGAGCTTTAGGACGTCTCCCCATAACCTCATCAGCTATCACTTCCTCCTCATTTCTTGGAACCATTTGCTCATTTTCCATTACACAACCATCTTTCACTTTATAAGCACGACCTCTGGTGTCAACTGCATGCAGCAAACTATTACTTTGAAGATAACTCTCTTCATTAAAAAATGGTTCGGTACTTGAACTATGCATCCATTCTCCTAAAAACAGTTTACAAAAGTTATTTCTTTTCACTACTCTTTTCGTTTTGCTTTGTGACTTCATTACATTGACCATTTTATCTAATGTACGGATCCTGTTCAAAATTAAAATGAATAGTTTTCTTTTTAATTCTAAAGCCTTAGCTACAATTGATTCAATATCTTTCTTTCTCTTATCAAATTTTGCTTTCTTCTTATATTTTTTCACATCCTTTAGCAAATTGGACATCACTCTTCTCTGAAACATTTCTCTACGAATGTCTTATAAATGCTGTTTTTCTTTTTAAGTCAATCTTTATTGCTTCTGATTGTACATTAGCATTTAGTAATTTCTCACTTTTGTCCTGTTGTTTTCTACTTGAAACACTATTTGCAGTGGGGACATTTTTCAAATTTTTTCTTTTTTTGAAGATATTTTAAAAAAAATCCTTAGTCTGCTTACCAGAAGACTTTTTCTTTTTTCCAACATGAGGATCTTCAACTAATTTGGGTCCTCCAGTTGTCTTCAAATATAAATGTTTTTTCTGTTCTTTTCTCTTTCTTGATTTTATAGGCATCTTTAATTTATTTCACTGTTGTTCAGCAATACCTGAAAGAAACTAAAAAAAAATACCTTTATGTAATTTAAATATATTACTATATTTTTTTGGAGCTTTTCAAATCTTATAATACTATCTACCCCTTTCCTACGAGTGAAAAACACAATAAAACCAACAAGAATTAAATCTCTGAGAACAATTCCTGTGTGCACAGAGACTCATGGTGTGATTCTAGACAGAAAAGGAAATTTGATTTGCAATTTGAAAGCACATTTACTACAGTTTTTTTGCAAGTGATAATTACTGTAACAGTCTGACACATTTTCCTAATAGTTTTCAGAAGCAGAAAAGAGCACATGTCCTAACAGCTAGTTGAGACTATGACCATGTGTAACCTAGGTGAGTGACTACACTACAACACAGGAAATAAGCCTTGGTGATGTTGAATGTATTAGCGTTACTCACTCCTATCTGAAACACCACACAGTGCTGATTAGTAAGCATGACTGTACAGGAGAAACAGCTTGCTCTCTGCTAAGAGTGTGCTTCTGGAGACTGTCTACTGTCAGGTGCAGGAGAGATCTGCATGGACGCTTGCACAACTGCATAAACACTGGAGACATGTATGTAAGACTACATGTGTGGTAAGGGTTAATAGGAGTTTTGTACATGTAGGAACTACATGACCCATTGCACGAGTGGAAGTAAAATCTACCCTGTTGTTTTCAAATGTGTTAGCATTGCCCTCTCATTTGTGACATATTAATTTGGGCTGAATGCTAACCAACACAGTTCATGAAAACAAGCTTCCCCTTTCCTACGAATGCAATTCTAAAAGAACCAGAGTAACACGAATTAAATCTCTGACAACAATTCCTGTGTGCACACAGACTCATGGTGTGATTCTAGGCAGAAAACGAAATTTGATTTGCAATTTGAAAGCACACTTACTACTGTGGTAGAGCAAGTGATAATTACTCTAACAGTCTGACACATTTTCATTAAAGATTTCAGAAACAGAAAAGAGCACATGTCCAAACAGCTTTTTGAGACCATGAACATGTGTAACCTGGATGACGTACTACACTCTAGCAAAGGAAATGAGCCTTGGTGATGTTGAATGTATTAGCGTTACTCACTGCTATCTGAAACACCACACAGTGCTGAATAGTAAGCATGACTGTAAAGGAGAAACAGCTTGCTCTCTGCTAAGAGTGTGCTTCTGGAGACTGTCTACTGTCAGGTGCAAGAGAGATCTGCATAGACGCTTGCACAAAAGCATAAACACAGGAGACATGTAGGTTACACTACATGTGTGGTAAGGGTTAATAGGAGTTTTGAACATGTAGGAACTACATGACCCATTGCACGAGTGGAAGTAAAATCTACCATGTTGATTTCAAATGTGTTAGCATTGCCCTCTCATTTGTGACATATTAATTTGGGCTGAATGCTAACCAACACAGTTCATGAAAACAAGCTTCCCCACAAATGCAATTCTAAAAGAACCAGAGTAACACAAATTAAATCTCTGACAACAATTCCTGTGTGCGCACAGACTCATGGTGTGATTCTAGGCAGAAAACGAAATTTGATTTGCTACTTGAAAGCACACTTACTACTGTGGTAGAGCAAGTGATAATTACTCTAACAGTCTGACACATTTTCATTATAGTTTTCAGAAACAGAAAAGAGCACATGTCCAAACAGCTTTTTGAGACCATGAACATGTGTAACCTGGGTGACTGACTACACTCCACCAAAGGAAATGAGCCTTGGTGATGTTGAATGAATTAGCGTTACTCACTGCTGTCTGAAACACCACACAATGCTGAATAGTAAGCATGACTGTACAGGAGAAACAGCTTGCTCTCTGCTAAGAGTGTGCTTCTGGAAACTGTCTACTGTCAGGTGCAAGAGAGATCTGCATGGACGCTTGCACAACTGCATAAACACTGGAGACATGTATGTAAGACTACATGTGTGGTAAGGGTTAATAGGAGTTTTGAACATGTAGGAACTACATGACCCATTGCACGAGTGGAAGTAAAATCTACCCTGTTGTTTTCAAATGTGTTAGCATTGCCCTCTCATTTGTGAGATATTGATTTGGGCTGAATGCTAACCAACACAGTTCATGAAAACAAGCTTCCCCTTTCCTACGAATGCAATTCTAAAAGAACCAGAGTAACACAAATTGAATCTCTGACAACAATTCCTGTGTGCGCACAGACTCATGGTGTGATTCTAGGCAGAAAACGAAATTTGATTTGCAACTTGAAAGCACACTTACTACTGTGTTAGAGCAAGTCATAATTACTCTAACAGTCTGACACATTTTCATTATAGATTTCAGAAACAGAAAAGAGCACATGTCCAAACAGCTTTTTGAGACCATGAACGTGTGTAACCTGGATGACGTACTACACTCCAGCAAAGGAAATGAGCCTTGTTGATGTTGAATGTATTAGCGTTACTCACTGCTATCTGAAACACCACACAGTGCTGAATAGTAAGCATGACTGTACAGGAGAAACAGCTTGCTCTCTGCAAAGAGTGTGCTTCTGGAGACTGTGTACTGTCAGGTGCAAGAGAGATCTGCATGGACGCTTGCACAACTGCATAAACACTGGAGACATGTATGTAAGACTACATGTGTGGTAAGGGTTAATAGGAGTTTTGAACATGTAGGAACTACATGACCCATTGCACGAGTGGAAGTAAAATCTACCCTGTTGTTTTCAAATGTGTTAGCATTGACCTCTCATTTGTGACATATTAATTTGGGCTGAATGCTAACCAACACAGTTCATGAAAACAAGCTTCTCCTTTCCCACGAATGCAATTCTAAAAGAACCAGACTAACACAAATTAAATCTCTGACAACAATTCCTGTGTGCACACAGACTCATGGTGTGATTCTAGGCAGAAAACGAAATTTGATTTGCAATTTGAAAGCACACTTACTACTGTGGTAGAGCAAGTGATAATTACTCTAACAGTCTGACACATTTTCATTATAGTTTACAAAAGCAGAAAAGAGCAAATGCCCAAACAGCTTTTTGAGACCATGAACATGTGTAACCTGGGTGACTGACTACACTCCAGCAAAGGAAATGAGCCTTGGTGATATTGAATGTATTAGCGTTACTCCACACAGTTGTGAATACTAAGCATGATAGTACAGGATAAGCAGCTGGGTGTGTGCTAAGAGTCTGCTTCTGCAGACTGTGTATTTTCAGTTACAATAGACATGTGCATGGACGCTTCCACAACAGCATAAACATTGGAGTGATGTATGTACATGTGTGTTAAGGGTTAATTGGAGTTTTGTACATGTAGGAACAACCTCACCCATTGCATGATTGGAAGTAAAATCTACCATATCAATTTCAAATGTGTTAGCATTTGCCTCCCATTTGTGAGATACTGTTTTATGCTGAATGCAAACCATCACAGTTCTAAAAAACAAGCTGCCTCTTTCCTATGAATGCCATTCTTACAGAACCAGACCAACACAAATTAAATCTCTGACAACAATTCCTGTGTGCACACAGACTCATGATTTGATTCTAGGCACAAAACAGTATTCCTCAGTGATACCAGTACACCTTAACTTATGGTGAAGACATACTCCATAATATCTTACAAGTTCAAGACAGTTAAATATCTCCCAAAACACAAAATGTGAAACACAACTTTAAAAGAAGAATCACATTTCTATTATTTATATCAAAATGCACCATATACATCCCCTCTCAAATTCATAACTCACCTTTAAAAGTAGTTAGTTGAGAAAGAAATGTGGCACTCAAACAGCAGATTATCAGAGCAACAATCTCTGAGCTCTACACCTCTCTCCTCTCACCAGAACCAGTTAATGGCAATGTTTCCCTCTCTTTTTTCACACATATACATGTTAACTCCAAATCACAGTGCTTCCAACATTTTTTTCAAACGGAAACACACATTTCTATTGGTTGGAAATTTCAACCCTTTCCAAATGATCCCTACCCACAACTTTATCTCTGCCTGCTACCATAGCAACAGGTCATGGAACACTGGTGTGAGCAGAGAGGTCAGAAGTTCAGCACACAATGTTTCTAATCCTTAGAGCAAGAGTGCTTGACTTTTCAAACCTAACAGCAAATCCAAAGTAATGTTCTGTGGGTACTCATTTTTCTGAACTAATACAAAACATGCTTGTAAAAATCTAAACATACAGCCTAGTTTTAACTGTAAAATGGTTTGAATCAGCCAATGAGTTCTTTTTTTTTAAAGTATGTTAGCCTCCATTTTACAACTATCTTTCTTTTCATATTGCCATTCTACTGAAAGACACCTTCTGAGTGCATCCAGATCTCCTTGAAAGATGTTCACAGTGTGGATTGTAGGTCATAGCTATGTCTTCTGGAGTGAAAAGTTTGCAGAAAAAAGAGGTATTGTGAAAGACCTTGCTTTGCCAAATGTAGACATTAAATGGATTGGTCAGAGAGGGTTAAAGTGGCACCAATTAATGCCTATGGTGAAAACCTTTCTACATCTCCCACAGCCTAACCTTATTATTGTGCACTGTGGTGGAAATGACCTAGGCACTTTAACTGGGGTGGGTCTGGAAATGCTTATTAAGGACACCTTTGTGCAATTGATGTCACTTTTTCCACAAATTGCCTTTGTATATTCTAATATATGCCAAAGGCAAAAGTGGAACTGGTCCAACCAATTTTGTCCGCAGATTGACAAAGCAAGAAAGCACGTCAATAAGTCTGTTTCTGCATTCCTCAGAGACTATGGTATGGGTTCTATATACCACAACAACTTGCGTTACAACATGCAAGACATTTATAGAGGAGACGGTGTACATTTCAATGATGAAGGGAACAGAGTCTTCCTCTTGAACTTTAGACTCTGCATCGGTACTTACTTGTAGGTACCAAAAAAACACTTCATAAACCCAACGGCTCTTTTTAGAGCCACCTAACATCTAAACATTTAATTTTGATTTTTAATTCTATTTTTTTTTTACCGCTGTACGCGTACCGTACGCGCACAGTACGCGCACCCTGCGATTTAAAAAAATAAAATAAAAATGTATTTTTCACACTTCTGGGTCCTTCTTGGACCCCCTTACAAAGGCTAGGGGGTCTGCAACTCTCTACCTTGCCCCCTTTTCACGTTCTCCACCTTTGTTTTTCAGTGCGAGACACACAACATGGCGGCCGACACTTCCTGATTTCGACCGACTGGAATGTTTACTGTCATGTAACCACCAATCAGAATTACGCTCGCGCATGGCAGCGTGCGCGTACGGTATGCGTACCGTGCGCGCACGGTGCGCGGCTATAGATATGTATGTACTTTTAACTGCAATTTTCTCAGGAACTACTGAACAGATTGACTCCAGATATACAAAAGGCACATCCCTGACCTGAGGACTTTCTCTTTGCCAAATTTCAAATAATTCTGTTCAGCCGTTTGGGCTGTACCTTGGACTAAAGGTCCCTATGGAAAATTGCATGGGAAAACGCGTTTTGGGACCCCGCTTTTTTCTCAGTCCCCACTTGACAAATCCCCCCGAGACTTTTAGGGTACGAGCGGAGCGGAGCGCCCCACCTATTTTGAAAATTTCGCAAAGAATCGTCAACCGGCGCCAAAGTTATTCCAAATAGAATGTTGCGGATTTCCTATGGAAACACGGTCCTAACAATAACTATCTACTGGCGACCGCCAGTAGATAATATATACACACATATATCAAATGTGTATATATATTATATTTTCACTAAAAAAACTAAAATTACAGGGATGCTATAGTTAGGTTCAGATTGTAAACACACAAAACTATAGAGATTCAGTAATATAGTTATACTTATCTACGATAAACGATAATTTCTGCGAAAGGAGGGTTTTAGAAAACACCTAAAAATATATAGATTTCTTTTTGCAGGATTATGTTAAAAAGTTACCCTCCTTTGTACAAGATTCTACTGATTTTTTGAGGATACTAAAAACTTTTTAATGGGATTCAAGGTATTTATTAATGTGCCTAGACGTAATGTCTTTATATACAAGTATCCATCATCAGGATGGAATCAGAGCGATAGAACATTATCTGAGTTCCAGACCACTGCATTTATGTCACCATAATAGAATGTTGATTGCAATGATTACATACTGCCTTAAAAACAACTATTTTTTGTTTTCAAAACAAGTCTTTCAGCAAATAAGGGGGCTTGTTTTTCCCCCAGCTAATCCTGCCTCCACATAGGCCTGGGCGGCAAATTCCGTTCCGTTCGCGGAATTTGCGGAATTTGGGTAATTTCGCGTTCCGCGGAGAACGCGAAATTGCCCAAAAATCTACGTTCCGCGACTTCGTGAAATTTTTTGCTTGTTCGCGTTCTCAATATGCGTGTTCGCGAGATATTTCACCCTGAGCACGCAAACAGCGATCGCGAACAGGAAAAAAGTATCGCGAACAAGCAATTCCGCGTGTTCGCGGAATTTCTGCGTGTTCGCGGAGATTTTTTACCGTTTCGCAGAGATTTGCGTAACGCGATTACGCAAATTCCGCCCACCCCTACCTCCACATGAGTTGGTGGGAGGAAATTATATTGAACAGAGAACATAAGGCAGGTGTGGATGGTCATGTTCAAATGTGGTTACGTTATATTGACAATATATTTGTAGTTTGGCAAGGCACAGAAGAGTCAGCCCAGGAGTTTGTCAGCAAGATCAATCAAAACAATATAAACCTTCACTTTACGGCTACCATAAGCAGTACTCATGTATACTTTTTGGATGTGGAGGTCTATATAAAACATCAGAGAATTCAAACAAATCTATACCACAAGCCTACTGCTGGTAATAGTTTATTACATGCGACAAGCCATCATCCTCGGCATCTCATCCAAAGTATACCATACGGTGAAATGTTGAGGATACGTCACGCATGAAGCAATGATATTTATCTTGCAGAGGCCCAACGTCTGAATAAGGAAAGATTTTTGGTCCATGGCTATGATGGGAAAACTATAAACATAGCTATTAGAAAAGCCAATGATACAGACAGACACAAGCTTTTAGAGAAAAATCCGCAAAAGCCTAATCAAGTCACCCCAACAGATCAAGAAACCAGACTTGTCTTAACGTATAGTCGCCAGCACAATTCTTTGCGTAAAATTGTCAACAAGAATTGGTCAGTGGTGAAAAGTGATCCTGTAATTGGTAGAATGCTGCTGAAACAGCCTAGCATTGTATTTAGAAAACTAAGTCCATGCGAGATTCATTAGTTAGGAGTAGTCCGTAAATTTTAAAAATGACTAGCTGGCTTGCTGCCTGCAAAGGATTTGTTAAATGCAATAATTGTTGTGCGTGCAGGTATGGAACTAATAAAACTGCATATTAGACCCCTTTCTCAGAGCAAACAGTGAAAATTACCAAATTCCTCACATGCCACACTGAATTTGTTGTATATGTGTTGATTTGCTCTTATGGGTTGCAGTATGTGGGCAGTACTAAGTTACAGGCCCACAAGCGTATACTGTAACACATGAGTGCAATTACCAAAAATGACCCAACATATCCCATAGCGCAGCACTTTCAAGAATTGCATGACGGTGATCTTAACCATCTAACATACTTTCTGATTGATTCTATTCCGGTTTCTAGACGTGGGGGCAACAGAGAAATGAAATTAGGACGTCTAGAAACCCAATATATCATTGAATTAGACACAAAGACCCCTAATGGACATAATTCAAGTGAAGACTTTTACATATGGTTATAGTATAATAGAGCCTTGAATATGAGAACAGAACTGTACAATATTAGCTATTATTTCACTTGAAGTTATATTTGACTAATTGCTCTAGGTATGATGTTTGTATTCAGTATGCTGCGATAAGCATTTAAGCTATAAATTTGTTTGCTATATGGATTTTATCTTTTTTTATATATTTTTTATCATTTTTTAGGGACAATAGTTTTGTACTTAGGTAGCACTTAGTATTTTTACACTTTATTAAACACTTAAAATTAACATAGAAGATGATCAAAAGAAAAGAGAAAAAGAGAAAAAATAAGGTAATACAATCATGTCAGCCATATTGTGTTGGGTAAAGCATTGTGATAAAAATGTATTTCACAGATAATGTGCAATATGCTTTCTTTCCCTATTTTTGAAACATATGAGTTTATAATAATATGTTTTAAAGTATGTGTTTTTATGATTCACCTAAAAAACTATTTCAAAAAAACGGTTTTATGTATTTTACATGAAATTAGTTTTTAATATGTTTAATATATTTGATTGGGCATTTTAATGGATTTAACCAAATAATATATATATATATATATATATATATATATATATATATATATATATATTACCTACTGGCGGTCGCCAGTAGGTAGTTATAGTTAGGACCCTGTTTCCATAGGAAATCCGCAACATTCTATTTGGAATAACTTTGGCGCCGGTCGACGAATCCTCGCGAAATTTTCAAAATAGGTGGGGCGCTACGCTCCGCTCCTACCCTGAAAGTCTCGGGGGGATTCGTCAAGCAGGGGCCGAGAAAAAAGGGGGGTCCCAAAACGCGTTTTCCCCATGCATTTTTCCATAGGACCTTTAGACACAGCTACAGCCCGAACGGCTGAACAGAATTACTTGAAATTTGGCAGAGAGGTAGCCATAAGGTCAAGGAAGTGCCTTTTGCAGGTCTGGTGTAAATCTGTTCAGTATTTCCTGAGAAAATATATATATATATATATATATATATATATATATATATATATATATATATTCTTTTTTTCAAACGCAAGGTTGTCCTTAGAGGATGTCACACACCTCCGGATTCCACACACTACATCGCAGGCGGCTTCACAGTGGAAAGTGCAGCACGCGCTTCTGGGCCATACGCGTTTCGGGCTCCCTCGAGCCCTTGATCACTGGCAGGTAGGAAGGCAGGAAGCAGTACTCGAAGAACACTTCTTTAATGAATTTATGCAGTCCCGCCCCAGTGGGCGTCACCAGGGGCATCATGGTCATGGTAGTCCTAGTGTTACCCCCAAAGACTGAATGGTTCTTAATCCAAGTGGCGTATTCGCTGTCTGCCTGTAGAAAATCTCATCTAGGTGAAGGGCATGACAGCACCCCTCGTGTGTTGCCAAATCTTGCCTGCGGCGAAGGCTCCTTCGGTCCATGTGAGCGTTAGTGGTTCTAGCGCCCAGGAACGCCTAACCAGCGTCGGGACATCCTCGCGGCCGGACGAGCCGCTAGAAAATTTTCAAACGCAAGGTTGTCCTTAGAGGATGTCACACACCTCCGGATTCCACACACTACATCGCAGGCGGCTTCACAGTGGAAAGTGCAGCACGCGCTTCTGGGCCATACGCGTTTCGGGCTCCCTCGAGCCCTTGATCACTGGCAGGTAGGAAGGCAGGAAGCAGTACTCGAAGAACACTTCTTTAATGAATTTATGCAGTCCCGCCCCAGTGGGCGTCACCAGGGGCATCATGGTCATGGTAGTCCTAGTGTTACCCCCAAAGACTGAATGGTTCTTAATCCAAGTGGCGTATTTGCTGTCTGCCTGTAGAAAATCTCATCTAGGTGAAGGGCATGACAGCACCCCTCGTGTGTTGCCAAATCTTGCCTGCGGCGAAGGCTCCTTCGGTCCATGTGAGCGTTAGTGGTTCTAGCGCCCAGGAACGCCTAACCAGCGTCGGGACATCCTCGCGGCCGGATGAGCCGCTAGAAAATTTTCAAACGCAAGGTTGTCCTTAGAGGATGTCACACACCTCCGGATTCCACACACTACATCGCAGGCGGCTTCAGAGTGGAAAGTGCAGCACGCGCTTCTGGGCCATACGCGTTTTGGGCTCCCTCGAGCCCTTGATCACTGGCAGGTAGGAAGGCAGGAAGCAGTACTCGAAGAACACTTCTTTAATGAATTTATGCAGTCCCGCCCCAGTGGGCGTCACCAGGGGCATCATGGTCATGGTAGTCCTAGTGTTACCCCCAAAGACTGAATGGTTCTTAATCCAAGTGGCGTATTCGCTGTCTGCCTGTAGAAAATCTCATCTAGGTGAAGGGCATGACAGCACCCCTCGTGTGTTGCCAAATCTTGCCTGCGGCGAAGGCTCCTTCGGTCCATGTGAGCGTTAGTGGTTCTAGCGCCCAGGAACGCCTAACCAGCGTCGGGACATCCTCGCGGCCGGACGAGCCGCTAGAAAATTTTCAAACGCAAGGTTGTCCTTAGAGGATGTCACACACCTCCGGATTCCACACACTACATCGCAGGCGGCTTCACAGTGGAAAGTGCAGCACGCGCTTCTGGGCCATACGCGTTTCGGGCTCCCTCGAGCCCTTGATCACTGGCAGGTAGGAAGGCAGGAAGCAGTACTCGAAGAACACTTCTTTAATGAATTTATGCAGTCCCGCCCCAGTGGGCGTCACCAGGGGCATCATGGTCATGGTAGTCCTAGTGTTACCCCCAAAGACTGAATGGTTCTTAATCCAAGTGGCGTATTCGCTGTCTGCCTGTCGAAAAAATCTCATCTAGGTGAAGGGCATGACAGCACCCCTCGTGTGTTGCCAAATCTTGCCTGCGGCGAAGGCTCCTTCGGTCCATGTGAGCGTTAGTGGTTCTAGCGCCCAGGAACGCCTAACCAGCGTCGGGACATCCTCGCGGCCGGACGAGCCGCTAGAAAATTTTCAAACGCAAGGTTGTCCTTAGAGGATGTCACACACCTCCGGATTCCACACACTACATCGCAGGCGGCTTCACAGTGGAAAGTGCAGCACGCGCTTCTGGGCCATACGCGTTTCGGGCTCCCTCGAGCCCTTGATCACTGGCAGGTAGGAAGGCAGGAAGCAGTACTCGAAGAACACTTCTTTAATGAATTTATGCAGTCCCGCCCCAGTGGGCGTCACCAGGGGCATCATGGTCATGGTAGTCCTAGTGTTACCCCCAAAGACTGAATGGTTCTTAATCCAAGTGGCGTATTCGCTGTCTGCCTGTAGAAAATCTCATCTAGGTGAAGGGCATGACAGCACCCCTCGTGTGTTGCCAAATCTTGCCTGCGGCGAAGGCTCCTTCGGTCCATGTGAGCGTTAGTGGTTCTAGCGCCCAGGAACGCCTAACCAGCGTCGGGACATCCTCGCGGCCGGACGAGCCGCTAGAAAATTTTCAAACGCAAGGTTGTCCTTAGAGGATGTCACACACCTCCGGATTCCACACACTACATCGCAGGCGGCTTCACAGTGGAAAGTGCAGCACGCGCTTCTGGGCCATACGCGTTTCGGGCTCCCTCGAGCCCTTGATCACTGGCAGGTAGGAAGGCAGGAAGCAGTACTCGAAGAACACTTCTTTAATGAATTTATGCAGTCCCGCCCCAGTGGGCGTCACCAGGGGCATCATGGTCATGGTAGTCCTAGTGTTACCCCCAAAGACTGAATGGTTCTTAATCCAAGTGGCGTATTCGCTGTCTGCCTGTAGAAAATCTCATCTAGGTGAAGGGCATGACAGCACCCCTCGTGTGTTGCCAAATCTTGCCTGCGGCGAAGGCTCCTTCGGTCCATGTGAGCGTTAGTGGTTCTAGCGCCCAGGAACGCCTAACCAGCGTCGGGACATCCTCGCGGCCGGACGAGCCGCTAGAAAATTTTCAAACGCAAGGTTGTCCTTAGAGGATGTCACACACCTCCGGATTCCACACACTACATCGCAGGCGGCTTCACAGTGGAAAGTGCAGCACGCGCTTCTGGGCCATACGCGTTTCGGGCTCCCTCGAGCCCTTGATCACTGGCAGGTAGGAAGGCAGGAAGCAGTACTCGAAGAACACTTCTTTAATGAATTTATGCAGTCCCGCCCCAGTGGGCGTCACCAGGGGCATCATGGTCATGGTAGTCCTAGTGTTACCCCCAAAGACTGAATGGTTCTTAATCCAAGTGGCGTATTCGCTGTCTGCCTGTAGAAAATCTCATCTAGGTGAAGGGCATGACAGCACCCCTCGTGTGTTGCCAAATCTTGCCTGCGGCGAAGGCTCCTTCGGTCCATGTGAGCGTTAGTGGTTCTAGCGCCCAGGAACGCCTAACCAGCGTCGGGACATCCTCGCGGCTGGACGAGCCGCTAGAAAATTTTCAAACGCAAGGTTGTCCTTAGAGGATGTCACACACCTCCGGATTCCACACACTACATCGCAGGCGGCTTCACAGTGGAAAGTGCAGCACGCGCTTCTGGGCCATACGCGTTTCGGGCTCCCTCGAGCCCTTGATCACTGGCAGGTAGGAAGGCAGGAAGCAGTACTCGAAGAACACTTCTTTAATGAATTTATGCAGTCCCGCCCCAGTGGGCGTCACCAGGGGCATCATGGTCATGGTAGTCCTAGTGTTACCCCCAAAGACTGAATGGTTCTTAATCCAAGTGGCGTATTCGCTGTCTGCCTGTAGAAAATCTCATCTAGGTGAAGGGCATGACAGCACCCCTCGTGTGTTGCCAAATCTTGCCTGCGGCGAAGGCTCCTTCGGTCCATGTGAGCGTTAGTGGTTCTAGCGCCCAGGAACGCCTAACCAGCGTCGGGACATCCTCGCGGCCGGACGAGCCGCTAGAAAATTTTCAAACGCAAGGTTGTCCTTAGAGGATGTCACACACCTCCGGATTCCACACACTACATCGCAGGCGGCTTCACAGTGGAAAGTGCAGCACGCGCTTCTGGGCCATACGCGTTTCGGGCTCCCTCGAGCCCTTGATCACTGGCAGGTAGGAAGGCAGGAAGCAGTACTCGAAGAACACTTCTTTAATGAATTTATGCAGTCCCGCCCCAGTGGGCGTCACCAGGGGCATCATGGTCATGGTAGTCCTAGTGTTACCCCCAAAGACTGAATGGTTCTTAATCCAAGTGGCGTATTCGCTGTCTGCCTGTAGAAAATCTCATCTAGGTGAAGGGCATGACAGCACCCCTCGTGTGTTGCCAAATCTTGCCTGCGGCGAAGGCTCCTTCGGTCCATGTGAGCGTTAGTGGTTCTAGCGCCCAGGAACGCCTAACCAGCGTCGGGACATCCTCGCGGCCGGACGAGCCGCTAGAAAATTTTCAAACGCAAGGTTGTCCTTAGAGGATGTCACACACCTCCGGATTCCACACACTACATCGCAGGCGGCTTCACAGTGGAAAGTGCAGCACGCGCTTCTGGGCCATACGCGTTTCGGGCTCCCTCGAGCCCTTGATCACTGGCAGGTAGGAAGGCAGGAAGCAGTACTCGAAGAACACTTCTTTAATGAATTTATGCAGTCCCGCCCCAGTGGGCGTCACCAGGGGCATCATGGTCATGGTAGTCCTAGTGTTACCCCCAAAGACTGAATGGTTCTTAATCCAAGTGGCGTATTCGCTGTCTGCCTGTAGAAAATCTCATCTAGGTGAAGGGCATGACAGCACCCCTCGTGTGTTGCCAAATCTTGCCTGCGGCGAAGGCTCCTTCGGTCCATGTGAGCGTTAGTGGTTCTAGCGCCCAGGAACGCCTAACCAGCGTCGGGACATCCTCGCGGCCGGACGAGCCGCTAGAAAATTTTCAAACGCAAGGTTGTCCTTAGAGGATGTCACACACCTCCGGATTCCACACACTACATCGCAGGCGGCTTCACAGTGGAAAGTGCAGCACGCGCTTCTGGGCCATACGCGTTTCGGGCTCCCTCGAGCCCTTGATCACTGGCAGGTAGGAAGGCAGGAAGCAGTACTCGAAGAACACTTCTTTAATGAATTTATGCAGTCCCGCCCCAGTGGGCGTCACCAGGGGCATCATGGTCATGGTAGTCCTAGTGTTACCCCCAAAGACTGAATGGTTCTTAATCCAAGTGGCGTATTCGCTGTCTGCCTGTAGAAAATCTCATCTAGGTGAAGGGCATGACAGCACCCCTTGTGTGTTGCCAAATCTTGCCTGCGGCGAAGGCTCCTTCGGTCCATGTGAGCGTTAGTGGTTCTAGCGCCCAGGAACGCCTAACCAGCGTCGGGACATCCTCGCGGCTGGACGAGCCGCTAGAAAATTTTCAAACGCAAGGTTGTCCTTAGAGGATGTCACACACCTCCGGATTCCACACACTACATCGCAGGCGGCTTCACAGTGGAAAGTGCAGCACGCGCTTCTGGGCCATACGCGTTTCGGGCTCCCTCGAGCCCTTGATCACTGGCAGGTAGGAAGGCAGGAAGCAGTACTCGAAGAACACTTCTTTAATGAATTTATGCAGTCCCGCCCCAGTGGGCGTCACCAGGGGCATCATGGTCATGGTAGTCCTAGTGTTACCCCCAAAGACTGAATGGTTCTTAATCCAAGTGGCGTATTAGCTGTCTGCCTGTAGAAAATCTCATCTAGGTGAAGGGCATGACAGCACCCCTCGTGTGTTGCCAAATCTTGCCTGCGGCGAAGGCTCCTTCGGTCCATGTGAGCGTTAGTGGTTCTAGCGCCCAGGAACGCCTAACCAGCGTCGGGACATCCTCGCGGCCGGACGAGCCGCTAGAAAATTTTCAAACGCAAGGTTGTCCTTAGAGGATGTCACACACCTCCGGATTCCACACACTACATCGCAGGCGGCTTCACAGTGGAAAGTGCAGCACGCGCTTCTGGGCCATACGCGTTTCGGGCTCCCTCGAGCCCTTGATCACTGGCAGGTAGGAAGGCAGGAAGCAGTACTCGAAGAACACTTCTTTAATGAATTTATGCAGTCCCGCCCCAGTGGGCGTCACCAGGGGCATCATGGTCATGGTAGTCCTAGTGTTACCCCCAAAGACTGAATGGTTCTTAATCCAAGTGGCGTATTCGCTGTCTGCCTGTAGAAAATCTCATTCAGTCTTTGGGGGTAACACTAGGACTACCATGACCATGATGCCCCTGGTGACGCCCACTGGGGCGGGACTGCATAAATTCAATAAAGAAGTGTTCTTCGAGTACTGCTTCCTGCCTTCCTACCTGCCAGTGATCAAGGGCTCGAGGGAGCCCGAAACGCGTATGGCCCAGAAGCGCGTGCTGCACTTTCCACTGTGAAGCCGCCTGCGATGTAGTGTGTGGAATCCGGAGGTGTGTGACATCCTCTAAGGACAACCTTGCGTTTGAAAATTTTCTAGCGGCTCGTCCGGCCACGAGGATGTCCCGACGCTGGTTAGGCGTTCCTGGGCGCTAGAACCACTAACGCTCACATGGACCGAAGGAGCCTTCGCCGCAGGCAAGATTTGGCAACACACGAGGGGTGCTGTCATGCCCTTCACCTAGATGAGATTTTCTACAGGCAGACAGCGAATACGCCACTTGGATTAAGAACCATTCAGTCTTTGGGGGTAACACTAGGACTACCATGACCATGATGCCCCTGGTGACGCCCACTGGGGCGGGACTGCATAAATTCAATAAAGAAGTGTTCTTCGAGTACTGCTTCCTGCCTTCCTACCTGCCAGTGATCAAGGGCTCGAGGGAGCCCGAAACGCGTATGGCCCAGAAGCGCGTGCTGCACTTTCCACTGTGAAGCCGCCTGCGATGTAGTGTGTGGAATCCGGAGGTGTGTGACATCCTCTAAGGACAACCTTGCGTTTGAAAATTTTCTAGCGGCTCGTCCGGCCGCGAGGATGTCCCGACGCTGGTTAGGCGTTCCTGGGCGCTAGAACCACTAACGCTCACATGGACCGAAGGAGCCTTCGCCGCAGGCAAGATTTGGCAACACACGAGGGGTGCTGTCATGCCCTTCACCTAGATGAGATTTTCTACAGGCAGACAGCGAATACGCCACTTGGATTAAGAACCATTCAGTCTTTGGGGGTAACACTAGGACTACCATGACCATGATGCCCCTGGTGACGCCCACTGGGGCGGGACTGCATAAATTCAATAAAGAAGTGTTCTTCGAGTACTGCTTCCTGCCTTCCTACCTGCCAGTGATCAAGGGCTCGAGGGAGCCCGAAACGCGTATGGCCCAGAAGCGCGTGCTGCACTTTCCACTGTGAAGCCGCCTGCGATGTAGTGTGTGGAATCCGGAGGTGTGTGACATCCTCTAAGGACAACCTTGCGTTTGAAAATTTTCTAGCGGCTCGTCCGGCCGCGAGGATGTCCCGACGCTGGTTAGGCGTTCCTGGGCGCTAGAACCACTAACGCTCACATGGACCGAAGGAGCCTTCGCCGCAGGCAAGATTTGGCAACACACGAGGCGTGCAGTCATGCCCTTCACCTAGATGAGATTTTCTACAGGCAGACAGCGAATACGCCACTTGGATTAAGAACCATTCAGTCTTTGGGGGTAACACTAGGACTACCATGACCATGATGCCCCTGGTGACGCCCACTGGGGCGGGACTGCATAAATTCAATAAAGAAGTGTTCTTCGAGTACTGCTTCCTGCCTTCCTACCTGCCAGTGATCAAGGGCTCGAGGGAGCCCGAAACGCGTATGGCCCAGAAGCGCGTGCTGCACTTTCCACTGTGAAGCCGCCTGCGATGTAGTGTGTGGAATCTGGAGGTGTGTGACATCCTCTAAGGACAACCTTGCGTTTGAAAATTTTCTAGCGGCTCGTCCGGCCGCGAGGATGTCCCGACGCTGGTTAGGCGTTCCTGGGCGCTAGAACCACTAACGCTCACATGGACCGAAGGAGCCTTCGCCGCAGGCAAGATTTGGCAACACACGAGGGGTGCTGTCATGCCCTTCACCTAGATGAGATTTTCTACAGGCAGACAGCGAATACGCCACTTGGATTAAGAACCATTCAGTCTTTGGGGGTAACACTAGGACTACCATGACCATGATGCCCCTGGTGACGCCCACTGGGGCGGGACTGCATAAATTCAATAAAGAAGTGTTCTTCGAGTACTGCTTCCTGCCTTCCTACCTGCCAGTGATCAAGGGCTCGAGGGAGCCCGAAACGCGTATGGCCCAGAAGCGCGTGCTGCACTTTCCACTGTGAAGCCGCCTGCGATGTAGTGTGTGGAATCCGGAGGTGTGTGACATCCTCTAAGGACAACCTTGCGTTTGAAAATTTTCTAGCGGCTCGTCCGGCCGCGAGGATGTCCCGACGCTGGTTAGGCGTTCCTGGGCGCTAGAACCACTAACGCTCACATGGACCGAAGGAGCCTTCGCCGCAGGCAAGATTTGGCAACACACGAGGGGTGCTGTCATGCCCTTCACCTAGATGAGATTTTCTACAGGCAGACAGCGAATACGCCACTTGGATTAAGAACCATTCAGTCTTTGGGGGTAACACTAGGACTACCATGACCATGATGCACCTGGTGACGCCCACTGGGGCGGGACTGCATAAATTCAATAAAGAAGTGTTCTTCGAGTACTGCTTCCTGCCTTCCTACCTGCCAGTGATCAAGGGCTCGAGGGAGCCCGAAACGCGTATGGCCCAGAAGCGCGTGCTGCACTTTCCACTGTGAAGCTGCCTGCGATGTAGTGTGTGGAATCCGGAGGTGTGTGACATCCTCTAAGGACAACCTTGCGTTTGAAAATATATATATATATATATATATATATATATATATATATATATATGTTATTATATATATTTATATATATATTTATGGCTGAGTTTGCACAATATTTAAAAGCTATGATTGTAACACTAAAATGATCAAAATAAGTAAGAAAACATAAAAAAGTATTTTTTCTATGTTTATGATTGAATTATCACGTGTAAGGCACTGTGCACCTCAAATAATATAGTTGGGCTCCCTACGCGCATCATGTGATCACGGCCTTGTTTGGCCAAAACGCGTCAGGGCGGTTGTGGCGGTTGAGAAATAAAAATACCTGGATGCACAACAATTGGGTTCATATCCATCTTTTCCCGAGTGAAGGGAAGCAGCAAAAAACGGCGTTCTGCTATATACACACATATTTAAAGTGTGTATATATATATATTATCTACTGGCGGTCGCCAGTAGATAGTTATAGTTAGGACCGTGTTTCCATAGGAAATCCGCAACATTCTATTTGGAATAACTTTGGCGCCGGTTGATGAATCCTCGCGAATTTTTCAAAACTAATGGGGCGCTATGCTCCGCTCCTACCCTGAAAGCCTCGGGGGGATTCGTCAAGCGGGGGCTGAGAAAAAAGGGGGGTCCCAAAACGTGTTTTCCCCATGCATTTTCCCATAGGACCTTTAGTCCGAGCTACAGCCCGAACGGCTGAACAGAATTACTTGAAATTGGGCAGAGAGGTAGTCCACAGGTCAGGGATGTGCCTTTTGCAGGTCTGGTGTAAATCTGGTCAGTAGGTCCTGAGAAAATAGCATTTAAATCAATATATATATCTGTAAGCGCGCTCCGTGCGCTTACGGTAAGCTTACCGTACGCGTACGGTGCCGTGCGCGAGCTCAATTCTGATTGGTGGTTACATGACTGTAAACATTCAAATCGGTCGAAAACAGAAATTATCGGCCACCATTTTCTGTCTCTCGCACTGAAAAACAAAGGTTGATAACATGAAAAGGGGGCAACGAAGAGAGTTGCAGACTCCATAGCGTTTGTCAGGGGGTTCACGAAGGACCAAAAAGTAGGAAAAATAAATTTAATCATTTTTAAAAAAAATCGCGGAGTGCGCGTACGGTAAGCTTACCGTACGCGTACGGTAAAAAAAAATTAAAAAAGAATAAACAATCACATTTAATATATAAATCTAAGGACCCCCAAGGGGGAACAAAACTATTGATATTTTGTAAAAAATGGCGAGGCGCGCACGGTATGAAATGCACAACGTGGGCGCTCGGTTTGCGAAGCGCACCGAGTGCCCACAAAATTAAAAGTACATAACTTAGCATTTAAAAAAACGTACAAATTCACTGAAAAAACCATAGGTTTCACACACGTTACAGTTACGAATTAGCATTTAAAAAACTTTGCAAATTCACTTAAAAAACCATAGGTTTCACACAAGTTATAGTTAGCTGTACATTTCACTCGTAAAAAACCAATGAAATTCCACGTTATAGTTAGATCAGGTAACTATAACTTGCGCGACCGCAATGCACAATGTGTCATTTCAGATGTCATCATTGATGTCATGAGTGATGTCACTGACCATGTCATAAGTGATGTAATATGTGACGTCATCAGCAGTTTATTGTGGGCGCGCAAGTTATAGTTACCTGATCTAACTATAACGTGGAATTTCATTGGTTTTTTACGAGTGAAATGTACATCTAACTATAACTTGTGTGAAACCTATGGTTTTTTAAGTGAATTTGCAAGGTTTTTATAAATGCTAATTCCTAACTATAACGTGTGTGAAACCTATGGTTTTTTCAGTGAATATATATATATATATATATATATATATATATATATAAATATATCTTCACTAAAAAAACTAAAATTACAGGGACGCTATAGTTAGGTTCAGATTTGAAACACACAAAACTATAGAGATTCAGTAATATAGTTATACTTATCTGAAAAAAACGATAACTTGTACCCTAAGGTAAGTATAACTTGCTCCTCCGCCATGCAAGATTTTCTCATTAATAATATTTTTAAAAATGCTGCACTGATGTTTTCAATGATATCATAGAAGGTGTCTGGACTGATGTACACATGGCATGGCACAATTATCTAATGTTAATTCATCCCCTGCCGCACAGGACCACAGGCCTTTCTGTGTGAAGAGTTGGCCACAGGCACCCAACCCTGTATTGCACACAGCCAAAGGCCATGCATGGCCAGGGGTCAACCACAGTGCTGCTTGTGTGTTGGTTCTGTGAGTACGTGTGTGAGTGGTTGTATTTGTCAGTAAATGGGTGCGTGAGTGACTGTATGGGTGTGTCAGTGTGTCAGTGATTGGTAATGTGGTACATGAGTGGCTGTTTGAGTTAGTGAGTGGGTGTGTGAGTGCCTGTATGGGTGTGTCAGTGGGTCTGTGTGTGGCTGTGTGGCTGAGTCTGTGAGTGGCTATATGGTTGTGTGAGTGGGTGTGTGAGATGCTGTATGGATCTGTGAGTAGGTGTGTGAGTAGTAATATGGGTATGGGTATGTGATTGGATGTGTGAGTGGCTCTATGTGTTGGTGAGTGGGTATGTGAGTGGCTGTATGGGTATGTGAGTGGGTGTATGAGTGGCTCTGTGGGTCTGTGAATGGGTGTGTGAGTAGTTTTGTGTGTGTACCACTGATTGTGTGAGTAGTTTCGAGGGTGTGTGAGTGGCTGCATGTGTTGGAGTAGATGTGTAAGTTGCTGTATAGATCTGGGAGTGGTTATGTGGGTGTGTGATTGGATGTGTGAGTGGCTGTATCTATATGTGAGTGGGTATGTGAGTGGCTGTATGGGTGTGTTAGGGGGTCTGTGAGTGGCTGTGTGGGTCTGTGAGTGGGTGTGAGTTGCTGTATGGATCTTTTAGTAGGTTTAGGAGTAGTTATGTGGGTGTGTCAGTGGCTGTATAGGTATGTGAGTAGGTGTGTGAGTTGCTGTGTGGGTCTGTGAATAGGTGCATGAGTGGTTTTGTGGGTGTGACACTGTGTGTGTGAGGTTTTGAGGGTGTCAGAGTGGGTGTGTGAGTAACTGTATGGGTCTGTGAGTGGGTGTGGGAGTGTCTGGGTAGGTGAGTGCCTGTGTGGGATTGTGTGTGGGTGTATGAGGGGCTGTGTGGGTATGTGATTAGGTGTGTGAGTGGCTGTGTGGGTCTGTGAATGGGTGCATGAGTTTGTTTGTGTGTCACAGGGAGTGTGAATGGTTTTGAGGTTGTGTGAGTGATAGTCTGGGTATGTGAGTGGGTGTGTGAGTGGCTGTATTGTGTATGTGAGTGGGTATTTAAGTGGCTGTGTGGGTCTGTGAATAGGTGTTTGAGTGGGTTTGTATGCTTGTGTAATTGGGTATGAGAGTGTTTTTGAGGGTGTCTGTGTGGGTGTGTTAGTGACTGTGTGGGTCTGTGAATCGGTTTATGAGTGACTGTTTAGTTCAGTGAGCTGCTGTGTGGGTCTGTGAGTGGGTGTGTCAGTGGCTTTGTGGGTCTGTGTGTGGTTATGTGAGTTGCAAGTCAGCATGAGTGGCTGTATGGATATGGGGTGGGTGTGTGAGTCACTGTATAGGTCATTAAGCAAGTGTGTGAGTGGCTGTTTAGGTCTGTGAGTGGGTGTGTGAGTGGCTGTTTGGTTCTGTGAGTCGGTATGCGAGTGATTCCATGGATGTATCTCTAACTGTATGGGTCTGTCAGTTGGTTTCTGAGTATCTGTTTGGGTATGTGTGTGTGTGGGTGTGTGAGTGACTGTGTGGGTCTGTGAGTGGGTATCTTAGTGTCTGGATGGATTTGTGAGTGGGTATATGCATGACTGTGTGGGTGTGTGATTGGGTATGTGAGTTGATAGGTCAGTGAGTAGGTATGTGAGTCACTGTATGGATTAGTGAGTTGCTAGATAGGTCTATGAGTAGGTGTGGGAGTTCCTATATGGGTATATGAGTTGGTATATGAGTGCTAGTGTGGGGTTATAACAGATCGTGTGTAAGTGGGCATGTGAGTGGGTGTATTTTTTTCATTGTCTGCTAGATCAGCTGATCCACATGGGGATTAGCACTGTATGCCACAATGGATTCATGGATCCTCCTGCATTGGAAAAAAACATTTTAGGCAATTTCTTGCACATCAACAGTCCCTTAGAGACCTCTATATTGCACCCAGGGGGACAGGGTACCACTACAGTCACCCATTCTATTACATTTCAATTAGAATTTGAGGCCCCAGTTCCATTTCCTAATAGATAAAATCTCACAACAACACGAGCCAATACTGATAACAGTTTCTCATCACTCTGCATGATCACACATGAAGCTTGATATGACCATATATTTTATTTTACTTGGTTGACTCACATCATTTTATCATAAATACATTTCTAATTGGATTTGTCATCTGTTACACCATCAGTTTATCACAAAACTTTACACAGAAGTTATACAAAATCCATAGAAAATCAAAAAATAGTTATTCAATTAATTTACAAATCTATCAACACCACAAAACATTGTCAGACACAACATTAAACAATACATTAACATAAAACACTTAATTCAGAAGTAAGAAAAGATCTGATTCTGTAATTGTCAATCCAATTTCTCATCTGTGAAACAGGAAAATGAACAATACCCTGTCGGTTGGCGTTACTCCAGGATATTTAAATTCTCCTTTTACCAGGGCAATTCCCAACAGTGTACTCTTAGGACTCATTAAAAACATTGCAAACACTAATTCACATCTAGAGCCACCATGATAGATACTTGTATAGAACACTTGTTTGGTGAAACACCAGTTGGCATGTTTTGAACTCTCTTCAATATCTCTTCAGGGTTCTCCTCAGGACAAATTGTGAGCTGAAAGTATACAAAAAAATCACACTCATATTAGTACATATATCTGAACGTTTTTTAGCTCACGCTTTTTCAGGACCAGCCACACCTAATTTACCTCTTTTTTTCACTGGTGACCTCTCATTTAATTATCCTATTCAGACTAAGCCCCAATTTCAAGATATGTTCAGACACTAAAAAGAAGCAAAAAAGAAAAGAAGACAATCCAATGTCAATTCCATGCTCCAATTTTCTTAAAAAAGGAAGAGAGACCATATCCAAACAAACATTCACTTTATCCAGTAACAGACTTTCTCATCCAAAGGATCTAAATGATCTTCAGAGGTCGCGTGTACCAAATGACTGCAGGCATTAGCGACTGGAAAAACAAAAAGAGCAATCACTCAACGATTTTGAACTAACGCTCAAACTAGTGCGTTCTTTGTGAGCACAGCACAGCTAGTGCAACTGATCTTGACATACCTTAATCATAAGACGGCATTGCACAGGCCTTGCAGCTGAGCGATTTGACGTGTTCTTCTGCCAGTAAAGAAGACGGTATTTGGCTGGTGGTTTCCAAGTGATTACTTCCGGTGTTATGCAACTGTAGCGTTTCCGGGTCTTACGTATTCCTATACAAAAGTGAAGTATAAACTCGCTAAGACTTCTGGGGGATGTACATCTTGTCTGTACATTCGGATATCGCCAACAGTGATCTATTACTGTGTACAGATTCTGTTGGGTGATCCAATTCATTTCTCATGCAGTTCATTCTTCATGTATTACCTGAAAATCTACAGTACTGATTGATACAACAAATAAAAAGGATAACCTTAACAAAAATAGATCAGCTGTAACATCAGTCCATTCTTCCCTCCCAATCCCTCCCCCCTCCCTGGTTCCTTTCCTAGTGAAGTATAGATCTGTTATTTTCTCTTAAGAAAAATATGGATAGGGGGATGTGGAGTTGAGCTGCAGTGAAGAAAGAGGGCGATAATAAATCATAGTGGGGTCAAGTGAACAACTGGGAGCGTGCCGAGTTTTGGAGGTAAAGATTATCTGGGCTTGTCTTTAGGTGGTTTAATGCGTTTGTGGTGGTTCAGTTTAAAACTGGAACAGGTGCAGCGCCCTAACTCTTGTGGGGCAGGTGGTTAATGGTAGACTGCTGGATAGATATTTGACCAAAGGACCCCAGGCAAATTCAAAGTTTTAAAATTTGTCTCTATATATGTCGTTCATACGTTCCATAGTGAATGTCTGCCACAGCCGTGCATGCCATTGAGTTATGGTTGGAGATTCTTTATTTTTCCAAGCGGCAGCTATCGCTTTTTTGCTGCTCCCAGGCAAAGCCATATGATGGCTTGGTCGGCTTTAGTTTGGTGTTTCAAGGTTGGATTCCTCAGGCCCAACAGTGTATAATATAGGGAGTCTGGAATGGGGTAGCCTAATATCTCTTTAATTTGGTTAAAAATTTCTGACCAAAAGTGGCAAATTGAAGGGAAATCACACCATATATAGTGGAAATCGCCCAGAAGACCGCAACCCCTTCAGCAAAGGTCTGAAGTGTTAGGAAATATTTTCTTTAGTTTTTCCCTTCACGTTGACTGAGAGAGTGAGAATGGCATTTTATATCCTTCCAGAGGGCTTTCCACTGAGTGTGCATGATATCCTGGCCTAGTGTGAGCTCCCAGAATTCCAGGTAACGTGGACGCCTAGACAGCAGCGTGTGCAGTGATAGGGAGTATAAAACGGAGGTGGCCCCTTTTACTGAGCAAACTTCACATAAGCCTCCAAGGGTGTGAGTTCTCTGGTAGCCCCTTCTCTAAGCTCGGCTTGAAGGACCCAGTGAAGCAATTGGACATATCCAAAGTATTCTGTGTTAGGTAGGTTGAATTCCCATTGGCAGTTTGCAAATGTTAAAATGTCCCAATTGTGGTATATATCAGGCACAGTAAGGCATCACCCCTCCCGCCATGCATCGAAAAGTCCTGGCTGTAGTGCCAGTGGAAAAGCAGGGTTATATAATGTATCGGAGTGAATGGTGAGGGAAACGTGGTCCATGGTATCTGTTTTAGTATATCGTCCCATTCTTTAAGCGTCGTCCTAGTGGGTGTGCTAATGTATGTGTTCTCTGGTCGGTCCCCCTTCAGTTTCCAAAGTAAGTCCAAAGTAAGTCCCATATTCCTCTACCCGCGATTGCTCAGTCCATATGAAGCCAGTGTTTATCTGACTCATGTTGGGAGCATTCTACCAGGACTCGAAGTGGGGCCGCTTTGTAATAAAGATCTAGATATGGCATCGCCAGACCTCCCTTGATGGTAGGCTTTCTGAGGAGATGAAACGGCAATCTTGGTCTCTTATTCTGCCAAATGAATTTCCATAAGAGTATGTTGACCTCATGTAAGAAGTCTCTTTCAAGTGCTATGGGCAGACTTTGAAATAGGTGGAGAAAGTTCGGTAGAACTACCAATTTGACGGCTTGTATACTACTGCCTAACTAGGAAAGGTAGAGGGGTGCCCATCTTTTCAGATCGATTTGTAGTTGGTATAAGAGTGGTGGGTAGTTGGCGTAAAATAGCCCTAAGAGTTTAGGGGTTAGCTTTATTCCCAGATATGTTACATCTTTCTTGCTCTTTGAAAGATAGTAGCGCCACCAATTCACTCATCTCCGCCTCCGGTAGTGTTAAGTTAGGGAGAAAGGACTTATGAAGGTTAATGTGGAATTCCGCTACTATCGCAAAGCTTTCCAGTTCATCACATATATTCAAGATGGATTGATGTGAATCTGCGATCGTTAGTAATATATCGACAGCGAACAATTATATTTTGTGTTCATCAGAGCCAAATGGAATTCCTTTAACCCCTCTATTGTCTCTAAGTCGGACAGCTAACAGTTCAATGCTGAGTGCAAACAGGAGTGGAGAAGAGAGGCAGCCCTGCCTTTTTCCCCATTCCAAAAGGAAGGAGTCGGAGGCCATGATATTGACTAACACTCATGCGCTGGGGGCCGCAAAGTTAGCCTTGATCATATTGATAAATGCATCACAAAAGCCGAATCTTTGAACGGTCTGAAAGAGAAAACTCCAGCTAACTCGATCAAATGCCTTCTCGGCGAGAAGGACTGCGGGGATCTGTCGCTTATTCGTTTTTTCTATTAAATGTATTGCTCTACAGACATTGTCATGAGTATGTTGACCCTTAATAAATCCCGACTTTCCTGGATGGATCAGTCCTGGCAACAAATCTTCTAGGCAAGTAGCTAAAATTTGTAATTCAATTTAGCATCGACATTAAGAAGTGCTATGGGGCGTTATGAACCAAAGTGCTTGGGATCCTTCCCCGGTTTGGGAATCACCGTCAGGAGGGCTTCACTCATAGTGTGGGTTGTTTGTTTAGTAGTCGCTATATGCTATATAAGTAAAGAGGGCCGTTAGCTGGGGAATTAGTTCTGGGCTGAAAGTTTTATAGAGTTGTGTTGTCAGACCATCAGGTCCAGGAGATTTATGTAGTTTGAGAGATGTTTCTGGGTCTTACGTATTCCTATACAAAAGTGAACTACTTACTCGCTAAGACTTCTGGCAGATGTAGTTAAATGAAAAAATTAACATATGTACTGGAGGACCATCACAGACCACGAATGGCCCATTGGTAGTGTATTTACATCGGGTTAGCCTGTAGACTTATTACAGGTTGTGCAATTCCGTCATTTCATTTAACCCATCAACTGCTGTATTACATTTTACGATTAGTAATGCCTCTCTCTGGGTCAGTCGTCTCTCCAGGTCACCTCCACGAGGATCTGCTTCAATTGCTGATATTACCATCCACAGTAATTCACCCTCTGCATGGTTCGGAATAATCCAATGGCTGACCAAAGCAGCAGGGAGTACCTTTTTGCGAATCCTAGATTTATGTTGTGTAATCCGCTGTCGTACTTCTTGATTCGTTTTTCCGTTATACGATTTGGGGCATGGGCACAATATCCCATGGTCACGTTTTTTGTCTTGCAGTTGGAAAAGGAGTTATGTTTCCAATTTATATTTTTATGTGAAAACAAGGATCCTTCGATGGTTAGGTTGCAACAAGTACATATACCGCACCTATGGTGTCAAAAAATGGGTGGTACATTGAACTGTTCTCGCAATGTATTTTTGATTGATGTCTTAGGCAATGCTGCATGTACCACTTGGTTGCCAACACTTTTTTTGTTTTTTGATCGCAAAAAGCGGTTTGTTGAATAACTCATTTAAATTTTGAATCAAGTGCCAATTCTGATTGATGACTTTCTTCAGTTGGCTGGTCTTAGGACACAATGTTCTGACACAAATTATTTGGGGGTTTTAGCTGTTGTGTAACAGTTCTTCACGTGGTGTCCACCAGACTCTCTTCATGGCATGTTTTAAGAGTTTATTGGGATAACCTCATGCTTTTAGTTTAACCATCAAATTAGTAGCATGGAGAATATAGTCCATTTTGTACAAGCAATTCCTTTTAATCCTTAACAATTGTCCTAATGGTGGATTGTCGCGGAGACCGCATGGATGATGATGGGTATAATGAAGGCTTTATTCCTGTCTGTTGGTTTTGTGTGAAGTGCAGTCATTAATACGCCTTCAGAGGCATACATTTCAACATCCAGAAATGTAATTCTTCAAGAATTGTGGTTTAAACTAAATTTAATGTCTGCCATTCTATCATTTAACCAACCATGGAATTCAATGAGATTGTCAACTTGACATGTCCATATTGAAGAGTATATCATCTATGTACCAGACCCAGCTCGAGATGTATTGATGGAAAGGATTGTTATAGTATATGTACTTTTCTTCAAATTTGGCTATGAAAAGTACTGCTATCTCTGGCGCAAATGAACGAATAAAATTGCGGCCACAACTTTTCTTTCAGGTTGTAGTCAGCCAATCACAGCACTGCCGTTGGAGCGTGAATCTGTGGATCCATCTCGAATGATGCCCGTCCTTAGAGATCAAGATTTTTTTTTCATTAATAAAATCAAAACTACTGCATGGGTTTACACCAAATTACAAAAGGGCTTTTTCTGGACCAAGAACTAGCTTTCTGCTAAATTTGATGTAATTCTGTCCAGATGTTCGGACTGTAGTTGCGTCTAAAATCCCTAAAGGAAATTGCAAAGGGAACAAGTTTTGGGACCCCACATTTTTTTTGCCCACGCTTGACAATTACTCGAAACTTTCCAGACAGCAGCTGAAGTGACTAGTACACTAGTTTTGAAAGATTCATGAAGATTCGTCAAACTGCACCAATGTTGGTCACAAAACAAAAAAATACTTTGTCTATGGAAACTAGGTCCTAACTATAACTACCTACTGCGGACCAAAAATTGTTTTTAAACTTCACAGTGTAAAAAGAGTGGTAGTCCCTTTAAAAAGGACACTCCGTACACACACACTCTATGAACCGGTGGAAGACTTCAGGCAAAATGTATCAGTCTATCATCCTATATGTTGATTAATTTGCAATAAAGAAAATGCTACTATAACATGTGCATACATTTTGCTCAGATTCTGAAGTTTTTCCACCCTCAAATTTCACTAGGTGACATGTGGCAAAATGTGTGCATAGAATAATATAATATAATGGTAATCTGCAAAATTCAGAATAAAAAGATAATAGGAAGTGAAAGAAATCCAGGACCATTTCTTATTGTCATTTCTGCTGGCGTTCACTGACAGAATATCGACCATAAAGCAAAATTCATGTACAAAATATTGAGGGAAAAATAGAGATGCAAAAATATCAACTCCCTATTCTCAAAAAAGTAAGTACTGAGTATTGAAAAAATATATAATTTACAAAAATATAATTGTATTACATTTCGGTTTCGAAATGTATGTAATTTACAATATTAAAATTAACATATGGTAAATACTAACATTAATTTATAAAACATAAAATATAATTAAATGTATATTTTAATAAATAAAAAAATAGGCTTCCTTTTAAAAAAGTAAACTCATATATAAATATCGAAACATACTTATATATGAAACAAATGAAGACATTAATACTTTGAATATTATTCTAATTTAAAAAATCATAAAAAATATAATATTATAAAAAATATATGTGTACATATTTAGATATACCAAAAACATACAATATTACAAAAAGGAGACCAAATCAAATTTAAATAAAAATTAAACAAAACACATTTCTTACAATTTAATTAAAAATAATTTACAAACAAAAAAGTTTGTAAATTTCATATATTACTATTATAATAAATCAAACACATAATTATAACAATTATTTATAACAACATAAAATAAAATAATAAAAAGTAAAATAAATGCATATACTTTTCCCACTACATTAAAAATATTTGTATACTAAATAAATATACAAATTAGTACTCCCACCTAACACAGCACAACAGTAAACAAATATTTTACACCACACAAAAATATTTACTACTCTATTATAAAAATAAAATTGCATAAAATATAACAGTGCAAAATAGTACAAGTTACTATTCCCACTACAATAACCATACAATAAAATTAATTTAACTACACTTAACGCAACAATAGGGAAAGTGTTGAATTGCAGAGGGAAACTGCTGGATTGCGGAGAAGTAAAATTTAGTATTCCTACTCCATTGCGGAGGAGTAAAATGTACTATTCCCACACCAATCAGTGCAAAAGTAAGGAAAGTGTTGGATTGCAGAGGGGTAAAATGTACTATTTGAACTCCAGTCAGTGCAAAAGTAGGGAAAGTGTTGCATTGTGGAGGGGTAACATTTACTAATTGCAGTCCTCCAGAGGTGGTCACTGGGGTCCTATGGACCCTCTAGACATCCCCTTGCATTCAGGTGCTGCACCCGCCTGAAAATAGATCTCTCTCCTCTTTTTAAAGTGCAGGCAGGTGCCACCTGTAGAGTAAAACACCAAGTGTCTTTGAAGTAGCCGCTCCGTATTTTATTTGAATGTGTTGCTCCCAGGGCAGCACAAATTCGCAGTTAATCTAATAGGGAGCACTTTCCTTGTCTGCGCACTGCGCACCTGTTTGAAGGTGCACAAAGGCGAAAAACTAGGGAAAGTGTGCCCTAAACGTGATAGGGTCCTAGATGTTTTAAATTGCAAATTGTGGTTTATAGCCTTAATGACTTAAAAAACAGTGTTAACCAGTAAAAACCCTTTTAGAAGGTGATGCTAACCATCTGAGCCTCCTGAATTGTTCACTTTTTGAACACCTATTTGTTGAGCTTTTACTGTGGGAGACCCTCATAAGTGGAGACTCACCCCCAGTGAACTCATGTTGGAAGAGACTGCATGTGAATTTTACCAGTGTCCCCCTGGTGCGAGTATGCCGCTGCGCTGCAGCCAGAGTAAGGGGCACTGGGCTAGGTTACATGTAGGCACGTGTGTACATGCGTGTGCAGACGTGTAAGGGCTGCGCAAGGGAGATTGCTGGCATGCGCAGCCCAGGAGCAGCTACAAAGTGAATGGTGTGGCAGGACTTATGCAGAACTGGGTTGTGACATGGAATAGTCTTTCTACAATGGGAAGAAACACTTGAGGGAAAGTCAGTGTGCTTTACTGTTTATTCCATTATTCTCCTATGAGGGTGGGGAGCACATGGGATAGTTTTACTTTCCTAGGGCCTACAAATTCCAGACACGCACCAAAGTCCACTGTAATTTATGTGAGAAGATGTATTCTGCAGAGTCCAAAGTCATATTTGTACTGCTTTTGGGTCATTCAGAAATGTCATATTTCTCTGAGTCAGCTCATAACTAGGGCCTGGCTGGGGCTGACTCTACCAGGCTGATTAATGACCTTCCTCCCCAAGTCAGCCCTGCACAACAAGCATTTCAAGGGCAAAGGCCTCCACTCCAAGAAGAGTGGATGGGTGGAGCTACAGGTTCATCAATCAGCAGCTGACACCTGGTGCCAGGCACCCAGCGGCTTCTGGAGAGTAGGCAGTGTGGGGGGAAGGGGCTCTCAGGGACCATGTGGCATGAGACCTCTGGATGATGCCATTTTGAACAAACCCAGAGGCCTGGGCAGGAAGGAGGGAGCAAGGGCAGAGAAGTGATGTGTTGCTGTGTGATAGGGCAAACAGAGACTTCCAGCCAGCCCCCTCCCCAAATCTTAAAAGGAGTTTGCACAGGAAGAGGAGCTCTCTCTGGGGTATAGACTGCTGAGGACGAATGGTGCTGGAGCCTGGCACCATGGGCAGATGGAAGGAAGAACCTCCAGACTAGCCAAGGACCCTGCCTTGTGCCAAAACGGGAGACCAGGACCAGTGAGCAGAAGCCTGGGCCTCTGTGCAAGGAGAAGCGAGGCTTGGGAGGAGAGCTAGGCAACAGTCTGGCACAGGGAGCCAGTGAAAACTGCTCCCTGCTGCATTCACCCTCTTGGAGATCCAGAGGGCAAAGGAAAGTGCTCCCAGTGGCTGGGGAGCACCACCAGGAGCAAGAAAAGGCCAGAATGGAGCCGATCGGGTGCCTGGAGGGCGAGATACACCCCCCAGAAGGTAGGCGACCTTTGATCTCTGCCCGGACCGACGATAAAGCGCGTGGGGCTCCGCCGCCGGTCCAAGATGAGCCCCTGGGGTATGTCAGGTCCTGAGGGCTTCTGCCACAGGAAGATATGCCGGGGAGCACCGTTGCGCTCCCTGTGAAACTGCCCCACAGGGGGCCAGGAGCCCACCCAGGCCGCCAATAAAAATGGAGACCGGGGAGTGCAGTCGCGCCCCCGGGGAATGGAGAGAGGGGCCCGGGATCCCAACTCTGGGCCGCGAAGCGAAGTCAAGGAGCGCCATCACGCTCCCCATGAAAATGCCCCCACAGGGTGCCAGGAGCCCACTCTTGCTCCCGACGAAAATGGTGATGGGGCGCTCCATCGCGCAACCCCCCTTTCGGGTGAAGCAAAGCCGGGAGTGTGAAGACTCTGCAGGGGCCCGGGACCCCATCTCCGGGCCCTGAAGTGACGGAGGGAGGCAGGGGAGCGCCATAGCACTCCCCCGCAGCAGCGGGAATGCGGGGGGAGTGAAGTCACACTCCCCCGAAGACCCACCAAGCCAGGCGTCATCAGCATCCCCATGGCTGGAACTTTTGTTCTGCAGCTGGGGGTGCCTTAGGGACTGCCTCAAGGTATGAAGGGCTGAGTTGGGGATGTCTGGAGAAGGGCATCCCCTGGAGGTGAAGAGGTGTAATTGCACCAGAAATGCATTTACTAATGTTGTTTCTTATAGAGGGACTGGAAGCCACATGTGTTACGTGAAGTACCCGTGTAAAGTGATGTCATAAGCCAAATGGGGTTATGTTGCTGGATATTCCTGCTAGGGTGTCTGGCTGTAAATTCTTTGTCCTGTGATGCCTTTTAGAGGCTGTTATTGCAATGCATTACACCTGTTATTAACTGTTATCAGCTATGAAAAGTACCTCATTTAAAGTGATGCCCAAACATGTATTCTTGCTACTGCTTTAGGGGAGAAACGACCCAGACTGTAAGCAGCAAGATGTAGAGGTGCTTACTGTCTGGTCAGTATGAGATGCTCAGTCAGGGTTATGTGTTCCCAGGGCGGGTGTAACTATTTTTAATGCTTGTTGAGATGATGGAGTGGGTCGCCACTGGGATGATGCCAGTTGGCAAGGCCATCGCTCCAGGTTGTGTCAACCAACTGCATTAGGGGGCAAGATGATGTGCATACATGGGAGTGGTGGTGCAAGAGCCCCCCCCCCCCCGCGGGAGGGGTGGAGATGTTATGCAATGTCACAAGTAATTCCAACAGCTTATGTATATTTGTAAATTGGTGCATATTATTAAGTAGTGTGTGTGTTTAATAAATGTACTCTTACTTTTATAAAGCAAAGTACAGACTGGACAATCAATTATTGAGTGTTATTTCTGCGCATCTGTAATGGCGATTACCAGCCCACACCACCTCCCTTGAGTAAGCCTTAGACTGCTCTGAGAGGCAGGCGCTACACTAGGGTGTCTGGTTCCCAGTGAAGGACAATGGTGACATGTTATATGTGCAGGCCTCACAGATACCCTTTTGAAGTTAAAGCCCTGTGATTTTGTAAATCAAATAAGGTACTTTAAAAATATGATTTGCAGATAAAAATACCAAGAAAAAAAGATTTTTTTTTCTACTTTTGTAAGACTTTAATCCTCTTAACATAATGAAGGTTTCCCTAATAATTTAGTGATGAAAGTTCTCATTGTATTGTCGATCGAAAGCACGTATTAAAGCATTGTGTCTTATTTACATCAATCGTGATGCATTGGCTGCTACATGTTCTCCACCAAATGCAGCAAGTCATTTTTTCTGCTAATAAATATATCTCATTATGTATGGCAAAAATAAGAAAAACAGAAACACAAAAAAGAAACAACCCCATGCACGTCATCTTAGTAACATCCCAGAATTCATCTGACTGTTGCAAGTACAAGATTGAATAAGCTAAAAAGAGCAAAGAATTTCCCGTGCGATAGGATAGACCTACAGTCATAAACGCGATGGAAAAAATGCTTGCCTATTTTTGGAAAACTTGGAACTTACTGCCGCCAAAAAGTGGAGGAAACCTTCAATTTATGGCATGACCATATGATTATATTATGATATTTTTAAAATATTAACCGATTTATGTAGAACCTATCTTCGATCATTAAAGTCCTAGACCCATCTGTAGTTCTAAAATGTACTCTGCCCATTTTGCTTTTGGTGAAATGACCACCAAAAGCATTTACATGGAATCCAAAAACATGCACACACGAACACACCGCAGCAGCAACAAAGCCAGGAATTGAGAGGAAAAGGATTTAGAGTTAAGTATTGTTTTTCCTGGAAATATTGAACTACAGATAGTTGCATAAGAAACTGTACCAAACACTGAACCAAATTATATCTGACTCACAATAAAGATTAAAAGACACTAGTGCAGTGTATACCATGCCAACCAACAAGGTGTAAGGTCCTAATATTAGACACTAGTAAAAAATGAACCCAGCCAATCACAATCATAGGTTTTGGTGGTAAAACCACCGAGCTCCCTTACTATCTCTCTCTTCTGGTGAAAGGAAGTGTATAGCTTCTAGTTGCCATATCTTGGGAAGCATGTCTCCCTTTGTGGGGTGATTTTTGTATTAAGTGCATGGCATTCAAAGGTATTTTATATGTTTTGGACATATTGAACTGTCATTAGTCAGCAGAGTGAAAATCCACACCATACACGAGGAAGCCTATTCTTTTCATAGTAAGTTAAGGCTAACATTTTGTTAAATTGTTCCCGAACAATGAAACCTAAAGCTGCAGGATCCTCTACAGTCAAAGCGGTTTATTCTTAACCAAGAGTAAATCATTCCTAAAAACTTGATCCTGGAAAATGATGATTTGATCTCCATGTCTTAGAACTTCAATGTCATCGATTTAGTTCCTAGATATGGCAGAAAGCACTCAGGATCCCTAAGTGCTTTCTGCCATATCTAGGATTTTGGTCAGTGGGCCCAACACTTTCAAAAGTGCATTCTTATAGATAGCCCCTGCTGACGATGTGAAAGTATACTGCAATTGTCCATAGATTGTAAGGATGCCCACCACTCTCGCATTCATGGATGGCATTGTACATTCCTAGAACAAACTGAGCATCAACGTTTCTGAATGTGTGTACATTGTGAAGCTGCTATGTTTCAGAAAAACGAGGTGAGGGTTCCTATTTCCCAGAAATGAGGTGATGAATCAAAGCAGGACCATTCATGGGCACTGCCTAGGGCAACCAAAGGGACTAGCCTCGTTATCAAGGGGGGCGGAGGTGGCACCCGTGAAGCACGAGTTTTGGGGGCTGCAGACTCCCCCCATCTTACCTGCGGCTGTGTGGGGCAGCAAACGCTGGATTTGTTCCCTAGCACCCCCCACCCCCTGCTCTAACGGCCTGGCAGGGCGGCAAAGCCTGGAACCGCCATGGGCAGCTGAAGGCCTTGCTATGCTACTGCTGCGGAAGCAATGAGGAGTCAGCAGTGACCTAGCTCCCTCTGCCCCCTTCCATCTGTCCCCAACCTCGTGATGACACAAAAGTTACACACAACAGAGAAAGAGCGAATGTTGATTTGAGAGGCGCCCTAGTGCACGTCTTCTCCTGGAGGTGGCCACCCTGTGTTCACTTGACCTATTCTGTCCCAGCCTACAATGGTACTCGTCTTTAATGCTTGAGTGACTGCCTGGACTAAATCATGCAAAATGAATGACAGCTTCAGCTCAGTTTCATCATCTGCATGCACATGTCATTAGTTATGCAGACATTCTCCACTTGCAAACATTCTTTCCTTTTTAGGAGAATGAATGCTATGGAGCTGTGCTATGGACTTCCAGAGCCCCGAGACACAACAGTATCATGGTAACCGTATGCGAGGATTTGGTACTTGTCTACTAAGCAGCTAATCCTTTTCCCTTTTTTGTCATAGGAAACATATCATAATGAAGATTGTAAAAAGAACACACATATGATTTGCAATCCGATTTGTACTATAGAATCAGTATTCTCTTGTTAATAAAAAGAAAAAGGAAGGAAAAACCAAATGTATTGTTTTTTTTATTGCACAGTGTCTCTCAAGTATTTGATTGATGCTTGCAGAAGAGTACACAACCGACCTTTGATCTCCAGGCTAGTGATGACTTTGAAGCCAGGCGGAAGCCAGACTGGTGAGCAGCAGCAAGTGTGGTGGGAGCTTCAGGACTCCCTTACCACCCACCTCACAGACCTCGACAGCAGGTGATGCAGATTGGGCCCAAGATGGCCACCACTTTCACCAAACTGACATTTGTGCGGGAGTTGTAGCCTCTCGTTTGGCCCAGTAAAGGACCGTGCCGTGCTGAGCACCTTAACCTATTACATGCCGCTGATGCCCTGCAAGGCAATGAACGCAGATGGCCTGGGAGTTTGAAACATTTTTTAAGTGACGTATTCCTCTGCTGAAGTTTAATATTCTTTTACACATTTTGCAACATTGGTGAGTTCTTTTTATTTCAAATCAGAGAATGTGAATCCCAAGACAATTTCGCCCAGTTGTACTGGCTTCGTCAGGGGCCTGGCAATGGAATGACCTTAATGGTAATAGCATCAAGGTGAATATATTGCCCGACAGGGCTCTGAAAGCAACTTCCCTGTGAGGGAGTCTACGTGCAGTATAGCATGCCTTGAAACTCCAGGAGGAAGGAGGCTGCCCTGAGGGGGAAGCTGCTTCCAAGAGTGCTGTCAGAGAGAGGGACATGTTATTCCTATAATGCCACTACCACGGTTATTATTACTTTGGCTGATCCCTGACAGACGTCCTAAAAGCAACTGTTTTAGGTTTACATTGGAGAATTTCGCCTTTTTTAATTGTATGGAAAAGTTCTCCCCCACCCGGTCTTGGAAACCTCATCATGTTCAAGACATGATATGAGAGTGACTTTCAATACACCCTTCTTTATGGCCAAACATCGCTCAAGGAGGCCAGTGCAACAAGCGAAGCCTTGAAATTGACAGACTGCCTACCAAGAAGTACAAATATGAGAACAGAAATAATCCTTGAAGTGTTTTCTACTGAGGATGCAGAATGACATCAGGCACTATTGATTTTCCTTTGCTCTGATGCAAGGTGTGCACTGTACAAAAACCAATCCTGTGACCAAAAGATCCCACAAACCTTTTAATACATCAGAAATCATCTGATCCAACACGCTCTGAAGAAGAATAGAGTCAGGCCGGGAGAGCTAGCGTGGTGCTTCTCCTGATGGAGCGGCACTTATCAGCAGGTCTTGCTACACCCAAATTCCACTGCTGACCTACTCTCACCTTGTGAGGATTTCATGCTGGCGAGAACCAGAAAGGCAGGGGAAAAGGAGAGGAGGGTGTGGCTTGAGAAGAGAAGCCATGGACATGTGCCAGGTTGGCTCCGCCCATCTAGTAGTGCCCCTCTTCCCCCCAGCCCTCACTATTGGTAATGACCTCTGATGCTCAACTAGGCTTGCTGGTAATTGCTTAAAGCATACATGTGAGAGATGGCACGTTCAACCTTCTTCGAGCTCACTTCCCTTTAACATAACTGACTGACCCCTGGTCCCGCCACCTGCTGTGCAGATTTTAACCTCTACTATTCTAGCTAGGAAAAGGAAGGACGTAAAACCATGAATTTTACATTAACTCAAATACTGGTGTTCTATGTTTTTCAATATCTGCTCTTACCTGTTATCCTCTACAGCTCATTTATCACAGGGTTCGGTCTATCCATTTCCTTTAAAACATGAGCATAAACCGCAGAGTTTTTGCTGGAATAAATACATTCAGTGCACTCTGTTTCCTCCTTTGGATTCTTATTGTGCAGTCAGGTCTTTCACTGAATGCTCGTTGTGCAGCTAAGATTAATCCGATGTCCAGATATCTGTCACACCTTAATGAAAGGTATAACTATATGATGGTTAATATCTCTTTGGTACTGCTCACGTGAACGATGCCAACACACGGCTCTCTCACACTAACCGTTATTTCCTTTTCAGGTTTTCATTGGAATATTCTGGCAAGCAATTCTTTCAGGTTAAAAGAAGCAGTTCTTTCAGAATGAAAGAACTTGTAGGCACCTGTGCCACACCTCTATGCTGAGGAAGTCTCTTGTCTTTCTTCTCATTGTGGTGTCGGAAACCTGCAAGGAGTCATGGCGCAGGTCTACCTCTGCCCCGGGAGTAAAAATAGGTAAGCCGATGTAAGTACTCCTGCTCCACCAAGGTTCTCAATTTCTAGCAAGGAATATGGTTTTGGGTACGGCATAAATAGCACAGCCACACCCAAGATGGCCTTTGGCTCTTGCGAGACGTTCTACTCTTGCGGGAGGTTCTTTATTTTACGAGGTGGCTCCATCTTTATAGTACACATGTGCACACCAACTCGATCTTTTTCCTGAGAGACAGACTCTCTTGCTATGTGTGCCCACGGCAGAGGTTAAGCCTTTCAGTTGCCTGAAAATGACACCCTCCAGGCACATTGGACATCTTCCTGGCACATTGGACACGGGAAGTGAGTTCCTGAAAAATATTCATTTGTATGGGAGAAATGAGCATGAATTATGTCCTTGATATCTTTAGAAACTTAGTAACTTAGTCCAAGATAAAAAAGTCTGAGAAGAAGCTTTGACCATCTGTCAGTATGCATTGAAGAGCAGCCACTCAAATTTCGTTCACGAAGCTAGTGTTGCAGGGATTCTGCACAAATATAGAACTATGCGCAGGAGTATGGGACCTTAGTGTATAGGGACTGGGTCTTTCTACCACCTTAGTACCCACAAACCCAGGACCGACTAGCTATAGTGTCTCACTTGCTCTCCTACTCACAGAGAAACAAATGATTAGACACCCCAAAACACAACACTCCCAGATTTCCCAGGAATCATGGTAACAAGACACACCATTTTGTTCGCACTTTTGTGCTCGTCCACAATAAGATCTAACGGAGACACAGAATAGTTTAAAATATTTATTTAAACTAAGGTGCCCTAACATGCAGTATACATGTCACAACAAGTAGGACAATGCATAGTACAAATATGGTCAGAATAGCAGCTTGTCCATAAATCATGAAGGGAGATGTCATCATAAAAAAATACAATGGAGAAAAGACTAAAGTGCCTAACCTCCCTCCCCTTGCTAAGAAGAAGTATTATTATATAATAGAAGATCTCTGGGCTGTGTCTGCAGATCCCATACCTCAGCCCATAGATGGTAGATCTACATCATAAGCACTGTCTCACTCGTCTCTGTGGAAAGGTCCCTCTCAAAGTGTGTCCCACCAATTTGTGTCCCCCACTAAAAACCCCAGTATGCTGTCCAAACAACAGCTGCATCAGTATGCTTTTTCTAAGGGCTACGGCCTGGCCAGAACAAAACAACAAGGGGTATTGGTGTTCGACCTTGTACAAAATGTTCAGTCAACATCCCAGGAACATGCGGAGAGTGAACACAGCAATGAGTCCTCATGTGAAAGCAGTCATTGAAAGTATTGCAAACATTAAACGTGTAGTAACATGTATTGATGGAAAATTAAATTAATTGTATGAAAAAGATAGCCCCCACCCGGTCTTGGAAAAGTTCGCCCGCACCTGGTCTTGGAAACCTCATCATGTTCAAGACATGATATGAGAGTGACTTTCAATACACCCTTCTTTATGGCCAAACATCGCTTAAGGAGGCCAGTACAACAAGTGAAGCCTTGAAATTGACAGATTGCCTACCAAGAAGTACAAATATGAGAACAGAAATAATCCTTGAAGTGTTTCCTACTGAGGATGCAGAATGACATCAGGCACTAGCGATTTTCCTTTGCTCTGATGCAAGGTGTGCACTGTACAAAAACCAATCCTGTGACCAACAGTTCCCACAAACCTTTTAATACATCAGAAATCATCTGATCCAACACGCTCTGAAGAAAAATAGAGTCAGGCCGGGAGAGCTAGCGTGGTGCTTCTCCTGATGGAGCGGCACTTATCAGCAGGTCTTGCTACACCCAAATTCCACTGCTGACCTACTCTCACCTTGTGAGGATTTCATGCTGGCGAGAACCAGAAAGGCAGGGGAAAAGGAGAGGAGGGTGTGGCTTGAGAAGAGAAGCCATGGACATGTGCCAGGTTGGCTCCGCCCATCTAGTAGTGCCCCTCTTCCCCCCAGCCCTCACTATTGGTAATGACCTCTGATGCTCAACTAGGCTTGCTGGTAATTGCTTAAAGCATACATGTGAGAGATGGCACGTTCAACCTTCTTCGAGCTCACTTCCCTTTAACATATCTGACTGACCCCTGGTCCCGCCACCTGCTGTGCAGATTTTAACCTCTACTATTCTAGCTAGGAAAAGGAAGGACGTAAAACCATGAATTTTACATTAACTCAAATACTGGTGTTCTATGTTTTTCAATATCTGCTCTTACCTGTTATCCTCTACAGCTCATTTATCACAGGGTTCGGTCTATCCATTTCCTTTAAAACATGACCATAAACCGCAGAGTTTTTGCTGGAATAAATACATTCAGTGCACTCTGTTTCCTCCTTTGGATTCTTATTGTGCAGTCAGGTCTTTCACTGAATGCTCGTTGTGCAGCTAAGATTAATCCGATGTCCAGATACCTGTCACACCTTAATGAAAGGTATAACTATATGATGGTTAATATCTCTTTGGTACTGCTCACGTGAACGATGCCAACACATGGCTCTCTCACACTAACCGTTATTTCCTTTTCAGGTTTTCATTGGAATATTCTGGCAAGCAATTCTTTCAGGTTAAAAGAAGCAGTTCTTTCAGAATGAAAGAACTTGTAGGCACCTGTGCCACACCTCTATGCTGAGGAAGTCTCTTGTCTTTCTTCTCATTGTGGTGTCGGAAACCTGCAAGGAGTCATGGCGCAGGTCTACCTCTGCCCCGGGAGTAAAAATAGGTAAGCCGATGTAAGTACTCCTGCTCCACCAAGGTTCTCAATTTCTAGCAAGGAATATGGTTTTGGGTACGGCATAAATAGCACAGCCACACCCAAGATGGCCTTTGGCTCTTGCGAGACGTTCTACTCTTGCGGGAGGTTCTTTATTTTACGAGGTGGCTCCATCTTTATAGCACACATGTGCACACCAACTCGATCTTTTTCCTGAGAGACAGACTCTCTTGCTATGTGTGCCCACGGCTGAGGTTAAGCCTTTCAGTTGCCTGAAAATGACACCCTCCAGGCACATTGGACATCTTCCTGGCACATTGGACACGGGAAGTGAGTTCCTGAAAAATATTCATTTGTATGGGAGAAATGAGCATGAATTATGTCCTTGATATCTTTAGAAACTTAGTAACTTAGTCCAAGATAAAAAAGTCTGAGAAGAAGCTTTGACCATCTGTCAGTATGCATTGAAGAGCAGCCACTCAAATTTGGTTCACGAAGCTAGTGTTGCAGGGATTCTGCACAAATATAGAACTATGCGCAGGAGTATGGGACCTTAGTGTATAGGGACTGGGTCTTTCTACCACCTTAGTACCCACAAACCCAGGACCGACTAGCTATAGTGTCTCACTTGCTCTCCTACTCACAGAGAAACAAATGATTAGACACCCCAAAACACAACACTCCCAGATTTCCCAGGAATCATGGTAACAAGACACACCATTTTGTTCTCACTCTTGTGCTCGTCCACAATAAGATCTAACGGAGACACAGAATAGTTTAAAATATTTATTTAAACTAAGGTGCCCTAACATGCAGTATACATGTCACAACAAGTAGGACAATGCATAGTACAAATATGGTCAGAATAGCAGCTTGTCCATAAATCATGATGGGAGATGTCATCATAAAAAAATACAATGGAGAAAAGACTAAAGTGCCTAACCTCCCTCCCCTTGCTAAGAAGAAGTATTATTATATAATAGAAGATCTCTGGGCTGTGTCTGCAGATCCCATACCTCAGCCCATAGATGGTAGATCTACATCATAAGCACTGTCTCACTCTTCTCTGTGGAAAGGTCCCTCTCAAAGTGTGTCGCACCAATTTGTGTCCCAAACTAAAAACCCCAGTCTGCTGTCCAAACAACAGCTGCATCAGTATGCTTTTTCTAAGGGCTACGGCCTGGCCAGAACAAAACAACAAGGGGTATTGGTGTTCGATCTTGTACAAAATGTTCAGTCAACATCCCAGGAACATGCGGAGAGTGAACACAGCAATGAGTCCTCATGTGAAAGCAGTCATAGAAAGTATTGCAAAAATAAAGACATGTAGTATCATGTGCAAAAGCAGCATGCAAGCTGTAGAATGCTCATGCTACGTTAGTGAAAAATGACACTGTCCCTATGGGCCATGTGACACTAGTTTAGCCCATAAATATTGACATTTTTATTACCGACCACATTCAATCACATGACAGTGCAATGCACATTATTATGCTTCACCATCCTCTTTTGTATCTCAAGCCAATGGTGGTATAAATTAGCAACTCACTAACACATTTTTATTAACTTAGGGTAGAAGGGTGCGTGAACCCTGCCTTGACGGTGTTTGTGTTTATTGTGAGTGTGATTTGCACTACTTTTCTTTTTAAAGGTCTAATATATTTAAATTACTAGTACAAAAATTCTTATTCAGGATTTTCTTTGACATACTACATGTGTGGTTGATACAGATGACAAAAATGAATAGACCTTTGTAGAAGATACTGAATTGCATAGTGATATATGTTCCACCCAACTAACAGAACAAGAAAATGAATGCCTGACAATATAATAATATTTTGCATACATATGAGATTGCTTCAAGTTGTTGTTCTTGTGCAGACAGATGTTATTATTCATCTGTTCACAGTTACCCAACTGATTAAAGCCTCAGGGCTTCATGACTTGACTCAGACCTGCTCATGATGTTAAATTACTAGCTGCTCTGTAAAGTAAGACATAGAAGTACACTATCTAAAAAAAATGCTGACAATCATAAACTTTTCAGCCTTATCCAGTCTGACACGAGCACTCATAGGCGTGTGTCAGCTTTATTGAACCTCACCAATAAGATGAAGTATTGGTACCTATAGAAGCTAAGTTTTGATGTATCCGCAAAACTTAGGTCGAGGACTTAGAAATCACAAAAGTTATGGACTCGAATCTATGAAAAACACTGGTATACACTCAAGGCTAATTCTACTTCCATAGGGATTTCTTGTCTTTTGCAACTCAGTTTTATCCCTGCTCAGAAATGAACAGTCTAGCCCAAACTGCACACAAAAAACTGAAGTGCAAACATTGTTGAAACTGTATTCACTTCTTTAAAACATGACCACATTTGATATTGTTTGATCAAGAAATGCTAATTTGGTGAATAAAAAATCTGCACAGTGCCTTAATGATTTTAATTCCTTACACAGCATCAAACTTTTTCTGGGATTCTGCCTCATCTATATTTTTCGGAGTGTTCCAAGGACAGCCGTGCTCATGGTGGTAATCCAAACCACTGAGACCACTGCGGGTCTGCTGGCAGTATAATAAGTGTGTTGTCAGGACCAGCACTTCTGCTGGGTTCTAGGATCCTGCGTTCGTGGCACAGCAGTAAGGGGCAGGAATATGCTGGCAGTGCTAATGCTTATTTCTCTGCACTTTATGGTAGTGAATCTGCCATGAAAAGGGTGGCAGAGATGCAAGCGTGGTGGCCCTAACATGACCCGCTTCTGCTTCTGGGCCTGAGGGTACATGCGGTGGTGCACATGTTGTGCCCCCTGGAATTTCACCCCAGTTCCTGCATGTTGTGGCATGTACAACATGGTGCATGCCGCACCATGCAGGAATGTACTGCAGGTGCTGTCACAACAGCGGTCTGCTGTTAAGGCTGTCCTATGAGCCTAACATAGCTGCTGCCGTGAAACCGCAGCAGCACCGCCTCCCTGACCTGGATTGAACTAATAATTCAGTGGGTGTGTGCACCACAGGCTTGGCTGTCCTCTTGCAAGCGGTAGCGGTGCTGCAGAATGACCGCCAAACTCATAATAAAGCCCTAATGGGCACAAGCATCAATGTAGGATCTTGTGAGTCCTTAATTGTGATTATTAAGCCTATGCATGTAGGAATCGCTATAAAAATAGTGATTCCTATACATTCCTTAATTGCAACTCGCAAATTGCGAGTCACAATTAAGGAAGGGCTTTCCTTTCATTCTTATGGGTCTACAGGCCCATAGGAATGAATGGGAAATTGCATGTGCAATTTACGAGTACCAATTGGTACTCGCAAATTGCGCATGCAATTTCAAGGGTGCAAGGGTGTCAAAAGGACACCTTCTTGTACCCCTGAAATTGTACTGTGCACCCATGAAAATGCACAATTATTTTTGCAAATCGCACTGTTTGTGATCGCAAAAAGCTTTGATGCATGTGCCCCTAAGTCTATACTTTAGCAAATTTGCAAAGTTCTTGGTAAATCAAACCCTAGATGTTTGTCCAGTCCTAGCTGCAAACCTCAGAAAATTGCAGATTGTCCTGATTTTTCGTAGTTTTACCTGATAAATTGGTTTTGTATGAAAGAATACTAGGTTTTTGCAATAATTTATCACATGTCATAATTTTGACTAGGAGCAAACTCCAATTTGTTCTTAAATCAGGATTGCAAGCCTGATCAAAATATGTCCCAAATTCCTTAGCCCCCCCCCATATTATCTGAGAGTGAAATACCTGCTGCTATTCATCTGAATATTTGTAAGTTAGCAATGTCAACAACTATGTCATTTGAGATGTTATTAATGATGTCATACATGAGGTCATAAATGGCACAGGCTGAGAACTCTTGCTGTTCACGCCCTTCAACCTCACTGGAGTTTGGCCACAGAGTCTGGCCTCAGTCCAGACCCTGTGTTTTTTTTTCTACTGTTTTGAACAGTTTGCAGAGCATGTTTTGGGGTTTGTGGTATTTTCTACCCTTGTTTGACATCTCACTGACATTTCAGAGCGTCTGCTGGATCCACTAACCCACCATCAGGGACCGCTAGATTCCAGTACCCATTACTATGGGTTGATGGTTCTTGGAGCTGAGTAACCCAATTTGAGGATGCGCTAAGAGTAATAAATCTAACCCAAGAGTTCCTAAATCTCACAGTAAACGCCAGGATTTTTTTCATTTTACTTAAAAGGGGAGTCCTGATGAGTCCATAACTTACCTTTTTAATTTTCCATCAGGACTCAAGGATAGATTTGCTGAGTCCTGTAATGTCAACTGCACCAGTTTTCATCAAGTTCCTCAAGAGAAAATAGATAAGAAGAGAAAAAGCAACCTCATTCAATTGAGTATTTTTTTTTTTTTATTGAGGGCACGGATGGTCCTCAAACTTTCATTCATGGCCCTCTATGGACTAACTGTCCAGCAATATCTCTTTTACTCTTTGAAGGGTATGTGGCCAAGATATCAAGTAAAAAGTATAGAGATACAGAAATATTGAATATTTTATATTGTGATCCACAAACATTGTGAGGCAGGAATATCGTTAACAAGAATATCGATTTTCTAAGGTAAGTACTATCAAAGTCAAAAATATCTATGTTGTGAATATAATTTTGTTAAATATCTGTGTTGTTAATATCAATGTTAAAAATATCTATGGGCCTTATTCTGATTTCGGTGGGACCACCACCAACGGCGACATCCAGGATAGCATTCCGACTGCTGCATTACGATGAGGTTGGTTTGACCGCAGCAGTCGGAGGGACAGACCGACACCTCCGAAAGGCTCAAGGAGCCTGTCAAGGCATCGGTTGGACCGTAATCCTTACAATGAAGGCAGTATCTGTGCAGGCACTGCTGTAATGGTTAGGATGTCCAAGCAGTGCCCTCGTCCCCGGTGGGCCTCCATTTTGTGGCCTGGGGGCACATATGGTCCTCCCTCAAACATCCATGCACAGTGCATGGATGTTTCAAAAAAACCTTTTTCTCTTGCGGCTTGAGCTGCAGCCCACTTCTGGGCCACAACAAACAAATGATGGACGGAATGCTGACAATGCAGAAATTCTTCCCCAGTCAAGAGATCTGGGTTAAATCCATCGTTCTTTTGCCCACTACACCACCCCAGTTCAGACATGGCCATATGCAAATCAGTCTTGACCCTGTGCCTCATGGGAACAGTCCAGCCCGAACTGCCAAGCCATGTCTTCCCTGGACCGGAATCAAGCATCCTAGGACCGGTTTCTGGCTATCAGCCGTCATCAGCCAGGATAGCTTGACTCCAGTGGCGTAGTGAGCATGGGTCGCCAGTCTGTAGTTATAGTTAGGACCTATTATCTGTAGGAAATCCGCAACATTCTATTTGGAATAACTTTGGCGCCGGTTGACGAATCTTCGCGAATTTTTCAAAACGGGTGGGGTGCTCCGGTCCGCTCCTATCCTAAAAGTCTCGTGGTGATTTGTCAAGCAGGGGCTGAGAAAAAAGGGGGTCCCAAAACGTGTTTTCCCCATGCAATTTTCCATAGGAACCGCTACAGCCCGAACTGCTGAAGGGAATTACACCAAATTTGGCAAAAAGGTAGCCCTTGGTTCACACTCGTGCCTTTTGCATAAATGGTGTAACTCCGTTCAGTAGTTCCTGAGAAAATCAAAAGTAAAATCATAGATATATCTATGGGCGCGGTGGATCCGTGCACCCTTCTGAGCACGAGCTGGATGCTAATTGGCTGTCAACACTCCAAACCAGGAAGTGTTGGCAGCCATCTTGTGCCTCGGTAGAACCTGCTCAGGGGGTCCCACAAGGATACCCAGGGCCCCCCAATTTTTTTTTTTTTAAATCAGTAAAATCCATGCTGGGTGCGCGGATCCTGCTGATGGAAAAAAATAAACGAAGCGCGGTCTCCCGCGCTTCTTTGTTAATTAGCCCCCGGGGGGCCAAGTCCCGGAGGCATGATCAAAAAAGTGTGGGGGGGCCCATTCCTCCCCCACACTGCCGTGGGGACCGCCACCCCCGGGGCTTTATCATAATATAGGTGGGGGCTCATGGCCCCCCCAGCCCCGGAGACCACCACCCCCCGGGGCTTTAAAACATGAATGGCGGGGAGGCTCGCGGTCCCAGGGACCGCCATCCCCCGGGGCTTTATTTTTTTTTTAAATACCCTGTGTGAGGGGGCTCAAGCCCCCCACATGCCCCAGGGACCGCCACCTCCCCGGGGCACTAAAGATTCAATTGGAGGTCCGTGACGGACCCTCCAGCCCCGGGGACCACCACCAGTGATGTCATCAGTGATGTCACTGACCATGTCATGAATGATGTAATATGTGACATCATCAGCAGTGGATTGCGGGCGCGCGAGTTATAGCTAGTAGAACTAACTGTAACAGAGGAATTTCAATGGTTTTGTACGAGTGAAATGTCCAGCTAAATATAACACCCCTGAAACCTATGTTTTTTTCAGTGAATATATATATACATATATATCGATATATATATATATATTTTTTTTATCCACAAATCGCCCTAGAACTCTGAGCGGGCACACGACGATGTTCTGCCCATCCGGACTGTTGGCCTCTCAAAGGTTCACCTGCCTGCTTCTCCAGCTTTCACTCCAATACCCGACGCGTTTCGAGGCCAATACGCCTCTTCCTCATGGGCTCTTCATTCAAACACGGACAGCTCACCTTTGCATTCAAATTTGTTATTTATTGAATTGAACCGCCCTGAGTGGGCGTGGCTTATGCTCACTGGCATGATGGTAATTGTATTCCAACAAGGTGAGTCACATTATTCTCCCTTAAGTAGGTTCCTTGTTTAAATGTAGATTAATAGTTCCAAATTCACGACCTTTAGTAGGAAAGAGAAGCACGGACAGCCAACCTGTTTATTCAGTTCTGGAACATCGTGCCACATGACGGAATTATTCCCATCACAGCCTTTCAACCTCAGAAATGGCGCTCCTCTCCACGAGCGGGCAGGCCGTGTACAATTGATTATCCACAAATCGCTCTAGAACTCCGAGAGGGCACACGACGATGTTCCGCCCATCCGGACTGTTGGCCTCTCAAAGGTTCGCCTGCCTGCTTCTCAAGCTTTCACTCCCATACCCGACCCGTTTCGAGGCCAATACGCCTCTTCTTCATGGGCTCTTCATTCAAACACGGTCAGATCACCTTTGCATTGTATGGGAGTGAAAGCTGGAGAAGCAGGCAGGCCAACCTTTGAGAGGCCAACAGTCCGGATGGGCCGAACATCGTCGTGTGCCCTCTCGGAGTTCTAGGGCGATTTGTGGATAATAAAATATATATATATATATATATATATATATATACATATATATACATATATATATATATATATATATATTATCTACTGGCGGTCGCCAGTAGATAGTTATAGTTAGGACCATGTTTCCATAGGGAATCTCAAAATTCTATTTTGAATAACTTTGGCGCCGGTTGACGAATCCTCGCGAAATTTTCAAAACTAATGGGGCTCTCCACTCAGCTCCTAGCCTGAAAGTCTCGGGGTGATTCGTCAAGCGGGGGCCGAGAAAAAAGGGGGGTCCCAAAACACGTTTTCCCCATGCATTTTTCCATAGGACCTTTAGACACAGCTACAGCCCGAACGGCTGAACAGAATTACTTGGAATTTGGCAGAGAGGTAGCCATAAGGTCAGGGAAGTGCCTTTTGCAGGTCTGGTGTAAATCTGTTCAGTATTTCCTGAGAAAATAGCATTTGAAAGCATATCAATATCTATACGCACGTACCGTGCGCGCACTGAGCAAGCCCTGTGCGCGCACCTTGCCGTGCACGAGCGTAATTCTGATTGGTTGTTAGATGTTTGTAAACATTCGAATCGGTCGAAATCAGGAAGTGTCGGCCGCCATTTTGTCTGTCGCACTAAAAAGGAAAGGTGAAGACCGTGAACAGGGGGCAGGGTAGGGAGTTCTAGACCCCCTAGCCATTGTCTGGGGGTCACAGTAGGACCACGAAGGGCAAAAAAAAAGATTTTAATTTTTTAAAAAACATCGCGAGGTGCGCGCACTCTACGTGTACCCGAAAAAACCTTAAAAACATCACGAGGTGCGCGCACTGAGCACGCACCCCAAAAAAAGCCTTAAAAAAAAATAGAAATAAAAATCACTTTTAAGTGTTTAGATATTAGGTGGCTCTAAAAAGAGCCCTTGTGTTCATTGAGTGTTTTTTGGTACCTACAAGTAAGTACCGATGCAGAGTCTAAAGTTCAAGAGGAAGTCTCTGTTCCCTTCATCATTGAAATGTACACCGTTTCCTCTATAAATGCCTTGCATGTTGTAACGCAAGTTGTTGTGGTATATAGAACCCATACCATAGTCTCTGAGGAAAGCAGAAATAGATTTGTTGACGTGCTTTCTTGCTTTGTCAATCTGCGGACAAAATTGGTTGGACCAGTTCCACTTTTGCCTTTGGCATATATTAGAATATACAAAGGCAGTTTGTGGAAAAAGTGACATCAATTGCACAAAGGTGTCCTTAATAAGCATTTCCAGACCTACCCCAGTTAAAGTGCCTAGGTCATTTCCACCACAGTGCACAATAATAAGGTTAGGCTGTGGGAGATGTAGAAAGGTTTTCACCAAAGGCATTAATTGGTGCCACTTTAACCCTCTCTGACCAATCCATTTAATGTCTACATTTGGCAAAGCAAGGTCTCTCACCATACCTCTTTTTTCTGCAAATGTTTCACTCCAGAAGACATAGCTATGACCTACAATCCACACTGTGAACATCTTTCAAGGAGAACAGGATCCACTCAGGAGGTGTCTTTCAGTAGAATGGCAATATGAAACGACAGTTGAAAAATGGAGGCATACATACTTTTTTTTAATAAAAAGAACTCATTGGCTGTTTCAAACCATTCTACACTAAAAACTAGGCTGTATCTTTACATTTTTAAAAGCATGTTTTGGATTGGTTCAGAAAAATGTGTTCCCACTGAACATTACTTTGGATTTGCTGTTAGGTTTGAAAAGTCAAGCAGTCTTGCTCTTTGGATTTGAAACATTGTCTGCTGAACTTCTGACCTCTCTGCTCACACCTGTGTTCCATGAGCTGTTGCTATGGTAGCAGGCAGAAGTCATGTTGGGGGAAGGGATGATTTGCAAAGGGGTTGAAAGTAGCAACCAATAGAAATGTGTGATTCCATTTGAAAAAATGTGGGAAGGACTGTGATTTTACATTAACATGCATATGTGGGAAAAAAGAGAGGGAAAAATTGCCATTTACTGGTTGTGGAGAGAGGAGAGAGGTGTACAGCTCTGAGATTCTGGCTCTGATAATCTGCTGTTTGAGTGCCACATTTCTTTCTCAACTAATTAATTTTAAAGGTGAGTTATGAGTTTGAGAGGGGAAGTATGTGGTGTATTTTGATATAAATAATAGAATTGTCATTCTTGTTTTAAAGTTGTGTTTTACATTTTGTGGTTTAGAAGATATTTAACTATCTTAAACTTGTAAAATATTATGGAGTATGTCTTCACTGTAAGTTAAGGTGTAGTGGTATCAGTGAGGAATATTGTTTTGTGCCTAGAATCACATCATGAGTCTGTCTCCACACAGGATTTGTTGACAGAGATTTAATTCGTGTTGCTTTTGTTCTGTTACACTTGCACTCGCAGAAAAGGGGTAGTTTGTTATCTTAAAGTGTGATGGTTAGCATTCAGCAGAAATCATTTCCTGACCAATGAGAGGCAAATGCAAACACATTTGAAAATAGTATGGTACATTTTCCTACCACTTTAAAAGTTGTGTTTTACATTTTATGTTAAGGAAGATATTTAAGTGGCTTGAACATGTTATATATTATGGAGTATGTCTTCATTATAAGTTAATGTGTACTGGTATCATCCAGGAATACTGTTTTCTACCTAGAATCATACCATGAGACAGTGAGCACAAAGGAAATGTAAACAGAGATTTGATTTGGGTTGGTCTTGCTCTATTACTCTTGCACTCACAGGAAAGGGGCAGCTTGTTTTTTGTAACACATGGTGATGGTCTCAAGGAGCTGTTAGGACATGTGCTCCTTTCTGCCAGTCTAAAGTAGAAGGAATATGTGTCAGGCTGTTACAGTAATGATCCTTGCTCTACCCCAGTAGTAAATGTGCTTTCAAATTGCCAAAGGAAATATCGCTTTCTGCCTAGAATCAGACCATGAGTCGGTGTGCACACAGGAATTGTTGTCAGCATTTTAATTTGTGTTGCTGTTGTTCTGTAAAACTTGCACATTCAGGAAAGGCCCAGCTTGATTTCTAAAAATGTGTTGGTTAGCACTCAGCAGAAATCAGTATCACAAAAATGTGAGGCAAATGCAAACACATTTGAAAATAGCATGGTAGATTTTTCATCAATTCTTGCAATGGCTGAGGTGGTTCCTACATGTTGAAAACTCCAATTAACCCTTACCACACATGTACTCTTACACACATGTCTGTACTCTTCATGCAGTTGTGGGAGTCTCCATGCAGATCTCTCTTGCAGCTGACAATACACAGTCTTCAGAAACACACTCTTTGCACACACGCAGCAGCTTCTGCTACACTCCCATGCGTAATAGTCAGCTCTGTGTGGTGTTTCAGATAGCAGTGTGTAACGCAAACAGATTCAACATCACCAAGGCTCATTTCCTTTGCTCTAGTCTAATCACTCACCCTCTAACACATGGTCATGGTCTCAAGGAGCTGTTAGGACATGTGCTCCTTTCTGCTTGTCTAAACTAGAAGGAACGTGTGTCAGGCTGTTACAGTAATTATCACTTGCTCTACCCCAGTAGTAAATGTGCTTTCAAATTGCCAAAGGAAATATCGCTTTCTGCCTAGAATCAGACCATGAGTCTGTGTGCACACAGGAATTGTTGTCAGCGTTTTAATTTGTGTTGCTGTTGTTCTGTAAAACTTGCACATTCAGGAAAGGCCCAGCTTGTTTTCTTCCAATGTGTTGGTTAGCACTCAGCAGAAATCAGTATCTCAAAAATGTGAGGCAAATGCAAACACATTTGAAAATAGCATGGTAGATTTTTCATCAATTCTTGCAATGGCTGAGGTTGTTTCTACATGTTGAAAACTCCAATTAACCCTTACTACACATGTACTCTTACACACATGTCTGTACTCTTCATGCAGTTGTGGGAGTCTCCATGCAGATCTCTCTTGCAGCTGACAATACACAGTCTCCAGAAACACACTCTTTGCACACACACAGCAGCTTCTCCTACACTCCCATGCGTAATAGTCAGCTCAGTGTGGTGCTTCAGATAGTAGTCTGTAACGCAAACAGATTCAACATCACCAAGGCTCACTTCCTTTGCTCTAGTCTAATCACTCACCCTCTAACACATGGTCATGGTCTCAAGGAGCTGTTAGAACATGTGCTCCTTTCTGCCTGTCTAAACTAGAAGGAACATGTGTCAGGCTGTTACAGTAATTATCACTTGCTCCTCAACAGAATTAAATGTGCATTCAAATTGCCAACCAAATATCTTTTTCTGCCTAGAATCACACCATGAGTCCGTGTGCACACAGGAATTGTTGTCAGAGATTTAATTCATGTTTCTTCTATTTTGTAAGAGTTTGACTCGTAGGAAAGGATCAGCTCATGTGATAGGATTTGAAAAGTTTAAAAAAAAAATTGTATTGAATTTAAATTACATAAAGGTATTTTTTATTTTGTTTTTTGCAGGTATTGCTGAGCAACAGTGAAAAAATATAAAAATGCCTATAAAGTCAAGAAAAAGAAAAGAAAAGAAACAACAACTATATTTGAAGACAACTGATAAAAAAAAATAGGAGGCGAAGTATGTGTTGGAAAACAGAAAAAGTCTTTTGGTAAGCAAACTAAAGAATTTTTAAAAAATATCTTCCAAAAAAAAAAAATGATCGAAAGATACATTCAAACAGTGTTTCAAGTACAAAACAACAACAGAGTCGAAAGCAAAAACAAAATGCTAATATAGACTCAGAAGTTAGGAAGAGTGACTTAACACGGAAAATAGATTTTAAAAACATTCGTCGAAAAATGTTTCAGAGAAGAGTGATGTTAAATTTGCTGAAGGATGTGAAAAAATATAAGAAAAAAACAAAATTTTATAAGAAAAAGAAATTAATTGAAAGTATTGCTACCAAGGCATTAGAAATAAAAAAAAAACTATTCATTTTAATTTTGAACAGGATGCGTAGATTAGATAAATTAGTGAATGCAATGAAGTCACAAAGCAAAAGGAAAAGAGAAGTAAAAAAAAAAACTTTTGTAAAGTGTTCTTAGGAGAATGGAAGCATAGTTCAAGTACTGAACCATTTTTTAATGAAGAGAGTTATCTTCAAAGTAATAGTTTGTTGCATGCAGTTGACACCAATGGTAGAGCACATGAAGTTAAGGATGGTTGTGTAATGGAAAAGGAGAAAATGGTTCCAAGAAATGAGGAACAAGTGATGGCTGATGAGGTTATGGGAAGACGTCCTAAAGCCCCAGTGTACACTTGGAATTGTAGTAGTATTTGTACTGTGCGTCAGGAATCTATTGATAAATTACGTGACTTTCTAAGAGAATATAGTAAAAAGAGTGTTAAACAGAAGATTAAGGTGCTTCAAAGGCTAGATCCATGCAGAGTGAGAGAGAATACTGGTTTGCAAGGACATTCTCTGGCTTGTCTATCTAGGAAAGTGTGTCAAAGTGTTTTTCACCATTTTAGGATGCTGGCTGTTCATCATACTGAAATGAGAAAGTTTGTGAGAACATTGTATTTTGCTAAAAGTCCAGCACTAAAGTTAAATGAGTTGAATAATGCTCTGTTCCGTGCTTCTGTATCAGATGTAGTGAAGGTTACTGATGAGATTCAGTTTTGTTACTTTGGTCCAGAGCAAGAAAGTGTAGAAAATGACACAGTGATTGATGAAAATGTGGAAGACAATGTAGAACTCACTGTTAGTAAACATTTTGAGGATGAAATGACAAAATTTACTATCATCTCTAATGAAAGACCAAATATTACTTGTATTTGTTGCCGGAGAAGCCATTATAAAAGTCAAACAAGGAATGTTGATCTGTATAAAAAAAGTGAAAATGAAGATAATTATAAGTGGAAAGATTTTGCAACATATATATTTCTGGAAAATTGTTTTGATTTGGGTGAAGATCAGCGTATTTGTAAATACTGTTATAACAAGTTAGAAGAAAATAGAATGCCAGCTAGAGCTGTACATAATAATTTAGAATTGGTTGATATTCCTCCAGAACTTTCTGATTTAAATACGTATGAGTCTATGCTCTGTCAATGTGTCCATCCGTTTCAGACCATAGTGCGTATGGAGCCAAAAACTGGTAAATTACCTACTTCGGATTTACAAAGAGGTTTAAAAGGAAGAGTTGTCTATTTGCCATTGGATTTGAAAACAAATATGGAAACAATTGATGCAGATACTTTGGAAACTGAACCATTAGTTATTCTGGTTAATGGTGTACCTACAAAGAATAAGAAAATTTGGCAGGAGCTGGTGGATGTACAAAAAGTACAAAGAGCAAATTTGTATTTGAAAAAAAAAAAATGGTATGAAGCCATTTATATGGATGAAGATGAAGAAGAAATACTAGAAGACACAGGAATACCAACTGGGCAACTTGAAAAAGTGGATAAGTCAAAAGAAGAAGAAATTTATGAACATTTCAGCAGACATCCTCTACATTCTAAAGAAGTTATGGGAAACGCTATTGATCAGTTTCAGATGAAGAAAGCACAAGGAACTCCCGTGAGTGTATGGGAGGAGAGCTTGGAAGCTCGTTATTTTCCCCAGCTGTTTCCTACAGGAGAAGGAGGACGATATGATGAACGTCCAGTACAGATTCCTGCTTCTGAGTATCGGACTACAAGACTATATGCAGAAGATCTGAGATTTCCTCAAAGTATTCCTTATTTGTTCCATCTTTTATTTGAAAGTGACTTGTCAGCACTATCTTATGCAGTAAATCACATTTTGAAAACTGGAGTACATCTACGTAATGTGACTGCAAAGGATTTTATGAACAAAGTGCAACAGCGAGATGATCATTTGGAATCTCAATTGATCAATTTGATGGCTTGTCAGCGTGGGACGAATGAATATTGGTACCGACGCCATGGAGAATTGAAATGTATGTTACTCCTACATGGTTCCTTACCCTAAGCTGTGCTGAGTACGCTTGGGATGATCTTCTGGATTTTCTTCGAGAGGCAAATTCAAATATTGAAAACATCCAATACAAGACAGCAGGAGAATTGTGCTCATTGGATCCGGTTAATGTTTGCAGATATTTCAATCATAGATTGAGGCTATGATGTCCTTCATCTGCAATAAAACAAATCCACCTCTTGGAGAAGTTGTGGATTTCTTTTGGAGAAAAGAGTACCAAGCCAGAGGTGCTCCTCATATTCATATGCTGTTGTGGATCAAGGATGCTCCAAAATTTGGAACAGATTCTGATGATGCAGTTTTAAGTTTCATCGAAGGATATGCAACATGTGCTATACCTAAAAGCACAGAAGAGAAAAATTTAAAAGAGCAAGTTTTACGTTTCCAAAGTCATCGGTGTGGAAAATACTGTCGACGAAAGTACAAGAGTAAAGATAAATTCTACACAAAATGTCGATTTGGATTTCCACGACCTGTTCTTTCAAAAGGAAGAGTAAACAGTTTTATGTCAGCTGTGCGACATACTATTACAAGAAAATCGCCTAAAAATACCTACAATCTAAGAAGAAAAGAATAGTCAAAATATATAAATGACTACAACCCAGTCATTTTATCCATGTGGAATGCTAACATGGATATACAGTATGTGGCTGACAATTCTATTGCTGTTGCTCGCTATGTCACATCTTACATCACTAAATCTGAGAAAACGGAATTGAAGGAAATGTGGGAAGAGATTTCTCACGAGAAGACTGTCAGTAAGAAGCTATACAGTTTCAGTTTAAAGATGTTATCGCATCGAGAAATTGGATCCTACGAATGCTCAGATAGGTTATCATCTGCAAGTCTGTACTCAAAATCCAGAAGAATAATTTGGGCAAGTTTAGGCCTTGCAGGAATGCGAAATCGGGTACTGAAATCTATTTGAGAAATTGAATATTTAGCAGAGTTCGAACCAGAAAGTACAGACATTTTAAGAACAAACATGTTGGACACATATTATCCACAAAGCGGTCATCACCTTGAGAACATGTGACTCTATGAAGTGCTGCAGAACTTTATTTTTAAATGGAATGTCACAGAAGATATCAACAATGGAAAATATAAAGTCATTGGTGAGGAAGGATGTTTGGTGAAGCAAACAAAAGGAAGTTTGATAAATCACCGGAAGCTGAGTTGCGACACTCCTGATAAAAAGGAATTTTACTACTTGGCACTTTTGCAGCTGTTTAAACCATGGCGTTCAAAGGACGAACTACTTGGAGAATTTCAGAGCTATGAAGATTCCTTCAATGCTAGCAAAGACAGCGTCAAATGCAGTACTTTCACAACTTATGTTCAAATGTTAAATGAAGAAATTGAACAAGAAGCAACAATTGCAGCTGAAGTAGCTAGAGACAGTTCTCAAGACAGTCAAAGTTCTGGGACATTCAATCAAGATCCTCTAGGACAACCGATCATCGAAAATGAAGCAGCAATAGCTATGAACGAAGTGGAAACAGCTATGAATCAAGCTCAGGAAGATTTAGTAAACTTAACATATTTGGAGAAGCAAATATGTGTATGAACTGTAGAGTAATTTTAAGACGGAATTTGGATGTAGAGAAAGGTTTAGTGAATGGAGCTATGGGAAGAGTTGTGGGTTTTATTAATTACCAGAAAAAAGTTGGAATTGAATGTTTAAAAATAAAATTTGATCAGATACAAGAGGTTAAAGACAATTGTCGTTGTTCAGTTCGTTTCTTGCTTGTGAAAGACTTATATGTGCGTAGGAAGCAGTTTCCGTTTTCTCTAGCATATGCTGTAACTATTCACAAATCTCAAGGATTAACTGTTGATAGTGCTTTTGTAAACATTGGATCTACTGTGTTTAAAGAAGGTATGGCATATGTTGCTTTGTCACGCGTGAAAAAATTATCTGGTTTATTCATGATAGACTTTGATGATTCAAAAGTAAGTGCTGATGCAAACTGTGTAAAGGAGTATAATAGATTAACCCCTTCCATGCCCATGACGGAACGGTTCCATCATGAGCATCGGTTGTGCTGTGCTCATGACGGAACCGTTCCGTCATGGCCCCGCCCGCGCTCGAACCCTTCAGCACCGCGGGGGAATTCCCGCCGCGCTGAAGGGGTTAAGAAGAAGCTATGCTCCTCATTTAGGTCAGTATCCTGTGTTTGAAAAACGTGTTGTTTGTCGGAAAAGGAGATTTGAGAATATCTGTAATGAGGGTGTACAGAAGAGAAAGCAAAAAGACAGTGATGTGACTGCAAGCAAAAAGAAAAAGGACAGTGTGGAAGAGGTTGTTGGTTGTCATTTTGAAAATAGCTCTGGTGTCAACTGCTACGTAAATGTAGTGCTGAATGTTGTATTTTATCTTGATTTTTGGCAAGAGCAGATAACACTAAATCATGAAAAAGATTCTGTTCTTTGCTGAGTCTCCTCTATGAGAAGCTGAGTAATGATAAAACTAAAATAGAAACTGCTTCTGATGTTAGAAATCTTTTAGATGTATGTTCTGGACGTACACAGTTTACACAAAATGTCCAGCAAGATGCACAGGAATTCTTGATGTATATCCTGATGGTACTGGAAGATGAAGGGGTAAAAGTAGAAAATGTATTTGGTGGATCTTATAAATGGGAACATTGTTGTGATAACTGTATGAACACAAGCAGTAGTAATGTTGATTCTGAAAGGTTCATATATTTACCATTACCAGAGAGTAAAACAGTGACTTTTAGTAAATTAGTTAAAGATGCTAATCACAACATGGAATGTTCTAAATGTAAATCAGACATGTTGTCAACGTTATTTTTAAAGAAATATGGACAGTATGTAATTTTAATGATGAAACGTTGTAGAGCTGATGGTTCAAAATTGGACACTTTAATAAAGAAGTTTACAGGACAAAAATTATCAATATCTGGAAGAACTTTTGTTGCAGTTGCAATAATTTTTCATGATGGACCTTCTATAACTTCTGGTCATTACACAGTTTATCTTAAATGTGAAAAAGGATGGACACTGTGTAATGACTCTCAATTGATTTTCAAGCAACGTTTGCCTTATGATTTACACAATTGTTACCTAATTTTTCTGAAACCCAAATTTGAAATACTAACATCATCATTGGAAGAAAGCATTATTAAAATTTAAAAGGATTTAAATTGGATATTTCGCTCAAAAGAGATTTTAAACTTACCATTTGGCCGTAAGGAAAGGTAAAACAAACAATTGTGGACTTCTTTGACAGATATTATTTTGGAAAATGTTCTTTTGTAACAAGGTTTACAGACGTTATTTTTTGGAAATTGTTATTCTTCTTAAAAGGTATTTTGAACATTTCTATTAAGGTATGTTTTAGTGAGGATACATTTGGGGCATTTTTAAACAATCTTTCAGATTGTTTTTTTTTTTTGCCCGCTGTTAAATGATGAATACAATTGATTTCACTATTTTCAGTGAAAATCAAAACATTCTGAAAACTAGGGGTGGGCGGAATTTGCGTAATTGCATTACGCAAATCTCCGCGAAACGGTAAAAAATCTCCGCGAACACGCAGAAATTCCGCGAACACGCGGAATTGCTTGTTCGCGATGCTTTTTTCCTGTTCGCAATTGCTGTTTGCGTGCTCGAGGAGAAATATCTTGCGAACATGCTTTTTGAGAACGCGAACAAGCAAAAATTTCGCAAAATCGCGGAAAGTAGACTGTTGAGTAATTTTGCGTTCTCCGCGGAACGCGAAATTACACAAATTCCGCAAATTTCGCGAGCGGAACGGAATTTGCCTCCCAGGCCTACTGAAAACAGCAAAAAAAGGGCAAAAAATTGCTTTGCTAAATATGAAAAAACATGTACTGTTTAATAAAGTGTATTGTTGAATATTAATACTTTTTTTCTTTTTTTCAGAACTAGAAAGAAAATTTAGAAGATGTTATTCAGTTATCTTTGCAATTAAATAAAAACATTTAATTCTAAATTATTTATTTTGATGGTCAGGTAAGTTTAACATATCTGTATGTGTCACTGGTTTCGTTTCATGCTTCCTTTTCTTCACCTCTCCTTACTCTACTTTTCTCATTTCTCTTCTCACTCTCTCTTCTTGCTTTACTACTCTTTTGTAACTTCCTCACTCCTTCTATACTACTCCCCTACCTTTACTACATCCATCACTAATTTTTTATCCATGTTTCTTTTTCTGTATCCATATGTCTTAGTCTTTTTAACTGCCTTACTCCTTCTCAGTTGTTTGCTCTCTGTGTCTGTATCTGTCACTCTTGGTTTGTCTGTTTTACCCTTAATTTCCTTAACATCTCTGGGGCACATTTACAAGCCACCTACACCACCACTACGTCAATTTTCTTGACGAACTAGTTGTGCAGGGTGCTTTTCCATATTTACAAGGAGAGGATAAGCCTCTTTGTGTGTCTTTTCCTCTCCTTGTAAATACAGGCAATTCTAATGCAGCACTAAAATGAGCTATTATCTTTTTTGGGTACCTATACATAAATACTGATGCAGATTTTAAAGTTTAATAGGAAGACTCTCTTCCCTTCATCTGTGAAATGTACACCATCTCTTTTTTAATTACTTTGCCACTCCCCTCTCTTTCTCAGGGAGTCCCTGAAGGTTTACTAAAGGTGAAAAAACCGATTATTTAAAAAAAAAAAAAAAACCATTGGGTGCGTGCTGGGTGCGCGCACTCTAAAAAAAAAAAAGAAATCGATTCTAAAAAACAAGTTTTTGTGTTTTGATTTTAGGTGGCTCTAAAAAGAGCCCTTGAGTTAATGTAGGGACAGAGGAAGAGAAAAACGAAAAAAAAAAAAAAAGAAAATTATGGCCTTTCGCAAGGATGCTCCTCAAATTTTCTTTGAATGAGATCAATACTGCTCTCACCCAAAGAAATAAGAAGACCACAATCCATGCAGTGTGTACTCATCCTCCCAAAACAAGGACGAATATCCAAAGGTGTGGAAGAAGGTGAAGGCACCACTGCAGAAGAAGTGCTCGCCTGAGCTGCCGAAGATGTGCTCGGCTGAGCTGCTGCAGAGGTCGTCGGCTGAGCAGGTGGAGGGTGTGCTCCAGAAGCTCGACGAAAAGTCACTGGATGCATTGCCTCAACGTGCCTCGTCATAGTATGAATACTAAAAGAGTACTTCTTGTTAGGATTCCCACGTGACAAGACGCGCTGACACAGTTTGCAGGCCTTCGGTGCATTCACCTTCTTTTGTCCCTCTGGAAAAGTGAAAAACTGCCATATGAAGGAGTCTTTCTGCTTCCTCTGCCTCTGTCTCTCAAGAGTGTCCTGTTCACTCTCAGAAGATGGCTGCTGTTCTGCCATTGTATCTCAACACACAGATTAGCTCCTTCTCCTAGGGAATCAGAACTAACAATGAGGGGGGTGGGTGTGATTTTGGAAGAATCTGGAACTAAAAGTACTTTGAACCAATGAAAAGTGATGTTTCTGGATCACATGACTTGCCATGAGGGGATTGGGTGTGGTGTTGAAACAATCTGAAACTGAAAGTAATGAAAACCAATTAAAAGTGTTGTTTTATTCATCACATACCCCGAGGTGCGCGCACGGAGCAAGCTCCCAGCGAGCACGGTGCAATTACGCATGCGCGAACACGTACGCGCGCATGCGCATTAGTCTTGTGCGCGTACGTAGTGCGCATACGCAGCACGCGCGGATGCGTCAACGTCAGCGCGCGTACTCTACGCGTATACGGAAGTGTACCGCGTGGAGTACGTACGACGCACGTAAGCATGCGTACGTACGCATGCGTACTAGGTGCGCGCTCCGAGCACGCAGTAAAACGTATGTATGCTTATGTAAATAACGTACGCCGGAATTCATAAAAAATGTACGCAAACGTACTAGGTGCGCGCACCCATAGAATTTATTAAAAAAAAAAAAAAGTGGACATAACTTAATAGAAGATATTAACTATGCTGTTCAACTTTATCTTAATTAAAACTTTAAAAAAAAATGAGCCACACCAAATTAAAGGATACAGATAATATATAAATGTATACATAGGGAAATTTTTGAAAAAGAAATATTTAATAAATATAATTAAAAAATACAAAAATTAGCATTTAAAAAAACCTTTGAAATTCAATGAAAAAACCATAGGTTTCACACACGTTATAGTTAGAAATTAGCATTTGAAAAACCTTGCAAATTCACTGAAAAAACCATAGGTTTCACACACGTTATAGTTAGGAATTAGCATTTAAAAAACCTTGCAAATTCACTGAAAAAACCATAGGTTTCACACATGTTATAGTTAGCTGGACATTTCACTCGAAAAAAAACAATGAAATTCCCCCGTTATAGTTAGTTCAGCTAACTATAACTCGCGCGCCCGCAATCCACTGCTGATGACGTCACATATTACATCACTCATGACATGGTCAGTGACATCACTAATGACATCTCAAATGACATCACTGATGACATCACTGATGATGTCATTCATGTGGAAAATTAGCACATCTTCTCACACCCTAAAATAACCTTTGATACACCGACTCAAAATTTAAGAGTTCCATTCTCAAAACCATACATACTGCAATACCAATAGCTACATACCCACTTATTAACTTTTAGGTCTACATACACCTCCACTCATTCACCTGTACAGTCACTCATACTTACAGTCACTCCATACAAAACTATCATATGCATTTATACACCTATATAGACACTCACACACTACCAATCATCCATAGAGGTACTCTCAGACCTACTCAATCATGCAAATAATCACACTCCCATTTACTCCCCTATGTGGTTATACACACTCAAGTTCACTTAGTCATAAAAAAAAGTACCACATTCTTACCCTCTTATAGAATCATTCATACAGGCACACACTCATCCATACAGTCACTTTCACAATCACACACTCTCATATCTACTCATTTATATACTGTTACACGCACATATACTGCCTTTTACATATGTAGTTAGTCACAAATGTACTACTGAGATATACATTCAATCCGTAACACACCCATACATACACTCACTCAACCATACAGTCCATCATAGATGCACTCTTAAATCCATGCACCCATAGAATCACCCACTCACACATTTATGCATAGAGTCACACACACCCTACCCACACAAACACTTAGGCACCCATACAGATACTCAGACAACCAATAAATAACCCATATAGACACTCATATAGCTATTCACAAAACCATGCAGCCACTTATACACCACCAACAGACACATACAGACATTCACACAGTTTAGTCACTAGTCTGCAATAAGATACATTTAATGACTCACTTACAGAGTCAGTTACGCACCTAGAAAATCATCCATTCACACACTTATACACACACTCATTCTTAAACAGGCCTTTCCCTATATATATTAAACATACTAAAATTGGTCAGAAACACACATTCACTGGATGATGTCATCAGTGATGTCATCAGTGATGTCATTTGAGATGTCATCAGTGATGTCATGAGTGATGTCACTGACCATGTCATGAGTGATGTAATATGTGACTTCATCAGCAGTGGATTGCGGGCGCGCGAGTTATAGTTAGCTGAACTAACTATAACGGGGGAATTTCATTGGTTTTTTACGAGTGAAATGTCCAGCTAACTATAACATGTGTGAAACCTATGGTTTTTTCAGTGAATATATATATATATATATATATATATATATATATATATATATATATGTGTATATATATAAATGTATGTAATTATTATCAATTCAGTTCAAATACTTTATTCGACAATTAAGTCGTAAAAGTGTCATATAATAGCCATATATAAAAACAAAATGCATCAGCACATAATGATCAATACAAAATTACATTTGTGAAACAACATTATAAAATAAGATATGGAGAAGAATAGTCACTACACGTAAATGCAACAATGAACAGTCCACACGATAAAACAAGCTAATCAGATGCCTAGTCGCAAGTCACTTTAGCATTAATCAGTCTAGATCGAATTGCCCAGGTCCACTTTATGTATTTTGACATTGCGATTGAAATTGTCGGACTTGGGTCTGTAGACAGGATTCTCATGGCCTCCTCATACCTTCGGATACCCATTAATCGACAGACGGGTAGTACCCATTTCTTACGTGGGATGGTATAAAGAGGACAGAAAAGAACAAAATGACTCATAGATTCGTTCTTGTCACAACACTTTGGGCATTTATCTTGGGACCCTGCTGTCCAATTAGATGTGAATGATCGTATCGGAAGTGTACCTATCCTAAACTGAAAAAAGAGTTTACGATCAGACGGTACTTCAATTAGACCCCAATACGGTTCCAGTCTGGCGTAAGCCTTAAATTCCAGAAATCTGCCAGATATAAGGGATGAACACCCCTTGATGAATAATTCCGATCCGATCAACTCCCAGTATCTAATATTCACAAGTTCTTTTGAAGGGAAGACCGCATTGTAAGGGTCGTCCCAAAGGTCTCTCAATCCCATGCGATAGAGTAACAGTTTTACAGACCTCAGCCAGTCTATATTGTGGAAGGAATCCTTTTCTATGATTTCCTTTAAACCCAAGGCATAATGACTAAGCTCCTTGGTTGACCATATCCTACTCAAAAATCAATTTGGAGGGAGAAAGAAGGGCTTAGATCCACTCAGCTTCCTTATCTCAATATCAAAAAATCAGTTGTAGAGTGGATCACTGGTCCTGGAGAACCAGGGTATTGCATGGTTAGTACGTTGGTACTATTTAAGAAACCCTCATTCACGTTTAGTTAGGGATCGAGATTAGCGGTATATCTTGATTCTCCGCTAGATGTGGTATTCAACGTGATCGCATAATCATTGGGTTAATCCAATGCTTCCTCCACCCGGAGGCTTTTACCACTGGTAATCACAGTAGTGATCGTGAATCAAAAAAGTGAAGTGATTGTGATAAAGAAAGAAGGTGTTTAAAAATCTCGTAAAGCCAGTAGATTTCTGTGTTTTTCTTTCCTTCTTCTTTCCCCCCCCCCGCCTCCCACAAACATTTCATCCCATTGGTTTTAGATTGTATGTGCATCCAAAAAGGAAAAAGTTCCCCGCACATCCACAAGGGTGCCCGCAGTTTGGGCCACTCTGTTTTGCACCAGGTCCTGAAGAAAGCCCGCTTGACCCCTAGGGGCTGACGAGGGCTGAAACATGTCGACCTTTTTTGGACACAGTTTTTAACAAGTGCACTTGACCATAATAAGTCGAATACGTGCACAACTAGAATACTCTTTTTAAACTTATCCCGAATCCAGTACCAATAAAGAAATCTACTGGCTTTACGAGATTTTTAAACACCTTCTTTCTTTATCACAATCACTTCACTTTTTTGATTCACGATCACTACTGTGATTACCAGTGGTAAAAGCCTCCGGGTGGAGGAAGCATTGGATTAACCCAATGATTATGCGATCACGTTGAATACCACATCTAGCGGAGAATCAAGATATACCGCTAATCTCGATCCCTAACTAAACGTGAATGAGGGTTTCTTAAATAGTACCAACGTACTAACCATGCAATACCCTGGTTCTCCAGGACCAGTGATCCACTCTACAACTGATTTTTTGACCATATCCTACACCAAACACAGCAAAGGACGCAGATAAGCTGTATCCTGTAAAGATTTCAGGCCGAGATCCCAGAAGAGGGGTAACAGGGGAGTGCTTTGCGGGACGCCAGTGATTTTCCGAATAAACTCGGTCTCCATGGCGTTCAGTCGTTGTGGGTTTTTGCCATGCCCCCATAGCTCAGACCCATACAGAGACGAGCTACGGATCTTCATCGTATAGATCTCTAGAAGTGGCTCCATTGGCTGAAACTGTGAGGTTTTAAATCGTTTCAATAGAATGCCAGTCTGTTGTTGATATTTCAATACTGAGAGATCTATATGGCTATTCCAACGCATGTCTTTCTGTAAGGTTACTTCCAGATATGTAAATGCATCAACCTGTTCTAGGGAGGATCCATTCATAAGAATTGCGCCTTTGAAAGGTCTATAGATTTTATTGGGTCTGGGGCCATTGAGCACCATAAACTTGGTCTTGGCGACATTAATTTCTAGTCCGCGCAATAGGCAAAACTCCTCGAAGCGCCGTAAGGTGAGCTGGAGGCCACTCGGAGTTTTCGAAATCAGCAGAGTATCATCCGCAAACATGAGGACTGGGACACGAGCTCCAGCCATAGCTGGAGCATCCGTGGGGACCCGGGAGAGGAACTCGGCCACCCCGTTAACGAAGAGCGAGAACAGGGTGGGTGCCAAGACACAACGCTGTCGCACTCCCCACTCCACGGGGAAGGTATCCGTAACCTCTCCCTGCCGGCCCCAACGTACCCGAGTGAAGTTGTCCTCATGTAAGTGAATGACAACTGCCAACAACTCCGGTGCCATCCCCAGTCCCTGAAGTACTCGCCACAGTTTGCCACGCGGGACTAGATCGAAAGCCGCCCGCAGGTCGACAAACACTGCATACAGAACGCCTTTTTCTAATACCACTGTCCTCCAATAAAGTATCAAAAACCTAAAAACCTGGTCAATGGTGCTGGTCTTGGGACGAAACCCAGCCTGTAGAGGACTCAAGATATTACCATCCTCCATCCAGGACTGGATTTTGCCCAAGACCAGCCGTCCCATAACTTTTTGTATAGCATCTATTAGACTAATGGGCCTATAGTTGCTAGCCAAAGATTTGTCCCCTTTTTTGTATATTATCGGGACAATTTCAGTGCCTTTCCAGGATTGAGGAATGGCCATGCCCTGGGCAATAGCATTGGCCAAGTGGGTAATATAAAGGCGCCATCTCTGCCTATCGTGTACAAACACATCTGCGGGAATTGAATCCATACCAGGTGCGCAGCCCTGGGTCACCGTATCAAGCGCCCTGTCGACCTCCTTGCTGCTAAAGGGTGGCTCCTTGTAAAAGCCCCATTCCTGGTAGGATAAACTAATATCCTCTGCATCTTTTTCATATTAGCTCTTGAAGAACTCTATCCAGGAGTCCTGGGGAACGCAATTGTGTGGACTTTCAATTATTTCTCCCCTTTTCCATTTAAAATTATCCCAGAACTTCTTCTGGTTCTTACCACTACATGCTACCTTGAGATCTTGCCACTCGCTCACTTCCCAATCCTTTTTAGCTTTCCATTGTGTCCTCTTATAGTTGCTACGAGCTAACTTTATCTTATTCGGATCTTTAGACTTAAGCGCAGATCCTAGCTCTTCCCGAGCTTGTTTGCAGGAGGCATTAAACCAATTTTCCTGCTTTCTTCTGTAAACTCGTTTTGCTAGAGATGGTCTGCAGAAGTAAGTTTTGAGCTTGGCAAAAAGTATGCTGTGTATATTCTCTACAGCTGAGTAAGGTTGACTATTAATACAGCCAGCCCTCATTGATGTCAATGCCTCGTCGAGGTTGATTTTTATACTATCCACTAGGTCGGGGTGCTCCGCAACTTTTTCCCACTTAAGGTGACGTTCATAATTTGATAACCGAGTAGTCGGACCTTTCATAACAGTTGCCCCTTCCGATCCTTCCCCCAAGCCCGATCTAAAAAAGGCTACTAGTGGGTTATGATCGCTTTCGATCCGAGGTTTAACCATCATGTCCTCGAGAACATGCCACATCCCAAGGTGGACCAGGATATAATCTATAGTGCTGGACCTAGTGCCATTATCGTAGGTTTTACACTGTGCCCTGTCAGAAGGGGTCCTGCCATTGGCCGCCCTCAATTGGTTGGCCAGGCAGAACCCCTTTAAGTTCAGGGCAGCCTCTGTCCATTTACTTGCTGGCATTATCTCGAGCTGTGGGATGCCCCATCTTAGGTCCTCCTCCTCCGTTAAGGACAAGTCGTGATAGCCCAATGGTTCAAAGGTCGTTTTAAAATCACCTGCTACGAGTGGGAACACATCAGTAGGTCTAGACTCGACAAGGGAATTTATTGTTGATACCACCTCCGACTTTTTGCCGCCTGGTAAACCCCTGACATAGACATTATATACGTCTATGTGCAAATTTGATGGAAAATTTAACCTAATTCCTAGAATATCATTGTTCTGGTTTGGGATAAGTTGAATATTGCACTTTATACGTTGTTTGACCCATATGACCAAGCCTCCTGCTGGCCGACCCTTTGGCCTTTTAACCGCTGGGACAAAAAAATTCAGGTAGCCTAGCCTAAATACGGGCTCTACTGACCATGTCTCCTGGAAGAGGCAGATATCGTGGTCGTCGATGAAATCTGACCATAGGGGTGACGCTAATTTAGATCCCATACCCGCCACATTCCAGGATAAAAACGTTGTGCAACCGACAGTGTTAGGGATCCCTTTAGATTGTCCTATATTTAACACCGAAGGAATAATAGTTGATTTTTCTTGTCCTAGCTCGGGGCAGGGGCCGTGCTCCACATCCCTATTGATTTTTATTACGGCAGGCAACACATTTTCGACACTGCCACCACTAAGGTTGGCTGTTATGGACATCCCACCCTGTTTTTTAGCCTTCTCTATCTCAAAGACTACGTATACCTTTTCGGAACTAGGGCATCTACTACTGTACTTCTGTCAATCACAGTCAGTCAACCCGGAGAGTACATCAAATCGATTGAAAGACCTTATATCCCCCATTGGGTAACCCATTTTCATGAATATCCCTCCAGGTAACCCAAACAAAGGCAAAGGGGCCGGTGCATAGAAGTAAGACAATGGCACAGTACTAATTAAAGATGGAGAATCAACATCATGGGACCATCCACAGATATATTCAACACAACACCTGTCCCTAAAGTTGATGATGACACAGTCCCCCTTTATTGTCTTAGGTTTTCTACCCACCCAGTTTACCCTCCTGACATACAAGATTTCAGCTCGCATATTAGCAGGCAAGGGACGTTTAGCATTGAGCCAAAATATACATTTGTTCTTTAAGTCCCGATACGTTTCCCTAGTACCAGTTGCCAGAGGTGGAACCCCAGTTAGGACCACCACATATGGGGCAGCCTCTGGGGGAAGGTGTATATCAATCAAACCCGGAGAGGCCTGCCCCAGGGGTTGTACCTGTGCAGGCTGCTCGACGTTTCTAGCTATGTCGGGCCCTATTCTATCGGATCCGCCGCAGACTGGATGATTTTTTCCACCTTGTTTATTATCAATCACCATGGTACCATGTGACTCGTGGGAAGCTAGGAAATTAATATTTGCAGCAGCGTTGGCTTGGCCATTAGTGGTGGGTTTGGTCTTACTGCATTGAGACTGCTCATTAGTGCATTCCAGTTGGGAGCTGGGTCCCCTTCCACCACCCCGTTGCTGTGCCGTGGCCAATGAAAGTTCCATACACACAAGTCTGCTTTCGATGGATCCCAACCTTTCGTAAATAGGAGCACATACGTTTTTTAAGATGCAATCCAGTTTTTTCCAAAACGCTAAGTCCTCCTGTTTCGTGAGGTCGTTTCCCACGGGTAGTGATAAATTTGCCCTTTCTTCGCTTGTAATGGTTTGGGGGCATGAAGCAAGATCATTCCCTGAGCCAAGTACGGGACCAGGGTTCGCATTTTTTCCCACCACAGTCTGTTGGCCACCTCTATGTTTTTTTTTCCAAGTTAGTCCTGTGTGCTGCTGGGCAGGACCCCCCTTGGTAGTACTAGCAGAACGGGTCTTAATGGTTGATAAAGACTTGGATTGTGGGACAGTAGTACCTACTGGCGGTCGTTCTGCCGTTGCACCCGACATATCAGGTAAAGGGGAAATGCATGTTATTGTATGGTTGTTACACTCCTCCATCAGGGAAGATGCTGGTCCTGTAGTGGCCTGCATGGCAGACTTATAGCACGGGGGAGATCTAGCATTGACAATGGTTCCCAAGGAAGACCTCTTATCACATAGGATATCTAGTGACAACCTTTTTTTGGTTAATTCTATGTCCTCGGCTAGTACTGATTGAACACGCACAAGGAAATTGTCAAGGGTTCCCATTAGGGCTCCTCCAGATGGCAGCGGGGATATCCCATCTCTGTTTCCAGGCTTATCCATTGTTCAGTATGTAAAATCGGATGTATGACGTTACAACGCACACTTTTACAACGCATGAACTTACAACGCATTTTTTACAACGCATAATCCATTACAACGCACTACACTTACAACGCATGACACTACAACGCATTTTTAAAAACTACCATTACAACGCATACCATTACAACGCATAATATTTAATTGCATTTAAGGTAAGTATTAGATAGTATAGGGGTAAAAATTACTTTTCTGACTCCAGGGGGTGCAACAGTAGGGTAAGTGTTGGATAGTATAGGGGTAAAAATTACTATTCTAACTCCAGGGGGTGCAACAGTAGGGTAAGTGTTGGATAGTATAGGGGTAAAAATTACTATTCTAACTCCAGGGGGTGCAACAGTAGGGTAAGTGTTGGATAGTATAGGGGTAAAAATTACTATTCTAACTCCAGGGGGTGCAACAGTAGGGTAAGTGTTGGATAGTATAGGGGTAAAAATTACTATTCTAACTCCAGGGGGTGCAACAGTAGGGTAAGTGTTGGATAGTATAGGGGTAAAAATTACTATTCTAACTCCAGGGGGTGCAACAGTAGGGTAAGTGTTGGATAGTATAGGGGTAAAAATTACTATTCTAACTCCAGGGGGTGCAACAGTAGGGTAAGTGTTGGATAGTATAGGGGTAAAAATTACTATTCTAACTCCAGGGGGTGCAACAGTAGGGTAAGTGTTGGATAGTATAGGGGTAAAAATTACTATTCTAACTCCAGAGGGTGCAACAGTAGGGTAAGTGTTGGATAATATAGGGGTAAAAATTACTATTCTAACTCCAGGGGGTGCAACAGTAGGGTAAGTGTTGGATAGTATAGGGGTAAAAATTACTATTCTAACTCCAGGGGGTGCAACAGTAGGGTAAGTGTTGGATAGTGTAGTGTAATATTATGCGTTGTAATGGTAGGCGTTGTAATGGTATGCGTTGTAAAGGTAGTTTTTAAAAATGAGTTGTAGTGTCATGCGTTGTAAGTGTAGTGCGTTGTAATGGATTATGCGTTGTAAAAAATGCGTTGTAAGTGTAGTGCGTTGTAACAGTTGCGTTGTAAAGGTTGTTCCCCTGTAAAATCGGGCACAAGGCACAATTGACCCTATTTGTCGCGACTCAGGGCCCCACCTGTAGGCTGATCCTCACCGTACAGGCCTTAGACCGCAAATGTTAGTGGGTGGGCCCGGCCCGGACTCTATCGGTCTCAGACGGGCTCAGACGGGCCCGCCCTTTGCCCGGGCTTCGCCCGGCACGCGCCCGCGCGCATCCCTCGGTGCGGGGGCCGTGAGTCACTTTATAGCGTCTGGGCGTGGCGGGAAGAGGACACAGCTGATGGTGATAGCGGGGCTGCTGGTCCTCGCAGTCCCATCGTTAATACCTTCCCAGCGGTAACGTGCAAAGGCTAATGTTCTCCTGAGGCAAGTGGAAAGGTCAGTGACACCAACACCAGGACTCAAGGGTATTCGTAGATTAAAAGATTCAGGCACTCTGGCTCTCCCTTCTCGAACGGCAATTATTATCATATTTTCAGTAAAACAAATCTTTATATATTGTTTACTGTTTTATGTTTAATTAAATTAGAAATATTTAACATTTTTCTTCAGTTTATGTGTTACATTTATTAATTATTTTCTATGTGTATGTAAATATATATATATTTCTTGAAAGAATAGGTTGAAAAAGTAATTAGAGTAGCAGTGTTACATTTCTTGGATCATCAAATTCAGAACAAATATATAACTAGAATTGAGGTAATTTAGGGATACTATGCCATACTGGATCATTGTTATCACATAAACACATCACTAAAATAGCATTCCATTCTGCTACTTATATTTCATGTCATATTTTTAACATTCCATTTCATTATCAAAACATAGCTTCTCTATATACTGGTAAAATCTTCTGTGCAGACAGTCATTACCTCAAATTTTATTAAAGTGCAATTGTGTTTTTCTCTCAAACCAAACTACTTTTATTAGAGTCATATTTCATGAGAAATAAAAAAAATCGGATTTGGTCTGAAAAATGCCTCCGTACTTCTTCTCAAAGCTGAACTAAATCTGTTAAAATCGTATGTCATAATAGTTTAGCTGCAACGATTGGTAAATTTCAGGATCTATAAGATGACTTCATGCTTACTTCTCCAGAGATGGAATCTATTTCTCGAAAGCACATTTCTTGGGACATTTCACACAAAAACCCTATGCTTCATAAATAATAAAATGTATACCTGTATTAATATCCCATTATATAAATCAGCTCACACTATAAGTTGGCCCTGATGGTGTAATGTAATTAAATAAATGCTTCCTTGAAAGATTAATTAGTGGGAATCAAATAGTTCAGCTAGATCAATAAAGTGTCAAGTGCTTTCTATTCAATATTTAAAAATTAAAAATATAGTTTCCATCATCTGTCATGAGTCAGATGGGACAAGCCATTACAATAATTAATGGTGATAGTCTTTATGGGTTACTAGCAGGTGATAAATCAGTAAAGTGTTCCAGTACCTGACGCCCATTACCACCTTCAGCATTGATTTGTTAGGGATTTCGATAAACAATATTACTATGCTTAGGTCTCACGGCTCCATACTACTAGTTTAACTTTTTTCTGCAATAAGGATACACTTTACAAATTGGATTGTTAGGTGGGTAGAGTTCCCGGAAAGGTAAGATATGATTGCTTGTTAACACGCTCTCACCCATTTTCCTTAAAAATGAGTTTTAACAATGCTTGCCTCTCCTGTTGCAATCGGGGTCAAGTACATACGATATGCAATAATGTTTCATTATCAAAATCACATAATCTACAACTATGGGACCGATTCCGATCCATTAAAAATTTCCCCCGTACGAATCGTATCTGGTTTTTTTACCGTACGAATCGTACAAGTCCCGTACAAACTGGCAAGTACGATTCGTATGTTAAAAAATCTATACGAATCGCATTGGGAAAATTCCCCCACACGTCCTCGGGTCGGAAATAGTGTCCGACACGTCCCCGGACAGTTTTACCTACGATTCTGGAAACTGAAGTCCGAGCGCGCAAGTACGATCAGTCCCGTCCGTCTGAATGCACAACCGTATGTAAAAAACACCGTACGGTGCGAACTCCCATAGCAACTATGGAGACGCCCAAATATGTGCCCGCATACGTGCCGAACAGCCCCCCAGCACACACCCCCACGTACGTGCCGTACCCCAGCACCCCCCCATGTCCATGCCGTAACCCCACCCCGTAGGTACGGAGCGTACCCCCACCCCACCTCGTAGGTACGGAGCGAACCCCACCCCCCGTAGGTACGGAGCGTACCCCCCCTATGTATGGTGCGGAACCCCACCGCATAGCGCTGGTGGTCCACAGCGTACCGACGGGGGGTGGTGGTACGCTCCGTACCTATGGGGGAGGGTGGGGGTACGCACCGTCCATAGGGGGGCTGGGGGTACAGTGCATACATAGGGGGGGCAGGGTGTACGGCGCGGACATACGGGTGCTGGGGGTACTGCGCGTACATACGGGGGGCTGGGGGTATGTGCTGGGGGATGGCGCTTACATACGGGGGGCTGGGGGTATGTGCTGGGGCACGGTGCTTACATACGTGGGCTCGGGGTACGCACCGTACATACGGAGGTGGGGGCACACACCGTACCCCCAGCACCAGGTATGTACGCACCGTACCCCCAGCCCACCCATGTACGCGTCGTACCCTGGGTTCACGTATGTACGGCATGTACCCCCAGGCCCCCACACCCTGCTGTGCCTGTACGCACCCTACCCGAGGCCCCGACACCGGCACCCTCACCCAGCCCTGCGCATGTACGAGTCGTACCAAGCCATAGCAAATGTGAGCACTGTACAACAACATAGCCGATGTACGCACCGCACAGATGCGAAAAACACACGTACTGAACCAGGGCACTGCAAAACACCACAAGGAGAGTTAATTCGAATCGCACAACACCACGAAACACGTCCCACAAGCCCAAAGACACCCAATACACTGACCTGCAACAGCCAAACAGGTAAACAGAGGCCCAAAACACAACCACCCCTTATAACACACCCACCCAAAGTTCAAACACAGCCACACCCACAAATGGACCAATAAAAAGGGCCCACACACACAAACCATGAGCCTTTGCAACAGACCCACTGCTGCCAGACCCCACAGACAACCCACAGCCCCAGACCTCAACCTTTACTACACCTTACACTTGCACACCTTCACACAACCACCTTCACAAACACCCCCTCATCACATTCACACACACACCTTCACAACCACACACACACACACACAACCATCCACACCCTCACCCCACACCATGCCCACAGACAGGAATCCAAAGTTCACAACAGCGGAGCTGGAGATCCTTGTCAATGAAATCATGAGAGTCGAGCCACAGCTCTTTGGAACATTGGTCAGACAGACCAGTGTATCAGAAAAATCAGCCATGTGGCAGAGGATCATCGAGAGGGTGAATGCTGTTGCGCCCATCCGAAGGACCAGGCATGAATGCCAAGTCAGGTGGTACGATCTGCGGAGGACGGTCCGCCGCAAAATGACCGACGAACACAACCAGGCCAACATCACTGGAGGTGGGCCGTCCCGCAGACCGGTACACTACCATCCCTGGGAGGAGAAGGTGATGCGCACGCTGCCGCCGGTGGGAGAGCACGGACTAGAAGGACCCGCCGAGCCTGGTGAGTACACAAACAAATCAGCCCACATGGGGGGAACCGCATCCACAACCCAACTCCAGATAATGCACGCAACTACCCCAAAGCCATCACCGGATGCAACCACATTCCAACAACACGCACATGCCACTATCGGCTCCATGCCCCATGCACCAAGCAAGGCCATGCCAAGTCACAGGCAACATAAAACACCAACACAAGGCAGGATGTCCGTGATGCCGGGAGGGGGGGCCTCCAAAGTCACATTGTGCAACTCAGAAGCAGACACCAATGCCCTCAGCCCATATGGCCTAGGGCAGAGCTATACAAACAGTGTGTCCAAACACTGTACTGTGTCACCTGCAAATGGCGGCCGTGTCGCAGGATGACATGGGTATGAAGGCCCAATTCGCACATAACAGCAGCCAATGAAGAGGCAACACTGTGTCAGCACACACCGCCGCTGCAGCGCAGACTCAGAGACACTCTGCCCAATGGGGTGCGGGAGAGTCCATCCAATGCCACATGAACAAGCCAATGGCCTTTGAAATACCTGCAAAGTGTGTGTGCCCAGGAAGCTGGGCTAAGGTGACAGATGGTGACAGACAGACGGAGGGAGATGGAGAGAGAGGGCGACAGAGGGTAACAGACAGACAGAGGGAGAGGGAGAGAGAGGGCGGCAGAGGGCGACAGACAGACGGAGGGAGAGGGAGGGCGACAGAGGGCGACAGACAGACGGAGGGAGAGGGAGGGCGACAGAGGGCGACAGACAGACGGAGGGAGAGGGAGAGAGAGGGAGACAGAGGGCGACAGAGGGTGACAGACAGAGGGAGGGAGAGGGAGAGGGAGGGCAACAGAGGGCAACAGACAGAGGGAGGGAGAGGGAGAGGGAGGGCGACAGAGGGCGACAGAGGGTGACAGACAGACGGAGGGAGAAGGAGAGGGAGGGCGACAGAGGGCGACAGACAGAGGTAGGGAGAGGGAGAGGGAGGGCGACAGAGGGCGACAGAGGGTGACAGACAGACGGAGGGAGAGGGAGAGAGAGGGTGACAGAGGGAGACATAGAGCGACAGACAGACAGAGGGAGAGGGAGAGAGAGGGAGGGAGACAGAGGGAGACAGAGGGCGACAGAGGGTGACAGACAGACGGAGGGAGAGGGAGAGAGAGGGCGACAGAGGGTGACAGACAGACGGAGGGAGAGGGAGGGAGACAGAGGAAGACAGAGGGCGACAGAGGGTGACAGACAGACGGAGGGATAGGGAGAGAGAGGGTGACAGAGGGAGACAGAGGGCGACAGAGGGTGACAGACAGAGGGAGGGAGGAGGGTCACTGTCATGCCAGCAAGCACCATGAGGGCATAGACACATCACCTGGTAGACCCAATGACAAATCACACCACACCCAACAGCATGCCCGGTCCCACACCCCCCCTTACACAAGCACACACCCCCGGGGCAGCCAACGTGTTGGAAGGGCGATCCCAGGGGGGTTACAGAACACGTTCCTGACCACCCTATGACCCGCCTCTCCCAGAACCAGGCCCAGCACCGGCGGTGAGGCCCCTTCAGGAAGGGAGGTCTCGTACTTGGCCTTGCACATGCTGAGCTTGCACTACGTGACAAAGAGACACCGCACAGTAGGTTTCAGTAGACGGAGATCTTTTTCTAAGATTCGTTGGACCTTTATGATCCGCAAGGTAGTCTTTGGTCGGTACAATAAGCTTGGTAATTCTTGCACAGGGTGGTTGGGGTAGCGGGACAGTTCTTGGTTCAGAGTCACTGCCGAGTATCCTTTGCACAGCTCCCAATCCTCGAGCCGGGGGACACGGTGCAGTCTCGGGTCCAGCCGGACCACTGAGCTCTCGAGCCACGACCAGGTCCTCAGGGCTCTCGTAGTTCCAGGTCTTCTCTCCCCCAGTCCCCTCAGCACCCTCTGTTATACGACTTCTTCCCTTTGAAGTCCAGCGTCCTCACAGAGAGGGGTCTTGGCTTCGGGGGGCGGTGTGTTGGGATTTCCTGTCACTCGGCTCTTTGATCCTTTGAAGTGGGGCCGGGAGGGACTCCAGACACCCAGCATGCGGAGAGCCAGCTCCCTGGGGGCCCGGAGGGCGATCGAAACCCTCCATTGAGAGGAGGTCTGAGGTGCGACAGAGACTACTCCTCCCTGTCCTGCTGGGGGGGTTCCCTCTCCCTTGGCCAGGCATGGCGCGTCTAAGGTCTAGGTTTCGCTGGGGCCCTGGGTCGGCCATCGGAACATCGGGACCTGGTGGCCGGGGGTCTATAACCAGGGATCGGGGGGGGTGGCATGAGTCGGGTTGGAGGGACTAATGGTCAGGGGGGCCGACGCCACGAGGCCGGTCCCACACAACGCAGATTTGCACTCCCACAATGGATATGTGACACAACAAGACCAATCCATAGCCAACTAAGCATCCCAACACTCATCAGACAGGCCAAATGACCAGGAGTACATATCAATCTGACCCCCGCAACATACCCATCCACAAATGCACTGTGAGAGGAAGGCTAGACATATCCAACTACCAAGAGCAACTGTGCCAACTTGAATATGTATGAAACATGGATGATGCATGTAACACCATTAACATTGTCTCTCTCTCACACACAGGGCAACGTCGTCGATCTCCCCCCAACACTGGGGGGGAAGACACACAGGACCCGGCTCGGCGGGACGATGATCCCACCGGCAGCGACGACTCTCACCACACCGTGGATGACCCCGACCAACCTGGAACCTCTGGTGCCCAAACACCTGCAGCACCTGCGTCAGGTACAACTGTGCCAACCACCACCCCCATTCCTGCCACATGCAAGGATACACACAGGAGCCCTGCTCGCACACAACGCAGCCAGTCTGACCAGGAGGGACGAGGGCTCCCGGGCACCCAGGAGGAGGCAGGCGACCCCGCAAATGCCATCCCTCAGGGGTCCCGGAGACCCGACGTGTCCACAAGGGCAGGCCGGGCTCAAGTTGGCAGGGGTGGTGGGAGTGGAGGACGACAGAGGCGCGAGCCTGACCAGGCAGCTGAGGACCCGGTTATGTCACACGTCCGCAACATCCTGGACACATACCGGCGTGACTCCAGAGGCACTGACCAGGTAGTGGAGACCCTCAATGAGATCAAGAACATGCAGGCCGAGCATCATGCCAGTCATCTACAACCCCAAGGACAGTTGGAGGCAAGACTGGCTGAGCTCCTGGCGGTGCACAGGGACGTGAGCCAATCACTCCGTCAGATCGCCCAAAGCCTGGCAAACCCTCCCTGTGCCACCAGGCGTAGACCAGCACCAGACACAGGGAGGGAGGAGGAGGAGGATTCATCTGACGGAGCGTCCCCAGCATCGTCAAGGCCTGCATCTGAGGGTCCGCGGAGGAAGGTGGGTCGTCCACGCAAAAGACCGTGAGAGTCAGCGGACCATCACCATCTCCCAGGTCACCTGGCCTGGCACCTGGCCCCCTGGCGCAACAGCAGCACCTTATCCTATGACATTCTCTGCCACATGGACTTGCTGGACACTGTCTGACCAATGTTGACAAAGACTGTGGCATGGACTCTGATGACTTCCAATGGCAAGGATACCATCTCCCCCTGTGAACTTTGGATTCTATACCCCCGGTACAGCATCTAATTGCATCCCCCCAAACACGTACCCCACCACCAATAAAAACATTACAAATCACAAGATGATGCCGTCATTTAGCATTATTCCACTACATGTGTGTGTTGGCAAGTCAAACCAAAGCCTGAGTTTTGAAGTAACTCCAACCATGCATACCCTGGGGTCTGAGTCAGGGACAGGACACACATGGGTCAGAATGTATCATCCAATACAGACATGGAGCACCATACTCACCCGTGATGGCCCCAACCAGCTGAGGGGGTGCCTGCACAACTATGCGGACAGACCAATTTTGAAGAGCAACAGTCATGCGCAGAGGTCAGGGATCATGTGGAGTGTCCTGGGGTGAGAGTCCCAGGTATGTGTAGCCAGGTGTGAGAACTATGTCCTGCAAGCAGGAGTCAGGTGGATGTGGAGAATGGTGGCCAGGCAAAGATTGAATGCATGGAGATGGCACAATGGGGTCTTGGATGACAGTGCAACATGGTTGTGTTGGGGGCGTGCTCGCGGGCTGCATCCTGAGTGTGGACATGGATTGTGAAGGTCATCCTGCAGATGACAGTGATCCATTGCCGCCATCACTGTTGGATGGTGATGTGGCTGGGTTGCCGGATGTTGAAGCAGAGCTGTGCAGATGCACCCTGGATGTGGACAAGTGTCATGGGAGTTGTAAGGTACTTCTCCCTAGAGTGCAGGGTAGGATTGGACATGGATGTGGAAGTTGACCTGGGGGATGGTCTGTCTTGCCTTGAGGTGGGTCGAACAGTGGACCTTGGGCATAATGCAGAGTGTGCTGAGGCCTGAGGTACAGATGCTGGTGATCAGCATAGCACATGTGGGCAAGCTTTCCATGATGCACACCAGCTTGTGTGTGTGGACACTGTGTGCCTGTGCAGGGCCCTTGTGGGTGGGACACAAGCAGTTGACCCAGCTGTAAGGGGACAATCCACAGATGAACACCTCAGTTGTGTACAAGTCCAGCATCAGGTGGCCAACGTGCAGCCATCTGCCAATGGATACCATGCATTATTCAATATGGGAACTGGCAAGGACTGCGTCTTTGGGGAGGGTAAGGAGCACCTGGCTGGCAATGGGACACCAGATGATGATGAGATGCAGTGCGCATGTCATGGTGTAGAGGGGTATCCTGGACACATTGTAGACTGACACGCTGAGACATGATACCTGTGCCATGTGTCCCACAACGACACCATACTACATGCAGAGGCCTGGAGTACCACTCCCATGGCCTTGTTGGGGTACAGAGCCTGTGGGGAGTAGGAGGGACATGACCTGGTTGGTGTGACAGGGCCTGGAAGGCGTGCCAGCGCTGTGTAGGCAGTTGGAGTTGCACACTCATTATGCAAAGGTGTCGTGTGGCCGATGAGTGCATGCCTGAGTGCATGCAACAGATGTATTGGATGGACATTGCTTGGTGGGTGGCCTCAACATCATGGTGTAGCGTGATGTGGCACATGCAAGGACATGAGCCATGTGCAATGTGCACGTGGCATGTGCAGACGGTCCAGCCTTTGCCACCGCAACTGTGTCACACACAAGCAGATTACACCAAAATTAATGGGTGGAGGGAGGAAGGGGGTTGCGTCTTAGAGGCGTGTATGGGAGGGCTAATCTATAAACTCTGTGTGCCCTTGCTGCAGGGCCTGCAGCAGCAGGCACCATGTCCTGGAAACCATGCCACAAGTTGCACACTAATGCAAGCATGTCAGAATGGACCACTGCAAAAGGAGTATGAGAAGGGAGGAGTGTCTGGTCCAACATGGCACACACACAGACAATGGATGCACATGCAGTTAAGTGGCCATTGTGGGGACTGAGATGGCAAAATACCTACACAGCCATGTACATCATGCACAATACATATCATAATCCCTGACAAACAGCTTGAATCTTGCTACTCTACACATAGACTCATATGCACAATCTGTGACAACTATGCCAGACATGCCGCATGCACAGTGGCAAGAGACCTGCATTGACAGAGATGAGGCACCTTGGAGGCTGAGGGACACCTTTATTAGTCATGTTTGCCGGAAGGCAAATGCTTCTATATTAACAGATGCACAGGTCACGTGGATGAACCTGTGGAACCTACACTGGCACCCCCCTTTGTACCACAGATGCAGGAAACCCATAGAACTGGCACACAGGTGACAGGTGTGAGGCAGACACCCTGTGCTGCTCACGGAGAGGCTGCAATTCACCATTGAACCACTAATGGGGATGTCCCACACTATGTCAAGCCGGTGCATCCCGTATGTGTCTGAGGGCAGTGTCACACACATTGATGCCTTCATCACAATCCACAATCACATTACAGATGACTGTCACCAAGTGTGACTATCAATTCAGGTGAATCCCGCTCCATGTCATGTGACCCATGGTGATTCTACATGTATGCTAAGTAACCAAACATGAACAGGAGCAGTGCACACACATTCCAAACAAATAGCACACCCAAAAAGCCATGGTGCATCCCTTACCCTAAGGTGATTTTTCGACATGTCCGTGCATGTTACGCTGATTCAGCACACATTGCTGTATTCATGAGGAATAGCAGGAGCACAACAATCCCACCAGCAGACAGCATGCGCAAATACCTGGGGATGAGAGACACACAAGAAGTGAGCCAAAAGAAGCACATCCGCATGCATGGGCATGTACTCGACACGTACAAGGTTGTCAACATGCTAGGTGAAAATAGTATCTCAGGTAAGACATACAGTCATTACACCATCACTCGAGTGACACATCCATACACACCTCTGACTCACTTGCCATACATGCAGATGGACCCACACATTGCAACACATGCCACACAAGGCTCAATGCGTGTACACTCAGACTGCAACTCACCACTAAGCAAAGAAGTTGCATATGAGCCGACTCCGGATGTCCTCTTCCTCTTCCTCCTCAACATCACTTGCCTCATCACCAAGCCCCTCATCCTCCACGGGTGGATGTTCCTGATCATCCTGATCCAGGATGAGTGGCACAGCTTTCTTCACTGCCATGTTGTGCAGCATGCAGCACACGAGGAAGATTTTGCAGACCTTCACCGGTGCATATGGGAGTGCGCCGCTGGTCTTGTTGAGGCACCGGAATCGGCTCTTCAGGAGGCCAAAGGTCCTCTCAATCACTCGCCTGGTCTGCCCATGGGCGTTGTTGTACCAGTGATCGGCAGCCTTACTGGGGTTGTGGAGAGGTGTGATCAGCCATGGCATGTTGGGATAGCCAGAGTCCCCTACATGGAAACATCATGGACAGAAGTGGGTCAGGAGAAGCAGTAAGACAGAAAGATGACGCTAAATACAGGAGTAACAGAGTATACCCACCAACAAGACATGCTCGTTCGTTGCGCAGCTGCAGCATCATTTCAGGCACCCTGCTACGCCTCATGATGTAGGCATCGTGTGATGATCCTGGAAAACGAGCACAGACATGGGAAATCACCATGTTAGCAAGACACACCACAAGGGCATTAATGGAGTGGTAATGTTTCCTGTTCCTATAGGCTACCTCCTGTGCCTGTGGTGGTACCAAAGCCACATGTGTCCCATCAATAGACCCAATGACATGGGGCATCCCTCCCAGGGCATAAAAGTCACCCTTGACACCTGTCAACTGCTCAGGAGTTGGGAAATGTATAAAGTCATCCAGGTGAAGCAACATGGCCTCTAGAAAATCATGCAGGACACGGCTGAACATGGTTTGGGACATGCCACCAACATGAGCAATGGTATGTTGGAACGTACCCGTGGCAAAGAAATGTAGGGCTGCCATCACCTTCATCTTGGGTGTCAGTGCAGTAGGATACCTGTGTAGCGGTTGCGGCGTCAAGTTCAGAATCAACCGTTGGGTGAAGCGGTAGCGGCGTATACAGTCACGTTCCCTCAGGGCAGCCAAGTCTGGGATTGGTCGGGGGAGAGGCGGAGCCCTGCAGCAATTAGGAAGGGACAACGAAGAGTGAGTACAGTACAACAACACTGTCAATGTGCTGAGAACATGTTGAACAGCCAATACACATATGCTACATGCAGAGTCAGGTCTGTGCAATATATCCTGGACACGTATGCCAGGCAGGTGACACTCCTGCCAAGTGCCATCTACAAACGTGGATTCACAAGATCAACATGACATGGCATGAGACCAGCTGTGGGCCAGTGTAAGTGAACAGGCAGACGCATAACAGGAGTGACAGACATCTACATGTGTGCAGAAGAAGGATGTTTATCATACAGACAGGTTGTGGAACACTAGAGGCACAGGTCACATGTCCCTAAAATAAGGACAGACCACACACCTTGCCATGAAGGGGTACATGTTAAAACTGATCACACATACATTGATACTACGCAGATATGTCCTTGTCTCACAAGTCCATGTTCGATGCATACATACACACGTTACGTCTGCTTCTACATGTGTCCTGGTGTGCATAATAGTGTGCCATGCCCCTCCACACACATGCACATGTTGGATGCAACAACTGCAGATGCATTTGACGGAACACCAACAGCAAGCTCATGGGAACACATGACACACACATGACATACTCACATCGTGCACAGCCGGTAGTCACATGTCAGGTGTCATTATCCGTGTACCTGGCATCAGGGGACAGTTGCGGGTGTTGGCGACTGTGCCATGCCAGTGACGCAGTGCTCAACAAGTCTGTACTACATGCACACATGTCAAAGGTGTGAAGGGGATGTGTGGCACATAGTGCAGCTTGACACATGACATGTGTACACAGCTCATCGCACATCTACTGGGTCAAACATGAGGAGATTTGTGCCACATCACAGCCTGACACACCTGGGCCCGAGACATGTAGGACTGCACTGACAATGACTTGATGTCCAGTTTCGGCCAAGTATGACAGCTCAATTACTTTTCTGTGTGCTGCCTGTCACCAGTGTAAGTTGTGAAACGCACCGTACACACGCTCTCAGAGTCCGTACCACCATGGTCGTGCAGCCCTAGGCGTATGCTGTTAGAATGGGGAACCTCTGGTTGGCACAGGTAGGTACTTGTGACAAGCAGTGGTCCCTTCTTCTATTCAGGGCGAGAGAATTACCCCTTCAGAACAACCCCTGCTCACCCTATAGGTAGTGTGGCGCGAGCAGTCAGGGCTAAACTTCAGGGCGCTAGTCAGTTAAGCATTTTTGATCACACACAGTAAACCACAACGATCCCCCACAAATGGACACAGGCGTAAGTTGTATCAAAAATACGGATGCTTTATATAAAAGATTCTTGGTTACGCAGGCATGTACAAGACCATCAATAACGGTTGCGAAATGGAAGCCACAAGATGATAATTAGGCACTGTTCTTTTCTTTGGTAACTTATTCGATCACGAGCGCTTCAGAGGGCTCGGTTGAGTCGGTCCAGTCACGATGATGCGCAGTGCACACGGGGTACAGTGATACGGGGAAATCAGAACGTTGCGGACCCCGAGTCCGATAGAGAGTTCACTGTACCTGGGAACGTGCGATGTGCTTGGACGAGTCTTCAGGGGAGATGCATGTTCTGCACCTCGCGGGTCTTCCGGATCAAGAATTCAGCGGGCGGCTCTCGGTAGACCGGTGCGGCCCAGGGCCTCCGGCACGGACTGTGCGGGAGATCACTGCGGAGGGCGGCACGGTCAGACTCAGGCTGGGAGGTGAAGCGGGGCGGCCGGATACGTTACGACGTACGGGCGGCCGTCCGAGGCTTGATTTCACTTCCCAATTAGAAATCCGGCGGGAGGGCGAGAGGGCACCAGGCACGCTCCAGTGGCAGGCAGGTGACAGGGAAGCGGGGCGGCCAGCCTCGATGGGTCCAGAGCGACTCAGGTAGAGCGGGGCTCTCGGCGAGGGGAGGCGGCCAGGCTTCTGGGTGTCACGGCCCTAGGAGGGATGCGAAGGTGCGAAGAGCACTCCGGCGGGAGAAAGCACACGGCTCGAGTTCTCAGACGAGCGGAGACACGGTGAACCCACTGGTCCTGGGGTTCAGTTCAGGGGGCAAGCTCTTCTTCCAAGCCCTTGGAGATAGTTGAAAACAAAGTGCAAAGTCTCTTTCAGTCTTTTCCTCTCCTTCCTCAGCAAGGCACCTACTGCAGGCCAGTCCCTCAGGTCAGGGAAAGTTACTCCTCCTTCAGCTTCTTCCAGGTCCTTCTAGTCGGGCAGAGTTCCTTCGTGGTTCAATCTGGATCTGATTTCTTAGGAGCCAGGCTCCTACTTTTATACAGGGATTCTTTTGTTCTTTAGCGCCAGGGGGCCTGGGCCTGGCTCAGTCCAGTTTTGGAGCACTCTGTGGTGGTGACTCGGCTTGTTCCTTTCAGCAGCAGGGCAGAGACATCAGCCGCTCCACAGGGGAGCGGCGCCGGCTTTGTGGTGGCAGAGCACAGGTCTATTCAAGAGTCAGGGTGTACTCCTCCCACCCATCCTGGTGTAATCTCTCTACCCACCACCTGGCAGCCAACCTGTCTCCTGGAATCCCCCAGCCCTGCTCCTGTACTGTTGCTAGGCAGAACACACACCCACGGCAGAGGCGGACTGAGATGGTCAGGCACGCAAAGGCTAACTTTCTAAAAGCAGCATTTGCAAACCCAGGGTATTAAAATAACCTTTACTAAAATATGTATTTTATTATCCCGAGTTCATACTAAACATGACTTTCTACCATGCTCTCTGAGTCCACTGGGGTCACAGCGTTGCGATCCCAGCAGCCCATTCTGGCCTACGGAGAGCAGGTAGCCTTCAATAGTGAAAAACGAAAATGGCTGTAATTCACTATTAAGACATGCCACACACCTCAGGGCATGTCCTACCTTATGCCTACAATGCACCCTGCGCTTGGGTCTACCAGAGGGGTGACTAACATGTAGTTAAGGGAAGGTTTAGGGACGGGCAAGTGGGGACACTTGCTCAGTCAGCGCGACGGTACCAGACCGCGCGCAGGTTCTGCAGTGGCAGACCCTAGACACATTTTACCCCGCTGCTTCGGTGGGTGGCACAACCAGTGCTGCAAGCCCACTAGCAGCATTTGGATATACGAGCCCTTGGCACCCCTGGTGCACTCTACTAGGGACTGATAGTAAACCAAATAAACCAAACGTGGAAGTCAATTCACATAATACATTTTACCATAGGGAGCACTTGCACTGTGGCACTGGATGGCAGTGGCACAGTGCCCTGAGCAGCTAACACCAACACAAAAACACATTGAGGCACAGACAAAAATGGAAGGGTGACCCACGCCAATGGTGCCAGGTCTAACACGTGTCCCCTCCAGCTGAAAAGTGGGGAGAACTACCCTACCCCAGGGAGTTCTTCATCACTAAGGCGGAAAAACCTGGACAGACCGTCAGCATTGGCGTGATCTGTGCCAGGGCGATGCTCCACCGTAAAGTCCATACCCTGTAGGGAGATGGACCACCTCAACAGTTTTGGGTTCTCACCCCTCATTTGCATCAACCATCTGAGGGGCCTGTGGTCGGTCTGAACCCGGAAGTGAGACCCAAACAAGTAGGGTCTTAGCTTGTTCAGGGCCCAGACCACAGCAAATGCTTCTCGTTCTATCGCACTCCACCTTTGTTCCCGGGGAAGTAGCCTCCTGCTAATAAAGGCTACGGGTTGGTCAAAGCCCTCCTCAGTGATCTGTGAGAGAACAGCCCCTACACCATGCTCTGATGCATCCGTCTGCACCAGGAACTCTTTGGAGAAGTCAGGTGCCAAGAGCACGGGCGCCGTGCACATGGCAGTTTTCAGGGTGTCGAAGGCTTTCTGACAGGTGTCAGTCCATATCACTTTCCTGGGCTGCTTCTTCGAAGTCAGCTCTGTCAAGGGGGCAACGATGCTGCCATACCCCTTGACAAACCTCCTGTAGTACCCTGTGAGTCCTAAAACGGCCCTCACCTCCGTCTGGGTCTTTGGGGGCTCCCAAGCCAGGATGGTTTCAACTTTGGGTTGGAGGGGCGCCACCTGGCCACTCCCCACTTGGTGTCCCAAGTACACCACTGAACCCTGCCCGATCTGACACTTGCTTGCCTTGATCGTGAGGCCTGCCTTGCGCAGCGCAGTCAACACTTCCCAGAGATGTTGCAGGTGTTCTTCCCATGTGCCGCTGAACACTGCGATGTCATCCAGGTAGGCGGCGCTGAACTCGGTCAGCCCAGCCAACACCTAGTTGACCAACCTCTGGAAGGTGGCAGGGGCATTCTTCATCCCAAAGGGCATCACCCGGAACTGGTAATGCCCATCTGGTGTAGAGAATGCGGACCTCTCTTTGGCCCCATCAGTTAAGGCGATCTGCCAGTACCCAGACGTTAAATCAAACGTGCTGAGGTACCGTGCAGCCCCTAACCGATCGATGAGCTCATCAGCTCTGGGGATGGGGTGCGCGTCAGTCTTCGTGACTGAGTTGAGTCCTCGGTAGTCCACACAGAACCGGAGTTCGGGCGTGGCACCCGGCGCTGCAGCCTTTGGGACCAAGACCACTGGGCTGGCCCAAGGACTGCTGGAGGACTCAACCGCCCCTAGGGCAAGCATCTTTGAGACCTCCTCTTTGATGCAGGCCCTGACCCTGTCAGTTACCCGGTAGGCCTTGTGCTTCACAGGTAAGCTGTCTCCTGTATCTACATCATGGACGCACCAATTTGTGATACCAGGAACCAGGGAGAACAGGTCAGGGAACTGCCCCAGCAGCTGGCGACAGTCACCCTGTTGCTCAGGGGTCAGGGTGGGTGAGAGGTTAACTCCATCCACTGACCCGTCTCGCTCTGAGGCTACCAAGAGGTCAGGAAGAGGCTCGGACTCCTCTTCCGTCCCATCATCGGTGGCCAAGAGCATGCCCACTTCGGACCTCTCCAAGTGGGGCTTCAGTCGATTGACATGTAGGACCCTTAAGGGGTTCCTAGGCGACCGCAAGTTCACCAAGTAGGTGACAGAACTCTTGCGCTCCACAATCTCAAAGGGTCCGGTCCACTTGTCCTGGAGTGCACAAGGCTCTGCAGGGGCCAGGACCCACACTTTTTGGCCAGGTTGAAGTTCAACAAGAGTGGCGTTCTGGTCGTACCACCGCTTCATTTCCTCCTGGCTGGCTTCCAGGTTTGCCTCAGCAAGTTGCCTGAAACGCCTAGTCTGGTTCCGGAAAGCCAGCATGTAACTGTGTACATTCTGGGGAGGTTTCCTGGGAGATTGCTCCCAGCCTTCCTTGACCAGACTAAGAGGTCCTCGTACTGGGTGGCCGTACAAAAGCTCAAAGGGACTGAACCCTAGAGACTTTTGTGGCACCTCGCGGTATGCAAAGAGAAGGCATGGTAAGAGGACGTCCCACTTACGCCTCATGGGTTCCTCGAGACCCATAATCATGCCCTTCAGGGTTCGGTTGAAGCGCTCAACCAACCCGTTTCCTTGGGGATGGTAAGGGGTGGTGAACTTGTAGGTCACACCACACTCTTGCCAAAGGGACTTCATATATTTCGATATGAAGTTGGTCCCCCTGTCAGACACCACCTCTAGAGGGAATCCTACTCGTGAGAAAATTCCCATCAGTGCCCGTCCCACCACGGGGGCCGTCACTGTCCTCAGAGGGATGGCTTCAGGGTACCGGGTGGCATGGTCCACCAAGACCAGGATAAACCTGTTGCCCATGGCTATCTTGGGGTCCAGTGGCCCCACAATGTCAATCCCCACCCGCTGGAATGGGGTACTGACCACAGGGAAAGGTTGGAGTGGAGCTCTCAGCTTCCTTCCACTCTTGCCACTTGCCTGGCAAGTCTGGCATGTCCTGCAGTGAGTGTCAGAACTCCTGCGCATTTGGGGCCAATACAAGTGGGTGACAAGCCTTTCAAAGGTCTTGTCCTGCCCCAAATGTCCTGCTAATGGTACGTCGTGAGCCAGCCCCAGTAGGAAGGCTCTGAACTTTTGGGGTACCACCAGCGTACGGGCTGACCCAGGTTCAGCAACCTTAGGCTCTGAGTATAGGAGGTCGTTCTCCCAGTAGATCAAGTGAGTTCCGGACTGATCACCATTGGCCTGGGCTGCAGCCTGCTGCCGCATACCCTCTAGAGAGGGGCACTCTTTCTGCTCCCTGCAGAATTCCTCCCTGGTGGGGCCTCCTTCTTGCTGCCAATGGGTCAGCTCAGGCAGGTCCCCCAGTTCGGCTATCTGTTCCCCGGTAGGCTCCAGGGCATCCCCCTCAAGGTCTGCTTCCTCCTGGGCCGCGGGAACTTCAGGAGCCGGATTCCCGTGCCTCCCTTGCCCTCTCTCTAAGGCCGGTTCCTGGGCCTCTCCCTCAGGCTCCAGGGTTCCTTCAACACCCCTACCGGCTGCCATCGACCGGGTGGTCACGCACGCCCAATCAGGCAAGCCCACCATCCGCAGGTGAGTTGTCTTCTCCACCTTTTCCCAAGGGGAGCTCTCCAAATCGTTACCTAGGAGACAATCAACAGGCATGGCCTCTCTCACAGCCAATTGCAGAGTACCAGAGACCCCCCCCCCACTCAAAGGGAACCTGAGCCATTGGACACTGACTCTCTGTGTTGTCGGCGTTGACAACACGGCAGAATGCGTGCGGGACAACCTGCTCTTGAGACACCAGGTGTTGCTTGACAGCAGTCACACTGGCTCCTGTATCTCTAAGAGCCCCCACCCTCTTGCCATTTATGGTCACCCACTGCCCATACTTTTGAGTATTGGGGGCAGCTGGGCCTCAGCGACCATCTCACTGTCTCCTAATGAGACTAGGGTCATCTGTACGGGATCCCCCGCCCCTTGGACATCTATCTCCCTCCCCAAGGCTACACTATTCACCTGCTTGGGGGGTGGAGCACCAGAGGGTGCTGGTTTACCATACAGGGGGCACTTGGGATCCACGGAAATGTGCCCCAGGTTGTTACACTTGTAACATCTGAGGGGCCCTCTTTGAACAGGGTTACCTGTCGGGGCCCCGGTCTGCTTCGGGGGTGGGGGTGGCTGAGAACCTTTCCCTTGGTTCCCTTGGGAATTACTTTGGGGCCCTCTGTAGAACTCCCTCTGTTTACCAGCAAGCTTCCTCAGGTTGGACAGCTTGCTATCAATCAGGTGCTGGCGTACCTCAGGAAAACAATTATCCGACAAGTGCTCCCATGCAATTAAATCAAACAGCCCTTGGTAATCATTCACTTTTCTACCCTTCACCCAACCATCCAGCGCTCTGCAAAAAAAGGTCACATATTCTACATAAGTGGTACCAGGTTTCTTGGTGCAATCCCTAAATCTCTGTCTGTACAATTCAGGAGTTAACCCATACCTTGTCATAAGAGCCTCCTTCATGTGTGGATAGGATGTGTGGACATCAGAGGGGAGGTCTAGCAGTGTGTCCCGCCCCTCACTCAGGAACCTTCCCCACAACCCCGCTCCCCAATCCTTCCCAGGGACCCGGTGGGAGGACATGGCTACTTCATAGGCCCTGAACCACTGCCCAATATCATCCTGCTTATAATATTCTTTGACTACATCTTTAGGAATGTGCACCCTTGACTCTGTTGAATTGCTGCCACCAGAGGGTGAGTTGTCTAAACTCCTGGCCTTGAGATCCAACTCCCTCATTTTTACCTCATGCTCCATGGCCAGTTTTTGCCTTTCCATCTCCATTTGCAGTTTTGCCATCTCCACCTCATGTGCTCGTGCAGCACTCCTGTCGGCCATCTCCTCGGGCGACAGGCCTCTGCTAGGCTCAAAAACACCTTCTGGGGGTATCACCTCTCGTACATTCTCTGGAAACTTTGATTCGTGCCAGGCTCTCAGCGCCTTCACGTACTGATCCTTGGTCGTTAGTCCACTTTGCTTAATTCTGTACTTGGAGAGATATCCTTTCAGGACATCATTTGTGCACTTCCTCAGTGCCTCGGGCTCCCAATCGATGTCATCCACTCCAGAGAATACAGAGGACGCTCCGCCTCCACCGACTGAGCTAGGCATGGTTTCTTAAGGTGAAGATTCTTCTTTAGCAACAACTGTCAATCAATCTGTGGCTGCGTTATAGGTCTGCTCTACGTGGTGATCAATAATTCACTGTATGTAAATCATAACTGCAAATTCGAAATCCCACCGCTGCCACCAATGTTAGAATGGGGAACCTCTGGTTGGCACAGGTAGGTACTTGTGACAAGCAGTGGTCCCTTCTTCTATTCAGGGCGAGAGAATTACCCCTTCAGAACAACCCCTGCTCACCCTATAGGTAGTGTGGCGCGAGCAGTCAGGGCTAAACTTCAGGGCGCTAGTCAGTTAAGCATTTTTGATCACACACAGTAAACCACAACGATCCCCCACAAATGGACACAGGCGTAAGTTGTATCAAAAATACGGATGCTTTATATAAAAGATTCTTGGTTACGCAGGCATGTACAAGACCATCAATAACGGTTGCGAAATGGAAGCCACAAGATGATAATTAGGCACTGTTCTTTTCTTTGGTAACTTATTCGATCACGAGCGCTTCAGAGGGCTCGGTTGAGTCGGTCCAGTCACGATGATGCGCAGTGCACACGGGGTACAGTGATACGGGGAAATCAGAACGTTGCGGACCCCGAGTCCGATAGAGAGTTCACTGTACCTGGGAACGTCCGATGTGCTTGGACGAGTCTTCGGGGGAGATGCATGTTCTGCACCTCGCGGGTCTTCCGGATCAAGAATTCAGCGGGCGGCTCTCGGTAGACCGGTGCGGCCCAGGGCCTCCGGCACGGACTGTGCGGGAGATCACTGCGGAGGGCGGCACGGTCAGACTCAGGCTGGGAGGTGAAGCGGGGCGGCCGGATACGTTACGACGTACGGGCGGCCGTCCGAGGCTTGATTTCACTTCCCAATTAGAAATCCGGCGGGAGGGCGAGAGGGCACCAGGCACGCTCCAGTGGCAGGCAGGTGACAGGGAAGCGGGGCGGCCAGCCTCGATGGGTCCAGAGCGACTCAGGTAGAGCGGGGCTCTCGGCGAGGGGAGGCGGCCAGGCTTCTGGGTGTCACGGCCCTAGGAGGGATGCGAAGGTGCGCAGAGCACTCCGGCGGGAGAAAGCACACGGCTCGAGTTCTCAGACGAGCGGAGACACGGTGAACCCACTGGTCCTGGGGTTCAGTTCAGGGGGCAAGCTCTTCTTCCAAGCCCTTGGAGATAGTTGAAAACAAAGTGCAAAGTCTCTTTCAGTCTTTTCCTCTCCTTCCTCAGCAAGGCACCTACTGCAGGCCAGTCCCTCAGGTCAGGGAAAGTTACTCCTCCTTCAGCTTCTTCCAGGTCCTTCTAGTCGGGCAGAGTTCCTTCGTGGTTCAATCTGGATCTGATTTCTTAGGAGCCAGGCTCCTACTTTTATACAGGGATTCTTTTGTTCTTTAGCGCCAGGGGGCCTGGGCCTGGCTCAGTCCAGTTTTGGAGCACTCTGTGGTGGTGACTCGGCTTGTTCCTTTCAGCAGCAGGGCAGAGACATCAGCCGCTCCACAGGGGGCGGCGCCGGCTTTGTGGTGGCAGAGCACAGGTCTATTCAAGAGTCAGGGTGTACTCCTCCCACCCATCCTGGTGTAATCTCTCTACCCACCACCTGGCAGCCAACCTGTCTCCTGGAATCCCCCAGCCCTGCTCCTGTACTGTTGCTAGGCAGAACACACACCCACGGCAGAGGCGGACTGAGATGGTCAGGCACGCAAAGGCTAACTTTCTAAAAGCAGCATTTGCAAACCCAGGGTATTAAAATAACCTTTACTAAAATATGTATTTTATTATCCCGAGTTCATACTAAACATGACTTTCTACCATGCTCTCTGAGTCCACTGGGGTCACAGCGTTGCGATCCCAGCAGCCCATTCTGGCCTACGGAGAGCAGGTAGCCTTCAATAGTGAAAAACGAAAATGGCTGTAATTCACTATTAAGACATGCCACACACCTCAGGGCATGTCCTACCTTATGCCTACAATGCACCCTGCGCTTGGGTCTACCAGAGGGGTGACTAACATGTAGTTAAGGGAAGGTTTAGGGACGGGCAAGTGGGGACACTTGCTCAGTCAGCGCGACGGTACCAGACCGCGCGCAGGTTCTGCAGTGGCAGACCCTAGACACATTTTACCCCGCTGCTTCGGTGGGTGGCACAACCAGTGCTGCAAGCCCACTAGCAGCATTTGGATATACGAGCCCTTGGCACCCCTGGTGCACTCTACTAGGGACTGATAGTAAACCAAATAAACCAAACGTGGAAGTCAATTCACATAATACATTTTACCATAGGGAGCACTTGCACTGTGGCACTGGATGGCAGTGGCACAGTGCCCTGAGCAGCTAACACCAACACAAAAACACATTGAGGCACAGACAAAAATGGAAGGGTGACCCACGCCAATGGTGCCAGGTCTAACACGTGTCCCCTCCAGCTGAAAAGTGGGGAGAACTACCCTACCCCAGGGAGTTCTTCATCACTAAGGCGGAAAAACCTGGACAGACCGTCAGCATTGGCGTGATCTGTGCCAGGGCGATGCTCCACCGTAAAGTCCATACCCTGTAGGGAGATGGACCACCTCAACAGTTTTGGGTTCTCACCCCTCATTTGCATCAACCATCTGAGGGGCCTGTGGTCGGTCTGAACCCGGAAGTGAGACCCAAACAAGTAGGGTCTTAGCTTGTTCAGGGCCCAGACCACAGCAAATGCTTCTCGTTCTATCGCACTCCACCTTTGTTCCCGGGGAAGTAGCCTCCTGCTAATAAAGGCTACGGGTTGGTCAAAGCCCTCCTCAGTGATCTGTGAGAGAACAGCCCCTACACCATGCTCTGATGCATCCGTCTGCACCAGGAACTCTTTGGAGAAGTCAGGTGCCAAGAGCACGGGCGCCGTGCACATGGCAGTTTTCAGGGTGTCGAAGGCTTTCTGACAGGTGTCAGTCCATATCACTTTCCTGGGCTGCTTCTTCGAAGTCAGCTCTGTCAAGGGGGCAACGATGCTGCCATACCCCTTGACAAACCTCCTGTAGTACCCTGTGAGTCCTAAAACGGCCCTCACCTCCGTCTGGGTCTTTGGGGGCTCCCAAGCCAGGATGGTTTCAACTTTGGGTTGGAGGGGCGCCACCTGGCCACTCCCCACTTGGTGTCCCAAGTACACCACTGAACCCTGCCCGATCTGACACTTGCTTGCCTTGATCGTGAGGCCTGCCTTGCGCAGCGCCATCAACACTTCCCAGAGATGTTGCAGGTGTTCTTCCCATGTGCCGCTGAACACTGCGATGTCATCCAGGTAGGCGGCGCTGAACTCGGTCAGCCCAGCCAACACCTAGTTGACCAACCTCTGGAAGGTGGCAGGGGCATTCTTCATCCCAAAGGGCATCACCCGGAACTGGTAATGCCCATCTGGTGTAGAGAATGCGGACCTCTCTTTGGCCCCATCAGTTAAGGCGATCTGCCAGTACCCAGACGTTAAATCAAACGTGCTGAGGTACCGTGCAGCCCCTAACCGATCGATGAGCTCATCAGCTCTGGGGATGGGGTGCGCGTCAGTCTTCGTGACTGAGTTGAGTCCTCGGTAGTCCACACAGAACCGGAGTTCGGGCGTGGCACCCGGCGCTGCAGCCTTTGGGACCAAGACCACTGGGCTGGCCCAAGGACTGCTGGAGGACTCAACCACCCCTAGGGCAAGCATCTTTGAGACCTCCTCTTTGATGCAGGCCCTGACCCTGTCAGTTACCCGGTAGGCCTTGTGCTTCACAGGTAAGCTGTCTCCTGTATCTACATCATGGACGCACCAATTTGTGATACCAGGAACCAGGGAGAACAGGTCAGGGAACTGCCCCAGCAGCTGGCGACAGTCACCCTGTTGCTCAGGGGTCAGGGTGGGTGAGAGGTTAACTCCATCCACTGACCCGTCTCGCTCTGAGGCTACCAAGAGGTCAGGAAGAGGCTCGGACTCCTCTTCCGTCCCATCATCGGTGGCCAAGAGCATGCCCACTTCGGACCTCTCCAAGTGGGGCTTCAGTCGATTGACATGTAGGACCCTTAAGGGGTTCCTAGGCGACCGCAAGTTCACCAAGTAGGTGACAGAACTCTTGCGCTCCACAATCTCAAAGGGTCCGGTCCGCTTGTCCTGGAGTGCACAAGGCTCCGCAGGGGCCAGGACCCACACTTTTTGGCCAGGTTGAAGTTCAACAAGAGTGGCGTTCTGGTCGTACCACCGCTTCATTTCCTCCTGGCTGGCTTCCAGGTTTGCCTCAGCAAGTTGCCTGAAACGCCTAGTCTGGTTCCGGAAAGCCAGCATGTAACTGTGTACATTCTAGGGAGGTTTCCTGGGAGATTGCTCCCAGCCTTCCTTGACCAGACTAAGAGGTCCTCGTACTGGGTGGCCGTACAAAAGCTCAAAGGGACTGAACCCTAGAGACTTTTGTGGCACCTCGCGGTACGCAAAGAGAAGGCATGGTAAGAGGACGTCCCACTTACGCCTCATGGGTTCCTCGAGACCCATAATCATGCCCTTCAGGGTTCGGTTGAAGCGCTCAACCAACCCGTTTCCTTGGGGATGGTAAGGGGTGGTGAACTTGTAGGTCACACCACACTCTTGCCAAAGGGACTTCATATATTTCGATATGAAGTTGGTCCCCCTGTCAGACACCACCTCTAGAGGGAATCCTACTCGTGAGAAAATTCCCATCAGTGCCCGTCCCACCACGGGGGCCGTCACTGTCCTCAGAGGGATGGCTTCAGGGTACCGGGTGGCATGGTCCACCAAGACCAGGATAAACCTGTTGCCCATGGCTATCTTGGGGTCCAGTGGCCCCACAATGTCAATCCCCACCCGCTGGAATGGGGTACTGACCACAGGGAAAGGTTGGAGTGGAGCTCTCAGCTTCCTTCCACTCTTGCCACTTGCCTGGCAAGTCTGGCATGTCCTGCAGTGAGTGTCAGAACTCCTGCGCATTTGGGGCCAATAAAAGTGGGTGACAAGCCTTTCAAAGGTCTTGTCCTGCCCCAAATGTCCTGCTAATGGTACGTCGTGAGCCAGCCCCAGTAGGAAGGCTCTGAACTTTTGGGGTACCACCAGCGTACGGGCTGACCCAGGTTCAGCAACCTTAGGCTCTGAGTATAGGAGGTCGTTCTCCCAGTAGATCAAGTGAGTTCCGGACTGATCACCATTGGCCTGGGCTGCAGCCTGCTGCCGCATACCCTCTAGAGAGAGGCACTCTTTCTGCTCCCTGCAGAATTCCTCCCTGGTGGGGCCTCCTTCTTGCTGCCAATGGGTCAGCTCAGGCAGGTCCCCCAGTTCGGCTATCTGTTCCCCGGTAGGCTCCAGGGCATCCCCCTCAAGGTCTGCTTCCTCCTGGGCCGTGGGAACTTCAGGAGCCGGATTCCCGTGCCTCCCTTGCCCTCTCTCTAAGGCCGGTTCCTGGGCCTCTCCCTCAGGCTCCAGGGTTCCTTCAACACCCCTACCGGCTGCCATCGACCGGGTGGTCACGCACGCCCAATCAGGCAAGCCCACCATCCGCCGGTGAGTTGTCTTCTCCACCTTTTCCCAAGGGGAGCTCTCCAAATCGTTACCTAGGAGACAATCAACAGGCATGGCCTCTCTCACAGCCACTTGCAGAGTACCAGAGACCCCCCCCCCCACTCAAAGGGAACCTGAGCCATTGGACACTGACTCTCTGTGTTGTCGGCGTTGACAACACGGCAGAATGCGTGCGGGACAACCTGCTCTTGAGACACCAGGTGTTGCTTGACAGCAGTCACACTGGCTCCTGTATCTCTAAGAGCCCCCACCCTCTTGCCATTTATGGTCACCCACTGCCCATACTTTTGAGTATTGGGGGCAGCTGGGCCTCAGCGACCATCTCACTGTCTCCTAATGAGACTAGGGTCATCTGTACGGGATCCCCCGCCCCTTGGACATCTATCTCCCTCCCCAAGGCTACACTATTCACCTGCTTGGGGGGTGGAGCACCAGAGGGTGCTGGTTTACCATACAGGGGGCACTTGGGATCCACGGAAATGTGCCCCAGGTTGTTACACTTGTAACATCTGAGGGGCCCTCTTTGAACAGGGTTACCTGTCGGGGCCCCGGTCTGCTTCGGGGGTGGGGGTGGCTGAGAACCTTTCCCTTGGTTCCCTTGGGAATTACTTTGGGGCCCTCTGTAGAACTCCCTCTGTTTACCAGCAAGCTTCCTCGGGTTGGACAGCTTGCTATCAATCAGGTGCTGGCGTACCTCAGGAAAACAATTATCCGACAAGTGCTCCCATGCAATTAAATCAAACAGCCCTTGGTAATCATTCACTTTTCTACCCTTCACCCAACCATCCAGCGCTCTGCAAAAAAAGGTCACATATTCTACATAAGTGGTACCAGGTTTCTTGGTGCAATCCCTAAATCTCTGTCTGTACAATTCAGGAGTTAACCCATACCTTGTCATAAGAGCCTCCTTCATGTGTGGATAGGATGTGTGGACATCAGAGGGGAGGTCTAGCAGTGTGTCCCGCCCCTCACTCAGGAACCTTCCCCACAACCCCGCTCCCCAATCCTTCCCAGGGTCCCGGTGGGAGGACATGGCTACTTCATAGGCCCTGAACCACTGCCCAATATCATCCTGCTTATAATATTCTTTGACTACATCTTTAGGAATGTGCACCCTTGACTCTGTTGAATTGCTGCCACCAGAGGGTGAGTTGTCTAAACTCCTGGCCTTGAGATCCAACTCCCTCATTTTTACCTCATGCTCCATGGCCAGTTTTTGCCTTTCCATCTCCATTTGCAGTTTTGCCATCTCCACCTCATGTGCTCGTGCAGCACTCCTGTCGGCCATCTCCTCGGGCGACAGGCCTCTGCTAGGCTCAAAAACACCTTCTGGGGGTATCACCTCTCGTACATTCTCTGGAAACTTTGATTCGTGCCAGGCTCTCAGCGCCTTCACGTACTGATCCTTGGTCGTTAGTCCACTTTGCTTAATTCTGTACTTGGAGAGATATCCTTTCAGGACATCATTTGTGCACTTCCTCAGTACCTCGGGCTCCCAATCGATGTCATCCACTCCAGAGAATGCAGAGGACGCTCCGCCTCCACCGACTGAGCTAGGCATGGTTTCTTAAGGTGAAGATTCTTCTTTAGCAACAACTGTCAATCAATCTGTGGCTGCGTTATAGGTCTGCTCTACGTGGTGATCAATAATTCACTGTATGTAAATCATAACTGCAAATTCGAAATCCCACCGCTGCCACCAATGTTAGAATGGGGAACCTCTGGTTGGCACAGGTAGGTACTTGTGACAAGCAGTGGTCCCTTCTTCTATTCAGGGCGAGAGAATTACCCCTTCAGAACAACCCCTGCTCACCCTATAGGTAGTGTGGCGCGAGCAGTCAGGGCTAAACTTCAGGGCGCTAGTCAGTTAAGCATTTTTGATCACACACAGTAAACCACAACGATCCCCCACAAATGGACACAGGCGTAAGTTGTATCAAAAATACGGATGCTTTATATAAAAGATTCTTGGTTACGCAGGCATGTACAAGACCATCAATAACGGTTGCGAAATGGAAGCCACAAGATGATAATTAGGCACTGTTCTTTTCTTTGGTAACTTATTCGATCACGAGCGCTTCAGAGGGCTCGGTTGAGTCGGTCCAGTCACGATGATGCGCAGTGCACACGGGGTACAGTGATACGGGGAAATCAGAACGTTGCGGACCCCGAGTCCGATAGAGAGTTCACTGTACCTGGGAACGTGCGATGTGCTTGGACGAGTCTTCGGGGGAGATGCATGTTCTGCACCTCGCGGGTCTTCCGGATCAAGAATTCAGCGGGCGGCTCTCGGTAGACCGGTGCGGCCCAGGGCCTCCGGCACGGACTGTGCGGGAGATCACTGCGGAGGGCGGCACGGTCAGACTCAGGCTGGGAGGTGAAGCGGGGCGGCCGGATACGTTACGACGTACGGGCGGCCGTCCGAGGCTTGATTTCACTTCCCAATTAGAAATCCGGCGGGAGGGCGAGAGGGCACCAGGCACGCTCCAGTGGCAGGCAGGTGACAGGGAAGCGGGGCGGCCAGCCTCGATGGGTCCAGAGCGACTCAGGTAGAGCGGGGCTCTCGGCGAGGGGAGGCGGCCAGGCTTCTGGGTGTCACGGCCCTAGGAGGGATGCGAAGGTGCGCAGAGCACTCCGGCGGGAGAAAGCACACGGCTCGAGTTCTCAGACGAGCGGAGACACGGTGAACCCACTGGTCCTGGGGTTCAGTTCAGGGGGCAAGCTCTTCTTCCAAGCCCTTGGAGATAGTTGAAAACAAAGTGCAAAGTCTCTTTCAGTCTTTTCCTCTCCTTCCTCAGCAAGGCACCTACTGCAGGCCAGTCCCTCAGGTCAGGGAAAGTTACTCCTCCTTCAGCTTCTTCCAGGTCCTTCTAGTCGGGCAGAGTTCCTTCGTGGTTCAATCTGGATCTGATTTCTTAGGAGCCAGGCTCCTACTTTTATACAGGGATTCTTTTGTTCTTTAGCGCCAGGGGGCCTGGGCCTGGCTCAGTCCAGTTTTGGAGCACTCTGTGGTGGTGACTCGGCTTGTTCCTTTCAGCAGCAGGGCAGAGACATCAGCCGCTCCACAGGGGGCGGCGCCGGCTTTGTGGTGGCAGAGCACAGGTCTATTCAAGAGTCAGGGTGTACTCCTCCCACCCATCCTGGTGTAATCTCTCTACCCACCACCTGGCAGCCAACCTGTCTCCTGGAATCCCCCAGCCCTGCTCCTGTACTGTTGCTAGGCAGAACACACACCCACGGCAGAGGCGGACTGAGATGGTCAGGCACGCAAAGGCTAACTTTCTAAAAGCAGCATTTGCAAACCCAGGGTATTAAAATAACCTTTACTAAAATATGTATTTTATTATCCCGAGTTCATACTAAACATGACTTTCTACCATGCTCTCTGAGTCCACTGGGGTCACAGCGTTGCGATCCCAGCAGCCCATTCTGGCCTACGGAGAGCAGGTAGCCTTCAATAGTGAAAAACGAAAATGGCTGTAATTCACTATTAAGACATGCCACACACCTCAGGGCATGTCCTACCTTATGCCTACAATGCACCCTGCGCTTGGGTCTACCAGAGGGGTGACTAACATGTAGTTAAGGGAAGGTTTAGGGACGGGCAAGTGGGGACACTTGCTCAGTCAGCGCGACGGTACCAGACCGCGCGCAGGTTCTGCAGTGGCAGACCCTAGACACATTTTACCCCGCTGCTTCGGTGGGTGGCACAACCAGTGCTGCAAGCCCACTAGCAGCATTTGGATATACGAGCCCTTGGCACCCCTGGTGCACTCTACTAGGGACTGATAGTAAACCAAATAAACCAAACGTGGAAGTCAATTCACATAATACATTTTACCATAGGGAGCACTTGCACTGTGGCACTGGATGGCAGTGGCACAGTGCCCTGAGCAGCTAACACCAACACAAAAACACATTGAGGCACAGACAAAAATGGAAGGGTGACCCACGCCAATGGTGCCAGGTCTAACACGTGTCCCCTCCAGCTGAAAAGTGGGGAGAACTACCCTACCCCAGGGAGTTCTTCATCACTAAGGCGGAAAAACCTGGACAGACCGTCAGCATTGGCGTGATCTGTGCCAGGGCGATGCTCCACCGTAAAGTCCATACCCTGTAGGGAGATGGACCACCTCAACAGTTTTGGGTTCTCACCCCTCATTTGCATCAACCATCTGAGGGGCCTGTGGTCGGTCTGAACCCGGAAGTGAGACCCAAACAAGTAGGGTCTTAGCTTGTTCAGGGCCCAGACCACAGCAAATGCTTCTCGTTCTATCGCACTCCACCTTTGTTCCCGGGGAAGTAGCCTCCTGCTAATAAAGGCTACGGGTTGGTCAAAGCCCTCCTCAGTGATCTGTGAGAGAACAGCCCCTACACCATGCTCTGATGCATCCGTCTGCACCAGGAACTCTTTGGAGAAGTCAGGTGCCAAGAGCACGGGCGCCGTGCACATGGCAGTTTTCAGGGTGTCGAAGGCTTTCTGACAGGTGTCAGTCCATATCACTTTCCTGGGCTGCTTCTTCGAAGTCAGCTCTGTCAAGGGGGCAACGATGCTGCCATACCCCTTGACAAACCTCCTGTAGTACCCTGTGAGTCCTAAAACGGCCCTCACCTCCGTCTGGGTCTTTGGGGGCTCCCAAGCCAGGATGGTTTCAACTTTGGGTTGGAGGGGCGCCACCTGGCCACTCCCCACTTGGTGTCCCAAGTACACCACTGAACCCTGCCCGATCTGACACTTGCTTGCCTTGATCGTGAGGCCTGCCTTGCGCAGCGCCATCAACACTTCCCAGAGATGTTGCAGGTGTTCTTCCCATGTGCCGCTGAACACTGCGATGTCATCCAGGTAGGCGGCGCTGAACTCGGTCAGCCCAGCCAACACCTAGTTGACCAACCTCTGGAAGGTGGCAGGGGCATTCTTCATCCCAAAGGGCATCACCCGGAACTGGTAATGCCCATCTGGTGTAGAGAATGCGGACCTCTCTTTGGCCCCATCAGTTAAGGCGATCTGCCAGTACCCAGACGTTAAATCAAACGTGCTGAGGTACCGTGCAGCCCCTAACCGATCGATGAGCTCATCAGCTCTGGGGATGGGGTGCGCGTCAGTCTTCGTGACTGAGTTGAGTCCTCGGTAGTCCACACAGAACCGGAGTTCGGGCGTGGCACCCGGCGCTGCAGCCTTTGGGACCAAGACCACTGGGCTGGCCCAAGGACTGCTGGAGGACTCAACCACCCCTAGGGCAAGCATCTTTGAGACCTCCTCTTTGATGCAGGCCCTGACCCTGTCAGTTACCCGGTAGGCCTTGTGCTTCACAGGTAAGCTGTCTCCTGTATCTACATCATGGACGCACCAATTTGTGATACCAGGAACCAGGGAGAACAGGTCAGGGAACTGCCCCAGCAGCTGGCGACAGTCACCCTGTTGCTCAGGGGTCAGGGTGGGTGAGAGGTTAACTCCATCCACTGACCCGTCTCGCTCTGAGGCTACCAAGAGGTCAGGAAGAGGCTCGGACTCCTCTTCCGTCCCATCATCGGTGGCCAAGAGCATGCCCACTTCGGACCTCTCCAAGTGGGGCTTCAGTCGATTGACATGTAGGACCCTTAAGGGGTTCCTAGGCGACCACAAGTTCACCAAGTAGGTGACAGAACTCTTGCGCTCCACAATCTCAAAGGGTCCGGTCCGCTTGTCCTGGAGTGCACAAGGCTCCGCAGGGGCCAGGACCCACACTTTTTGGCCAGGTTGAAGTTCAACAAGAGTGGCGTTCTGGTCGTACCACCGCTTCATTTCCTCCTGGCTGGCTTCCAGGTTTGCCTCAGCAAGTTGCCTGAAACGCCTAGTCTGGTTCCGGAAAGCCAGCATGTAACTGTGTACATTCTGGGGAGGTTTCCTGGGAGATTGCTCCCAGCCTTCCTTGACCAGACTAAGAGGTCCTCGTACTGGGTGGCCGTACAAAAGCTCAAAGGGACTGAACCCTAGAGACTTTTGTGGCACCTCGCGGTACGCAAAGAGAAGGCATGGTAAGAGGACGTCCCACTTACGCCTCATGGGTTCCTCGAGACCCATAATCATGCCCTTCAGGGTTCGGTTGAAGCGCTCAACCAACCCGTTTCCTTGGGGATGGTAAGGGGTGGTGAACTTGTAGGTCACACCACACTCTTGCCAAAGGGACTTCATATATTTCGATATGAAGTTGGTCCCCCTGTCAGACACCACCTCTAGAGGGAATCCTACTCGTGAGAAAATTCCCATCAGTGCCCGTCCCACCACGGGGGCCGTCACTGTCCTCAGAGGGATGGCTTCAGGGTACCGAGTGGCATGGTCCACCAAGACCAGGATAAACCTGTTGCCCATGGCTATCTTGGGGTCCAGTGGCCCCACAATGTCAATCCCCACCCGCTGGAATGGGGTACTGACCACAGGGAAAGGTTGGAGTGGAGCTCTCAGCTTCCTTCCACTCTTGCCACTTGCCTGGCAAGTCTGGCATGTCCTGCAGTGAGTGTCAGAACTCCTGCGCATTTGGGGCCAATAAAAGTGGGTGACAAGCCTTTCAAAGGTCTTGTCCTGCCCCAAATGTCCTGCTAATGGTACGTCGTGAGCCAGCCCCAGTAGGAAGGCTCTGAACTTTTGGGGTACCACCAGCGTACGGGCTGACCCAGGTTCAGCAACCTTAGGCTCTGAGTATAGGAGGTCGTTCTCCCAGTAGATCAAGTGAGTTCCGGACTGATCACCATTGGCCTGGGCTGCAGCCTGCTGCCGCATACCCTCTAGAGAGAGGCACTCTTTCTGCTCCCTGCAGAATTCCTCCCTGGTGGGGCCTCCTTCTTGCTGCCAATGGGTCAGCTCAGGCAGGTCCCCCAGTTCGGCTATCTGTTCCCCGGTAGGCTCCAGGGCATCCCCCTCAAGGTCTGCTTCCTCCTGGGCCGTGGGAACTTCAGGAGCCGGATTCCCGTGCCTCCCTTGCCCTCTCTCTAAGGCCGGTTCCTGGGCCTCTCCCTCAGGCTCCAGGGTTCCTTCAACACCCCTACCGGCTGCCATCGACCGGGTGGTCACGCACGCCCAATCAGGCAAGCCCACCATCCGCCGGTGAGTTGTCTTCTCCACCTTTTCCCAAGGGGAGCTCTCCAAATCGTTACCTAGGAGACAATCAACAGGCATGGCCTCTCTCACAGCCACTTGCAGAGTACCAGAGACCCCCCCCCCCACTCAAAGGGAACCTGAGCCATTGGACACTGACTCTCTGTGTTGTCGGCGTTGACAACACGGCAGAATGCGTGCGGGACAACCTGCTCTTGAGACACCAGGTGTTGCTTGACAGCAGTCACACTGGCTCCTGTATCTCTAAGAGCCCCCACCCTCTTGCCATTTATGGTCACCCACTGCCCATACTTTTGAGTATTGGGGGCAGCTGGGCCTCAGCGACCATCTCACTGTCTCCTAATGAGACTAGGGTCATCTGTACGGGATCCCCCGCCCCTTGGACATCTATCTCCCTCCCCAAGGCTACACTATTCACCTGCTTGGGGGGTGGAGCACCAGAGGGTGCTGGTTTACCATACAGGGGGCACTTGGGATCCACGGAAATGTGCCCCAGGTTGTTACACTTGTAACATCTGAGGGGCCCTCTTTGAACAGGGTTACCTGTCGGGGCCCCGGTCTGCTTCGGGGGTGGGGGTGGCTGAGAACCTTTCCCTTGGTTCCCTTGGGAATTACTTTGGGGCCCTCTGTAGAACTCCCTCTGTTTACCAGCAAGCTTCCTCGGGTTGGACAGCTTGCTATCAATCAGGTGCTGGCGTACCTCAGGAAAACAATTATCCGACAAGTGCTCCCATGCAATTAAATCAAACAGCCCTTGGTAATCATTCACTTTTCTACCCTTCACCCAACCATCCAGCGCTCTGCAAAAAAAGGTCACATATTCTACATAAGTGGTACCAGGTTTCTTGGTGCAATCCCTAAATCTCTGTCTGTACAATTCAGGAGTTAACCCATACCTTGTCATAAGAGCCTCCTTCATGTGTGGATAGGATGTGTGGACATCAGAGGGGAGGTCTAGCAGTGTGTCCCGCCCCTCACTCAGGAACCTTCCCCACAACCCCGCTCCCCAATCCTTCCCAGGGACCCGGTGGGAGGACATGGCTACTTCATAGGCCCTGAACCACTGCCCAATATCATCCTGCTTATAATATTCTTTGACTACATCTTTAGGAATGTGCACCCTTGACTCAGTTGAATTGCTGCCACCAGAGGGTGAGTTGTCTAAACTCCTGGCCTTGAGATCCAACTCTCTCATTTTTACCTCATGCTCCATGGCCAGTTTTTGCCTTTCCATCTCCATTTGCAGTTTTGCCATCTCCACCTCATGTGCTCGTGCAGCACTCCTGTCGGCCATCTCCTCGGGCGACAGGCCTCTGCTAGGCTCAAAAACACCTTCTGGGGGTATCACCTCTCGTACATTCTCTGGAAACTTTGATTCGTGCCAGGCTCTCAGCGCCTTCACGTACTGATCCTTGGTCGTTAGTCCACTTTGCTTAATTCTGTACTTGGAGAGATATCCTTTCAGGACATCATTTGTGCACTTCCTCAGTGCCTCGGGCTCCCAATCGATGTCATCCACTCCAGAGAATACAGAGGACGCTCCGCCTCCACCGACTGAGCTAGGCATGGTTTCTTAAGGTGAAGATTCTTCTTTAGCAACAACTGTCAATCAATCTGTGGCTGCGTTATAGGTCTGCTCTACGTGGTGATCAATAATTCACTGTATGTAAATCATAACTGCAAATTCGAAATCCCACCGCTGCCACCAATGTTAGAATGGGGAACCTCTGGTTGGCACAGGTAGGTACTTGTGACAAGCAGTGGTCCCTTCTTCTATTCAGGGCGAGAGAATTATCCCTTCAGAACAACCCCTGCTCACCCTATAGGTAGTGTGGCGCGAGCAGTCAGGGCTAAACTTCAGGGCGCTAGTCAGTTAAGCATTTATGATCACACACAGTAAACCACAACGATCCCCCACAAATGGACACCAGGCGTAAGTTGTATCAAAAATACGGATGCTTTATATAAAAGATTCTTGGTTACGCAGGCATGTACAAGACCATCAATAACGGTTGCGAAATGGAAGCCACAAGATGATAATTAGGCACTGTTCTTTTCTTTGGTAACTTATTCGATCACGAGCGCTTCACAGGGCTCGGTTGAGTCGGTCCAGTCACGATGATGTGCAGTGCACCCGGGGTACAGTGATACGGGGAAATCAGAACGTTGCGGACCCCGAGTCCGATAGAGAGTTCACTGTACCTGGGAACGTGCGATGTGCTTGGACGAGTCTTCGGGGGAGATGCATGTTCTGCACCTCGCGGGTCTTCCGGATCAAGAATTCAGCGGGCGGCTCTTGGTAGACCGGTGCGGCCCAGGGCCTCCGGCACGGACTGTGCGGGAGGTCACTGCGGAGGGCGGCACGGTCAGACTCAGACTGGGAGGTGAAGCGGGGCGGCCGAATACGTTACGACGTACGGGCGGCCGTCCGAGGCTTGATTTCACTTCCCAATTAGAAATCCGGCGGGAGGGCGAGAGGGCACCAGGCACGCTCCAGTGGCAGGCAGGTGACAGGGAAGCGGGGCAGCCAGCCTAGATGGGTCCAGAGCGACTCAGGTAGAGCGGGGCTCTCGGCGAGGGGAGGCGGCCAGGCTTCTGGGTGGGATGCGAAGGTGCGCAGAGCACTCCGGCGGGAGAAAGCACACGGCTCGAGTTCTCAGACGAGCGGAGACACGGTGAACCCACTGGTCCTGGGGTTCAGTTCAGGGGGCAAGCTCTTCTTCCAAGCCTTTGGAGATAGTTGAAAACAAAGTGCAAAGTCTCTTTCAGTCTTTTCCTCTCCTTCCTCAGCAAGGCACCTACTGCAGGCCAGTCCCTCAGGTCAGGGAAAGTTACTCCTCCTTCAGCTTCTTCCAGGTCCTTCTAGTCGGGCAGAGTTCCTTCGTGGTTCAATCTGGATCTGATTTCTTAGGAGCCAGGCTCCTACTTTTATACAGGGATTCTTTTGTTCTTTAGCGCCAGGGGGCCTGGGCCTGGCTCAGTCCAGTTTTGGAGCACTCTGTGGTGGTGACTCGGCTTGTTCCTTTCAGCAGCAGGGCAGAGACATCAGCCGCTCCACAGGGGGCGGCGCCGGCTTTGTGGTGGCAGAGCACAGGTCTATTCAAGAGTCAGGGTGCACTCCTCCCACCCATCCTGGTGTATTCTCTCTACCCACCACCTGGCAGCCAACCTGTCTCCTGGAATCCCCCAGCCCTGCTCCTGTACTGTTGCTAGGCAGAACACACACCCACGGACTGAGATGGTCAGGCACGCAAAGGCTAACTTTCTAAAAGCAGCATTTGCAAACCCAGGGTATTAAAATAACCTTTACTAAAAGATGTATTTTATTATCCCGAGTTCAGGCATACTAAACATGACTTTCTACCATGCTCTCTGAGTCCACTGGGGTCACAGCGTCGCGATCCCAGCAGCCCATTCTGGCCTACGGAGAGCAGGTAGCCTTCAATAGTGAAAAACGAAAATGGCTGTAATTCACTATTAAGACATGCCACACACCTCAGGGCATGTCCTACCTTATGCCTACAATGCACCCTGCGCTTGGGCCTACCAGAGGGGTGACTAACATGTAGTTAAGGGAAGGTTTAGGGACGGGCAAGTGGGGACACTTGCTCAGTCAGCGCGACGGTACCAGACTGCGCGCAGGTTCTGCAGTGGCAGACCCTAGACACATTTTACCCCGCTGCTTCGGTGGGTGGCACAACCAGTGCTGCAAGCCCACTAGCAGCATTTGGATATACTAGCCCTTGGCACCCCTGGTGCACTCTACTAGGGACTGATAGTAAACCAAATAAGCCAAACGTGGAAGTCAATTCACATAATACATTTTACCATAGGGAGCACTTGCACTTTGGCACTGGATGGCAGTGGCACAGTGCCCTGAGCAGCTAACACCAACACAAAAACACATTGAGGCACAGACAAAAATGGAAGGGTGACCCACGCCAATGGTGCCAGGTCTAACATACGCCATTGTGATACGGTCCGTACCCGCGTGTGTAGGGTCTGTACCAACATGGTCGTGCAGCCCTAGGCGTACGCCATGGTGATACGGTCCGTACCCGCGTGTGTAGGGTCCGTACCACCATGGTTGTGCAGCCCTAGGCGTACGCCATGGTGATACGCTCCGTACACGCATGTGTAGGGTCCGTACCACCATGGTTGTGCAGCCCTAGGCGTACGCCATGGTGATACGGTCCGTACCCGCGTGTGTAGGGTCCGTACCACCATGGTTGTGCAGCCCTAGGTGTACACCATGGTGATACGGTCCGTACCCGCGTGTGTAGGGTCCGTACCACCATGGTTGTGCAGCCCTAGGCGTACGCCATGGTGATACGGTCCATACCCGCGTGTGTAGGGTCCGTACCACTATGGCGTACAATGTGGATATTCACTGTGTCTTCAGCATAGGTTGGGCTCTGTGGCATTGTACCCTGGCCTAATGTGTATATACGTAAAGTGTGCTACATGTGTCCACTGTACAGGGTGACCCCATTTGGCTTGTGCATACTCACAGTGGCCGGTGCCAGTGTGTTTTGGGACAACTATCTGATGATGGTTGTTTGTCAATTTTATGTGTGGACGTGCGCACAAGGGTTAGTTTGTGTACATTCAGGATTTATTGAAGGGCATTTTAGTAATCCCTGAGTAAGAGGTGTAAGTACTTCCTCTGTGTCACTCACATTGTCTCAGCAAGGGGGGGTTTGTGCAGGAAAGGCCTACATGTCCAAACCGTATGTGTTCTTGCCAGGTCTGGCCTGTGTGTGATGATTGTCTGACCATACACTAACATGCAGTGACCCAGTCATGTTGGGCAGGGTTAAATGTATTTGCTAAGCAGCATGTGCCAAAAGCTACAAGACATGGATCCTGCTCATCCCTTTTTTACCTAAGGTGTGTGGTCCAGATGCTGTACTCGACTGTCCCCAGAGTCTAGCTCCTCAGTCTAGTTAGATTTCAAGTTCTTTGCTGTTGTGTCATGCTCTCCATTGTTTCTCAGTGGCATGGTGGGTCAACCAACTGTGTGGTGCAGGGCCTACATATGTGCGTAGTATTGTAGATGTTACTCATGTTGCTTTTCATGCTATGCACTGTGACCTATGTAGTTTTGAATCATGTGTCATATGTATACAGGTGTCTGATTATTTCCTGTCTCTTCACCTTGCGCACAGCATCGTCGGGGGAAACCGAGGGAGACACTGGCACGGAAATTGAGGAGGGATCCAGCAGCTGTGCCACCAGTGCCGGCGTGTCTGGCTCAGCGAGTGGCACGGAGGCGGAGGGGAGTATGGCGGAGGACCTGTCCAGTCCCACCACCGACTATGACGCTGACGGGTCCGAGGCTGAGCTCCCTGAGAGGGCGGACGCTGCTACCAGAGGTGAGAGCAGCACTCCATCTGTCGCCGCCCCTTCAATTCCCATCACCCGCCTCCCACCTGCTCGGGTCCTTCCCACCGTGCTAGGTGCCAACAGGTCACCTTCATGCCAGGCACCGCACCCCCTGCCCCTGTCTCCCCTGCTGCCGTCAATGCCGAGTCTGTGGACATTCTGCGGCAGTTGCAGGTTGGTCAGGCATCGATGCTTACTGTCCTCCATGTCCTCCATGGCCACACCACACTGCTAACACAGATGCAGTCATACATGGAGGCCATGTCAGCAGCGATGTCTGATCAACGAATGTTGCTGAAGTCCATAGACTCCACACTGACTGCAGCAGTGGATTTCCAGCAGCGCTCCGTCCCCCCTACCCCTGCACCATCCACACTTCCTACTCCCATGCCTGTCCCACACACACCCAGACGTCACCATGCACGCACCCCACCAGACACAGGCAGCACACCACCATGGAAGGCAAAGCGCACTCCTCCAGTCATGCACACACAGGGGAAAGTAGGCACACCCACTGGGTCGGGGGCAAACGGCAGCCACGCAGCCAGAGTGGGAGTCCACATTCCTCAAAACCCACTTCCTCCAAAACTACTCCCCTTAGCTCTCCTGGCCAACTGTCAGAGAAGGAGTCCCTCGTGGCCAGTGTGTCCCTCAGCCCCAGTGTGGCACCACCCCGCAAGCGTTGGAGGCAGTGCCCGGCCAGGGTAGTTGAGTCCCCCCCCTGTCCACACCCTCCCCCAGGAGCGCTGCAACCCATCCCTCTGAACCCCCCCCCCTCCTTGGGGCCTGTGGTTCCTTCGGGTGCAGGGGAGACGCTAGTAGACCTTGCCATCGTATGCAGCGCCATCCTCACAACCACCTTTGGTGCTGCCCCACCCCCTGTGGTGGAGTCGTCCCTCCCTGCACCCACAACACCTACCCTTGCCCCTCCTGTCCCTGCGGTGCCTGGTCCTTCCCCCCCACATGATGCCCCCCCTTCTGTGGATGAAATGGACATGTGTCCCCCACCAGGACTTTTCACATGGCATTCATTTAGCAAATATTATTTTCTGCTGAATAAAGCATTTTGTTTTTCTTTTACACAATAATGCTTTCCTGGACTTGCTGTTGGTGGTGCTGCTCCATGATTTGTGGTGGTGATAATGTGTTAGGTGTCTGGGATATGTTGTAGTGTGCTGCTCATGGGGTGGACCCTGGTATCTGTGTGCCATCACAAGGGCTCTGCAAATAATCTTTGGTCATGTGTGCTCTTACTCTATGGTGATATTGTCCCAAGGTGTGTTCCTTCCTCTGTGGACCCTGACATCTTCCTGCAGGCTGTTTCCCAATTGTTGTGCTGAGCTGTGTCTACATATCCTGGGTGTGTGATGGATCCCTTCAACTTTGGCCATGCCTGCTCAGCAATGTCTCCACCTGCATCATTTGTGGCATCCTTGGTGGTCACTGTTCTAGTGTATGGAGTATATTGACATGACTTCATGTGGACATGTTCCCTTTTACGCCCTATGCATGTGTGTACTCCCAGCCTCGCACACATGTGTTGCGTGTTCTGCAGGGTCTTTGGTCACCTGACTGACAATTGTGGGCATTGTATCTGTGGGTACTCCACCCTTTTCCTTCCATAGTAGGCAACAACTTGTTGGCTGCCCCAGCACCTGTACATTCCTATCAGTCCTGGAATGTGCGTGACAGCGTGTGTTCCCTTTGGGTCTCTTAGTTTAGTAGGGTGGCACATGAGTATACAGTCTTGTTGCATGCTCTCATTGTGTGTATTGTGCTGCTAGCACCAGGGGTGGGTATGCATGTGACATATGTCTGGGCACTGCTGGGAGTGATAGGCACCCACCCCTCCTATGTCTGGGCACTGCTGGAGGGACTCTGCACCCACCCCTCCTATGTCTGGGCACTGCTGGGAGTGATAGGAATCCACCCCTATTATGTCTGGGCACTGCTGGGGGGACTCTGCACCCACCCCTTCTATGTCTGGGCACTGCTGGGGGGACTCTGCACCCACCCCTCCTATGTCTGGGCACTGCTGGGAGTTATAGGCACCCACCCCTCCTATGTCTGGGCACTGCTGGGAGTGATAGGCACCCACCCCTCCTATGTCTGGGCACTGCTGGGAGTGATAGGCACCCACCCCTCCTATGTCTGGGCACTGCTGGGGGGACTCTGCACCCACCCCTCCTATGTCTGGGCACTGCTGGGGGGACTCGGCACCCACCCCTCCTATGTCTAGGCACTGCTGGGAGTGATAGGCACCCACCCCTCCTATATCTGGGCACTGCTGGGGGGACTCTGCACCCACCCCTCCTATGTCTGGGCACTGCTGGGGGGACTCTGCACCCACCTCTCATATGTCTGGGCACTGCTGGGAGTGATAGGCACCCACTCCTCCTATGTCTGGGCACTGCTGGGAGTGATAGGCACCCACCCCTCCTATGTCTGGGCACTGCTGGGGCGACTCTGCACCCACCCCTCATATGTCTGGGCACTGCTGGGAGTGATAGGTACCCACCCCTCCTATGTCTGGGCACTGCTGGGGGGACTCTGCACCCACCCCTCCTATGTCTGGGCACTGCTGGGGGGACTCTACAACCATCCCTCCTATGTCTTGGCACTGCTGGGAGTGATAGGCACCCACCCCTCCTATGTCTGGGCACTGCTGGGGGGACTCTGCACCCACCCCTCCTATGTCTGGGCACTGCTGGGAGTGATAGGCACCCACCCCTCCTATGTCTGAGCACTACTGGGGGGACTCTGCACCCACCCCTCCTATGTCTGGGCATTGCTGGGAGTGATAGGCACCCGCCCCTCCTATGTCTGGGCACTGCTGGGAGTGATAGGCACCCACCCCTCCTATGTCTGGGCACTGCTGGGGGGACTCTGCACCCACCCCTCCTATGTCTGGGCACTGCTGGGAGTGATAGGCACCCACCCCTCCTATGTCTGGGCATTGCTGGGGCTGATACCCACACACCCCTATGTGTCTGTCCACTGGCGTGGTATGACCCGTACCCACTTCCTACGACCTGGGTACGGCCCGTACCACCATTGCAGTGGTGATGTAGGGGTACGCCTGGTACAAGCCGTACCCACGTCCTTGAGGCATGGGTACGGGTCATACCCCCATTGTTGGGGTGACGTAGGGGTACGCGTGGTACGGGCCGTAACCACGCTCTAGGGGCGTGGGTATGGGCCGTACCCCCATTGTTGGGGTGCCATAGGGGTACGCACCGTACCCATGCCTTTAGGACGTGGGTACGGGTTGTACCACGCCCACCCCTACGTCACCACTGCAATGGTGGTACAGGCCGTACCCATGCCTGTGGAACGTGGGTACGGGCCGTACCACCATTGTGGCGGTGATGTAGGGGTACGTGGGGTACGGGCCGTGCCCACGCTCTGGGGGCGTGGGTATGGGCCGTACCACCACTCACGCTCTGGGGGTGTGGGTACGGGCCGTACCCCCATTGTTGGGGTGTTGTAGGGGTTTGCACCGTACCCATGCCTTTAGGACATGGGTATGGGTCGTACCACGCCCACCCCTATGTCACCACTGCAATGGTGGTACGGGCCGTACCCATGCCTGTGGGACGTGGGTACGGGCCGTACCACCATTGTGGCGGTGACGTAGGGGTACGCGTGGTATGGGCCGTACCCACGCTCTGGGGTGTGGGTATGGGCTGTACCACCATCCACGCACTGGGGGCGTGGGTACGGGCCGTACCCCCATTGTTGGGGTGCCGTAGGGGTACGCACCATACCCATGCCTTTAGGACGTGGGTACGGGTCGTACCACGCCCACCCCTACGCCACCCCAAGAATGGCGGTACGGCCCGTACCCATGCCTTTAGGACATGGGTACGGGTCGTACCATGCCCACCCCTACGTCACCCCAAGAATGGCGGTACGGCCCGTACCCATGCCTTTGGGACGTGGGTAAGGGCCGTACCGCCATTGTTGGGGTGACGTAGGGGTGGGCGTGGTACGACCCTTACCCACGCTCTTAAGGTGTGGGTCCGGTGCGTCCCACAATTGTTGTGTAGCCGGTTCGCGTCCATGTTGACTTCCGTTGTGGCGGACACAGGCCTTGGTGGAGACGCCCCCATCCCCGAAGTGACCAGGCCCTGGGGGTCAGGTATGTACAGGGCATGTTTGATTTTGGACTTGGGTGGGGGTTATGTTTCCTGACCCTGCCCCCCTCCCCTTTGCCCCTGGGTGTTGTTCTGACCTTCTGCGGCGTCTGCGTCAATTCCTGTACACCAGGTGGACTGCAATGAGGGCCGGGATGACACGTAGGTTGGGGTCCATGGCTGTCCGTCGCGTACAGGTGCTCCTTGTGCGCATCGTCCTGATTTCCCGGCAGTTTTTGGCTCCCGTAAAATATTGTCCGTGCGGAGTGACGTCAGGACGAATCGTACTTGCTGGTTCGTGAAACGCTGCCTGACTCGGTCCGGACGTCACGTCCACGGTGTCACGGATCAGAATTGTGGGTATTTTTTTGTTGGGTCGGTGTTTCTTACGATTCGTACGCAAATGGTGTTTGCGTGCGAATCGTACTTGCATGTTTGTAAGGTATTTCTACCGGGTACGGGTCGGACGGAGAAAACGCTCCGTCCGACGGTTCGTACCCGGTTTATCCAGGATCGGAATCGACCCCTATATGTTAAGCAATTTTGTAACCATCTTGGAATTCCATCCTTTGCAGGATAATGGTCAAATGTTATCATGAGAAATGTAGCCCTTAAAAACTGTTTTAAATAGGAGATTAAACTTGGTTGGGGCTTAATTTTATTGAATTAATTAATGACCGACCAAGTATGCTTTTTTTGCAATCTTTTTCTTATCCAATATAGACGATAAGAAATTTGCTGATTGATTTAATATCTGTTTAAAAGTAGTTTTATTTCTATCCATATGTTCAAAAGGCAGGGGCTTGAAAGTGTTTAGACTCTCTTTTAGGTAAGATCTCCAAGCAATTACATACTCATATTTTGTTACTTCCTGTCAGCACTGATTTGCAAGAGTGCCTGGGTCAGATTAAAAAAAACGATTATAAGCATTTTTTTAAAACACAGATTGCCTCTACATGCTTTGGTTTTTCAGGTCAAATTCCAATCTGACGTTGGTATGTCAGGTGTTTCTCAATACCCTAAAGATTGATTTGAAAACTTTTATTTGTAGATTATCAAGGATTTTGGGGTCTTTACATCGAAAAATTACTGAACCATAAGCTAGAGAGAGAATCAATTTTGTCTTCATTACCTTAAGTCAATGCTCATAACTAGGACATAACAGCTTATCTCACAATGTTCTAAAAGCAAAAGAAAGTGAGGTGGCTTTGACCTTTATGATAGTAAAATGATGTTTAAAAGACACTCTATCATCAAACGTGATTCCTAGATACTTTTTCCATGCTCTCATATTTGATTTGGTCGAACCTATTGTCATGATTAATGTTTTTTTGTCATCATTTGCAGACCATTGCCTAAAATATAATTATTAAATGACTCAATCAGTTTTTGTAAACTTATGGCAGTGTGGCTAAGCAATATAGTGTTGTCAGCAAACTGTAAATATTTCATATTATAACCTGCAAAGTTTGGAGAGTGAGCATTGACGTTTTGCAGATGGCGCAGTAGATCGACCATAAAACGCATAAAAAGACATGGGGCTAATATGCATCCTTCTTTGAGACCACTATGGGTTTCAAGGCGGTGAGTGGTGCATCTGCCATCCCTCAGTTTTAGCTGGACCCACGTATTTGAGTATAATAAATATGATCACATCTAACAGTTGTTTGGTTACACTCCATTCTGATAAATTTGCCCAAAGTAAGTTGCGGGGAACAGAGTCAAAGGCAGCTTTGAGGTCTACAAAACAAATATATAGCTTATGTTTATATGCTTTGCTCTCTCCGCCATCATCGGGGGCGTCCACAACTTCACAATTGTTGACTGTCCCCTACAGAATCCAGTTTGGAAAATCTGTATAATTTTTCTTGTTGTGGCCCATTCTTCCAAGTCCTTAAGTAGACATGTCGCAAAGATTTTTGTCTCCACATCCATTAGGGCGATTAGCCGATAATAAGCCAATTAGGATTTTACAACGTCTTTGAATAATGGTGTTAAAATATATGACTACAGATCTATTTTAGCTTTAAAAACAACATTGGGAATTCCACTGGGGCCTGGCGCCTCATTTGATCCAATCCTACTTATGGCCATTTTTACCGTTTCCTCCTGTAATGACTCAATTAGTAATGGTTGTTCTTTGTAGGAATATTTATTTCCACTGTTCCCACTACCTATGTTGTTTAGCGGGACTGGCATATACTGTTAGATGTTAATACTTGAGTCATTTACTAAAGATGCCCCGTACAGTTTAAAAATAAAGGACACCCAACCTGATTCAGGAATATCGTCACTATTAGTTCTCCTGTTACCATGTTCAAGAAAATTAATTGTTTCCCAGAATGTTTTTGTTTTCAAGCTGTTGATTTTGCTGGAGTAATGCAGTTTTGTCCATATTTCTTCAAGGTGTGCCCTTTTTCTGTTCCATGTCTAATTATTTATATAGTCTTCTCAAGTGTTTTAGTGAGAACAGTTTTGAGAATTTAAAAACACTATTTGGTTGTTTGTAAATAGCCTGTGAGTCTTTGTTAAGTGCCATCTTTTGGAGATGTAACCTGTGCGAGTACTACCTGGTTTTTGCTACCCTGATAGGGTTTCCCCTGGTATTGTTTTTACCCAAAAACGATCTACTAATGAGGAACAGAAACAGGGCCACATTTTCACCATAGGTTTCCCATGTCAGCACTCACTAAGGGGCTGATTACGACGGCTGGCAGTATCGGAAATGGGACCTCCCGACAGTCTGTTGGCGGTTCCGACAAAGGCATTACAAAACGACCACCACCACAGCGGTCACAATGCCTATATTTTGTATTGCTGCGCATGCTGCTGGCAGCATGTCAGTGGGGGTTTCCCCGCCATCGTAATCAGGCCCTTAATACTGATTCTATTGTGGATACCAGGAAGGCCAAGATCTCCATTTGTTTTGCTGAGTGCCACACCAGTTTTCTAAAGTTATAGACAATAGGCCCAGATTCAAGGGTTCTTGACTTTGGTAGATAGTCAACTGTTAACAACAATGTCATTGTTTCCATGGCATCCGTTTTCCCGATTATAATCTAATAGTGTCATCCTATGCAGATGATACCTTACTATACATTAGAAACCCAGAGGATAATCTGTCCCCGGTTCTCAGAGAGGTGGTGAGATTTGGTGAGCTCTATGGTCTTAAAATAAACTGGACTAAGTCGATAATATTTCCTTTGACCAGTTGCACTACCCCTCCTGAAATGGACTTCCCACTGTCTTGGACTACTGATCCCGTACGTTACCTAGGCATCCAGATCCACTCCAATCCAGAGATAATATTCAGGGAAAATTATGGCAAGGTAGTTTCTAAACTTGAAGAAGATGTGGAACTTTGGATACGGCTACCTCTCTCTTTGTTGGGGCGAATATCACTGATGAAAATGGTGTCCTTCCAAGGTTCCTGTTTCTATTTTTAAATATGCCCATCGTCCTCCCAGCCCATTTTTTTAAATCAATCACTTCCATACTGACGAAGTTGGCTTGGGCGGGGAAGCAGCCACGGGTACAGTGGAAGGTGCTTACTCTCCCTTACAGCTTAGAGGGATTTGGCACCCCAGATATGGATCTCTATTGCAGAGTGGCACAGAGTAGCCATGGATTCCATTGGGTTCATCAACAATTGGACGATCCGCACCTACATATAGAAAAAGTAGCTGTCTCCCCCGCTGCTCTTCCGACATGGTTATTTCACTCTCCCGATCGTCGCACAGGTGTTCTAGACTCTATTAACTCCACGGTACATGCATGGCATGATCTGCTGAAAAGGCAAGCTAGCAATATATTGTATTAACCAGTAGCCCCGCTGGAGTGGTGCTCATGGCTGTCTCTGTGTGGTGATCGTGCGGTACTTAAAGCTTTGACCACCATCAGCATTACCGAGGCTGGAGACCTCTTCCTGGATGATAGGGTTCATACGTTGGGCCGAGGTAGCCACTGTAGGTCAGGATGCCACCCTCTTGATACAATTCCAATATCACAGGGTGCGACATGCATTGCGCGAGCTTCTTGGAAATGACATGGAGGAGCCACCTGAGGTGGCGCTCTTCACATTATTGTTGAAATCGAAGTCTCCTCATAGATTAGTCTCAAATGTCTATGGAATAGTGCAAAACCATCGTAAGAATTTCTACACTAAGGCACGTTTGGAGTGGCAGACTGATCTAGATATGGTTATAGATGACGACACCTGGGTCTACTGCTGTGCTGCAACACATGGTGTTTCCCTAAATGGTCGGCATCAGCTAATTCATTTTAAATATCTACAAAGGATCCATTACACTACTGTCCAGCTATTTCGTTATGGATTGAGAGAGACAGATGAGTGTGACAGGTGTAAAGAGCGAACGGCAGATTTCCTGCATGTGGCCTGGCAGTGGCCAAATTTTGGAAAAAAGTATTCCGGGAACTGATTGCTATCATGGAAACATCTATGCCCCCAAAGCCTTTGATCGCACTATTAGGTTGTACTAAGCAACTAAAGAAAGATATTCTGAGACTGGTTGATATGGGTTTATTGATTCCAAAACTAAGGGTAGCAATGCGTTGGGCACGTGACCCCTCTCCCACACTACAGGAGTGGTCCCACGACATGCCGTATTGCAATATTCAGACCGAAATGTATAGTGAGCTGCTTCCTCCCCAGAGTCGGCCTAACCTTTTATGGGGGATTGTAGCAAACATATGTTGCGGGGAAAATTTGTCGACTACTGATCAACCTGCCGGCTGAACTGGTAACCCATCTTGTTAGTTAAGATTAGCTGATGGGACAATGCTCAAAACTGTGATTTATCAAGTAAACAATTTGATGTAATGACTAATGTATTTGTGGGCTGTTGCTGTGTCTATCGCCTAATTATTTTTCTTTTGCGCACACTGCTGTGGTGCATTTGTGGTTTTCTTTTTTTTTCTTTTCTTTGTTTTTTTTCCGTTGAATGTTATGATGTACACTGCGATAGATATTTTTTTCCAGACTATGGATTTGTATCATTATGTGCAGTATGTTTTCTCTTTGTTTAAGATCAATAAACTAAAATAATAAAAAAAACGATAGTAGAGTGTTGCTATTAATTTTTAAACGTTGAAGAGCTTACAATATTATGTGGAGTGTCCGCCTGTAGCAACATGAGCTTGTATTTTTGTAACTGGGAAAAACATATCTGAGTCAAAGCTCTAATTGGTATATGTGGAAGGTTCTTGGAAAACAGATGCATCATAAAATCACCTGAAATTATTAGGCTAGTGACAGGATGTTGATGAGTCAACGTTTTAATTATTTCCCATTGTACAGTAAGTTGAGTCATCTTCACTGATGTCTTTGTGCTCCAATATACTGTTGCGGGGATTCTGCACATATACAGAAGTATGCACAGGAAAACAGGACCTCGGTGAATAGGGGTGTGCCAACCTACCACATTAGTACCCAAAATTCCAAACCGATTAGCTATAGTGTCTCATTCGTTCACCGTCTACAGCGAAGTTACCAATGATTAGACAACCCGGAACACATCTCTCTATCTTGGGAATCGGGGGAGCCAGACACTCTTTCGCTCACTCACTCATACTTGTCCACAATGCGAGTAATCAGAGACGCGGTATAGTTTAAAATGTTTATTTCAATAAACGCGTTCTATTGTGCTGTACACGTGCAAATACTAGCAGCAAAATGCATAAACACAATATAGTCAGCATTGTTACAATACCCTATAATAGAAACGGGGATATCATGTTATAAAAAACACTGGAAAAGAGCTAAACGACCTAACCACCCTCCCCGTGACAAGAAATTGTTTATTATGAAAAAGAAGACCTCTGGGCTTTGTCAGCAGACCCCCATACCTCAAGGTATAGATGCAATGTTCCCATCGAAGGACAAGCACAGCTCTTCTCTTCGCAAAGGTGTCTCTCCAAGTGTGTGAAAACCTGTTTCGTTTGCAATATTAAAGCACACGATTTCCAATAGTGCAGCTGTGTGTAGTATGCTATGTCTAGGTGTGAGGGACTGACCAGAACGAAATAACAAGGGGCATTGTTGTTCGACCTTGAACATCGTGTGCAGACTAAACCTCAGAGCTCAGCAGAGAACGTGCAAGGTAGACAGTTTGCATGTGAAAAGAGCACAAACAAAGGCTTGCGAAATATATGCATGTAGAGTCGTACACAAAAGCAGTCTCATGGCAGCGAAGCTCATGCTAACTTAGCAAATGTCAGCAATGGACCAATAACCTATACTACAATACTTTCAGAGATATTTAAAATTGTATTTTGATGCATAATAGCCAAGTTAGTTGGGAATCAGTTTTGTGATGCTTAGTATCTAGGTCCAACGACATATGTAAATAGCCCACCTTTTGCTTGGCCATAGGCAGATGAATGGAATGCAAAATTAGCGTACTCTTGATTGCCAATAATGTCCTTGTGGCACATTTTCCGAGTTTCATGAATCATTAAAACTTTAACATTCTGTATGAAAATTAATGTGTCATTATCTTCTAGCAGTCTTGTAAGGTCATGGACATTCTATCAACAAATATTTAGGAATTTTCTTTCCTTTGACCAAACTGTTTAACCATCAATAATTCCCTTCAATTTTACTATAGTAAGTATTTTTGAAATCCAGGCTCAGTCATCGCTTAGAGCTGGATTTTTCTGTATTTATTCACACATTTGGGAGCACGAATTGTAGCTTGTGATTTTAATGCCAGAAGATAATGCAGGATTGAATAGTGGGCCTATTGCTCCTTTTAGAACATTAGTATACCCTCTGCATATTCCACTTGTTCTGGGGTTTGTCTGAGAAGTTCTCTTTACCGCTGGCTTGGGAGTTAACAGAGATGGATAATGACTATCATTACATTTCCTTATTTTGATCCCCCTTTTCTAAAATTGTATACCATTTTCTAGGCTTTTATTGATTGTCTCTTCACTATGCCAAATGGTACAAGTTGTTAAGGATTTGCTGGATCTTTTTTGAATTGGTCTGATTCTAAACCTTCTGATGTTAGATTATTAAGCTCTGGAACTTAGGCTAGTAACTTAAGTATATTACTACAATTTAAAATGTCGTGTGTGCTCCTTGAGACGAATGTGTGGAATAAATAGTAATTTTGCAGAAGAAGCAGAACAACTATCCCCAATTGTTGTTGTATTCATCATGTGGCGGTGAACAGGAAATGGTGATGAAGTGAAACCTTGTATCTGCAAACATCTTCAAAGGTATTCTGTTGGAGAATTTAGGGTTAAAATGCAATGTTTTTTCGAGGTGTCTTTTTGTGTTTGTACTGGATGTTTACCAGAGAGGGAAGTTGAAGGTGCCTTTATGTTTGCAGATTCGTTTTGCTGACAGACTGATATATTGCTTCGCCTTCCTTAATCCTTATCTGGCATGGATATCTGTACATCTCTGCTTAGTAGTGGAGGCCATTGACTAGGGCCTTTTCCAAACACAAGCAAGTTGGACCTTTGCAGAAGTGAGTTATTATTGACTTTTTGGGGGTGTCTTCAGAAGAGAGTGCAGGTCTAATCTACATAATCTTGTGGTCAGTTCATTATCCCCCACTTTTGCTTCATAATAAAGTATTTCGGATGATTTAAAGATCAGCTAGTTTTCTTTTGGTTCATGGAGTACACTTGTAATGATTATATTCTATTGTGTGCTTTTCTTTTCATTTCTCTTTTGATAAGCACTACTAATTTTGAATTAGAAGAATAGAAGCTATTGTTTGTTACTTGTATGTCTTCATCATCTTGTGCTGGTGTTAGTTGTGTGGCTTCATTCTGTTTGGAAACATCCGGGAGTCTTGTAAGCCACATGATATTTTTTTGCCTTCCAGTGGGATTTATTCTTCTTTCATCTTCCTTGATAGATAGTGTTTTTATTTGTTGCTGAACTTTTAACTTTTGAGGTGCATTGTTGTTTACTCCCTCATTTCCTTTCCCAGTCATATCTAATTTGTTATTCGCGACTTGTCTGGGTGTTTGCACTGTTGGTATTTTAATATTGTGACACTGACTGTGACTATGATCTATTATATTTGGTAGATCCTTTTTATTCTGTGCCAACATTATCTTAACTTCAGCTACGAGGGATCCAACTATGGTCTGTAAATCTGAAATTTTATGTTCTCTACCTTTCTTTGTTCATTCATAGTCCAATTATAGTGTTTATTACCTCCAGGATCAAGGTTGGTTTCAGTTCAGGATCAGTTCTTCCTGTATCTGATTTTAGGCTGAATGGATCGATCATCTTTCAAGAAGGAATGGAAGCAATTGCCAAGTAGATGAAGAACAGCTGCCTACAACTAAACACGCACAATACCAAATTACTCATCATGGGTCCACACCCCGCTCCTGAAACGGCACCTGCCCCTACCCTCGGGAATCCACCCTCCCAAACGGACCACACGCATAACCTCTGAATCATCCTGGACTCTAAACTCATGATGGACTGCCAGATCAAAACTGTCACCTTTTCCTACTACCACTCCCTCGGCCTCCTCCAATAGACCTTCAAATGGATTCCCCTTGAACACAGGAAAACAGTCACCCACGCCCTCATCAGCAGCAGACTGGACTACGGCAACTCACTCTACGCCGGTATCAACAAGACCTCACCTGCAAACTCCAGAGTGTACAGAATGCAACTTCCAGGCTAGTTCTCAACCTACTGTGCCACTGCCACACCAGCCAACACCTACAGACACTAAACTGGCTCCCCATTGAGAAGAGAATCACATTCAAGCTCTTCTCCCACATCCACAATGCCCTCCACAACACTGACCTGGCCTACATGAACCACTGCCTCTCGTTCCACGCACCCCAAAGATCCCTCCACTCAGCCCAGCTCCCTCTTGTGACAGTACCATGCATCACAAAGACCAGAACAGGAGAAGACTCCTTCTCCTTCCTCGCGGCCAAGGCATGGTACACCCTCCCTCTCCACTTCCAACAGACACCATCACTTGCCAAGTTCTTGAGAGGACTCAAGATCTGGCTCTTAGACGAAGCACCGTAACACCCTGAAGCCGTGAACCTACCCCCCCCAGCACCTTAAGACCCTATCGGGTGAGTAGTCATGCTTAACAAACCTGTGATTGATTGATTGATCTATATCGGTTCAGCTTTTCAGATCATTAGGGCTTGAAAAAGCTTCAAGTCTCACATTTTGGCATTTGTCGTCTATCGAAATTTGGCAGTACTAATTTAGGTGGTCCTATGGGATGACAGAAATACATCATCACTTATATTCAAGTTGAAGCCCGATGATAGATTAATCACCATGTTGTTCACATTTAAGCTGAGATCCAGTTGAACTCTGTCTGAAATTATATCTACATTGGAATCTGATACTAACTTTTTCACAGACCCATCACTGGTATAAGAGGCTGTTTTCTTCCCTTTGACTGACCCACTACTTACTCCTCTTGGCTGAGTCAATGTTGGGGCACAAGAGGCATTTCCTTGTGCTTTTACAACCATTAGGCAAGAGCCCATCTCCAGAGTAGAGGTTACATTAAAGGCTTTAGGTGGTTTTCTGGGGCTTATGCCTGCTATTATAGGTTCATTTCCTGCTTCTTTCCCTGAGAAAATCTTTCCCTGAGAAAATTGTGCAGTTGGTTATTATTATGTCAGATTTTATATAGCTTGTTTCTGTCATTGTAGCAGCTTAGGCCATTTTTATTTACACTCCAGGGTCTATATTACTTCCCCTAATATTCCAAAAAGATTTGAATTAATCTACAATGGTTGTATGAGATGCCTCATTATGGTGTTTTGGGAAATAACCCTCGGAGGCATTTGAAGGGGAGTCAGATGGTGATATTGTCGTGTTAGCCCTTTCTCCTATTGGTATGCTTGGACCACTACATGATGCCTAAGATCCACTTTTGCCCAATCTCTTTTTCCATTGCTTTGTTTTTAGTTGGTGCATTGCCCCACGCAAAAGGCTGGGCATCATGGCTATCTTGCCATGTAGTTTTTGACATTTGTCTTCCTCCTCCAACTTTGCCTTGCCTTATCTCTTAGACCGCTGGAACTGACTTACCAGCTGGTCAAATGATGACCTTTTGACTGATGACTTTTTATGGTACAATCCTCGACTGTTAGATGTTGTTAGAATCTCCCCAGTGTTATTCACTGTTACTGTATAGGCCCAGGCCTGGCAGGAGGTAGGGGGAGGCTCACGATAATACTTGACTAAAATTCAATCAATCAATGTGGCCCAGCTTTTGGATGAGGTAGATGAGGTCAATGCTGGCCTCATACTGTTCCTCTAGGAGGTACAGGCGCAGGGTCACCGGGCCTCAAGGGGCTGGAAGGGGAGAGTGGTGGGTCTCACTGAGAGCTGGGGCATTAGGGAAGATCCTTCCACTCTTAAAACCTTCCTCTCCCCTCCCCTCCTCTTCTCTTCTCCCCTCTCCACTCCTCTCCTCTCCTCTCCTCATTGTCAAATCCTCTGCTGTCTAGCTGTCTTGGCTGCCTCTCAATCTGGCACGTGAGCTTCTCCCTTTCCTAGTCGCTGCCACGAGGTGTAAAAGTGCAGTTTTGCTGGTTAAAGTCCAAAGGAGCATTGAAACGGGCGGGGACTCTGTGGGCCCCTCACCACCCGTAGCGCTACCACCAATGTTGTCACTTCTGACACTAATTCAAACAGCCCCGAAACTCTGCAATTTAATCCCGGTCTCCTCCTCATTGAGCCACCTCCATGGGCGGGGGGACTTGAAAACTAAAGGCAGGAGCGGGGCAGAAACACAGCAACGGCACGGAGCTTGATGCTGACCCGACGCAGATGCTGATGTCTCTGACGATGTATGCTGAATAGCACACAATATTGGCATATTTAAAAAAATTGAGAAATAAAATATATAGATAATATATATAATATTGAGATTTTTTTAAATTTGTTTTATAATATATATGTGTGTGTTTGTGTAAATGCATTTTTATATATATATGTTTAAATATTACTTAAACATATTCAATTTACAATATATTAATGTTATATGTTAAAATAGTAAGGGCCTGATTATGAATTCGGCAGCTTTACTGCCATCCCACTGCAGCAACGGGATCGAGCACGCCAACGAGCATCCGGCCTCCCCGCCCATCACTTAGGAGTTTCCCGCAGTGGTGGTGGTTGCACGGCGGCGGAGTCAAGCCGGATTTCTATGCTGCCCGCACTGCTGACTGCTGGACTATCCCAGAATGTGATCGTAGTCAGTCGGGGTGACATGACATAATGGCACAATCACTCTCGGAACACAATTTGTCCAATTTAATTGCCTTTCTACTGACTCTCACATGGTAGTGTCCCCATCATGAAAATATCGGTGGAAAGACATGTCGTAACTTGGCCGGCAGAAACAATGCTGGGTCCGTCTCTATCGGGCTCCGCTGACTCTGCTGCCACTGCCATGGTAGCAGACAACTATTTTGAACTATTTATATATTTATATATATTTACACATATAAATATTCACTGAAAAAACCATAGGTTTCAGACATGTTATAGTTAGCGGAAATTTTACTGATAAAAAACCAATGAAATTCCCCCGTTATAGTTAGTGCAGGCAACTATAACTCACGCGACCGCAATCCTCTGCTGATGCTAATACTGTATTTAGACACTTATTTGCCCATGTCTTCTTCCATAAATTTTTAGCTATACATATATTACAAATATTTTTTTTTCATAAAGACACATATGTCATCAGCAGAAGATTGCGGTCGCGTGAGTTATAGTTGCCTACACTAACTATAACGGGGGAATTTCATTGGTTTTTTATCAGTAAAATTTCCGCTAACTATAACATGTCTGAAACCTATGGTTTTTTCAGTGAATTTGCAAGGTTTTTTAAATGCTAATTCCTAACTATAACGTGTGTGAAACCTATGGTTTTTTCAGTGAATTTGTACGGTTTTTTAAATGCTAAGTTACTTTACGCCATTCGTGGCGTGCACGCCCACTTAACGCAGTTCGTTCCGTGCGCGCACGGTGCGCTTCGCGCACCGTGCGCGCACAGTGAGCACGCGGTGCGCTTCACGCACCGCGCGCCCACTTTACGCAGTTAGTGCCGTACACGCAAGGTGGGCACATGGAAGACATATTATGCGCTTCCTTGTGATAGGTAATCTGTTAAATTTAATTTGTAAGTGATGACAATAATATGCCATGCACAGAGAGTGTTTTTTTTTTTTTTTATTAAAATTTTTAGCGTAAGCGCACCGTACGCGTACGGTAAGCGTAATCGGCGAAATTTTCAAAAAATAAAAATTTACCGTTTTTGGCCTTGGGGGATCTTTGAGGACTCAACTAACATGGCTATGTGCATGGGCGCTGTCTAAACAGCCCCTTTATATTTTTTTTGCCTTTGTTTACAGCCCCCCCCTCAGAGTGCGAGAGAGAAAATGGCGGCCGCCGCTTCCTGGTTTCGACCGATTCGAATGTTTACTTAGATGTAACAGCCAATCAGAATCGCGCTCGCGCACGCCACCGTACGCGTACGGTAAGCTTACGGTAAGCGTACCGTAAGCTGGCTCAGATATATATATTGATTTAAAGGCTATTTTCTCAGAATCTACTGAACAGATTTACACCAAACCTACAAAAGGCACTTCCTTGACCTGAGGACTACCTCTCTGCCAAATTTCTAGTAATTCTGTTCAGCCGTTCGGGCTGTAGCCCTGTCTAAAGGTCCTATGGAAAAATGCATGGGAAAAACGCGTTTTGGGACCCCCCTTTTATCTCAGCCCCCGCTTGACGAATCCCCCCGAGACATTCAGGGTAGGAGCGGAGCGTAGCGCCCCACCTATTTTGAGAAATTCGCGAGGATTCGTCGACCGGCGCAAAAGTTATTCAAAATAGAATGTTGCGGATTTCCTATGGAAACAGGGTCCTAACTATAACTACCTACTGGCGACCGCCAGTAGGTAATATATTACCTACTGGCGGCCGCCAGTAAGTAGTTATAGTTAGGACCTGGTTTCTATTCAAAAAGCGTTTTTTCTTTTGACCCCCAGGCCCAAAAAAAGCATTAAAAAAAAAATCATGTTGGCCGAATTTACACTGGGTGCGCAAATCCGGCCAAAATTATTAAAAACAAGTGTGGTCTCCCGCGCATTGTTTGTTAAAGAGCCCCCGGGTAGGCCAGGTCCTGGGGGCAATTCTAAATTAAGGTGTGAGCGCTCGTGGGGACCCCCACAGCCCCGGGGGCTGCCACCTTCCCGGGGCTTCATAATTCATGCGCAGGGGGCACACGGCCCCTCGCAGCCCCAGGGACCGCCACATCCCCGGGGCTTTAAGTAATAATTAGTGCTGGGGGCTCGAGCCCCCCTACACTGCCACGGGGACCACCACCTCCCCGTGGCACTAAATATTCAAATATGGTGGTCCATTGCAGACCCCCAAGCCTTGGAGCCTCTCTCCTGGGGCCCTTGATGGCCCTGGGGACTGCCACCCCCCAGTACCGGCTCCTGCAATGTCCTGGGGTACCCTAGCAAGCCCTGCTTTGCTTTTTGGAAGCCTCGCTTCTAAAAAGCTAAGCAGATTGCTTTTGCGCAAGGGCAGCTCCCCTTGTGCAGAAGCAATGCTGGCTTCCGCAGGAGGCGAGGAGCTGGCTGGGACCATCCACAGGGGCATTGGGGCTCCCCCCATGGTTCCCACCACTAAGGGCCGGCCCTGGGGGATGGGTTCCCTGTGGCCATATTAAGCCTGAGGAGGAGGTCCACACGGCCCCCCTCCCAAAAAAAAACATTAAAAAAGAAGGCTGGCCAGGCCCCCAGGGATGGGGTCCTTGGGGCCATAATTGGCCACTGGAGGGGGGCCACGTGGCCCACTCCCCAACATTTTAAAGAAAGGATACCAGGCCCCGGAGGATGGGGTCCCCGGGGCCAAAAGTGGCCGTGGGAAGGGGGGCCACACAGACCCCTCCCATGAAATAACAAATTTAAGAAAAAGAAAAAAGAAACCAACAACTCGCCGGAGGCCCCGCCCCTGCCCTGAATGACTCAGTAAACGCACCCCCTGGCACGTTCTAAGTTGGGGAATAAAGTCCCCTTGAATACTGAGGGTCCCTGGAGGCCAACTACCCCACCAGGTACCTCTTGTTACCTCCAGTAATCCCACACAGTATGATTGCTAAGACATCTTCGGAGGCCATGCCCCCTTTCTCCACCACAAACGTGCCACCTGGCAGAGTATGGGATAGGGGATGAAGTCCACACTACTCCTGAGGGACTTTGGGGGCTAAGAATCCCTTCTGGTACCCCCTGTAAATCCTATGCAGTGAAATTCCTGAGCACTGGTCGGAGGCCCAGCACCCTTTCTCCACCAGTCTGCAAACGTGACTACTAGTTAAAGAAGTCTTTGCAATGTAATAGGTTTCGCATTTGCAAGAGTTTGAGCTATTGGCATTGTAAATGTACAAGTTTTTTTACTAATGTTTTTTAAAGTGGAGTGGATGTACGTTGTGTGTAGTGGAATTATTTGGTATGTTGTGCAGTGAAATTATGTGGATAGAAAGTATGTGGTATTTAGTATATAGCAATTATGTAGAGTGGGGGGAGGAGCCAAGATGGCGACCGGGATGGCAGCGTAGGCTCCCGGCTCCGTGAATCTCCGCATCCCGCACAGATATCCTGCATGAGATCCTCAGCCTGCGCTACGTGCCCGTGTTGGTGATTGAGAGCGGCAACCGATCGTGTGATCCTGAAGCTTCTAGCGGCGGTACCGCCCGAGAAATGTTCATTTGAAGTTTGCGGCCTGTGCGGCCCTGGAGCCGGGACCTCGGGTGGACAACATGGCCGGGCGGCAGTTCAACAACAGCGGCCATTGGTGACCGGGTGGAGTCGGAATACCGAAGCGGCGCGAATATTGGCCTGAATCTCGCTGTGGTCGCTCCTATCACCGAGAATAGCGTGACGGGTGCATACCCGGGGTGACGATTCCAGGGGTTATCGGCGATCGCCTGGACCCTCGCCAGTGAACTGATCGGACGCGGCCTGTGGCTCGTCCCGATTTGCGCGGGCTGCTCCCGGTTTTCGCAGACACTGGCCCAGGGGGAGAACGACTGTCACCTGTGACCACACACTGGATACACTTTTTGCCTGCCTCCGGACCCTTGCTTGCAGTGACATGGAACTTGATGCGCTTGTGCCTGAGACCCGGTCCCCATCTGGGGTGGCCCTGCCCTGCGGCCATCTTGATAGGATGGACTCTATCATCCTGTACACTGGGTCGCAGCAAGATTGGGAGTGTGTGGCGCAGAGGAGCGTAGCGGAGCGAGCGCGGGGGGCCGTGCTGGGGTACGGTGACCTTCTCGATGCTCTCGGAGCCCTTCATTCCACCCTGGTTCACGGCGCCCGGGTTTTGGGGAGGAAGCTTGATGGTATTGCGTCAGCGTCGGAACAATTGCGGTCGGCCTGTCCCAAGGTACATAAGGCTCTGTCTCACCTTCCACAGGAGGAAAGTACCGTGACCGCCTCTGTGAATAAGGGACAGATGGAAACTTTGGACACTGTGGCAGCGTGTGGTCGGCAGGCTGTGGGGTCGGTCTGTTCCGGAGGTTTTGGACTTGAGCGGAAGGTGGTGACTTTGTCCCACGCGCGGCCTCCGGCGATCCAGGCAATCTTCACGCAACGGTCGCCTGCTCTGGCTGATTCCTCCTACCTGGACCTCGTGTGCGGCGCAGGCCCTGGGGCAGTACTGGGAAAAGCGATCTTCCATGACGATGACTGTGTTGGTGTTCCGAAACGTCCTCCCCGCATGTGTGTGTCCCTTCCTGGTCTTTTTTGGACGCCCCTCTTCCTTGTAACCTTGGACATTATAATGGGTCGATGGGTCTGCATTGGTGGATTCGCAAAGAGTGGCCAAGGATAAGGCTGATCCTCCAGAGGTTGTCATTTAATAGGCGGGCGGGCTTGGGGGTTGTGTGCTTTCACGATGTAACTAATAGTGTAGTCGGTGAATAATGCTCCCCATTTCTCTTAGGTATTGCCGAACTTTTGCTGTTTACTGTTTGCGTTGGGGAGGAAGATATTGTGCGGGAGGGAGAAGCCGGGGGCATGGTTGAAGGCCCTCCTCCAGTTTATTATTACTCTCTCCCCTTTTCTGTTAGGGGGGGTTTCCTCTCTTTCCCCTTTTTCTCTGTTTCTTCTATATTTCGGGTCTGGTTCTGGGGCGACAGGCACGCTGCGGGGGGGGGGCCGTAGTCATCTGCAGAGGTGCAGGGTGGGGGGTTGGGGGAGGGGCTTCTATAGTCCTTTACTTTGTTTCTATGGCCTTCTCTTTCTTCTCTTATTCTTCTTTGTCTTTCTTTTCTGGGGTCAGTGCGGTAGGTTTCCTTCGTGGCCAATCATTGTTTTTCATTTGTGCCCCATTTCCGTGGGGGTTTATGGGTCCTAGGGCAGGAAGCTGCAGGCGCAAACGGCTCGTGATATCCCTCCACATCCTGAACCTCCTGTTTCAGCGCCATTGACTTGATAGATTGCTATTTATTGTTGACGTTCACTATTCTGCCTGCCATTTTTCGCTGCTGAGAACTTGATTGGCACCTGATCCTTCTATCCTTTATTGTAAAATGAAAACCTTTTATATCCTGGTTTCCCTCTTGGGCTGTTCAGTGGATAAGAGAATACTATCATGGAGAATCTGCTTCCCGAGGTGCTGCATGTGATTCGAATCTGCTTGCTGTTACTTTCACTGCTTAGCGGCCGGCCCCGAGGGTTGTAGGCCCATACTTGTCTTTATTTGCAATGTCAATAAAGGTTTTTCAAAAAAAAAAAAAAAAAAAAAAAAAATTATGTAGAGTGGGATTATTTGCTATGGAGAGTAATTTTGTGGTGTTTTAGTCTGTGTTGTGAAGTGGTAATCTGAGGTTTAGTCTTCCTCGCTTCCATAGCAGCTCAACTATGAACTCAGTGAGACAAAAAAGAAGGAATCACTGAGGAGCACTTGTGGATCTAGTCAGCGGTATAAGCAGGGCCACTGGAATTATGCGACTGTTTGGCTGCACCGACTTTTGCAGAGTTACATATTTTCTGCATTAGCCACATAATTCATCATCTGCTCCCTAATCTGCAGATTTGAACCAAAAAGCCTTGTTTCTAGCTCAAATGGCTCAAACATTACCAAAAATGCAGCAACAAGTGTTACAACGTGGTGGAAGGCCCTTTGCAAACCTAGAATTGTCACCTGTTACTTGTTGTTAAATGTGACTAAAAGCGCCTTGAGACCCTCACGGGTGAGTAGCACGCTTTATAAATCCCCTGATTAATTGATTGGTTGTTAAATTGGTACTAATGGTGTGCAAGCCACTCTTGCTTCCTTCTGCACCTCTCTTTGCCTCTTTCTGCATTTCTGTTGCTTCTTTCTGCACATTTCTTTCTTTTTCTGCACTTCTCTTTCCTCTTTCTGCAAATCTCTTCTACTTTCTGCACCTCTGTTCCCTCTTTCTGCACATCTGTTGACTCTTTCTGCTCGTCATTTGCTTCTTTCTGTACTCCTCTTGCCTCTTTCCGCACCCTTCTTCCATCTTTCTGTAGCTCTCTAGGCTTTTTCTGTATCCCTCTTACATCTTTCTGCACCTTTTTTGCTTCTTTCGGCACCTGTGTTACTTCTTTCTGCACTTCTCTTCCTTCTTTGTGCACCTCTCTTGTTTCTTTCTGTACCTCACTTGCCTCTTTCTGTACCTCTGTTGCTTCATTCTACACTTCTCCTACCTCTTTCTGCACCCTTCATGCCTCTTTCAGCACCTCTGTTGCTTCTTTCTGCACTTCTCTTGATTCTTTCTGCACTGCTCGTGCCTCTTTCTGCACCCCTCTTTTCTCTTTCTGCGCCTCTGTTGCTTCTTTCTGCACTTCTATTGCCTCTTTCTGTACCTCTCATGCTTCTTTCTGCATCTCACCTGCCTCTTTCAGCACCTCTGTTGCTTTTTTCTGCAGATCTCTTGCCTCTTTGTGCACACCTGTTCCCTGTTTTTGCACCTTTCCTGCCTGTTTATGCACCTCTCTTGCCTCTTTCTGCACCTCTGAGTTAGGGGTACTCTTAATCCACATGCTCTATTATGTACTAGGGCCTTACAGGGAAGGTCATGCCAATCACAGGCATACCCCAACCCATAGTGTACCCTAATGTATGTAGGTGTTTTCACTGTCTTTCAGCATAGCACTGGCTCTGGGCCTGGTTAGTCAGAGTCAGTTACCACCAGTACTAGTCAGTAAAAAGTTGGGAGCATAGGATGACTTTGAAACAAGGCCTCTCTCCGCACCTCTGTTGGTTCTTTCTGCATATCTCTTACTTCATTCTGCACTTTTCTTCCTCTTTCTGGTCTTCTGTTCCTCTTTCTTCACATGTGCTAACTCTGTAGGCATAGTTAGAAATTTGCATTTAAAAAACTTTAGAAATATACAGAAAAAAACATAGGTTTCAGGGACATTAATTAGAAATGATCATTTAAAAAACCTTTGAAATACACTGAAAAAACAATAGGTTTTAGGGACGTTAAAGTTAGAAGTTATCATGTACAAAACCTTTAAAATTCACTGAAAAAACCATAGGTTTCAAGGACGTTATGGTTAGAAATTAGACTTTAAAAAACCATAGAAATTTATTGAAAACAACATAGGTTTCAGGGACATTATAGCTAGTTGGACATTTAACTCGTACAAAACCAGAAAAATTTGGTCCTAATAGTTAGTTGAGCTAACTATAATTCGCGCCTCCGCAATGCACTGCTGATGATGTCACATATTACATCATTCATGACATGGTCAGTGACATCACTGTTGACATCACTGATGACATCTCAAATGACATCACTGATGACATCACTCATGATATCATCCAGGTGATAATGTGATGCACCTCCTCACACCCTAATATAACCTTTGATACACCCATTCCAAAATACAGGCTACCATTTTTGAAACCATAGACACACCAATACCAGTTACTACATACCCACTCACTGATTCCTAGGTCTACACACATGTCCACTCATTCACCCATACAGTCACTCATACATGCAGTCACTTATCAATACAGCACTATCATTTGAACTCATATACCTATACAAACACTTACACAGCACCACTCATCCATAGAGTTACTCACACACCTATTCAATCATGCAAAGAATCATTCACACTCCCATTTACTCACCTATACAGTCATACACACACCACCTCACTTATTCATACAGATACTAACACATACTTACTCTCTTATACAATCACTGATACAAGCACACACTCATCCATACAGCCACTCTCACTATCCCTCACTCTCACATATAGTGATTTATATAAACCAACACTCACATATACTGCCTTTCACATATGTAGTAACTCACACATGTACCACTGAGACAATCATTGGCTCACCAACATACTCATATACACTCTCACCCACCCATACAGCCCTTCAGATGCACTCTTGAACCCATACACCCAGTGAATTACCCACTCACACATCTATGCACAGAGTCACACACCCCCCACCCATCCACACAGACATTCAGGCATCCATACAGCTACACAGACAACCAATAAATAACCCATATAGACACTCATATAGCTACTCACCAGCCCATGCAGCTGATTACACTCCAACTGACAGACTAATACAGACATTCACACAGTTTACTTTCGAACCCTTGCATTTAGTAAGACACATTTAATCACTCACTTATACAGTCAGTCATGCACCTACTAAATCATCTATTCAGACACTCATTCGCCCACTCATACTTCAAAACACCTTGGCATATATGTATAAAAACATATTTAAACTTTACGGAAACACACAGTCACTGGATGATGTCATCAGTGACGTCATTTGAGATTACATCAGTAATGTCACTAACAATGTCATGAGTGATGTAATATGTGACGTCATCAGCAGTACTTTGCGGGGGTGCAAGTAATAGTTAGCTCAACTAACTATAACGGCCAAATTTCTCTGGTTTTGTACGAGTGAAATGTCCAACTAACTATATTGTCCCTGAAACCTATGTTTTTTTCAGTGTAGTTCAAAGGTTTTCTAAATGATAATTTCTAACTATAACGTCCCTGAATCCTATGGTTTTTTCAGTAAATATATATATATATACATACATATGTATTTATATATATATTACCTACTGGCGGTCACTGGTAGATAGTTATAGTTAGGACCTTGTTTCTATTCAAAAAGCATTTTTTGTTTTCCCAATAACTTTGGCGCCGGTTGACGAATCTTCGCGAAATTTTCAAAACTAGTGGGGTGCTCCGGTCAGCTCCAACCCTGGGAGCCAACTAGCCCACCAAGTGCTTCCAGTAAGCACCACTGTGCTGTGTTGCAGAGAGGTGGTCGAGGTCATGCCCCTTTTTACACCACTCTGCAACGCAGCTCTGTGACGCTTGCTAGAGGTAAATGGTGGGCTAATTTGACCCCAGGGACCCTCAGGATTCAAGGGGACTTAATCCCCCAACTTAAAATGCGCCACATGGCGCGTTTGCACAGTGGTGAAGGGAGGGGGCAGGGCCTGAGGTGACATGTGTGCAAACACACCCTGTGGTGCATTTTAAGTTGGGGAATTAATTCCTCTTCAGTCCTGAGGGTCCATGGGGGCCAACAACCCCACCAGGTACCTCCAGTAAGCGCCACTGCACTGCGTAGCAGTGAGGTGGGCTAGGCCAAACCCCTTTTTACACCTCTCTGATACGCAGCTCTGTGGCGCTTACTGGAGGTACCTGGTTGGATAGTTGGACCCCAGGATTCAAGGGGACTTAATCTCCCAACTTACAACAGCCACAGGGCATGTTTGCACACATGTCACCTCAGGCCCCCCTCCCGTCACCACTGTGCAAACGCGCCCATAGCGCATTTTAAGAGGTAGTTTTAATCTTCCTGCCCTATTATGTACTAGGGCCTTACAGAGGAGGTCATGCTAATCACAGGGGTACCCCAACGCATAGTGCTCCCTAGTGTATGTAGGTGTTTTCACTATATTTTAAGTGTCTTTTAGCATAGCACTGGCTCTAGGCCTAGTTAGTCAGAGTCAGTTACCACCAGTACCCGTCTGAAAAAGTTGTGGGCACAGGATGATTTTGCAACAAGGCATCTTTCTGCTCCTCTGTTGGTTCCTTCTGCACATGTCTTGCTTCTTCCTGCACTTTTCCTCGTCTCTGTGGAATTCTGTTGCTTCTTTCCGCATTTCTTTTGCTTCTTTCTGTGCGTTTTTTCTTCTTTCTTCACATGTCCTACCTTTGTAGGCATAGTTAGAAACTAGCATTTGAAAAACCTTTGAAATTCACTGAAAAAAACATAGGTTTCAGGCACATTATAGATAGAAATTAGCATTTAAAAAAACCTTAGAAATTCACTGAAAAAATCATAGGTTTCAGGGGCGTTATAGTTAGGGGTGGGCGGAATTTGCGAAAGCGACTTTTGCAAATTATCGCGAAAATGTTAAAAATCTCCGCAAACAAGCGGAAATATCGCGAAGATGCGGAAGTTTTTTCCCGCCCGTTCGCGATATTTTTTGCATGGTTGCGGGTCGCTAACTTACCCCTGCGGTTGCTCGCGGGCATGATCGCGAGAAGAAAGACGTGATCGCGTGACACATGACGTCACTGCGGACGCGAACTGTCGCGAGACAGCGCAAATGGCTAAAACAATACAACATCTCATGGAGAACGCGACCGGATCGGGAAAACTTGTCGGCGAACGCGGGGATTCAGGTAAGGCGATCGCGCGCGCGCGAGAATGTATTATTTTACAGTGCGAGCAAGAACCAAATTATCGCAAAGCTGCGGAATGCGGAAATTTTGACATTTCCGCGCTCTCCGCGGAACGCGGAAATGCCAAATTATCGCAATTTCCGCGAACGGAACAGGAATTTTGCCCAGGCCTAGTTATAGTTAGTTGGACATTTCACTCATAGAAAACCCGTGAAATTCCCCTGTTATAGTTAGTTCAGCTAACTATAACTCACGCCCCTGCAATGCACTGCTGATGACGTCACATATTACATCACTCATGATATGGTCAGTGACATCACTGATGTAGGAGAGTAGGATCTGCTTCACATGGGTACCCCCAAATTTTACTGGTGTTTCACTGTTTTTCGACCTTAGTCTTGCTGTGGTGCTGCTAATCAGGACCCCAGTTTAGCTGCTTCCTCTCTAAAGTGGTTTCCATGTACATTAGGTACATTTCTAATTGGATTCTGGAGTGCCTTATAAGCCCCTAGTATATGGTATACTATGTACATAGGGCATAGGTACCTCAGAGGCCTACCAGGGGCCAAAGCATGTATTATGCCACCCCTGGAAAGCACTCCAAAATGACACCACAGGTATGCTACTGCAGCCTGGGTAAGGTGGTGCTTGCAATCCTTACTGTGGTATAGGCTACCTATTTCACTACCATTGCAAATACATATAAAACCTATAAGTCACTCCTATGGCAGGCCTTAAGAATCCTGAAGGCAGAGTGCTTGGTTTTTATGTGAGAGGGTGCCCCTGCAGAAGCAGAGCCCCTCTGCAGCGTTCGGAGTACCTCCTCTGATGCAGTTTGTGGTGCAGCCTGACCATATACTCTTCAGTGCATTATAACCTCGCGGTAAATGCTAACTTTGGACTGGCTGCACGGAAACATGTTGTGTTTGGTGTCAAATGCTTTGGAATACTACCCCCCACCAGTTCTGGCAGCGGGGCTAGCATTCCACCCTTCTAGAGGGAGAGACATGTTCACACTGGTCTACCCGGTAAAGACTTTCTACAGCCCGGGCATCACAAAATGGATGCCACTGCCACAGACACGGGTCTGGCCTCCTGCTGCTGACCGAAATTCCAGCAGGGGAGGCCTGGACAATAGGTTTCCTGTCCCAAGGAGGTGTAACCACCTCCCCAGACAGTCAGATGTGTATTGGGGCTGGGTGGGAGCACTCTCTGGTGATTTGAAGTCCTGCACTGGGGGCACACTTGGTGTCCCTGTGCATAGTCCAGTTCAAACCGGTTGCAGGGGCTACCTGCCCCTGCTCTGGTGTGAAACTGGACAAAGGAAATGGGTGTATCCACCCCTCTTTCCAAACCCTCCCATAGGTGGGTCCCTAGAGTATGTCCAACCCCCAAACTTTGTATAAGTATGGGAAACCAGTCCTTGCGACTTTAGATTACCCTGGACAAAACTCTGCAACATATATCCTGGACCTACGACGTTCTATTTTGACTAGAAGACTGAAGAAATCTCCCTTGGGGTCAAGGAGTGACTCCCCTGCTTGGCAGGCACCATGGAAGCAACAGTCCAGTCTGCAACTCTGAAGCTCCCACCAGATGCTAAAGTCTTTGCATCACCAGAGATGGATTTCCAGACTTCCCTGAGGCTACCCTGAGTCCACAGCAAAGCTGAGGCCCGTGGCTATCGTGGGAGATGTGGAACCGTGACCCCTGGACACCGTGATCTTTTGCTGATCCATCATCTTCCTGGTTTTCTTCGAAGTTATGCTTTGGGCTTTGAGTAGCCCCAGCCTTGAGCACCTCCTACACCGAAGATTTCTGTCCTCCACTCCACGAGTAACCCGTGGGCCAGTTTCCAGTGCGACCACTTGAGGCTCCTTCGCGATTGCTAGCCCGTTGGCTAGTGAATCCCCATGAAGGCGACTCCTCTTCTGATTGGGCTTTCCTGGTTGCTCCAGATGTGCCCCGACTTACCTTCACTGGGTGAGTGCCCCAGACCTTGCTGGTCTGCACCGACATCCTTTTTGTATTTCCAAGTGACTTGCAGTTGCCAAGGCTTGTTGGGCCCAATCTGGTCAAAAACACTGCAGCACTCGACAGACTTTGCGGGACAGCTCAAATTCAGCTCCTGGTTGTCGTCGACACCTCCTGGACCGCCTGGTTGAAGATTCAAGACACCTTTCAACTCACCTGAAGCAGCCGACATCTGTGGGCATTGGACTATCGTGCCCTTGGTCCCTGGTAAGTGACCCAGACTCTGTCCCCTCTGCTTTCAGGTTCCTTTCATCCTAGTTCCGGGCTTGGGTCTCCTCGGACACTTCTCCTCTTCCCCGCAGCAGCACTTCCTGAGCAGCTTCCATTGAAAACAGCGACGCGACCTGACACCATTTGACACCTATGCACCCAGCTTCCCTGGGTGAGGTAACTCGAGTACTCCGGTGCTCCCATGGGTGTTGGCCCTAGACACCTCTAAGTCCAAAAGGGTTCACTCGTAGTCATCCTCTAAGTGTCCTTAAACTCTTAATTTCCAACCGCGACTTTAACCCATAGAAGTTAACAGCGATTCGCGGCTGTGTTCTCACACTGCACGCGTCCCCCGTGGGTCCCCTGTGTCATTACCTTGGGTGGTTCCTTGTGGTCCAAGCACTTTTACAGGCTATAGGCCTTGTATCTAGTTCAATTGTGGTTCTTATACCACTTTATTGGTATATGGTTTGGTACGCCCCTAGGGCCCAAATGTGTATTTGTGCTATTACTGTTGAATACTGATTTGTAACTTAAGTACTTCAAACTCTAGCCTCATAAAGAGACTAGAGGGGTGTGTTTTATATTAAATACATATATTTTAAATATATACCTGTTGTGGTTGTCCTTTCATTTGGTCATTCAGGAGATTATAGACTGGTAAAACAAGCTGCTTTACATTCCTTCAAGACTTAGCCTGAAGGCTGCTCTCCATAGCTGCCACTAGGATAGCTTTCAATAAAGGTTGTCTTTAACCTATCACCATAAGGGGTTGTTTGGACTGATACAAGGTGCCCACTATAACTAGTGGACAGCATATATTAGGCCAACTTCTCACAACTGATGACATCACTGATGACATCATCTATGTGATAATTTCATGCATCTTCTCACACCCTAATGTAACTTTTGATACACCTACTATAAATTATAGACTGCCATTCTCAAAACCATAGATACTCCAACATCAATAACTACATACCCACTCACTGATTCTTAGGTCTACACACACATCCACTCACTCACCCGTACAGTCACTCTTACTCACGGTCACTCAGTACAGGACTATCATATACACTCATACACTTATATAGACACACACACACAGCGCAACTCATCCATAGAGGTACTCACACACCTAGACAGTCATGCAAATAATTAATCACACTCCCATTTACTCACCTATACAGTTATACACACACAAGCTCACTTACTCATACAAATACTAGCACATTCTTACACTCTTATACATTCACTGATACAAGTACACACTCATCCATACAGCTACTCTCATAATCACACACTCTCACTTATTGCCATTTATATACTCTAACACACATATATATTGCCTATATCATATGTAGTTACTCACACATGTACTACTGAGATATACATTCACTCACTAAAACACCCATACACACACTCACCCACCCAGACAGTCCATCACAGATGTGCTCTTGAAACCATGCACCCAGTGAATCACCCACTCACACATCTATGCACAGAGTCACACACACCCCACCCACACAAACACTCAGTCACCCATACAGATACTCACACAACCAATCAATAAATCATAGAGACACTCATGTAGTTATTCACAAACCCATGCAGCCACTTAGACACCAACAAACAGACGGATTCAGAAATTCACACAGTTTAGTCACTAACCCATGCATTCAGTAAGATATGTTTAATCACTCACTTATAGAGTCAGTCACACACCTAATAAATCATCCATTCAGACACTTATACACCCACTCATTCTTCAAAACGCCTTTCTCTATATATATTAAACATATTCAAACTTTAGAAAAACACACAGTCACTGGATGATGTCATCAGTGATGTCATTTGAGATGTCATCAGTGATGTCATCAGTGATGTCACTGACCATGTCATGTGTGATGTAATATGTGACGTCATCAGCAGTGCATTGCGGGGGTGCGAGTTATAGTTAGCTGAACTAACTATAACGGGGGAATTTCACAGGTTTTGTACGAGTGAAATGTCCACCTAACTATAACGCCCCTGAAACCTATGGTTTTTTCAGTGAATTTCTAAGGTTTTTTAAATGCTAATTTCTAACTAGAACGTGCCTGAAACCTATGGTGTATATATATATATATATATCCGAGGTAACCTTTTTCCAACAGATTCTAATAGCAGGCGAATCGGAAAGCAGGAACGGACACCTCTTGTATGGTGCAGAATTTTTATTATTTAATGCGCTAAGCCGCCATGACGCGTTTCGGTCTCCCAAGACCTTGATCACATGACGCGCTGACATCCCTTTCCTCAATTTAAAGTGCTAGTGCAGTAAACATGGACAACAGACATTTCAATTGGAATCAACCTTGAAACACATATTCCTGTTAATACATATGTAAACATTGGTCACTGTGCAAAAATGAGCATATATTGTGCAACTTGATGCGTTTTATAAATAGGTTAATCAAATCAATAAATATCAATTTAAAAACCATGATTATATATAAAATCGCACACAATGTTAAGCAGATCCTTAATTGATATATTTACACTGTGCAATCCGAGCGTTTTTTGTGCAAAATAATGCATTATATAAATAGGTCATCAAACTTAATAAATATCAAATCTTAAAAACCATTTATATAGACACGAATATCCAGCTAAAATGTATATAGTGGACCTTCAATTTATATATTTACACTTATATATATATATATATATATATATATATATATATATATATATATATATTACCTACTGGCGGTCGCCAGTAGGTAGTTATAGTTAGGACCCCGTTTCCATTGGAAATCCGCAACATTCTATTTTGAATAACTTTGGCGCCGGTCGACGAATCCTCGCGAATTTCTCAAAATAGGTGGGGCGCTACGCTCCGCTCCTACCCTGAAAGTCTCGGGGGGATCCGTGAAGCGGGGGCTGAGATAAAAGGGGGGTCCCAAAACGCGTTTTTCCCATGCATTTTTCCATAGGACCTTTAGAACGAGCTACAGCCCGAATGGCTGAACAGAATTACTCAAAATTTGGCAGAGAGGTAGTCCCTAGGTCAAGGAAGTGCCTTTTGTAGGTTTGGTGTAAATCTGTTCAGTAGATTCTGAGAAAATAGCCTTTAAATCAATATATATATCTGAGCCAGCTTACGGTACGCTTACCGTACGCTTACGGTAAGCGTACGGTGGCGTGCGCGAGCGCGATTCTGATTGGCTCTTAGATCTTAGTAAACATTCGAATCGGCCGAAACCAGGAAGCGGCGGCCGCCATTTTGTGTATTTCACTCTGAAAAAAAAGAGTGAAAACAAGGAAAGGGGGCAATGAGGAGAGTTACAGACCCCCTAACAATTGTAAGGGGGTCAAAGAAGGACAGAAAAGTACAAAAAAAATATTTATTGATTTAAAAAAAAATCACGGGGTACGCGTACGGTAAGCTGACCGTAAGCGTACGGTAAAAAAAAAATAATAAATAAAAGAAAATCAGATTTAAGAGTTTAGAAATTAGGGAGCTCTAAAAAGAGCTGTTGTGTTTATGGAGTCATTTTTTTAGTGGTACCTACAAGTAAGTACCGATGCAGAGTCTAAGGTTCAAGAGGAAGACTCTGTTCCCTTCATCATTGAAGTGCACACCATCTCCTCTATAAATGTCTTGCATGTCATAACGCAAGTTGTTGTGGTAAATGGCACCCATACCATAGTCACGGAGGAAAGCAGAAACAGATTTGTTGACGTGCTTTCTTGCTTTGTCAATCTGCGGACAGAAATGATTGGACCAGTTCCATTTTTGCCTTTGGCATATGTTGGAAAACACAAAGGCAGTTTTAGGGAAAAGTGTAAACAGTTGTGCAAAGGTGTCCTTCATAAGCATTTCCAGACCTACCCCAGTCAAAGTGCCTAGGTCATTGCCACCACAGTGCACTATTATGAGGTCAGGGTGTTGGATTTGAATGAAGGATTTCACCAATGGCATCAATTGGTGCCACTTTAACCCTCTCTGACCAATCCATTTAATGTCTACATTTGGCAAAGCAAGGTCTCTCACCATATCTGTTTTCTCTGCAAACTTTTCACTCCAGAAGACATAGCTGTGCCCTACAATCCACACTGTGAACATCTTCAAAGGAGAACTGGATGCACTCAGGAGGTGTCTTTCAGTAGAATGGCAATATGAAAAGAAAGACAGTTTGGAAATGGAGGCATACATATTTTTTTAAAACAAAAAGAACTGATTGGCTGTTTCATACCATTCCAGAATAAAAACTAGGCTGTATGTGAAAATTAATAGAAGCATGTTTTGTATTGGTTCAAGAAAATGTGTAACCAAAGAACAGTACTATGGATTTGCTGTTAGGTTTGAAAAGTCAAGCACTCTTGCTCTGTGGAATTGAAACATTGTGTGTCGAACTTCTGACCTAACTGCACACAGCAGTGTTCCATGAGCTGTTGCTATGGTAGCAGGCAGAAGTCAAGTTGGGGGAAGGGTACTAGGCAGAAGTCAAGTTGGGGGAAGGGTACTGTTGGAAAAGGGTTGGTTTTCAACCAATAGAAATGTGTGATTACATGTGAAAAAAAAGGGGGAAGCACTGAGATTTGAAACTTACATGTATATGTGTGGAAAAATAGAGGGAAAGTTTGCCATTATCTGGTTCTGCTGAGAGGAGAGAGGTGAACACAACAGAGATCCTAGCTCTGATAATCTGCTGTTTGAGTGCCACATTTCTTTCACAACTAACTAATTTAAAAGGTGAGTTTACAGTTTGAGAGGGGATGTATGTGGTAACTTAAGAAATGAATAATAGAAATGGGAATTGTTTTTGTTGTAGTTACATAATGTGTCAGTCTGTAAAAGTGATTTCAAAATGAAAAAAGAGATATACACTTGGCCGAAAAAAAAAAGAGCAGTAAGTGTGCTTTCAAATTGGCAAAGAAATTTCGTTTTGGCACTAATGTGAAAACATGGCTCTGTGTGCATAGTAGAATTATAGGCAGAAATGTATTGCGTCTTGCTCTGGTGATTTCACAGTTGCAGTAGATGGAAAAGAGGAGCGAATTTTTAGGGGAAAGAAGCAGAGGTTTAGCACACACCCATGTGCTTGCCATGTATAGTCATGCACAGTAATTAGAAGCGAGTGAGGTTTTCAGGTTTAAGTCTGTAATGCAAATACATTCAGCATCAGTAAGGCTGGTTGCCCCTGCTGGAGTGTAGGCAGTCACAGAGAATACACACGGTGGTGGTCTGAAAAAAAAAACAGCTTGGACATGTGCATTTAAATAAATTTAAAAAAAAGGTTTCAGAATGTGATTTCACAGTTGCAGTAGATGGAAAAGAGGAGTGAATTTATAGGGGAAAGAAGCAGAGGTTTAGCACACACCCATGTGCTTGCCATGTATAGTCATGCACAGTAATTAGAAGCAAGTGAGGTTTTCAGGTTTAAGTCTGTAATGCAAATACATTCAGCATCAGTAAGGCTGGTTGCCCCTGCTGGAGTGTAGGCAGTCACAGAGAATACACACGGTGGTGGTCTGAAAAAAAAAACAGCTTGGACATGTGCATTTAAATAAATTTTTAAAAAAAGGTTTCAGAATGTGTCAGTCTGTAAAAGTGATATCAAAGTGTAAAAAGAGATTTTCACTTGGCCCCGAAAAAAAAGAGCAGTAAGTGTGCTTTCAAATTGGCAAAGAAATTTCGTATTGGCACTAATGTGAAAACATGGCTCTGTGTGCATAGTAGAATTATAGGCAGAAATGTATTGCGTCTTGCTCTGGTGATTTCACAGTTGCAGTAGATGGAAAAGAGGAGCGAATTTTTAGGGGAAAGAAGCAGAGGTTTAGCACACACCCATGTGCTTGCCATGTATAGTCATGCACAGTAATTAGAAGCGAGTGAGGTTTTCAGGTTTAAGTCTGTAATGCAAATACATTCAGCATCAGTAAGGCTGGTTGCCCCTGCTGGAGTGTAGGCAGTCACAGAGAATACACACGGTGGTGGTCTGAAAAAAAAAAAACAGCTTGGTTTCATAATGTGACAGTTTGTTATACAGATTTTCACTTGCCCAAAAAAAAAGAGGAGTTTGTGTGCATTCAAATTGGCAAAGAAATTTCGTTTTGTGACTATTGTGAAAAGAAATGTAGTAATATATTTAAATACAATAAAGGATTTTTTTTTTAGTTTTTTTGCAGGTATTGCTGAAGAACAGTGATCAAAATTTAAGATGCCTACAAAATCTCGAGTTCAAAAAACGCTAAAAAAAAAACTATATTTGAAGACAACTGGAGGACCAAAGTTAGTAGAAGATGCTGATGTAGGGAAAAAGAAAAAATCTGCTGGTAAGCAAAAAAAACAATTTATTAACAAATTATTCAAAACAAAGAAAAATGTTCAAAATGTCTGTTGTCAGAAAAAAGTAAAAAAACATACAGAACAGCAAAAAATTGAGGATTTAGTTAATGCAAATATACCTTCTGCAATTGAAAAGTTTAACATAAACAGAAAAACAGCATTTAAAGAGATACGTAGAAAAATGTTTCAGAGAAGAGTTATGTCCAATTTGATAAAGGATATAAAAAAATATAAGCAAAAGTCTAAATATTTCAAGAGAAAAAAAGAAATTGAAGCCATTGCAGCAAAAGCATTAGAATTAAAAAGGAAACTATTCATATTAATTTTGAATAGGATGCGTACATTAGATAAAATGGTTAATGTACTAAAATCACAAAGCAAAAGCAAAAGAGTAGTGAACAGAACAAATTTTTGTAAAGTGTTTTTAGGAAAATGGATGCATAGTTCAAGTAGTGAACCTTTTTTTAATGAGGAGAGCTATTTTCAAAGTAATAGTTTGCTGCATGCAGTTGACACCAGAGGTCGTTCATACGAAGTAAAAAATGGTTGCATAATGGAGAAGGAGATAATGGTTCCAAGAGATGAGGTACAAGTGATGGCAGATGAGGCAATGGGGAGACGTCCTAAAGCCCCAGTGTACACTTGGAATTGTAGTAGTATTTGCAGTGTGCGTCAGGAATCTATTGACAGATTTCGAGAGTTTCTAAGAGAATATAGTAAAAAAAGTGTAAAACAGAAGATTAAGGTGCTTCAAAGTCTGGATCCATGCAGAGTGAGAGAGAATACTGGTTTGCAGGGTCATTCTCTGGCTTGTCTATCTAGAAAAGTGTGCAATAGTGTTTTCCATCATTTTAGGATGCTGGCTGTTCATCATACTGAAATGAGAAAGTTTGTGAGACGGTTGTATTTTGCCAAAAGTCCAGCAATAAAGTTAAATGAATTGAATAGGGCTCTGTTCCGAGGAACGGTATCAGATGTAGAGAAGGTTGTTGATGAAATTCAGTTTTGTTACTTTGGTCCTGAACAAAACAGTGCAGAGAAGGACACAGTAAATGAGGCAGAAGTGGAAGAGAATGTAGAACCTTGTGTAAGTAAGACATTTAATGATCACATAACAAAATTTGCAATAGTCTCTAATGAAAGACCAAATGTTACTTGTATTTGTTGCCGCAGAACTCATTATAGAAAACAAACTAGGAATGTTGATCTCTACAGAAAGAGTGAAAATGAAGATAATTATAAGTGGATGGATTTTGCAACATATATATTTCTAGAAAATTGTTATGAATTGGGTGAAGATCAGCGTATTTGTAAATACTGCTACACCAAGTTAGAGGAAAATAGAATGCCGACCAGAGCTGTACATAATAATTTAGAATTGGATGCTATTCCTGCTGAACTTTCTGAATTAAATACATATGAGTCTATACTCATTCAATGTGTTCATCCGTTCCAGACCATAGTACGTATGGAGCCCAAAACTGGTAAATTACCTCCTTCAGATTTACTGAGAGGTTTAAAAGGTAGAGTGGTGTATTTGCCCTTGGATTTGAAAAAAAATATGGAAACTATTGATGCGGATACTTCGGAAAGTGAACCATTAATTATTCTGGTTAATGGTGTACCTACAAAGAATAAGAAGATTTGGCAGGAGCTGGTAGATGTGCGGAAAGTACAAAGAGCAAATTTGTATTTGAAAAAAAATAACAAATGGTATGAATCAATTTATATAGTAGAAGAAGAAGAAGAAGAAGAAGATTTACAAGGAGATACTGAAACACCAAGTGGACAAATTGAAAAAGTGGACAAGTCAAAGGAAGAAGAAATGTATGAACATTTTAGCATACATCCTCTCCATTCGAAAGAAGTTATGGGAGACAATATTGATCTCTTTCAGATGAAGAAAGCAAAAGGAAATCCCGTGAGTGTATGGGAGGAGAGCTTGGAAGCTCGATGTTTTCCCCAGCTGTTTCCTAAAGGAAAAGGAGGACGATACGATGAACGTCCGGAACAGATTCCAGCTTCTGAGTATCGGACTACAAGACTATATGCTGAAGATCCCAGATTTCGACAAAGTATCCCTTATTTGTTCCATCTTTTATTTGAAAGCGACTTGTCTGCATTGTCTTATGCAGTAAATCACATTTTAAAAAGTGGAGTACATTTACAAAATGTGACTGCTAAGGATTTTATGGAGAAAGTGCAGCACCGAGATGATCATTTGGAAACACAACTGATCAATCTGATGGCTTGTCAGCGTGGGACAAATGAATATTGGTACCGACGCCATGGTGAATTAAAATGCATGTTACGGAATTTAGGAACACCAACATGGTTCCTTACCCTAAGCTGCGCCGAGTACGCTTGGGATGATTTACTGGATTTTCTACGAGAGGCCAATTCAAATATTGAAAACATCGAATACAAAACAGCAGGAGAACTGTGCTCATTGGATCCGGTTAATGTTTGCAGATATTTCAATCATAGATTTGAGGCTATGATGTCCTTCATCTGCAATAAGAAAAATCCACCCCTTGGAGAAGTAGTGGATTTCTTTTGGAGAAAAGAGTACCAGGCAAGAGGTGCTCCTCATATTCATATGCTGCTGTGGATCAAGGATGCCCCAAAGTTTGGAACAGATACTGATGAAGCAGTGTTATCTTACATTGAAGAATATGCAACATGTGCTATACCTAAAAGCACAGAAGAGAACAAGTTAAAGGAGCAAGTTCTACGTTTCCAAAGTCATCGGTGTGGAAAATACTGTCGACGGAAATACAAGAGCAAAGAAAAATACTACACTAAATGTCGATTTGGATTTCCTAGACCTGTTCTTTCAAATGGAAGAGTCAACAGTTTTATGTCAGCTGTGAGACATACTATCACAAGAAAATCACCTAAGAATACCTACAACCTTAAAAGAAAAGAAGAATCAAAAAATATAAATGACTACAACCCAGTCATTTTATCCATGTGGAACGCTAACATGGATATACAGTATGTAGCTGACAATTCCATTGCTGTTGCTCGATATGTAACGTCTTACATTACGAAATCAGAAAAAACAGAATTGAAGGAAATGTGGGAAGAGATTTCTCACGAGAAGACTGTCAGTAAGAAGCTGTACAGTTTCAGTTTGAAGATGTTATCGCATCGAGAAATTGGATCCTACGAATGTTCTGATAGATTATCTTCTGCAAGTCTCTACTCGAAGTCAAGAAGAATAATTTGGGCAAGTTTAGGCCTTGCAGCAATGAGAAATCGGGTACTGAAATCTGTAGGAGAAATTGAATATTTGGCACAGTTCGAACCTGAAAGTACAGATATATTGAAAACAAACATGTTGGACACATATTATCCCAAGAGAAGTCATCATCTGGAGAACATGTGTCTCTATGAAGTGCTGCAGAACTACATTTATTCACGGAAAGCTGCAGAAGATATCAATAATGGAAAATATAAAGTCATTGGTGAAGAAGGATGTTTGGTGAAGCAAACCAAAGGAAGTTTGATAAATCACCGGAAGCTGAGTTGCGACACTACCGACAAGAAAGAATTTTACTACTTGGCTCTTTTACAGTTGTTTAAACCATGGCGTTCAGAGGATGAACTACTGGGAGAATTCCAGAGCTATGAAGATTCTTTTAATGCTTGCAAAGACAGCATACAATGCAGTACATTCTCAACTTATCTGCAAATGTTAAATGAAGAAATTGAACAGGAAACTACAATTGCAGCAGAAATAGCTAGAGACAGTTCTCAGGACAGCCAAAGTTCAGGAACATACAGTCAAGATCCCCTAGGACAACCAATCGTTGAAAATGAAGCATCAATAGCCATGAATGAAGTGGAAACGGCTATGAATCAAGCTCAAGAAGAATTTATAGACTTAGAAAATTTGGAAAGACAACTGAATCAAGAGCAGCTACAAATTTATGAAGAGATCAAAAACAAAATTGATCACGGATTTCTACATGAAAAAAAAGAGTGCTCATGCACATCATTTCATCCAATCAGGATGTATGTAAGCGGACAAGCTGGCACTGGAAAAAGTTTCCTAATTAAAGTCATCAGAAGCTACCTAAAGCAAAAAACGGATTCTACTTTGTCTTGTGTGGTTACTGCTCCAACTGGGTTAGCAGCATATAACATAAAAGGAATCACCTTACATCGTTTGCTAATGTTACCAGTGGAGCATGAGAACAAAATACAATTCAACAAGCTAACTGGAGAAGCATGCTTGGAAGTTTCAAGAGTATTGAAGAAGATGCAAGTTCTCATTATTGATGAGGTGAGCATGGTATCAAACTTAATGCTTGCCTTTGTGCATTTAAGAATGCAGCAAATTTTGAAGACAGACTATGACGTGTTATTTGGTGGAAAACACGTCATAGTTTTTGGGGATCTTTTGCAACTTACTCCAGTTAAAGGACAACCAGTGTTTAATACTGTGACACATGAAGACACGAAGAAGTCATTGGGAAGCATTGGAAATACAAATATTTGGTCCTTCTTTGAGTACAAGGAACTTACAACTAATATGAGGCAAGCAAACGATGAAGAATATGGAAGTATTCTGAAAGATATCAGGATTGGACTACTCACAGAAGTTGGCAAAAAAGCATTACAGAGTCGGCTGCTAAATAATTTATTTCCAAAGCAAGAAATAGTTGCAGAGAAGATATACAAGAACATTGCAGAAAACAAAAGTGTCATCTGCTTAATGCCAACTCTACGTGAATGCTCAATATTCAATGAGGAGCTTTTGAAATTGGAAAAGGAAGAGATCAGGAAATTAGAAGCAGTGGACAAAATTGAGGATGGAAGAATTACTGTCACAGTAACAGGCAAACTGAAAAATAAATTGGACTCACTAGAGAAGAACATCTCCAAAACAGCAGGATTAGAAAAAAATCTATATGTTTGCATGAACTGTAGAGTGTTTTTAAGGAGAAATTTGGATGTTGAAAAAGGCTTAGTAAATGGAGCGATGGGAAGAGTTGTGGGTTTTATTAATTATCAGAAAAAAGATGGAATTGAATGGTTAAAAATAAAATTTGATCAGATAGAGGAAGTTAAAGACATTTGTCGTTGTTCAGTTCGTTTCATGCTTGTGAAAGACTTATATGTACGTAGGAAGCAGTTTCCATTTTCACTAGCATATGCTGTAACTATTCACAAGTCTCAAGGATTGACTGTAGATTGTGCATTTGTGAACATTGGTTCAACTGTGTTCAAAGAAGGTATGGCATATGTAGCTTTGTCACGAGTCAAAACATTATCAGGTTTATTCATGATAGACTTCGATGACTCAAAAGTTAGTGCTGATACAAACTGTGTAAAGGAGTATAATAGATTAAGAAGAAGCTATGCTCCTCATTTAGGTCAGTATCCTGTGTTGGAGAAACGTGTAGTTTCTCGTAAAAGGAGAAATGAGAATATCTGTAATGAAGATGTAGAGAGGAGGAAAAAAAAGAGGAGTGATGTAATTGCAAGCAGAAAGAATAAGGAAAATGAAGAACAGGTTGTAGGATGTCATTTTGAAAATAGCTCTGGTGTCAACTGCTACGCAAATGTAGTGCTGAATGTTGCATTTTATCTGGAAGGTTTGCAAGAGCAGATAACACTAAATCAGGGAAAAAGATTCTGTTCTGAGCTCAGTCTCCTGTTTCAAAAGCTGAGTAAAGATAAAACTCAAATAGAAAGTGCTACTGATATTAGAAAACTTTTAGATGTATGTTCAGGACGAACACAGTTTTCTCAAAATGAACAGCAAGATGCTCACGAATTTTTGATGTATTTTCTTCAGGTAGTGGAAGAAGAAGGAGTTCCCATTGACATTTTTTTTGGTCTCTCTTATAAATGGGAACATAGTTGTGATAATTGTTATAATATAAGTGGTTCTATTGTTGATAATGAAAGGTTTATTTATTTGACATTGCCAGAGAGTAAAACAGTCACTTTTGCAAACTTAGTTAAAGATGCTAATCATAGCATGAAATGTGGTGAGTGTAATTCTGACATGTTATCAACATTAATTTTAAGGGAATACGGACAGTATGTAATTTTAATGATGCAACGATGTAGAGCTGATGGATCAAAATTGGATACTTTAATAAAGAAGTTTACAGGACAGCAATTATCAATTTCAGGAAAAACTTTTGTAACTGTTGCAATAATTTTCCATGATGGACCTACTGTTACTTCTGGACATTACACAGTTTATCTAAAATGTGAAAAAGGATGGACACTGTGTAATGATTCCCAATTGATTTTCAAACAACGTTTGCCTTTTGATTTAGCAAATTCCTATCTAATCTTCCTGAAACCTAAATTTTAGAGAGACTTGGCAAGATCTGGACAAAATAATTTTACCATTTTACAGGATTATCATTGCAATTTTGATGAAAAAAGATTTTTAAAATTATCATTTGGCCTAAAGGAAAGATAACCAATTGTAATGTGGACTTTTTAAATTTTTAATGCAATTTTGAAAAACCAATAATTTAGAGATTATCGGTAACTTCTGGACATTTTAAATTTTGGAATGTTATTGGACTGCCATTGGAAATTTTTTCAAAAATGATTTAAAAAATTACTATTTGGCCATGTGGAAAAGTAAGCAATTCTATTGTGGACTAAATAAATTATTCAAAAAATTTTCGAGAACCAAAATGTTACAGAGAATCGGTGAGATCTGGACAGATTAAACTTTAGAATTTTAATGGTTTTCCCTTGGAAATTTATTCCAGGGAAAGAATAAAAAATACTATTTGGCCTAAAGGAAATAAAATCAGATGTATTTTGGAGTTATTTGAGATATATTATTGTGAATGTACTTCTGAAACAAAAATATCAGACGGTCTTTTAAAGAAAAAAGTATTGTTTTTAGATGACATTTTTTTAGATTAATATGCATTTCTGTAATGATAAGTTTAAATGAGAAGAGATTCTGGGCTTTTTTAATACAATCTTTGAGATTGTTAAATTTTTTTTGCCCGCTGTAAAATGATGAATGCAATTGCTTTCACAATTTATAGTGAAATGCAATATATTCTGAAAACAGCAAAAATAAGGCAAAAATTATTTTTTGGTAAAAAATGTAAATATGTGTACTGTATTATAAATTGTTATAAAAATATTAATACTTTTTTCTTTTTTTCCAGATCGATATACAAAATTTTCGAAAACTACAACCATTTTAAAAACTATTTTTTAAAAAAACAAATGAATAAATTTTTCTTTGAGTGAGTATGGTAAGTCAATAGTAATAATTGTAGTCTCTCAAAGACCTTGTAATGTGATAAATTATTTTTAGTGTTTTTTTAAAAAAAAAAAAAAAATTACGCGTACCGTACGCGTACGGTAAAAAAAAAAATAAAAAAAGTTTTTAAAAACATGTAAAAAAAAGATGAAAGATAAGGTTGGCTCTTAAAAGAACCGTTGTGTTCATGCAGGGACAGAGGAAAGGAGCCATGGGAAAATCATTCAAAGCTACAAATGTGCTGATCTATTTTGTCATTCACTAGGGAAACACTGGTCTCCCTATGACAAATTAGACCTTTACAAACTGCGCAATGAATATCAACCCTCCGAAATCGAAGGTTCATTTCCAGAGGGCCAGCAGAAGGAGATGCTCCCCCCACAGATGAAGGGCTCACCTGACCTGCAGAAGAAGGAGTCTGCCCTGCAGATGATGGTCCAGGCTGAGCTGCTGTGGAAGTACTGGCTCGTCTTTCTGAAGAGTTACCTCCAAAAAGATGACCATGTGTCCTTCTGTGTACATCCTGGAGGTGCCTCATCATGGTGTGATTCCCAAAGGAATACTTCCTGTCAGGATTACCTCTAGAAAGTACACGTGAACACAGCTTGCAAGTAACTTTGGGTGCATTCACCTTTTGCTGGCCTTCTGGAAAAGTAAAATAATCCCAAACATAAGAAGGCTTTACTTTCCTCGCTCTCTGCCTCAAGACAGTGCTGGTGGTGCTAGCCTCACTCTCAGAAGGGCTCTGCTGTTCTGCCATCGTATCCCAAAGACAAACCAGCTCCTTCTCCTAAGGGATCACAAGCAGAAATGAGGGGAATGGGTGTGGTGTAGGAGAGTTCTAGAACTGAAAGTAGTTTCAACCAATTAAAAGTTGTGTTTCAAGATCACATGACCTACCGTACGCTTACGGTACGCTTACGGTACGCTTACGGCAAAAAGTACGCGTGCGCGTAAAAAAGACACGCGCTTGCACGCATGCGCATAACAGTCACTCCCCGGCACTTCCGCGTAACGTGCGCGTGTGGCGTAAGCGCGCACGCGTCCCACGCGCAGTCCGCGCGGCTACGCAAAGTGCGTAACTATACGCAAGCAGCGTAGATAGATTACGGACGTTGCGTAAACCGTACGCTTACCGTGAGCTTACGGTACGCGTACCAAAAAAAAAAAAAAAAAAAAAAAAAAGAACTGGAAATAAATTTTACATGTTTATTTTAAAAAATATATTAAAAAAAAATATTTAAGGATTTTAAAAATTAAAGCATAGTCTTTATAAAAGGTAAGAAAATTAAATAAAAAATATGTTTGAAAAAATTGAAGAATAAAAAAAAAATTAGCATTTAAAAAACCTTGCAAATTCACTGAAAAAACCATGGGTTTCACACACGTTATAGTTAGGAATTAGCATTTAAAAAACCTTTGAAATTCAGTGAAAAAACCATAGGTTTCACACACGTTATAGTTAGGAATTAGCATTTAAAAAACCTTAGAAATTCAGTGAAAAAACCATAGGTTTCACACATGTTATAGTTAGCTGGACATTTTACTCGTAAAAAACCAATGAAATTGCCCCGTTATAGTTAGTTCAGCTAACTATAACTCGCGCGCCCGCAATGCACTGCTGATGACGTCACATATTACATCACTCATGACATGGTCAGTGACATCACTCATGACATCACTGATGACATCTCAAATGACATCACTGATGACCTCACTGATGACATTATCCAGTGAATGTGTATTTTTCTGAAAATTAAATATGTTTTATATATGTATATCTCAAGGTCGATGGAAGAATAAATGGGTATATTACTGTCTAAATGGATGATTTCTTTTAGAAAAATTGATTGTGTAACTGACTGATTAAGTGTATCATAGTGAATACATGGCTTAGTGAGTAATGTTTAAATATATAAATATCTGTATCAGTCTCTCACTTTGTGTATAAGTGGCTGCATGGGTTGGAGAGTAGCTACATGGGTGTCTATATAGGTTATTAGTTGGTTTTTTGAGTATCAGTATGAGTGTCTGCATGGTTCGGTGGGGGGTATGACGTAGTGCATAGGTGCATGAATGAGTGACTCACTGTTTGTATGTGTTGAACAGAGCATGTGTGCAGGACTGCATGGGTGGATGAGTGTGTGCATGGGTGTGTTAGTGAGTGAATGACTGTCTCAATAGTGTCTTTATGAGTAACTACATATGTTTAAAACTAGTATATGTGACTATTGGTTTATATATGTGAGTATATGTGAGAGTGAGAGATTGAAAGAGTTCCTGTATGAATAAGTATGTGTTTCTATAAGTGATTGTTAAAAAGACTAAGTATGTGTAAGTTTCCGTAGAAGTAAGTGTGGTGGTGTGTGTTTAACTGTATATGCAAGTAAATGGATGTTTGATTCTTTATTGGCATGAGTGACTATGTGTGTGAGTAGCTTTATGGATGAGTGGCGTTGTGTAATAGGATGTATAGGTGTATGAGTACATATGATAAGTGAGTACATGTATGAGTGACTGTATTGGACTGTTGGTGAATGAGTGGATGTGTATGTGGATCTTAGAATTACTGAAGAGGTTGTTGTAACTGTTATTGGTATGTCCATTGTTTTGTAAATTTTAGTCTCTATTTTTGATTGTGTGTATCAAAGGTTTTATTAGGGGAAGAGGAGGTCTGCCACTCTATCACAAGGATGATGTCATCAGTGAGGTCATCAGTGATGTCATTTGAGATGTCATCAGTGATGTCATGAGTGATGTCACTGACCATGTCATGAGTGATGTAATATGTGACGTCATCAGCAGTGCATTGCGGGCGCGCGAGTTATAGTTAGCTGAACTAACTATAACGGGGCAATTTCATTGGTTTTTTACGAGTAAAATGTCCAGCTAACTATAACATGTGTGAAACCTATGGTTTTTTCACTGAATTTCTAAGGTTTTTTAAATGCTAATTCCTAACTATAACGTGTGTGAAACCTATGGTTTTTTCACTGAATATATATATATATATATATATATATATATATATATATATATATATATATAAAAAGATACAATAGCAATTGGATGAACTATTTTTCATAGTTAAACTTTTTTCCAGACTTAATGATTATAGGCAGTGTTTGAACACTTTACATAGTCCTGTGTTGGATAAGTTGCTCTGGTGCTGGAGAACTCAGATAAACCTTTATCCTCTTGTTAAAAACACTAATGGTATGTTTATTCCATCAATTTAAAGCCAACTCTTGATTTCAGATATGTAATAGAATAATTATTTACTAAATGGTGCTGGATAGAGCTTTGCAGTGACAAGAGGCTAGGAGGAGAGACACATGCACAGTGTTCATAGGACGCAATCCATGTATAATTTCAATGAATCTGAAAGGATGATAAGTGATTAGAATAGAGAACTAATTATCAGCAACAATGGAAATGTATTCCTGTAGCCTCGTGCCTGCAATAGGGGTATGTTAGACTCGGCATCTTTTGGCGTGTTTCCCCAGAGTTTTTTTGCTTTCTGATCTCCCGGTTCTGACTCTGTTTGTGCTGGATTAGTGTTTTTGCACACATTTCTCACTGCTAATCAGTGGTAAAGTGCAAGTGGTCCTGTGGTAAAATGTGTTATGGATCGGTGTTTCCATGATTGGCCTGTTTGATTTATGTGTCAGTCCCTAGTATAGTGCACTGCGTGTGCCAGGGCCTGTGAGTCAAATGCCGTTGGTGGGCTGCAGCATGGGATTGTGCCACCCACACGAACGGCCCGTAAAAGGTAACTCAGACCTGCCATTGGAGAGTCTGCGCGCAGTTTGTAACTGCCATGTCAACTTGGCCAGTGCACACACTTGCCAGTCCCTCACCTTCCCTTTTTTTACATGTCAGCCACCCCTAAGGTAGGCCAAAAGTACCCCGGTGGGCTGGTTGCAGTGTATGTGAAAGGTAGGACATGCCATGGTGTGTGTGGCCTGTCCTGATAGTGACCTACGGCCAATTTTGTTTTTCGCTATTGCAAGGCTCACTGTTCCCCATAGGACAGAATGGGGAGTTTGTTTATAACATTTTATAAACATAACTGGCCCCAGGAAATTAGGTAGGAAAATAAAGTTTAGTATGCCTGAACTCAGAATCTAAAGATACATCTTTTAGTGAATGGTGATTTGTACATTCTGTGTTTGAAAATACCACTTTTAGAAAGTAGTTATTTTCTTGCTCAGTCATCCCATGTGCCTCTTCTGGAATGTGGATTGCTTGTCTGGTTTTTGGATGACAGAAGGCTGGGGAGCACGAGTGGCTCCAGATAGTCAAGGTGGGTCAGGAAAGGGCTGAATAGACCTGGGCTGCAATTGGGGAAGGGGGAGGAGATTTGCTTGCACCTCAAAGGGGCTGTTTCTGACTCTCACCATGCCGTCTCCACCTCCTGCCAGGAAGTCACACCAGAGAAAGCAGAACTGGTTCTGGCTGGGCACAGACACTCTCTGCCTAAGAGATCAAATGATTTTGGGATATGAATATTGGGGCCCAGACACCTGACTTGTAGAACTCTTTTGGATCAAGAGGACTGCCAAGAAGAAGAGCTGTAGAAGCTGTGAGAAGGAACTACCACTTTGCTGTGTGCTTTGCTGTGTTGGCCTGTAGTGGCTGCTTCGTTCTTGGTCAGTGAAAGGACTGGACTGAACTTTCTGCAATCTTCTTTTGTGAGTTTCTTTAAGGGCTTGAGGTAGAGCTTGCCCCCTGCTCAAGAAGTCTCAGGAACAGCAAAGACTTCAAGCTCTTCTGCCCTCAGGACTGGGGACTGTGTGTTTTGTGCTGCAACAGAGGAAAAAGCAACCCAACGCTGTCTACGATGCCGCTGCTGACTCCTGAATGCACCTTAGAGGGCACCGCCGCAACACTGCACCGTGACCCTGGTCTCACCGACGCCACCTGCTGATGCTGCCACCGAGACGCTGCTTGCACCTCGACCTGTTGGCACTGCACTCCGCCCAGCCTCGCTTCACGACGACGCCTTGGTATCCCCGATGCCGCTGCTCCATGCCGAAATCTACGCTGCTGCTTGCACCATGGTTCGAGGACACCGCTCGTAAAGTTACATGACGCACCGCCCTCCTCCCCCACTGCAGCCTTGGCCTACCGACGCTGGCACCATCGACTCCAGTTCATCAGCCGACGACAGTGCTTCAGCCACGACAACGACACTGCATGCACTGTGACCTGCCAGCACCACAATGAGCGCCGCCTCCACCTTGCACCTTGACCCTGGTCTCACTGACACCATCTGATGCCGCCACCGAGCTGCTGCTCGCACTGCGACCTGAGGGCACTGCACGCCACACTGCTGCACTTACCACCACAGCACCCGACGCCTGCCGATGCCAGTGCTCCTGACTTCAACAGAGGGGAGTTCGACCTGCAATGTGTGTGACTTCAAGGGCCTGACAACTCCTGCACCGACCTTAGGAACCAACACCTGTGGACACTGTGCTTTTGGAAGCTCAACGAGAGGTCACTGACGCCCTGTATTTCTAAAAGGTACTGTTTGCGGGTCTTCCCAACACCGTAGCTGGCCCCCGACGTCGCGGTCAGCCAGAACTGTTTGAATTTGTTTGCTTACGACGCCGTGATAGACAAGGACGGAGCTATCGACATCAAGGAACTATTTTTCAAGCATATTTTGATAATTGAAGATTTTTAAGTACTGTTTTGTAGATTTTATTGTTTTTGGTCTTGTCTTAAATATATAAAAATATTGGATATTTTTCCAAACTGGTGTGGTGTCCTTTTGTAGTGCTTACACTGTGTTACTGTTGGTTATTTGCAAATGCTTTACACACTGCCTTTAAGATAAGCCTAACTGCTCGTGCCAAGCTTCCAAGGGGGTGAGCAGGGGTTATTTTAGGTGTGTAACTCCCTTGTCCTGACAAGAGTGGTATTTTCTGCCCGACTTTGGCACATGCCCTAGCCGACAAAAAATCCAATTTCTAACGGTATATTTCTGCATTTTTTCAATTCACAGTGAATTCCAGGCATACTACTATAAATCTGATCAGTTTCTCAGGAGGTTTTTAAAATTCTTGCATTTTCCACTCGCCAGAACTATTCATGGGTTATGAAAGCAGTGGCTGTATTCAGCCTTGATATGGATGTGCAGTTTTTGTATTACATTTTTATTATGGTAGACCTTAGCAACTAGCAATTATGGCTCATGACATATATTACAGAGTCTGTAGAGTTTCCATTGTTTGCTAATAACGGTGGAGCTATTTGATGAATCTGCATGAAACTTTCCGTGTGCGTGCGTCCATGTGTGTGTGTGTGTGTGTGTGTGTGAAAGTACCATGGGAATATTTGCTCTCCACTACTGAAAAAAATGCTAGAAAGAATACTACTAAACTAGGCCATGAAAATAAAGCTTTGTTCAGAGCAATGCCTTCTCTTAGTTCGCGATAAAAGAATATTTTTAAAAAGATGATGGGGTTGATAGGGATCCCTGACAATATTGAAACCACCAATATTGTGATACAGAAATATCATGTCAAAATCATCCGCAAAAGTATAGTTTTTCTATACTTATAATAGCAGGTACAAAAATGACGAGAAAAAATAGTTTTACACTAATATTGAAAAAGTATATTCAATAATATTGGATCCTAATATAGATGATGTAAGTTGTTCAAACACTGCCTATTCTCTTTAGGTCTGGGAAAAATGTAATTATGAAAACTAGTTCATCAAATTTCTCTATATATTGCATTAAATAAAATTTGTCAAACTTTCACATTATGAAATTTTACATAGCATTTTTTAAGTGAGATACACAGAACCAGTCTCCTGCTAATACCTTACAGTACTTTTTATCAAGGTGTGGGCTCACTTAAAAATAATATCCAGGATGGTAGTAAGTCATATTAAACTCTGAAAGAAATAATTTCATGAAATCTGCATGGAATTTGATAACATTTCACAAATGCGCATTTCTGTCACCCTTGATTCTAATTTGGGAACTAGGTTTTTCAGTGTGTGCTTCAGTAACAATTCATCAAACACTCTGTTTGATTTTAATTTCCAAATTGTACAGCGGTCAAGTTTTAAACCTTCCTTCATCTCTTTGTTTATAAAGATGTTTCCCTTTATTTGTTCAAATCTATACTTTTATATCAAACATGTCTTCTGTAACCTTCCAATCGTAGATAAATGTATTCATATTGTCTGTGATATCTTTTAGAAAATATGTGTAGTATTTTTTAGCAGTACGTATGATGCATGTGAAAAAGATTAAAGACATTATAAATGAAAAATATATATAATTGTCTGTGTAAAATAAGCTCTTTATAAAAGTGTGGCAACTGACAAGAACAATTGGCCTCATTCTGATGGCGGTGGGTTCACCACCGATAGGCTGTCAGTGGAGGTCTTACCGACATCCAGGCCTTTAGTCTGACGCCACATTATGATGAGGACCGCGGGCGGTCTGGGGAACAGACCACCGCCTCTAACAGGCTTAAGCTGCCCATCAGGGTGGCGGTTGGACACATCCCTATACTAAAGGAGGCACCGTAGAGACTAGGGTGTCTATTTCCCACAGCCTTTTCATGGCGGTCCCACTGCCATGAAATGAAACCGTGCATGGATGTTTGAAAAGTGCCTTTTTATACTGCGGCTTGTGCTGCGGTCCTTTCCGGGCTGCAGCAGAAGCTCCAGTAGAAAACGGCATTTTACAACTGCCTGCATGGCGGTTATATGGTAATGAGGAGGGCAGGACCACTGACGTCTTTTTGGGCGGTCACCTGCCAGCAGTGATAGCAGGCGGATGCTCATCCGACCACCATCGTAATGAGGCCCAATGTTTTCAATGGTTGCTCAGTAAAACATTATTCTATGATAATTATTTGTCATGTATGCCAAAGTATTTTCTTTGTTTACATTGATGTTTCTCTTTATTTGTTCATATCTAAACTTTTATATCATGCATATCTTCTGTAACCTTTCAATCGTACATAAATGTGTTCATATTGTCACTAATATCTTTTATTAAATGTGTGTGGTATTTCTTAGCAATACGTATGATGCATATGAAAAAATATAACCACATTATAAATGAAAAAAAAAATCACTGTCGGTCAAAAATAAGCTCTTGATAAAAATTTACCTACTTAAAAGAACAGTGTTTTCAATTGTAGATGTGATTCTATATTAATTATTTATCATGTATGTAATGCATTTTCACAAACAATGACTCTTAATGACTTTTAGGCCCTGTTATGAGTGGGAGGAGTTAGCCCCTGAACCTGCCTTAGAATAAGTGTTGCCAATGACATTCCACCTCCTCACTGTACAGGTCCCATTCCCTCTACTCTCCTTTGTTTGTCTATGGTCCTAGCACTCTAGATGATGGCCAGGGGGCGCCCCCCCAGTAGGTCCCCTAAGCTGTGCAATCTATTGCTGCCTTCTATTTTGACTTCCAGACCGGAGGTCTACAGAGCCAGATAGGACGGCGTGTGTGCAGAATGAGGCTCTGGGTTGCTTTAGATATTGTTTGGGTTCACACCACAGGGAACTGTGTCCCTACGCGCATGCGTCTGTAATGAGGTATCGGAAGCTTCTCCTCTCGTTTTGTAATCCTCAGGTAATGTTGCTAATTTTTAAAACAAAACATATCACACAATGTGTTAGTTTTTCATAATTAGTTATTTTAATAATTCGTCAAAACATTATTTTAATAAATCACCATTTCCAGATATGTTTATACACAGTACACAAAGCAGGAAATCAATGAATAAAAAAATTACATTTTTGTTCCTTCGTTTCCAATACGAAATTGTGAGTGGTGTACATTAACTAATCAATAAATTAACGGCATTATTTCTGACTCAAATGGTAATATAGATGTTTTTTTCCGACACCGCTATTTAAATAGCGTTGAAAAAAAACAGAAGCAGTGATATATACTGCAAGACGAGTGCAAGTCACACTTTCAGTCAACTCAACATCTGACACATGCAACAAAGTTTGTAAGTTTGTTCTTCTCACGAGCCTGTGATTAACATGAGTTGCTTCTAGTTTCGTTTTCTCATTGTAAACGCTGCCACTAAAATACTGCCAGTCAAAAAGGGAAGGAAATCTCATACACATTGAATATTTCAAAGGCATATTCTATTGGTTTTATTCCACAAAGATGATAGTCATTTAACATGAAACAGGAGAGGACTTCTTAAACATCAAAAGATCATAATATATTCCACTCCTTTGTACATCATATAAAACTCATATTTTTTGTGCTATACCATATGTTCTAATAGTTACCCTAAATATGGAAGACGATGTGTTCTTTTCTTTTTTTTCATATCTTTTTGCCCAGTATGTAGCCTGTCTTTTCTGCTTGCATCTCTTTGGAACAATGCCTTTGATAACCCTTTCTCTTGAAAGTATTCCTCTTTGTGGTGCTACATCACTGTACCGGCTCAAACAGAAACAACTGATGAGAAATGAAGGACATTTTAAAGTAATCTAGTTCCTCAGAACTGCAGAAGCTATGCTGTAAGCAACTATTTCTAACTACACTATCTTTCACGTATTCCTCATAGATATTTAAAAAAACGGATATTTTCTGAAGCTATATACACTGTGACTCGGTTGACCAGGTTAGATACATCATATACTTCATCCCCTTCGGAAAAGTACATCTTTCAAATTAAAAAAGTATCGTGCCATACAATTTGTATGCCACATCTTTCCATGGTATTTTGAGCAAGGTCAAGTTAAATACTGTGAGGCAGATTTACAAGCCCCCTGCACTGCCGGTGCGTCACGTTGCGTGACGCACGGGGGGCCAGTCGCAGCTCCTAGTGGGAGTGCTGCGGGGCTGTGTGGCGGGGCAGGGGAAGGGGTAGTAAACTCCGGCATACAGCCGACCAGAATTAAGTCCATAAATAAATAAAACAAATTACATTGCGCACTCCTGCAACGCCATCAGCGTTGCAGCGCTCGCAGTGTAATTCGTTTTATTTATGTACTTAACTCCGGTTGGCCGTATGCCGGAGTTTACTACCCCCACCCTGCCCCTTCCCTTCCCCGACCAGAGTTAAGTACATAAATAAATAAAGAAAATGAATTACAATGCGCGCGCTGCAAAGCCATTAGCGTTGCAGCGCGAGCAATGTAATTCATTTTATTTATGTACTTAACTCCGGTCGGCTGTATGCCGGAGTTTACTATCCCCACCCTGCCCCTTCCCTTCCCCGCCCTACCTCACCGCCCCGCAGCACTCCCACTAGGAGCCAGGACTGCGGGCGTCACAATCTGTTAAGTGATATTTACAAGCACAGGTAAAGCCACCCCTCGGGACTTTACCTGTGCTTGTAAATATCCCCCCTTTGCACACAACACTTTGCGTGTTGGGGGTGTGACATGGGTGTCACTGTGGGTGTTCCCACACAACACCCATGTCCACTGATGCATTTCCAGATTTACGAGGAATCATAAATCTGGAAATGCCTCAGAATGCTACGGTGGTGTAGCGAGGTGCAACGAGGAGAAATGTTTTCATTTCTCTTCGCTTTTTTCCTCATTCAGTGCATGCTGCATTCTACAGCACACATTGGAAGAGGAAATCACCTCAAATGATTGTTTTTCTGTAGGAAGGTGCCTCTTCCTGCACAAAAACATTCTCCCCACAATGCAGGAATCCTTGCACCATGGTGCAAGGGTGCCAGCTCCTGCGCATTGCAGCAGTTTGTGCGCCAGGGCACGGGGAAGCACAGAGATGTGACATATTGTTGTAAATATGTCGCATCCCTGTGCCTCGAAATTAACGCAGGATGGCGCAGAAAAACGACTTGCAGCACCGCGCTCCGTTAGTTTCTTGTAAATCTCATCCTGTATTTTTGCCAGGTCCACGTCTATGTGCTGCTAAATAAAAATGTAACATTAAGAATTGATTCTTTTTTAATACAAATCCAGTGATTCTCGTAATAGACTCTCCTAAAAAGAAATACTGTGCCTGGTCACTGGAGAATTAACCAATCTCCTACTGTACAGGCAAACAAAATTGTCTTCGAAACTGAAATTCATTAACCCTTTGGCTTTGGGTCAGCCAATGAGAGAAGGCAAGTCCCTTACATGTCATAGAGGGGAATGGGCTCAGAGAGAGTTGCTGACCCCATTCTATGACGAGGTCTCAATGATTAACACTCGGCCCTGGTCACTTAAACAAAATTAGGTTTAAAACTGAAGCTCCTAAGTCGTCAGTGACGTTCCCCCTCGTCGTGAGGGTAAAGGACTCAAAGCGCCTTGATACGCTGAGGAGGTCATGCCCACAGGGCTGGGAAATTCTCAGTTTGGCAAAGTTCAGCTCAAGCAGCCAGGCACCTGTGCATTGAGCGCATGTTTAGTGCCTAGCTGCCTGACCTGAACATGAAGAGTGTCTGTAAGGCTGACCTTTGCTCAGGCTGACAGACACTCTTCCTGTCTGCAAAAATTTGGGGCGCGGGGCCCCTCCGCTCTTACATATACATGTATTCACATTGTGGAAAGCGGTAGAGTGATCAAACAGATTTATATGATTCGATAAAATGATAATTCGTTAACTAAAAAATTAAAATCGAGGACATGATTTTATAATATTTTGGTATGCTCATGGTGCACATTTTGTTGATAGTATGTTTTCTGTGTTTATTTGCACTGTGGTTCATGTAGTATTTAGGTGATCACAAGATGTCGTCACATATCGTGACCAAGGCTCTATTCAGCCGAAATGCATTGATGAGTTTTTCTTGTTTGACTGAAATAAAATAATCGTGCAATGCCTTTTGAGTGGCATCCCTTTCATAGAAGCGAGCAAAGGAAGTTGGGACTGGTTAGGGTAGACTGCAGTCATGCTGATTGTACAGCATCTCTGGCATTCAGGTTGCATGCTGGCAAACACCATACCTGCTTTGCTTGAACGTATATATATACATCTATATTACCTACTGGCGGTCGCCAGTAGGTAGTTATAGTTAGGACCCTGTTTCCATAGGAAATCCGCAACATTCTATTTTGAATAACTTTGGCGCCGGTCGACGAATCCTCGCAAATTTCTCAAAATAGGTGGGGCGCTACGCTCCGCTCCTACCCTGAAAGTCTCGGGGGGATTCGTCAAGCGGGGGCTGAGATAAAAGGGGGGTCCCAAAACGCGTTTTTCCCATGCATTTTTCCATAGGACCTTTAGACAGGGCTACAGCCCGAACGGCTGAACAGAATTACTAGAAATTTGGCAGAGAGGTAGTCCTCAGGTCAAGGAAGTGCCTTTTGTAGGTTTGGTGTAAATCTGTTCAGTAGATTCTGAGAAAATAGCCTTTAAATCAATATATATATCTGAGCCAGCTTACGGTACGCTTACCGTAAGCTTACCGTACGCGTACGGTGGCGTGCGCGAGCGCGATTCTGATTGGCTGTTACATCTAAGTAAACATTCGAATCGGTCGAAACCAGGAAGCGGCGGCCGCCATTTTCTCTCTCGCACTCTGAGGGGGGGGCTGTAAACAAAGGCAAAAAAAATATAAAGGGGCTGTTTAGACAGCGCCCATGCACATAGCCATGTTAGTTGAGTCCTCAAAGATCCCCCAAGGACAAAAACGGTAAATTTTTATTTTTGAAAATTTCGCCGATTACGCTTACCGTACGCGTACGGTGCGCTTACGCTAAAAATTTTAATAAAAAAAAAAAAAACTTTCTCTGTGCATGGCATATTATTGTCATCACTTACAAATTAAATTTAACAGATTACCTATCACAAGGAAGCGCATAATATGTCCTCCATGTGCGCACGGTGCGTAACGTGGGCACGCGGTGCGCGTAGCGCACTGCGTGCCCACCTTGCGTGTACGGCACTAACTGCGTAAAGTGGGCGCGCACAGAACGAACTGCGTTAAGTGGGCGTGCACGCCACGAATGGCATAAAGTAACTTAGCATTTAAAAAACCGTACAAATTCACTGAAAAAACCATAGGTTTCACACACGTTATAGTTAGGAATTAGCATTTAAAAAACCTTGCAAATTCACTGAAAAAACCATAGGTTTCAGACATGTTATAGTTAGCGGAAATTTTACTGATAAAAAACCAATGAAATTCCCCCGTTATAGTTAGTGCAGGCAACTATAACTCACGCGACCGCAATCTTCTGCTGATGACATATGTATCTTTATGAAAAAAAAATATTTGTAATATATGTATAGCTAAAAATTTATGGAAGAAGACATGGGCAAATAAGTGTCTAAATACAGTATTAGCATCAGCAGAGGATTGCGGTCGCGTGAGTTATAGCTGCCTGCACTAACTATAACGGGGGAATTTCATTGGTTTTTTATCAGTAAAATTTCCGCTAACTATAACATGTCTGAAACCTATGGTTTTTTCAGTGAATTTGCAAGGTTTTTTAAATGCTAATTCCTAACTATAACGTGTGTGAAACCTATGGTTTTTTCAGTGAATATATATATATATATATATATATATATATATATATATATATATATCGCCAGTAGGTAGTTATAGTTACAACCTAGTTTCCATAGGAAAAGCATTTTTTGATTTGCTAATAACTTTGCCATCGTTTGACAAATCTTTGCGAAATTCTCCAAAAAAAAGTCTATCCAGGTTAGCTCCTATCCTAAAAGTTTGGGGGTGATTCACCAAGGGGGGGCTGAGAAAAAGGGGGGCCCAAAACACGTTTTCCCCATGTTAATTTTCATAGGAAATTTTGTGACGAGCTACAGCCCGAACTGCTGAACGGAATTACCCCAGATTTGGCAAAACGGTAGAGCTTGGTTCAGAAAGCGACCTTTTTTTTAAATGGTGTAAATCCGTTCAGTAGTTTAAGAGAAATTCAAAAAATAAGAGTCAAAAAATCTATTTCCCGTAGGAACCTTTGTGCAATGCTACAGCTGAAACTACTGAACGGATTTACCCCAAATTTGGCACAAAGGTAGTGCGTGGGTCAGAAAGTGACCTTCTTTTAAATGGTGTAAATCCATTCAGTAGTTGCTGAGAAATTAGAAAAATAAAAGTTTTGATATCTGGGCAGAGCCTAAGTCCCGTGCACGAGCTTCACTGTGATTGGCTGCCAACACTCCAAACCAGGAAGTGTTGGCAGCCATCTTGTGGCTCTGTAGAAGCGAGTCGCTAGAAAACTGAGAAACAAAGGTAGAAAACAAGAGAAGGTGGCAGAGTAGAAACACCCTGACCCCCTAGGCCTGCACAGGGAGTCCCAGAAGGACCCCGAGGCCCCCCCCAATTTTTTTTTTTTAAAATCGGCGCAATTCGCGCTGGGGTCGCGGGTTCCCGTGTTTTATTTTAATGACACCCCGGGGTGGGCTACTTCCCAGGGGCATTTCTTAAAAAATATTAGCAGCAGCTCACTGGGGCTGCGGGAGCCCGCTGGGGTCTCCGCCATCTCCGGGCTTCATTCATGTTTGGATGGGGGTTGCACGGCCTCCCTCCTGGAGCCCTCCATCTGCTTATAACTTTGGCGTCGCTTGACGATTATTAACAACATTTTTCAAAAAGTTTCTCTTTTTTGATCAGCTCCTATCTTGAAAGTTTAGGGGTGATTGGTCAAGGGGGGGCTGGGAAAAAAAGGGGGGTGTCAAAATGAGTTCTCAATGCATTTTCCATAGGAAAGTTTAGACAAGGCTACAGGTCAAACTGCTGAACGAAATTACGCCAAATTTGGCAGGGAGAAAGGTCTTGGTCTAGAAAGTGCGGTTTTGTAGAAATGGTGTGAATCCATTCCGTAGTTTTTGAAATATTAAAGGAAAAAATATATATATATATATCTGGTCGGTGTCTAACTCTCGAGCACTTCCTTGCCACTGATTGTCTGCTAACACTTCAAAGCAGGAAGTGTCCTCTGATTGGCTGCTAACACTTCAAACCTGGAACTGTTAGCAGCCATTTTGTGCCTCACATCGAGTGAAAATATAAAAGAAAGGTTCCGGGGGCAATTTAATATAGCGGAGCTCTGTGTAATGATGATTTAGACACAGTGACGGTTTTAGATTTATTAACAATAAAGGAGAAACAGGTGAGCACCAGGCTGCACGACTTCCACTCCAGGACACCAGTAGGAAGATAACCCTTTCACGCTCCTTGTGCCCAACATCACCACTTCGCAGCTATGCCTTTAGAAGCCTGTCCATCGGCACGCAGCTGTCTACCTTTGCGAGCTAGTATGCTGCTGTGCCTCTACCTCTGCAAGCTACTATGCTGCTGTTCCTTTGGGAGTGGATGGCTCGTAGTTCTGCCTCTGTGAGTCGAGCAGATGGTCCGCAGTTGTCCCTCTGCGAGCCTGCGTACGAACTGTTCATAAGTCACACTATATGAGCATTGAAAAGCCATTTTGTGATTCAGTCCGTCAGCTGGCATCTGTCCGAGGCATTTCTGAAAACATACCAGAGCTCTTTCTGTGAGAGATACCCCTTTCACACTGCATCTCCCCACAGTAGCAGGTAACGCACCCTCTTCCCACATCACCAGCATGCCCCCAACAACCTTCTTGGGCCCAGAAGTGCCCCTCTACAAACTATTAATAAAAAGATGCTTGTGAGGTTGGAGAAATAAGAATATTAGTCATGTATAGATTAACATTTCAAAACATTTTATTGAAACAAAACAACAACAAATAAAACTATGTACAGCCATGGCATGTCATCGCTGGTCCATTTGTGATTCACAGCCTGCAAGACAAAAAGAAAGATAAGATGGTGCGTCATGCGTCCAGCAAAGGAGAGAGAGAGAGAGAGAGAGAAAGAGTGAGTGAGAGGAAGAGAGAGAGAGGAAGAGAGACAGAGTGAGAGAGAGAGGAAGACAGAGAAAGAGAGATAGAGTAAGAGAGAGAAAGAGTAAGATACAAGGAAGAGAGAAAGAGAAACAGTGTGAGAGAGAGGAAGACAGAGAAAGAGAAAGAGAGAGAAAGAGAGAAAGAATGAAATACGAGGAAGAGAGAAAGAGAGAATCAGTGTGGAAGAGAGAGAGAAAGAGTGAGAGAGAGGAAGAGTGAGAGAGAAAGAGTGAGAGAGGAAGAGAGAAAGAGTGAGAGAGAGGAAGCCAGACAAAGAGAGAAAGAGTGAGACAGAGAGGAAGACAACGAGAGAAACAGAGTGAGAGAGAGGAAGAGAGAGAGATAAAGAGAGAAACAGTGTGAGAGAAAGGAAGAGAGAGAGAAAGTGAGAGAGGGAGAGAGAGAAAGAGTGAGAAAGAGGAAGAGAGAAGGAGAGAGAGAGGAAGAGACAGAAAGAGAGAAAGTGTGAGAGAGAGAAATGAAGAGATGGAGAGGAGTGTTGACACTGGAGAAAATCTTTGCAGCTCACCTTTGTGCCACCGGTGTGTCTCCAACCACGTCCCCGAGATAGTGCACCGTCAAGTTTAGTGATCTGAAAGATAGTATAGATTTAGTTATTGCAGACTGCATACAACTGCACATGCGTAATTCTCTGTTTCAAGGAAGAGAGAAAGAGAGAAACAGTGTAAGAGAGAGGAAGAGAGTGAGAGAAAGAGTGAGAGTGAGGAAGCGAGAGAGAGAAAGTGAGAGAGGAAGAGAGAAAGAGTGAGAGAGAGGAAGACAGACAAAGAGAGAAAGAGAGAGAGAACATGGAGGAGAAAGAGTGAGAGGAAAAGAGAGAAAGAGTAAGATACAAGGAAGATTGCAAAAGAGAAACTGTGTGAGAGGAAGAGAGAGAGAAAGAGTGAGAGAGAGGGATAGAGAGAGAAAGAGTGAGAGAGGGGAAGAGAGAAAGAAAGAATGAGAGAGAGAGTAAGAGACAGAGAAAGAGAGAAAGTGTGAGAGAGAGAAAGGAAGAGATGGAGAGGGAGTGTTGACACTGGAGAAAATCTTTGCTGCTCACCTTTGTGCCACTGGTGTGTCTCCAACCACATGCCAGGAGATAGTGCAGCCCTCAAGTTTCCTGATCTGAAAGATATTTTGAATTAGTAATTGCAGAGTACATACAACTGCACACGCGTAATTCTCTGTTTCGCCAATGTGCAATGAGGCAGGTGCACCCCATCCACTCCGACTGCTCGGAGGTGTCTGTGCACTCTTGAGCACCCAGACTGCTGCAAACTATCCATTCCCACCGCTCAGAGGTGACAGCCCGCTGCTGCGGAAAGAAGTCTCTCTGCTCACCTTCCGCCACCGGTGTGTGTCTAAGAGGGTCCACCTTGTGCCAAAGCAACTTTGTCATGCGTTCAGGATGGCCACGCATCATTGCAGATTATTCGCGTGTTCAGCTTTGGAGATGTTGGAGGGGGGTGAACGTCGATTCGTGATTCACAGCCTGTAAGATAAAAAGCAAGATAAGAATGTGCGTCATACATCCATCAAAGGAGAGAGGAAGAGAGAGAGAAAGAAAGAGTGAGCAGAAGACAGAGAGAAAGAGAGAGAAAAAGAAAGAAAGTGAGAAGACAGAAAGAAAGATTGAGAAAGACGAAGAGAGAGAGAGAGAAACAGTGAGAGAGAGGAAGGGAGAGAAAGAGTGTGAGAAAGAGGAATAGAGAAACAGAGGAAAAGTGAGAGAGAGAGAAACAGACAGAGAGGGAGAGAAAGAGACAAACAGTGTGAGAGGAAGAGGGAGATAGAAAGAGTGTGAGGGAGAGAAAGGAAGAGATGAGGAGGGACACTGAGTGCCCACACTGTGTACAAAACCATCACAACTTACCTTCACGCCACTGCTCTGTCTCCAACCATGTGCCGCGACCTAGTGGAACTCTCAAGCGCCCACATCTGAAAGATAGTACAGAATTAGTCATGGCAGAGCAGGCTTGCCTTTCCTCAAAACACTGCTTTGTCGAAATTTTATTTAAAAAAGGGGGGGTGGGGGAGACACAAAAAAATGCACGGATTCGATTACACTGGTGACTTAAAAACAAGTGAGGCCACTTCTGCTCAGGCCCCCTGCTTTGCTAGGTATGCATACATTAATGGGCGGCCCTGCGAGAGAAAGAAAGTGACACCTCTGCCTGTTGCTAAATGTGAGGTAATGACGCCCATCTGCCTCCAGAAAGGCCATTCAGACACCCACTGGGCCACTGGCTCTATCCAAACAACAGCGACACCGCCCAAATCTGCCCCCCAGACTGCTCCAAAAAGCAGCCCACAGTTGGAACTTAGCACCGGCTCCTCGGGCATTGCACCAGTGCCCGTGTTACCAATCCGACGCTGTGGCAGAGTATATACGAGTGCGTACGCCTAAATCGCTCTGCTGTCTTTCTGCATTCAGGCTGCTGTACCCCATCCACTCCCACTGCCCAGAGGTATCTGCCCGACGCTGCGCACCAAGGCCTCACTGCTCACCTTTTCGCGGTCACGGCACCCTCCACTTCATGCAGCTCCATTCTGCAAGCTAATAGGTCTCACGTTTGGTACTGAGTCTTGATATCGCTATGGCAGAGGACATACTAGTTCACCTATCATCATCGCAGGTTGTGCACCCGCTCAGTGCTTGCGGTGCTACTAACTCAGTGAGAAGTGAGGCCATGCACGTGGTGATAGGCCCTCGTTATTGGGTTCTGGCCTACACTGTGGTGCAGCAGAGCACAAAAAACATCAAGTGTCCGGACCAACGGGACGGGCCATCACTGTGGCGGTGGGACTGTGCTGGCCGCAGTGAATGCGTTGCGAGTAACTCTAAAATGGCATAGAGCACGTGCGCCCGGTCTTTTTTATTAGTAGGGTCACATGTCCTGTGACGCCTGTGCTGGATGGGTGTGGTGTGGGTGTATACCATCCGTGAGGGAGTGTCTGTGCTAATGGGTGTCCATGTTGGAGTGCTACCATCACCCGGGTTGCAAAAGCCAAAGTGTCACTCTGTGAGCCAAGTCCAACAATATGGCCAACATGGATGGTACAGGGAATTACGGACCCTATATTCATCCATAGTTTCACAAAAGAAAGATGGTGGACATGAGACATCTGTGTGGATATGAATGTTTATTGCACATTCAATGAAGTGTTGCAGCTGTAGCAATACAGGGCCATAGAAAGTTGAAGTTTCAGTTTTTGGCACATGGAGGGCAGCCAATTAGAGACAAGCTCGTTGTCGGAGTTAGGCTGCACCAACATAAAATAACTGCGACGATCCTCACACACTTATAAATTCACTATAAACTCTGATTGCAGTACTCTAATGATGCAGTCTCTGCGTACTACGTACTTGTACAATGACCGAGACAAAGTTACATAACTAAAGTTTTCCCCCGCTGTCAAAGGTGAGATGGTTGCATACGCTGTCCAGAGCACTATGTAATGTGGTAGGGCCTAGGGGCAGCATGTTGCATACATAATGAACACACGGACACAGATAGATAGTGGAACTGGGTACGGGCATGTGCGCTTGACTCCTTATTATTACCAGGGTCACATGTCCAGTAATATCTGTGGTGGATGCGTGTGGGGTGATTGTAAGCCAACCTTCCGGGAATGGTTGGTGCTGGCAACAAGTACAACAGTAATCATTGGATCAGACACAGAGATTCAATCATAAAGGGTCAATCATTTGTGCTGCACTAACACTGACTATCTTGAGAACTATCTCTAGCAATTTCATCTGCAATAGTTCTTTCTTGATTAATCTCTTTGTTCAACATTTGTAGATAATTTGGAAACATTGTGCATTCAATGCTATCTTTACATGCATTGAAAGAATCTTCATAGCAGTCAAAATCTCCAAGTAATTCCATTTCAGTCCGCCAAGGTTTGAAGAGTTGCAGAAGAGCTAAATAGAAAAACTCTCTTTTATCTGGAGTATCACAACTTAATGTCATGTGATTAATCACATTTCCTTTGTCATGCTTTATCAAACATCCTTCGGATCCAATTATAGTGTATTTTCCTTCATTTATTTTTTCTGTAACATTTTTTTAAAAACTATAATGTTGTAGTATTTCATATAGACATATGTTTTCCAGGTATGAACTTCTATTTGAATAGCATGTATCCAACATATCAGAATATCTGTACTTTCTGGTTCATTCAGTGCCAAGTATTCAATTTCTTGTACAGATTTCAAAACTCGATTTCGTGCTGCAGCAAGGCTTAGACTTATCCAGATGATTCCTCTTTACTTTGAATATAAACTTGCAGATGTCTATCGATCCGAACATTCGTAGGATCCAATTTCTCAATGTGAAAGCATCTTCAAGCTGAAGCTATTCAATTTTTTGCTAAGTGTCTTCGCCTGTGAAATTTCTTCCCACATTTCTTTCAATTCTGTCTTCTCAGACTTTGTAATATATGACGTGACATAGCGAGAAGCAGAAATTGAGTTATCTGCAACATATTGCATGTCCATATTTGCATTCCACATCTTCAGAATCACCGGATTGCAATCATTATTGTACTTCGATTCTTCTGTTCTTTTTATATTGTAAGTATTTTTGGGTGATTTTTGAGTGATAGTATGCCTTACTGCTGACATAAAACTGTTCACTCTTCCTTGCGATGACTTATGGTGCACTGAGTTAGTAGTACCTTTGGCGCTCAGTGTGTAAGTACCCTGTGACGATGCGTGGTCCGGGGGGCCGCACTCAGAGCAATGTCTTTTGTCTATTGAATTCTGCCTCAATAAGGCCACATGGCGATGATTTATGGTGCACTGAGTTAGTAGTACCTTTGGCATTGAGCGTGTACGTACCCTGCGATGATGTATGGTCCGGGGGGGGCCGCACTTATTCCCTGTTTTTGGATCGCACCCCAGATTTGGCTGCTCATTGAAAATATCGGGAACTGGTACTTTTGTGTCAATTTTTGCATGGGGACAGCTACTCTGTATATTATTACCGTTAGTTGTTGTTCTCATTTGTGACAATTTTTTTTTGTAAAAGCTATTGCTGGAAAACTGGGGATATTGGCTGTTTTCACTAGGTTGACAATGAAGTGATAATTTAAAATCACTGAAAAAACTATAGGTTTAAAGAAGAAAATAATTAGAAATTAGCATTTAAGAAACCTTTGAAATTCACTGAAAAAAACCATAGGTTTCAGGTACGTTCTAGTTACAAATTAGCATTTAAAAAACCTTTGAAATTCACTGAAAAAAACCATAGGTTTCAGGGACGTTATAGTTAGTTGGACTCCCGGAATGCACTGCTTTTTTTTTTCTTAGTCCTCATCACTCAGTTTTGAGAAATAGAGTGTATATAGCAAAAATAACCACTTAAAGAGAGCTTTTCCTACAGGCCTGTACTTTCCATGACCCTTCCCCGGCACTAGGACCATTCTGTATCCTGCGTGGGGTTATCTTATTGGCCCTCAAGCATCTCTTACGCTGCTTGCCCACTCTTTCCAGGAATGGAACCTGTGTGGCCAACACCCAAAACTGATACTGCGCTTAATCATTGGACTTCAACGGTTTGCTAACTCATGAATTGATTACAAATTCTCAGACCAGTACTGTTCCCAAATGTTCCAAAAATCTAGTCTATTGCTATGTGCTCCGGCTCTATCCAACAGGTTTATTCTAAGCAGGCATTCTTCTTCTGTAGGGGACAGGGTATTAACCCATTTTATGTCAATCTCTCGCCTTGCAGCTAATACCAGTAAAAATAGTAAATTCCTTTGTTTTTTGGTAAGGCTGGACCTTCCACTTTACCCTAAACAATATTAATTCAGTGCTTACCTGTATTTCTTGATGGAAAACCTGAGAAAGCGTCTTACCCACTTTCTTCCAGTAAATTTGAAGGTGGGGGCACTGCCAGAACACATGGATGTCATCAGCACGTTCTTCTCTGAATTTAGTGCAACTCTTTACTCTCCCTTTATTAAATTTTGACAACTTCTTGGGTGTCCATTATGCTCTATGCAGAGTAAATAGATAGTTCTTTTTGAGAGGTGCAGATTTAATAACATCCCCACATGCAAGCCGCAGATACTTGCCATAATAATGATACATCCAGTGACGGCAGCGCCTTCCCCCAGATCTCGTTAGGTAGAGTAAATTCCTCTCGTCCTTCGTTGATGAACGCCCAGTACCAGTAAGCTACCTCTTTCTTATCAAATTTTCCTTGGAGCTTCGCTTCTAGTTCTGGGTTTCCCATCCCGTCTTTTCCCAAGGATTTAGCCCAACTTATTAGTTGATAATGTTTAAACTTAGATAGAACCCATTGGTCAATACTACCAATCAGTCCCAGTCGACAATATTTGACCCAGTCAATATTTGACCCCATTCCACTACTCCGCTTTCTCTCAACGGGACCGATAGCACATCCTTTAAACATTCTGGCGTACCCGGCGATTCCCAGATTGGGGCATGGTGACAATAATAGGGGATCTTCCACAAATGCCTTATCTGAGCCCACATTCTAATAGCCGCTACCAATGTTTTTAATTTGATTTTCTTGAAGAATTTTGTGTGGCCAAATTTGTTTAAAAAATTTCCTCCCTCTGGACCTGTCATTGCTTGCATAAAAATTGGGAAAGAAATGTATTTTTGAAATAATTCTCTAATATTTTTAAAATGGAACGCCCTGTAGTATTGGAACAAATCCGGGCTGGCTGTTCCTCTGTGTTCCTGTTTCCTCCTTAACTTCTTCCAATAAATTCTAGCTCCCCTTGAAGCCCAAATAAAGCTATTGATTTCACTCTACATTTTACTAATCCAATCTTTTTTTAACTCTAATGGTATCGAGTTAAACAAGTACGTGAATTTTGGGTAAGATCATCATCATCTTCACCAGGTTAGACCGGCCTAGAAATGAGAAAGGGAGACACCTCCATGCGTTAAGCAATTTTTTGGACTCTGCTTGAATTTTGTTGAAATTAATTTGAGCAATCTTCTTGACCTATCCCACAATTAAAATCCCTAAATATCTTATTTGATGTTTTACCAGGGGGTCTTCACTCTGTGTATTCCAACACATAATCTCATTCTTTTGATGATTTATTTGATAGCCTGATAGGTTACCAAACTGCTCCAATGTTTCTGTTATTCCAGGAAGGGAGTCGATCAAGTTATTTGTAAATACCCCTGAATGCACTGCTGATGACGTCACATATTACATCATTCATGACATGGTCAGTGACATCACTGATGACATCACTGATGACATTACTGATGACATCATTCATATGACAATCTGATGCACCTCCTCACACCCTAATATAACCTTTGATACACCCCCTGTAAAATACAGACTACCATTTTCAAAACCATCGACACACCAATACAAGTTACTACAAACGCACTCACTAATTCCTAGGTCTACAGACACATGCACTCATTCATCCATACAACCATTCATACATGTAGTCACTGATCAATGCAACACTATCATATGCACTCATACACCTATACAAATACTCACACACCACCACTCATCCTAGTCAGTCATGCACTTATCCTAATCAGTCATGCAAATAATCAATCACAGTTCCATTTACTCAAATACACAGTTATACACACACCACCTCATTTATTCATACAGAATCTAACACATACTTACTCTCTTATATAATCACTAATACAAGTATTCACTCATTCATACAGCCACTCCCACAATCACTGACTCTCACATATATTCATTTATATACTCCAACTCTCACATACACTGCCTTTTACTTTTGTACCTACTTGGACATCTACCACTGAGACATCCAGTCACTCACCAACACATCCATATACACACTCACTCACCCATAGAACTGTTTCCACATGCACTCTTAAAGTCATACACCCAGTCAATCAACCACTCACACATCTATGCACAGAGTCACACACTCCCCACCCAACCACACTTACAATCAGTCTCCCATACAATTACTCAGGCAACTAATCAATAACCCATATAGACACCCATGGAGCTACTGACCAACTGATGCAGCAAGTTATACAACAACAGACAGACTGATACAGACATTCACACCGTTTAGTCACTAACCCATGTATTCAGTAAGACACATTTAATCACTCACTTAAACAGTGAGTCACACACCTACTAAATCCTCCATCCAGACACCGATACATCCACTCATTCTTCAATAAAGCTTTTTAATTATATAATACATATTTAAATAAAAAAAAAACACATCCACTGGATAATGTCATCAGTGATGTCATTTGAGATGTCATCAGTGATGTCACTGACCATGTCATGAATGATGTAAAATGTGACTTCATCAGCAGTGCATTGCAGGGGCGCGAGTTATAGTTAGCGGAACTAACTATAACGGGGGAAATTCACTGGTTTTGTATGAGTGAAATGTCCAACTAACTATAACGTCCCTGAAACCTATGGTTTTTTAAGGGAATTTCAAAGGTTTTTTAAATACTAATTTGCAACTATAACGTACCTGAAACCTACGTTTTTTTCAGTGGATATATATATATATATGAGCAACAAGAGACCTCTGAGCCCAGAGGTCAGGAGAACACGCACTCAAACGGAATCCACTCGTTTAGTTGCAGTTCGTTTTAATTCAAAATTAAATTCATCAGCAAAACAAGCCAAACAACACTGGCCCAACGCGTTTCGGTTCTTACTCGAACCTTGATCAAGGTTCGAGTAAGAGGTCTCTTGTTGCTCATTTATACCGGTTGCCCTACCGGGCGTACTACGCACTGCCCCGAACAAAGAGCGCCGACCCTCAACCAAGGGCATCACAGGATATATATATATATATATATTATCTACTGGCGGTCGCCAGTAGATAGTTATAGTTAGGACCGAGTTCCCATAGGAAATCTGAAAATTCTATTTTGAATAACTTTGACGCCGGTTGACTTATTTTCGTGAAATTTTCAAAACTAATGGGGCGCTCTGCTCAGCTCCTACCCTGAAAGTCTCGGGGTGATTCGTCAAGCGGGGGCTGAGAAAAAAGGGGGGTCCCAAAATGCGTTTTCCCCAAGCATTTTCCCATAGGACCTTTAGTCGAAGGTACAGCCCGAACGGCTGAACAGAATTACTTGAGATTTGGTAAAGAGGTAGTCCTCAGGTCAGGCATGTGCCTTTTGCATATATGGTATAAATCCGTTCAGTAGTTCCTGAGAAAATCAAAAGTAAAATCATATACATATCTGGGCGGAGCCTAACCACAAATCTCATTGTGAGATCTGATTGGCTGTCAGCACTTCATCCAAGAAGTGTTGGCAGCCATCTTGGGACCAATATACATGATAGCACCTCATTAAAAAGCATTGCCAATAACAGAAGGTTTTAAGACTTTAGTTACATTATAAATCATTTGTTGATGGTACCATAATCATTTTAGGAATTGTGGTATGTTCTAAGGTGATTTTACCATGTGAAAAATCCTTCTGCTGGGATATCATGAATCATGTTTGAGAGAAAACTATTTTCACATGCTTTTCCCACAGAGGTTTGGAAGGTGATCTATAAGCTAAAATGAGATCATATTTTCTGTAAATTCACATTATCTTTCTCAGTCATGTGAGAATGAAGTCTGACATTCTCAGTAAAACATGTACATCCAACAAGGGCAGAGACTGTCAGTTCATTCCTTTGTGTTCTACTGTAGCTTCCCAGAGTGTTCCAAAGAACAACTAGAGCGCTAACAGTCTTACTTATGACAAAGGTATGGCACACCTGAGGCCATCTTGATTGGAATAAAGTGGTAACATTTAAAACATTTAATTTAAAAAGGAACAACATGAGAGGGTTCATTTTGCCATAGAATGTATGATTAGTGCTGCAGAAAGAAAAATTAGGACACATTTTGAGTGACTTCTCAAATCCTCTTCTATTTCATTAAAGAATTCTTACATGCAGACTGAAACATGCACTTTCAATACCAGCAGCAGACTTCCCTGGTGAGCAGTAGCTTTACTACAGTGATCTAATGAGGAACTAGAGTGCTACCATTCAGAATTTATGGCAAATGTGTCACATCTGAATGCCTTCTTGATGGAACCAAAGTAAACAAGCATTGAAAATGCAATAGGTCTCGCACTCGTTTAAGTTAAAGCAATTCTGTTTGTAATTAGGTGGCTTTTTAGCTTTGCTTTTATTAGTGTTTTTCAAAATTTCATGTACATAACATGCATATATGTATATGTATGCATGCATTTATATTTGTATTTATATAGATATGCAGATTATATATATGTTTATATATGTATGTATATATATATATATATATATATACACATATATGTGCATATGTGTGCGAGTAGAGAGAGGTAGAGAGAGGTAGAGAGGTAGAGGTGTAGAGGTAGAGACGTAGAGGTAGAGAGGTAGAGGTAGAGAGGTAGAGAGAAGTAGAAAGAGAGGTAGAGAAAGGTAGAGAGGTAGAGAGTAGAGGATGAGTAATAGAGAGTAGAGAGAGAGTAGTAGAGAGTAGTAGAGAGAGTAGCAGAGAGTGAGTAGGAGAGAGTAGTAGAGTGAGTAGTAGAGAGTGAGTAGTAGAGAGTAGTAGAGAGTGAGAAGTAGAGAGTAGTAGAGAGTAGTAGAGATTGAGTAGTAGAGGGAGTAGTAGAGAGTAGTAGAGAGTGAGTAGTAGAGAGTGAGTAGTAGAGAGTAGTAGAGAGTGAGTAGTGGAGACTGAGTAGCAGAGAGAGAGTAGTAGAGAATGAGTAGTAGAGAATGAGTAGTAGAGTGAGTAGTAGAGAGTAGTAGAGAGAGTAGTAGAGAGTGAGTAGTAGAGAGTAGTAGAGAGTGAGTAGTATAGAGTAGTAGAGAGTAGTAGAGAGAGAGTAGTAGAGAGTGAGTAGTAGAGAGTGAGTAGTAGAGTGAGTATAGTAGAGAGAGAGTAGAAGAGAGTAGTAGAGAGTGAGTAGTAGAGAGTAGTACAGAGTGAGTAGCAGAGAGTGATTAGTAGAGAGTAGTGGAGTAGTAGATAGTGAGTAGTAGTGAGTAGTAGAGTGAGTAGTAGGGAGTAGTAGAGAGTGAGTAGTAGAGTGAGTAGTAGAGTGAGTAGTAGAGAGCAAGTAGTAGAGAGTGTGTAGTAGAGAGAGAGTAGTAGAGAGTGAGTAGTAGAGAGCGAGTAGTAGAGAGAGTAGTAGAGAGTAGTAGAGAGTGAGTAGTAGAGAGTGAGTAGTAGAGAGTAGTAGAGAGTGAGTAGCAGAGAGAGTAGTAGAGTGAGTAGTAGAGAGTGAGTAGTAGAGAGAGAGAGTAGTAGAGAGTGAGTGGTAAAGAGTAGTAGAGTGAGTAGTAGAGAGTAGTAGAGAGTGAGTAGTAGAAAGAGTAGAAGAGTGAGTAGTTGAGAGTGAGTAGTAGAGAGTAGTAGAGTAGTAGAGAGTGAGTAGTAGAGAGTGAGTAGTAGAGCGTAGTAGAGTGAGTAGTAGAGAGGGAGTAGTAGAGAGAGAGTAGTAGAGAGAGTAGTAGAGAGTAGTAGAGAGTGAGTAGTAGAGAGTGAGTAGTAGAGTAGTAGAGATTGAGTAGTAGAGAGTAGTAGTAGAGAGTAGTAGAGTGCTAGAAAGTGAGTAGTAGAGAGTGAGTAGTAGAAAGTAGTAGCGAGTGAGTAGTAGAGAGTGAGTAGTTTAATTTAAAAGAAACACAATGAGGAGGTACATTTTGCCATAGAAATTATGATTAGTGAGGAAAAAAGAAACATTAGGGCACATTTTGAGTGACTTCTCAAATCCTCTTCTATTTCATAAAAAAATTCTGACATGCAGACTGAAACATGCACTTTCAATACCAGCAGCAGACTTCCCTGGTGAGCAGTAGCTTTACTACAGTGATCTATTGAGCAACTAGAGTGCTACCATTCAGAATTTATGGAAAATGTGTGACACATCTGAATGCCTTCTTGATGGAATCAAAGTAAACAAGCATGGAAAATGCAATAGGTCTCGCCCTCGTTTAAGTTAAATCAATTCTGTTTGTAATTAGGTGGCTTTTTAGCTTTGCTTGTATTAGAGTTTTTCAAACTTTCATATACATACCATGCATATGTATGCATATATGTTTGCGAAATGTACCTCGAACAGAAGTAATCGTGTCTTCATGTTATGACATATTGGTGTTTATCCGTATATGGCATGTGAGTTTGACACATTGGCCCACTTGGGGACAGCATAAATAACTACAATTATAGCTCACATATACCAATACGAGTTTATTCAGTCTAGAAAGAGTGTGTTTCTGCGCAATTGCTTACACCATTTTTTTAAGATTCAAATGGCTGATCTTTATTAATTATTTTCCGTTTGATGTACTAGACAGCTTTAAATTGTTGTAAATATCGGAAATCAATATGCATCCAATTAATTATGCATTGAACATTGCACCAATTGAATTGCATCTATTTAGATGATACTAATTCCCCTTTTTGAGGTACGCAGAAATCGAAGTTAGTATAACAATGTATATTCAAACATGGCCGCTATGTTGATCGCTGTTCACTTGTCAAACGCTAAGTCCATCGTCACTTTTCAGGTCTATGTAATGCCTCCTCACTTTGTAGTATACTGGGTGATCAAGACAGCTTGCTGTCGAAACGCGTAACCTACAGGATTAAACTTTTGTGGTTCAACTCCGAGTGCGGGTGTTCTTTGAAAAAGACGCTAGTGTGCTACATTATATGCCGGGAGACCTGCCCGACTCAACCCGCCACCTGTCTACGGGCCAATGGGACTCCAGTAATCTGGGTCATTATGTGGATATGAAATGTGAGGAGTCCTCACGGCCGGCCGCTACCACATTGGTGGAGAAAGAATATTGATCTGCAGTTCTGCATGTTCAGTGGCAGTCACCGAAGCATCTCGGAGGTAGGAGTCTCCTTTTCCCGTCTCGGGAGCGTGGGTGATTGGGAGGTGGGAGGTGGGCGTTTGGGAGCAGACGCGCCCTGTCCCTGCCGGTCATCACGCTAAGGAGATTCCCTTTCTCTCTGGGAACTGGCATTTATGCCTTACAAAATTCTGGAATCAAGACAAGTGCTCCCTTTTCCGCATGACAACGAATGGTGGATATAAGACAACACTTGGGAGCTTGTTTCCCCCAAAAATCGAAGCTATCCAGTACTCTTGTAACTGAACAAAGGTGACCGATATGCCATCAGCAGACTGCTAGTAATCATTTATAAAAAATATTTCTGTGCGGCAACAGGAACCTCTAATTATTTAGAGGGGAAAATGACCACATCAACAAGGAGAGGAGTGTCCACTTCTCAATTTTCTGAATATTACGCATGTGCCTTTTTTCTGAAAAGGCACAGTAATTCACAGACATATATTCTTCATCAGCATGAATACAGAAACGGAACGTGGGGCAGCAGCAGTGACCCTTCTGGCACGTGCACCGGGAAAAGGAATTAATGCTAAAAATCCTCAACAAGTTGACACATCATTGAATTCCAAATTACGACGTCTAGAAAAACTTAAAAAGTCTGAAATTGCGAAATGGTGGGAAGCCATATCATTACAGGACTATGTTGACAAACAGATGGTACCCAGAGGCCTTCGCATCTACATTATGCCTTCATACGAATCGCAAAATCCCCGCATGTTGCAAGATTGGCAGGAAAATTCAGCAAATAGTTCAAGGAACATGCTAAATATACTTATAAAATATGCATGGAAGATAGGGATAACATTTTAGTGGAAATCAGTACCCTGGAAGCTGAATTATCCAACAATGGCGAGCAAGATATGATTAATAAATTCCTGTCTGAGTTGAAATTGAAATTACAACAACATGATATAAAAAATCGGAAAAAAAGAAAATTACACAGAGACTGCGTAGACTATGAGTCAGGCCGTATCCTTACGTATAGTCATAAATACGACTATTTGTATGAAGATCTACCACAGTCAATGGAGCCCGTACAAATTACAACAATAGAGACAGAAACTGTTGTAACAGAAACCAGCGGGTCTGATAATGAAAATTCTGTCTCAACAGACAGTTCAACATCTGAAAGACCAATCCCGGGTAAAACGGCGACTTTTTTAGATGAATTCCGAATTCTAAGAAGAGGTCGACAAATACCGAGATCGACGCCTCAGTCACCATCAGGAAGGGGGAGAGCATCACGAGGCAGAGGCCGCGGAAGAGGAAGAGGGAGGGGAGGAGTAAACAAAGACAGAAACGCAGAAAACAAAGGGAATGCAAAGACCAACACAAAGAGCCCATGGGATACAAGGCGCGAGGCTCAAGATACATGAAGTAATGGATCCAGACATGGTAAATAAAACCATTGTTAATCTTAGTAACAGACAATTGACATTTCTGGAGAAAAGTACCTTATGTCTTGGCCTCACGTTCTGTCCTACGGAAGTTTTTAATTATGCAGACACCCGCATAGACCTGTATAAATTTGTACGGTAAATAAAACTGCAGAAATGGCATGCGCTATATAAACGTGATCATCAGGCAAACAAAGACAATGCTAGCAATGGTCCTCCTTTTTCCAATCTAAACATTGCAGATGTTGAAGTACTAGATGATATATAGGGTCTAATTATGGAACATGAAACCGTCACGGCCACACAGTTTGAGGGTTGGGACACTGATATCTCCACAGACTCTGCTGCCCCCATGAAGTTCAAACCCCGATCAATATTTTACCCTAACCTCCCTCACGACAATATAGATACTTTCCAAGAAGTAGTCACGCAAGCCTTGTTGAAACTGAAACATCAATCCAATAAGAGAATACAATCAAATCTTTCCTCGAAACAAAATAAACTTTTGATTAATCTGGCAGAAGATGAGAGTATCGTTATCCGTCCAGCGGACAAAGGAGGGAACATTGTCCTTTGGGATAGAGATATGTACATTACAGAAGCAATAAGACAACTTAATGACAACAAATTCTATCTGAAAGTGAATATGGATGTGTATAATACCAGCATTGTCGAAATCTGGGAAAGATTGAAAGAGTGGGAACAAAAATGTTACATCACTTGGGAAGAATACTGTTTCCTGAAAAGAGATTTTCCCAAATTATCAATTTTGTATCCATTACCGAAGATACATAAGAACCCCTCTTTACCTCCAGGATGACCTATTGTTTCCTCCATAGGTAGTGCCCTGGAAAATGTCTCTAAGTATGTGGATAATTTCCTTCGGGAATATGTAATAGAACTTCCCTCATACGTTAAGGACACTAAGGACTTCCTTATCAAACTTGAGAACGTTCAATGGGAACGAACTGATCTTTTGATAACGTTAGATGTAAACTATCTCTATACGATTATAGATCACAAGCAGGGCATAGAAGCATGTCATCATTTCAAAAAAAAAGATCTATTAAATATTTAGAACACACTAGAATGCTTATAGAGAAGATGTACCTATGCCTCACGAATAACATTTTCATGTTTAATGGTACCATATATAAACAAATACTTGGTACGGCAATGTGAACGTGTTGTGCTCCATCTTTTGCAAATCTTTTTCTAGGAAAATGGGAGGAAGACATCAGAAATGATGAAAGCCTTTTTTCATCTTTTGGCAAAGTCAAGATCTGGCTTTGCTATATAGATGATTTATTTGTGATTTGGACTGACACTAGCAGAAAGATTCATTGAGACACTCAACATTAACAACTATAACATTACACTCACAAGCAATACGAGTAGAGTCTCTATTGAATTTCTTGACCTCCTAGTCACACCACAGGATAACACTCTTCAAACCAGTCTCATTAGAAAAACCACGGCAGGTAATACTCTTCTTCACGCTCTCAGCAGCCACCCAGATACCCTTAAGTGGAGTACCCCTTTTGGGGAACTGCTGAGAGCAAGAAGAAATTGTAGTACCACAACAGCTTTCAAGTCACAGCAGGAAGTCATGACGAAAAGATTCTTGGATAGAGGCTACCCTATGTGGGTCTTAAAAAGAGCCATCAATAGAGTCAATTTTATTGATCGCAATCAGACTCTTAGTACTAAGGAGGAGATCGAGAATACCCCCAACACAGATGAAACTAAGAGGGTTATTCTCACCTACAACGGAAACTCAGGGCAAATACACAAGATATTTGCAGACAAATGGGAAATTCTGACAAGTGACCCCATTGTGGGTCCTACTTTCCATCGTCGTCCTAAAATAACATAGCCTCAGAGATATTCTTGTCCATAATGACATAACACCTACGGCTAATACCAGTGAACATAATCTCAAAGGCTTTTATCTATGTGGACATTGCAAAGCCTGCCGCAACAGCTACATGATTAAGTCCTTTAACATCCCTGGACAGAAACTGCCCAAGAATATAAACCAATTTCTAACATGCAGTACTACTTACTGCATATATGTGTTAGTATGCCCATGTCAGCTATGGTATGTGGGGAGCACCACTTTTATGGCGAAAAAAAGAGTATTGGAACACCTATGCGCCATAAACAAAAAAGACAGTCATTATCCCATTGCTAGACATTTTGAGCTATTCCATTTGTCAAACAGCTCGCTATTGCGATATTTTGTGTTGGAACAAGTACATAGTGGTCCCAGGGGAGGCAATAGAACTTTACAACTTCGCAAACGAGAATCCAAATGGATAATCGAATTAAAAACCCCACAGGACACAATTTAGATGAAGAATTGAACACCCTCTTACGTTGTGATTAATGTGTCTCTGTAATTCTTTTTCATCTGTACCATGCAGTTATCTGTAACATGCTGATTCTATGTTTGTTTTAGATGTAATTTTTAACCCATTAGTTTACACTATGCATTAGAATAGTGGATCTAATATTTATCTTAACATTTTGTTTTTTGTATGTAGGAAGAGAGAAAGGGTCGTACCGTCAGCGGACTGTTCCCTATACCTTTCTTCCATGGTCTGTGGTTCTTCCTCAGATAAGACTTTTCAGTTATTTGTTTATTTCTTTTGGGCACTTCATTTGGTTTTTATAGGCTTACTGACTTTGTAGAACTCTGGTGAACAGCAATGTTAGTATATTAGGCACTTTTGGATTTGAATATTAGGTTGCATAATATTAGACCACTATGGTTTGAATAATTTTGCGAAATGTACCTCGAACAGAAGTAATCGTGTCTTCATGTTATGACATATTGGTGTTTATCCGTATATGGCATGTGAGTTTGACATATTGGCCCACTTGGAGACAGCATAAATAACTACAATTATAGCTCACATATACCAATGCAAGTTTATTCAGTCTAGAAAAGAGTGTGTTTCTGCGCAATTGCTTTCACCTTTTTTTTAAGATTCAAATGGCTGATCTTTGTTAATTATTTTCCGTTTGATGTACTAGACAGCTTTAAATTGTTGTAAATATCGGAAATCAATATGCATCCAATTAATTATGCATTGAACATTGCACCGATTGAATTTGCATCTATTTAGATGATACTAATTCCCCTTTTTGAGGTACGCAGAAATCAAAGTTAGTATAACAATGTATATTCAAACATGGCCGCTATGTTGATCGCTGTTCACTTGTCAAACGCTAAGTCCATAGTCACTTTTCACGTCTATGTAATGCCTCCTCACTTTGTAGTATACTGTGTGATCAAGACAGCTTGCTGTCGAAACGCGTAACCTACAGGATTAAACTTTTGTGGTTCAACTCCGAGTGCGGGTGTTCTTTGAAGAAGACGCTAGTGTGCTGCATATATGTATATGTATATGTTTGCATGAATTTATATTTGTATAGATATGCAGATTATATTTATATGTTTTATATATGTATATATATATTCACTGAAAAAACCATAGGTTTCACACACGTTATAGTTAGGAATTAGCATTTAAAAAACCTTGCAAATTCACTGAAAAAAACATAGGTTTCACACATGTTAGCTGGACATTTCACTCGTACAAAACCATTGAAATTCCCCTGTTATAGTTAGTTCAGCTAACCTTTAACTCGCGCGACCGCAATCCACTGCTGATGGCGTCACATATTACATCACTCATGACATGGTCAGTGACATCACTCATGACATCACTGATGACATCATCCAGTGAATATGTGTCTTTCTGAAAAATAAATATTTTTTATATATGTATATCTAAAGGTTAATGGAAGAATAAATGGGTAAATAAGTGTCTAAATGGATGTTTTTTTTTAAACATTAATTGTATAACTGACTTATTAACAGTATCTTAGTGAATACAAGTATTAGTGAGTAATGTTTAAATATTTAAATATCTGTATCAGTGTCTCCCTTTGTGTATAAGTGGCTGCATGGGTTGGTGAGAAGCTACATGAGTGTGTATATGTGTTATTAGTTCGTTTTTAGAGTATCAGTATGAGTGTCTGTATGGTTCATTGGGGATGTTACTTAGCGTATAGATGCATGAATGAGTGACTCACTGTTTGTATGTGTTTTGAAGACAGTATGTGAGCAGGACAGTATGGGTGGATGAGTGTGTGTATGGGTGAGTAAGCGAGTGAATGACTCAATAGTGTCTTTATGAGTACGTCCATATGTTTTAAACTAGTATATGTGAGTATTGATGTATATAAGTGAGGATATATGAGAGTGAGAGATTGGAAGACTTCCTGTATAAATAAGTATGTGTTTCTATAAGTGATTGTTTAAGAGAGTAAGTATGTGTATTTTTCTGTAGAAGTAAGTGTAGTGGTGTGTGTATAGCTGTATATGCAAGTAAATGGATGTTTATTTGCATGTGTGAGTAACTCTGTGTATGAGTGTAGGTGTGTAACAGGTTGTATAGGTGTATGAGTACATATGATGACTGAGTACATGTATGAGTGACTATATAGAAGTGTTGATGAATTAGTGGATGCGTATGTAGAATTTGGAATTACTGAATAGGTTGTTCTAACTGGTATTGGTATCTCTATAGTTTTCAAAACTTTAGTTTGTATTTTTCAATGTGTGTATCAAAGTTTATATGCGGATAAGAGGAGGTCTGCCACTCTTACACAAGGATGATGTCATCAGTGGCAAATGTGTGACCCATCTGAATGCCTTCTTGATGGAACCAAAGTAAAAAACTGAAAGTATTTCCTTCTGAGGAGACTGCAGTAAATGAGGAAATTAGGAAACTTCATAACAAATAAATCTCCCAAGATGGCCACCAGAGACAAAAGAGCCCAAATGCAGCACAAATATCACCCAGATGTAGCCCACATGTAGCCCAATGACAGAAGTGTGCAAAACACTTATTTTTTGTGTATTTGCAGTTTTATATAGTGCAGACTTGTCAGGTATTGGAGTTCTTTACATGAGCATTGGTTACATCACACAAGATCAAATTCATTTTGGTTGTAGACATGGGGAGATTAAGTGATTTACCAAGAATCAACTCCAACCTGGTTCCCCAGTTGCCAAGTCTGCAGCTCTGGAAGTAACACCACATCCTCTCCCCTAAGTGCAACATTTAATCAAGTGGTCAACTGGATAAAAAAACATAGAGATTACAAATAATTTAAAAGTACTTTGTCGCTATTTGAAAACTCAGAAAATATGTCCTCATTTTAGTTTTTTAGAGCACTAACCATAATTTTGATGCAAATAAGACCCTCTCATATATGTAATTTCTAAAAGAAATGCTCTAGGTATTACAGTTTTGATTACATCAAGATGACGTCAGGCGTTCCACACATTTGTAATAATTATAGAATGTTAGCAATCTAGTTGTTCATTGGGATACTGTTGAGAGGCAGAGGACAGGGGCACGGACTCGGAAAATTGAAGGCAGGTAGGAGAGTGCAGAGGCAACAATTTGACCACACTGGGAAGGCAGGAAGGGCAGTGGCAGCACAACAGACTATGGAGGGCAGTGGAAAGGGGGGCAGGGGCAACAAACCAACCATACAGGACTGGCAAGAGAGGCTGTGGCAATATAATAGACCATTGTGGGCAGAAGGAAGAGGCAGTGGTAGTACAACCATACATGCCAACAGACCCGTTACAGCCAGGAAACGTCCAATGTTTTTAAGCTCAAATGGGCTTTATTTGATCTGTCTCCTGTCTACAATCTCCTCTTTTTCAATGTAACTCAAAGGGGAACATCAATGCCCCAGTTTTTTTTCAAAATCTCCCTCTTACCAAGTTCAAAATGTTTGCAAGTATGGTACATTGGATCATGGTAGGCAGGGGAAATTGGGGTAGGGACTTGGACTCGGATAACAGAAGACAGGAGGGACATCAAACTGACCCTACAGGGCAGGCATCAGGGTTTGCAGCAGCACAATACACCACACAGGGCATGCGGGACGGGAGTGCAGCACAACAATCCATAGAAAGCAATAGGGAGGGGACAGGGCCATGCACATGGACAACACAGAGAACAGAGGGGAAAGAGGCAATGGTAGCTAGCTGACCATAATGGACAGATAGGAGAGAAAGCTGCAGCATAACAGACCATAAAGGGCAGGAGGGACAGATCAGGGGCATTACAATGGAACAGACAAGCCAGGAGGGAGGGAATAGGGGTCTGCACATGGAAACAGAGGGCTGGGGGCAAGGGGGCAGGGCAGGAGCAGCAAGATGACCATGGAGGTCAGTCAGGATGGGCACTAGAAACAAGACACACCATGGAGAGCAACAGTGAGACTATGATGGCATACACACAGACCATGGAGGGAAGGTGGGAGGGGGTCAGGGGCAGCTAGCTGACCACACAGGGAAGGTGGGAGGGGCCATGGCAGCACAGAAGACCATGCATGGCAAGCGGGAGGGTTAGTGGCAGCACAATGGCTATGATGGGCAAGAAGGAGGGTGCAGGTGCATGCACAAAGGACCATGGAGGATAGAAGGGATAGAAGGGAGGGTCAGGACCTGGATACACACAAGAAAGTTCAGGGGAAGGGGCCTCACAACAGACCACGTGGGGCAGGCAGGAGGAGCAGTTGCAGCGCAACAGACCAGGGAGGGCAGAAGGGTGTGGCAGTAAAATGGACCATGGAGGACAGGAGGAAGGGGATAGGGGCATGGCATGTGGACAGGCAGGGTGGAGGTGGCAGGGACAGGTTACAGTCATCTGACAATGCTATGCAGGTGGGAGGGGAGTGGCAGCTCAACAGAACACTCAGAGTAGATAGGAGTGGCAGGTCCATGGAACATGGTGGGCAAAAAGGATGGAGCAGGGGCATGCACAAAGACATCGAAGGGCAGGGGGAAGGAGAATATGGGGAAGCAAGCTAAGCACAGAGGCTAAGCAGGAGGTCAATGATGGCCATATAATGGGGCAATGGAGGGCAGGAGGAGTGGACTGGTACATCATGCTAAATGGAGGGCAGTGGCACCACATCAAACCATGCATGGCAGGAGTTAGGAGGCTAGTCCATGGATGCAGACACCAGAGGATAGGGAGGAGGTGGATGGGGCAGCAACTAACTGTTCAGAGAAGGTGGGTATTAGGAACTTTATTGTTTTTAAAATGTGTGTCTGTGCGAACTACTTAAAATATGAACAAGTATGCAACATAATCTCACTTTTATTCAGGAAGAAGAGGACGTTTTTGACTGTGACTCCGGGCTCACTTGGCAGAAACACCCCCTGACCCTCCACCCCCCATCGCAAAATGTAATGCCCGTGAAAAGGGTAGGTGGACGCAGTGTTATGTAGAATATAGTCCTGAGAGCACGATTGAAAATGAAAACTTGAAAAATGGTATAAACTATGCACCAAAAAGTGTGATATAAGATGAACCGGGCGTGAAATATAATATGCAATACATTGTGCGCAATGACAGATTCATTGGAGAGCGCGAGATAGCACAGGCACAAGCGCGTGCTATGCAATATGCGCCTTGGAGTGTAATATGCACAGGGCAGTGTTGTGTAACCTAACTAGTCTCTAAAGTTGTAATATAAAATATGTGCTGGGGAGTGTAACATTGCATATGCACTGTGACAAAGATATGGATCCCAGATTGTAATATGTATGGCATAGCGCTGTGCGTTATAACTTAGGCATCGAGGAAGGCACGTTAGATGGGGTAATATAACCCGTACAAAGGCAAGTGTGGCATGACATATTCACGGTGTGGTGTTACAGTGCACATGGGCTAGAGAGTGTAATAGCATACACACTAGCTGGTGGAATACAACACAGAGGTGTGTGGTAATTGGCGGGCAATGGTGGGTGTAACACAGCATTGGCCTCAGTCAGGAGCACGCTGTGACTCTCAAGTGAGTTTTGTCTCCTTTCCAGAGAGTAAAATAAAAGTATTACACATCCGGCAGTGGATGTGTGTTTTATTAACCGTAAGGGGGGTTTCTTGCATAGTTTGGTCGAAGTTTTGTCGAATCCCCTTTGAATGGCTTGGTGTGCGTGTGTATTAAATGTGCCCGTCAATAGCTACCAATGTTTGTATAAATAAACGACAAGGGTGTCTACTTGGAGAGTACCCACCGGCGGGGGCGCCGGGATTAGGCACAGTAGAGCTTCACTAGCGGTGTAAATACATTCCACGTGGATTCATTGTATGCATAGTCACCTTTTAATGAATATCATGCAAATCGTCATGGTAATAGGTACATACGGCTTGTCCAGCATGTCCTAGGTGTTTCTATAAATATATATATTTTTAAAATATTCAAAAACAAAGGGCGGCCCGGGGGATGGGTTCCCTGGGGCCATAAGTGGCCTAAGGAGGGGGGCAATGCGGCTCACTGCCCCCAGGGACCTCCACCTCCCCGGTGCTTTAATCAGTTGGGAGGGGGGCCGCGTGGCCCCCATCCTGGAGCCCGAGCTGGCCCTGGGGACTGCCACCCCCAGGGCAGGCTCCTGCAATGTCCCAGGGTGCCCAACCCAGGGACATTGCTTTTTGCTATTGGAGGGCGGGAGCACGGCTTCTGCCCTGCCATAGCAAACACTGCTTTGCTTCTTGGAAGCGAGAGCAGGAAATCTGCTTGCGCTTCCAAGAAGCAAAGCAGAATTGTTTTTGGACAAGGGGAGCTGCATGTTAGCAGCTCCCCTTTGCCCAAAAGAAATGCCGGCTCCCGCAGGAGGCGGGGAGCGGCTGGGACTGCGGGGGCATTGGGGAGGCCCCCTTGGTCCCCAACGTGAAGGCGGTCTCAGGGGATGGGGTCCCCGGGGCCAAAAGTGGCCTGAGGAGGGGGGTTCGCTCTGCCCTCTCCCTTTTGCTGGGTTTAAAAAAAAAAAATAAGGACAGATCCCAGGAGATGGGTTCCCCGAGGCCATAATTGGCCTCAGGAGGGGGATAAAGCAGCCCCCTCCCCCCAGAAAACCAGTCTGGCTAGGCCCCAGGGGATGGGGTCCCCAGGGCCAGAAGTGGCCCAGGTGAGGGGGGCCACGCGGCCCCCTCCCAGGAAAAAAATGTATATATAGAAACTCGGCCAGGCCCCTTGAGATGGGGTCCCCAGGGCCAATAGTGGCCCAGGGAAGGGGAGCTATGCGGCCTCCTTCCTGTCATTTTTTCTATATAAAAGAAGAAATAAATGCTCAGGCCCTAGGTGATGGGGTCCCCAGGGCCAAAAAATACTAAAAGAAGGGGGGCCCCCTTCTAAAAATATTTTTTTTAAAGGATAAGCTGGCATCTCGCCGGAGGCCCCCCCTCCCTGCACCACTGTGCAAATGCGCCTTCTGGCGCGTTCTGAATTGGTGGATTAAGTCCCCTTTAATCCTAAGGGTCCTTAGGGACCAACTAGACCACCAGGTACCACCAGTAACCGCCAGCACCTTTGCTTATACTCCTGAACAAGCTTCAGAAATGTATGCACTTATACAGGACCTGAAAGCATCTGACCTTCAAGGCAGCACAATCACTCAACAACTGAAACAATTGGAATTTCTAGTTAGGAGAGAAATGAATCAACGTCTTCATGCTTCGACGTTAGTTCAGTACCATCGTGCCAGAAGGATCCCACGTGGATTGAGGATGTCCATCAAACCCATGTTATTTAGGTTCCATCTCAACAAAGACTTCATGGAAAGATGCTTTTCTATTCTCAATAAATGTTCCCCAGACCTAATCTTATTACTCGTGGAAGAACTATCTAAAGCGATTAACGACCTCAATAAAGAGATTGAGGAGATTAAACAGAATTTACATACACACATGGAGGATGTAGATTGGAAGAAATCTCTTGATGACATCAACTTGAGACTTGATAAATACACTAGAGAACTTCAAGAAGGAAAATTACGTAAATATAAAAGAGATACCTTGGATAAAAAAATTAAATGAGGTTTATACTTGGGCAGAAGTTTATGCTCAACGACGCCCATTTTTCAAAAAACCAACAACCACCTCGTCGGAAGAAAGTGTGGCCACCGAAAATGACACCAGTATGTCTAGACCACCTGCTCATACTCAGATAAGAGTTGTTGAAACATCAATGGAAGCCACTGACGGGTCATCAGCGTCAAGTTCTGTTAAATATTTAGCCAAGGGCTCAGATCCAAGTCAACCACCAGGATCGTCCAAAATAGAAAAACCAGGAGAAGTAATCGGAAAACCCAGACGCACTCGCACTCAGAAACAAACTTAGTTGTCAACATTTCTTCTATGGGACTAAATTCACATCAAATTCAAGTTCTCAACAGAGGGTTGGGCTTTGTTCCCACATATGACACTAATGTTTTGGAATATGAAGTAGCACTCTTTAAGTTCATGAGGATTCTACGTTTGAGACATTTTTTTACGAATGTGTTACCAGTCAAAACTGACACTGAGAGAACTGAGTTTTTGGAGTTTCGACCCAAATCTAAATTTCAGGCCCCTATTTCTCACAAAATTTTGGACTCATTTGAACACCTGGTCCGTAAAGACTTCCTTCGCATACACTTCAGACAATCTAAGAAGAAGAATCTTTCAAAACACGAAATCATCATGTTACACTCCCTACAAAACAACGCAGAGATTTGTATCCAGAAAGCTGATAAAGGCGGAGCCATTGTAATTATGGATCGAACTTTCTACTCATGCACCGTCTAGGAGCATGTTGCAGATTTACAGTCATATCTGCCTTTAGATACCGACGACACCAAATGAATTAAAAACCACTCTCAAGAGTATTCTAGACCCTGCTCATGAGATGGGTTGGATTTCAGTCTCCACCAAACAATTCTTGACAGTGGATCATCCCAGGAGACCTTTACTCTACATGCTTCCCAAAATCCATGAAAATCTTCACAACCCTCCCATGCGACCCATTGTAACCGGATGTGGAACCATCTTTGAGCCTTTAGGTCACTAAATTGACCATTGTTTGCAACCGTTTGTCCAAGAATGGACATCCTATGTTAACCCTTTCGATGCGCATGACGGAGCGGTTCCGTCATGCGCATTGGTCGCGCTGTGCGGATGATGGAACCGTTCCGTCACGGCGGCGCCCGCGCAACGAACCTTCAGCACGGTGCGGTAATCCGCGCCGCGCTGAAGGGGTTAAAGATACCAAGGATTTTTTGTCAAAATTGGAGTCTGTTGTCTACAATGAAAGGATGTTACTCTGCACCATTGACGTTAAGTCTTTATATACTTCCATTCCGCACATTGCTGGTATGGAAGCGGTGGAATGGGCCCTACTGCGCCACTCATCGATCAGAGCCGATAAAGTCTTCATTCTCGAAATTTTGCATTTCTGTTTGTACCACAGTTATTTTTTCTGGAATGACCGTTTCTTTTTACAACAACAAGGTACTTCCACGGGTTTTGCAGGGGCTCCTGCTTATGCCAATACTTTCATGGCAAAATTTGATAATGATCATATTTACAATGACATTGGATGGACAGACAATTTCCTGCTTTATTGCTGGTAAATTGATGACATTTTTATACTTTGGACTAACACCCAGAAGTTTTTGGAACACAAAATAGAACAACTTAACACCTATGATGATCATATTCAGTTCACACACACGATCAGTGATACAACCATTTCATTTCTAGATGTGTCCCTTGCCATTAGCGAAGGCATAATCCAGACAGTGCCCATCACTTTCGGAGTTTTCATCCCAGAAACCTTAAACACAATTTGCCTTTTTCCTCAGTTCTTGCGGATTAAAAGGATCTGTTCTGAGCAAAGCAGTTCGGTAAAGCATTTTGATTATCGACAGCAAATGTTTCTAAACAGAGGATACCCCAATGAAGTGATTGAGCAGGCAAGAACACGCACTTTTAAATACACTCATGATTGTTTGCTACAATCCAAACCTAAGAAGAAAACATCCAGACAGGTTTTTGTTTCCAAATTCTCTACCAGCTCATCAAAGTTTAGGCAAATAATCACTAACAGGTGGGAAATGCTTCAGAATGATTCCGATCTCAATGGTATTTTCAAAGAGCCACCCTTGTTTGCTTTTACCAGATCCAAAAATTTGAAAGAGATCATCAACACCCGAAAAAATCTCCCATCTCCAATTTCATAGGTATGAACAAATGTTCTAATTGTGTACACTATAATAATGTCATTATGGGCAATCTTTTGCATTATCCCACTACCGGAGAAACCATTAAGGGCCATATGTAGGTAATTTCTATTTACCGATTCCTAAATACCGAATTTTACCGATTCGGTATTTAAGAATCGGTAAATAGAATGTAGGTAAAAAAATCGGTAAATTTTACCGATTCGGTAATATTCGTTATTACCCATTCGGTATTTACTGAATCGGTAATAAGGCATACCTTCCCATTCATTCCTATGGGCTTAGAGGCCCATAGGAATGAATGGGAAGCCATTCACTATTACCGATTCAGTAAATACCGAATCGGTAATAGGGGGAGCATATTCAAGGGTTGCAGGGTGTCACATTGACACCCTGTTGCACCCCTGAATCGTGCATGTGTGCACATGTGGCGCACATACATGCCCTAAGGGCATGTATGTCTGCCACATGGCACTTTTAACCCCTTCGCTGCGGCGCGAATTCCGCCGCAGCGCTGGGGGGGTTTGGGGTGAGCTCGGCGCCGCCATGCGCATGACGGAACCACGCCGTCATGAGTCACGGGCGAGCTGTGCTCATGACGGCGTGGTTCCGTCATGACTCCACCCACTTGCGCTGATCGCCCGCACAGGTGGGGAAACAGCGCTGCGTGGGCGGAGCGGCCGCCAACGGCCGCAGCATGATGGAACCACTCCGTCATGAGCACGCGGTGCCCGTGGCTCATGATGGAGTGGTTCCGTCAGAAGCATGCAAGGGGTTAAAAAAGCTCAAAATTGCTTTTGAAAAGGTATTCGGTATTTACCATCAACTTGTAGTTGGTGGTAAATAACGAATCCTTAAACCAAAAATGCACTCACTTGAGTGCTCCCTACATAGGATTTAAGGATTCGGTAATTTACCGATTCGGTATATTACCGATTTCTTAAAATACCGATACGGTAAATTACCGAATCCTTAAAACCTGACTCCTACATTAGAAAGGGCTAAATACCGGTTGGTAACGGGAAAATTACCGATTTTCGTCCGTTACCGGCCGGTATTTACCTATCTACATATGGCCCTAAGTTATTTCACAATTCAGATTGTAATTCCACTAAATTGATCTACTATATTAAATGCCCTTGCGGAAAGCTTTATGTTGGAAACACTGAACGAAAGATCAAAACTCACATAACTGAACACAAAAGTACTATCAGAACACAAAACAAGAACAGTAGTCTAGCTACACACTGGTTGGATGAACGGCACAGCATCGCCCAATTAAAAAGTTCAACATCATCCAGACATGGACCTCACCAGGTCCCTTTTACAAAGAGAAACGTTCTGGATCAGGCGCCTAGACACTTTAGTAGATAAAGGAATGAACGACAAAATAGATTATTCATGTTATTTATAATCTCTTTGGTACTGATTCTAGTGTTTATGCATGATCTCCGCAGTTTTGTTATGTCTGCACTCACATTTATGAGTTTCATGGTATTTTGTACCTCACACATTCTGAGCACTTTTCTTGAGTTTCACACCACCTGTGATCTTTTTGGGGTATTTGTTTTTTGGGTATTCTGTGAACAGGGTCGGTTATTTCTGTATCTGTTACAGTATTCAGAGACCAATATTGTTACACCAAGTGAGTTCATGAGGACTGCGTGATATTTTCCACTATTTTCATTCATTATTCCAATTTTCATTTATTTTCAATGTCTTATTGTGTGGTATATTTTTCATTCCATAGTATACAACGGTTCGGTCAGCATTCATTTCACTGTTTCAACATGGCGGCCGTGTTCGCCGTGTTTTTTCAGTCCGTCGTTGATTTTTTCCTGCCGATATTTCACTCCGGTTTTCGGCACGCATTTAAACACAGCGGTTGAGCAGAACGCTGCGTACACCCGACTCTGTCTGTTTTGATTTTTCAGCGTCCTTGCAGTGCATATTGGGGACTGCTGGTTGGTCTAAGAGGTAAATTTTGTTCGTTAGGATATTTGTCATCTTTTTACGATACACGCGTTAGTTTGTGGTCCTCATTGTAGTTTGTTTTATGTTGACAGAATCCTTTTGGTCTACTTGCATTACATTTTCCGTATATTTTGTTCATATTTTCAGAGTTCGAAGCCCCTGAGGAAGGGCCAATTACGGCCTGAAATGCATTGGGCACGACGAAAGCATTTGGACTGATGACAAATTATCTTTGTATTTGCTAAACCTTTGAACAAATGTTTCAAAACATTTTTGAACCGTGTTATTTATTTAATTTCAATTTGTGAACACTGTGTACAATGTTTTAAGTTGTATGTTGGATAAAACGCATCTCATATATATTTTTCGAACTTGAGCATTGTCTAGTTTGATCATTTTGATGTTTGGAAACTTACTTTAGTAACAGTGCACAGAGGATGTGTCCACTGACTCATTTTATTGTCAGTATTTAGTAGGCACTTGTCAGACAGTGAGTGCCATCCACTGTAGCATGCTTTGTTCCTTTAAAGTCTTTTAAAGTTTGAGTGAACAGAGTCAGTGTTGAACATATTGCAGAATATTTAGTGTGTGCCTCTCTGTTTTTTGATTACCTCCAGTAAGGCCCACACATTGGGACTGCTAAGAGGTGGTCCGAGGCCATGCCCCTTTTTAAACCACTATGCAAACTCACCTTTTGGCACATTACTGGTGGGGAGATGATGTACTCTTGTGTCCTGAGGGCCTTAGGACTAAAGTGGACTTCATCCCCCAAGCAGCAGTGCGCCAGGAGGTGCGTTTGCAGAGTGGTGTAAAAAGGTGAGCTGGCGGAACAGAGGGAGGAGAGAGAGTAAAAGCTGGGAATGGCCAAGCTCAGGATGCAAGAGAAGAAACTGGCCATGGAGGAGAAACTAGCTTTAGAGCATTTGGTTCATGAAAGGAGCATTAAGGAGATGATACTGAAAGAAAGGCTAGCAGATTCCAGCAGCATTGGTGGCAGCATGTCTGCAGTGTCTGAAGGAGACAAAAAGGTCCACATCCCCAAGAATCTGTTGCCTAGTTAAGTGGTGGGCGATAATATTGACAAAAGGTTTTATGCCTCCTAGATAGCCCTGAGGATTCGCAAGATAACAGAAGAGCACTTAGGAAGTTTTGTGTGGAAACACATGCCTACAGTGGGATGGGACATGCCTCTTCCTGTAAAGGTTGGGGATTAACCTAAGTACACCCCCATGAAAGCCATCTTGATCACTTTGGGCTGACCTCTGAAAAGTACAATAAAACGCTCAGGGACAAGCTAGACAGTAAACTAACTGACCCTAGGAAGCTTGCTGAGGTGGCGGACCCCTGAGCCAGCACAAGAGTTCCCAAAAGGGTATCTGGGGGAGATTCCCACAAGGGTGGTCAGAGGTCCCATCAGAAGAAAGGGAGGGTTGAAAAACTTAAAAATAAGAAGTTCTCAAAAGGATCCCAAAATAGTTCCCAAGGGAACAACATTCTCCAGTCCCAGTCTAAGAGTAAGATGAAAGGGTTATTTGATAAGCAGACAAGAAGGTTTGTCTCTAATGCACATAGTGCTACATGTGTGGGCACTCCCAAGGGCAACTCCAAATGATCCAAAGGGGCACAGCCCCACCAGTAGGCAGACACCAGGGTTGGTGAATGTGGCGGTGAGGTGGTCCCAGTTAGCTTTGGGGAGCATATAGAGGTCACCCTTGTTTCCCTGGTGGATAAAGAGAAGGGCCAAAGGTGGCCCATGTGCCTGCCAACACTTCTAAGTACAGGCAGTGGTCCACCATCAATGGGAAATTGGTGGAGGCTCTGAGTGACACAGGAGACATCATAACTACTGTAAGGCATCAGCTGATGTCCTGACAGTAGTAGGCCCTCCCTAACACATTCCACCAAATCATAGTCATGAAAAATAGTGAGAATTATGTACCAGTGGCTCAGGTTACCTTTGAGTGGGGGGCTCAGCTTCTCTAAAAGTAGCTGTGAGTCCTGTCATGCCTGTATATTGTCTGTTAGGTAATGACCTGGAGCACACTATCTCGTGGCAAGTAGAACTCAGGTCACACTTGGAGGAAGTGGAATTGCCTGAATAGACCTGCATGACCACAAGGCCCATTGCTGCCAGGAAAGGGAGTCAAGGGTGCCTGGAGCAGGGGACAATGGCCCAGGCAGCTGCCAAGAAGCGTGGAAGCAAAGGGCGCAGGAAACCAGTCCTAAAATTCCCCCAGTCTAGTATGATGGGGCACCTGAAGAAGACACCCCATAGCGTACCAAAGAGGACATTGCTACCATGGGTGATCTGCTAGAGCTTACCAAGTTTAGAGTAGGACCATCAGGGAGGAATTCTGCAAGGCACAGAAAGAGTGTCCCGCTCTAGAGTGCATGAGGCAGCAAGCTGAGGCACAAACCGCAGGTGACAAATCTGGAGAGCACCTAATCTATTGGGTGAATGACCTGCTATACAGTCAGCCTAAGGTTCCTGGACCTGGGACAGCCCACGTTCTGGTGGACTCCCAGTGTTATAAGACCTTCCTACTGGGTTAGGTTCATGACATCCCCCTGGCAGGACATCTTAGGCAAGACAGGACCTTTGCAAGGCTTGTTGTCCACTTTGATTGGCCCCAAACGAAAATGGTCTCAGATACATTTTTCAGGACCCGTCTCACCTGCTAGGCCAGTAGGAAGTCAGGGAAAAGGCCCAAAGCTAGTGGTGGGAGATACATTTTGCAGAGTTCTGGCCAACTTTTCTTGCATGCAGCTCACCAACCATAAGTTGGTGAGCACAAGTAAAATATGGCATCCCCGAGCGTGATTTTTGGTCACGTGGAGGGCAACTAGTGAGATTTTCCCAACCCAGACGGTTGCAGGCGGTCACAACTGTAAATGGTCAAAAAGCTGCTGCTCGAGTAGAATACATACTCAAGCTGCAGCAAAATCAACTTGAGAAGCAGCACTCTGGGAGGGTAGGCATTGACAGTGGCCTCAAGACAGCTTTAGGCAACAGGATCATCCTGGTCTTGGTGGACTATGCCACTCACTACCCAGAAGCCATCCCTCTGAGTTTGGTAACTGCACATGCGGTAGTCAAGGCTCTGAAGGGAATCTTTACCCCTGTACGGTTCCCCAAAGAGATAGTGTCTGACAGGGGCACTAACTTCTTGTCGGCATACATGAAGTCCATTTGGGATGGATGAATGTGGAGTAAGTTCTCTACATCCTATCACCCCCAAACCAACAGTCTTATAGAGAGGTTCATCAAGACTTCGAAGGGCATGATAATGGGCCTACCTAAGCCAATGAGGTGTAAGTTGGGCGTCCTTCTACCATGCCTTCTCTTTGCATACATGGAGGTGCCACAGAAGGGTGTTGTGTTAACCCCTTTGAATTCCTTTATGGCAACCTTTTTAGGGGACCTTTTAGACTTGCGAGAGAGAAGTGGGAGCGAGGTCCAAGGAAGCCCTCTAAGGATTTATTTTATTTTATTCATTGTTTTCTATAGCGCGAACAAGACCCAAGAATTAGGTGTCAGAGCGCTTTACATCATCACCCCTTTACAATCAGAGGATATTCATTACTTTAACCACAGGCATGAAAACGTGTTTCATAGTATTGGCAGATGCTAACCCAAGTCCAACTTGCAACATATTGAAGAATAAGGAAAGCTTTAGGGAAAAGTAAAACATGACAAAAACATTCTTGTGAACCAGAATAGGTCAACTCTAGGGGTGGGCGGAATTTGCGAAATTCACTTTTGCAAATTATCGCGAAAATATTAAAAATCTCTGCAAACACGCGGAAATATCGCGAAGATGCAGTAGTTTTTTTCCCGCCCGTTCGCGGTATGTTCTGCGTGGTCGCGGCTCGCCAACTTACCCATGCGGTTGCTCGCGGGCACGGCCATCCTGTTTTCACTTGTCTCGCGGTGCATGATCGCGAGAAGAAAGACATGATCGCACGACGAATGATGTTACTGCGGGCGCGAACTGTCGCGAGACAGCGCAAATGGCTACCAACAATCCAACAGCTCGTGGAGAACGCGACCGGATCGGGAAAACTTGTCGGCGAACGAGGGGATTCAGGTAAGGCGATCGCACGCACGCAAGAATGTATTATTTTACAGCGCGAGCAAGCAAAAAATTTCCGGTAAAATGCGGATTGCGGAAATTTACATTTTCGCGCTCTCCGCGGAAACCGAAAATGTCAAATTATCGCAATTTCCGCGAGCGGAACGGATTTTTAGCCCAGGCCTAGTCAACTCCTGATATCCTAGCTGTCTACGATGGTTACACTATTGCTACTTTAAAACAAATATACATTGATCCTTGACAGTAGACAACATCCCTGTAGATGGACAAGGAAGTAACTGTCTTATACCACAGCAGACTGTAGTGGATCGACGATTCGCCTGCCAAACTTTTCGGTGGGAGCGAATTCCAGATCCTTGGTGCTGCATCCGTAAATGCTCTATCGTATGATCTCTTCTGATGGAAGAATGCTGGTTTTAGAGAGAAATCTTTAGATCCCCTGGAGGGTCTACTGCCTCCAGATAAGGTGATTTTCTGGGCCAGGTAACGTGGAGTTTTGTGGTGTATTGCCTTGTGTATGATACATGCAATCTTGAACTGTATTCTTGCCTCGTACGGTGGCCAGATGAGCGCTTTCAGATGTGGAGATATGTGGTCAAGTTTTTTTGATCCAGTTATAAGTCTGGCTGCAGTATTGAGACATGCTTTTAGGAGGCTGTAGAGATCTTAGGAAGCCCTGAGAGGGTTGCGCATCCGTACTCAATTCTTGATATGGCCAGTGCCTGGACTGCCATTTTGAGATCATCTGAGTCGATGAACGGCTTTAATTTTTTGAGGTAACTCAGATGAAAACAAGTGGTTAATACAGAGTGATTCCAAGAGATTTGGTTGAGTCTACTAGAATTGGGGAACCGTTTAGCGCAGTGATCATCTTGGTCCATTCCTTAATCCTGGCTGCGCTTTTAGGAGGGGAGATCAAGAGGAAGTCATTTTTTCTTTGCATTGAGCTTAAGATGTTTGTCACCTAGCCATTCAACGGTTCTCAGTAGTGCTTGGTTCATTATGACGATCTCTTCTGTTGGTATAAGCCTCATGTACAGTTGGGTGTCATCTGCATACATGTGGAAGGAAATGTTAGCCTGCTGCAATACATCTGTTAATGGATCAATGTACAGGTTGAATAGTAATGGTGATAGAGTTGATCCTTGTGGAACCCCAATCTGAATTGGAGATGGAAGGGATAGCTCATTGTTCACTAGGAATCTTTGCGATCTATTCTCTAGGAAGCAATAGAAACATTTCAAGACTGTTCCTGATAAGCCCATCCTATTTTTGAGATGGTCTAATAGTTTTGGATGGGTTACAGTGACAAATGCGGATGATAGGTCAAGAAGGAGTAAGAGACAGATTTCATTGCGGTCTAGAGCAAGCAGAGTGTCATCTACGATGTGTAGGATTGCTGTTTCTGTACTGTGGTCTGATCTGAACCCAGATTAGTAGTCGTTCAGTATCTTAAATTCGGTAATATGTTGATTCAGTTGTTGTTTAGCACATTTTTCTTGTACTTTGGCTTGTAAGGGGATGGTTGTTATCGGCCTAAAGTTGTTTGGATCCGAAGGGCTCTCCGTAGGGAAAGATCCTTGGGCCAGTGATTCATTAATTATCTTAGTCCAATTGGGGATGACCATGTCGTTGAATGAGGACCAGCATTTAGCAGGAAGAGAGTCATTGTAGTGGTTATTGGGTTTCAGGGATAGTAAGGTTATTGTAATGTCATGTTGGTCATATTGTTTGAGGTCTGACCAAGGAGCATTGTTTTTGGGTGTTGCTTGTGCAGGTGTGTCTGTATTCTCCCCTTGATTTTTCCCTATATTCAAGGCTTTGTTAGTGGTACTCTTGAGTTCTATCTCCAGTGGGCTGGCTTTGTTGGTAAAGAATGTTGAGAAGTCTTCACAGTTCAATTCCGATTTAGAAGTTAGTAGGGAGGATTTGGCTAATTTGTTCGATTGATCTTTTAGTAGCTCAAAGAGTTTTCTCGGCCTGTTCTTTGCATTATCAAGCTCATTTCTAAAAATAAAATTATTTAAGTACGCCTTTATTGTAGGTTTTTCAGGACTTTCTTAATTGTTTTAGGTGGGAGTATGATGGACTTTGTCTCCAAGTCCGTTCCGTAAGTCTGAGTTTCCGTCTTTCTTCGTTAAGTGAAATACTGAACCATGGGATTTTATGCTTGACCTCAATTCTTTTCAGTTAAAGGGGCTATATTGTCCAATATTTTAGAAATTGTATGATTGTAATGATTCGTCATCTCACTGACATCCGTCAGTTCAAAAGGGGGTTGAAGTTAATTCTCGCAATGTAAAGTTAAACTGTCAGGGTTCAGACCTTTAGTGTCTCTAACCCAATGCTTGGGTTTGACTGTCTCCACACACATTGAATCATCCATCCTACCCCAGGAAGGATGACATCATCTGAGCACCAGTCTCAGGGAGGAAAAATGAAGGAGGATTCTGGAACTACTGTTTGGTTTGATAGCAGTTGCATTTCCATGTCTTTGAGGTGGACTTGAATTCATTGTGGGCACTTGCACCAGTAAGAAAGATATGGAAGTAAGGTGGTCTAGTATTTCTAGGACACTAAATGATTCCTCTAATCTGGTTCTAAAATCAAACCACCATGATGGTCTAATTTGGAAATAATTGAAGGCCTACTTAATATTCTGGCAGAGGCAAGACCTAAAATCGAAAAGGAAATGTTACTGTGATGCATAATTGTAGCACTAAAATGTGTGGGATACAATAGGTTTGAAAAAAGGGGGGTGGCCTAGTCTGAAGTTAACTAGGACTGCAATATGCACAGCTGTAAATGTTTCAAGCATTTCATTGATTTCACATAGAATAAACAATAATCATATTCAATTTTTTCATATGAATTTCCACAATATACATCATCATTCAATATGTGTACATTTATATAGTGATAGACACAAGTAACTGCTTAATTAACGTTCCAAACACCCAATGCATTTCGGGACATTTGTGGTCCCTTCGTCAGGGGTAAACTGTTGGAAAAGAAAGGAGAGTGTATATCAGAATCTGCACTTGCGTGAACAGAAGGTTGTATTTTGAACTTAAAATGAGGTATACGATACCTTTGGGTAGTTCACATGTGTTACGTGTTCATATTCTAGGAAAAGAGTTCAGAAGATAAAGATGTAAGAAGAACTGATCTCTCTATTAATTGGTGGTAATAAATGATGCAAGGAACCCCGATTTCGTACCTGATTAGTTGTGTGATTTGACACGATTTTCAAAGTTGCAGCGAAAAAAATCTACAGAAATAAAAACTAAATGTTAACTCCGCTATGTGAGGCAATATACCTGAGTACGCTAAATGTTTAAAGCGAAGCTCACCTTGATAGCCTTAGTTCAGGTGGCGGTGAAAACCGTTACTGAAGCTGGATGTTACCGATCTGAAAATAAAGGACGAAACCTTATATTCCAGTCAAATCCGCTAATCTGAGCCCATCAGAATGCGGGCATATGAAAGAATATGCTTACCGATTCAGAAAGTTTGTTGCGGAGTTTTTAGCCACGAGCGCTCTCGGTCGAGGTTTGTTGCTCGTCAGTTTCAGGTGAGTTTATAATCACGCTCTAAGCGTGGACGTAGAAACTAAAAAAAGACTGTGAAGAAACCTGGTTTTGAAAAAAAGACTCAGGTGCTACCTGTAGCATCGGTGCAAGTTTTACAAAATCTAAATGGTCTTTTGTAAAGTATATGTGTAATCTGAATAAGAAGTAGAATGACCATGGAATCTTCTTGAATGATTCAAAAAAGTTTCCGAAGTAGAATAAAGGCGCTGCGAGCGCACTACCTGGGCGACGAGTTGTTTGTCAATAAAGTTGTGAAAAAAATAAGACCTAAACAACGATGTTTGGTAAATATAATTGTGAGTGATGGGGTTTGATGGGTAAAATTGTGTGACCGCCAGAGTCTAAATTACCTGGCTTCATGACATAGTGTAAATAAGCGTAATGAATTACGGCAACAATATATAAGTTCGAAACATGATCAAATAATACAGGTCATGTAAATTATGTGGTTAAATGGAGCGTCAACAATTTCATAAAAACATCATTATAAACAAAGGTCAAGTTCTCTATTCTTTTTCTAAGGGGGTTCAAACGTAAGATGCAAGTATGTGTGATAGTACATGTACGTGTAATGTCAGGTAGGACATAATCGTGGGTGAATGCATCATAGGTATAAGTGCTTTCAAGTTGAGTCAGGGTCCCGAAGTGGAGTACAAGTGTCAAATGTGAGTATTATTTTAGAGAAAGCAAGCCATCTCGAATTTATCATTGAGTCCATGCGGCGTAAGAGTTTTGAGCTTCTTAATCCAGAATGCCTCTCTTTGTAAAAGGTACTTTGAATTATCACGATCTGTGTGTTTTGGTACTTCTTCAATGATTTGGAATTTCAGTTGGGCAATTTGGTGTCGTGATTCCTCCCAATGCGTTGCTATACTAGACGTTGTGCTTTTAGTGCGTATTTTGCTTTTATGTTCCGTCAATCTGATTTTCATTTTCCTCTCAGTTTTGCCAACGTATAGTAGCCCGCAAGGGCATTTAATGATGTAAATGACATTTTCTGAGTTGCATGTTGTGCTGCTGTGAATTTTAATTTTTTGGCCCGTAGATGGATGCAATAAAGTATCACCTGTGATTACGTTGTTGCAATGTGTACAGTTCCAGCATTTTTGTGTGCCTTTACTTGGTTCCAGGGTCCTTGTTGGTTTTTGTTTTTTAGATAACAATTCTTTCAAGTTTTGTGCTCTTGTGTAGGCGAATAGTGGTTTCTCTTTGAAGAGATTTTTGAAATCAATTTCCAATTGGAGTAGATTCCAATGCTTGTGAATGGTTTGTTTGATCTTCCTGGATGCTGTGGAATATTTAGAGACAAAAACTGTACGTGTGCTAATCTCTTTTTGAGCTTTCTTCAGTAACTCCTCACGGGGTCGGGTCTTGACTTTGTTTAATTGTTCTGTAAGAAGATTCTCAGGGTACCCTCTGTCTTTATAATTCTTTATTTGCTGTTGCCATGTGGATTCACATGCCGTGTCTGTAGAAGAAATTCTTTTAGTTCGCAAAAATTGGGAAACTGGTAGATTCCGAATCAATGAAGGAGGATGGAAACTGCTGAAGAGCAGAGCATTATTTCTGTCTGTTGGCTTTTTATACACACTCGTTTGTATTGCACCTTGTCCAATGTCAATCCATACATCTAAAAAAGCAATTGATTTGCGGCTTATTGTGTGAGTGAATTGAATTCGAGGATCAATCAAATTGAGTGTCCGTATGTTGTTTATGAGTTCTGGTTCTGACCGATTCCAAATGAGGAAGATGTCGTCTATGAAACGTTTGAAGAATATGAGACCTTCTTTCCATGTAAGGTCCTGGAGGATATAGTCATGTTCGAATTTTGCCATATACGTGTTAGCGTATACGGGTGCTCCTGGAAAACCCATAGATGTTCCATTTAGTTGTATGTAAAACTTTTCATCCCAACAGAAGTAGCTATTTTGGAGGCAGAACTCTAGTAGTTGTAAAATGAAGTGTTTGGGTATTTGTGTGTTTTCTTGCTGCAGTAATGCCCATTCGACTGCTTCTATTCCGCTGGCGTGGGGTATCGAGGTGTATAATGCAACTACATCTATAGTGCATAGGATCCAATTTTCTGTATTTAGATGTTTAATCATTTGTAGATTTCTCAGGAAGTCCGTCGTATCTTCAATATAGGTCTCCCAATTTTGAACGAATGACTGCAGAAATGTATCGATGAACCTGCCAGGTTTTTCAAATATTGAGTCGCATCACAATTATATTTACCAAACATCGTTGTTTAGGTCTTATTTTTTTCACAACTTTATTAACAAACAACTCGTCGCCCAGGTAGTGCGCTCGCAGCGCCTTTATTCTACTTCGGAAACTTTTTTGAATCATTCAAGAAGATTCCATGGTCATTCTACTTCTTATTCAGATTACACATATACTTTACAAAAGACCATTTAGATTTTGTAAAACTTGCACCGATGCTACAGGTAGCACCTGAGTCTTTTTTTCAAAACCAGGTTTCTTCACAGTCTTTTTTTAGTTTCTACGTCCACGCTTAGAGCGTGATTATAAACTCACCTGAAACTGACGAGCAACAAACCTCGACCGAGAGCGCTCGTGGCTAAAAACTCCGCAACAAACTTTCTGAATCGGTAAGCATATTCTTTCATATGCCCGCATTCTGATGGGCTCAGATTAGCGGATTTGACTGGAATATAAGGTTTCGTCCTTTATTTTCAGATCGGTAACATCCAGCTTCAGTAACGGTTTTCACCGCCACCTGAACTAAGGCTATCAAGGTGAGCTTCGCTTTAAACATTTAGCGTACTCAGGTATATTGCCTCACATAGCGGAGTTAACATTTAGTTTTTATTTCTGTAGATTTTTTTCGCTGCAACTTTGAAAATCGTGTAAAATCACACAACTAATCAGGTACGAAATCGGGGTTCCTTGCATCATTTATTACCACCAATTAATAGAGAGATCAGTTCTTCTTACATCTTTATCTTCTGAACTCTTTTCCTAGAATATGAACACGTAACACATGTGAACTACCCAAAGGTATCGTATACCTCATTTTAAGTTCAAAATACAACCTTCTGTTCACGCAAGTGCAGATTCTGATATACACTCTCCTTTCTTTTCCAACAGTTTACCCCTGACGAAGGGACCACAAATGTCCCGAAATGCATTGGGTGTTTGGAACGTTAATTAAGCAGTTACTTGTGTCTATCACTATATAAATGTACACATATTGAATGATGATGTATATTGTGGAAATTCATATGAAAAAATTGAATATGATTATTGTTTATTCTATGTGAAATGAATTAAATGCTTGAAACATTTACAGCTGTGCATATTGCAGTCCTAGTTAACTTCAGACTAGGCCACCCCCCTTTATTCATACCACGTGTCACGCAAACATAAGGCAATATTGCACGCCTATCGGTCAAACAGTCTATTTTTCAAAACAACGAGTGCGCCCACCACCCGATTTTTTGACGTTTTCACTTTTGCGACTTTGGTGGACTGCACCGCGTAAAAATGTCTTTCGAATCCATTGCCAGCATTACTGAAAACAGAGCTACAACAAAAGTTTACACAACAGAAGACGCAAATGAAATTTACAACTTAATAAAGGAGACAAAATCATTTGACGCACAGAGCGGATCAGTCACACAACAATTACGTCAACTGGAATATCTTACCAGAAGAGAACTGAATCAACGTTTACATGCTTCTACATTAATACAATACCATCGAGTCAAACGGATCCCCCGTGGTTTAAGATTATCTATACGTCCAATGCTCTTTAGGCTTCAAAACAACCCACATTTCATGGAAAAATGGTATTCCATTTTAAATAAATGCTCTCTGGATCTGATACTGCTGATAATTGAGGAACTGTCTAAAACAATTCGGGATTTAGAAGAAGAAATAAACACATTAAAAACTGAACTATCAACAAGAATGGAGGTTGAACCATGGGGACAATTTTTAGAAAGTCTCAATCTAAAACTAGACAAATATGGCAAAGAGTTACAAGAAACCAAACTGCGAAAATTTAAGAGAGATACAATTGATTATAAGCTGAATGAAGCTTATACTTGGGCCGATGTATATACACAACGCAGATTTACCACCAAAAAATCCACCCAAGCATCCTCAGAGGAAAGTGTTGTGTCTGATTCAGATATTGATACTCAGAGAGCATCATTTAAAGCTAGTACTAGCTCAAAAGCTACGACAAAACCACCAGAAGGAAGCTCACCGAGTGTAACACCCAGTACTTCTGGTTCTTCATCTTCTTTTTTGGACTCCAGCAGAGAACAAGGGAGACCCCCAGACAAGAGCCAAATCAAAACAACAAGTGGCATCGAAAAACAAGGAGAGGAAAAGGACAAAGACAAAAGCAAAAAGGGCCTGAGGAGTCAAACAAAAGTCTCATCATAAATATCTCCTCTTTAAAACTAACACCGTTTGAAGAAAATGTATTGAACAAAGGAATGTCCTTTGTAAGCACCTACAATAGCACAGAATTGGAGACAGAAGTAGCTCTTTATAAATTTATGAGAATTCTGAGACTCCGCAATTTCTTCACCAACATTTGCCCCCAAGATCCAACGGACAACTCCATCACAGACTTAACACTTCCAACTTTTAAACCAAAGAGCACTTTTGTTGCTCCTGTGTCTCACAAAACTCTGGATACATTTGAATTATTGGTACAACAAGATCTAAAAAAGATACAATATTCCAACAAAACAAGCAACTTGAGTAGGGCTGAAAAAAGTGCCCTAACTGAATTAGCTAGAAACCCAACAATCACAATTTCGAAAGCAGACAAAAGGGGAAGGATTAGTTATTATGGACTCAGAGCACTACCAAAGGAAAGTTCTTGAACATATCATGAATGAAGCGACCTATGGAAAACTTGACAAAGATCCCACAAATGAAATTTCCAACAATCTCAACCTCATACTGGATAAAGCGGAAGAATTCAATTGGATTGACTTACCAACCAAAAAATATCTTCGGACTGACTTCCCAAGGAGACCAAAAATTTACTTATTACCAAAGATTCACAAAAATCTGATGGATCCTCCGTTCAGACCTATCGTCTCTGGATGCGACTCAATATTTGAAAAACCTGGCAGGTTCATCGATACATTTCTGCAGTCATTCGTTCAAAATTGGGAGACCTATATTGAAGATACGACGGACTTCCTGAGAAATCTACAAATGATTAAACATCTAAATACAGAAAATTGGATCCTATGCACTATAGATGTAGTTGCATTATACACCTCGATACCCCACGCCAGCGGAATAGAAGCAGTCGAATGGGCATTACTGCAGCAAGAAAACACACAAATACCCAAACACTTCATTTTACAACTACTAGAGTTTTGCCTCCAAAATAGCTACTTCTGTTGGGATGAAAAGTTTTACATACAACTAAATGGAACATCTATGGGTTTTCCAGGAGCACCCGTATACGCTAACACGTATATGGCAAAATTCGAACATGACTATATCCTCCAGGACCTTACATGGAAAGAAGGTCTCATATTCTTCAAACGTTTCATAGACGACATCTTCCTCATTTGGAATCGGTCAGAACCAGAACTCATAAACAACATACGGACACTCAATTTGATTGATCCTCGAATTCAATTCACTCACACAATAAGCCGCAAATCAATTGCTTTTTTAGATGTATGGATTGACATTGGACAAGGTGCAATACAAACGAGTGTGTATAAAAAGCCTACAGACAGAAATAATGCTCTGCTCTTCAGCAGTTTCCATCCTCCTTCATTGATTCGGAATCTACCAGTTTCCCAATTTTTGCGAACTAAAAGAATTTCTTCTACAGACACGGCATGTGAATCCACATGGCAACAGCAAATAAAGAATTATAAAGACAGAGGGTACCCTGAGAATCTTCTTACAGAACAATTAAACAAAGTCAAGACCCGACCCCGTGAGGAGTTACTGAAGAAAGCTCAAAAAGAGATTAGCACACGTACAGTTTTTGTCTCTAAATATTCCACAGCATCCAGGAAGATCAAACAAACCATTCACAAGCATTGGAATCTACTCCAATTGGAAATTGATTTCAAAAATCTCTTCAAAGAGAAACCACTATTCGCCTACACAAGAGCACAAAACTTGAAAGAATTGTTATCTAAAAAACAAAAACCAACAAGGACCCTGGAACCAAGTAAAGGCACACAAAAATGCTGGAACTGTACACATTGCAACAACGTAATCACAGGTGATACTTTATTGCATCCATCTACGGGCCAAAAAATTAAAATTCACAGCAGCACAACATGCAACTCAGAAAATGTCATTTACACCATTAAATGCCCTTGCGGGCTACTATACGTTGGCAAAACTGAGAGGAAAATGAAAATCAGATTGACGGAACATAAAAGCAAAATACGCACTAAAAGCACAACGTCTAGTATAGCAACGCATTGGGAGGAATCACGACACCAAATTGCCCAACTGAAATTCCAAATCATTGAAGAAGTACCAAAACACACAGATCGTGATAATTCAAAGTACCTTTTACAAAGAGAGGCATTCTGGATTAAGAAGCTCAAAACTCTTACGCCGCATGGACTCAATGATAAATTCGAGATGGCTTGCTTTCTCTAAAATAATACTCACATTTGACACTTGTACTCCACTTCGGGACCCTGACTCAACTTGAAAGCACTTATACCTATGATGCATTCACCCACGATTATGTCCTACCTGACATTACACGTACATGTACTATCACACATACTTGCATCTTACGTTTGAACCCCCTTAGAAAAAGAATAGAGAACTTGACCTTTGTTTATAATGATGTTTTTATGAAATTGTTGACGCTCCATTTAACCACATAATTTACATGACCTGTATTATTTGATCATGTTTCGAACTTATATATTGTTGCCGTAATTCATTACGCTTATTTACACTATGTCATGAAGCCAGGTAATTTAGACTCTGGCGGTCACACAATTTTACCCATCAAACCCCATCACTCACAATTATATTTACCAAACATCGTTGTTTAGGTCTTATTTTTTTCACAACTTTATTGACAAACAACTCGTCGCCCAGGTAGTGCGCTCGCAGCGCCTTTATTCTACTTCGGAAACTTTTTTGAATCATTCAAGAAGATTCCATGGTCATTCTACTTCTTATTCAGATTACACATATACTTTACAAAAGACCATTTAGATTTTGTAAAACTTGCACCGATGCTACAGGTAGCACCTGAGTCTTTTTTTCAAAACCAGGTTTCTTCACAGTCTTTTTTTAGTTTCTACGTCCACGCTTAGAGCGTGATTATAAACTCACCTGAAACTGACGAGCAACAAACCTCGACCGAGAGCGCTCGTGGCTAAAAACTCTGCAACGAACTTTCTGAATCGGTAAGCATATTCTTTCATATGCCCGCATTCTGATGGGCTCAGATTAGCGGATTTGACTGGAATATAAGGTTTCGTCCTTTATTTTCAGATCGGTAACATCCAGCTTCAGTAACGGTTTTCACCGCCACCTGAACTAAGGCTATCAAGGTGAGCTTCGCTTTAAACATTTAGCGTACTCAGGTATATTGCCTCACATAGCGGAGTTAACATTTAGTTTTTATTTCTGTAGATTTTTTTCGCTGCAACTTTGAAAATCGTGTAAAATCACACAACTAATCAGGTACGAAATCGGGGTTCCTTGCATCATTTATTACCACCAATTAATAGAGAGATCAGTTCTTCTTACATCTTTATCTTCTGAACTCTTTTCCTAGAATATGAACACGTAACACATGTGAACTACCCAAAGGTATCGTATACCTCATTTTAAGTTCAAAATACAACCTTCTGTTCACGCAAGTGCAGATTCTGATATACACTCTCCTTTCTTTTCCAACAGTTTACCCCTGACGAAGGGACCACAAATGTCCCGAAATGCATTGGGTGTTTGGAACGTTAATTAAGCAGTTACTTGTGTCTATCACTATATAAATGTACACATATTGAATGATGATGTATATTGTGGAAATTCATATGAAAAAATTGAATATGATTATTGTTTATTCTATGTGAAATGAATTAAATGCTTGAAACATTTACAGCTGTGCATATTGCAGTCCTAGTTAACTTCAGACTAGGCCACCCCCCTTTATTCATACCACGTGTCACGCAAACATAAGGCAATATTGCACGCCTATCGGTCAAACAGTCTATTTTTCAAAACAACGAGTGCGCCCACCACCCGATTTTTTATACAATAGGTTTGACCAGTATTTTTTTATACTTATGTATATATTCATTTACAATAACTAAATTCCTTTTGATTTCTGGAATACATAAATTTTAAAATATTATGCTATATTACATACTATACTTTCCAGGATCATCATGTTAAATATTATTTTAATACAATTTCAATACTTTTAGCACTATAGGGAATACCATTTAAACGTGACACATTTCTTAATACAATTCCAAATAAATACTTAATAAAAAAAGTAAAATTAAAATAACGGTAATTCAGCTTTGGACCTACAGTAACACCAACAGATTGAAAGAGGGAACAGCAGGACTGTCATTTAGCAGCTGAGAGTGCATGGCAGCACCATTCTGGGGATGACTTTTCAAATAGCTTTGATATTTCCATCGCCTAGTGGAGGAAATGTGGTTGCTAGCACAAAAATATTGCTTTTATTTATATGGAAGAAAAGGGGAGGGGGGGTATTTTATATGATACGTAAATATTATACCCTTTTTACAACATGAATATAGAGCCTCTTTTACTTATTTTTGGCATAGGGCAGCGCTGCATGTCTTCCTGCTGCACTGCCCTACATCAAAAGAAAAGGGAAGGAATCGGATGTATATATGTAATACAGCACATTGCTGTCTTATATTACTGTGCTGCAAGACAAATGGTTGTCTAGGAAAATGCAGGCAAGCTTGCACCATGGTGCAAGGGAGCCTGCTTTGAAATCAGGTTGTTTTCGTGCAGGAAGGGACTCCTTCTTTCACAAAAACAACTGTTATGCCACCCTTGGGAAGGCATAGGCTTTTGACACATTCCCAAGTTTACAGCATGTTGTAAATCTGAGAATGTGTCAATTGCCATGGGTGTTACGTGTGAAAGCCCACCATAGTGCCCATGGCATGCCTAACTATCGCAGTGTGAGGCAATGCAGTTACTTGTGCTGCATTGCCTCACACCATATCTACAAGGTCATGAAAAACCATACAGGGTGGCTTTACGTGACTTCTTAGATATGGCTTTGCAGTGTGTGCCACCATCCCATCGTTAAAAATGACGGTTCCTGAGCGCACTGGGCTTGTAAATGAGCCCAAGCATATGGAGCCTCAATATTGTTTAGCTTAAAGTTCAATTGAATGCCTGCGTTTCTCAAATTTTTAAAATCTTCTGGAGAATCTAAAGGATTGCTCTCTTAACAGTAAAAACAACATATTATTCTGCCGTTTTAACAGAAGAATATTATTGGGGCACTTTTGCACCACTGGAATATCACTGTTTTGACTTTCCTATGACATAATGTGCAGCAGCATATTTACAAGGCCTTTTTACGTGGCTTTTCATGGCCTTGTAAATATGTTCCCCTTTCACGCACAATACTGCGTGAAAGGGGCGTTCCATGGGTGCTGCTGTGGGTGTTCCCACACAATACCGCTGGAATCTGAAGCATTCCCAGATTTATGAGAAATCGTAAACCTGAGAATGCCTCAGAATCTAACAACACCCCAGGGGTGGCGTTAGGGAGGCGCAACGGAGGGAAATGTTTTCTTTTTTTCCTTTTGCTATGTGTGCTGCATTCTGCAGCACACATAGAAAGAGGAAATCGCCTGCCTTGACTGATTTTGTGCAGGAAGCGGTCCCTTCTCACACAAAATCAACCAGCCCCGCAACGCAGGCACCCTTGCACTATGCAGGCACCCTTGCACCATAGCGCAAGGGTGCCTGCTTTGGCAGCCCATTGGGTGCCGGATCAGGGGGGAAAAGGACAGGAATGTGCGGTATCTCATATCGCATTGTTTTGACGCAGGCAGCACATCAAGATTGCTTGGGGTGCTGCCCTGCGCCAAAACCTCATAAATGAGGCCCTACTGTATTTAGAAAGGCGGATAATCAAGCACAGTCTATAGTATTAGGAGGTGGGCGATCTTTCCGGGTGAAGGCTGCAGCGTTATGGAATTCGCTCCCGCTACAGCTCCGTACAATTAACGATCTCTTGCTATTCCGGAAATCCTTAAAAACTTTCTTGTTTTAAATCTGTTGCCTTCCTGTGGTCTTGTGTTGGTTGTGTTGTACCTTGTCGCGCACCAGGACGCCCCTTAGCTGGGGCAGCTGTGCGCGTAATAAATGTTATTAACATAACATAACATAACATAATGCTCAAACGTATGTTGCTAAGTGGGAATATAAGTCTCGTTGCTGTTTCTTGTAGTAGACCACAGAACAAAAAGTGCAAACCGCCTCTCACGCTTTCTTTACGCATGCTTTTCACCAGATCCGTTTTGAGAAAAATACAGCAGAAGTCGATATTAAATCTACCGATCGAAGAAACGCCTGTTCAGCTCATGTATAACTCCGTGTGTCTTCGCAGGAAAATATTAATTGAAAGTTACGTTGTGTATTTTTTTACCATTTGATTTTTTAATTAGATCAAGGAGACTATTCTATAAATCTCAGGGTCACTGCATTGATAAGACAGCAGGACATCAATCAGAACCCAGATGATGAGCTGTAATTGCTTCTTGTGATAAAAGGAAAAAAGCCAAACACGGGTGCATGGTATTTTGCAAAGACCACACTGTGCATCTAATCACATTAGATTGCTGGCAGGTTCACAGTGCAGCGAGCAGAATAAGTCAAGGACCACCCACGGGTGAACTGAGTGACTTATGTGTCTGTGTGATCATCAGACAATCTGTAGCCTTCCCTCCGTGTCTCTGAAGAAACGGTGCGAGCTGTCCGCACAGGTGATTTATTGAAAATAAACAAAAGGTTACAGGCTGTAATTTACGACCAGAAACTGAGCTTCGCCAATCAGCCTTGGCCAGTGAGGCTGATGGGCTCATTCCCACACACACAACACACACACACACACACCCTCTCTCATGCCGAGGGAGAGAAAAGAAATGTGAACCAAAACCACCTGCATTAACAGCACTCACACATTTATTACTACGATGCAAAGGTTAAATTCGACTTTATTGCCACAGTACAGCTAAACTGATATAAGAACTCTTTTTACTGCCTCTCATATTGCAGGTAACAATTACTTTAAATGGAGGAACAATTCTTCTAATAGATGTCTCTCCAGTGTGATTTCACCTTGCTGCACAAATGTAACTTCTTGCATCCTGATTTCGGTTAAATACCTGTTGTTCAAACAGCCATAGAGGACAAAATGCCATGGCATAAACCATATACGCAAATGCACAGAGTAAAATATGTCATATTTTACAATTGCTGAGAGAGGTGACTCAGCGATGGTAATAAATAGTGTATTAAACTCCTCTGTGAATCTGTATTTATGCACTATGTGCAGCATTACGATGTCGGGTGGAAACTTTCCGTCTGACACCATCTTGGATTTGGGAACCGACCGACGCGTGGTCGGCGTCTCCACCCGACCAATTACAATGTGACAGAAAACTACTCAGTCGGAGTCCCATTGTACCCTGTGGGAGCCAGTGTTCTGCCCAACAACACATTCTCCTTTTGTGTATGTTTGTAAAACCCTGCACCCTGTTGCAGGCACCTCATTGTGCCTGCCACACAGTGCAGGGTTTTACAGGGGGTCCCTTAGGTACCCACTCAGCCCCCAACCTCCCGTGAGCTCAGGATGAAGGGGGCCCCCAAAGTCACTTTGCCACAGCCTTTCCTTGTCGGACAGGCTGACTGGGAAAGGCTGCTTGAAATTGACATGGTAAGGGTCGGTCTGAAACGTGGTTCGTAGAGGTGTACGATGCGTTTCCAACCGACACGAATACTACAAGAGCCAGTCGCAACCGATTTAGAATACCAGCCCGGTTTACTTTCTGACCGCCTCAGTCGGATGGATTGTAAACCGACCGAGTTGGTCGGGAGGGTTCCGACAAGGTCAAGGAAATTCCAAAGGTCGGGCGGATGCTTTCCGCCCAACATCGTAATGAGGCCCAAAATATTTATGAATAGAATTAAATTTATATATATATATATATCATTGTTAACATCTCTGGTTAAAATATAAAACTTATATATACAGCTCTAGAATGTGATTCACACTTAAATACGTGTTGAGAACTTTCCACTTCAACACAACCCTTTGAAGCAATACTCCATACATAATGGCATTGACATCTGTGGTGCCCACTGCATAGGGCTGTGTACAATGGTTGATCTGTGTGCATGAATTATTCCGTTGTTGGTTTGTTTGCATAAGAACCCGTTTGTCTGGGAACACGGATTGTTTCTGTTGGATCTCTTACTGCCATGTTCCCTCATCGGTGTCTCGATATGCATGAATCTATAGACTTTGCCAATTATTGTTTTAAAAAGGCAACAGAAACACCAAATGGGTAAATTGAGCCTTTTCCATAAGACAATAATGCCATATGGACACTTTTGAAGCCGTCTTATCTAAAACGAATATCGTGGGAAGAGAGATTTTGTGCAGGTGTTATTATAGGGTCAAGCTAACAGCTCACTAAATCTCGCTAAAAAAAGAATGCCCTACCCTTACATGTGTTCCTATTTACCAATGCAGCCATGAACTCTCAGTCCGGTGTCTTCCACATACAAGGGTGATATGTGCAAAGGCCATCATTTTTCAGGCATGTTTGGGCAAATCTTGAAGAAACTAGTTTTGATGAACCATTTTCGCAAAACAGATTTACACAACTTTTTTCAACACACATTCTGTAATACTGATTGTTTTTCATATCCTTGTTACCCTTTTCCCAAGCTGTTTCAACTTTTGCTCTTTTTTCTGGTCGCTCCAACTATGCAGCCCAATACATTATTGCCTCCCCCTTCGCCCCCTTCGCCCCCTTCTCCCACTTCCCCTTTTTATTTTTTTAACTTTTTACTTCTTGATCACCCAGCACCTTCCCCAATCGTTTTTCATTTTATTTGAACTCAGGAGAGGACTCTTCCAACTTCTGCAACCCCCCCAACATCTGGCCTTTGATCCTACTCTCTGCTTTTTTACCCCCCCTCCCGAGCCTTACTTTCCACTGTTAACTTTTTATTTTCCTTTCAATGGCCATCTTTTTTTTCTCTTCTCTTTCCCAACTTCTTTTTTTTTTAACTGTCATGTTAGAGTCAGAAAAAATGAATACTGTATTCGTTTTCGGTTCCTTTCCCCTTCCGCATCTTTTTTAAGTTAAGATAAACATGAATTCTTGAAATTCAATTAGTTTAAGAAATTGTAAGACGTTTTCTATTTGTTTTGTACTGGAATTGGGATTAAAAATTGAGTCTATAGATTTTTTGTGGAATGGCAGCTCCCCATTTTGGCAATTCTCTAAATCAAATTTTATCAGACTGCTTTTATCAGGCTGGTGTTCTCCATTTTGGGAAGTCATCAAACTGAGGTGCATCATTTTGGACACTTAAGGCCCCTTAAAGTGCTTAATGTGTAAATTAGTAATTACCAGTGCACAATGCTGTGCTCAGAAACCCAGGGCATGTTCAATCAAATGTCAGCACGCCGAATACCAAGGCTGTGTAGCCTTCAATTAAGGTCAGACCTCTTTACTCTACTGCCAGTCACTCTTCCTTTCTCTCACTCTTGCACGTTGTTGCTCACACTCTTTGTGACGGTTTTTTAGGTCGATCCTAAACAGCCTTTGCGCTGCAGGCGATCTATTGTATCTAGTTTGTGGGGTCTGACTACACCTTTGCTTAGGATTGGTTTTGATTGGCTTTTGTGTGTGTCATTTAAAAATGAAAGTGCGCTGATTGGCTGAAGCTTCGTGCATGTCCCACCTTTTTTTTAAAGTTTGCTCCACTGGAGTATTGCTGCGGGAACGAACAGGAACCCGCACGCAGTCCCTGCCTTTCCATTTCCAGCGTCATGCTGTCTTCGACAATTTGTGCACTTTAAAGTGCCCCTGGGACACAAGCAGGGACGGACTAGAGTGCTTCTGTAGCAGAATGCCCTCTGCGGTCCCCCTGGGGCACAAGCAGGCATCCACTTCAGCGTGCCTTTCTTGCTGGAAAAGCTGTGTGCTGAGTCATTTCCCAGAGACCGGCGTGTTTCCCAAGGACTCGCAGTGCACAGATGGTGTGCACTGAGTCCTCCAAGCCGCCTGCTTACATCACCAGCGCATTGGGGAAAAGGTATTTTGTGATGTCGTTTTTATGTACTTTCACATTGTGCTGCTCATCTTAAAAGTTAACTCCCGTGGAGTATTGCCTCGGGAGCGAGCAGGGGCGCGCAACTGCTTGCTGCCTTTATCTTGTTATTTCCACATTGCCCCGACCCTGGCCTCCAAACCTTCCTGGGCTGGTTAAACTTTGCAGTTGCCGTACGAGGACACTCCAGCATTCTCTTGCAAAAAGAAACGTTTTTTATTTACTTTTCTATAGTTAAAAAAAGTCAACACCTTTTCATAACTTTGCAGGCTAATGTTTAATTTTGTCCACTGTTGAAATGAAGATGGAATTCCTATGTGTAGTGGCTGCATGGATGATTCAAAAATATTACAATGCAATGGGACGGTTGTGCGTGGCAGTTGTGGTTGTGGGGAAATAGTTGGGAGGAACAGTGAGTGGTGGTAGCAAGTCTAGATGGTAACAGGGGCTGTGATTGCTGGGGAAAGGGTTTTCAACAAGTATCAAGGAGCGGTGAACACATTTGGTGAACAGAAAAGACTGCGGCCACTGCACAGTGAGGCCTAGAGATGCTGTAGTTTGTGCATTGAGGCAGCAGCTCACTCCATTCCTCCGCAGACACGTTCCTAAGGAGTGAATGTTTAATGTTACACATGTGTTTAGTTTGCGCTGGGTAAAATGAGTCACCGTCTCAGTAAATGGTGTTGTCTTGTTCAGCTTGTCTCCTCACGGTGTTTTTCAAGCCCCTGGCTTTCAAAGATGCTCACGATTCACGAATGTGGGGGCGCCAAGGGATTTGCAGAGAAACACTTTATTTCGCACCCAACAAACCACCCTTGCTGTCTGTCTAGGCTAGTTGTGTTGCTGAGTGACGACACACACCCAGCTCTGTAAGACCCAGTAGAAGGGGCCTCACTACCAGCTTTGCAGGGCCCAGAGGGAGGGTGCCTGAGGGGCCCACTTCCCCGGGCCTTGCTGCCAAGACACCGCGTTGGAAGGCCCAGTGCCAACGCTGCAGAGTCTGAGAGAGTGAGCATGGCTCTACGTCTCTACCTCAGGCTTTTCTGCCTGTTAGAGGGTAGTGGTGCCTAGTTTACTCTGCACAAAGCAGACATTATACCTCTCACAAGCAGTGTTTGGAGGGTGAATGTTCTATTTTGCGCCATGTACTTCTCATCAGTTAGTTCCCTTTCTTGCCTGCTTGTGTTGACCGCCATCCCTAATACATCGGTCCTGTCTCTTGAGAGCCAGGCTGACTCGAATGTGAAAATTACATTAGGAATTTGTAACTGAGCGGGAAGTAAATTGGAGCAAACTGTGAAAGAAATGGTGGATATTGTTTCTATTACTGTCTAAGATCCAGCCTTGTTTAATAGGTGTGTTGCCCTGACTCAAAATGAATATACAAAAATAAGCACAAAAAAAGATTTAAAAACTAGTATTTGGATTATGTTTCCATATCGTGTGGGTCCTGTGGCTTTAGTTTTTGTTTCACTGCTAGACAGTTTAGACACACGTTTTGTCACCACTTTATGTAAAATCAGAGCCTATTTCTATCCGGTTCAAAGTGATGTTGTCTTGAGGGTCATGTGACATTTTTACTCTCTGTCTCTGAAGAGTTCAAACTTGGCACACTGAGTAGGCTTGCACATCTGATGGGGATGGACTGTATGGTAATGCTCTTGTCAATACAATCAAACGTCATATGTTGCCCATAAATGCTTCTCCCGAGAAAAGTGCTCCTACCGAGAAAAGTGCTCCTCCCGAGAATGCAATTTTTCTTTATAAGATCAAAAAAATGAGAACAGGCATGCAATATCCTTTTTTAGGTCGAACCTGCACAGCACATGTGCTGTTCTGCCAGGCATGCTGTTTTCGAGTATGTATGTGAAGCTCCGCCCACTTCCCGCCAATATTTTTCATTGTGTTTCCTGCAACATTCAGTGCACCATGCACGCTTGCACTTTCCAAGCAGCCCGGGACAATAGTGGCCGCTTCTTTGAAATAAAAAAGCTTTTGCATTTACAAGAGTTTGCGCTATTGGCATTGTAAATGACAATGTCTTTTATTTTTTTTAACAACAAATTTTATTGATTTTCAAGGTACCATATGGGCATGCCCAGCGAGCATCAAAGCATGTAAGAAAACAATATACACTAGCAAGGCACCATATAACATCCCCAATGAAGTCTGCAGAACAGCAGACCCTAAACCCCCTCCCCAACAACGCACCATACATCAATAATACAATATTATGCAAACGTATTACAGTCTTGCCTCTTTTACCTCAACACGACACCATTATCTTATATCGGTGAATTACTCAAAACCAACTTATCTAATGGATCAGGGGTGCCACTGACCCCAGAAGCGGCAGGACTATGCCTCGATACGTGGCCCATCTGGTCCAGATCTTTTTGTTTTTTTGCGGACATCCCCTGGCCTGAAATACTGCAACTTCAGTGAACATGCACCTATCCATTGCTTTCTTCCAGGTACCAATACTGGGTGGGAGTGTTGCCTTCTAGTGTTGTGCGATGTCACATTTCGATAGTGTAAGCCCTAGGAACAATAAATGCCTTTTATATCTGTTCCCCCCGATGTCTTCTGTGCTGTGTAGGAGTATCAAGTGGGGGTCTGCAGGAATGCACCATGCCAGCACCTGCCCCAAACAGGACCTTATGCCCAATCAGAAGTGCTGCAGAGCCACACAGGTCCACACCGTGTGGAGAAATGACCCCTTCTCAGAATCACAGCAGAGGCACATAGGGGACTAAACAGCCCCCATCCTGTAGAGACATAAACGTGTAAAGTAAACCCTGTGAAGATATTTTAACTGGATCAGACGGTAGCGGGCAGAGACCGCAGAGTACCGGGGGCTAGCCAGTGCCTTGGCCCAGTCATCATCCGTCAATGTGGGCACATCTGCTTCCTATGCAGCCCGGGTCTGATGTAAAGTGGTTGTGGAGTGTGTAGTCAATGTTTGATAAATTTGACGGATCCTGTGGGCTTCTAGTTCCCCCATGAGCAGCTGGCCCTCCAACGGGTGGATCTCCGGGAGGCTCGTGATGTCCCTTATCAAAGGGGATATAGCGTGTCTAAGTTGCAAATATCTGTGAAATTGCGTTTTGTGGAGGTCAAAATCAGCCTGTAGTTGCTGAAAGGATTTGAATGTGGAACCCCACATTACATCTCCCAACACACAAATCCCAATGTCATCCCATCTGCGGAAACCTGCCAAAGCCACGACTGGCCGAAGGTGTGTGCCGCGCCACTGAGGCGTAGCCCCGGTGAGCTTGCCCCACCATCCCATCTTGTGGACCGCTCGCCTCCAGATCTGAATGGCCGTCCTACATGCCGTGGGGAGTTCCGTCAAAGGCGAGGAGCTGTACAAAAAGTGGAGTAACGGGGTTTTGGCCATGAAGAGGCGTTCCACAGCATAAGCTGGATCAGATTGCGAGCAGTACCACCAGTCATTTATCACCAGGAGATGTGAAGCCTGGTAATACGCCTGCACATCTGCCGCCACTATCCCCCCGCAGTAGGTAGATTGGATACAGGTCGCAAGCGCCACCCGGACCGCTCCACCTCCCCAGAGAAAGCTATTGAGTAAACCATTAATTTGACAAAACCAGGACCGGGGGATTGAGAAGGGATAATTTTTCAGCCTATATAGCAGGCGAGGCAAAGACACCATCTTGAAAATAGCCAATCTACCATATAACAAGAGAGGGAGTTGGGACCACACCGTCGTCTTGTCCCGAACTGTAGGCAATAACGGCGTGATATTCCGCGACCAAGCTTTGAGTGGGCACCGTGTAATAACTACCCCAAGGTACTGGAAGCCGAACTCCACAACCACCAGCTGCGAGGCCCACGCTTGGGACCGCTGGTCCCTGCAAATCAGAAACAAAATAGATTTGGAAAGATTGGCGCAGAGGCCGGATGTCTCCCTGAAGACCCTCAGAATCTGCAGCACTCGGGGTCCGGAGACCCATGGATCCACCATGAAAAACAAGGCATCATCAGCGTAAAGCACAATCCTATCTGAGCACTCTGGAGACCAGTCCAAACCCCGTAACCCAGAATCCAGGTGAACCCACGCCGCCAGGGCCTCAATAGCCAGTGCGAACAGCCCTGCTGTGTGCCTCTCCGAATGGCGAAGGGGGCTGAGCAATGGCCATCCACTCGGACCAATGCAGTGAGATCCGTATAGAGCAATTGCACGTAGGCCCGGAATTGGGGGCCCAAATTGACTGCCTCCAAGAGCTAAAAAAGGTACGCCCAATGTAATCAATCGAATGCCATGTCGATATCGGCCAACAGGACAGCTGCAGGACGTCCCAGACGGTGAGTCTCCGCCACCGCCTTATGAACTTGTCTGATATTTTGTCTCGTGGAGCGCTGTGGCATGAAGCCCGACTGGTCAGGATGCACCAGCTCCTGTATACAGGCACAAAGGCGGTCCGCCAGGATTTTCCCCAGCAGTTTGGGCTCGAAATTTAGCAAAGAGATGGGGCAATAGGATCCCGGGTCATCAACTTCTGTGTGTCTCCAATCCGGAGGGAGAATATGCTGCTCTGAGGCGTCCTGAATCGCCTGGAGTAAATGAGGCCCCAGAATCTCCAGATGAGGCCAAAGAAAATCGCATGGGAACCCGTTCGGGCCCGGCGCACGACCAGGGTGGATGTCGAAGAGAGCCGACCGCAGTTCCTCCAACGAAATAGGCTCCTCCAGTGCATCACGCTGCTCGTCCGATTAAGCGGCGGGGAGGGATATCCACTAAAAAGGTATCTATGAGGGGTTCGGAGATAACCTCCTGTGCTTCATACATTGCCGCGTAAAAATTAGAGAATGCCTGAACAACCGCCTTGGGGGATGCACAGGCAACCCCCGCAGGGGACCACAAAAGAGGTACCTTCGGCCGGGCTACCCTAGCCTGGCAGAGCCTATGAAGCATTTAGCTAGACTTACCACCCCATTGGTAAATCCTATGCTGGGTGGCCAGCCAGGCCTCCTTGGCACAGTCTGTTTGGGCTTGATGGAGCATTTGTTGAACGTGCAGCAGATTCCTGTGGGCCGTGGGGTCCTAGCCACCCACCACAAGGGATTGGATTTCTTCCTGTCTGGTCTCCAGGTCGCATACCTGTGCCAAGCGGCGACGCTTTTCCTCGGTGCGGTAGCTTATGTCTGCACCCTGAATTGTGGGCTTAAATGCTTCCCACAAAACAACTGGGGACTGGCATGAGCCGGCATTGTATAGGAAGTAATCGGAAATTGCCTGACTCAGCATCTCCCTGTATGCCTCATCCCGGAGCAGCCAGGGGGACATGTGCCACCTATAGGGGGCCCTGTTAGTTGACAGTTGCAATTTAAGTTGGATCGGCGAGTGGTCCGACAGGCCTCGAGGAAGAATAGATGTATGTGCCACCCTGTGCATATAACTATGTGGAAGGAATAAATAATCCAGACTTTAAAGAGTCGGGTGAACCGATGACGTGTATGAAAATCCAGCATCCATCGGGTGTAAGGCATGCCACGTGTCCACCCATCAGAGTATGTGCGAGTATATTCAATTTGGATGTAATAGGGGTTGTATCAAGTTGTCGGGCCCGCCACCTATCCAGTGGGCCCATAGTATCATTCCAATCACCCCCAATACCACAAGGCCACCCGGGAGGTCCCCCCACAGCTGCGTTAGTTCATCTATAAACGTCTGACCAGGAGGCAGAGGGGCGTAGACGCTACCCAGTGTAATCTGTTCACCGGGCAAAGTACCCGAGACCACTGTATATTGACCCCCCGGGTCTAGCCAATGACGTGGGATTTGGATTGGCACCCTACAATGGATGAGAATGGCAGTACCCCTTGCCCCCGTGTAAAGCCAGAATGATATACCGTGGAGTATCCGTATTGGGCTAGACAAGGGGCCTTCGTGCCCAGAAGATGCATCTCCTGGAGCAATAGGACATCAGCTGCATACCGCTTCGCCTGGTGAAGCACTGCCCCTCGTTTGATTTTACTAAGCAAGCCCCGCACATTCCGGGCGAGAATGTTGAGTTGCCCTGTAGGTATGTTACCTGTCAAGTGAGCCATCCCTAGGTGGCCAACAAAATAACAGCAACTGATGCGTGTAAGGTGAAGCAATGTGACGTGTGCATGGTGTGGAAACATTCAATAAGAAACAAAACAACTGATAAACTGTCCCCGTCCCCCCTCCACCCACAACCCCCATACTTCCTGCAACACGGAGTATCTGTCGCGGTGAAAACCCATCCCAGGCCCCCAACAGGCAACATAAGCGGGCCCTCCAATGGACCCCCCCGCCCAACTTACCCAACATAACCCAAAACGTTCAGGGCAAGCCTCGTTCCAGTCCCTCCAGGGCCTATAATAAAGACTCCCATCTTTAGAGCCCAATCAAGTCAGTGTGTGACCACCGTCCAGAGACAATTCCCACCCCAAGAAGGAAACATAGAGAAAACAAAATTACTGTGTCCCAATGTAGTTCAGCTTCCAGAACCTGTCAGCTCTGGGGTACGCCAATTGGAGCGGGATTGGTTTCACCGAGAAGTCGCATCTCTGCCCTGTCGTCCACTCCGATGCGAGCCCTGAGAAGAATAAGAGTTCACCGGTGGCGGCGAGTGGGATTTCAGTATACGTCTCTCATCAGTCCACACAAAGACTTCCTCCAGGGTATCAAAGAAATATGGGGCATATCAACAAGGGCGTTAACTCTGCTTTTTTGGCTTTAAAAGCCCAAAAAGCAGAGATAAAACTAGCACCCTATCAACAACAGGGTGCTAACATGCAAATTTGCATGTTAGCACCCTTTTACTCTACGCTTCCCCTTGCATCTCTAATGAGATGCAAAGGGGGAGTTCCAGAGTAAAATAATAGGGGAAATGTCGGTAAGCGACATTTCTCCTATTATCAAGAATATCGCTAACCCTGTTAGAGACAAAAAAACAGCACTAACCGCGGTTAACGGTGCTTTTTTACGTCTGGTATTTTGCTGACTTAGCCATGATATCCTATGGAAGGAGGATATCATGGTTACGTTTGTCTGTCCCTATCAACAAGCTAACGTGAGATTATCGCTGGGTTTCCAGCGATAATCTCACGTTAGCCACTTAGCGTGAGGATTTTTATCGCTATTGAGATAAGCGTTGCTAATAGCACGCTATCTCAGCGATAAAAATCGACGCTAGCCGGCGTTAATTATCCTAGCGCTAAGTGCGCTTAGCGATAATTATCGCCGGTTGTTGTTGATATGCCCCTCTGTCTTTTCATTGAATATCACCTTCATTCGGCCCGGAAACAACAAGGCATAGGATGAATTCAGTTCCCGTAGCCGTCTCTTGGCAGCCACAAAAGACTGCCGCTGTTGCTGCACCAACTTAGAGTAATCAGGGAAGACCATGATGGGGTGGGAGTCGAAGACCATTTTATCTTTATGAAGCCGGGCATATCGAAGTACGGCGTCCCTGTCAGCATAATTAAGGAGTCGGGCAATTACTGGTCTCAGGCGTTCCCCAGGCGGTGGTTTCTTAGCCAGAGCACGATGGGCCCTCTCAACCACGAAACAGGAGTACATGTCTTCCGGGGACAGCAGTGCCCGCAGCTAGTCCGAGATGAACTTGTCAATGGAGGCCCCCTTGTTGCCCTCTGGAAAACCCACTAGGCGCAGATTATTGCGGCGGGCCCGCCCCTCCGCATCTTTGACCCGTGCCTCTAGCTCCTGCGATTGCTTGGTCAGTTTGTCCACCTTTTGTTGTACTCCGGTGACGGAGTCCTCGACAGTTGAGATTCTGGTCTCCGCTTCCGTAATGAGGTCGACCGCCTTCCGCAAATTTCGGCAAATGAAAGACACCTCCGTGCCCTCTGCCCCGATCTGGGCTCTAGGGCCGTCCGCGATTGTGTGAGTGCTTCCAGCGACTTCGCCGCATCCGATGATAGGCCATCGGTGGACGCCCCCCTCAGGAGTGTTAGTAGTAGTGGTAAAGAGGTCCATAGTATGCTGCTTGGGGGCCGCCGCACCCTGCTTATCCCTGCCCATGGCGACCGGTGGGCAACTAGGCGGCCGATTCAGCAAGCAACAGTAAATGACAGCAGGTACAGACAAGGGCAGCCTGAGCCAGACTCCAGCACAGTGCAGCGCCGCAGCCCAAGACACGCGCTTTAGATTATTGCGTTGGGACCCACCTGCAACAGCAGTCTCTTTGCAGAGGACACTTCGCAGGAGCAGCCAGACACAGTGTGATAGTCCCTGGAGAGGGAAGGAGGCAATCCCGATGCTACAGCACAGGGTCTCACTAAAGTGCCAGGAACCGGGCCGTCATGAGAGCCGGGGCCGCTCAGCAAGTCACAGCTGTGGAAAATTGCAGGCATCCAGGCACCCCTCACCTGAGCCCAGTGGGTGCTGAGCCTCTCGTAGTACCAGTGGTAGGCCCCCTGGCAGCCCCTCACCACCACAGCCGCATTTCCAATCAGGGTAATCCCTTTGGATCTCCAGATAAGGGGGGGTGTGCCACCACACTAGAGGTCCACGGCCCACCTGCAGACCCCCCAGTGACCAGACTCTTCTGTGCCAAGATTCGGTGCCACAGGAGCTGCACCAGGCCGCACCAGGCCACGATGAAGAAGGTTGGGGAGGGGTGCCGGCTATTACGTCGCATCGGGAGCCCCCGGTACATCGTCCTCCCGCTGAGCGTCTCGCAGGGCTGCACAGCTACGATGACCCCGCTCTGTTCCAGACTCCGTGAAAGGCAGGATAGGCGGCCACCTATACGTCCGGGGGCCCACCACAGCCTCGAGTGCCCCGCCTCTCATCACAGGCGCGTCGGCTGCCGGACGGGAGTCCGCTCACCATGTACCGGACACACTGCAGCCACCAAAACAACTTCGCTGGGTCACGACAGGCACCGCAACCTAGAATCCCGCCGGAATCAGGCTTGGGGTCAAGGATGATGATGGATTAAGGCCCTTAGAGGGATCGAACAGCGGAGCTTTACGGAGTCACGTCCGCCATGTTCGGCTCCCAGGCCACGCCCCCGACAATGCCTTTTATTTATTTGTAAATGATCAAAACAAATAAATAAAAGGCATTGTCATTTACAATGTCAATAGATTAAACTCTCGCAAATGCGAGACCTATTGCATTGCAAATGCTTGTCCTTCTTTCTCTTCTTCTGTCTTTCTGTGTTTTCCCTCTCTTGCTCTCAGTAAATGTCCAGTGCAGAAAAATAAGTGCCTGTCCCCAAAAATAAGTACTCATTGCCCCCACCTGCACCCATACACTCAAATTAACCACTAGGGGCCAGATGGATCAAAGGGTTTTATCCATTCTGTGTCTATGGGAAAATATGTTCATACATATGGCCCTAGGGCCTTAGACCATAAATGCTTGCCCCATTTACCATCCTATAGATTGATCAGAACACACTGAAATTGGTGATGTCAATTAAACAAAGGTATGACTCCAGATACTTATTCAGTAAGTTTTCTCAAAGAAGCTCATCTTTCCTTTTTTTCCTTTGGAAATGAAACACTAAAATACATTGAGCAAATAGCAATTATTTCATTATCTGCTTCTGAACACTATTCATTCTTATCTCATACTGAATGACATGGCGAGCTGTACCCTTCTTGTGTTTGGTATAAAAATCACCAGTCATGAAATATGCCTTCCTTCCTTGAGTCCTTACTTCATATCATATTTTAGGTCTTCTGGGTTTTACCCCTGTAGCCAATGCTTTCTATTGCTCGAAGGCAAGTTTGATCACTAATGATTCCTCTGATTTTATAGCTGAATAATGTGATACCCTCTCGAAGTTGCTTCCATAGTCATACCATTTGGAACTAGATTATGCTTATGGTATATTATATTGAAGGTGAGGTTTTGCATTCACGGTTAGATGGTTAACTGCAACTCCAGTTCGCTGAATACCTATTTCTTTACTTGTGACCTATTGCATCTCCATTCACTACAATACTTCTACTAATCTTATCCTTACCCCAGCTCCACCTTGCATTCCTAATAACTTGTGCAGGTTGTGGGATACGGTATCAGATGTTGTGCTCACATCGATTAGGAGGATGGCAGCAGTGCCTCCTTGATCTAAAGAGCCTAGCAGCTACTCAGAAATAGCAAGCAGTTCTGGCTCTATGTTATGCTGAGACCAAAAATCAGACTGGAATGGGTGTGAAAAATTATAATGCTCCAAGTAATAGGAAAGTTGATGATTTATGTGTTTCTCTAGAATTTTATTGGGAATGGGAGTAAGGGTTTTGAATGGTAATTTTACAATGCCTCCAAGTCTTCTTTAGTAAACCAATCACTTTTGCTTCCTTCTAAGCACAAGTGACACAAGTGGAGGACAGGGAGAGAATAAAAACCTGATTTATATGTTGGCAAACAGGGATCTCCGTTGCAACAGAGTTCTCTCCTCGTCAACAATATGGTCAACAATATTGTCTGCCCATTTAGAATCAGGCAGGACATAGGTTTGTCGATGATGGAAAAGCCCCTTCGATGGAGTAAGGACCATTGGAGGTTTTGGTCATATGTCTGTCCACCTAATTTAGATGGGCAGACATACAGCTGATTTTCAATGGCCATCACCACCAGTAAAAACTGGGTGGTAAGGGAACTCCCATGGTGAGGGGGGCATTGCTGCCAGACTTGGGATTCTCTTTTCAAAAATATAAAACATTGTAAGTTTGCTGTATGACGCCGTCATGTTGACAGAGCCTCTGTGATGGCAGTTCCTGCCAATGCTAGAAATGGCGCTGGGTGCAATGGGAACGTACATTGACACAAGCCTCAATGAGCCTAGGACTCCTCTATAATACCACAATGTCATGGTCTGTTAATGTCCCCCCATGCTTCATGCAGTGTGGATAAAATGGAAAGCAGTACATCGACTACTCTGCATAGATATCATTGCTCGTTTAGAGGCACCTCTCTGGTCTAATGAAGGCATACGCATAGGCCATAAGCCGATTCGGTGGTCAGCATGGAAAACTAGAGGATCATGACAATCGCCAATCTTCTTAATGGGGGCACCATCGGTACTTTTACAATGCTTCAATCAGAGTTTTTTTTACCCCAATCACAAAAGTGGTTGTATTGGCAACTAAGATATTGCCTACGCTGTACACTTTGAAGAAACCCTCTACATCTCCCAGAATCCCCTATATGGGGATATCTCGGAAACTAGGGACTCTCTAGATGTATTGTATCAAATCTATATAGGATCCCTATTTATTTAGCTTATTCTTCTGGCACACTAAGATCCACTAAAATGCATTGGCAGGAAAAGTTAGGAGTTGCATTCTCAGATGGAGACTGGAAAGAGATCATAAAATACCATGACCACTCACTTCGGGATAGACTCACTTGTGGATAGACTCTTCCTATCCCTACTTGAGGACAAATCTTTTCATGGGCAGTCACTACTGAAGCCATAGACTCAGTCGGATTTGTAGTCCAGATCTCCCTTGATTAGGATCTCTTTCGTTGCCTAAATGTACCCTATGCCATTGTCCATGAACGTTTTTTCTGGCACGCTCTGACCAGACCCTAAGCTTTTGCTAAGAGAACTTTTCTGAATTGTCGCTCTAGCCATATTGGTGGCAGGAACCCACTTGCTTAGTGAATTTCCCATGGACTCTATGGATGAACAATAGATTTACAAATGTTCTTGTAAGATTGTCTTTTGTCTAATATTCTGATAAACATGTTGTTTTATACTACATTCTGTAACTGCTTATTGAGACTCATGACTTAGTGCCATAATGCTGATGATTATTATAAAATGTCTTTTCAATAAATTTCTCACAAAGCAAACATAAAATCAGAACAAGTACATGGCTCAAGCGTGCAACAGTATGATTTGACCAGAACGGAGAGACAGTGCTGGCTATCAATCTATAATCCTGGGCGGTGTAGCTGGGCAGAGAGCCCAGAGTCATTAGTACCCCACTGTCTCTAATAGCAGCTACCTTCCTTTAATGAGTCTGGAGCTCTTCGCATGCCATACAAAAAAGGAGTTCAAAGAAAAAAAAACTATAGGAAGGCATACAGGGGGGGATATCAGAGGGGGAGGGGTGGAGGAGATCCTCCCTGGCCCTAATGAAGGTGAACCTCACCCACCTCAGCAGAAGCCTTGGCGTGACGAGTAGTATACTTGATTGACCAATACTAGATTCAGAGGTACTTCTTGTTCACTTGCTGAAACCACACAATAGAGACAAAACTACTGCTCTAATATTATACATGAAAGTTACTTCACAAATAGCAATGTTGATTAATGGTAAACTTAAGCTAATTCTTTTACTTTCTCATGTTACCTTAAAATATTGTGATATCGTCAATATATCCATGCTTGGCACTTAAGTGATAATAATTTACTATTATTGTTTTATTTCTACTTCAATAATACTTTAAAACTGACCTAGTCCTAACTGCAAACACATAACAGAGACAGTGTTAGTCTGCTAATGTTGTAAATATAGAATTATCTAACAAATAGTATCATTGATTAATGTTTGTAGTTGGCTATTGTTGAAGGGTCTGAAGAGTGTTTCCATCTGGGAAGGTTGTATAAGAGTTGGGGGCACTCTGAATAGGTGTGAGCATGGCTGTGATGGGTTCCAGTACTCTAGAGTAGGTCTGGTGAGGGCTGGTACTGTGTTGGCACCTATGGGGATGGACTTCAAAACAGCAGCAGTTTCTTCTGGGGTGATGGCAGGCAATGTGGTTAGCATTGGTTCTCTGGATAAGATTGCAAGGAGTTTGAGAGGTCTGTTGGGTTTGGTTGAGGGTTGCTGTAAATGGCAGTGATGTTGATAAAGAATTGAGAGAGTTTGTTTCAGAGATCCTGCTAGGGGGTGAACGAGTTGGAGGTGGCCATTGGTGAGGTGAAATCCTTCACAATGACAAAGGTTTCTTTGCTTTTTTTGGTGCTGGGGTCGTGGTGGCCAATTTGGTGGTCCAGATCATTTAGTGGTAGCGTACCAGGGCGGATTTGAAAATAATACCTTCTACATTGTCCTCGCTCATTCTCCATTTGTGCTCCAGTTGTTTGCAGTAGCGTTTCATCAGTCTGAGTTCCTTCCTGTACAAATAGATTAGGATCTAGATCCTTTTTTTTTGGGAGGGTCATGGAGTAAGCTTGGGAAATTATCAAATTGTCAAAATTCTTGGTGGCTTTTTGAAGGTTGTTGCTGTTATAGGGTCAGTGGATCTTGAGAGCGATGCTGAATTGATGAGGGCTTTGTATGTGCAGGAGACTGGTGGAGGCTCTTTGACTCTGATTTTGACAAAGTTGGTGAACAGAAGGCCACAGAGGTGCCTAGTAATGTGAGTAGGTCCCTTTAAGTGTTGGATGAGGCCCAGTCTTCCAACGTCTTTGATGAATGCTTTTGAGTTGAGTTATGTGTGGTCTTCCAGGTGGAAGCTCTGGTTTACCAGCAGGATTTCATTGCTAGCACAGAGGGTGAGTGTTACACTGAAGTCTGTGATGGTGTTGGTGAAGGTGGTCCCAGTGGTCTGTAGATGAGAGTGCCACTCACGGTGAAGTTGGCTGTGATGTGGATGACATGTCTGTGGAAGTGGTGCAGCTGATGGCGTTTTTATGGATGACAGCAATTCTGCCTCCCGACTTGTGAAGTCTGTGTTGTTTGGTGATCTTGTATCTGTGGGATGGCTAAGGCGATGCATGACGTAGCCAGGTTTCTGTGGGGAAAATTAGGTTTGGGTGTTGTCATGCAGCAGGTTCTAAATCACCATGGCATGTTTGGTGCATAATCGGGTGTTTAGTAGCATGAATACTATGACAGAGTTTTGTGGGTGATCCCTAGGTGTGGTGAGTGTTGGGTGAGTGTTGGGTATGGGTGGATAGGTGGTTGTAGGGGTGCAGCGGGGTAGAAATGGGGGGGAGGACAAGTGTTACTGCTGCTAGGAGTAAGTTCAAGACACACAATTAATGGACGGAATGCAGAATAAATCAAAACATTTACCCCCAGTCAAGAGATCTGGGTTAAATCCATCAGTCTATTGCTCACCATGTGGTCCCAGTTTAGACCTAGCCATATGCAAATTAGGCCTGGGCGGTGAACTTCTCTCAGTTCGCGGAGTTTGCAGAGTTTTCTGCATTCCGCACTCCTCGGAGCTCGTGGAGTGCAGAAAACTCCGCTTCACGATGTGCATGGGAGTTTCTTCCCCGCTCACGATCGCAAACTGCAAGTTCGCAATCGCGAATGGTGAGTTCACGAGCCCCGAACTGCCGCTCGCGTAGAATTTCTACCCGAACAGCAGAAATACCAGCCCAAACTGCAGTTCACACTGCACTCCGCCACTCGCGGAACTTTGCTGAGTTTATTTGTAATCTGGGTTTCCCGCCCCGTCGTATACCGGAGGAAATACCATCCAGGAAGGAGCTGTAATCTAAACCCGAAAACGCTGTATCTCTTACTGAAATATCTGCTGACCAAAACCTTCTGATCCACCCCTTGAACAGTTCCGTTAGCGATCTCTTGCTGGTACCTTCGTCTATTCTGAACGGTTTCCGTATCAGTTTAATATTGACTTACGGCCACCCGGTGGATCTTTGATGTAACCTGATTGGATCATTTGGTTGTTTCTCTGACTGTACTAAGTAAAACTTAGTAGCATCATTTTTCAGGTGTGCCTGTTTGTCCCACGCCACTCTTCCATCCCTGCCCTGATGAAGGTGTTGCCCTGGCGTGGGCTATACACCAAAACGTTTCTTGTGTCCTTGGATTGTGTTTCCATTTGCCACCGGGACGATACATGAGAATCTTCCATCTGAACATCATGTGACAGTTTTACCACCTTGATTGATCTGTGTTGCCTTGGAACTATGGTTGTGTTGTAGAATGAATGTATATGTCAATTTGAATGCATGCAAGTATGATTGATAGCTTTGAATGTGATGTATGTGACACTGTGTGTGTATATATATATATATATCTATTGTTGAGTATTTAATTATCTATGTATTTTGTAAAGTCTGACAATCATGTTTGATATTATGACAATAAAAAAGACAAATCATTTTGTTAAACTAACTTGGTTGTTGGAATATTGAATATATGCAATTGTCAGCTCTGGCGCTTGGTGCATAATTTTGGGACCCTTTCCTTAGGGCCTTTTGTAATTATCATATATAGGCAGTTGATTTTTGTATGTGTTGGTTCTATTTGTTAACTACGCCCAGGCCTAATGCAAATCAGTCTTGACCCTGTGCCTCATGGGAACAGTCCAGCCCGAACTGCCAAGCCAGGTCCTCAATGGACCGGAAACAAGCATCCTAGGACTGGTTTTGGGGTTTTTACCCCTCATCAGCCAGGATAGCTTGAATCCAGTGGCACAGTGCGCCCGGGGCCCACGTCTGGGCTTACTCGGAGCATTTAGGGCAAGAATGCAAAAGATACACACAAAAAATATGGATTTAGGGCCAGATCTCTGTACTGGGGTGAATGTATGAAATTGTTCTGCATTCTGTCCATCAATTGTTCTTTTTGCAAGAGTAACTTCAGGCATGGATAGGGTCAGACGGGCTTGCCTATGGAGCACCTCTGGCATGCCAGCATATGTTTCTAAGCTTCTCACCACCCCTTCAGTCATGCATTTTGATCTACTTTATTGCTATCCAAAACTAGATTCCTGTGCATTCACTCTTGCTAAACTCTTCCAAAATAGACTGTGCAGCTTTCCTCCTTTTTATTGTCTATCGCTCAAATTGAACAATACCTTATATTCCCCTGACCCATTTAAATAGTCCCCTTTTTCCAGAAATCATAAGAGTTCACCCAAATTTTTATAACCAACACAGCAACTGAGTATCAATTACTGATAATACACAAGATGCACTCTCTGGATTCCTATAGTAAATTACTACTGTCCCTCCGAATGTGCCTTTGTATCAGTCAATGTTATTCTAACTTCACACCAGAATTGAGATTAATCTAATTGGGTATATTCTCTCTAGATGACTCTCCGCTAATAACAGAGCCATATATAAACTATTGTCAATTGTATTTAAAGCACTGCACAGTTTGGTCCCTAACCTCCTCTTCGGCAACCTATTTTGGTACATACCCACACAGTATCTAGTAATCACTAGCAGCCAAATATTCTTGGTAAGATTTATTAATAAGAAAATGAAGAAAAAAAAACATATATATATATATATATATATATATATATATATATATATATATATATATATATACAGCTCCACACTGCCAATCGGTAATCATACCGGAACACAGACGACAGCACTCACGGGGGAGAGTTCCAAGTGATGATTTATTAGGAACTCTGGGCGCTCATAACAGACGCGTTTCGGCAACTCGCCTTTCTCGATGTTAAACTCGGAACGCCAATATCGCCATTGTTTTAAACTCATGGTTCGCGCTCACGCTAACAGTCAACATAGTAGACAGACTAACAAAACCCTGTGATCAGGATGTTAATATTCCGCCATCTTAGAACGTACCAAATGGTAACATAAAGCATCACAATAAATGCAATTCACCAACAATGATAAAGCCCTGAATGGGCATACATTCTTATTGCGCGAAAACGAACATAATTTCTCAAGGAGAAAAACAAAAGGAAAACAATGGACAGCGGCTTTCAATCCTCGATACACAATAGTTAAAACAGTGCATAGAATAACATGGCAGAAAAGGAGGAGAGAGAGAGGACTCAACGGATGCAAACGTCATATGCAGTAACAGACAGTAAATATACAGTAAAATATTTAATAAAATATTTCAATCTCCCAAATGTACCGCTAACTCCTCACTGCTGTTCAGACCAGACGCATTTTTACTTTGCAGATCGATAATGTACCGTGACTCAAGACGTCTAAGTCTTTGAATCCTATCACCTCCCCTAGGGTTGACAGGTACCTGATCCAGGCAAAAGTATGTTAACAAATCTCGATCTCTCTTGTGACATTGATTAAAATGTCGAGCAACAGGATAGGACTCGTCAAAGTTTATCGGCAACTCAATGATCCTTTGTACTATGAAAAAACCACCATGCTATTGTACAATCAGGGCATCACGGATTTGCATCTCATTTTGTCTTCTTGGTATAAGAAAAACTTACTGGAAGCAGATGAACATTTGTTCTTGAGATGTTTGAACCCTATTATTCCTACCTTTTACTATCTACCTAAAGTTCATAAGGACATAATAAATCCCCCAGGTAGGCCCATTATTAAAAAAAAATAAGCTTACCGTACGCGTACGGCAGAAAAAAAAAAAAAAAAAAAGAAAGAAAATTCAGATTTAAGTGTTTAGGTATTAGGGGGCTCTAAAAAGAGCCGTTGTGTTTATGAAGTGATTTTTTAGTGGTACCTACAAGTAAGTACCGATGCAGAGTCTAAGGTTCAAGAGGAAGACTCTGTTCCCTTCATCAGTGAAGTGTACACCATCTCCTCTATAAATGTCTTGCATGTTGTAACGCAAGTTGTTGTGGTAAATGGAACCCATACCATTGTCTCGGAGGAAAGCAGAAACAGATTTGTTGACGTGCTTTCTTGATTTGTCAATCTGTGGACAACATTGATTGGACCAGTTCCATTTTTGCCTTTGGCATATGTTAGAATACGCAAAGGCAGTTTTAGGGAAAAGTGAAAACAGTTGTGCAAAGGTCTCCTTCATAAGTATTTCCAGACCTACCCCAGTCAAAGTGCCTAGGTCATTGCCACCACAGTGCACTATTATGAGGTCAGGGTGTTGGATTTGCATGAAGGATTTCACCAATGGCATCAATTGGTGCCACTTTAACCCTCTCTGACCAATCCATTTAATGTCTACATTTGGCAAAGCAAGGTCTCTCACCATACCTGTTTTCTCTGCATACTTTTCACTCCAGAAGACATAGCTGTGCCCTACAATACACACTGTGAACATCTTCAAAGGAGATCTGGATGCACTCAGGAGGTGTATTTCAGTAGAATGGGAAAATGAAATGAAAGACAGTTTGGAAATGGAGGCATACATATTTTTTTAAAATAAAAAGAACTCATTGGCTGTTTCACACCATTCTACACTAAAAACTAGGCTGTATGTGTAAATTTATAGAAGCATGTTTTGTATTGGTACAGAAAAATGTGTTACCAAAGAACATTACTATGGATTTGCTGTTAGGTTTGAAAAGTCAAGCACTCTTGCTCTTTGGAAATGAAACATTGTGTGGTGAACTTCTGACCTGACTCCACACAGCAGTGTTCCATGAGCTGTTGCTATGGTAGCAGGCAGAAGTCAAGTTGGGGGAAGGGTACTTTTGGAAAAGGGTTGGTTTTCAACCAATAGAAATGTGTGATTTCATTTGAAAAAAAGGGGGAAGCACTGAGATTTGTAATTAATATGTATATGTGTGGGAAAAGAGAGGGAAACATTGCCATTATCTGGTTCTGCTGAGAGGAGAGTGGTGTACAGAACAGGGATCCTGGCTCTGATAATCTGCTGTTTGAGTGCCACATTTCTTTCACAACTAACTCATTTTAAAGGTGAGTTATGAGTTTGAGAGGGGATGAATGTGGTAAATTTAGAAATGAATAATAGAATTGGGATTCCTTTTGTTGAAGTTGTGTTTTTCATTTTGTGTTTTGGGAGAAATTTAAATGTAAGGAACATGTAAAATATTATGGACTATGTTTTCACCATAAATTAAGGTGTACTGGTATGAATGAGGAATACTGTTTTCTGCATAAAATCAGAAGATGACTCTGTGTGCAAAGAGGAATTGTTGACAGAGATTTATTTGGTGTTACTCTGGTAATTTTAGATTTGCATTAGTAGGAAAGGGGCAGCTATTTTTCTGCAGAAGCTGACTCTTAGCACACACCCAGCTGCTTATCCTGTAGAATCATGCATAGTATTCACAACTGAGTGGTGTTTGAGGTTGCAGTGAGTAATGCAAATACATTCAACATCACTAAGGCTGGTTGCCTTTGCTGGAGTGTAGTCATTCTTCCAGGTTACACATGTTCCTGGTCTCAAAAAGCTGTTTGGACATGTGCTGTTTTCAGATTCTGAAAAGTGGATTGAAAATGTGTCAGACTGTAAAAGTACTTATCACTTGCCAAAAAAAGAGTAGTAAGTGTGCTTTCAAATTGGCAAAGAAATTTCGTTTTCTGCCTAATATCAAACCATGACTCTGTGTGCAAAGAGGAATTGTTGACAGAGATTTATTGCGTATTACTCTGGTAATTTTAGATTTGCATTAGTAGGAAAGGGGCAGCTATTTTTCTGCAGAAGCAGACTCTTAGCACACACCCAGCTGCTTATCCTGTAGAATCATGCATAGTATTCACAACCGAGTGGTGTTTGAGGTTGCAGTGAGTAATGCAAATACATTCAACATCACTAAGGCTGGTTGCCTTTGCTGGAGTGTAGTCATTCACCCAGGTTACACATGTTCCTGCTCTCAAAAAGCTGTTTGGACATGTGCTGTTTTCAGATTCTGAAAAGTGGATTGAAAATGTGTCAGACTGTAAAAGTACTTATCACTTGCCAAAAAAAGAGTAGTAAGTGTGCTTTCAAATTGGCAAAGAAATTTCGTTTTCTGCCTAATATCAAACCATGACTCTGTGTACAAAGAGGAATTGTTGACAGAGATTTATTGCGTATTACTCTGGTAATTTTAGATTTGCATTAGTAGGAAAGGGGCAGCTATTTTTCTGCAGAAGCAGACTCTTAGCACACACCCAGCTGCTTATCCTGTAGAATCATGCATAGTATTCACAACCGAGTGGTGTTTGAGGTTGCAGTGAGTAATGCAAATACATTCAACATCACTAAGGCTGGTTGCCGTTGCTGGAGTGTAGTCATTCACCCAGGTTACACATGTTCCTGCTCTCAGAAAGCTGTTTGGACATGTGCTGTTTTCAGATTCTGAAAAGTGGATTGAAAATGTGTCAGACTGTAAAAGTACTTATCACTTGCCAAAAAAAGAGTAGTAAGTGTGATTTCAAATTGGCAAAGAAATTTCGTTTTCTGCCTAATATCAAACCATGACTCTGTGTGCAAAGAGGAATTGTTGACAGAGATTTATTGCGTATTACTCTGGTAATTTTAGATTTGCATTAGTAGGAAAGGGGCAGCTATTTTTCTGCAGAAGCTGACTCTTAGCACACAAACAGCTGCTTATCCTGTAGAATCATGCATAGTATTCACAACTGAGTGGTGTTTGAGGTTGCAGTGAGTAATGCAAATACATTCAACATCACTAAGGCTGGTTGCCTTTGCTGGAGTGTAGTCATTCTTCCAGGTTACACATGTTCCTGGTCTCAAAAAGCTGTTTGGACATGTGCTGTTTTCAGATTCTGAAAAGTGGATTGAAAATGTGTCAGACTGTAAAAGTACTTATCACTTGCCAAAAAAAGAGTAGTAAGTGTGCTTTGAAATTGGCAAAGAAATTTCGTTTTCTGCCTAATATCAAACCATGACTCTGTGTGCAAAGAGGAATTGTTGACAGAGATTTATTGCGTATTACTCTGGTTATTTTAGATTTGCATTAGTAGGAAAGGGGCAGCTATTTTTCAGCAGAAGCAGACTCTTAGCACACACCCAGCTGCTTATCCTGTAGAATCATGCATAGTATTCACAACCGAGTGGTGTTTGAGGTTGCAGTGAGTAATGCAAATACATTCAACATCACTAAGGCTGGTTGCCTTTGCTGGAGTGTAGTCATTCACCCAGGTTACACATGTTCCTGCTCTCAAAAAGCTGTTTGGACATGTGCTGTTTTCAGATTCTGAAAAGTGGATTGAAAATGTGTCAGACTGTAAAAGTACTTATCACTTGCCAAAAAAAGAGTAGTAAGTGTGCTTTCAAATTGGCAAAGAAATTTCGTTTTCTGCCTAATATCAAACCATGACTCTGTGTGCAAAGAGGAATTGTTGACAGAGATTTATTGCGTATTACTCTGGTAATTTTAGATTTGCATTAGTAGGAAAGGGGCAGCTATTTTTCTGCAGAAGCAGACTCTTAGCACACACCCAGCTGCTTATCCTGTAGAATCATGCATAGTATTCACAACCGAGTGGTGTTTGAGGTTGCAGTGAGTAATGCAAATACATTCAACATCACTAAGGCTGGTTGCCTTTGCTGGAGTGTAGTCATTCACCCAGGTTACACATGTTCCTGCTCTCAAAAAGCTGTTTGGACATGTGCTGTTTTCAGATTCTGAAAAGTGGATTGAAAATGTGTCAGACTGTAAAAGTATTTATCACTTGCCAAAAAAAGAGTAGTAAGTGTGCTTTCAAATTGGCAAAGAAATTTCGTTTTCTGCCTAATATCAAACCATGACTCTGTGTGCAAAGAGGAATTGTTGACAGAGATTTATTGCGTATTACTCTGGTAATTTTAGATTTGCATTAGTAGGAAAGGGGCAGCTATTTTTCTGCAGAAGCAGACTCTTAGCACACACCCAGCTGCTTATCCTGTAGAATCATGCATAGTATTCACAACCGAGTGGTGTGTGAGGTTGCAGTGAGTAATGCAAATACATTCAACATCACTAAGGCTGGTTGCCTTTGCTGGAGTGTAGTCATTCACCCAGGTTACACATGTTCCTGCTCTCAAAAAGCTGTTTGGACATGTGTTGTTTTCAGATTCTGAAAAGTGGATTGAAAATGTGTCAGACTGTAAAAGTACTTTTCACTTGCCAAAAAAGAGTAGAAAGTGTGCTTTCAAATTGGCAAAGAAATTTCGTTTTCTGCCTAATATCAAACCATGATTCTGTGTGCAAAGAGGAATTTTTGACAGAGATTTATTGCGTATTACTCTGGTAATTTTAGATTTGCATTAGTAGGAAAGGGGCAGCTATTTTTCTGCAGAAGCAGACTCTTAGCACACACCCAGCTGCTTATCCTGTAGAATCATGCATAGTATTCACAACCGAGTGGTGTTTGAGGTTGCAGTGAGTAATGCAAATACATTCAACATCACTAAGGCTGGTTGCCTTTGCTGGAGTGTAGTCATTCACCCAGGTTACACATGTTCCTGCTCTCAAAAAGCTGTTTGGACATGTGCTGTTTTCAGATTCTGAAAAGTGGATTGAAAATGTGTCAGACTGTAAAAGTACTTATCACTTGCCAAAAAAAGAGTAGTAAGTGTGCTTTCAAATTGGCAAAGAAATTTCGTTTTCTGCCTAATATCAAACCATGACTCTGTGTGCAAAGAGGAATTGTTGACAGAGATTTATTGCGTATTACTCTGGTAATTTTAGATTTGCATAAGTAGGAAAGGGGCAGCTATTTTTCTGCAGAAGCAGACTCTTAGCACACACCCAGCTGCTTATCCTGTAGAATCATGCATAGTATTCACAACCGAGTGGTGTGTGAGGTTGCAGTGAGTAATGCAAATACATTCAACATCACTAAGGCTGGTTGCCTTTGCTGGAGTGTAGTCATTCACCCAGGTTACACATGTTCCTGCTCTCAAAAAGCTGTTTGGACATGTGCTGTTTTCAGATTCTGAAAAGTGGATTGAAAATGTGTCAGACTGTAAAAGTACTTATCACTTGCCAAAAAAAGAGTAGTAAGTGTGCTTTCAAATTGGCAAAGAAATTTCGTTTTCTGCCTAATATCAAACCATGACTCTGTGTGCAAAGAGGAATTGTTGACAGAGATTTATTGCGTATTACTCTGGTAATTTTAGATTTGCATTAGTAGGAAAGGGGCAGCTATTTTTCTGCAGAAGCAGACTCTTAGCACACACCCAGCTGCTTATCCTGTAGAATCATGCATAGTATTCACAACCGAGTGGTGTTTGAGGTTGCAGTGAGTAATGCAAATACATTCAACATCACTAAGGCTGGTTGCCTTTGCTGGAGTGTAGTCATTCACCCAGGTTACACATGTTCCTGCTCTCAAAAAGCTGTTTGGACATGTGCTGTTTTCAGATTCTGAAAAGTGGATTGAAAATGTGTCAGACTGTAAAAGTACTTATCACTTGCCAAAAAAAGAGTAGTAAGTGTGCTTTCAAAGTGGCAAAGAAATTTCGTTTTCTGCCTAATATCAAACCATGACTCTGTGTGCAAAGAGGAATTGTTGACAGAGATTTATTGCGTATTAGTCTGGTAATTTTAGATTTGCATTAGTAGGAAAGGGGCAGCTATTTTTCTGCAGAAGCAGACTCTTAGCACACACCCAGCTGCTTATCCTGTAGAATCATGCATAGTATTCACAACCGAGTGGTGTTTGAGGTTGCAGTGAGTAATGCAAATACATTCAACATCACTAAGGCTGGTTGCCTTTGCTGGAGTGTAGTCATTCACCCAGGTTACACATGTTCCTGCTCTCAAAAAGCTGTTTGGACATGTGCTGTTTTCAGATTCTGAAAAGTGGATTGAAAATGTGTCAGACTGTAAAAGTACTTATCACTTGCCTAAAAAAGAGTAGTAAGTGTGCTTTCAAATTGGCAAAGAAATTTCGTTTTCTGCCTAATATCAAACCATGACTCTGTGTGCAAAGAGGAATTGTTGACAGAGATTTATAAAGAGGAATTGTTGACAGAGATTTATTGCGTATTACTCTGGTAATTTTAGATTTGCATTAGTAGGAAAGGGGCAGCTATTTTTCTGCAGAAGCAGACACTTAGCACACACCCAGCTGCTTATCCTGTAGAATCATGCACAGTATTCACAACCGAGTGGTGTTTGAGGTTGCAGTGAGTAATGCAAATACATTCAACATCACTAAGGCTGGTTGCCATTGCTGGAGTGTAGTCATTCTTCCAGGTTACACATGTTCCTGGTCTCAAAAAGCTGTTTGGACATGTGCTGTTTTCAGATTCTGAAAAGTGGATTGAAAATGTGTCAGACTGTAAAAGTACTTTTCACTTGCCAAAAAAGAGTAGAAAGTGTGCTTTCAAATTGGCAAAGAAATTTCGTTTTCTGCCTAATATCAAACCATGATTCTGTGTGCAAAGAGGAATTTTTGACAGAGATTTATTGCGTATTACTCTGGTAATTTTAGATTTGCATTAGTAGGAAAGGGGCAGCTATTTTTCTGCAGAAGCAGACTCTTAGCACACACCCAGCTGCTTATCCTGTAGAATCATGCATAGTATTCACAACCGAGTGGTGTTTGAGGTTGCAGTGAGTAATGCAAATACATTCAACATCACTAAGGCTGGTTGCCTTTGCTGGAGTGTAGTCATTCACCCAGGTTACACATGTTCCTGCTCTCAAAAAGCTGTTTGGACATGTGCTGTTTTCAGATTCTGAAAAGTGGATTGAAAATGTGTCAGACTGTAAAAGTACTTATCACTTGCCAAAAAAAGAGTAGTAAGTGTGCTTTCAAATTGGCAAAGAAATTTCGTTTTCTGCCTAATATCAAACCATGACTCTGTGTGCAAAGAGGAATTGTTGACAGAGATTTATTGCGTATTACTCTGGTAATTTTAGATTTGCATAAGTAGGAAAGGGGCAGCTATTTTTCTGCAGAAGCAGACTCTTAGCACACACCCAGCTGCTTATCCTGTAGAATCATGCATAGTATTCACAACCGAGTGGTGTGTGAGGTTGCAGTGAGTAATGCAAATACATTCAACATCACTAAGGCTGGTTGCCTTTGCTGGAGTGTAGTCATTCACCCAGGTTACACATGTTCCTGCTCTCAAAAAGCTGTTTGGACATGTGCTGTTTTCAGATTCTGAAAAGTGGATTGAAAATGTGTCAGACTGTAAAAGTACTTATCACTTGCCAAAAAAAGAGTAGTAAGTGTGCTTTCAAATTGGCAAAGAAATTTCGTTTTCTGCCTAATATCAAACCATGACTCTGTGTGCAAAGAGGAATTGTTGACAGAGATTTATTGCGTATTACTCTGGTAATTTTAGATTTGCATTAGTAGGAAAGGGGCAGCTATTTTTCTGCAGAAGCAGACTCTTAGCACACACCCAGCTGCTTATCCTGTAGAATCATGCATAGTATTCACAACCGAGTGGTGTTTGAGGTTGCAGTGAGTAATGCAAATACATTCAACATCACTAAGGCTGGTTGCCTTTGCTGGAGTGTAGTCATTCACCCAGGTTACACATGTTCCTGCTCTCAAAAAGCTGTTTGGACATGTGCTGTTTTCAGATTCTGAAAAGTGGATTGAAAATGTGTCAGACTGTAAAAGTACTTATCACTTGCCAAAAAAAGAGTAGTAAGTGTGCTTTCAAAGTGGCAAAGAAATTTCGTTTTCTGCCTAATATCAAACCATGACTCTGTGTGCAAAGAGGAATTGTTGACAGAGATTTATTGCGTATTAGTCTGGTAATTTTAGATTTGCATTAGTAGGAAAGGGGCAGCTATTTTTCTGCAGAAGCAGACTCTTAGCACACACCCAGCTGCTTATCCTGTAGAATCATGCATAGTATTCACAACCGAGTGGTGTTTGAGGTTGCAGTGAGTAATGCAAATACATTCAACTTCACTAAGGCTGGTTGCCTTTGCTGGAGTGTAGTCATTCACCCAGGTTACACATGTTCCTGGTCTCAAAAAGCTGTTTGGACATGTGCTGTTTTCAGATTCTGAAAAGTGGATTGAAAATGTGTCAGACTGTAAAAGTACTTATCACTTGCCAAAAAAAGAGTAGTAAGTGTGCTTTCAAATTGGCAAAGAAATTTCGTTTTCTGCCTAATATCAAACCATGACTCTGTGTGCAAAGAGGAATTGTTGACAGAGATTTATAAAGAGGAATTGTTGACAGAGATTTATTGCGTATTACTCTGGTAATTTTAGATTTGCATTAGTAGGAAAGGGGCAGCTATTTTTCTGCAGAAGCAGACTCTTAGCACACACCCAGCTGCTTATCCTGTAGAATCATGCATAGTATTCACAACCGAGTGGTGTTTGAGGTTGCAGTGAGTAATGCAAATACATTCAACATCACTAACACTGGTTGCCTTTGCTGGAGTGTAGTCATTCACCCAGGTTACACATGTTCCTGCTCTCAAAAAGCTGTTTGGACATGTGCTGTTTTCAGATTCTGAAAAGTGGATTGAAAATGTGTCAGACTGTAAAAGTACTTATCACTTGCCAAAAAAAGAGTAGTAAGTGTGCTTTCAAATTGGCAAAGAAATTTCGTTTTCTGCCTAATATCAAACCATGACTCTGTGTGCAAAGAGGAATTGTTGACAGAGATTTATTGCGTATTACTCTGGTAATTTTAGATTTGCATTAGTAGGAAAGGGGCAGCTATTTTTCTGCAGAAGCAGACTCTTAGCACACACCCAGCTGCTTATCCTGTAGAATCATGCATAGTATTCACAACCGAGTGGTGTTTGAGGTTGCAGTGAGTAATGCAAATACATTCAACATCACTAAGGCTGGTTGCCTTTGCTGGAGTGTAGTCATTCACCCAGGTTACACATGCTCCTGGTCTCAAAAAGCTGTTTGGACATGTGCTGTTTTCAGATTCTGAAAAGTGGATTGAAAATGTGTCAGACTGTAAAAGTACATATCACTTGCCAAAAAAAGAGTAGTAAGTGTGCTTTCAAATTGGCAAAGAAATTTCGTTTTCTGCCTAATATCAAACCATGACTCTGTGTGCAAAGAGGAATTGTTGACAGAGATTTATTGCGTATTACTCTGGTAATTTTAGATTTGCATTAGTAGGAAAGGGGCAGCTATTTTTCTGCAGAAGCAGACTCTTAGCACACACCCAGCTGCTTATCCTGTAGAATCATGCATAGTATTCACAACCGAGTGGTGTTTGAGGTTGCAGTGAGTAATGCAAATACATTCAACATCACTAAGGCTGGTTGCCTTTGCTGGAGTGTAGTCATTCACCCAGGTTACACATGTTCCTGGTCTCAAAAAGCTGTTTGGACATGTGCTGTTTTCAGATTCTGAAAAGTGGATTGAAAATGTGTCAGACTGTAAAAGTACTTATCACTTGCCAAAAAAAGAGTAGTAAGTGTGCTTTCAAATTGGCAAAGAAATTTCGTTTTCTGCCTAATATCAAACCATGACTCTGTGTGCAAAGAGGAATTGTTGACAGAGATTTATAAAGAGGAATTGTTGACAGAGATTTATTGCGTATTACTCTGGTAATTTCAGATTTGCATTAGTAGGAAAGGGGCAGCTATTTTTCTGCAGAAGCAGACTCTTAGCACACACCCAGCTGCTTATCCTGTAGAATCATGCATAGTATTCACAACCGAGTGGTGTTTGAGGTTGCAGTGAGTAATGCAAATACATTCAACATCACTAAGGCTGGTTGCCTTTGCTGGAGTGTAGTCATTCACCCAGGTTACACATGCTCCTGGTCTCAAAAAGCTGTTTGGACATGTGCTGTTTTCAGATTCTGAAAAGTGGATTGAAAATGTGTCAGACTGTAAAAGTACATATCACTTGCCAAAAAAAGAGTAGTAAGTGTGCTTTCAAATTGGCAAAGAAATTTCGTTTTCTGCCTAATATCAAACCATGACTCTGTGTGCAAAGAGGAATTGTTGACAGAGATTTATTGCGTATTACTCTGGTAATTTTAGATTTGCATTAGTAGGAAAGGGGCAGCTATTTTTCTGCAGAAGCAGACTCTTAGCACACACCCAGCTGCTTATCCTGTAGAATCATGCATAGTATTCACAACCGAGTGGTGTTTGAGGTTGCAGTGAGTAATGCAAATACATTCAACATCACTAAGGCTGGTTGCCTTTGCTGGAGTGTAGTCATTCACCCAGGTTACACATGTTCCTGGTCTCAAAAAGCTGTTTGGACATGTGCTGTTTTCAGATTCTGAAAAGTGGATTGAAAATGTGTCAGACTGTAAAAGTACTTATCACTTGCCAAAAAAAGAGTAGTAAGTGTGCTTTCAAATTGGCAAAGAAATTTCGTTTTCTGCCTAATATCAAACCATGACTCTGTGTGCAAAGAGGAATTGTTGACAGAGATTTATAAAGAGGAATTGTTGACAGAGATTTATTGCGTATTACTCTGGTAATTTCAGATTTGCATTAGTAGGAAAGGGGCAGCTATTTTTCTGCAGAAGCAGACTCTTAGCACACACCCAGCTGCTTATCCTGTAGAATCATGCATAGTATTCACAACCGAGTGGTGTTTGAGGTTGCAGTGAGTAATGCAAATTCATTCAACATCACTAAGGCTAGTTGCCTTTGCTGGAGTGTAGTCATTCACCCAGGTTACACATGTTCCTGCTCTCAAAAAGCTGTTTGGACATGTGCTGTTTTCAGATTCTGAAAAGTGGATTGAAAATGTGTCAGACTGTAAAAGTACTTATCACTTGCCAAAAAAAGAGTAGTAAGTGTGCTTTCAAATTGGCAAAGAAATTTCGTTTTCTGCCTAATATCAAATCATGACTCTGTGTGCAAAGAGGAATTGTTGACAGAGATTTATTGCGTATTACTCTGGTAATTTTAGATTTGCATTAGTAGGAAAGGGGCAGCTATTTTTCTGCAGAAGCAGACTCTTAGCACACACCCAGCTGCTTATCCTGTAGAATCATGCATAGTATTCACAACCGAGTGGTGTTTGAGGTTGCAGTGAGTAATGCAAATACATTCAACATCACTAAGGCTGGTTGCCTTTGCTGGAGTGTAGTCATTCACCCAGGTTACACATGTTCCTGCTCTCAAAAAGCTGTTTGGACATGTGCTGTTTTCAGATTCTGAAAAGTGGATTGAAAATGTGTCAGACTGTAAAAGTACTTATCACTTGCCAAAAAAAAGTAGTAAGTGTGCTTTCAAATTGGCAAAGAAATTTCGTTTTCTGCCTAATAACAAACCATGACTCTGTGTGCAAAGAGGAATTGTTGACAGAGATTTATTGCGTATTACTCTGGTAATTTTAGATTTGCATTATTAGGAAAGGGGCAGCTATTTTTCTGCAGAAGCAGACTCTTAGCACACACCCAGCTGCTTATCCTGTAGAATCATGCATAGTATTCACAACCGAGTGGTGTGTGAGGTTGCAGTGAGTAATGCAAATACATTCAACATCACTAAGGCTGGTTGCCTTTGCTGGAGTGTAGTCATTCACCCAGGTTACACATGTTCCTGCTCTCAAAAAGCTGTTTGGACATGTGCTGTTTTCAGATTCTGAAAAGTGGATTGAAAATGTGTCAGACTGTAAAAGTACTTATCACTTGCCAAAAAAAGAGTAGTAAGTGTGCTTTGAAATTGGCAAAGAAATTTCGTTTTCTGCCTAATATCAAACCATGACTCTGTGTGCAAAGAGGAATTGTTGACAGAGATTTATTGCGTATTACTCTGGTAATTTTAGATTTGCATTAGTAGGAAAGGGGCAGCTATTTTTCTGCAGAAGCAAACTCTTAGCACACACCCAGCTGCTTATCCTGTAGAATCATGCATAGTATTCACAACCGAGTGGTGTTTGAGGTTGCAGTGAGTAATGCAAATACATTCAACATCACTAAGGCTGGTTGCCTTTGCTGGAGTGTAGTCATTCACCCAGGTTACACATGCTCCTGGTCTCAAAAAGCTGTTTGGACATGTGCTGTTTTCAGATTCTGAAAAGTGGATTGAAAATGTGTCAGACTGTAAAAGTACATATCACTTGCCAAAAAAAGAGTAGTAAGTGTGCTTTCAAATTGGCAAAGAAATTTCGTTTTCTGCCTAATATCAAACCATGACTCTGTGTGCAAAGAGGAATTGTTGACAGAGATTTATTGCGTATTACTCTGGTAATTTTAGATTTGCATTAGTAGGAAAGGGGCAGCTATTTTTCTGCAGAAGCAGACTCTTAGCACACACCCAGCTGCTTATCCTGTAGAATCATGCATAGTATTCACAACCGAGTGGTGTTTGAGGTTGCAGTGAGTAATGCAAATACATTCAACATCACTAAGGCTGGTTGCCTTTGCTGGAGTGTAGTCATTCACCCAGGTTACACATGTTCCTGGTCTCAAAAAGCTGTTTGGACATGTGCTGTTTTCAGATTCTGAAAAGTGGATTGAAAATGTGTCAGACTGTAAAAGTACTTATCACTTGCCAAAAAAAAGTAGTAAGTGTGCTTTCAAATTGGCAAAGAAATTTCGTTTTCTGCCTAATATCAAACCATGACTCTGTGTGCAAAGAGGAATTGTTGACAGAGATTTATTGCGTATTACTCTGGTAATTTTAGATTTGCATTATTAGGAAAGGGGCAGCTATTTTTCTGCAGAAGCAGACTCTTAGCACACACCCAGCTGCTTATCCTGTAGAATCATGCATAGTATTCACAACCGAGTGGTGTGTGAGGTTGCAGTGAGTAATGCAAATACATTCAACATCACTAAGGCTGGTTGCCTTTGCTGGAGTGTAGTCATTCACCCAGGTTACACATGTTCCTGCTCTCAAAAAGCTGTTTGGACATGTGCTGTTTTCAGATTCTGAAAAGTGGATTGAAAATGTGTCAGACTGTAAAAGTACTTATCACTTGCCAAAAAAAGAGTAGTAAGTGTGCTTTCAAATTGGCAAAGAAATTTCGTTTTCTGCCTAATATCAAACCATGACTCTGTGTGCAAAGAGGAATTGTTGACAGAGATTTATTGCGTATTACTCTGGTAATTTTAGATTTGCATTAGTAGGAAAGGGGCAGCTATTTTTCTGCAGAAGCAGACTCTTAGCACACACCCAGCTGCTTATCCTGTAGAATCATGCATAGTATTCACAACCGAGTGGTGTTTGAGGTTGCAGTGAGTAATGCAAATACATTCAACATCACTAAGGCTGGTTGCCTTTGCTGGAGTGTAGTCATTCACCCAGGTTACACATGTTCCTGCTCTCAAAAAGCTGTTTGGACATGTGCTGTTTTCAGATTCTGAAAAGTGGATTGAAAATGTGTCAGACTGTAAAAGTACTTATCACTTGCCAAAAAAAGAGTAGTAAGTGTGCTTTGAAATTGGCAAAGAAATTTCGTTTTCTGCCTAATATCAAACCATGACTCTGTGTGCAAAGAGGAATTGTTGACAGAGATTTATTGCGTATTACTCTGGTAATTTTAGATTTGCATTAGTAGGAAAGGGGCAGCTATTTTTCTGCAGAAGCAAACTCTTAGCACACACCCAGCTGCTTATCCTGTAGAATCATGCATAGTATTCACAACCGAGTGGTGTTTGAGGTTGCAGTGAGTAATGCAAATACATTCAACATCACTAAGGCTGGTTGCCTTTGCTGGAGTGTAGTCATTCACCCAGGTTACACATGCTCCTGGTCTCAAAAAGCTGTTTGGACATGTGCTGTTTTCAGATTCTGAAAAGTGGATTGAAAATGTGTCAGACTGTAAAAGTACATATCACTTGCCAAAAAAAGAGTAGTAAGTGTGCTTTCAAATTGGCAAAGAAATTTCGTTTTCTGCCTAATATCAAACCATGACTCTGTGTGCAAAGAGGAATTGTTGACAGAGATTTATTGCGTATTACTCTGGTAATTTTAGATTTGCATTAGTAGGAAAGGGGCAGCTATTTTTCTGCAGAAGCAGACTCTTAGCACACACCCAGCTGCTTATCCTGTAGAATCATGCATAGTATTCACAACCGAGTGGTGTTTGAGGTTGCAGTGAGTAATGCAAATACATTCAACATCACTAAGGCTGGTTGCCTTTGCTGGAGTGTAGTCATTCACCCAGGTTACACATGTTCCTGGTCTCAAAAAGCTGTTTGGACATGTGCTGTTTTCAGATTCTGAAAAGTGGATTGAAAATGTGTCAGACTGTAAAAGTACTTATCACTTGCCAAAAAAAGAGTAGTAAGTGTGCTTTCAAATTGGCAAAGAAATTTCGTTTTCTGCCTAATATCAAACCATGACTCTGTGTGCAAAGAGGAATTGTTGACAGAGATTTATAAAGAGGAATTGTTGACAGAGATTTATTGCGTATTACTCTGGTAATTTCAGATTTGCATTAGTAGGAAAGGGGCAGCTATTTTTCTGCAGAAGCAGACTCTTAGCACACACCCAGCTGCTTATCCTGTAGAATCATGCATAGTATTCACAACCGAGTGGTGTTTGAGGTTGCAGTGAGTAATGCAAATTCATTCAACATCACTAAGGCTAGTTGCCTTTGCTGGAGTGTAGTCATTCACCCAGGTTACACATGTTCCTGCTCTCAAAAAGCTGTTTGGACATGTGCTGTTTTCAGATTCTGAAAAGTGGATTGAAAATGTGTCAGACTGTAAAAGTACTTATCACTTGCCAAAAAAAGAGTAGTAAGTGTGCTTTCAAATTGGCAAAGAAATTTCGTTTTCTGCCTAATATCAAATCATGACTCTGTGTGCAAAGAGGAATTGTTGACAGAGATTTATTGCGTATTACTCTGGTAATTTTAGATTTGCATTATTAGGAAAGGGGCAGCTATTTTTCTGCAGAAGCAGACTCTTAGCACACACCCAGCTGCTTATCCTGTAGAATCATGCATAGTATTCACAACCGAGTGGTGTGTGAGGTTGCAGTGAGTAATGCAAATACATTCAACATCACTAAGGCTGGTTGCCTTTGCTGGAGTGTAGTCATTCACCCAGGTTACACATGTTCCTGCTCTCAAAAAGCTGTTTGGACATGTGCTGTTTTCAGATTCTGAAAAGTGGATTGAAAATGTGTCAGACTGTAAAAGTACTTATCACTTGCCAAAAAAAGAGTAGTAAGTGTGCTTTCAAATTGGCAAAGAAATTTCGTTTTCTGCCTAATATCAAACCATGACTCTGTGTGCAAAGAGGAATTGTTGACAGAGATTTATTGCGTATTACTCTGGTAATTTTAGATTTGCATTAGTAGGAAAGGGGCAGCTATTTTTCTGCAGAAGCAGACTCTTAGCACACACCCAGCTGCTTATCCTGTAGAATCATGCATAGTATTCACAACCGAGTGGTGTTTGAGGTTGCAGTGAGTAATGCAAATACATTCAACATCACTAAGGCTGGTTGCCTTTGCTGGAGTGTAGTCATTCACCCAGGTTACACATGTTCCTGCTCTCAAAAAGCTGTTTGGACATGTGCTGTTTTCAGATTCTGAAAAGTGGATTGAAAATGTGTCAGACTGTAAAAGTACTTATCACTTGCCAAAAAAAGAGTAGTAAGTGTGCTTTGAAATTGGCAAAGAAATTTCGTTTTCTGCCTAATATCAAACCATGACTCTGTGTGCAAAGAGGAATTGTTGACAGAGATTTATTGCGTATTACTCTGGTAATTTTAGATTTGCATTAGTAGGAAAGGGGCAGCTATTTTTCTGCAGAAGCAAACTCTTAGCACACACCCAGCTGCTTATCCTGTAGAATCATGCATAGTATTCACAACCGAGTGGTGTTTGAGGTTGCAGTGAGTAATGCAAATTCATTCAACATCACTAAGGCTAGTTGCCTTTGCTGGAGTGTAGTCATTCACCCAGGTTACACATGTTCCTGCTCTCAAAAAGCTGTTTGGACATGTGCTGTTTTCAGATTCTGAAAAGTGGATTGAAAATGTGTCAGACTGTAAAAGTACTTATCACTTGCCAAAAAAAGAGTAGTAAGTGTGCTTTCAAATTGGCAAAGAAATTTCGTTTTCTGCCTAATATCAAATCATGACTCTGTGTGCAAAGAGGAATTGTTGACAGAGATTTATTGCGTATTACTCTGGTAATTTTAGATTTGCATTATTAGGAAAGGGGCAGCTATTTTTCTGCAGAAGCAGACTCTTAGCACACACCCAGCTGCTTATCCTGTAGAATCATGCATAGTATTCACAACCGAGTGGTGTGTGAGGTTGCAGTGAGTAATGCAAATACATTCAACATCACTAAGGCTGGTTGCCTTTGCTGGAGTGTAGTCATTCACCCAGGTTACACATGTTCCTGCTCTCAAAAAGCTGTTTGGACATGTGCTGTTTTCAGATTCTGAAAAGTGGATTGAAAATGTGTCAGACTGTAAAAGTACTTATCACTTGCCAAAAAAAGAGTAGTAAGTGTGCTTTCAAAGTGGCAAAGAAATTTCGTTTTCTGCCTAATATCAAACCATGACTCTGTGTGCAAAGAGGAATTGTTGACAGAGATTTATTGCGTATTAGTCTGGTAATTTTAGATTTGCATTAGTAGGAAAGGGGCAGCTATTTTTCTGCAGAAGCAGACTCTTAGCACACACCCAGCTGCTTATCCTGTAGAATCATGCATAGTATTCACAACCGAGTGGTGTTTGAGGTTGCAGTGAGTAATGCAAATACATTCAACTTCACTAAGGCTGGTTGCCTTTGCTGGAGTGTAGTCATTCACCCAGGTTACACATGTCCCTGGTCTCAAAAAGCTGTTTGGACATGTGCTGTTTTCAGATTCTGAAAAGTGGATTGAAAATGTGTCAGACTGTAAAAGTACTTATCACTTGCCAAAAAAAGAGTAGTAAGTGTGCTTTCAAATTGGCAAAGAAATTTCGTTTTCTGCCTAATATCAAACCATGACTCTGTGTGCAAAGAGGAATTGTTGACAGAGATTTATTGCGTATTACTCTGGTAATTTTAGATTTGCATTAGTAGGAAAGGGGCAGCTATTTTTCTGCAGAAGCAAACTCTTAGCACACACCCAGCTGCTTATCCTGTAGAATCATGCATAGTATTCACAACCGAGTGGTGTTTGAGGTTGCAGTGAGTAATGCAAATACATTCAACATCACTAAGGCTGGTTGCCTTTGCTGGAGTGTAGTCATTCACCCAGGTTACACATGTTCCTGGTCTCAAAAAGCTGTTTGGACATGTGTTGTTTTAAGATTCTGAAAAGTGGATTGAAAAAGTGTCAGACTGTAAAAGTACTTATCACTTGCCAAAAAAAGAGTAGTAAGTGTGCTTTCAAATTGGCAAAGAAATTTCGTTTTCTGCCTAATATCAAACCATGACTCTGTGTGCAAAGAGGAATTGTTGACAAAGATTTATTGCGTATTACTCTGGTAATTTTAGATTTGCATTAGTAGGAAAGGGGCAGCTATTTTTCTGCAGAAGCAGACTCTTAGCACACACCCAGCTGCTTATCCTGTAGAATCATGCATAGTATTCACAACCGAGTGGTGTTTGAGGTTGCAGTGAGTAATGCAAATACATTCAACATCACTAAGGCTGGTTGCCTTTGCTGGAGTGTAGTCATTCACCCAGGTTACACATGTTCCTGCTCTCAAAAAGCTGTTTGGACATGTGCTGTTTTCAGATTCTGAAAAGTGGATTGAAAATGTGTCAGACTGTAAAAGTACTTATCACTTGCCAAAAAAAGAGTAGTAAGTGTGCTTTCAAATTGGCAAAGAAATTTCGTTTTCTGCCTAATATCAAACCATGACTCTGTGTGCAAAGAGGAATTGTTGACAGAGATTTATTGCGTATTACTCTGGTAATTTTAGATTTGCATTAGTAGGAAAGGGGCAGCTATTTTTCTGCAGAAGCAGACTCTTAGCACACACTCAGCTGCTTATCCTGTAGAATCATGCATAGTATTCACATCCGAGTGGTGTTTGAGGTTGCAGTGAGTAATGCAAATACATTCAACATCACTAAGGCTGGTTGCCTTTGCTGGAGTGTAGTCATTCACCCAGGTTACACATGTTCCTGCTCTCAAAAAGCTGTTTGGACATGTGCTGTTTTCAGATTCTGAAAAGTGGATTGAAAATGTGTCAGACTGTAAAAGTACTTATCACTTGCCAAAAAAAGAGTAGTAAGTGTGCTTTCAAATTGGCAAAGAAATTTCGTTTTCTGCCTAATATCAAACCATGACTCTGTGTGCAAAGAGGAATTGTTGACAGAGATTTATTGCGTATTACTCTGGTAATTTTAGATTTGCATTAGTAGGAAAGGGGCAGCTATTTTTCTGCAGAAGCAGACTCTTAGCACACAGCCAGCTGCTTATCCTGTAGAATCATGCATAGTATTCACAACCGAGTAGTGTGTGAGGTTGCAGTGAGTAATGCAAATACATTCAACATAACTAAGGCTGGTTGCCTTTGCTGGAGTGTAGTCATTCACCCAGGTTACACATGTTCCTGCTCTCAAAAAGCTGTTTGGACATGTGCTGTTTTCAGATTCTGAAAAGTGGATTGAAAATGTGTCAGACTGTAAAAGTACTTATCACTTGCCAAAAAAAGAGTAGTAAGTGTGCTTTCAAATTGGCAAAGAAATTTCGTTTTCTGCCTAATATCAAACCATGACTCTGTGTGCAAAGAGGAATTGTTGACAGAGATTTATTGCGTATTACTCTGGTAATTTTAGATTTGCATTAGTAGGAAAGGGGCAGCTATTTTTCTGCAGAAGTAGACTCTTAGCACACACCCAGCTGCTTATCCTGTAGAATCATGCATAGTATTCACAACCGAGTGGTGTTTGAGGTTGCAGTGAGTAATGCAAATACATTCAACATCACTAAGGCTGGTTGCCTTTGCTGGAGTGTAGTCAGTCACCCAGGTTACACATGTTCCTGCTCTCAAAAAGCTGTTTGGACATGTGCTGTTTTCAGATTCTGAAAAGTGGATTGAAAATGTGTCAGACTGTAAAAGTACTTATCACTTGCCAAAAAAAGAGTAGTAAGTGTGCTTTCAAATTGGCAAAGAAATTTCTTTTTCTGCATAAAATCACACCATGAGTCTGTGTGCACACAGGAATTGTTTTTAGATATTTAATTTGTGATGGTTTTATTGTGATTTTCACTTGTAGGAAAGGGGTACATAGTATTTTATGATTTGAAAAGATCATAAAAAATATAGTAACATATTTAAATAAAATAAAGGAATTTTTTTTAGTTTCTTTCAGGTATTGCTGAAGAGCAGTGAACAAAATTTAAGATGCCTACAAAATCCAGAGTAAGGAAAAACCAGAAAAAAAATCTTTATTTGAAGACAACTGGAGGACCTAAGTTAGTTGGAGATGCTCATGTTGGGAAAAAGAGAAAGTCTTCTGGTAAGCAGACAAAAGATTTTTTTAAAAATATCTTCAAAAAAAGGAAAAATGTACAAAATGTCTGTACTGGAAATACGGTTTTAAATAGAAAACAACAGGAAAAAATTGAGCATTTAGTTAATGCAAATATACCTTCAGAAACAATAAAGATTAACTTAAAAAGAAAAACAGCGTTTAAAGAGATTCGTAGAAAAATGTTTCAGAGAAGAGTTATGTCCAATTTGATAAAGAATGTGAAGAAATATAAGAAAAAAGCAAAATTTTATAAGAGAAAAAAAGAAATTGAAGCCATTGTAGCAAAGGCTTTAGAATTAAAAAGGAAACTATTCATTTTAATTTTGAACAGGATGCGTACATTAGATAAAATGGTCAATGTACTGAAATCACAAAGCAAAAGGAAAAGACTAGTGAAAAGAACAAACTTTTGTAAAGTGTTTTTAGGAGAATGGATGCATAGTTCAAGTAGTGAACCTTTTTTTAATGAAGAGAGTTATCTTCAAAGTAATAGTTTGCTGCATGCAGTTGACACCAGAGGTCGTGCTTATGAAGTGAAAAATGGTTGTATAATGGAGAAGGAGAAAATGGTTCCAAGAGATGAGGAACAAGTGATGGCGGATGAGGTTATGGGGAGACGTCCTAAAGCCCCAGTGTATACTTGGAATTGTAGTAGTATTTGCACTGTGCGTCAGGAATCTATTGATACATTTTGTGAGTTTCTAAGAGAATATAGTAAAAAAAGTGTTAAAGAGAAGATTAAGGTGCTTCAAAGTCTAGATCCATGCAGAGTGAGAGAGAATACTGGTTTGCAAGGACACTCTCTGGCTTGTCTATCTAGGAAAGTGTGTCAAAGTGTTTTTCACCATTTTAGGATGCTGGCAGTTCATCATACTGAAATGAGAAAGTTTGTGAGACGATTGTATTTTGCTAAAAGTCCAGCAATAAAGTTAAATTAATTGAATAGGGCTCTGTTCCGTGGATCGGTATCAGATGTAGAGAAGGTTACTGATGAAATTCAGTTTAGTTACTTTGGTCCAGAACAAGAGAGTGCAGGTAATGACACAGTTATCGAGGAAGATGTGGAAGAGAATGTAGAACCCTCTGTAAGTAACAAATTTGATAATCAAATGACAAAATTTGCAATCATCTCTAATGAAAGACCAAATATTACTTGTATTTGTTGCCGCAGAACTCATTATAAAAATCAAACCAGGAATGTTGATCTCTACAGAAAAAGTGAAGAAGAAGATAATTATAAGTGGAAGGATTTTGCAACATATATATTTCTGGAAAATTGTTTTGATTTGGGTGAAGATCAGCGTATTTGTAAATACTGTTATAACAAGTTAGAAGAAAATAAAATGCCAGCAAGGGCTGTACATAATAATTTAGAATTGCATGATATTCCTGCTGAACTTTCTGATTTAAATACTTATGAGTCTATACTCATTCAATGTGTCCATCCGTTCCAGACTATAGTACGTATGGAGCCAAAAACCGGTAAATTACCTCCTTCAGATTTACAGAGAGGTTTAAAAGGATGTATGACGTTACAACGCACACTATTACAACGCATGCACTTACAACGCATTTTTTACAACGCAAAATCCATTACAACGCATGACATTACAACGCATGACACTACAACGCATTTTAAAAAAATACCTTTACAACGCACTACCATTACAACGCATACTACCTTTACAACGCATACCATTACAACGCATAATATTAAATTACATTTAAGGTAAGTATTAGATAGTATAGGGGTAAAAATTACTATTCTAACTCCAGGGGGTGCAAAAGTAGGGTAAGTGTTGGATAGTGTAGGGGTAAAAATTACTATTCTAACCCCAGGGGGTGCAACAGTAGGGTAAGTGTTGGATAGTGTAGGGGTAAAAATTACTATTCTAACTCCAGGGGGTGCAACAGTAGGGAAAGTGTTGGATAGTATAGGGGTAAAAATTACTATTCTAACTCCAGGGGGTGCATCAGTAGGGTAAGTGTTGGATAGTATAGGGGTAAAAATTACTATTCTAACTCCAGGGGGTGCATCAGTAGGGTAAGTGTTGGATAGTATAGGGGTAAAAATTACTGTTCTAACTCCAGGGGGTGCATCAGTAGGGTAAGTGTTGGATAGTATAGGGGTAAAAATTACTATTCTAACTCCAGGGGGTGCATCAGTAGGGTAAGTGTTGGATAGTATAGGGGTAAAAATTACTATTCTAACTCCAGGGGGTGCATCAGTAGGGTAAGTGTTGGATAGTATAGGGGTAAAAATTACTATTCTAACTCCAGGGGGTGCATCAGTAGGGTAAGTGTTGGATAGTATAGGGGTAAAAATTACTATTCTAACTCCAGGGGGTGCATCAGTAGGGTAAGTGTTGGATAGTATAGTGTAATATTATGCGTTGTAATGGTATGCGTTGTAATGGTAGTATGCGTTGTAATGGAATGCGTTGTAATGGTAGTTTTTAAAAATGCGTTGTAGTGTCATGCGTTGTAATATCATGCGTTGTAATGGATTATGCGTTGTAAAAAATGCGTTGTAATGGTAGTGCGTTGTAAAAGTTGCGTTGTAAAGGTTGTTCCCCGGTTTAAAAGGTAGAGTTGTCTATTTGCCATTGGATTTGAAAAAAAATATGGAAACTATTGATGCAGATACTTTGGAAACTGAACCATTAGTTATAATGGTTAATGGTGTACCTACAAAGAACAAGAAAATTTGGCAGGAGCTGGTGGATGTACGGAAAGTACAAAGAGCAAATTTGTATTTGAAAAAAAATAATAAATGGTATGAATCAATTTATATAGAAGAAGAAGAAGAAGATTTACAAGAAGACACAGAAACGCCAACTGGTCAAATTGCAAAAGTGGACAAGTCAAAGGAAGAAGAAATTTATGAACATTTTAGCATACATCCTCTTCATTCAAAAGAAGTTATGGGAGACACTATTGATCTGTTTCAGATGAAGAAATCAAAAGGAACTCCCGTGAGTGTATGGGAGGAGAGCTTGGAAGCTCGATGTTTTCCCCAGCTGTTTCCTACAGGAAAAGGAGGACGATACGATGAACGTCCAGAACAGATTCCAGCTTCTGAGTATCGGACTACAAGACTATATGCAGAAGATCCAAGATTTCGTCAAAGTATTCCTTATTTATTGCATCTTTTATTTGAAAGCGACTTGTCTGCATTATCTTATGCAGTAAATCACATTTTAAAAATTGGAGTGCATTTACAAAATGTGTCTGCTAAGGATTTTATGGAGAAAGTGCAGCACCGAGATGATCATTTGGAAACACAACTGATCAATCTGATGGCTTGTCAGCGTGGGACAAATGAATATTGGTACCGACGCCATGGTGAATTAAAATGCATGTTACGGAATTTAGGAACTCCAACATGGTTCCTTACCCTAAGCTGTGCTGAGTACACTTGGGATGATTTACTGGATTTTCTACGAGAGGCAAATTCAAACATTAAAAACATCCAATACAAGACAGCAGGAGAACTGTGCTCATTGGTCCCGGTTAATGTTTGCAGATATTTCAATCATAGATTTGAGGCTATGATGTGCTTCATCTGCAATAAAAAAAATCCACCTCTTGGAGAAGTTGTGGATTTCTTTTGGAGAAAAGAGTACCAAGCAAGAGGTGCTCCTCATATTCATATGCTGTTGTGGATCAAGGATGCCCCAAAATCTGGAACAGAATCTGATGATGCTGTTTTAAGTTTCATCGAAGAATATGCAACATGTGCTATACCAAAAAGCACAGAAGAGAAAAAGTTAAAGGAGCAAGTTTTACGTTTCCAAAGTCATCGGTGTGGAAACTACTGTCGACGGAAGTACAAGAGCAAAGATAAATTCTACACTAAATGTCGATTTGGATTTCCTAGACATGTTCTCTCAAAAGGAAGAGTAAACAGTTTTATGTCAGCTGTGAGACATACTATTACAAGAAAATCACCTAAGAATACCTACAACCTAAAAAGAAAAGAAGAGTCAAAATATATAAATGACTACAACCCAGTCATTTTATCCATGTGGAATGCTAACATGGATATACAGTATGTAGCTGACAATTCCATTGCTGTTGCTCGATATGTAACGTCTTACATTACTAAATCAGAAAAGACTGAATTGAAAGAAATGTGGGAAGAGATTTCTCACGAGAAGACTGTCAGTAAGAAGCTATACAGTTTCAGTTTAAAGATGTTATCGCATCGAGAAATTGGATCCTACGAATGTTCAGATAGGTTTTCTTCTTCAAGTCTCTACTCGAAATCAAGAAGAATAATTTGGGCAAATTTAGGCCTTGCAGCAATGAGAAATCGGGTACTGAAATCTGTTGGAGAAATTGAATATTTAGCACAGTTTGAACCTGAAAGTACAGACATTTTAAAAACAAACATGTTGGACATATATAACCCAAAAAGAAGTCATCACCTTGAAAACATGTGTCTCTATGAAGTGCTGCAGAACTTCATTTTTAAACGGAATGCCACAGAAGACATCAACAATGGAAAATATAAAGTCAGTGGTGAGGAAGGATGTTTGGTGAAGCAAACAAAAGGAAGTTTGATAAATCACCGGAAGCTGAGTTGCGACACTACTGACAAAAAGGAATTTTACTACTTGGCACTTTTACAGCTGTTCAAACCATGGCGTTCAGAGGATGAACTACTTGGAGAATTCCAGAGCTATGAGGACTCATTTAATGCATGTAAAGATACGATTGAATGCAGTACTTTCACAAATTATGTCCAAATGTTAAATGAAGAAATTGAACAGGAAGCTACAATTCCAGCTGAAGTAGCTAGAGACAGTTCTCAAGACAGACAAAGTTCAGGAACGCTCAGTCAAGATCCCCTTGGACAACCAATCGTAGAAAATGAAGCTGCAATAGCCATGACTGAAGTGGAAACGGCTATGAATCAAGCTCAAGAAGAATTAATAGACTTACCAAATTTGGAAGAACAACTGAATGAAGAACAGCAACAAATTTATGAAGAGATCAGAAACAAAATTGATCACGGATTAATACATGAAAAAAAAGAGTGCTCATGCACATCATTTGAACCAATCAGGATGTATGTGAGCGGACAAGCTGGAACTGGAAAAAGTTTCTTAATAAAAGTCATCAGAAGCTACCTACAGCAAAAAGCGGATTCAACTTTGTCTTGTGTTGTTACTGCTCCAACTGGGTTAGCAGCATATAACATAAAAGGAATTACCTTACATCGTTTGCTAATGTTACCAGTGGAGCATGAGAACAAAATAGAATACCACAAGCTAACAGGAGAAGCATGCTTCGAAGTGTCAAGAGTGTTGAAGAAGATGCAAGTTCTCATTATTGATGAGGTGAGCATGGTTTCAAACTTAATGCTTGCCTTTGTGCATTTAAGAATGCAACAAATTCTTAAGAGAGACTATGACGTGTTATTTGGAGGAAAACACGTCATAGTTTTTGGGGATCTTCTGCAGCTCACTCCAGTTAAAGGACAACCAGTGTTTAATACTGTGACACATGAAGACACGAAGAAGTCATTAGGAAGCATTGGTAATGCAAATATTTGGTCCTTCTTTGAGTACAAGGAACTTACTACTAATATGAGGCAAGCAAACGATGAAGATTATGCAAGTATTCTGAAAGATATCAGAATTGGACTACTCACTGAAGTTGGCAGGAAAGCATTACAGAGTCGGTTGCTACATAATTTATTCCCAAAGGAAGAAATAGTTGCAGAGAAAATATACAAGAACATTGCAGAAAAGAAAAGTGTAATCTGCTTAATACCAACTCTACGTGAATGCTCAATATTCAATGAGGAACTTTTGAAATTGGAAAAGGAAGAGAATAAGAAATTGGAAGCAGTGGACAAAATTCAGCATGAAAGAATTACAATTACATTAACAGGCGAACTGAGAAAAAAATTGGATTCTCTAGAGAAGAAAATTTCGAAAACAGCTGGATTAGAAATGAACTGTAGAGTATTTTTAAGGAGAAATTTGGATGTTGAAAAAGGTTTAGTGAATGGAGCTATGGGTAAAGTTGTGGGTTTTGTGAACTACCAGAAAAAAGATGGGATTGAATTTTTAAAAATAAAGTTTGATCAGATTGAAGAGGTTAAAAACATTTGTCGTTGTTCAGTCCGTTTTTTGCTTGTGAAAGACTTATATGTACGTAGGAAGCAGTTTCCGTTTTCTCTAGCATATGCTGTAACTATTCACAAGTCTCAAGGATTAACTGTAGATTGTGCTTTTGTGAACATTGGTTCAACTGTGTTCAAAGAAGGTATGGCTTATGTTGCTTTGTCACGAGTGAAAACATTATCTGTTTTTTTCATGATAGACTTTGATGACTCAAAAGTTAGTGCTGATGCAAATTGTGTAAAGGAGTATAATAGATTAAGAAGAACCTATGCTCCTCATTTAGGTCAGTATCCTGTGTTGGAAAAACGTGTTGTTTCTCGTAAAAGGAGAATTGAGAATATCTGTAATGAGGATGTAGAGAAGAGAAAACAAAAGAAGAGTGATGTAATTGCAAGCAAAAAGAAAAAGGACAATGTTGAAGAGGTTGTTGGTTGTCATTTTGAAAATAGCTCTGGTGTCAACTGCTACGCTAATGTAGTGCTGAATGTTGTATTTTATCTTGAAAGTTTGCAAGAGCAGATAATAGTAAATCAGGGAAAAAGATTCTGTTCTGTGCTGAGTCTCCTTTTTGAAAAGCTGAGTATTGATAAAACTAAAATAGAAAGTGCTACTGAAATTAGAAAACTTTTAGATGTATGTTCAGGATGTACACAGTTTTCTCAAAATGTACAGCAAGATGCACAGGAATTCTTGATGTATTTTCTTCAGGTACTGGAAGAAGAAGGGGTACAAATAGAAAATATGTTTGGTCTCTCTTATAAATGGGAACATAGTTGTGAAAACTGTTTAAATACATGTGGCTCTAATGTTGATTCTGAAAGGTTTATTTATTTAACATTGCCAGAGAGTAAATCAGTCACTTTTACTAAATTAGTTAAAGATGCTAATCATAGCATGGAATGCGGTGAATGTAAATCTGACATGTTTTCAACGTTAATTTTAAAGGAATACGGACAGTATGTAATTTTACTGATGCAACGATGTAGAGCTGATGGTTCAAAATTGGATACTTTAATAAAGACGTTTACGGGACAGCAATTAACAATTTCTGGAAAAACTTTTGTAACAGTTGCAATAATTTTCCATGATGGACCTACTGTAACTTCTGGTCATTACACAGTTTATCTAAAATGTGAAAAAGGCTGGACAATGTGTAATGATTGTCAATTGGTTTTTAGGCAACGTTTGCCTTTTGATTTAGCAAATTCCTATCTAATCTTCCTGAAACCTAAATTTTAGAGAGAATTGGCAACATCTGTACAAATCAATTTTACCATTTTATTGGATTACCATTGGAATTTTCAAATAAAAAGATTTTTAAAATTACCATTTGGCCTAAAGGAAAGGTAACCAATTGTATTGTGGACTTATTTAATTCCTAATTAATCGTTCGGAAACCAAAATTTTAGAGATAATTGGTAACATCTGTACAAATCAAATTTTGGAATTTTATTGGTTTACCATTGGAAATTTAATCAAAAAAGAATTTAAAAATTACCATTTGGCCTAAAGGAAAGGTAACCAGATTTATTGTGGAGTTATTTGAGATATGTTATTTTGGTGATTATGCTTCTGTAACAAAATTGTCAGACGGTATTTTTTAGAAATAGTTATTGTTATTAGATGATATATATTTTTTTTTTCTTTTATTCTTTTTTATTTTTCTCTCAACAAAAGTAAGTACAGTATCTCTTACATTGAACAGTTTACAATATTCTCCTTGATTTCTGTTATTTTTATCACCTTATTTAAACAATAAGAAAACCTTAAATAAACATTGAGAAAATACAAAGAGTAAAGAAGGCTCAGATTCTTCCCAACCCCCCCCTCTGTTTGTCCTTACTTTGCTTCTCCTTCCACTTACTTATTGGCTCCCAAATCCTTCTCCCCAAGCTTCTTCCTCTCCTCCCTTTCCGAGCATAGATATTTTGCTCCATATTATATGCGTACAATGTATTTGCTAACCACGTTTGGAATTTTGGGGGGTTTTTGTCTAACCAAGCCTTAGCTATTATCATATTATCAATCTATAGACAGCCATTATCACAAACAAAAATTCTGCATACTGCTCTTGCTCCCCTTCAGCCACTCCTAACATGATCCAGGATGGTACTAAAGAGATCACTATACCAAGAGATCTTGCTAAAAACCCCTCTATCTCTTTAATCAGTGTTTGTAATTGAGGGCATGTAGCAAATATATGTATACTATCTGCCTCTAACGCATCACAGCGAGGGCAGTTAATTCCTGTGATCCCACCCCATTTTGCTATCCTTGCCGGAGTAAAATATAGAAAATATAGTGTTTTGTAGTGTTGAGACTGCAGAGGGGCTGCACTTAATATTGTGCGTCCTAAATTCAGAGATTCGAGAAACAGGTTGCATTCAACTCCTATTTTATCTGCCCATTTCATGCTAAATTTCTCCAGATCATCCTGGGTTTCTTTCAGCAGGGCTGCATAAAATGACCTTATTGAGCAATCACCCATCAGCTTAATTTTCTCCATTATTTCTATTTTATTAAAGCCTGCAGGGCCTCCCGCTTTGTTTTTAAAGAAGCTTCTAATATGTAAATATTTTTTAAAAAAACTATTGTCTAAACCGTATGTAGTTCTCAAATCCGAGAATTGCTTGAAACCATCCTGGGAGAGCAAATCTCCTACTTGCGTAACCCCCTTCACTGCCCATTCTGCCATTATCTGATCATCAAATATTTCCGGTGGGAGCGATCTGTTATTAATTAAGGACACATATCTATTATACCTCCCCATCTTTACTTTCTTTAAAAAAGCATTCCATACCGTAACTGCTGCCTTAACAGTTTTAAACCTAGTTCTCTTGAAATAACTAAAATCTGTACATTTTAAAAAACAGTTATAAGGATTTGCCCCTAACACAACAGCATACACCCCAGTAGACATGTTATAGATTCTTACATCATCAGTATTCCCCCTATTAGACCTTGTATATATTGTAAGACAGTTGCCATATAATACAGTCAAAAATCAGGAGCCCCCCATCCCCCTTTTTCCCTAGATAATGTCATGAACCTATAGGCCCTACGAGTTTTGCCGTGTGCCCAGATGAACCTATTACATATAGCCTCTAGGCCATTAAACCAGCTGGCTTCGAACAGCAGGGGTATAGACCTGAAAAAGTATACAAATTTAGGTAAAACCAACATCTTAATGATGTTTGTACAGCCTACCAGTGAGAGGTGTAGATTATTCATTTTTTCCAGATCCTTTTTGACTAGAGCTATTAGTGGTGTCATATTGTTTTTTACGATCTTATCTATTTCTGCTGTAATTTGCACCCCTAAATAAGTTGCCGCTCCCACCACTCTGCCGTCATTACATATTGCCCACTGATTTTTTACTATCTGAGTTTTACCATTATTCAAGCTGTATCCTGAGAACTGGCCAAACCGCGCAGCTTCTTCTTCAATTACCCTGATAGCTTCTGAGGGTTTTGCAGTTAGAATAGCCACATCGTCAGCATATGCTAATGTCTTAAATCTGCAACCATTTAAAACTAGTGGTGGAATCTGAGCATTACTTTCTAACTTACGTATGTAGGGATCAAGGTATAAGGCAAAGAGGAGAGGGGAAGAAGGGCATCCCTGCCTTGTTCCTCTCTGGATCTTGACTGCGGATGATTGTCCTCTATTGACCTTTATCTTGGCCGTCGGATTTATATATAGAGTCTGCAGTGCCTTAATAAATCCTACCCCTATACCATACCATCTCAAAACTTCCCATAGGTACCTCCAGGAGACCCTATCGAATGCTTTCTCAGCATCCAGGAACAGAGCTGCCATAGGGTCTCCTAGAGTGCCTGCCGCATCAAATGCCGTAATTACTTGCCTGACATGTTGAGTTGTTCCCTTACCCGGGATAAATCCATGCTGAGAAGGGGTTACCAATGATTCGACTACCCTAGACAACCTTTTCGCCAAAATTTTGGAGAACACCTTGACATCTGTGTTCATTAGAGTAATGGGGCGGTAAGACCCCGGAAGATCTACAGGTTTACCCTTCTTCGGTATTACGATGATATCTGCGCCGCCCCATCATTCTGGAACAGACTCACCCTTCTGGGCTAACAACATAACGTTAAACAATTCTCTTACCAGAGACGATTGAAAAATTTTGTAAAATTCTACCGGAATCTGATCCGGACCAGCTGCCTTCCCAGATGGTAAATCCCTCAGGGCCTCAACCAGCTCATCCAAATGCAATACCTCTTCTAGCCCCTGCCTGTCCTCCTCAGATATCACTGAGGGTTCTATCTCACTGAGATATGTCCTTACATCCTCCTCTCCCTCAGGACCATCTTTTGTGTAGAGCTCCGTATAGAATTGTTTGAAAACCTCTCTTATCTGTTCCGCTTCCTTAACCCTAATTCCCTGAGAATTCCTAATCTCCTTGATGTCAGCCAACGCATCCCTTTGTCTGGCTCGCACAGCCAGTATATGGCCAACTCTTTCACTGAGTTCACACACCTTTTCTTTATTTGACATATACCTCTCTACTGTTTTTTTCCCCATCTCATCCATAGCTTCTGCCTTAAGAACAACTATTTTCAGTAAGATCTGATCTATTGGTGATTGTGTATGTATGGCTATCCCAAGTGCTTCTTCTGCTTCCTCAAGTGATTTATTAATTTATTCAGCTTTTGCCTTCAACATTATTTGGTCCTTAATTACATAGCTCAGGGTTTCTCCTCTTATTCCTGCTTTAAAAGCATCCCATACTATCCCCGGCGATGATGTACCCCTGTTTATCTCCCAGTAATCCTTAATCCAGTTGTTCATTCTTTCCCGATACCGTTGATCCTGAAGCAGTGTTCTATCAAATGTCCATTGCCTTAACTCTTTATTTCTCCTTTGCCCAATTCTTAGAGATAAGACTAGCGGGCTATGGTCTGAAATGATCCTTGGTTCCCTATCTATTCTAATTCCATCCATCAGTCCTCTTGTTATTAAAAAATAATCGAGCCTCACCATTACCTGGTGAGGGGCTGAGAAAAAGGTACTCCCATCTAGATTTGGGTGGCATTTTAGCCAAGGGTCTTCCAATAGGTTATGTGCTACCAGATCTGCCAGGGCTGTATAAGTCCTCTTTTTCCTCCCTGTGTATTTTCTGGCAGGATCTAAAAAACTGCTGTCTGCATCGTGTATATTCAGATCTCCACATACTATAATAGGCTCCGGCCAGTGTGCCAACTCGATATCCAAAAATTGAAAAATATCCGGATCATCTCCTGTGGACCCATACACCGAGACCACCGTAATAATTTCTCCCCTAAAACTTAGTTCTACCATGACCCATCTGCCCCATTGATCCTCCTTCTTTCTCCTAACCAACGTGTCCTTTCTCCTACCGAGAATCACCACACCTTTTGTTTTGGTGTTTTGGTTAGTTTTTGCTAATACATTAAAGCCAAGCTGGTCCAATAGATATGCTTTATTGCCTTCAATATGTGTTTCCTGAAGGCACACTAAATCGAGATTCAATGATTTTAGTAGGGCGGCGGTTTTGAGCCTCTTATTTAATTCGTTCAGGCCGCAGATATTTATTGAGGCTATCCTACAAGTCATCGTGATTCGTATTTTTTTCCCCCCATACTCTATATATACCTGTACCGCCAATATTTCAATATTCGTTATTTCCTTGTCAACAATTTTTATTACTACGTTACTGCACAACCTGCATCGACAATCTTCCTTACATATACTGTACTTACAATCACCTCCTAAGTATGTGTCTACCCCCCCCCCACCACCACCCCCTCCCCCTCCCTCTGTCTCCCTCCCTTCTGGATCCCACCCCCCCTAACAACAGGCAAATAGGTCAATCCTGACCTATGCGTGGCACCTGTAGTCTGTAGTGTCGCTACTCTCTCCTATCCTGTCTTCCTCACCTGCTAGCTATATCTTGTGGCCATTACGGGGCTGTTACGGGGTTTTTGGTGGGCTATTTGCTGTCGTTTTCGATGGAGCTCTCCCTTTATCTAGCTCCGTGATCTCTGCAAGATACTCTCCCGCTTTTATCTCAGACATAAACATCTTGGTGTACCCCTTCCTAATGACTTTCAGTCTTGCCGGGAACAACAAATAAGCTTCTGCACCCTGCTTTTGAAAGGGTGCAATCATCTGTCTTAACTTCCACCTTCTTTCTACGGTAACGTGGCAGAAATCTGGCCTGGCAAAAAATATATTTCCATCAGCTGTTTTTCTAGAATCTGGTCTAGCTTGATCAATTATTTCTTGCCTTGCTAAGAAGTTCCCAAGGCAAACCAACATTGCCCTTGGGAATGCGTTCTCTTGAGCCCCCCGGCTTTTTTTTACAAACAGAGGATATCTATGAGCTCTTTGTACTTCTAGCTCCCAGTGCCATTTTGATTCTGGAAAGGCTTCTTTTAATACCTTGACCACGTATCCTCTCGGGTCCTGTCCCTCCCGCCCTTCCTCCAGTCCCAAAAGTCTTACGTTGTTCCGCCTCTGGCGGTTTTCAAAATCCTCTAGTTTCCATTGTAGGTCTTCCACTACTTTTCCTTGTTCCATTCTAAAAGTCTGCCAGTCTGTTACCTCATCTTCCACTCTGCTTGTTCTTTCCTCAACTTGCGTTACTCTCACCTCAACCTCTTCATATTTTCTATTTACTCTTCTTAATGAGGCTTGCAGTTTTTTCGTGTCTCTTTTTGCTCTTCTACTTTCTGCTCTGGCCTCTGACTGCATCTGCTTTAGTGTTCCAAATAGCATTTCGAGAGTTACATTTTGAGGTTTTGGTCTCCCAGCACTGTTTCCTTCTCCCTGATCATTTTCCTGGTACGTTTCTGATGTAGCAGAATAGTCCCACGACAGCTTTTTATTCGTATTGCTTCTAGACCCTCGACCATCTCTTCTAGTTCCAGCTTTTTTTTTCTGAGTCACTAGGTCCCTGGAGCCCCGGCTTTTATCTGAGCCCGAAGTGTTTTCTGTGCAACTTTGTTCTTCCTCACTTTCGAAGTCGCTAATATCTGTTGTATCAGAGCCCTCATTAACAGAAAAAAATTCAGGGGAACCACCCCTCATACCTCTGTCTTCTCTGCCGCTTTTTACACTGACCCGGTCAAGATCTTGGTGCTCTTCAATGCTCTGAGTACTCCCCCAACTCGGGTCCGAGTGTTGCAGAGTTCCTTTATTCAGCCCTGCCTCCACAGTTAACAGCGCGTCTAACATTTGCACATTGTTATGCCTTTCCAGCTGATCTAACGCGCTGGAATCTGCAACGTCTTTCTGGTTCTCCCCCTCATTCGGCTTCTTGGCTCCAGCTCCCTGCAACGCTTGATGCGTGGTGCTTCCTTCCACTCCCAGCGGTTGCCCAGCAACCGGGACTGCCGGGCTTGCGTCCTCGCGGTCTGTTTCTTCGGCGTTCAAGGCGGCTGGAAACCGCGGGCCTCCTGCTCTACACTGTGAAGTCGTAGGGTGTCCGCTCGATACCCCAGATTGCTGAGGATCGTCCGGATACTTCTGAGACATCGTGGCTATCTTCGATACAAAGGACTCGGGTAGTGTTGATTGCCGCATCTGCTCCTTTAACATCGCCGTCGTTTTCAGCCGCTGAGTCTTCCCTACCGATTCCAATGTCTGCTCCCTTGCAGCCTTACTTGCTGTTGAACAAGTCTCTGGTCTTGCCTCGATCTTCTTTCCTTGCCGCTCAGCTTTTTTCAGCGGGGGTTCCTTTGTGGAGCGGATGAGCCGCTCCGCTTGTTTCTTAGCAGTAGTGGCTAATTCTTTAGGGATCGCTCCAGAACGGGTTTCTTCTCTTACTGCTAAGCCATCCATGAAGCCAGTCGCTCTGTCTTTGTCACTATCCGTGCCTCTGTTCTTGTCTCCATTCTTGTCTCTGTCCAGCTTACTTCTCTGCGACATCCCAAATGGTACTTTATCACTGTTGAGCGAACGTCTCCAGCAGCAAGACAGAACTCTCCTCACACCAGTTGCAGTTCTCCAGAGTAAGCCTAGTCTTGCATCTGCTGGCAAGAAGTTAGAAAAAAGCCCACCGAGGAACCACATCCCAATCCTCACAGGCCTCTTGACATCCTAGGATAGGAGAGAGACAGAGGAGCAACTTGCACCTACAGAGCTACGGCGGCCATCTTGCCTCGATTATTAGATGATATTTTTATTGAATATTTTGCATTTCTATAATGTTATGTTTAAGTGAGAAGAGATTCTGGGCTTTTTTAAAACAATCTTTGAGATTGTTATTTTTTTTTTGCCCGCTGTTAAGTGATGAATGCAATTGCTTTCACGATTTATAGTGAAATGCAATATATTCTGAAAACAGCAAAAAAATTGCAAAAAATTGTTTTTTGAAAATATGTAAATACGTGTACTGTATTATAAAATGTTTTATTAAATATTAATACTTTTTTCTTTTTTTTTCAGATTGAGAAAGAAAATTTTCGAAAAATAAAACCATTTTTCTAGCAATTTAAATAAAATTTAAATTGATATTTAATTTTTTGGGTGGGTCAGGTAAGTCAGAAATTTCATGGTCCCTTTTTTCCACTTCTCCACAATCAGATTATCAGTTTTTCGTTATTAATCCCTCAAGGACCTTGTAATGTGGTAATTGTTTTTTAGTGTTTTTTTAAAAAAAAATTTAAAAAAATACGTTTACCGTACGCGTACGGTAAAAAAAAAGTTTTTTAAAAAAAAATTAAAAACGTTGAAAGGTAAGGTTGGCTCTTCAAAGAGCCGTTGTGTTCATACAGGGACAGAGGAAAGAAAGAATGGGAATATTAGCTGGTAGGACAAATGTGCTGGTCTATTCTGTTGTTAATTAGGGGAACACTGGTCTCCCCACGAACAATTAGACCATGACAATTTGAGCACCGCATTGTAACCCTCGCAAATCGAGGGTTAGTTTCCAGAGGACCAGAAAAAGGTGATTCTCCCCCCACAGATGAAGGGCTCAGCTGAGCTGCCGAAGATGTACTCAGCTGATCTGCTGTGGATGTGCTCGGTCGACTTACTGAAGGGTTTACTCCAGTATGTCGAGCATTTGTCCTAGGGTGTACATCCTGAAGGTGTCTTAACATAGTGTGATTCCCGAAGGAATACTTCTTGTTAGGATTACCTCTAGAAAGTACACGCTGGCAAAGCTTGCAAGTCACTAAAGGAGCATTTACCTTTTTCTTGCCCTCTGGAAACGTAAAATACTCCCATATAAAAGAGCTCGTTTGTTTCCTCCTTCTCTGCCTGATGGTGGTGCTGCTAGCCTCACTCGAAGAAGAGGACTGCTGGTCTGCCATTGTATCCCAACGACAACTCAGCTCCTTCTCCTAAGGGATCACAAGCAGAAAGGAGGGGAATGGGTGTGGTGTAGGAGAGTTCTAGAACTGAAAGTAGTTTAAACCAATCAAAAGTGTTGTTTCTTGATCACATGACCCACAGTGCGCGTACGTTACGCTTACGGAGCGCTTACGGTGCGCTTACGGTAAAAGTACGCATGCGCGTATAAAAGACACGCGCACGCGCGCATGCGCATAACAGGCACGCCCCAACACTTCCGCGTAACGTACGCGTGTAACGTATGCGCTTACGCGCCGCGTACGCAGTACGCACGTCTACGTAAATTGCGTAACCATACGCAGAGTAGAAATATTACGTACATAAATCAAAACGTGCGCTTACGGTAAGCTTACCGTACGCGCACGTAAAAAAAAAATAAAAAATAAAAAAAAATTGGAAAAAAAGAATCACTATGTTATACTAATATATCTTACCTGTTTGGTTAAAAAAAAAAGGTGAAAAAAATATATATTGCAGAATTTTTAGAATTTTACCATAGTGTTTAAAGAGAATATAAAGTAAAAATAAAAGGATGTAAAAAACCTTGCAAAAACAAAAAAAAAAAAAAATCACACAAATTACAAAAATATAAGTATTAGCATTTAAAAAACCATACAAATTCACTGAAAAAACCATGGGTTTCACACACGTTATAGTTAGGAATTAGCATTTAAAAAACCTTGCAAATTCAGTGAAAAAACCATAGGTTTCACAGACGTTATAGTTAGCTGGACATTTCACTCGTAAAAAACCAATGTCATTTGAGATGTCATCAGTGATGTCATGAGTGATGTCAGTGACCATGTCATGAGTGATGTTATATGTGACGTCATCAGCAGTGGATTGCGGGTGCGCGAGTTATAGTTAGCTTAACTAACTATAAGGGGGGAATTTCATTGGTTTTTTACGAGTGAAATGTCCAGCTAACTATAACGCCTGTGAAACCTATGGTTTTTTCACTGAATATATATATATATATATATATATATTGGTTCTTGCCTTTTTAAGAACTGTTATCAACAAGTGTTACTATTACCAAATGTACAAAGATTCAAATGAAAACAAAAGTCAACATTTTACTAGATTTGAAGTTAGGACCTAATCACAATTTCTTTTTTTTCAGCAGTGAGATTTGAACTCCTTGAGCCATCTTGTTAGTCTGCACTAATTTCATGTTGTTTTTATCCTGTTCTTTTAGATCCTCTGGATTTCATATGTCCAAACATTCTGGCAACCCATCTCACCAGGAGTTCAATTAGTAATAAAAGAGCACCTATTGCAACCTGAACGATGAGCATGATTGTCCCTTACCCAGTATATAATGTCAGGAACATATTGCAGTTAGTCCAAAAGGGTGTTACATAATGTATACTCAGTTAAACGGAACACAGAATGAGTACGAAGCACCAGTACTGGTCAACGTCAGTGGCAGAGCTGTGACATATGGGGAAATTCTCGACAGAGCTAATATTATGCTGGTCTTCAGAACATGGCATTGCTACTCAGAAAACAATTGACTGTTAGTGCTGTTGAATGTTTAAATTAAAATGTGTGTTATTAATAGTGTACAGAGCAATTAACCTACAACTGAATTCATATGTGTATACTCACATGAAACTATTGCAGTTGAAACAAATTAGCTGTGACCTCTTTAAGTATGTTTTCCTGGCTTATGCTAACTTGGCCACAATACTGTCTTGTCCAAAATGGATGTCACAGCATCATGTTTATTCTCGGTTTATATTTCTGCTGCCCATAGTCAAGCAAGATATAGATTTGTTTATTTTTTACCAAACTTTCTCGAAGAATGCCTTTAACTCTGTTTAAGTCAAGTCAAATTTTATTTGATTTAGTTCTCTACTGAGAACAACAAATTTGTAAAACTACATTTGTTATAAAACATTAACAAGATAATCATTTGAATACATTTTTTCAAAAGTTTTTAAAACTTTGAGCAAATTATGACACACAAATTCATCAGGCAGCGATTTAAGAAGCAAAATTAGGCCTTGCACTGAAGTAATATTACACCTGGTTCAAATAGGTTTTAAATACCAATGTGTGGCTTCGACTAATGTTAAACTTTGGGCATACAAAGAGAACATGCTGTAAATCTTGCACTCCTCCGTAACAATGATCACAAATACTGGTGGCATTTTCAATGTGGTTCCATCTGGAAGTAAATGCTTTTAGGGGAAGAATCCCAAGCCGTAATAAAATATTGCATTGCCGGAATCCGTGCCTTAAAGTGTAGCGAATATACTGTTGCAGATATTTGTATCATATTGACTCTGCAAAATGTTTATAATGATGCAATTGAGAACAATGTTTGATGTCGAGGTCGTAACTTATCCTCGGCATTAAATGATTTTAAAAGAGCCTCAAGTGCGCAGGAGTCCAAGATTTCAGTAGTGTAGTTGTACAGTTCGAATATTTAAAAGCTGTAATTAGATTTTGTTTAAAAGTATGATGCGATGATTCGATCTGTTAAATATTTTCAAGGACCTTCCGCCTGCATTCGGCATTGCATTCGTTTACAATGGTTTGTTTTAAATCTAGCCCTTGGAGGTTGCATTGTGGAGTTCCTCAGGGATCTTCCCTGAGTACCACATTCTTCAATATCTATTTGCCAACTTTGGCAGGCATTGTCAAGGTGTATGGCTTTCAGATCCCTACTGATGATACTCCGCTGATTATTTCCATCGATGATAAGAATACTGAGACTCATGGGGACTTAGTTTGCTGCCTCCCGGAAGTAGCAAGGTGGTTTCAGGCATAATGGCTAAAACTTAATGCAGATAAAATAGAAATCTTGCTTTTGGTGGGGCGTGCAAGGTCTGGGAGGTATCTTGTTGGCCTTCACTGTTATGTCCAGCACTCAGGCCTTAAAGAGGGGCAAAAAATGTGGGTTTCCTAAATGATGACTCTTTCAATGCAGGACCAAATATGGTGTTCAGGAGATGTTTTGGAGTTCTATGCACTCTTTATAGACTGTTTCGGTTGATCCCAGTAACATGTCAAAGGAACAATGTTCAAGCTTTGATCACGAGTAGACTAGACTATGGGAATGCTCTATATGTGGTCATGTCAGATTATTTGTTCATACGTCTTCATTCTATTCAGAATGCAGTGGCTGATTTGTAACAGGTGCAGCAGGAGCTCTGCTTGAACCTATAATAATTCTCTTCACTGGCTTCCAGTCTGTAAGAGAGCTATTTTAAAGTTAGTTTGCCATGTGCACAGATCACTTTATGACAATGGTCAAGCAATTCTACGTGCTAGAGGTACTTTCTATAGGTGCAGGTGAATAAAGAAATCCAGAATGGGGGTTCGCTTTTTAATTTTTTGGCAGATCCTACAGAAATAATCTGCCCCCTAATCTACGTTTGATGTCAGATTCCTTAATTAGAATCGGGATCTTTGTTCAGCTGCAAACAGCCATAAAGGCATCCAAGATGTGCAAAAATAGCAATAGAATACATACAACTTTATAAAATTACTTTTTTTAAATGAGATACATAACATCGTAAGTTTTACGATACAAATGACCAACAGTCTCATAAAAACAGATTGGGATAAACTAAAACCAAGCCAAGACAAAGTCTGACACCAATTCATTGATCAACTGAGGCAAAAAATAAATTAATCTAAAAACATCGACCTCCTAGAAAGAACTGTGGCTTTAAGAAATAGAGTCACACATCCACATGTTTCATCATCTGGTGGTGATATTAAAAAGTGATAAGCTTAATAACATAACATGTTAATTCATAAAGTGCATATTCACCCTCGGTCTTCTTGCTGCTGAATAACAGATGTTTTATTGGTATCCAACCTAATGATATTCATTGTATTGACCTCAGATTGATGAAAGGCTGAGTGGACCCACCAGAATTTTAACATGTCACTATGAGGTCAAACACAGGCCCCCAATGTGGATGCATTAGTTCACTAAGCCACCGGACCCGGCTGTAAGTTCCTCAGCCTCAAAAAGGGTATGAGAAAATATTCTGGTATAAATTTTAGAATAGTCACAGAAAAACAGAAAATGTAACATGGTTTGTTTATGCAAATTAGTACATGGGCAATCTCTAGAGTCGAGCTGGTATTGGTGTACAAAGGTATACGTAGCCTTTAAAATATCTTTAGTGAAACTGCCATATTTGAATTCCCAACAGGCTATAATAGGCCCCCCTTACTCCGTGCAGGAATCCAACGGCGTGGGCTCTGCAGTGCGTGTCCATATGGTAGTTTCACTAAAGATATTTTAAAGGCTACGTATACCTTTGTAATTTGAACTATGGAATGAAGTGATTCCAAAAGGGGCAGACATATTATGGATCCTGTCCTTTGAGCTCTGCTATAGTATGCTACATATAAAAACAGATCTACAAACAGAGATCTTTGATACATACTTTTGGAAGTACTTATGGGGGTAGATTTCTGGTATCATAAAACGTGCAATAGGCGGACATCGCTATTAAACTAGGAAAATATCGGACGTTTTGGACCATGCTGGGTAAATCACCTTGGAACAATAAGAACGTTATAGTTGCAGGAGAAAAAATACTTTTTGAAAGCCTTGAGGAAGTCACCTGGTGTGACAAAACACGTATCGGCTGTTGTGCATTCGGATCAAGACTGTAAAGCTGCAAATACCCTTTACAAATCGTCTCCTTAATGTCATGCATGTCTAGAAACAATGGGAGTTTATGGTCTTGTTTGAAAACAGTGATGTTTTACACAATGTCTTCTTAAATTTAAAAAAAAATTATAATAATTTTTTGTATAAATCCATTACTGTTTATTGCCAGTGATATATTAACACAAATTGAATGCAGTTTGCTTATAATGGTTGTACATAGAAAAAAACAGGTTATTACTTTTGAGTGCCGGGATACTTGTATACTATATTGCTTCACAAAGTGACTGTTCGCAGGATCTGTGTATTTGCGCACCTAAGGTAGTAAGGTGCATTTGTTTTCCTGAGTGGCACCACAACAACTTGCTCTTTTGTCTCTGATGAACTTGGAAATTAAGAAAAATATCTTGACTGCCCATTCTGATTATATATTGTTTTCTGAGGTGCGATCCGCTATACATTACAACCATTCTTGTGTTTTTAAGCAAATGGACTACTTCACTATAAAAGCCTGAAAACTGAACACAAAAATCTTTTCCAACTCTTATTACTATTCTACAATTAGCAGAAATGGTCCCAGGGTGAAGATATAAATAATGCTTGATACTTGCTTTTTGACTCTCTGCCCTCATTCTCTCTTCTTTGGCTTGCTCTAGCATTAACGCTTGCACTTGCTTTCTGACATGGACTGCACGCAACACTATATCTAAAATCATATCACCCAATCCAATAGCTTCTAGCAATTTTTTAACATACGCTATCCAGGGGATCGAAAGACACTTGTTCCAAGCCAAACATTCTGGAACTATCTCTCTGGTTAAGTACGCTTCTTCTGAACTCCAAATAGATAACCACAGAAGAATTGGCCCCATATGCTTGCCCCATAAGTTGCTATAGGTACATATTGTACAGAATATGTTTGCAAAAGAGGTGTAAGGACTCTCTCTCCCTTGGGTGACGGAAGACTAAGCAGACACCCTACAGCCCTAGAGAACTTGGCAATGCTTTGTGAAATATGCACAGACCATGTCCCGGATGAGCTAAAAGTGACCCCCAGATTAGAGAAGGAGCTAGTGCTTAGAAACACTCCCTTACCCACCACAATTCTTAAAAGTCGCTTGCGCTTTGGAGCAGAGGTTGTCATTTAATTTCTATAGTACCCATGCAGGACCTGCATGTTTGGATAACATAAACTGTCGGATTGGTAGCAGACTGGTTCCATGCACCCCCACCGAGAAATGTTAGCCTATTTTCATTTAAGCAAGCTCACAGTGCCACTAGTGTCTCCTCTTATCGGGGAGAGATTCATTTCTGGCAACATTAGAACATGACAAACCTGATCCCTCAAGATCGTGGAAACAATGTACTACTTTTTGCTCAGTCACTCATGCTCATTTTGTTTATCTCAGAGATACACAGAATAAACAGTCTGGGCGTTTCAATAAGGATTTATTGAACAGTTGTTATTCTCGTGTAAAATATATGAGCTGCAACAATAATTAGACGGTAGCAAAGAATTTTTTTTTCACAAAATTTTATTAGGTTTTAGAATTTCGAGAAAAGTATATATCGCTCTACAGTTGTGCACACATAGATTTGCTGAAATATTGAAAAAACAATAGCTACTGGATAGATAAAGTGCCCAATAAAATAGTTGCACCAGGTATGCCTACAAGGTGCCTGTACACATATAAAAGTTGTAAAAAATTAGGCAATACTATGTATTAACGATACTTTCTAATATGCAACATACATGTAGAAACAATATTTTGATCGCAGTCCTGGCTGCACTGTTCATCATCCCATCATAAAATAGACAGTCTGTTTTAAAGATAACAAAACAAAAACATCCCATAACAATAAAAACTATGGTACTAAAAAACGAAGTGTCTGTCTCAATTTCTATCGGGGGCATGTCACGGCAGGAGTATCAATATCCAGGGGTTATGGGGAAGGAGGAAGGAAGGAACAGGAGGGAGGGGGAGCAGATCACGATCCCAGCAACACCTCAGTCATCAGTTACATCCACATCTTGTGATTTGACATGCTCTACCATCTGAGCACATTCTAAAGATATAGGTTTCTTCCTCAGTCCCCTGTATTCTTCGCGGTACAATGCCTCCCTCTCAGCAGTGGCCCATTTTATAACTTCCTTCCTCACACGGCGTGGCGCCCCGTGTGACTTACATCGCTGCGTGAGAAACCTCTTGGCCAACATTAAGATGAGGTTCTTGAAGTGACGCAATACTTTTGCCTTCTTGGGAAGAGGAGAAAGCCCCAGGATCAGGCCTCAAAAGTGTGCCAGGAGGAATGCTCTGAGAGACTTGTGAGGCCCTGTTGAACCTCCGTCCAAAATTCCACAAGAGCAGGGCAGGTCCAAAACATGTGCATAAAATCTGCCTCCAGGCCATGACACCATGAACATTTCGAAGAGGAACTGGGGTACATGCGTTGTATCACCCGAGGTGTGAGATATGCTCTATGCAGTACAAACATCTGTGGCACATGGACAATTAATAGACTGACATTTGGCCTTTGTTTTGGATTTGTTTTAATCCTTTCAGTAAACCACGCACCAGGGATATTCAAGGATATGCACCCACTCCCTGTCAGTGAATTCTCTAGACAGCTCCATCTCCCATTGGTGACACAGAGACAACAGGAAACTCCCAAATGGGACCGTAGGCCCTGATACAACCATCGAACCAGGTGTCTGCCTTGTCCCATTATGTGTAACGTCTGCAACAGTCTAAAGGTCGGGGGTTCAACCTGATCCATTAACCAGTACCTGCACACGTATTGTGACCTGCGGCATGTGTTAAGAATAATGTTGGGATTCGAGCGCAGTCAGAGGGGCCGCCAACTCGTCAGCTTGATCTTCCGTGATAGTGGGAAGCACTATTGAGCCAAAGAATATATCAGTGGCATCTGCCATGGCACGAGAGGGGGAGGCATAAAGGTCTGCATAGTAATCATGAAATGTCTTATTAACGTCTTCCTAAGTGGTGAACAACACATGGTCGTTATGACATATAGCCAGAATAGGTATAGGGGAAGGCTGGGGTTTAATCATTCTGGCCAGCAGTGTGCCTGACCTGTCAGAGTCCGCATGTGTGCGCAGCGTAGATGCATGTAAGTCTTTCACTCTCAAGCGTTCCAAAAACTCAGCATACCTGATTCTGGACTCCTGGAGATCCGGCTCCTTCCTGTTATCAGATTGAGCAGCTATTTCTAGTGTGGACAACAAATCCTCTTGGTCTGTGATCTTCATGCCGAATCTCTACCAGTGTCCCCATAGAGACCCCTCAGATTATTACTTAAAACGCTTCCCATTCAATAATCCTAGACGTTGCCGTACCCTTGTTGTCAATAAAGTTAGACAGTAGCAAAGATATATGATTAGCAGTACTATGAATATAAAAGGATAGTACAGTTGGACACCCTGCAAGTGATGCTTAGTCCGCTGTCAGCTGGAGCGTCTGCATGCAGGAGCCTCAGCATCTCTAGTCAGTGTGTTGGCCTAGAAGTCTTGGTTCCCTATGACTAACGCTAGCAAGATGTACTATATGTATACAGAAAGTATCTAGGGCTCCTTTGTCCCTTGTTGCTTGTATTAGCCATTGTTGGATTTGAGGATGATGTATGAAAGTAACCGTGTATGTAGATATGGGGAGGAACATGGTGTAGCCCCAGCATGGTTTCCAAGAACCCTTATTCATTTGTACTGTGTCAGTTTAAAGATGAAGTCATAGAACGCCACTGTTCAGGCAAACCCTCCTTCTGCACCCAGGACTAGAACTAGGGAAAGGTTCAATCCTACAAGGCTCGTTACTGTGTAGTGTAGGGGAGGTGATGTAGGTAAAAGGGTATGATGGTACCCGGGCCTATATTAGGGTACCTATATGAAAAATAACACCCACTCCTCTTCTGAACAATCAAATATGATAAAAATGCTAGTGAACTATTCTCCTTACTACATAGTAGTGCATAAAACATTTATCAATGAGCTTTATAAAAACCTTTGTTGTAAAATTGTTTAAAAAACAGTTTAAAAGAGAAAAAGAAAGGGGGGCGGGAAATTGTTTACTACGAAAATCAATTTGTTTGGAATTGTCCTTTAAGCCACAGTCCTAATTGAGTTTGTTTATATAAGTTACATTTCTATAAGCGTAAAAAGGCCATGCTTTTCAGCGAGAAAGTGTCAATTTTTAGGAAATGTTCCAAATGTAGTTAAGTTTAGAAAAAAGGAAAATCTGAATTCTTCCCCAGCACACGATGAGCCAGTTATAGATTAAATGTCCTGGCTGGGAGACGATACATCATTGCTGCTTACTGCTGCAGGTGACGGTCCTTCTAACACATCGCAGAGTACATCAATGGAGCACAGATGATTTTCAGTACTACCAATAGCTGGTGTAGAGGCAGCTGGTGCTGTAGTCGATACCTGGGTGCTAGTGGTGGAGCTGAAGCTCAACCCAGTTGTAAAAGGCACCTGCGGATTCTCAAGGAATGCGGTCATCAGTATAGAAATACGCTGGGGACATTGCCGAGCATGAGACCTCAAGTGTTCCAGCTTGGTATTCAAGTCCACAGGCGTGTCCGTTGCAAGTGTCAGACAGAGTTCCAACACGCATTGGTCACTGCAAAACAAGCATTAAAGAACAGGTAAGATGCAGTCCATCCAGACTGGTCTAAACAATAGGAACCAAGGGTCGCTCAGTTCCCCTAGGCGAGGTGTGCCCAGATGCTGTACCATGCGTTCACGGTATTTCTACTCCAGGAGCGCTTTTGCCATCTCGTTTGTGATTGAGCCGTCCATTGCGTAGGAGATAGATGACAATCGGAATTCCCACTATTGACATCAGAATCAGAGGTAGACCTCCAAAAATGCTTCCAAATACGGAGTGTATGAAGTTTGGAATAACTCCAAGGATTGTCTGAAAGGTGCTATGTAATCCTGACCCTATGGTCTTAAATAGGTGTACAATACCACTCGTATCAGACATGTTAAAGATACAACCCACCATTTCTGCAAAATGAATGGTGCAGTTTGTACGTATAAGTGCCAGTATCTCAGTCGAGGTCCTTGTGATTTGAAGATCAAAGGTCACTCGAGCGGAGGTTAAGGGTACGGTCTGCTGTAAAAGCATGGATTTCAGTCTGCTCAAAGTATCAAACTGTATAAAAGAAACATTAAACGAAGGCCATAACAGCACCTCCCTGACTATACTTGTTGGGGAAAACAATACTTGCATTTAGCAAGTAACCCTGGAGTTCACAGTAACCAGATAGGCAATGCCTGGAAGCATACCACAGCAACCTTGATCATTCAGCTCAAGTAACTCCCATTTCGACAGCAGCTCGAACATCTGTTTAATCACGGCAGCTGGAGTCCCTTTCATGTGGCAGGATAAGTTTGCTATCGACCAACTACACGCTCCATGCAATGAAATGTCCTGGCACATGGGAGAACCGCTCAAAGCGTTCTTGCAGTTTGTACCACTTAGAAACACTTCTTGAGCCCCACTCCGGCATCAAAATCTATATTGTAAATCCCAGGATTCCTTGATGTAATCCTTACCCATTTTTCATATTTGCCCGCCTGCCTCTGTTCAAGGAAATATTGAAACTGAAAAGTAGTGAACAGTAGAGTTATGTGGCCAAGGATAAGCCACTCAGTAGACGTAGCTTCCGCTACTGTAAATGGTAGTCATCGCAGTTTTTCAATACGCAGCATTGTATATTTAGCTCCCCTTTGTGCCAGTTCAACCAGTTTATCTGTTAGATTATATTCAGAAAACAGAGAGTTTATAAAACGCCAAGGCACAAAGCCTGCACGCAAAGATTGCAGCATCCAGCTCAATAACATGATAGAATGTAATTGAGATTGCCCGTGTTGTAATATGGCCAAATCGTGTTCTAGGATGTCTATCGCAGAAGACACAATGTTGCCTAAAGAATATATCTATGAGGACAAAGGTATCCCATTGTCTACCACAGATAACGATTTTTCTAAGTTAAAATGGTCTATTTCCCGTATTTTCTCTGCGGCCTCTTGTTGGGATATTTTCCAGATTTCATTATAGGCAGCGGAAATGCTAGCATATATGAAACGTTTCTGACGTGTTTCCTGGGACCTTGTAAAAAATCCCTTGGATCCATGACTCGTGAGAGTAAGGCTAAGTATTGTTACACTTCTGTGAGTGTTGAGGTTTCTAGCCAATCAAGGCACAACTTCCCAACGCTATAATGTTCTCTTTGTACATAGCGTGGGTCCGGCCTGTGGATACTGTACCCTTCGGTAACACCCAAGAATCTTTTATGACATATGTTTGCGTCTAAGGGCCAAACCATCCATTCTTTCCCATTTGGGTCTGCTCTATTGTACTGTAAAATGTTATCTACTGTTGCCCCATCCTGTGTAGTTGAATTGTGCCACCCCTGTTATGGTGTTGGAAACTGAGGTGTATTAAGGTATTTTATCTTGGCTAACCCAAGGCAGGATGTCTGTTGCACAGTTTCATTTAGAAATATCATCTGCTGTGGAATGAGTCATGCTCTAAATAGCGCGTCTGTTACCTGGACTTGCCCGTCCTTAGAACCACAGACTGATTTTAAGTATATTGTGTCCTTCCATGGGTCAAAAGCCTGTTCAGACAGTTGTGCAATAAAGGAAGCAGAGTAAATCTGTTTGTTGTTAGTCAGCATAATTTTCAGTGTCGATTCGGTGTAACCTTATAATAAAATGAGGTTGGGTCAGTGGTATTAAAACCTGAAAAATATTAAACTTTCAGTGCAAAAGTTTGTGAACTACTTTTGGGTGGTGTAGGACAATGTTCCCATTCATGGTATTCAAAAACATTTCTTGGTGAAATATATTTTTCCAGAAAATGTTGGTAGCAGTACAAAGTGTAATAGTCTGAATTACTTTCTAACATTTCAGTGTTCGGAAATGCAGCAGATTTTTCTAAATCAGACAACATGTTATTAACAGTTTCAGAGTCCCAATCATCAGATCATGAACTGAAGGTAATGATATCACTTAATACATTTTAAATAGATGACCGATTTTTAAAAGTTTAGGGGCAGGGCCGTCGATAAGTATCGCTCAGCGCACTTAGCGCGAGGATAATTATCGCAGCTAGCACTGAATTTTATCGCTGAGCTAGCGTGCTATCAGAAACGCTTATCTCAAAATCGATAAAATTCCAGGCTGAAGCTGCCAAATGTGCGATTATCGCTGGAAATCCAGCGATAATCACACAACATTTGGCGATAGCTTGCTGATAGGGCAGCGCAGACTTAACCATGATATCCACCTTCCATTGGCTATTATGGCTAAGTCAAACTAAAAGCAGGCGTAAGGAAAGTAGCGGTAACCGCGGTTAGCGATACTTTTCTTATCGCTATGCTTGTTAGCGTGCCCATTGATAATTGGAGAAATGTCGGTTAGTGACATTTCTCCACTTATTTTGGGACGGAATGTCCACTTTGCATCTCATTAGAGATGCAAAGAGGGGCAATGTTGTGACGGGCGCTAAGTCAGCAAAACACGCGATAGCGTGTCTTTGCTTATAAGGCGATGAAATTATCGCCTCTTTTTGCCTGAAAATGGACTCAAAAGCGGCGATAATTTCATAGCGCCGGCTTGATGATATGCGCCTCGGTCTGGCCGAATATGTTGAAATTAACCTTGTCCCAAGCTATACCCTCCGGTATAGGAACTGCTGTAATGTTCACTGATGACAAGTCTTTGTTTACGATGTGATGATTGATGTGGTTTTAAACTCAAGTTGACTTTTTGGGCTGTAGAGCTTTGCTGAAGGTATCTTCCATTAATAAGCATGCTAAAAATTACAACTAAGCCTTGTCAGAAAAGAAAAAACAGTATCCCAGTAATTATCCAGAGTTCTACCCAAGGCAATACCAGGTATGTCTTTTGAAGAAAGTGAAGAAAGTTCTTGATTTGTTGCCTGTGTGATTGTTGGGCTGGCGTCGTTTCTGGTTGTTTTTACCACCTGGTTGTTTTGTGTGCCCCCTTTTTTCTAATTCTTTGAAATGTTTAGCTTTTCAGAGATATTTGTCATATGTGCTGTTAATACAGACCCCACGAATATGTATCTATATGTTATTTGCATTACGCATTGTGCGGTTTTTCTTAAGTGTCAAACTTCCTCATACCTCTACCAGCCTACTTATCTCTTCCAAAACGCTAATCCACTTTTTAAGATGATGAACGCTATTACCATCCCGCTCACCCCCTTGCATTTCTCTTTTCGGTTTATACCCCAATCCAATATGGCGCTCAGCGAAGGCACCTTGCCACTTCCGGGTCACAAACCGGAAGTTCTTACATACGACTCCTATTTCACCGCTCCCTGCTACCGGCTGTCATTACCACCAAATAACACGGACACCGACAGCACCTGGCATTAGTAAGTAAGAGATACCCACCCCAAAAAAAACCCGCCCCCCCTCCCTCTCCGATGCACTACCAGACTCCCGCCCGCTATTACGCTTCTATAAGCTTGCTCTTCCTTGTCCTTTCTCCTTATTTTTAGAATCGTCGGGTTTACATACCCTTGTACCAAGATACCACTTTTCGCGAATACCCGGTAAGGGAATCCTGATCCCGCTCTATATTCCATTTGCAATTGCTCACCATATCAGCTCAAAGCATGCGTATGCCTGCATTACTCTCAACACTGATTTGAGCTCCGTACAGGCTAATATTCACGTCTTGTTTTTACCACCTACAATATATGGAAAATTTAAGAGCACCGCTTTTACTCGGCGACAGTCTCACTTTCAAAATCACTTGCTTGCGTCTATGACATAGACCATACCTATCGATGTGCTATCAATTGTATAACTATACTTCCATTCTATTTTTGCATGTCACACTATTCTTGAAATACGTAATGACTACGCTTTGCGACCGATGAAGCGCCAGTACCTCGACTCGCACTAAGTCACTGATTCACCATTTTGGTGCCACGCACCGATTTACTCGCCCATATTAAGTCTTAACTAATGCTAACTTTCCTCCTTTTTTTTCTCGTGCCTGACCGGGCCACCTTGATGCGCATCCATACTGTAATTATACTTTTATCTCTTATATTTGCATGGCAATTGACACTTTGCCCTTGTTTAAACATATACCCGTAATGCTGAACTGTAAATATCCACAACTTTTCAAATGTTGATTTTTGTCTCTATACGTCACATGACCGCGTTATCTCATCACAACCTTTTGCACGCTCGATGACTGTATTTAATACTGTTGACTCCTTTTGACCACCCTGCTCCTATATGACATACTATTCTTATCCTCTTCTGTCTCTATATGATCTTCTGACTTCAAACAACGATGTATTTGTTATTATGTTCTCTTCGCAACCATGCTCCCTGACAACCGGAAATTGTTTTTTGTAATTTGTCTCGCATATGCGCACCACTCCTTGAATGTTTATACCTATTTTCTTTCTCTCAAACATTTTTTTTGATGCGTCTGTATTTATAAATTTACTGTGCTAAAACGGTCGCAATTGTTACATTTACCTTCCTTGACATGGACTTATAAATATGTTGACTCCTTTCGCCCAATATATCCACTTTTCCTTTCCCACTCTCATTATCCAAATCACACCCCTATCCTTTTCTTATTAAACTTACTTTATTCTGCACAACTGCTCTACTAGACCTCTACTCCCCCTCACCTATACATTTCCGCTGCAACTCATACCACAAACTTGACTTAATTAAACCTTGTCATTTCCCTCGCACCCCAACTCTGACCCGTTTCTCACTTTCTTCTCACTCCCTCTTCTCCCTCTTCCCTTACTTATTCCCTCTTACGCTTCGCTTCTACACTTACCACCCACTACTATGCACATGATTTACACATGACTAACCATACCCTGTCTTAATCAACCCTTGATGTTACTTTGTCTATGTACAGCCCTGAGGAAGCCCCAGGCCTGATGGCCAATTAGAGGGTGAAACACGTGTTGGCTGTGCCATCCTTTCTTCTTTTTCAGCTACTAATAAAAAAATACAAATATCTTATCTTCATCATCTGATCCATTTGTATCAATCGGATATTTTATCCTAATCAACGGAAATTTATACTCTAGCCCAGATACACCCGCCAAAAACTTACTTCAACTTAGGGGGATAGGGGCCCCTCCCCCTGTTTCTGGGCCAGAACTAGTATCAGAAGGATATATGCTTATTAAATGACGAGTAAGGGATGAGGATTTTTTTCCCCTCACCTACATACAACAAACTATAACTTGCGCGACCGCAATCCACAATGTGTAATTTCAGATGTCATCATTGATGTCATGAGTGATGTCACTGACCATGTCATGAGTGATGTAATATGTGACGTCATCAGCAGTTTATTGTGGGCGCGCAAGTTATAGTTACCTGATCTAACTATAACGTGGAATTTCATTGGTTTTTTACGAGTGAAATGTACAGCTAACTATAACATGTGTGAAACCTATGGTTTTTTAAGTGAATATATATATATATATATAAATACACATGAAGTTCCTTCGTGTTGCGAAAATGATGCACTCTCAGGAGACGCTTTCAAATTTTGCAGTTCAGGATTGTTTAATCCGCTTCTGCGTTACGCGTTTCGGCAATGAAGCCTTGCTCACATGTAAGAAGCCATTGATCAGCTCAAATCATATACACAAAGACACCGCAAAAATAAAAAAATGACTCTTTGTACATGAAGTACCTATGAAATACTGCGGCCATTTTGTAGTGTGCATATAGTCCATACATGTAAAAGAAAATACAATCAATACTGTTGTATAAAATTGAGGGAAATGATATCACAGTCAAATAGGTCAATTCAACATTGTATTACATGTAGGAGGTTCAAATTGAGAAATCTATTCTGACATGTGTCAATAAGTTATGAATCTACGACCTCGGACTACACACAAGAGTATATAGTGGCCATCTTGGAATGATAACTGTCCTAGGCAGTGGAACATGCATCAGCCTAATAAACAGTGAAACCCAGGCAATCGAAACATTTTCTGAATCTAATGGTAGTTACACTGGTTATACCAAGATACGAAATTCCAATGCATCAATGCATGGTGCGGAGTCTAGGTTATGTGTAAACACAAACGTCGTGAAGAAAGTGATAAGAAAATGTCATAACAAATTAAACTAATAAACACTCAAAATCCCAGTCCCATATACTAGTCATATGGTATCTATCTCTATTAGATTGTCTCCCCTCATGCCAACCACCTGCCAGTCTGTAGTGGGATTTGGCCATGAGGATAGGTTACACCAGAGAAAATCCCTCGCCCTGGCAATGGGAAGACACTGTCCAAGATGATCTAATGCCTATATGTCTCAATATTAATATCTTCAGGACAGTAACATCAGTAGCAAGCTACGGGGGAGCATGTAGGTGAAGTATGCCACTGTGCACAATGTAAAAGGTAAATAGAGGGCCAGTGCCCAACAATGGATACAAATGTAAACATCTATAAAACGCAATGAAAAGTTGTACCTAGTGACACAGATATTGTCACGTATTGGGACAGTGCCCCATAAGATCACTAGTCAAAAGAACATGAGACTGGAAAAAAGAGTCAAAACTAAATCAAGCCACAAGGTGCGTGTTCTTGACTGAAGTGACTTGACGTCACCATGTGCCTCTGAAGAAAAGGTTAGGGTACCCATGAGGGTGAACTACCAAGGTAGTATGGGACACTTCCTTTCCTCCTGCAGTGAAAAAAAGGGAAAGAAAAAAGGGGTCAAAAACAGATATACGTGAAAGTGTCATATGCACAGGTGATTAAAACAAATGTATAAACATTACTACATTCCCTAGAAGCAAAGGAGGTTAGAGAAGAGCAAAAGAGCAACTCAAGCTACATGCAAATGTATGTGTAACTCTTCATCAAGATTTAAGCCACCTGGGCTTTTGGTCTGGAGATCAATGATGTGTTTGGATTCACGTTGTCTCAGTTTGAGTGCCCTTTCTCCCCCCAAGGTGGTTTTGGGATATTCTCTAGCACAAAGTAACTAAAAAGGGCACTATTCGAGTAATAGTGTTGTTGAAAGTGACGTTCTACTGGGTATTGTTGGTCTCTATTATTGATCGCCCTCATGTGTTCAAGTACACATTTTTTGGCTGAGTGGATGGTACTGCCAATATATTTCAGTTTGCATGGGCATTGCAATACGTATATAACAAAGGGTGTACCATTAGGGGCTTAAAAAAGGGGAAAGCCGCAGGTCCGGATGCTCTCCCAAATGAGATCTATATTTTGCTTAAAGAGTAACTTGCCCCGATATTACTGCAGTTGTTTAGCTCTGTTTTTTTGGATAGACAGAATCTCCCGTCGTCTTGGGATAATGCCACTATAACTATACTTTTAAAACCAAAGAAAAATCCGAGGGCTTGTGAATCATATAGGCCAATTTCTCTCCTTAACAGTGACTACAATTTTTTTACTCAGGTTTTAACAAAAAGATTGATTACGGATTATAGGATCATTAATTCATACCGACCAAAAAGGTTTCATAAGAGGGAGACAACTCTATGAGTTAGCTCATGAATTAATCGCGACCATAGATATTGCAAAGTGGTGTGAGAATCCCCTTACAGTGATGACGCTAGACACCGCTAAAGCTTTTGACACGGTTAGCTGGGCATTTTTGTATAAAATGATAGAACGCCTTAACCTTGGAGAATTTTTTTTAACAGCAATTAAAGCAGTGTATAAAAATCAATTGGCAAAGCTGTTAGTAAACGGGAATCTTTCTAAATTAATAAAAATTGATAGAGGGACTAGACAGGGTTGTCCCCTCTCCCCCCTCCTTTTCAATATTTACATCGAACCCTTGGCTTGTAAATTAAGGGCAAACCAAAATATCCAACCTTTTATTTGTAATGGATGGTCAAAAAAAATTGGTCTACACGCCGATGATCTATTGATCTTTACAGGTGATCTCACAAACTCTCTCTCAGCTATTTGGGAAACATTAGATCATTTTGCAAGCGTATCTGGATATTCCGTAAATCAACAAAAAACTGAATTGAAGCAATGGAATATACAATACTGTAGTAACTTGATAAGGCAATAAATAAAATACCAGGGAGTACAAATCGCTCATAATCTGGTAAAACTAGCTGAGATAAATTTTGAAAAATTAGTTGTATCAGCTAGAAAACAACCGCAGGCTTGGGGAGCGCTGCCATTGTCTTTTCTGGGCAGATCAAATCTTTTAAAGATGTCGGTGCTCCCAAAGTTTTCCTTTCTTTTTAACACCATCCCGCTAGAATTTAACAAAGCATGGTTTAAAAAACATGCAAGATGAGTTCACCAGTTTCATCTGGGGAAATAAATGTCCCAGAATTGCACTAAAGAAATTACGCAAGAAGAAAGAGCAAGGTGGTATAGCCACCCCAGATTTATTCCAATACTACAGAGCCTTCAACCTAAAGAACTTTTGTCAGCTTTTAAAGGATAGCTCCAGCTTTACCCCTTATTTAAAGGCTCTTGTAAAGGATCCTCAACTTCAATCAGAATTTTTTCTCTTCAAATTTGGCCACCCTAAATTTTTTTTAAAAGTCAAATAAAAAATCCTTCAGTATGCAGCCAAGATTTGATACTACATAAGACTGCAAATACCATACTACTGTGATTCCGCTCCTACTTGGGACTCTCCGGGCACCCCGGCATGTCTTTTGGACTCATTGGTGACCCCGCTACGAGAGAGTGGGATTAACTACTGGGGACAACTCCTGGAAAACTCTAAATTAATTTCATGGCAGAGATTGTCCGAGGTTTCCAGTAACTCTGTCTCCAGATTTAAATACTATCAATTAGCCAGCTGGGCAAATACACTGGACAAAAAGGGTGAGGGAAACAATGAGGCTGAATCTAGGATAAATCTACGCCCTAAGCTACAGAAATAAATTGCAGAGTGGTATTGGCTGTTTCTGTTTATTCAAGCAGAAGAAGGGTCTCAGAATTTGTTGATGGAAAGCTGGAAGAGGGAACTGCCGGATAAGGATCATGAATTATTATGGCAAGTATCTATGGCTTATTTATGGCGCTATGTGATATCTGCCCTACTAAGAAAAAAAACATCTCTTCACTGTCCATAAGGGATACTAGACACCTTGGAGGTTATCGAAGATGGGAATCCGGATAGTAAGAAAATGCTCCAAATATGGTGAAGAAAATGTGAACGAAGCACATATGCTCTGATAGTGTCCCTCGATCCAGTCCATCTTGGAGAAATTGGGTAAGATTGTATCAGAAGTCTTAGGTCAAGAACCAAAGGTGAGCTTGGATATTGTCATTTTTGGGGTTTTAACGGGAGTGGCAGATAATGGCAATTTTACTAACATTTTCAAAAAAACATTATTTTTATCCTAATTATGTTGGCAAGAAGGGAATTGTGTATCAAATGGATACTTCCATGTTCCCCCACATAGGTTGAATGCATCCACTCAGTACAAAGGGTGGCAACTCTCGATCGAGCTACTAAGTTCAGTAAGAAAACAAAAGAAGCTTAGAGAAATAGTATAAATCTCAGCCTTTCAACTTGATATACATTTATTATCTAGAATTTAATTTTGAAACACAGTTTTTTGTTTTTTGTTGCTTTTCCATTTTCTCCTTTTTCTAATTATCTGGTCCTATGATTAGTAATATGCTTTACAGGTTTCGGCTTGTCTGTGTCAGAGCCTTTATCTTATTTGCCTGTTTCAGTGAAGTTAGTCCTTTTGACCGGACAGGGAGGATATCACTCTTAAAAACCTGGGATGAATATAACATCTCCTCCTTATGGAGAGACCGGGTACCCCTGTCCCAGTAAAAATGGACCCCTTTTCTGATATGGTCTTGCATATTGACAAATGATGACTGACAAAAAAAAAAGGGTGTGCCACATGTGAGGAATTGTGTGATCTTTTTCTTGGTACCTCCCTCTGTGGTGAATTCTTTTCTCATGTGGCTGTATTTACAGGCTTTGCAGTGCCCACAGGGTAGGAACCCGCTCAAACCTTGATCTCTTATGGTGTTATAGAGTGTTATGTCGCTATGTACCAATTTGTCTCTCAAGCTGCAGCCCTTTCTATAAGTAATGCTGGGTCTCTCGCTGACTAAGTGGCTGATATTGGGGTCACTTTTAAGAATATCCCAGTGTTTAGCGAAAATCTGTCTGATGTTTTTGGCACTTCTGTTGTACGTGAGGATGACAAACTCAATGTCGACAACCATAACATCATTCTCACCGGAGCAATCAGTAAAAACTCAGTGGAGTTTTTAGATATCAAAGACTACACTCTATAACACCATAAGAGATCAAGATTTGAGCGGAAAAGAAAAAGATCACACAATTCCTTACATGTGGCGCACCCTTTGTTATATACGTATTGGAACGTAGAAGCGGATTAAACAATCCTGAACTGCAAAATTTGAAAGCTTGTCCTGAGAGTCCATAATTTTCGCTACGCGAAGAAACTTCATGGAAATTACGAACCGGGGCTCTCAAGTCGCATGTACCACCTTGTTAGGGTCCCTAGTCTGGAGTGTAGCATTTGTTATTAGGCCTGGGCAAAAATTTCGTTCCGTTCGCGGAAATTGCGATAATTTGACATTTTCGCGTTCCGTGGAAAGTGCGAAAATTTCAAAATTTCCGCATTCCGCAGCTTAGCGATAATTTGGTTCTTGCTCGCGCTGTAAAATAATACAGTCTTGCGCGCGCGCGATCGCCTTACCTGAATCCCTGCGTTCGCCGACAAGTTTTCTTGATCCGGTCGCGTTCTCCATGAGATGTTGTATTTTTTTTAGCCATTTGCGCTGTCTCGCGACAGTTCGCGCCCACAGTGACATCATGCGTCGCGCGATCACGTCTTTCTTCTCGCGATCATGCACCGCGTGACAACTGAAAACAAGATGGCCGCGCCCGCGAGCAACCACTTGGGTAAGTTGGCGAGCCGCAACCATGCAGAAAATCTTGCGAACATGCGGGAAAAAAACTTCCGTATCTTCACGATATTTCCGCGTGTTTGCGATAATTTTTAAAATTTTCGTGAAAATTTGCAAAAGTGGATTTTGCAAATTCCGCCCACCCCTAGTATATATATATATATATATATATATGTGTGTGTATATATATATATATATATATATATATATATATATATATTTTTTTTTTTTTTTTTCACTGAAAAAACCATAGGTTTCAGGGGCGTTATAGTTAGCTGGACATTTCCCTCGTACAAAACCCTAGAAATTCCCCTGTTATATTTAGTTCAGCTAACTATAACTCGCGCCCCCGCAATGCACTGCTGATGACGTCACATATTACATCACTCATGACATGGTCAGTGACATCACTGATGATATCTCAAATGACATCACTGATGACATCACTGATGACGTCATCCATGTGATAAATTAGTGCATCTTCTCACACCCTAATATAACCTTTGATACACCGACTCATAATTTCAGACGGCCATTTTGACAACCATAGATACTCCAATACCAATAACTACTCACCCACTCATTGACTTTTAGGTCTACATACATGTCCACTCACTCACTTCTACAGTCACTCATACTTACAGTCACTCTGTGCATTTATACACCTATATAGACACTCACACATCGCCAAGCATCCATTGAGGTACTGACACATCTAGTCAGTCATGCAAATAATTAATCACAGTCCAATTTACTCACCTATACAGTTAAACACACTCAAGTTCACTTACTCATAAAAATACTAACAAATTCTGTGTCTTCCTGCAGAAAAAACAAAAAGCACATGACACAGATATCCTTGCACTATGGCGTATACAGCCACTCCCATAATCTCACACACTCAGATATAGATAGTTATATACTCTTACACACATATACACTGCGTTTTACATATGTAGTTACTGACACATGTACAACTGAGATATACATTCAATCACTAACACACCCATACATACACTCACCCAACCATACAGTCCATCAAAGATGCACTCTTAAAACCATGCACCCAGTGAATCACCCACTCACACATCTAGTCACAGAGTCACACACACACCCTACCCACACAAACACTCAGGCACCCATACAGATACTCAGACAACTAATCAATAACCCAAATAGACACTCATATAGCTATTTACAAAACCATGCAGCCACTTACACACCAACACACAGACACATACAGACATTCACACAGTTTAGTCACTAGTCTGCAGTAAGATACATTTAATGACTCACTTATAGAGTCAGTTACGCACCTAGAAAATCATCCATTCACACACTTGTACACCCACTTATTCTTCAACAGGCCTTTCCCTATATATCTTAAACATAATAAAACTGTTCAGAAACACATACTCAATGGATGATGTCATCAGTGATGTCATCAGTGATGTCATTTGAGATGTCATCAGTGATGTCATCAGTGATGTCACTGACCATGTCATGAGTGATGTAACGTCATCAGCAGTGCATTGCGGGGGCGCGAGTTATAGTTAGCTGGACTAACTATAACAGGGGAATTTCTAGGGTTTTGTACGAGGGAAATGTCCAGCTAACTATAACGTGCATGAAACCTATGGTTTTTTCAGTGAATTTCAAAGGTTTTTTAAATGCTAATTCCTAGCTATATCAGGCCTGAAACCTATGTTTTTTCAGTGAATTTCAAAGGTTTTTTAAATACTAACTCCTATCTATAACTTATCTCTGAAGATATCATGTTTAATGATTTTGATTGGATTTCTATATTTTTCAAATTCAGTGTGTCATTTCATTAATTACATTTTTGTTAAAATATTTTTTATCACCATTTTTAAATGTATTTTTTCAATTAATTCTTGTAAAAATTAAAAAATATTATTTGAACTTAATGGGTTTTTCAAACATATTTTTTTATATTTTTCAAAATATTTTTTTAACTATATGTGCAAAACTTTATTTTATATATTTTTTTCAATGTTTTTGGATCCGCGAACCCACCGCGTCAGGATCCGGGCATCCAACGCGATAGGATGCGCGTACCGTGTGCGCATTTTGCCGTTTTTTTAAAAAAGGGGGGCCCCAGGGGGTAATTCTGGGACCGACTAAGCACATCTAGAGGGTCAGAGTATTTCCACTCTGCCCCCTTTATATGTTTTACGCACTTATTCCCCTTGCTTCTTCAGCCTCGCTTCTACCGAGGCAGAAAAAGGCCGCCAGCAGTTCCTGGTTTTGAATTTAGAGAGACGCTCGACAGCCAATTAGCATTCAGCGCACGATCGGGAGGGTGCGCGCTCCGTTCGGGGAGGGTTCGCGTACGGTGCGGGTACGGTCCGCGGATCCTCCGTGGCCATAGATATCACTAATTTTTTTACCCTAATTTTTTCAGGAACTACTGAACAGATTCACACCAAATATGCAAAAGGCACGAGTCCGAACTGAGGACTACCTCTTTGCCAAATTTGGTGTCATTCCATTCAGCGGTTCGGGCTGTAGCTGCGACAAAAGATCCTATGGGAAATTGCATGGGGAAAACGCGATTTGGGACCCCCCTTTTTTCTCGGCCCCCGCTTCACGGATCACGCACTTTCAGGGTAGGAGCGGAGCGGAGCTGGCCAAAACTTTGGAGAATTTCGCGAAGATTCGTCAATCGGCACCAAAGATATTCCCAATAGAATGTTGCGGATTTCCTATAGAAAATAGGTCCTAACTATAACTATCTACTGGCGACCTCCAGTAGATAATATATATATATTATCTACTGGTGGTCGCCAGTAGATAGTTATAGTTACAATCTAGTTTCCATAGGAAATCTCAAAATTCTATTTTGAATAACTTTGGCGCCGGTTGACGAATCCCCGCGAAATTTTCAAAACAAATGTGGTGCTCTGTTCAGCTCCTACCCTGAAAGTCTCGGGGTGATTCGTCAAGCGGGGGCTGAGCAAAAGGGGGGGTCCCAAAACGCATTTTCCCCATGCATTTTTCCATAGGACCTTTAGTCGCAGCTACAGCCCGAACGGCTGAACAGAATTACGTGAAATTTGGCAGAGAGGTAACAATAAGGTCAAGGAAGTGCCTTTTGCAGGTCTGGTGTAAATCTGTTCAGTATTTCCTGAGAAAATAGCATTTAAAAGCATATCAATATCTATATGCGCGCACCGTGCGCGCACCGTGCGCGCACCCTGCCGTGCGCGAGCGCAATTCTGATTGGTTGTTAGATGTCGGTAAACATTCGAATCGGTCGAAACCAGGAAGTGTCGGCTGCCATTTTGTCTCTCGCAGTCTGAGGGGGTGAAAAACAAAAGGTGGAGAACATGAAAAGGGGGCAGAGTGGACAGTTCCTGACCCCCTAGCCTTGGTCAGGGGGTCACAGAAGGACCCCCAAGGGAGAAAAAAACAATGATTATTTTTTTTTTAAATCGCGAGGTGCGCGCACCGCGCGCGCACGGCAGGCACTGCAAACCGTGGGTGCTCGGTGTGCGAAGCGCACCGAGGGCCCCCAGCACGCGCACGGTGAAAAATCTGAAAAAAAAAAAAAATAATAAATACATAACTTAGCATTTAAAAAACCGTATAAATTCACTGAAAAAACCATAGGTTTCACACACGTTATAGTTACGAATTAGCATTTAAAAAACCTTGCAAATTCACTTAAAAAACCATAGGTTTCACACATGTTATAGTTAGCTGGACATTTCACTCATAAAAAACCAATGAAATTCCCCCGTTATAGTTAGTGCAGGCAACTATAACTCACGCGACCGCAATCCTCTGCTGATGACGTCAGATATTACATCACTGATGACATATGTGTCTTTATGAAAAATAAATATTTATAATATATGTATAGCTAAAGATTAATGGAAGAAGACATGGGTAAATAAATGTCTAAATACAGTGATGTAATATCTGACGTCATCAGCAGAGGATTGCGGTCGCGTGAGTTATAGTTGCCTGCACTAACTATAACGGGGAAATTTCATTGGTTTTTTACGAGTGAAATGTCCAGCTAACTATAACATGTGTGAAACCTATGGTTTTTTAAGTGAATTTGCAAGGTTTTTTAAATGCTAATTTGTAACTATAACGTGTGTGAAACCTATGGTTTTTTTCAGTGAATATATATACACATGTATATATGTGTGCATGATTATGTATAATTATATATATATATAAAATTATACACACATGCACATATATGTATATCATATATTAATTAAGGAACTCGGAAGAGTTCATTCTGCCATCGATTGCTTCTTTGTTTGAGGACAACCTTGGGAAGGATATATATATATATGTATAGAGAGAGAGAGAGAGGGAGAGATCAAGAGAGAAAGAGAGAAGAGAGAGAGAGAGATAGAGAGAGAGAGCGAGAAAGAGAGGGAGAGCGAGAGAGAAGAGTTCATTCTGACATAGAGTGCTTCTATGCTTGAGGGCATCCTTGGGAAGGAGATATATATGTATATATATTACCTACTGGCATTCGCCAGTAGGTAGTTATAGTTAGGACCTATTTTCCATAGGAAATCCGCAACATTCTATTTGGAATAACGTTGGCGCCGATTGACGAATCTTCGGGATATTTTCCAAACTTTTGGCCAGTTCCAGTCCGCTCCTATCCTGAAAATTTCACAGTGATTCGTCAAGCGGGGCCGAGAAAAAAGGTTGGTCCCAAAATGCGTTTTCCCTATGCATTTTCCCATAGGAACTGTTGACGCAGCTACAGCCCGAACTGCTGAACGGAATTACACCAAATTTGGCAAAGAGATAGTCCTCAATTCAGATTCTTACCTTTTGCTTAAACGGTTTAAATCCGTTCAGTAGTTCCTGAGATAATTAGAGTTAAAAAGATAGATATATCTGGGCGGAGCCTAACCACACATCTCATCGTGAGATCTGATTGGTTGTCAGTACTTCATCCAAGAAGTGTTGGCAGCCATCTTGGGACCAATATACATGATAGCACCTCACTAAAAAGCATTGCAGTTAATAGAAGGTTTTAAGACTTTAGTTACATTATAAATCATTTGTTGATGGTACCATACTCATTTTAGGAATTGTGTTGTGTTCTAAGGTGATTTTACCATGTGAAAAAGCCTTCTGCTGTGATATCATGAATCATGTTTGAGAGAAAACTATTTTCTCATGCTTTTCCCACAGAGGTTTGCAAGGTGATCTATAAACTAAACTGAGAGCACATTTTCTGTAAATTCACATTATCTTTCTCAGTCATGTAAAGTGTCAGTTGATTTCTTTGTGTTCTACTGCAGCTTCCCAGAGTATTCTAAAGAACAACTAGAGCGCTAACAGTCCTACTTATGACAAACGTATTGCACACCTGAAGCCATCTTGATTGGAATAAAGTGGTAACTCTTAAAACATTTAATTTAAAAAGGAACAAAATGAGGGGGTTCATTGTTCTATAGAAAGTATGATTAGTGCTGCAGAAAGAAAAATTAGGGCACATTTTGAGTGACTTCTCAAATCCTCTTCTATTTCATAAAAAAATTCTGACATGCAGACTGAAACATGCACTTTCAATACCAGCAGCAGACTTCCCTGGTGAGCAATAGCTTTACTACAGTGATCTAATAAGCAACTAGAGTGCTAACATTCTGAATTTATGGCAATTGTGTGAGACATCTGAATGCCTTCTTGATGGAGTCAAAGTAAAAAACTGAAAGTATTTCCTACTGAGGAGACTGCACATATATCACCCAGATGTAGCCCAAGTATAGCCCAATGACAGAATGTCCCAGAGTGTTCTAACGAACAACTAGAGCGCTAACAGTCTTACTTATGACAAAAGTATGGCACACTTGAAGCCATCTTGATTGGAATAAAGTGGTAACACTTAAAACATTTAATTTACAAAGGAACAAAATGAGGGGGTTCATGTTGCCACAGAAAGTATGATTAGTGCTGCAGAAAGAAAAATTAGGGCACATTTTGACTTCTCAAATCCTCTTCTATTTCATATAAAAATTCTGACATGCAGACTGAAACATGCACTTTGAATACCAGCAGCAGACTTCCCTGGTGAGCAGTAGCTTTACTACAGTGATCTAATGAGCAACTAGAGTGCTAACATTGAGAATTTATGGCAAATGTGTGACACATCTGAATGTCTTCTTGATGGAACCAAAGTAAAAAACTGAAAGTATTTCCTACTGAGGAGACTGAAGTAAATGAGGAAATTAGGAAACTTCATAACAAATAAATCTCTCAAGATGGCCACCAGAGACAAAAGAGCCCAAATGTAGCCCAAATATCACCCAGATGTAGCTCAAGTATAGCCCAATGACAGAAGGTCCCAGAGTGTTCTAACGAACAACTAGAGCGCTAACAGTCTTACTTATGACAACAGTATGGCACACCTGAAGCCATCTTGATTGGAATAAAGAGGTAACACTTAAAACATTTAATTTACAAAGGAATAAAATGAGGGGGTTAATTTTGCCATAGAAATTGTGATTAGTGCTGCAGAAAGAAAAATTAGGGCACATTTTGTCTTCTCAAATCCTCTTCTATTTCATAAAAAAATTGTGACATGCAGACTGAAACATGCACTTTGAATACCAGCAGCAGACTTCCCTGGTGAGCAGTACCTTTACTCCAGTGATCTATTGAGCAACTAGAGTGCTAACATTCAGAATTTATGGCAAATGTGTGACACATCTGAATGCCTTCTTGATGGAACCAAAGTAAAAAACTGAAAGTTTTTCCTACTAAGGAGACTGCAGTAAATGAGGAAATTAGGAAACTTCATAACAAATAAATCTCCCAAGATGGCCACCAGAGACAAAAGGGCCCAAATGCAGCACAAATATCACCCAGATGTAGCCCACATGTAGCCCAATGACAGAAGTGTGCAAAACACTTATTTTTTGTGTATTTGCAGTTTTATATAGTGCAGACTTGTCAGGTATTGGAGTGCTTTACATGAGCATTGGTTACATCACACAAGATCAAATTAATTTTGGTTGTAGACATGGGGAGATTAAGTGATTTGACAAGAATCACAGAATGTTGAGCTGAAGCAGAAACTCCAACCTGGTTCCCCAGTTGCAAAGTCTGCAGCTCTGGAAGTAACACCACATCCTCTCCCCTAAGTGCAACATTTAATCAAGTGGTCAACTGGATAAAAAAACATAAAGATTACAAATAATTTAAAAGTTCTTTGTCGGTATTTGATAACTCAGAAATGATGTCCTCATTTTAGTTTTTTAGAGCACTAACCATAATTTTGATGCCAATAAGACCCTCTCATATATGTAATTTCTAAAGGAAATGCTCTAGGTATTACAGTTTTGATTACATCAAAATGACGTCAGGCGTTCCACACTTTTGTAATAAATATAGAATGTTAGCAATCTAGTTGTTCATTGGGATACTGTTGAGAGGCAGAGACCAGGGGCACGGACTCTGAAAATTGCAGGCAGGTAGGAGAGTGCAGCGCTAACAATTTGACCACACTGGGCAGGCAGGAAGGGCAGTGGCAGCACAAAAGACTATGGAGGGCAGTGGAAAGGGGGGCAGGGGCAACAAACCAACAATACAGGACTGGCAAGAGAGGCTGTGGCAATATAATAGACCATTGTGGGCAGAAGGAAGAGGCAGTGGTAGTACAACCATACATGCCAACAGACCCGTTTCAGCCAGGAAACGTTCAATGTTTTTAAGCTCAAATGGGCTTTATTTGATCTGTCTCCTGTCTACAATCTCCTCTTTTTCAATGTAACTAAAAATCTCCCTCTTAGCAAGTTCAAAATGTTCACAAGTATGGTGCATTGGATCATGGTAGGCAGGAGAAATTGGGGTAGGGACATGGACTCGGATAACAGAGGACAGGAGGGACATGGAGAGGTGCACCAAACTGACCCTACAGGGCAGGCATCAGGGTTTGCAGCAGCACAATACACCACACAGGGCATGCGGGACAGGAGTGAAGCATAACAATCCATAGAAAGCAATAGGGAGGGGACAGGACCATGCACATGGACAACAGAGAACAGAGGGGAAAGAGGCAATGGTAGCTAGCTGACCATAATGAACAGACAGGAGAGAAGGCTGCAGCATAACATACCATAAAGGGCAGGAGGGACGGATCAGGGGCATTACAATGGAACAGACAAGCCAGGAGGGAGGGAATAGGGGTCTGCACATGGAAACAGTGGGCTGGGGGCAAGGGGGCATGGCAGGTGCAGCAAGATGACCATGGAGGTCAGGCAGGATGGGCACTAGAAACAAGACACACCACGGAGAGCAACAGTGAGACTATGATGGCATACACACATGTATTCCCCATGGAGGGAAGGTGGGAGGGGGGCAGGGGCAGCTAGTTGACCACACAGGGAAGGTGGGAGGGGCCATGGCAGCACAGAAGACCATGCATGGCAAGCGGGATGGTTAGTAGCAGCACAATGGCTATGATGGGCAAGCAGGAGGGTGCAGGGGCATGCACAAAGGACCATGGAGTATAGAAGGGAGGGTCAGGACCTGGGCTCAGACAAGAGAGTTCAGGGGAAGGGGCCTCACAACAGACCACGCGGGGCAGGCAGGAGGAGCAGTTGCAGCACAACAGACCAGGGAGGGCAGAAGGGTGTGGCAGTAAAATGGACCATGGAGGACAGGAGGAAGGGGATAGGGGCATGGCATGTGGACAGGCAGGGTGGAGGTGACAGGGACAGGTTACAGTCAGGGGAGGGGAGTGGCAGCTCAACAGAACTCTCTGAGTAGATAGGAGTGGCAGGTCCATGGAACATGGTGGGCAAAAAGGATGGAGCAGGGGCATGCACAAAGACATCGGATAGCAGGGGGAAGGAGAATAGGGGCAGCAAGCTAAGCACAGAGGCTAAGCAGGAGGTCAATGATGGGCCATAGAATTGGACAATGGAGGGCAGGAGGAGTGGACTGGTACATCATGCTAAATGGAGGGCAGTGGCAGCATATCAGACCATGCATGGCAGGAGGGAGGAGGCTAGTCCATGGATTCCGAAAACAGAGTATAGGGAGGAGGTAAATGGGGCAGCAAGCTAACTGTTCAGAGAAGGTGGGTATTAGGAACTTTATTGTTTTTAAAATGTGTATCTGTGCGAACTACTTAAAATATGAACAAGTATGCAGCATAATCTCACTTTTATTCAGGAAGAAGAGCATGTTTGTGACTATGACTCCGGGCTCACTTGGCAGAAACACCCCCTGACCCTCCACCCCATTGCAAAATGCCCGTGAAAAGGGTAGGTGGACGCAGTGTTATACAGAACATAGTTCTGAGAGCACGATTGAAAATGAAAACTAGATATAGTATATGGTATAAACTATGCACCAAAAAGTGTGATATAAGATGAACCGGGGCGTGAAATATAATATGCAATACTTTGTGCTCAATGACAGATTCATTGGAGAGCGCGAGATAGCACAGGCACTAGCGCGTGCTATGCGATATGCGCCTTGGAGTGTAATATGCACAGGGCAGCATTGTGTAACCTAACTAGTCTCTAAAGTTGTAATTTAAAATATGTGCTGGGGAGTGTAACATTGCATATGCACTGTGACAAAGATATGGATCCCAGATTGTAATATGTATGGCATAGCGCTGTGCGTTATAACATAGGCATCAAGGAAGGCACGTTAGATGGGGCAATATAACCCGTGCAAAGGCAAGTGTGGCATGACATATTCCTGGGGTGGTGTTACAGTGCACATGGGCTAGAGAGTGTCATAGCTTACGCACTATCTGGTGGAATACAACACAGAGGTGTGTGGCACTCGGCGGGAACTGGTGGGTGTAACACAGCATTGGGCTCAGCCAGGAGCACGCTGTGACTCTCAAGTGAGGTTCGTCTCCTTTCCAGAGAGTAAAATAAAAAGTATTACACATCCGGTGGTGGATGTGTTTTATTAACCGTGAGGGGGGTTTCTTGCATAGTTTGGTCGAATTTTTGTCGAATCCCCTTTGAATGGCTTGGTGTGCGTGTGCATTAAATGTACCCGTCAATAGCTACCCATGATTTTTTTCCAGGAGATTCTTGGAAGATGTTTAGACTGCAATTTCCTAATAGAGGTGGGATCAAAATATAAAGGTATCGTATTAAATAAAAAAGTAACCTTAGGCAGAATAGACATTTTAACCAGGCTGATCCTACCCAATAGAGAAAGTGGAAGATGGGCCCAGGTCTGGAACAATTTACGACACTCCTTTGCAACCCTTGCAAAATTAATAGTAGTAGTCTGGTCAAGATCCGCTACAATATCCAGACCTAAATATCTCATACAATTTGCCGGCCGGGTTACAGAAACAAAGGAGCTTTGGTCAATATTCCAGGTCATCATCTCAGTTTTTAAAGTATTAATTTCATATCCAGAGACCATCCCGAATTCTAAAGCTAGCTCGAATATTACTGGGAGAGCCTAATGAGGATCAGAGGTAAATATGAGAATGTCGTCGGCGTATAGGGCCACCTTTCTCTCCCAACTCCCGCACGCAAATGCCTTGATGTTAACACTATCCCTCAAATTCTGAGCAAAAGGCTCAGCATATAAGTCGAACAAGAGCGGGGAGAGAGGGCAGCCCTGTCGGGTACCCCTCGAGATGTCAAATGAGTCAGAGAGTATACCATTAACCAAGACTCGAGCACTAGGGTTACGATAAAGAAGACTGATCGCCCGACGAAATCTGGCCCCCACGCCAAATTTTGCCAGGGCCTCTGACAGGTACAACCAATTAACTCTGTCGAAGGCCTTGGTGGCGTCCAGCGTGAGAACTGCCAAGGGTAAAGACCTCAAACATGCCATGTCAATTGACCCAAACAAGTCATACGTCAATTCAAAGAGCTGTTGTCCCTTAATAAATCCCTTCTGGTCTGTATGTAGGATGGAGGGAGCAACCAAGGACAATCTCTTTGCAAGAATGGAGGCAAAGATCTTATAGTCTCCATTCAATACAGAAATTGGTCTATAAGAACCACAGGAAGTTGGAGACTTCCCTGGTTTCAAGATAACGGTTATGGATGTGTTATCCCATGAAGTTGGTGGACGAACTCCGTCCATCAAGATCTGATTAAACAATACAGCCATAAAGGGAACAAGTTCCTGCTCCAATGATTTATATATTTCAGCAGGCAGCCCATCAGGCCCAGATGCCTTGCCTTTCCTGGCATCCTGGATGGCTTCCCTTACCTCCTCTTCCGAGATTTTACTATCTAACGTCCCTGACTGGTCAACTGAAAGTTTTGGCAGATCTACTTTCCCAAGCCAATCATTGATCTTAATAATATCCACATTTTTATCTTCATGATAGATGTCTTGATAATAATCTCTGAATGCTGCTCTAATGTCTGCATCAAAGGAGAGAGGAACGTTATTGACATGGATCTGGGTAATGTTGTTACGAACCTGATCAGTTTTTACTTTCCATGCCAATAACTTACCAGCACATTCACCATACTGAAAATGTGCGATTTTACAGGCCTCCCATCTTTCCTGAAGCCGCCGATTAAGAATCGAGGTAAGTTCACCCCTTAGGCTCAATAATTTAGCCTGTATAGGTGTTAAGACATCATCTGCGGAATCCGAGTTGTTATCAATTTCAGCCTGCGTTTTAATCAGATTTGGCTCAACTAAGGTAATAGCCTCTCTGTATTCCCTCCGTCTGTATGATGTCTTAACTGTGATGAGACCCCTCAGGAAGGCCTTAAGTGAGTCCCAAACCAGACCAGATTCTACAGAACCCACATTCACCTCTAAGAAAGATCCCACTTCAGTTTTTAAGAAAGTAACATCTTCCGGGTGGGAGAGCAAAGAACGGTCAAAACACCAGGTCCTTACTACCTCAGAGGTAGGAACCTTAAGTTCCAAAAAAACAGCAGAATGGTCAGATAAATGTAACGGGAGATAGTGAATGTCCTTGACTGCGTCAGATAGGCTATTACTAATTAATATAAAATCTATCCTGGATTGATGATTATATTTATGATTTCTAAAGGACACCCCCTGTTGCTGTCCAGCCCTTAATCTCCAGATGTCGACATATCCGTATTGTTTCATTTCATTCAACAGAGAAGATCTTGATTTAGAGGGGACACAGGATCTACTATTATGAGATTTATCCAGGACTGGATCTAGAACGATGTTAAAATCTCCAGCTAATATAACTGGTTCCGGGAAGGACAAGAGATGATAGAAAATCGCTTCCAAAGATGAAGGGTCATCCACATTAGGACCATAATATCCAACCACAGTAAATGAAGCACCCAAGATTATCATAGAGGCAATAACCCATCTTCCAGCAGGGTCAGCTTTAAAATCTAATACCCTGGCTCTAAGCTGCTTTTTAAAGATCAAAGACACACCACGGGAGTTCATAGACTGAGATGTTGATAATATAAAATCAATCCATTTATTCCCTTTTACCAGGGTATCAATTTCAGACTGTATCAAATGAGTCTCCTGAAGAATGATGACCTGGGCATCGGAGTCCCGGAGATATTGCATCAGTGTCTTAGCCCTAGGTTTGGTCCGGAGCCCATTAATGTTCCAAGACATCATTTTTAAACTAGCCATCTCCACTGAACCAAAACACTGTCAGCCTTATCTTTATAATAGAACTAATCATAGGTTGACCCACCTCCACAAGGAAAAAAAAAAACTCGCAGCAAGATAAAGATAAAGAAATCAACGGAATCAACAAGAAAAAAATACAACAAAATGACTGATGAGGAATTTTTAAATTTGCCCATGTACCCCACCCCACCCCACCCTCACTCCCCCATGGAGAACCCACGATGTTCCATAGCCGGATCAAGTCCAGTAATGGAACCCCACCCTCAGGCACCCGTTAATCACCCCACACAAGACCAACAACTAAACAGTATAGAGGTAGGAAGTAATACCACGCTACCCAATGCTGAGTAGAGAAATTATGCCTCACTATTATTCTCTTCCCCCTTTTTTTTTTCATCTTCCAAGAATCTCCTGGAAAAAAATCAGGAGGCGTAGGGAAAAAGGAGGGCTTGCTGCACCTGACCTCCAGGCTTATGCCTGGGCCTTCCAGCTATCACATGCCAGGATCCTACTAAAGAGGCCAGTGGGGCATGGAGTGTCGTCTCCCTATTCAAAATTATTGGATCTGGAAGACGTAAATCAGTCAGGTTTCCTCTTTAAGTTTGGGAACCCCAAGTTCTTCAAAAAAGACTGAAAATCTTAAAGGGTATGGCAAGAATATGGGCTCAGATGTCTAAAGTAATTAAAGTGGGGTACTATGGAAGCAGGACACTGCTGTGGGATCTACCTGATGGGCCATTATGGTTGGGGGATGCATTAGATATACCTATGAGAGAGGCTGGCCTGGAGGAGTGGGGTAACCTATTTGATGACGGGGATTTGTTACCCTGGGAATATCTCTGCACAAAGATTGGCCCACACTTCTCTAGGCTTAAGTATCTTCAAATGTCAAGTTGGGCTCCGGAATATTCCGTTCAACCATCACACAGTTCCAAATTTCCCTTGGGTGTACATAGTCATCTTATAAAGCTTTTGCTAGATAAGCCGCCTGCCAAGAAGGAAATTTCATTATGGTACAATTTAATCTTAGAGGAAATGGACGGAATTTTTTCACTCCCAGAAGACCTTTGGTCCCAATATGTCATCAATTCCGACTTGCAACATCTTTGGAACTCATCTTGCATGATGATGTGGGATATTGTTAAACCTGCATGGTTACGCAGGAATCATCTCTTCACGATTCATCGAGCATACTACTCACCCCTTCGTCTATCTAAATTTACTGAGGGGAGTAGTGTGGCCTGTGCGAAGTGTGGTTTGGTGGCTGCTTCTGACATTGATATGTTTTTTGAGTGCCCGCATTTGGCCCAATTTTGGGAAGCTATCAGTAAGACCCTTTCACTATCTCTTGGAGTCAGCATTACCTTGGATTTAACATCAGTAATTTTTGGTTGCTACCAAGGGGTCCCCTCCTTGGCAAAAAAGCTTATTTTTTACACCATCCTCCTAGCAAGGAGGGAAATATGTATGAAATGGAAAGACTCTTTATCTCCCTCTATTAACGACTGGTATGCTTCTGCTCTGATGGTTTCTCAGTTGGACCTGGCTAGATCCGGTCATCCAGATACAAGATCTTTCTGGCATCTCCTGAATTGGTCTCATTGAATTGATCTCATTGAATACCTGTTTTTTTTTTTTTTTTTTTTTTCCCCAGGTCCAATGATTATGCCATTATCCCCATTCAGGGGGCTTCTTGTCTCATGGAACTAAGTTTAGTCCTGTGACGTGATTCTGGCAATTGCTTGTATGGTTATAAATTAGTGATCACTGCTGGTTGAAAGCATTGTTGCTGAGGGGTGAGCCTTACGTTCCATTACATACAATTACTGTTAATTGTATGTAATGTTTTTTAACTTTGTTTTCAAATAATGTGATTTTCACATTTTTTGTTAAAGTTATACACTCCTTGTTGGAAATTATTCAGCAATGTTTGTTTTTGAATATCGGGACTGATGGGGGATTATATACTCCAATATGGTGCCTGAATATGAAAGTTCAGTGGTCTCTCTTCAATTTCCATCGTAAAATGCATCATGTGACCGTTGACGTATTTTTAAATGTCTGCCGCTTTCAGGCGCAAAACTTGTAAACATTAGACTAAGGCATCAGCCGAAACGCGTCATGTTGCAAAGCGGATGAATTAATAAAAGAAACTCTAAGAAAACCCCTGCGAGTGCTTTCCTTATGCCAGAAGGGAGAAAGGAGTGAGCAAGCATTTTAAACGCAGATGCACCTCCGCGTTACTAAGCACCCGTCCGAGAGTGCGCTGGTCTATGGTGTAGTTGGAGCCATTATATATATATATATATATATATATCTATATATATATATATATATATATATATCCAAACCGCTACTTTCCGATATTCCACGAAAAGAAATCCAGGACTCCCAGGGGTGCTGTATTCAAAATTTTTATCCAGGCAAAATTGCAGCCTCAACCAACGCGTTTCGCAATAAAGCTTCTTCACAGTATGGCTTCAACAAAATCTCAACCTCCTTTTATATGAGCATTCAAGGATATCGAAATAGGACTAAAAGTAGACGGTGCATTCAAAGTTTAAGTGCCATTTTGTAGTGGTTTGAGCAGGGATCTGTTGCAAAACAGTCCTGAAACTGAATATAAATGTAAACAATTGTCAAACATTTCATTAATTGTAAATGGCATAGAGAGATAATGTCAATCAATCTATAAAATATTATATGATTAGCAGAACAGCACTCTCAATCTAAATGTTTCGAACGCAGACATTCTTGAAAACAATCGCCCCAGTGGGCGTTGGTTATGCCGTTATGTGATTACTCATAAAGGACATTCCAAAAATCAACGGCACTCGTAAATTAATACATGCTTAAATTCATTAATCACTGCTCTAATTCAAAGTCACAAATATAGCCCAAGTGGGCATTGTCTAGAACTGCAATTTATAACAAACCACATACAATCATTAGGTCAACTGTTCCCCAGAATATGTGTAAACAGTCCACTTGCGTCTCTTCTAGTACAATAAATCCACTTCACATCTATTTTCCGAATGCTATAAAAGAGAAAGAAAAAGAAGGGAAGGGGAGGGGGGAGTAACTGAAAAAAAGAAGAGAAAAGAAAAAGAAAAGAAAGAACAATTGATAAATCTTTCATGTTCAAATTCTCTTATCTCAGTAAAATTCTTCGAATCTACAATTTGACCAACTGGAGTAGTCATAAAAAGCATTAATGAAACCTCAAGCAAACTCGATAAAACACATGATCCAATAATATTGATCTTCCTTATGAATCACAAGTGTATAGCCATCTCTTCGCTTGAGTTCAATCCTATAGGAGTCAGAGTGTCAAAGTCTATTATAAACCTTGATTCCATACGTCTTAGTTGACTTTCTCTGTCACCCCCTCTCTCAAGTCTAGGAATTGTATAAAATACTGCGAAAGATAACAATTTTTCATTTTGATTATGTTCCCTGAAAAAATGGCGTGCTACTGGGTATTGCCCCCTGTTTTTCGTAATTGCACGTAGATGTTCCAAGAATCTTTTTTTTGCTCGATGGATAGAACTACCTATGTACAATTTTCCACAGGGACAACGCAGGCAGTAAATACAATAATCAGTTTCACAAGAAAAGTTCCCTCTAATTGTATATTCCCTGTTGTCATTAGGGAATGTTAAAATCTTACAATCTCTGCTATTAGCACAGGCTTTACAATGTTTACAGGTTTTAAAGCCAGTATAGTTTACATTACTAACCACGTCCGTGGAAGAGATAGCATTGTTACACAATTCATCTTTGAGAGATCTATTCCTGCGAAATGTTATTTGTGGTGTATCATTAAGACACTTTTTCAAAGTAGCATCACTCAATAAAATATGCCAATTGTGATTAAATATTTTTCTGATTTTGAAAGCACTGCTAGAAAAGGTGGTAATAAATCTAACATTGTCATCTTGTTCATCACTTATTGGTTTTGGTCTCAGAAGTTCAGATCTGACAAGCCTATCCACTTTGATCTCTGCTTGTTTAATGTTATGATGACTGTATCCGCATTCACGAAAGCGGTCATACATTACTGCCTTCTCAATTTCATACTCATCCAGTGTACTGCAATTGCGTTTAGCTCTTAAAAGCTCTCCATAAGGGATGCTTTGTATTAAGCTTGGTGGATGAGCACTCTGTGCATTCAAAAGACTATTTCCTGCGGTTTTCTTTCTGTGTAATTTAGTGACTAGAGTTTGATCTTTAACTTGAATTTCCACATCTAAAAACACGATCCGTGTTTTACTGATGTGTGATGTAAATTGTAAATTCAACTCGTTGTCATTAAGTGTCTCAATAAACCGATTGACCGATAATTCATCCCCCTTCCAGATTAGAAAGATGTCATCGATAAATCTAGCCCATGTCACTATGTTGTCACCACGCATTTCCCACTCTTGGGACACCTGCTCCTCCCACCAGCCCATGAACAAATTTGCGTAACTGGGGGAGAAGCAGGTGCCCATCGCAGTCCCTTGTTTTTGTTTGTAAATGTTGTTATTAAAGAGGAAACAGTTGTTGGTCAAGCAGTATTGGGTCATTTCTATCACCATTTGTTTATGCGCAAATAATGAGATATGTCTGGCTCTTAAGAAGTGTCTCATAGCCTGGAGCCCCAGGCTATGCGGAATACTGGTATATAAACTGGTTACATCTAGTGTAACCAGTAACAAATCATCTTCCCATACTATCCCATCAATTAGTGTCAGAAAGTATGTTGTGTCTTTAATATATGCTGGAAGTGCAACAACAAAAGGTCTTAAGTAATGATCAATAAATTTAGAGGTCATTTCTAATTGAGAACCCATTGAGGACACAATAGGTCTCCCGGGAGGTTTCTCTTTGTTTTTGTGTAGTTTGGGAAGTAAGTACATAATAGGTAGTTTAGGATGTTTACAATATAAAGTTTGGAATTCCTCCCATTCTAGTAACCCTTGATGTTTCCAGTTAACTAGCATCTCATTATACGTAGAGTATGATTTAAAAACCTCTGAGTAACTGCTTAAACTATAACAAAGTGGGTCATTCAGTTGACGTAGACCTTCACTTAAATATTCTTGTTTACTCCAAACTACAACTTTTCCGCCCATATCTGAGCATCTGATAACAATAGACTGGTCATTTTTCAGATCTTGTATAGCTCTAAAATGATCACTGTTTAAATTCTTACGTGCTCTACTCTCCATTTCATATCTCAATTTTTTAAGATCCCGAATAACATTTCTTTCAAAGACCTCTATCGCATCACAATGGACATATGGTGTAAATGTGGACTTAGACTTGAAATGACTGGATTCCAATAAATCCAATGGTAATTGCAAACTATCTAGATCTATATCTGCATCTTCTTGATACACTATGTTCTCTTTTAGTTCAGTCATAGTATGTAATAAGTCAACTTCAGAGATACATAATGTTTTTGACCCTCGATTACAACTGGCTTCTACAATCGGTGGAGTTTTTGTAAAAAAACACTTCTTCAATTTAAGTTTTCTTAAAAAGCAAAAGACATCAATACGGGTTTGTACATAGTCCAAATGTCTAGATGGACAGAAAGAGTCCCAAGGAAAGCAGTTTGATATCCAAAGGAGATAACTTACGGTCCGACATGGTTACTACAGTCATCTTGCTCCCCTCTTGGCACGGGTTGACCAGGCCACTGATTTGCTGGCTTCTCCTTTTTCTTCGCCTTGTTCTGTTGTTCTGGCTTCTTTGTTATATATTTATATATATATATATATATTCACTGAAAAAACCATAGGTTTCTCACATGTTATAGTTAGCGGAAATTTTACTGATAAAAAACCAATGAAATTCCCCCGTTATAGTTAGTGCAGGAAACTATAACTCACGCGACCGCAATCCTCTGCTGATGCTAATACTGTATTTAGACACTTATTTGCCCATGTCTTCTTCCATAAATTCTTGTTTAAAGCTTGTTTTTACCACCTACAATATATGGAAAATTTAAGAGCACCGCTTTTACTCGGCGACAGTCTCACATTCAAAATCACTTGCTTGCGTCTATGACATAGACCATACCTATCGATGTGCTATCAATTGTATAACTATACTTCCATTCTATTTTTGCATGTCACACTATTCTTGAAATACGTAATGACTACGCTTTGCGACCGATGAAGCGCCAGTACCTCGACTCGCACTAAGTCACCGATTCACCATTTTGGCGCCACGCACCGATTTACTCGCCCATATTAAGTCTTAACTAATGCTAACTTTCCTCCTTTTTTTTCTCGTGCCTGACCGGGCCACCTTGATGCGCATCCATACTGTAATTATACTTTTATCTCTTATATTTGCATGGCAATTGACACTTTGCCCTTGTTTAAACATATACCCGTAATGCTGAACTGTAAATATCCACAACTTTTCAAATGTTGATTTTTGTCTCAATACGTCACATGACCGCGTTATCTCATCACAACCTTTTGCACGCTCGATGACTGTATTTAATACTGTTGACTCCTTTTGACCACCCTGCTCCTATATGACATACTATTCTTACCCTCTTCTGTCTCTATATGATCTTCTGACTTCAAACAACGATGTATTTGTTATTATGTTCTCTTCGCAACCATGCTCCCTGACAACCGGAAATTGTTTTTTGTAATTTGTCTCGCATATGCGCACCCCTCCTTGAATGTTTATACCTATTTTCTTTCTCTCAAAACATTTTTTTGATGCGTCTGTATTTATAAATTTACTGTGCTCAAACGGTCGCAATTGTTACATTTACCTTCCTTGACATGGACTTATAAATATGTTGACTCCTTTCGCCCAATATATCCACTTTTCCTTTCCCACTCTCATTATACAAATCACACCCCTATCCTTTTCTTATTAAACTTACTTTATTCTGCACAACTGCTCTACTACACCTCTACTCCCCCTCACCTATACATTTCCGCTGCAACTCATACCACAAACTTGACTTAATTAAACCTTGTCATTTCCCTCGCACCTCAACTCTGACCCGTTTCTCACTTTCTTCTCACTCCCTCTTCTCCCTCTTCCCTTACTTATTCCCTCTTACGCTTTGCTTCTACACTTACCACCCACTACTATGCACATGATTTACACATGACTAACCATACCCTGTCTTAATCAACCCTTGATGTTACTTTGTCTATGTACAGCCCTGAGGAAGCCCCAGGCCTGATGGCCAATTAGAGGGTGAAACACGTGTTGGCTGTGCCATCCTTTCTTCTTTTTCAGCTACTAATAAAAAAATACAAATATCTTATCTTCATCATCTGATCCATTTGTATCAATCGGATATTTTATCCTAATCAACAGAAATTTATACTCTAGCCCAGATACACCCGCATCTAACTATAACGTGGAATTTCATTGGTTTTTTACGAGTGAAATGTACAGCTAACTATAACATGTGTGAAACCTATAGTTTTTTAAGTGAATTTGCAAGGTTTTGTAAATGATAATTCCTAACTATAACGTGTGTGAAACCTATGGTTTTTTCAGTGAATTTGTACGGTTTTTTAAATGCTAAGTTATGTATTTATTTTTATTTTTTTTCTGGTTTTTCACTGTGCGCACACCCTGCCAGTCGCCAGTAGGTAGTTATAGTTAGGACCTATTTTCCATAGGAAATCCGCAACATTCTATTTGGAATAACGTTGGCGCCGATTGACGAATCTTCGCAAAATTTTCCAAACTTTTGGCCAGCTCCGGTTCGCTCATATCCTGAAAATTTTACGGTGATTCCTCAAGCGGGGGATGAGAAAAAAGAGGGGTCCCAAAACACGTTTTCCCCTTGCATTTTCCCATAGGACCGTTGACGCAGCTACAGCCCGAACTGCTAAACGGAATTACACCGAATTTGGCAAAGAGGTAGTCCTCAGTTCAGACTCATGCCTTTTGCTTAAATGGTGTAAATCTGTTCAGTACTTCCCGAGAAAATTAGAGTTAAAAAGATAGATATATCTGGGCGAAGCCTAACCACACATCTCATCATGAGATCTGATTGGCTGTCAGTACTTCATCCAAGAAGTGTTGGCAGCCATCTTGGGACCAATATACATGATAGCACCTCATTAAAAAGCATTGCAGTTAATAGAAGGTTTTAAGACTTTAGTTACATTATAAATCATTTGTTGATGGTACCATACTCCTTTTAGGAATTGTGGTGTGGTCTAAGGGGATTTTACCATGTAAAAAGGCCTTCTGCTGTGATATCATGAATCATGTTTGAGAGAAAACTATTTTCTCATGCTTTTCCCACAGAGGTTTGGAAGGTGATCTATAAGCTAAACTATGAGCATATTTTCTGTAAATTCACATTATCGTTGTCAGTCATGTGAGAATGAAGTCTGACATTCTCAGTAAAACATGTACATCCAACAAGGGCAGAGACTGTCAGTTGATTACTTTGTGTTCTAATGCAGCTTCCCAGAGTGTTCTAAAGAACAACTAGAGCGCTAACAGTCCTACTTATGACAAATGTATGGCACACCTGAAGCCGTCTTGATTGGAATAAAGTGGTAACTCTTAAAACATTTAATTTAAAAAGGAACAAAATCAGGGGGTTCATTTTGCCATAGAAAGTATCATTAGTGCTGCAGAAAGAAAAATTAGGGCTCATTTTGAGTGACTTCTCAAATCCTCTTCTATTTCATTAAAAAATTCTGACATGCAGACTGAAACATGCACTTTCAATACCAGCAGCAGACTTCCCTGGTGAGCAGTAGCTTTACTACAGTGATCTAATAAGCAACTAGAGTGCTAACATTCTGAATTTATGGAAAATGTGTGACACATCTGAATGCCTTCTTGATGGAATCAAAGTAAAAAACTGAAAGTATTTCCTACTGAGGAGACTGTAGTAAATGAGGAAATTAGGAAGCATCATAACAAATAAGTCTCCCAAAATGGCCACCAGAGACAAAAGAGCCCAAATGTAGCCCAAATATCACCCAGATGTAGCCCAAGTATAGTCCAATGACAGAATGTCCCAGAGTGTTCTAACGAACAACTAGAGCGCTAACAGTCTTACTTATGACAAAAGTATGGCACACCTGAAGCAATCTTGATTGGAATAAAGTGGTAACACTTAAAACATTTAATTAACAAAGGAACAAAATGAGGGGGTTCATTTTGCCACAGAAATTATGATTAGTGCTGCAGAAAGAAAAATGAGGGCACATTTTGACTTCTCAACTCCTCTTCTATTTCATAAAAAAATTCTGACATGCAGACTGAAACTTGTACTTTGAATACCAGCAGCAGTCTTCCCTGGTGAGCAGTAGCTTTACTACAGTGATCTAATGAGCAACTAGAGTGCTAACATTCAGAATTTATGGCAAATCTGTGACACATCTGAATGCCTTCTTGATGGAACCAAAATAAAAAACTGAAAGTATTTCCTACTGAGGAGACTGCAGTAAATGAGGAAATTAGGAAACTTCATAACAAATAAATCTCCCAAGATGGCCACCAGAGACAAAAGAGCCCGAATGCAGCACAAATATCACCCAGATGTAGCCCACATGTAGCCCAATGACAGAAGTGTGCAAAACACTTATTTTTTGTGTATTTGCAGTTTTATATAGTGCAGACTTGTCGGGTATTGGAGTGCTCTACATGAGCATTGGTTACATCACACAAGATCAAATTCATTTTGGTTGCAGACATGGGGAGATTAAGTGATTTGACCAGAATCACAGAATGTTGAGCTGAAGCAGAAACTCCAACCTGGTTCCCCAGTTGCAAAGTCTGGAGCTCTGGAAGTAACACCACATCCTCTCCCCTAGGTGCAACATTTAATCAAGTGGTCAACTGGATAAAAAAACATAAAGATTACAAATAATTTAAAAGTTCTTTGTCGCTATTTGAAAACTTAGACAATATGTCCTCATTTTAGTTTTTTAGAGATCTAACCATAATTTTGATGCAAATAACACCCTCTCATATATGTAATTTCTAAATGAAATGCTATAGGTATTACAGTTTTTATTACATCAAGATGACGTCAGGCGTTCCACACTTTTGTAATCAATATAAAATGTTAGCAATCTAGCTGTTCATTGGGATACTGTTGAGAGGCAGAGGCCAGGGGCACGGACTCTGAAAATTGAAGGCCGGTAGGAGAGTGCAGAGGCAACAATTTTACCACAATGGGCAGACAGGAAGGGCAGTGGCAGCACAACAGACTATGGAGGGCAGTGGAAAAGGGGGCAGGGGCAACAAACCAACAATACAGGACTGGCAAGAGAGGCTGTGGCAATATAATAGACCATTGTGGGCAGAAGGAATAGGCAGTGGTAGTACAACCATACATGCCAACAGACCCGTTTCAGCCAGGAAACGTCCAATGTTTTTAAGCTCAAATGTGCTTTATTTGATCTGTCTCCTGTCTACAATCTCCTCTTTTTCAGTGTAACTCAAAGGGGAAAATCAATACCCCAGTTATTTTTCAAAATCTCCCTCTTACCAAGTTCAAAATGTTCGCAAGTATGGTACATTGGATCATGGTAGGCAGGAGGAATTGGGGTTGGGACATGGACTCGGATAACAGAGGACAGGAGGGACATGGAGAGGTGCACCAAACTGACCCTACAGGGCAGACATCAGGGTTAGCAGCAGCACAATACACCACACAGGGCATGCGGAACTGGAGTGCAGCGCAACAATCCATAGAAAGCAATAGTGAGGGGACAGGACCATGCACATGGACAACAGAGAACAGAGGGGAAAGATGCAATGGTAGCTAGCTGACCATAATGGACAGACAGGAGAGAAAGCTGCAGCATAACAGACAATAAAGGGCAGGAGGGACGGATCAGGGGCATTACAATGGAACAGACAAGCCAGGAGGGAGGGAAAAGGGGTCTACACATGAAAACAGAGGGCTGGGGGCAAGGGGGCAGGGCAGGAGCAGCAAGATGACCATGGAGGTCAGGTAGGATGGGCACTAGAAACAAGACACACCATGGAGAGCAACAATGAGACTATGATGGCATACACACATGTATTCCCCATGGAGGGAAGGTGGGAGGCGGTCAGGGGCAGCTAGCTGACCACACAGGGAAGGTGGCAGGTGCCATGGCAGCACAAAAGACCAGATCAATCTGGGTTTATACCGTCCAAATCTACCACGCATAACACCCGGACACTCTTCGCCCTATCACATTATCTGCTTCCTACCACGAAGGCGGCGGCGGTATTACTAGATGCTGCCAAAGCTTTTGATTCCATTGAATGGCCCTATCTATATACCATACTGCAACGTATGGGCTTTCCCCCGCTCTTCCTGCAGGGGGTGGCGCTTCTGTATACAGAACCGATGGCGCAGATAAAGGTTAATAGATACGCTTCCGACCCGATCAAGATCGCGAGAGGCACGCGGCAAGGTTGCCTGCTGTCTCCGCTACTATTTGTGTTAGCACTGGAACCGCTGGCTTGCAAAATTAGACAAAAACACCTTTACTCGGCGCTCCAGTTCCCACAGAGGCCACTTCATATCTCGCTGTATGCTGACGATATGACGTTGTATGTGCGAGATCTGGAGGTGAACCTAAGCCCACTACTGCGAGAATATATAAAGTTCGGCCAGCACTCTGGTCTCACTATCAACTGGTCAAAATCGATGATCATACCATTGACAGACACCACGGATCCCTGTCCAGTGGATTTTCCGCTTGAATGGCAGTCGGACCCGGTGAGATATTTGGGGGTCTGGTATCACCGAGACCCAGAGGTGGTGATACGCACAAACTATGGGCGGGCGATTGAGACCTTAGAAGGTAGAATAGGGCGATGAATCCAGCTGCCATTGTCGCTGGCAGATCGTATAGCCATTGTCAAAATGGTTGTTCTCCCCAAGCTATTGTACCTTTTTAATAACATTCCGATTAAGCCACCGGCGGAGGTGTTCCGAAGAATCTCATTCATGGTCCTCCGCCTTATATGGGGGGGTAAGCAAGCTAGGATAGAACTGCGTTCCCTCACACTACCATACGCCCAGGGGGGATTTAGGGTCCCGGATTTTCTGCTCTACTATCTTTGCGCGCAAGCACAATATGCGCATTACTGGTATCACCCGGTCCCATTTCTGACACACACCGCTATCGAAGAAGGGGATGCACACCCTGTCCCACTAAGTGCTATTATAACACACAAGCGACCTCCATTGCATACTCTGGTCATCAACACGATAGACATGACCAATAGAGCTTGGCACACCATGGGAGAGAAAGCACACAGGCTGCCCCTTTATGCGCCGGCGCTACCGCTGCAGCATCATCCTGAGCTCTCAGTTACTCAGGAAAAGGTCGGCATGGATTTGCTTCGACAGGTTGGCCTGACCACCATGGGGGACTTATACGAAGGTGGTCCCTTTAGGACACACGAGGAACTGACATACATAAGCAACCAGACACTACTGTTTACATTCACATACTACAGACTACAGAGGGCGCTGCAGAAACTTTACCCCATGTACCCAGAGGAACCGCCCCCCTTGAGTGCCTTACAATTGGTGATCGCAACACCGACTGCCACTAAATTGGTGTCTAGATTATACATAGCGATGCAGACAGACATTGCCGACACGACACACAAGGCGCTGGAACGTTGGAATGGTTGCCTGCTGAGTCTCTTGTCGGAGGAGGACTGGGGGGTGGCATGTGCGATTACTGGGATGCTGACACCGAATGGGAACCTGCGCATGCTGCATTACAAATACCTCCATCAGACGTATTATACCCCAGCAAGACTCTATAAGTATGGGTTGAGGGACGACGCTAAATGTCAGCGCTGCGGGGTAGATCCGGCAGACTTCATACACTTGGCATGGCACTGTGGAGCGGTGGCGGAGTACTGGCAGAGGGTGGTACATATATTGGGTGCCATGGTGGGCACGCACCTCGAATGCTCGGCTAAAACATGCCTGCTGGGCCTATTGCCGGGAATAAGGGCTACCAAGCGCAAGTTCTGCCTGATTGCACTGCTAATTGCTAAGAGACGGGTGTCGTTATGTTGGGGTGGCCGTATGGAGCCCAGGGTCAGGCAATGGCTTCAGGACTTGACTTATTGCAGAGACACGCTGCAAATGTACGAGGAGGAGTTGCCCACAGGGTCCAAACCCAGGGACAACTGGACATACCTGGTTCAATACTTACAAACACACCAACCTGTGTAAACTTTATTACTGCACGGTAACATCGGTCAAGATGACATAGGAGTATAATGATAATTATTGCATGCTGGATGAAGGATGTTGATGTGCCATGACCTGTATTTTGGTTTACATGTTACCACTGTATGTTCTGATTACATGCTATTAAAATTCAATTAAAAAATAAAATTTAAAAAAACTATAACGGGGGAATTTCAATGGTTTTGTACAAGTGAAAAGTCTAGCTAACTATAACACCCCTGAAACCTATGGTTTTTTCAGTGAATATATATATATATATATATTCACTGAAAAAACCAGAGGTTTCAGGCACGTTATAGTTAGGAATTAGCTTTTAAAAAACCTTAGAAATTCACTGAAAAAAACCATAGGTTTCAGGGGCGTTATAGTTAGCTGGACTTTTCACTTGTAAAAAACCATTGAAATTCCCCCGTTATAGTTAGTTCAGCTAACTATAACTCGCGCGCCCGCAATGCACTGCTGATGATGTCACATATTACATCACTCATGACATGGTCAGTGACATCACTCATGACATCACTTATGAAATCTCAAATTACCCCACTGATGACATCACTGATGACATCATCAAGTGAATGTGTGTTTTTCTGAAAATTACATATGTTTTATATATGTATATCTCAAGGTCGATGGAAGAAGAAATGGGTATATAAGTGCCTAAATGGATGATTTGTTTTTGAAAAATTGATTGTGTAACTGACTGATTAAGTGTATCTTAGTGAATACATGGCTTAGTGAGTAATGTTTAAATATGTAAATATCTGTATCAGACTCTCACTTTGTGTATAAGTGGCTGCATGGGTTGGTGAGTAGCTACATGAGTGTCTATATAGGTTATTAGTTGGTTTTTTGAGTATCAGTATGAGTGTATGAGTGTCTGTATGGTTTGGTGGGGGTATTAGGTAGTGCATAGGTGCATGAATGAGTGACTCACTGTTTGTATGTGTTGAAGACAGCATGTGTGCAGGACTGTATGGGTGGAAGAGTGTGTGCATGGGTGTGTTAGTGAGTGATAGACTGTCTCAATAGTGTCTTTATGAGTAACTACATATGTTTTAAACTAGTATATGTGACTATTGGTGCATACAAGTGAGTATATGTGAGAGTGAGAGATTGAAAGAGTTCCTGTATGAATAAGAATGTGTTTCTATAAGTGATTGTTTAAAAGACTAAGTATGTGTAAGTTTCTGTAGAAGTAAGTGTGGTGGTGTGTGTAAAACTGTATATGCAAGTAAATGGATGTTTGATTCTTTATTAGCATGAGTGACTATGTGTGTGAGTAACTCTATGGATGAGTGGCGTTGTGTAACAGGATGTATAGGTGTATGAGTACATATTATGAGTGAGCACATGTATGAGTGACTGTATAGGAGGACTGTTGGTGAATGAGTGGATGTGTATGTGGATCTTAGAATTACTGAATAGGTTGTTGTAACTGGTATTGGTATGTCCATTGTTTTGAAAATTTTAGTTTCTATTCTTGAATGTGTGTATCAAAGGTTATATTGGGGGAGAGGAGGTCTGCCACTCTATCACAAGGATGATGTCATCAGTGATGTCATTTGAGATGTCATCAGTGATGTCATGAGTGATGTCACTGACCATGTCATGAGTGATGTAATATGTGACGTCATCAGCAGTGCATTGCGGGCGCGTGTTTTATAGTTAGCTGAAATAACTATAACGCGGGAATTTCAATGGTTTTGTACAAGTAAAAAATCCAGCTAACTATAACGCCCCTGAAACCTATGTTTTTTTCAGTGAATTTCTAAGGTGTTTTTAAAAGCTAAATCCTAACTATAACATGCCTGAAACCTATGTTTTTTTCAGTGAATTTCAAAGGTTTTTTAAACGTTAATTTCTAACTATGCCTACAGAGATAGGACATGTGAAGAAAGAAGAAAAAATGCACAGAAAGAAAAAAAAGAAATGCAGAAAGAAGCAACAGAAGACCTCAAAGACGAAGAAAAGTGCAGGAAGAAGGATAACGTGCAGAAAGAACAAACAGAAGAGCAGAAAGAAGCCTTGTTACAAAATCATCCTGTACCCTCAACTTTTTCAGACGGATACTGGTGGTAACTGAGTCTGACTAAACAGTCCTTGAGCCAGTACACTCAGAATACAGTGAAAACACCTACATACACTAGGGAAAATTATGCGTTGGGGTCCCCCTGTGATTAGCATGACCTCCTCTGTAAGCCCCTAGTATATAATAGGGCAGGGGATTAAAACTGCCTCTTAAAACGCGCCACAGGGCGTGTTTGCACACGTCACCTCATGCCCTGTCCCCTCCCTTCCCCACTGTGTAAACACGCCCTGTGGCCGTTTTAAATTGGGAGATTAAGTCCCCTTTGAATACGGAGGGTCCCTAGGGTCCAACTAGACCACCAGGTACCTCCTGTAAGCACCACAGAGCGGCGTTGCAGAGAGATGTAAAAAAGGGGGTAGACCACCTCTCTGTAATGCAGCGCAGTGGCGCTTACTGGAAGCACCTGGTGGGCTAGTTGGCCCCCAGGGTCCCTCAGGAATGAAGGGGAATTATTTCCCCAACTCAAAACACACCACAGGGCTTGTTTGCACATGTCACCTCAGGCCCCGTTCCCCCCTTCACCACTGTGTAAACGCGCCCTGTGGCTCTTCTAAGTTGAGAGATTAAGTCCCCTTGAATCCTAAGAGTCCCTAGGGTCAAACTAGCCCACGAGGTACCTTCAGAAAGCGCCACAGAGCTGCATTGCATAGAGGTGTAAAAAGGGGCGTGGCCTCAGAACACCTGTTTGCAACGCAGCTCCCTGGCGCATACAGGAGATACCGGTTGGGCTAGTTGGTCCTCAGGGACCCTCAGTATTGAAGGGGAATTAATTCTCCAACTTACAACTGGCCAGGGGGCGCGTTTGCAGAGTGCTGCAAGGAGGGGGCGTGGCCTCCGGCGTGATGCCATTCTTTTATTTATTTTATTTTTTTAAGAAGGAGGGCTGTGTGGCCCCCCTTCTTTTTCTAATCTATTGGCCCTGGGGACACCATCCCCCAGGGCCTGCACCCTAATTTTTTTTCTTGAAAAAAATTAATTTGGCCCTCCCAAGGCCTTAATCGGCCCCGGGGACCCCAACCCCCGGGTAATTTTTTTTTTTTATTATTCTTTAGGAGGGGGGCTGCATTGCCCCCCTCCTCAGGCCACTCATGGCCTTTGTTTTTTATTATTTAAAAAAAATATATATTTATAGAAACACCTAGGACATGCTGGACCTATCACCATGACGATTTGCGTGATATACATTAAAAGGTGACTATGCATACAATGAATCCACGTGGAATGTATTTACACCGCTAGTGAAGCTCTGACGTGTCTGACGCCCTACCGTGCCTAATCCCGGCGCCCCCGCCGGTGGGTACTCTCGAAGTAGACACCCTTGTCGTTTATTTATACAAACATGGGTAGCTATTGACGGGCACATTTAATACACACGCACACCAAGCCATTCATAGGAGATTCGACAAAAATTCAACCAAACTATGCAAGAAACACCCCTCACGGTTAATAAAACACACATTCACCGCCGGATGTGTAATACTTTTTATTTTACTCTCTGGAAAGGAGACGAACCTCACTTGAGAGTCACAGCGTGCTCCTGGCTGAGCCCAATGCTGTGTTACACCCACCAGTGCCCGCCGAGTGCCACACACCTCTGTGTTGTATTCCACCAGCTAGTGCGTATGCTATGACACTCTCTAGCCCATGTGCACTGTAACACCACCCCGTGAATATGTCATGCCACACTTGCCTTCGCACGGGTTATATTGCCCCATCTAACGTGCCTTCCTCGATGCCTATGTTATAACGCACAGTGCTATGCCATACATATTACAATCTGGGATCCATATCTTTGTCACAGTGCATATGCAACGTTACACTCCACTGCACATATTTTAGATTACAACTTTAGAGACTAGTTAGGTTACACAATGCTGCCCTGTGCATATTACACTCCAAGGCGCATATCGCATAGCACGTGCTAGTGCCTGTGCTATCTCGTGCTCTCCAATTAATCTGTCATTATGCACAATGTATTGTATATTATATTTCATGCCCCGGTTAATCTTATATCACACTTTTTGGTGCATAGTTTATACCATATACTATATCTAGTTTTCATTTTCAATCGTGCTCTCAGGACTATGTTCTATATAGCACTGCGTCCACCTACTCTTTTCATCGGCATTACATTTTGCGATGGGGGGTGGAGGGTCAGGGGGTGTTTCTGCCAAGTGAGCCAGGAGTTACAGTCACAAACGTGCTCTTCTTCCTGAATAAAAGTGAGATTATGCTGCATACTTGTTCATATTTTAAGTAGTTCGCATAGACATACATTTTCAAAACAATAAAGTTCCTAATACCCACCTTCTCTGAACAGTTAGCTTGCTGCCCCATCCACCTCTTCCCGATCCTCTGTTGTCTGAATCCATGGACTAGCCTCCTCCCTCCTGCCATGCATGGTCTGATGTGCTGCCACTGCCCTCCATTTAGCATGATGTTACAGTCCACTCCTCCTGCCCTCCATTGCCCAATTCTATGGCCTATCATTGACCTCCTGCTTAGCCTCTGTGCTTAGCTTGCTGCCCCTATTCTCCTTCCCCCTGCCCTCCGATGTCTTTGTTCACGCCCCTGCTCCATCCTTTTTGCCCACCATGTTCCATGGACCTGCCACTCCTATCTACTCAGAGTGTTCTGTTGAGCTGCCACTCCCCTCCCACCTGCCTAGCATTGTCAGATGACTGTAACCTGTCCCTGCCACCTCCACCCTGCCTGTCCACATGCCATGCCCCTATCCCATTCCTCCTGTCCTCCATGGTCCATTTTACTGCCACACCCTTCTGCCCTCCCTGGTCTGTTGTGCTGCAACGGCTCCTCCTGCCTGCCCCGCGCGTTCTGTTGTGAGGCCCCTTCCCCTGAACTCTCTTGTCTGTGCCCAGGTCCTGACCCTCCCTTCTATCCTCCATGGTCCTTTGTGCATGCCTCTGCACCCTCCTTCTTGCCCATCATAGCCATTGTGCTATCACTAACCCTCCCACTTGCCATGTATGGTCTTCTGTGCTGCCATGGCCCCTCCCACCTTCCCTGTGTGGTCAGTTAGCTGCCCCTGACCCCCTCCCACCTCCCCTCCAGGGTCTGTGTGTATGCCATCACAGTCTCAGTGTTGCTCTTCATGGTGTGTCTTGCTTCTAGTGCCCATCCTGCCTGACCTCCATGGATATCTTGCTGCTCCTGCCCTGCCCCCTTGCCCCCAGCCCTCTGGTTACATGTGCAGACCCCTACTCCCTCCCTCCTGGCTTGTCTGTTCCATTGTAATGCCCCTGATCCGTCCCTCCTGCCCTTTATGGTCTGTTATGCTGCAGCTTTCTCTCCTGTCTGTCCATTATGGTCAGCTAGCTACCATTGCCTCTTGCCCCTCTGTTCTCTGTTGTCCATGTGCATGGTCCTGTCCCCTCCCTCTTGCTTTCTATGGATTGTTGTGCTGCACTCCCGTCCCGCATGCCCTGTGTGGTGTATTGTGCTGCTGCAAACCCTGATGCCTGCCCTGCAGGGTCAGTTTGGTGCACCTCTCCATGTTCCTCCTGTCCTCTGTTATCCAAGTCCATGTCCCTACCCCATTTCCTTCCATGATCCAATGTACCATACTTGCGAACATTTTGAACTTGGTAAGAGGGAGATTTTGAAAAAAAACTGGGGTATTGATTTTCCCCTTTGAGTTACATTGAAAAAGAGGAGATTGTAGACAGGAGACAGATCAAATAAAGCCCATTTGAGCTTAAAAACATTGGACGTTTCCTGGCTGAATCGGGTCTGTTGGCATGTATGGTTGTACTACCATTGCCTCTTCCTTCTGCCCACAATGGTCTATTACATTTCCACAGCCTCTCTTGCAAGTCCTGTATTGTTGGTTTGTTGCCCCTGCCCCCCTTTCCACTGCCCTCCATAGACTGTTGTGCTGCCACGGCCCTTCCTGCCTGCTCAGTGTGGTTAAATTGTTGCCTTTGCACCCTCCTACCTGACTTCAATTTTCAGAATCCGTGTCCCTGGCCTCTGCTTCTCAACAGTATCCTAATGAACAACTAGATTGCTAACATTCTATATTTATTACAAAAGTGTGGAACGCCTGACGTCATCTTGATGTAATCAAAACTGTAATACCTAGAGCATTTCCTTTAGAAATTACATATATGAGAGGGTCTTATTGGCATCAAAACTATGGTTAGTGCTCTAAAAGACTAAAATAAGGACATATTTTCTGAGTTTTCAAATAGCGACAAAGCACTTTTAAATTATTTGTTATCTTTGTTTTTTTATCCAGTTGACCACTTGATTAAATGTTGCACTTAGGGGAGAGGATGTGGTGTTACTTCCAGAACTGCAGACTTTGCAACTGGGGAACAAGGTTGGAGTTTCTGCTTCAGCTCGACATTCTGTGATTCTGGTCAAATCACTTATGCTCCCCATGTCTACAACCAAAATGAATTTGTTCTTTGTAGAAATCAAGACCAGGCTGATTGTGATGTTTCAAGAGGATTTATTCAAGTTGGTTACAAGATCAGAAATACAGTAGTATTCAGCCCCACCAGGAGCAGCCAGCTAGGCGCTCAGCCCTTCTCCAACTGTGTATTTCATACACCAACATTCTATGTTACATCATATCAAGAGGGTTCCACTGATGGAGCAGTGGATGACATGAACAGCACAATAACCAAGATACTACATATCCTCCTTTCTTCCAGAAAGAAAACAGAAAAGAGAAATATAGAATAAAATGTAGAAGCTAGAAAAACAAAATAGAGAGGAGAGTATTAGAGAGAAACAAAACAGAGGTAGAGAGAAAGAAAACAACCAAAAAATCTTAAAGAAACAGATAAACATAACCTGTTTCCCATCCTCCTTTCTATAAATGAGAAAAAGAAATGAAGAAAAGAAAGAGAAACCATCAATGAGTACTCTCTGTACACCAAATTGCCAGGTAAGTATGCAAGAGAGCAAACCACATCAGTAAGAAACAAGATGACAGAGAAGAAGAGAAATACAAAGGATTACTCCTGCTTAACTGTAATAAAAAAATATTAAGATAATAAAATGATAACAGCACTGGGTGAAACTGTCTACTAAAACAAGAAGCAATACGTAGAGGATAAACATAACACCCAGTCTACTGAAACCCTGTACCATAGAAATACGACAAGAAACCAAACTATGCACCCAGTAAGGGTAGAAATGAGTGTGTGCAGGAATGACCTCAAGTGGAGATCTAAATATTGTGCACTGTAGAATAAAGCAAACAACCCACACTAAACACCTTAAGTAAGGTACGAACTTGCACTGTAGTGAAGGTATAAATCATGTAATGACATGTGTAATGTCATGTCCGTGTAAGGACGCACCTCAACTGGAGGTACAATGTTATGCACTAGTTGATGGAGAGGCCCAATAAACATAACTCCGGAGAGGTCAAGAGATTGTGCATTGTAGATGCATGGACAGAAACCACGCAACGTGTGAACCTAGATAGGTGTGCACTGAAACAAAGGAGAAAAAAAATTGCCTCGTGTAGAGGTCAGCGTTGTGCACTAGATTTGCAGGATAAAATAAAACCCTTGCAAGACACCTCGTGAGGAGGTAAGAACAATGTGCACTGTAATGAAGGGACTCAAAACCCCTGTGAGACACCCTGTGTGGAGGTAACAACAATGTGCACTGTAATGAGGGGACTAAAACCCCTGTGCACTGTAATGAAGAGACCAAAACCCCTGCAAGACACCTCGTGTTGAGGTACAGATTGTGCACTGTGTGAAGGTAAAAACCTTAGACACCCTATGTAGGATAAAATGTAAAGCTAAACATGTAAACCTAGACATTGAGCACTGTGTGAAGGTAAAACTATTGTGTACAGTACTACACTAAAGATGTTGTGCACCATACAAAAGAGACGACATATCATGAGGTAAAAAAAAAATGCACTGTCAGTAAACTGTATAATAAGAGTAAAACCAAAAGACATATGTTGCCATAGTAAACATGACATCTAAAAAAACACACATTTCTTAAATGAATGAAATCACAACTACTTGGTAAGAGCAGTAAACAAAAAAAATGCTTGTTGTTTAACCAATGTCAAAGGTGTGCCTGTCATCGCGATGATAGACAGGCAACAGTTCTCCAAGACGTGCATGAAAGTACTTCTGCTGGTCAAACACAGAAAATCCAAATGTTTTGCAGCAAGACAGAAGAGATGAGTTGAAAATTGGAAGTCACTTGGAACCCATGACTTTGCACCGTAGTAAAACAACAGATGTGCGCTAAAAACAACTTAAGTACCTCCAAATTGGAAAAGAAATCTTCAAACGATGACCTGACCTCGCCGAACACCAAGAAGTACTTACAAACTGTGCTAAGAAAGACGTGGTTGGCAACGTACACTTCAGAAAATAGGAGGACACGGCTCGATAATGTAAGTGCTGCTTCCAACCGCAAGATGGAGGCACGTTCCTGACTCTAAACCCGGAATGAATGGTAAAACCACATCATGAGGGGGAAACAGACAAACCAAGGAGGAAAAAAGGATGAAAGAATAGAAACACATACTAACACCATCCTCCTCCTTTACTAGTGAACAACGAAAAGGTAAATAGCATAATAAGAGCTCACATACAACAAGTGAGCAAGACACTCGTGAAAAGAGTAAAGGGAAAAACGTACCCCAAGACTCCACAAAAAGGATACACGACACCCAAAGAAGTACTCCTAAACTAAGGAGACTGTGGCCACTACGCCACCCCTCGTGTAAGGGACCATGCTAAGATGGGACTAACCCATAAACTAAGCAGAGTAAAGACTAGTGTTGCATGGGACTGGCACACAAGAACATGTGCAGCACAAGAAAACAACACAGGTGCAGCACAGTGTGGCAGACGCACAGACTACGTCGACGTGTAGCACAGGGTGACTTACACACACAACATGACGTTAAAGTAGAGTGAGGCGCGGGGCGTCTTACACACTGGACACAGCAAGGTGAGACGCGGGGCGATTTACACACATGACACAAAACGAGTTGGTGGGACTGACACCCAAAACACACCCAAAAAACAAAGAAGTGTCCAACTCACAAACGGGGAAAACACTCCATAACCCAAAAGTAAGAGTGTTGGACAGGCCACATGAAGGGCTTGCTCCCTCCCCGCATGACAGGGCCCGAGCCCCGGCCCTCCAGGTGTTACCCACAGAAACCACCCGCACCCCGTCTCCAGACGGGACTCCGGCCCCCGGACATCTCTGTATCATGGGGCCGAACCACTACCGGCTCCCTCGCCCGGCCCAGCCGCCATCTTGGACACTGCACCACGAGGCCGCGTGGCCTCAGCTCGACCCTAACCCTGGGCCTGGCCAGGCCCCGACATCCCGGCACCACCATCCACCCAGGAGGTGAACGGACCACTTGGCAGGTCGATGGGAGAAAGAAGTGTCGATGGCTCTCCCCCGCCAGGTGCCGATCGCCCCCCAGCTCCCCCCGGCGCTGGCTCCACCCCCCTGCTGGGTGTCTGGACTCCCTCATCCCGGACCTCCCGACCTCCAAGTGCGAGGGTCCGGACATCAAAGGGCGCCAGACCTATAACTGGGGCAGCTCCAGAGCAGGAAGGAGTTGTATCCTGGAGTCGAGAGACACCGAGAAGAACTCATCCTTGACGGACTACCGGCGCTGCCGTAGCCCTGCCTTGTGAACTATCACTCTGCCTGCTGGCGCTGCCGCGGCCTTCTGCATCCTCCATCCTCGTCGGGACCTGCTGGCGCTGCCGCGGACCGTTGTAACTACCACCTTCATCGGGACCTGCTGGCGCTGCCGCGGACCGTGTAACGACCACCTTCACCGGGACCTGCTGGCGCTGCCGCGGCCCGTCTAACTAGAACACCGAGCTCGAGGATTGTGAGCTATCCATCATTTCATCGCATCTACCAGATTGGTAACAAGACTGTCCCGCTACCCCCTTTTTCCCAACCAAGAGACTAGAATCGAGGGGACCCCTGAGTCCTGACCTCCTTGTACCATTCTATCGTACCTAAAGATTGCTTATAAATAACGTTAGAACCTATCTTTGTGTGGTGTACATCTGTGGGGGGGAAGTTACTCGTCTGTACGATCGCTGGAGACGGCTCTCCCCGGAGACCTCTCCCCTTGTCCTCGGCCGACCCTCCCGGTCCGTCTAACAAAGAGGGTTAACAGCAAAGCTGTGAAGACTAAAGACATGGATATGGGGCTGAAACCCATACCAAATGTAGCAAAGGTAAACACCCCTTAATAAGTGACAACAACATGAAAAAGAGACATGGGACTAAGACCCACTCCCTTCCCATAAGTAGGGAAACGACATCTGAAAAGAGAAAATGGGTGAATAAGAGACATGGGACTAGGACCCACTCCCATCCCTTAGGCAGGGATAAGATGTCAGAAATAAGAACGTGAGAGGTGTAGTGCCAGCAAAATATCAAGGTGTGAAATGCATAATAACAATTGTTGGCATACAGCAATAACAAATTACTGTAAATTCAAAAATGTCTTTTTCAAGTAAAAACAAGACATTATAGCGTTAAATCTTGTAGAGATCCACAACAAATTTGTAATTTAACAATGATAATGGTGTGCCTGTCACCGGGATCTTTTGAGACAGGCGGTCCAAATAACCAAAGTGCATTATATTTATGATGAAAAGGAGCGGCACACGTAACTTGAGAAGAAACTGTGCAATAGTGAAGAAAATGAGACACCCAGTTTCTGAACAGGTCATGTTATGAAAATTTGGACTCACCACACGGTCTGGCAGCAAAGTGCAGTGTCTATGTTTCATCTATATTAGAGTCCTTGTCGTAGGCAGCTGACCCTTGACCTTCTGATGTTTCGCCTGAGAATGGGCAGAAATCCCACACACCAGATGTCGTGCTTCATACACAATTTGTTGTTCTTCCTGTGCTGTACAACCCGTCCAGTGCTGTAGGTGCTGCACATGCTGCATTTCTCCCCATAATGAAAAGCGACGCTGAAAACGATCTGACTTTAGAGAAGAGAATAACTTTATTAGGCGAACAATGGTTGGCAAATCACGGACTGTAAAAGGCAAATAGAATGCCTGCACACTCCAACTCCAAGATGGCGGCATGCTAAGCACGCCAGCACAGGATGGCTCACGGAGTGTGCGTGCGCCTTTGATCCTGTGCGAAGAGACTAGCGGGTGACGAAGGCAGAAATGTCAGGTCCATCACAAAGACTGCCAGAGTTGCATGGGGTGTGAACGTGCTTACATTCAAGTTTTAAAATGTTGGGTGACAGTTTCTACAGGCCTCAATGTTGTGAAGAGAAAATACTCGCAGTAGTAAATAAATCGAACATAACTCACGCTGATGGCCTCTTCTTCCAGCAAGCAGGGAGAGAAGGCCATAAAAGTATTGTCCGGCCGTGCAACAATACAAACGCCAGTAATTAAAAGTAAAATGGCACAAGTGTAGTTCCAAGTGGTACTGTGCTGACACAGAGGCACACAGAGTAGGAAACATAATCAGAACCCATGCATTGAAAAGTCTTAAACAAACGCACAGCCACAATTGAAAAACTCGAACCAAAGTGCTTTTTGCCAAACAGAATCATTTAACCCCGCACTGGAGGCAGAAACACAGGCAGCCACTGATTACCTTGCTTTGTGAGGCACTGTAGACGTTTGTTGTGGCACTGTAGACGTTTGTTGTGGAACTGTAGATGTTTGTTGTGGCACTGTAGACTTTTTGTTGTGGCGTAGGGCCTTTTGCAAGTTGTAGGCATCCTTGATAACGTTTTTTCCATGATGGACATTGCAGAACCGCAAAAAAAAACAAGTAAGAGAGAGCGCGGTGCTAGAGGCTCGCGCTAAAGTTTTAAAAATATACATGGCGGTTGAAAATTGCAAGGTTGCTCAAACAACCTCAATAATGAAAGAAAATGTCTCACACTTAGAAATTATCACCGAACTAAAACGCCCCTTGGAAAAAAGTGAACAACACTTTTCTTTCATGAATGTGTCGTTGATGTAGAAAATAACATAATAGGGCACGGTTTGATAGTGGATGCTTGATGAGAGTTTGTTAAGTGCGCAGTTTGTAGACTTGAGCATACTTTGAGAGTAACTGCGTGATGAAAGGCATGATGTGCGCAGTGTACTGAGTGCGCAGAAATTTAGAGGGTTGAATATTATGAATAGGCAGGCACTGTAGATTAGAGCCAGAAGACTCACAAGGTTTGCTGAAAACACCTCACTCTGCGCAAGGAACACAAACTCAGGCAGTCATAAATTACCTTGCTTGTAGAGACACCGTAGACAAAGCAGGAACAGGCTTGGGCTGCGGTTGAAACAGACTTGCTTGTTAAGGTGCTGCATGCGTTGGAAGAACAGACCTTTTGAGACGCTGTAGGAACAGACCATATGAGATGCTGTGGGAACAGCAGGCAGAGACAGGAGCTGCTTAGAGACTGGAACTGGCACCTTTGCGTTGAGGGCGACCGGTGGGAGGTCACTGGTGGGGCTGAAATGTGCCAGTAGAGAGTAAGTGCAGATGTAGATTCAGAAGTAGCTTGAGGTTGAGAGTAGGTACTCCAGATGTCCTCAGAGGTAGCAGAAGCAGGTTCTTAGGTTCAACTCGTCGCCATAAAATTGTAGAAATCAAGACCAGGCTGATTGTGATGTTTCAAGAGGATTTATTCAAGTTGGTTATAAGATCAGAAATACGGTAGTATTCAGCCCCACCAGGAGCAGCCAGCTAGGCGCTCAGCCCTTCTCCAACTGTGTATTTCATACACCAACATTCTATGTTACATCATATCAAGAGGGTTCCACTGATGGAGCAGTGGATGACATGAACAGCATAATAACCAAGATACTACATTCTTGTGTGATGTAACCAATGCTCATGACTCCAATACCTGTGCGCACTATATAACACTGCAAAAACACAAAATAATAAGTGTTTTGCACACTTCTGTCATTGGGCTATATTTGGGCTACATCTGGGTGATTTTGGGCTACATTTGGGCTCTTTTGTCTCCGGTGGCCATCTTGGGAGATTTATTTGTTATGAAGTTTCCTAATTTCCTCATGTACTGCAGTCTCCTCAGTAGGAAATGCTTTCAGTTTTTTACTTTGATTCCATCATGAAGGTATTCAGATATGTCACACATTTGCCATAAATTCTGAATGTTAGCACTCTAGTTGCTCATTAGATCACTGTAGTAAAACTACTGTTCACCATGGAAGTCTGCTCCTGGTATTAAAAGTGCATGCTTCAGTCTGCATGTCTGAATTTTTTAATGAAATAGAAGAGGATTTGGGAAGTCACTCAAAATGTGCCCTCATTTCCTTTCTTCAGCATTAATCATAATTTCTATGGCAAAATGAACCCCCTCATTGTGTTCCTTTTTAAATTAAATGTTTTATGCGTTACCAGTTTATTCCAATCAAGATGGCTTCAGGTGTGCCATACTTTTGTCATAATGAAGACAGTAAGCGCTCTAGTTGTTTTTAAGAACACTCTGCAACATTCTGTCATTGGGCTATACTTGGGCTACATCTGGGTGATATTTGGGCTATATTTGGGCTCTTTTGTCTCTGGTGGCCATCTTGGGAGACTTATTTGTTATGAAGTTTCCTAATTTCCTCATTTACTGCAGTCTCCTCAGTAGGAAATACTTTCAGTTTTTTACTTTGATTCCATCAAGAAGGCATTCAGATGTGTCACACATTTGCCATAAATTCAGAATGTTAGCACTCTTTTTGCTCATTAGATCACTGTAGTAAAGCTACTGCTCACCAGGGAAAACTGCTGCTGGTATTGAAAGTGCATGTTTCAGTCTGCATGTCAGAATGTTTTAATGAAATAGAAGAGGATTTGAGAAGTCACTCAAAATGTGCCCTAATTTTTCTTTCTGCAGCACTAATCATACTTTTTATGGAAAAATGAACCCCCTCATTTTGATCCTTTTTGAATTAAATGTTTTAAGAGTTACCACTTTAATCCAAGCAAGATGGCTTCAGGTGTGCCATATGTTTATCATAAGTAGGACTGTTTGTGCTCTAGTTGTTCTTTGGAACACTCTGGGAAGCTGCAGTAGAACACAAAGGAATCAACTGACAGTCTCTGCCCTTGTTGGATGTACATGTTTTACTGAGAATGTCAGACTTCATTCTCACATGAATGAGAAAGATAATGTGCATTTACAGAAAATAAGCTCTGTTTAGCTTATAGATCACCTTCCAAACCTCTGTGGGAAAAGCATGAGAAACTATTTTTCTCTCAATCATGATACCCCAGCAGAAGGCTTTTTCACATGGTGAAATCACATTAGAACATACCACAATTCCTAAAATTAGTATGGTACCATCAACAAATGATTTATAATGTAACTAAAGTCTTAAAACCTTCTATTAACTGCAATGCTTTTTAATGAGGTGCTATCATGTATATTGGTCCCAAGATGGCTGCCAACACTTCTTGGACGCTTGACGAATCCCCCCGAGACTTTCAGGGTAGGAGCGGAGCGAAGCGCCCCACCTATGTTGAAATTTTCGCGCGGATTCGTCAACCGGCGCCAAAGTTATTCCAAATAGAATGTTGCGGATTTCCTATGGAAACACGGTCCTAACTATAACTATCTACTGGCGACCGCCAGTAGATAATATATATATAGAGAGAGAGAGAGAGTTTTTTTGAGTTGTAAAGCCAAAGCATTTTCTTTCCATGATTCAATGTAGTGATTTCATATTGCAGTCTGGCCAGAACACAATGGTGCCCTCTGAAGCCATACAAGCTTGTGATATAAGAGGATTGTGTAAATACAAACTGCCTTTATGAAATGACATTTTAATCTGACACTATTGGTTACGTCTACCATGGCCTTATTGGGAAGTTTAATAAACCAAATAGTAGACAATTTAAATGAGGGCTTTAAGGGAAGAGCACGTGTTCTGTGCACTGAACAGCAGTGCTATGTTGTGCTGAGTTATAATACCAGCAATAATATGGATAATAAAAAAAGTAACAAATCATGGAGAAAAAGCAAATGTGCTGCATTGGTTGTTGTTTGAATATCTTTCACTTTTCATATAAACTACAAAAAGTGTGCAGGATACCATCTATGCTGACCGACAGTCTGCGTTAGGTAGTGCCATGAGCTCTAAATAATCAGATCTCTCAAAATGTGTACTGTTGAACGGCGTTGCCATGTTTGCCGCATGGCTAGGTACATGGCTGCATTTAACCAAGCTCAGGAAGTCCCTGTTTGATTAACCCATAGAGGCACCCTTTCGATCCCCTGGGAAGTTGGGCTCAAAACCATTGGATGCTGTGATCAATATTTTTAAAGCACGTTGTTACTCCTTTATGGAGCTGGTGTCTGCGGATATTGTGATACCTCTCACCTACAGGTAAGCGAGAATGTGTTTCTGAGAAGGCTTTTATCTGTACCCAACAGTGTCCCCGTATTTCTTTGTCAGAAGGAGCCAGGCCAGCTGAATTTGGAAGAAAGCATTAAGCTAGCACCACTCATGCTGTGGTATTCTATCTGGTCTAAACACCAAACGTTTCTAAATCAGGAGGTAATTAATGTTTTTTTTACGCCTTGATCATGCTGACAGTGTCCCACTGCTAAGATATATTAGAGAACAATTTGTCTTGGTAGAAACGCCTGATTGTTTCTCTAGTCCACGGGATATTGCTACCATTTCTAAATGTCAAGTTAAATTTCCAAACTATATGGAGACGTCCAGTGTTACAAAAAAAAGATGATTACTACGTACCTTCTTTTAGTAACTACGGCTTGTATGAACCCTATCTTTATTTTCCTCTACAACACCATTTCTGAGATACATGAATATAAGGTGCATACCTGCCTTATTTCACTTGCAGTTGCTACAAACAAAATATATGTGCATGATGTTCTATACGTTTGTCTTTGCAGCTGCAAGAATGAGGAATTTGGTGGGCAATTAAGTTATACAGGCATCATGATTATTCTTATTATTGATTTGATTTGGTACAATCAGGATTAGGTACTGAAAGTCTATATTAAAATGGATTTAGCAACCACAGGAAGAGAAGTAAGTTGTGGTCTTGCTGTCGGATTTATATGATGCAATTTCCTTTCCTTAGCCAATAAATTAAGTGGACAGATTTTAAGTAAACTTGCATACAACACATTGCAGTTGCTGAGACAAAAATAAGCCCTTCCTAAGCACTATATTTTGTGTGAATTCTGGCCTCTCTGCATATGCTTAGTAGTATTTGTACTTGTATTTATTTATTAACTGTACCATTAATTAAAATCTTTACAGTAAAAAAAAAAATAGTCAACAAGACTAAAATTAGTCAAAACTTCAGGTTGTATTTGGGCGATGTGATGCCCCCCCACCCCTCTCGTGGCCCGCCCGATCAACCGCGGCCCTCAGTAGTCACTAAAAACAGTTTGCTTATCGAGTCTATAAGCCGTTCGCCAGGCACTTCAGTTAAAGTACATAAAATGGTGCAGTCTTGATTGGGTGGATGAAGAGGGGTAGGCGCCTCAGTGCTTTTTTTGGGGGGCCTGGCTGCCTATTTCTCCTGGATTTTGTGTGATTGATTCCAGGGCTTGATTGTGTTCATTGGCAGCCTTTAGGGAGATCCTAATCTGGTGCGTACATTTCCCCAGTCTTGCTAGTGTCATCGTGGTTGTCGCAGAAAAGCACAAGGCTGATGCTTCACTGCAAGACTTATGCTGTTGGTGATACAAACTGGGCGCAGGAGTCGCAGGAATTTGTTAAGTTCGGGACAGCAGCATAGGAGGTACAACCAAGATTCCCTCCTGTAGGAGCACAGTCTGCAATTTGTAGTTTCCCCCGTGCGGGCCCCTGTGGCATTAAAAGCGGCAATTCCTAGTGTGCTTAGTCTCATAACAAGAATCTTACTTCGGGCTTGTGGTGTGAGGGCCTTACTTAGGTAGGGTTGTGCTTTACCTACCATATAGGAATTATTCAGTGGGTCTAAAAGGGTGCTCGAGCGGAGAGATTTATAGTCGAGATCAAAAGATATGTTGCACACTTGTCTATTTATTGCTTTTTTCCAAGAGTTCAATGGAATTTCCAGCCACGGTATGTTCTCTTCCTCAATCTTCAGCGTGGTGAGAGCTTCTCCAAGGCTAGTGTGCCAGGCCGAGAGAGGCCCCTTGAAGATGGATCTTAATTGTCTTAGAGAGTTTGCTGGGGCCCTTAAAATCCTTAGATATAGCTTTATGATCTCCCACTGGCACGTCAGGTCTGGCCTTGCCAAGCCTAGCTCCCATCTTAGCCTTGAGATCCACGCTGACCTAGGAATGAGGAGCACAGATTTATATGCCTGGGCCTGGGCTGAGTTGAGGAGCCAGGGAAGGTCAGTTGGCCATAGCCAATAGCTGGCAACAATTTCGACTTTAAAACAGACAATATTAGTCCAGTAGAAGGGCTTACCAGGTGTAGACTCAGTTGCTTTAGCAGGTGTGTGAGCTTTTTGGCCTTAGATAGCTGTTGTTTCAGATAGGCGTTCGCCTTGGCTCTTTCCGTAAGCAAAACCCCTAGGTAATTATATGACACTGCTGTGTTGATTGGCAGATTTCCTATTTGCCACTGTGTTTTCTTTTTCAGATGATAACTCCTAAAGATGACAACCTTAGTCTTCCCCTGGTAAACTGTCAGGTTGTTGTCGTTATTATAACAGTTCAGTGCGTTTGGTGCTCTTTGGAGGCCCACCTTCGTGTAATCCATTATGGCGGTATCATCAGCATATTGTTGCACCGGCAGCCTCATGCTTCCGAGCCTTGGTGTTACCAGGCTGGCTCCTTTCAGGACGTTCCCCAAGTCCGCAGTATACGAGTTAAAAAGGATGGGGGCCAACACGCATCCTTGTTTCAGCCCATTGGTCATTGTTATTTGGGGGACACTGTGCTGGCACTTGCTTTGACCCTCACCCAAGTGTCCTCATATAGCGATCTGATTGCCTTCAAGAGGTTTGGTGGGATGCCCCATTTTTAAAGTTTCCATCATAGTCTTCTGCGTACAACTTTGTCGAAGTCTGTGCTGTAGTCCATGAAGCAGCAGAAAAATGGGGGCTTTTTCTTCCTTGCTGTATTCCAACTGACCAAGAAAAGCCGGTATCACAGAGAGAACATTTTGGGGACCTTTTTTTGCTAGGCCTGAGCAGTAAGGTATTCCTCAGAGAAACTGCAGACTGTGCGGAAAAAGTTTTACAACAAAACAGTAAAGAATAATAATTTCCATGCAAAATGTTTGTAAAAAAATAAAGGTATACTAAGAAATATGAAGAAAAGTTGAAAAGAAAAATACACCAGTCAATCAGTAGATAACCACAACAGTACAATTCATTTCTCAGAACAGGTTCCATTCGGCTCAGGTATCCAGCAGTCTCAGTAAATTGAAATCCCACACTTTACTTCTAGGAAAGGTCTGTGTCCGGGGAACTGCTTTAAGAATTGTAAATTCCAAACAGGCAAACATATTGTCCACATTGGACACAGGCCTCTATATCAATGGGGGGCCATTTCATAGCATTGGCTGGTTCCAGACCTAGACCAGGAGTTTTATTGAGCTCCGTAATTTAATTGCTAGTTTTTACCTTTTTGATTATCGTATATCTGAATCACCTATAACTGTGTTTGCTATGTCTATTCTTTTTCCTACATCTGACATGTAAAGCGCTCTGATACCTGCTAGGGTCTTGTTCGCACTATATAAAACCTTCAAATAATTATAATAGAACAACATGTTTGCAGCAGGTGAATCTAGGCGGAGGGTTTTTCAGCTCCCTATATGTAAGCAGGGATTTACAGAAACTTTCATTTCTCTATGGGAGCTAGTGCTGCCGTCGGTTTCCACCCGTCTCACAAGCTCCCATTGAAAAATTGAAGTTTACATCTGCACCATGTGTGGTCGCATCCAAATAATGCAGTTGGAACTGCCGACCAGAGGCTGGTTGGTTATCATTTTGCAGCGATGTCGGTCGGAGGCAACTCCGACCGAAATTCTAATCAGGGCCTTAGTCACTTTTTTAAAAAACTATTAAAATTTCCCAATACACAAAGGGGTTTTCTAACTTTTTGAGAAGAAAAATCCTCTGAGTAGGCTGCTGTTGAAATTGTAGTGTCACTGTGGAATGGAAGGCAGGATACTTCTAAAAGTTTGCTCCTGCAGGATCTCTGGCTCTCTGAAATTTTCTCTCCTAAACTTAGTCTACTGTTAGAAGGTGCTGGGAACTTGGAGTGGAGCACTGCTGAAATTCAATTCAACACCATGAACCAGCTGATCTGATGTATTCCGCAGCAGATCATGCTGAAGCTTTGCAGCAAAGGTTTCCAAAAGTTTGCAAAATTTCTTCTTGTGCACAAGCAATCACAGTTGTACACTTGAAGGTATGGGAGAACAACTGCATGTCCTGGCATCAGGTTACATTCAGAAATTTGACACAGCTAATAAGGGCCTAATTGAAATGTATAATTTATGTGGGATATGAATAATCCATTAAGATTTCCATCACCTTAAGCGTGACTAATCAAAAAGCAATTAATTTTACATTCATTTTTCTCTTTTGCATCCCTGGCTGTAATTCCTTTGCCATAAGCAGCCAACTTTCCTTAGGCCCAGACATGTAGAAAGTGGCCTGGGTAGGCTAATTTGTACACTTCACTGAAATTGAAAGAATTGACTTTTCATAGTTTTTTTATACAGTGAATGTCTTAGGCATGTCAGCCTTAGGATGGTCTACCCCCAAACATTTAGCCTCTCCTGCTTCAGTTTGCTGAACTTATTTTTGATGGCCTTGAGCCTATGTGTACTTTACAACCGCTAACCTGTCTTAAAGTGCTTGGGCTCACTCCCTTACAACGTGGTTACATTGACTTATACCCAATTGGCATATTTAATTTACTTCTAAGTCCCTTGTAGAGAGGTATATCATATATCCAGTTAGACCTGACATCCTTAGGGTGGCTTCCCTCTGACTTTTTGCCTACTACCTCCACTTTTCTTACTTGATTTTGCTGGCTTAAGGACTCTGTGCACTTTACCATTGCTAACTAGTACTAAAGTGCTTGCACTCTTCCCCTAAACATGGTAAAATTGGATCATCCCCAATTGCCGTATTTCATTTACCTACAAGTCCATAGTAAAGTGCACTACATGTGCCCAGAGCCAGTAAATTACTAGTAGACCTGCAGCACCTCTTGTGCCACCCATTTACATAGCCCTCTAGCCTCGGCTCAGGCCTGCCACTGCAGAACCTGTGTGTGCAAATTTACTGCCATTTTGACCCTGGCAAGATAAACCTCTTACCAGGCCCAAACCTTTTCTTTTTTATAAACATACGTCACCCCTAATGTTGCCTCTCTTCTGTGATATGTATTAGTTGAATGTATTTATTGATTTTTACTTCTTTTCTTTTGTTCTCAGGTGATGCAAGATTTCTGGCCACTACTTCACAGAAAAGGAAAGACAAGGTAAGTGTATGTTCTTGATTACTTATTATTTTGGATTTGCTAGTTTCCCTCTCATTGACTTACTTGTACAAAGCTAGACTTTGTTTTAAATCGTCTTTTTGAATAATATCATGTAAGTAAGATACATAGGAAGGTTAATTATTTGGTTCTTAATGATAACCTCGAACACTATGCCAACTGCTTCCTCGTCAATATATTATCGCTGAGAGTCTTTTGCTTAATGCTCGCACGCTGTATATGAATTGCAAGTCCGTACAATACTCTCTCTTTTAAACGAATTATTTCGACTTTCTGTGTCATGCATTGCTAGACATTAGCTTCCGTATATTTTTTTATTCGCTGATCGTTACTATGGAAATATCCTTAGGGAGAATATTCTGGTGAGAATAATAATATTTAATTAACAGAACTCGTGGCTGAATTCTTTCAATGTTTACTTTTAAGCGGCTCCTACTCCGTAAGCTTCTTTGCTAATTATTTCTGCGGTCAATCTCTGCCTGAGCCACTACTCTTTTTGACTTGCGCACTGTCGTCTGAGACTCTGAAGAGCATGCGCTGAAGAGTACACTAACCTGGTGATTTCTTGGCTTTAGATAACCCGACACTGAAGAACCGACGCCACTCAGATGCCTTCCTGACTAACTACTTCACGACGACAAAGGTAGGTTCAAACCAGGTCAAGCTCTCGGTGAAGTGTGCCTTAGAACGTTGGTGCGCGCTTCACCTGAGCTCTTCAAAACAGGGTGGCGAGACTAGACCGCTAAACGGCGAGTGCGCTGGAGGCCATCTTAGATGTCCAACGTTGCCAGCACACTCGCCAACTCCAGGCACAACGAGTCTCAGGGTTGGGATGTTGTGGGGAAGGAATGGATGTAAGGGCCACAACAGGGCTGCGAGGAGGAAACCTCCCGTGAGCCCTGACAGAACCCTTCTGAGGAACCACCTGCATTAAAAGCAGAGGTGTTGACCTCCTACCTGGAGCTTCCTGCCATGCCACGGAGCTGTGCCTCTTGCTGCGACCTGTCCCCAGAGGAACTGGCAGAGCGGGGGAAAGAGAGAGAATTTAAGCTGTAGATGGCTAAATTAAAGATGGAGGCAGAGGAGAACAAAGCTTCAAAGGCCTTAGTCCGGGCTCTGGTGCTCACCAGAGATCTCTCTGGCCACAATCCTGCTTTGAAGTATACAAAAATATATTGATGGAATGCTTGCATTAATCTCAGTCACTGGTAATTACTTGGGATCGCATCCCAGTCCATCGCTATTTTACAAACCATACCACCTTGGTTTGGACCCATATGCTAATCAGTTTTGACTCTACTCCAACAGGAACAGTCCAGTCAAATCTGGCATGCTATATCCTCCCTGAACCAGAATCCTGAGGTGGCATGGTGTACTAACTAATGATTGACTGGGATATGGCCCTGCACAATTTCCAGTGGCTGATATTAATTTAAGTATTCCATCCATCACTTTTTGTGTACTTTTAAGTGACATATTTGGGGCAGCCCGTCTGACTGTCAGACTTTCTGCACCCTAGCACCATTGGAGCATCACCAGGACACTTCTTGTGAGATACAGCGAATGGTTTTACTTCTGAAACAGTGGTGTCGCTGCATCGCCATTTCATGACTATAAGGAGATTCCGTGGTTTGATATTTGATATTTGAGGGGGTATTTATAAAGCGCAACGTTCGCTCCGGAGGGAGCATCATGGCGCTGAAAAACCTGGATGCCCGGTCAAAGGTAGGTGCGAGGGAGGCTAGATGGCGGCTTTAGTCCAGTCGTCGGGGAGGTTAAAGATCCAAGTTTTGAGAAGTTTTCTGAAAGGCTTCTCTAAGGTCTGTTGTCTCAGGTATTTAGGCATGCTGTTCCAAGCTTTGATGGCCAGGGAGCTTAAAGTTTTTCCACCTTTTGACTTTAAGTTGTACCTGGCGGAGGACATGAGATTGTCATGGGCAGAACAAAGGGAGCGACTCGGGTTGTAGTGTAGAAAGCGTCTGGTTAAGTATTTAGGACCAGTGTTGTTAAAAGCCCGAAAGGCAACAGTAAGAATTTTGAAAAGTATTCTTTTATGGAGGGGTAGCCAATGCAGTGTTTTTAGGGCTACAGAGATTGAGGATTTGCGGGGTAATTTTAGGACCAGGCGGGCAGCAGTATGGAGGACGCTTTGGAGTTTGGTCAGAGTGGATTTTTTGGTCCCAGCCAGGAGGCCGTTACAGTAGTCAATGCGCAAGATTACGAGGGCTACTGTTACAGTTTTCCTGGCCTCAAGAGGGAGAAAGTCGAAGAACTTTCTGAAAGATTTAATTATACCGAAGCATCTGCCGGCAACCGTCCTGGCGTGTTGGTCGAATGATAGATCTGCGCCAAATACTACACCAAGGTTTCTAGCTGTTGTGACAGTTTGAGGAGGGGCAACAGAGTTATGCGGCCACCAGAGGGCTGGGCAGAAGGAGGTGTTCTTTCCGAAGGGGAGGATCTCTGTTTTACTAGAGTTACATCGGAGGTGGTTAGTGTCCATCCACTGGAAGACCGCAGTTAAGCAGTTTTTAAGATTAAGCTCAGCTTTATTTGAGTTGTCCTCAAGGGGTACAATCAACTGAGTATCATCGGCATACGAGGTGACGGGTATGCCGAAAGATTCAATCAAGGTAATGAGGGGAATGAGGTAAATATTAAAAAGGAGGGGACTCAGGATGGACCCTTGGGGTACTCCAGAGGAGACCTTTTTCTCCTTAGATTGAAAAGGACCAAGGGCGACGGTTTGGGACCTATCGCTGAGGAATGATCCTATCCATGATAGGGCTGTGTCTGAGATCCCTATAGCCATCAGTCTGTTGATCAAGATAGAGTGTGATATGGTGTCGAACGCTGCCGTGAGGTCGAGAAGTATCAGAATGGCTTTCTTTCTCTGATCTTGCAGCGTTTTAATTGTGTCAGTCAGTTCGATCAGAGCTGTTTCAGTTGAGTGTTTAGGCCGGAAACCAGATTGTTGAGGGTGAAGTATATTATGGGTTTCCAGGTAGATTTTGAGTTCTTTATAAACTAACTGTTCAGTGATTTTTCCCAAGGCAGGGAGAAGGGTGATTGGGCGGAGATTGGTCAAGTCCACTGGGGATTTGTTAGTCTTCTTCATGAGTGGTTTGACAACACCCTTTTTCCATATGCGACGGACAGATCCGGAGCTGAGTGACAAGTTGACTATGTCATTGATGGTAGGTTGGATGCCAGACAGCAATAGCAGAGATCCCTTTGAACGTAGCAGTGAACTGGGAGTGAGGGTCTTGTTCCTTGAAAATTTGTTCAGCAAAAAATAGTTTTTAGGTTGTCAAGAGATTGTTCATTTTTACCTGTTCTTTAGTTTTTAAGGCTGAGTTATCGGTGCGCCCCAAAGCCCTGATGTTGAAGTCTCCCACTAGCAGAATCTCATGCGTGGCAACCTCCAAGAAGAGGTCCTCCAGACTATTGTATAGGACTGGTATAGCAGACAATTTTAATGTTGAGGTTGCATTGTGGTAGCAGTTTATTACTAGTAACACAGGGATATCTTTGCAGTTAGTTGATGTACCTCAGATTATTACTGCTTGCTAGGCTGGGGAATTTAGGTTTAGAGGCACTGCCTTGATCTTTCAGGAGCCCTTTACAGAAATTGAGAGGCCCCCGGATGGTAGGAAAAAAAGAATAGTACATTTTGCTGTGTTTGAAGAGTTCATATTAGCCATATAGTACTGATGGGGTGAGTTCCCATGTCTCCTGCAGGAAAAGGATATCAGTTCTGTCCATGTAGGTCACCATCTGTTTGGACGATAAAGCTGATCTGAGACCCACCACATTCCAAGTTGTATTTGGGGGTTCGAGCTAGGAGCAGTTCTCTATGATGTCTCTGTTTTGGTTACCTGACTGGCTCCACCCATTGAAGTTGCTACTGCTGCTTGTCGTGCATCTTACCCATCTTTGATTGTGGGCGCATGAAACTTGGATGTAGTTTTCATCTTTTAACGTACTCAAGAGCCAGACATGGGTGGCGCCCCACACGCCCCTCAGCACATTTCTATGAGGCCTCGGATGTTCCTACTCTAGCAACATGTGAGGATATTTCGGCGGGTGTGGCTTTAAGAGCTCAATGCCCCAATCCTCGAAATTCCTTGCTTCACCGAAGATGATGGCCCTAATGCTATCTCTTAACCAGGTATTTATGGTGGCCTCCAAGGTTCCTTTTTCTGGAATTCAAGTAAACTTTACGGATGTTAGGTCAGCACCTGCAGAGCTGAGATATGTTTGAATAAATGTAAGAGGTTGCACCTGTTATGCATGTTTGCGAACCCTTTCGGGTGTAATGTGGGATTAACGCCAGTTCGTACTGTACCAAGGTGCTTGCATGGGTTATGGGCTGTGGGATACTGAGAGGGTGAGAATATAGGTGCCTCAGTTCTCTGGAAAGGTGGCTCTTCTGATTGAGTGAGAGCTTACTTGTAGCATCAATCCATCTCTGCCCATTGGGCATCTGGATGTGAAGGTTACTATGGATGGTTGGTTGAGCCTGTTGAGGTTTTTCATTTAAGCTGGCTTGGAGTGCCCCCTAGTCTAGATTATTTGGCAGTGGTTGGTTGGGCCAAAGAGTTTTTTTAGTCACTACTTACGAAAGTGAGGAGATCTTTGACAGTTGTTATTTTAGTTTGTTCGATGTGTAGCGGTATTGTGTTGGTGCTTATGTTTGCTGTTTGTTTTTCAGGTACCACTCTAGGAGTGAAGCCCCCAAAAGCCTGGTATTTGCGGTTTAATGAATTAGTCCGATTTGTCCCTTGTATGGACATTTTTATGAGGTTGTTTGGTGCACTAGTTGGAAAGGTCAAGGGTACATCCTCTGTGCACTGTCCCACCTGTGTTGTACATGGGGTAAGAGGATTTCCGTTTGTTACCAGTGTGCGTCTCAGTTTACAAATCCCTGTCGGGCTCTCCTTGTTTGATTTTATTGACTGGGTGGCAGGTGTAGAAGCTTTTGCGACCCAGGATTTCTGTATGATTGTCTTGGGTGACTGAGCACACAACATCCCTTCTACAGCTGCAGATAATTATTGGGGGGGATGGTTTGCAGCATTGTTTGATGCTTCACAGTTAATGTAATTGGTTTAGAGGTTAGGTTGAACATGAGAAAAGGCTTTGTAGGCCCCTGTTCTTGATCCACCTTATAAGAGTTAACGATGCCCAAAATCAAACGGTTCCTTTTTGCAAGACATTTTTTTACTGTTTTTTATGTTTCTTTTTTGCCCTTCATGAGAAGATAGAATTTTTTGGGGAGGGAGATGGAGTTGAAGGTCCCTTTGTGAGATGGGTTCATCTTAATCGGTCAAGCTTAGGGAAGAAAAGACCACAGTGCAGCAATGTTGGCCTGGTCAGCTTTCTTAAGTCAAACTCGAGGAGGGTACTTCTGCAGTGAAACAGGGGACATGTGTTGACTGTTTGATGGCAAGTTCGGGCCTAGTTTTGAGGGGGGGCATTGTTCCCCTTGTTGTGGCTAGAGAGACACCGTGATTGTCAGTTGATTTAGGTGTAGCAGTTTTTCCCAGTTGTAGATTGTTTGTAGCTGATCCAGTACAGCAGGCATTGCTCTTGAATATGTTTACGAGGGAGCATACTATTTCAGGGAGAGTGCTTAATTTGTTGATCAATGGGGAGCATGGCCATGTTTTGTCTTCTGCAGATGTGGTGAGGTTTTCTAAGGAGGTTAATCTATCTGAATCCCAAGTCCAAAAAGCTTGAGGCGATAGATTGGTTTAGGTCTATCTGGAGTTTCATCTTTTGGGATTGCCATAAGAGGGACCTGGCCATCATACTTTTTTCACCATGTCACCCCAGTTTAGACCAAGCCAATTGCAAATCAGTCTTGACCAGATCCCTCGTGGGAGCAGTCCAGCCTGAACTGCCAAGCCAGGTACTCCCTGGACCAGAAACAAGCATCCTGGGACTGGTTTCGGGGCATCACCCATTAAGTGGGACGGGTATGCCCAGACGTGGGTCTTGTGCTCGCTACACTACCAGATTCAAGCTACCCTGGTTGATGAGGGGTGAAACCCGAAACCAGTTTTAGGATGCTTATTTCTGGTCCAGGAAGGATCTGACATGGCAGTTTGGGCTGGACTGTTCTCATGGGGAACAGCGTCAAGACTGATTTCCATATGGCTGGGTCTAAACTGGAATGATGTGGCATGCAAAAAAATGATAGATTTAATCCAGATCTGTGAACGGGGGATGAATTTTCAATTGAGTCAGCTTTCCGTCCATCATTTGTTCTTTTTGATGTGTAAAGAGGCCATTGAAACTGAGGAAGGGCTCGGGGGCCCAGTGGAGGGGCTGCATTACCCCCTACCTGAATTGGGCTGATGGAACTGTTTTGTAGCTTTTTTCAAAGTGCTAGTGTTTGTGCCAGTGAAGCTTGGACCTGGGCTTCCAGCATGGCTAGAAAGTGGTTGGATAGACTACCTAGCTCCAGGTCTGATATAATTCCCTCCTGGGCTTCTTCATGGTGGACTGAGTAAAATTTGTCTAGGGGGTGTTTCTTCCTAGCTGACTGCTCAATGATGTTTTCTGGGATATTGGCTGAGAAGCAGTTGTACTTGAATGCCCCTTGGTGATTACTTTACCGTACATGAGCTTCGGAAAGATGTTGGCCCTCCCGAGCTGAGAGGATGATTGTCTCCCTTTATTTCTGGGCTTTCAGTTGCAGTTAACTGTTTCAGTGCAGCATTGTGGTCAGGGGAAAGGAGGAGGAATGGAGAAACCTTCATGTTGCCATTTTCCTCCTGGCGTAGTTGTGGGCAGGAAGGAGACCTACGAAGTGTTGGTCTAGCTGAAGTTGAGTCTCTGTTTATATTGTTTGCAGTGTTTAAGGACTTATCAAGCACCACTAAGTCCAGAGGACCGGTGAGAGCGGTGATTGATTCACCTGAGGTGGAACCTTGCTGAAGTATTCACTAATCAACCCCTCGGATGGTCTGCTGGTGCGGTAGGAAAGGGGGCACTGAGATCAGACTCCTGAGGAGTGAAGAGGAGTCAGCTAGGAGGGTGCTTCCCTTTTTCCGAGGTAAGGCTTTTCTTTTGGGCATAGTCCATGAGCTTTGCATGGGTTCTTACTTGAGTAGGTTGAGCAGGGTTGAGCTAGCATGGCTAGAATGGCAAGGATGAAACGGTAGTAGTGTCGCATTACTGTCCCAGTCTTGTCCTGTGGATCGTAGCCAGGACAGATGGGAAGGGCACGAGCATGCGACTTGGAGAGGACGTCCTGCACTAGGCAGATGCATTATTAGCTGTTGTTCCCAGGCACTGTGTGAGAGATTATTCAAGGAAATTCTGGGTAGTTACAGCTGAAGACGGCAGTATTATGGAATAATGGTGTGGTGATTCCGTTTGTTGGCTCTCAGTTGAATGCAGGTTCAGGGGAGCCCCCAGAGGGCATGCAGACCGTGCCTGATCCTGACCAGACGGTCTCCACTTCCCCCTAGCTAAACACTCCAGTGACAGTCACTAAGCTGCCACCTCGTTACCTGCTGCTGCCTAACACCCTACTGTGGGACCGCTTTAGCCAGTTTAGGTAGTGGTGGAGAAGGTTGAGGGGTCAAAGTGTCTGCCAAAGCCAAGGGCACTGGCTTATCACAGATATCCATGGTTGCTGTTTCTCTCTGCTGAAGCCCCCAACAGGCAGTGATGGTGATGAGTCAAAGCCACCTTTGCAGGACCTCCAGGCAATTGGCAGATGTAGGCGTTCAGTACCGTTAATGGGAAAGCGACATCCAGAAGCTTATGGGATATGGTGCAGGGCTCTGCCCCCCCCCCCCAGCGACTCAGGCATGGCTCACAGCGGCTGTAAGTCTGCAGGGGGTAGACAGTGGTGCTGTGCTACACCATTCTGTGATCACCCCCTAAAGGCAGTAATCACCCTCTCCTCTGATTGTGGAGTCGGAAGACGAGGGGCAGGCCTCCCACACCTCCTTCTATAGCCCTCTCCATGTTGCTTGCTCCTCCTCTGGTAGTGCTTCACCTCAATGTCCTCTCTATAGCTGCAGCAATCTCCAGGGATGAATAAAAACACAGATCTCTAATCCATTAGTAAATGCTCCATGTCAGGAGCCTCTCAATGAACCTTTTCAGCTGCATCGTCTCTACAGCTATTCTTTAACTCTGGGCGGAGTTTGCATAGTGGCGCTACACAAACTTCTGCGAAGCCGCAAAAAAACTCCTTGAGCTACGCGGAGTTCCGCAAAGACGCGGAGTTGCTTGTTCCTCCCATTCGCGATGCGTTTTTCCTGTTCGGTAACGGGCATTGCATGTTCAGGGACGCTTTTTGCGTGTTCAGGGGAAAATATCGCACAAACTTCACAATGCGGTCGCCAATGGGTGCGGCCATCTTGTTTTTTCACTTTTTGCTATGGTTCTGGGCATGTTTTTCTATCCTCCCTGTATCTTTGCAATCCTTTTTTTCTAGAAACTTTTTTTGATCTTTTCACTTAATTAGCTATCACTCTATGTTGCTGATTTTATATTTTTGTTTTTTTCCTACTTTTTGTGTGTTTTTTTGTGCGTTTTTCACTCTTTTTCTATGAATTCCTTTTTTCATTCTTTTTATTACTTTCTTACTTCCTACCTTTTCTTTTCCTCACCTGCCTACTCAGAACCATGGCAAAGAGCCTTAAGAAAACCAAGGACCAGGGGAAGAGGAGTTAAAGCTGCAACCGCCTTCCTTGCGGAAGGTGGTGCCCACAAGAGGGGCACCCACGGGCCCTTCTCAGTGAAGCACAGGTGGTTGCACTGTTTTTTTTGTCCAGCTCCACATCCCCTTAACTGTGGCAGAAGGCGGCATGCCTGGGTCCGGTACGGGTTCCGGGAACGTCACCTGCGGTGGGAGACGGTGCGCCGGGCAGTGTTTTGATGCTCTGGGGTCCAGCGCACCTGTAACCAATTGATGCACCAGTGGTCTGACATCCTGGATCGGGAGCAGGACCTGCTGGACCTGCTAGGTGTTGAGGTCCCAGGGCATGGTGAGTAACAAATTAATTATATCACTATTGTGTTCTTCTGTTCTGTGTTACTGCGAATATAATGTTTTTCGCAAAAAACTAATATTCTGCTTACATGCAGGTAACTTATGTTAAAAAATCTTATTATTATGTGATTGTTACTTCCAGACAGGTGCTCATGCTCGGCGCTAATAACTAATCGTACTGGTTTGCATTGCAACTTTGCGCTCTCTTGTGCTGGTTATGTAAGAGAGGTTAGAGAATTTAAGTTAGGTAATGCATATAGGAACGATTCCAGTCCTTTACTTTGTCCTGTCAGGCTGTCCTGTCTCCTGTCACTAAGATAGTGGTAGTAGTTAGTATTATTTGGTAATTTAGCTGCCTGCGTGATACGTCCTCTCACATGACTTCAGTCCTATTAGAACCTTTTGTAGTTCGATCATATAGTGAGTGAATAGAATAGCAACCAACCAATGGTGTATGCAATATGTATGAGTCCATCTATGCATTAAATAAAAATGCAGACTTCGTAATTGGCCCGTCAAAGGGGGTTCGAGTTGGAGACAGAGATGATTGGGCATGAAATCGGAACTTAGTAGAAGTAAATATAATTTTTTTGCAATTCATTCCAAAGTCTGGAATAAGCGGACTAGGTATGTTTAGGAATAGTATTCAGGAATCGGAATTTAACTGTAGAATAATAATGATCGGATGGTACTCAACTGTGAAACATACTTGTCAATTACTACTAGTCGAATAAGTCAATCTTTAGGATAGGTCAATGTTATTTCAATTACCGTTTCGTCTCTAAAAATATTTTTGGAGCAATTATATTTATGTATTTAACACAAATTATTTTTTGTCATTTTAATTATGTCTTACATGATCAGCATCCAGGGGAAAGAAGAAGAATGGGTCAGCTGGCAGTGCGGCGGGTGCGGGAGCTTGAGGGCCCTCCCAGGAGTAGCATGAAGCGGCCTCAGGCGTAGATGGCTCTGCTGCTTGCCCCAGTAAGTCCTCCTCCTGGTGTTGTTATATATTAATATTTCCCTAACTGTTACCGCTCTATTATTTCCATTTCCTCATTAAAAAATATTCTAAAATCCTCTTCAATCTATCTGTTTCTAAATTCTTGTTTTTTTTCCTCCATTACCTACTACTAAGTACTAGTACTAACATTTAGTGTCTGTTTTTTTTATATCAAATCAAACTGCATCTGACTTACCTCTGCTCTGAATCTGTATTAGTCTGTCTGTAGCTTGCTTTCTTCTGGGTTTTACTCAGCTTTTCCTCTCCCCTTATTGATGGATTGCCTAGTAGTGGTACTGTAAGATCAGAGAACCCATTGGTCCTAGGCTATTACTGGTACTAGTACTAGTAAGGACTCCTTACTACTACTACTAGTACTAGTAGCACTAATCTGCTGTGCAGATTGCATGCCCTAGTAAGGTATTCTCCGCAGGTTTGTGTGACGAGAAGGCTTTAGTTTCTTTTATTGTCTAATCATGCTCAATCAGTAATGGTGGTCACTCACGTTGGACAGTACACCCCAAAGTGGTGTGTTTTACTTTTTTGAATAAAGGCCTAGTACTTTTTTTAGTAGCAGCAGTTGATGGTGAACACTGAACAACTGATTACTGTGCACCATGGCTGGAAGAAAGTATGAAGAGTAGGAGGACGGCACCATTATTTTCCAACTAAGAGAGACTTCATGTGCGGCCAGTTGGCCACCCTGTAACAGAGCAGTCAGCTGCTTGCATGCTCGTGTCTAAGCTACTATTTGGCGAATTTGCACCGAATTGTAATCATTAACTCTGTATTAATTGTTTAAAGCGTCTCCTTGTTGTGTTTTAGCTGTTTTAAATAGTAGATAGAAAAGTACACTGCACTTTGAATTTGATTTGCGGAGGGTGGTGAGAATCGAACCCTGAGTGGGACACTCTACCTGGCGTCAGACCGGACACATTGTAACCGCCATTTTGATATTGTGTGGTCTAGTTGTTAAACTGGGGGAAATAAAACGGAACGCTGCGTGAGCGCGAAGCAGACGCAAACAGCGGGCAAGCCCGTCTGCGCCCATCAGCTTCCCAGAGGCGACCGGTGCCGGAAATGCTGCTGGGCACTCGCCGGACTTCAATCATTGCATAAGGTATCGCAGATCTAAGTTATTAGCCATCGGAAAGTGTGTGAGCTGCTGCAAACTTTGCGGATGAACAACCTCTTCCCTCAGCGCAAAGGTAGCTGAGGCTCCACAGAAATCTGATAATGGCGCCCACCTGATCGGACCTTAGGGGAAGTGAGCCATTTGAAGGCAATCCTGCTAAATATCCGGTTGTTAAAAAAACATGAGCTTCAGCACTTCGACCTTTTACTGACCTAAAGCCTGACATTATGTTTGTTACGGAAACTTGGTTAAACGACAGCTCCAACCCCACTATCGCTAGTGCGATTCCCCCAGGGTATCGGATTCTTAGAAAGGACAGGCCGGGTGGCAGTGGCGGGGCATGGCTATAATTTTCAAAAATATTTATTCCTGTTCTCTACTCCCTATTGCAGAGATAGAGGGAGCTGAGGGCCTTGCTTTTCTTCTAACTGTGTCAGCACACCAATCTATCGCTGGGGTCGTAATCTATTGACCTCCGGGATCGGCCGGAAAATTCTTAGAGTCAATTGGTCATGTTATAGCCTGTATCGCTGCCAAATACAGGCATTGCCTGGTACTTGGAGTTTTTAATATCCATATGGATCAGCCTGCGGAACCTGAGCCTTCCAGGCTGTGTAAATCTTTGGGTATTTTCAACCTGGCTCCCTATGTCTTCCTTCCTACTTATGAAAAAGGCCACATTTTAGATCAGAATTTTTTCAACGGCCAGTATAGTAATAGAAGTGCCTCTTCCTATAATATGGTCAGATCATTTTCTGCTTACTTTCAGAGTCCCTCAAGAATCTGTCAGACCTCTGTCATACTGCAGGCCCCGTCCTTATAGTTTCAGGCCGTTTAATAAGCTCACTGTAGAGGCACTGGACAGTGCACTCAGTCTTCATCCTATTCCTTTTAATGGAATGCTGGAGAGTGATGTACTCTCCTTGGAGAACTGGCTACAGCTCCGCTCTTTGGAGCTAGCTCCTCCCATGACCAGGGTAGCAAATGCCAGTAGGGCCTTGGCACTATGGTTTACGGAGCCATTCCAAAAAGTGAAAGCACATGTAAATGTCTTGAGAGAGTATGGCGGAAGAATTTTAACCCCTCTGATAAAGCCACTTATAAACAGGCCTTGAAAGTTCATTACTCCAAGGTCCGTGATGAAAAGAAACTCTTCCTATCCACCAAAGTTGAACAGGCTGGGAACAAGAGTAAGGAACTGTTTAAAATCGTTAAAGACTTTACATTCCCTAATGCTATGGACAGCCCATTTACCCTGACCAGCGACTGGACTAATAGTTTAGTGCACTATTTCTTCGAGAAGATTATAATCATCCAAGATTCTTTTAAGGAGCTGCCTCGGGTAGAGGGGCAAAATACAGCTGCTCCCCCTAGAGTTAATCCTAATTTAGGTGCGTCTCTCTTACAGCTCCCGCCTATCCCATTAGATAAATCCCTCGAGATAATGAAGGCTCTGAAATCCGGTTGCCCCGTGGACCCTTGTCCTGCGAGAGTCCTGGTGTCAATTGTTGAAGTGATTAACCCAGCGGTCAACCAGGTTCTGAACTCCTCCTTGTCGGAGGGAATAATACCCGAGAGCTGGAAACACACAAGAATTCTCCCGCTCTTAAAAAAACACGTACAGCAGACCCACTGATAGCGGCTAATTACAGGCCAATTTCACTGTAGCCATTCTTTTCCAAGGTCTGGGAGAAATATGTAAACATAGTCACTACGGCATATGTGAAGGCTAATAACTTATTACATCTGATTCAGTCAGGGTTCAGGGCAAACTTCAGTAACAAGATGGCCTTACTAGAAGCATCTGAAACTATTAAAGCTACCTTGGATAGTGGGGGCAATGCCGTACTGGTGCTATTAGACCTTTCCGCAGCCTTTGATACCGTGCCCATGACCAACTCCTGGAAAGACTCCAGGATTGCGGTATTGGTGGCACTGTTCTCAAATGGTACACTTCCTTTTTAAGTTGGAGTTCCCCAGGGCTCTATTTTAAGTCTGGCCCTGTTTAATGTGTATATGGTCCCCCTTGCACTCTTAGCAGAGGAATATGGCGCAAAATTTGTATCTTACGCCGAGACACGCAACTTCTGTTCACCTGCGAGAAGGGCACCGTGTTCAGAGGCAGTGAGATAAACACCTGCCTAACGGAGGTGTTCTCCTGCCTCAGATGGAACCAATTAAAGTGTAATTCCAAAAAGACGGAGATTATTTTTTTCGGTTCCAATTCAATTGAGGTGTGGCACCAGTAGGGACCACTGGACATGTCCCACCCGACATCCTCAGTCACAACCGTAAAACACCTCAGGGTGAAGCTGGATACGGACATTTCCATGAAGATCCAAATTTAAACTGTGCCCGGCACCTGCTTTGGGCTTCTAAAAATGCTTAAAAACTTTCGCCCCCTGCTCTCGATCCCCCTCAGAAAGATGGTAGTCCAGGCACTGAATGTATCAAGGCTGGACTACGCAAATGTCTTATATTTAGGCATACCGGAATATCTATTAGGTCACCTGCAGGTGATCCAGATTTTGGCAGCCAGAGCTATTTTTCTGGTAGGACCCAGAGCTCATATGACCCCCCACTTAAAATCTCTTCATTGGCTTCCTGTGCATAAGAGGGTCCAGTTTAAAGCTCTTACCTTGGCCTTTAAGGCCCTACATAAATCAGGGGCTCATATCAGAAAAGAGATTCTGCACTATGCCCCTCGATGGACCCTAAGGTCCTCGATGCAGCACCTGGTGACCATCCCTAGGTTTTCCCGTTCCCGCTCTTTTCAAGTGGTGGCATCCCGATTGTGGAGCGGTCTGCCACCTTCTCTTAGACAGACATCTGACCTATTTGCGCTCAGGAGGAAAATAAAAACCTGGCTATTTCAACAGTAGTACTTGTCAGTTGCCGGGAGCATACTCTGCCTGTTTTAGTGTTCTTCAGCGCCGGGACACTCTGGGAGTAGCCGCACGCTTTACAAATACCCAATTGCACTACATTACATTACTCTTTCTTCTTTTCCCCAAAAAATGAGATGGCCAGTAGGTCACTGTCACTGAGTCCAGTCCTTTGGGTTGTCCACTTCTTGAGAGGCTTTGCAAAAATTGCCATCAACAAAATGCCCAACCGGATATTGTTATTTGATAGGACATACTGTCTACTCTACTCTAGTATCCGAATTGTAGATAGTGATGTGTGTGGTGTATGTATTATTAACTATGTATTTTCAACCTTGCTAATGAAAAACATAAATAGGGGAGACGTACATGACATCTAACAAAATGCGAAATGATTTTTCCAGGCATACCGACCACCAGTGCCGGGGCGAGCGGTGAGGCCCATGCCACTTGGAGGGAGCGGAGGATGCGGCAGCTACAGGGGGTGAGCCAGCAGCAGTGGCGGGCGCTGGTAAGTCATATTCCTTACTTATTGAGAATGATGAATACACTCGCTGTAAGGGTGTACACTCAGTACTATTACACTGTACTTCTGCTGAAACTAAGTTGTCTTGAACACAGAACAGTTGAAGAAGACACCCTTTACTTAACATTAGCATTAGTGGCAGGGGTTGAGTAACCAATGGCCTATTCAAATCTATCTTCAACTCAGCAGAGACAGTTTTATGACGAAGACAAAGAGTCAGATGAGTCGAAAACATGTGTGTCTTGCAGATAAGGATCCATGGGTGAAGGAAGGGGCCCCGGGATGAATATAGGTGTCTGAATCCTCTGGGGGGTTTGAGGGGTCAAACTGTAAGGCAAGCAAGGACGCATGGGTGGTGGCTAGTTATATCTATGACAAATGTATGTTGTCAGTGAATGCCGGTTTATGATAGCCATGTTTTGATGGATAGATGCTGGTTGGTATAGATAGCAGGTGAAAACGGAGTCAGACTGGATGAAGAGAATATAAAAGAAAATCAAACTGTGCCAGAGTACCAAAGCCAAGGGAGAAGATTAAGAATAAAATAATAATATTGCTTGAAGAGCAATGCTATGATACATTAAAAAAGCCCTGGGAAGAACAAGGACTGTTTTTTGCAAGGCTTTTGATTCAAAGGTTTGAAGTTGTACTTGTATTTCAGAATGGAATACTCCCTTGACTCACAGTAGTTCGCAAGCACAACATATATATTGTGCATAACTATTTTACCCTACCCACCCATCATTAATCACCTCCTTCTCCCTCCTCCGAGGACCACTTCCGCTCCAGTCCCTACCCATGTCATTTTTGAGTGTGTCAGCCATTGGTGGCCACTTGGCTGCATGGTAACTGTGAGAAGTTGGCCTGATATATGCTGTCCACTAATTATAGTGGGCACCTTGTATCAGTCCAAACAACCCCTTTTGGTTATAGGTTAAAGACAACCTTTATTGAAAGCTATCCTAGTGGTAGCTATGGAGCGCAGCCTTCAGGCTAAGTCTTGAAGGAATGTAAAGCAGCTTGTTTTACCAGTCTATAATCTCTTGAATGACCAAATGAAAGGTCAACCACACCAGGTATATATTTAAAATATATGTATTGAAGATAAAACACACCCCTCTAGTCTATTTATGAGACTGGAGTTCTAAGTACTTAATTTACAAGTTAGCAATCAACAGTAATAGCACAAATACACGTTTGGGCCCTAGGGGCGTACCAAACCATATACCAAAAAAGTGGTATAAGAACCACGACTGAACTAGACACAAGGCCTAGAGCCTGTAGAATCGCTGGGACCACAAAGGAACCACCCAAGGTAGTGATACAGGGGACCCACGCGGGCGTGTGCAGTGTGTATACACAACCGTGGGGTTCCGTTAGCTTCTACGGGCAATGTCGCGGTTGGAAATTTTAAGATTAGTGACTCTTAGAATTGAGTTAGGACCAAACCCTTTTGGACTTAGGAAGTTCTAGCACCCACGGAAGCACTGGAGTACTCGTGTTACTTCACCCAGGGAAGCCGGGTGCATAGGTGTCTTTTGGTGTCTGGTCGCGTCGTCGATTTCAATGGCAGCTGGCGAAGAAGTGCTTCTGCGGTGAGGAGGAGAAGTGTCCGAAGAGAATCAAGCCTGGATCTAGGATAGAAGGAACCTGAAAACAGAGGGGACAGAGTCTGGGTCACTTGCCAGTGACCGAGGGCAGGATGGACCAATGCCCACAGATGTGGAGTGCTTCAGGTGAGTTGACGGGGGTCTTGACTCTTCAGCCATGAGGTCCAGGAGGAGCCTGGAGAAATATTTCTCCTTTACCGGGACTGAATTTGATACAGAAACATTATAAAGTAGCTCAGTAAAATGAGAGGCAGAATCCGTGATATTAGAGTTTCAGAATGGGCTTTATTCCAATAAGCGATTATAATCGGATGCTTCAAGTTCCATCACCACGGGAGTTCAGGAAGTGAAGTACATACTTTATTGACAAGCAGTAACTTTTATAATACATACATCATAATGAAGTGAATACAGTAGGCGTAACAATTGATAAGGACATTGACGTTTGGTTTGCGTAACCGAAAATGGGTGTAATAATGAGTAAAAAGGAACATGATTGGTTATGATGAAATACATAGGTGGATCTATAAGATAATACTTGGCATTGATGCGCGCGCAGCAGTCTGACGTGTAATTGACGTGTAACTAGGGGGTGACGGGGACTTGACATTTAGCTCTACGTGTGGAGACAAGAAGTCTGGGGGGTCAAGTCAACCTAATCCCAAATCATATCTAACATCCTATGTTTAAAGAACTATGTTATCCATAAAAGAAGGACTTTCGGACAGAATCTATTCTATACTGACTGTGCGTGCATGTACAAGCGTCTAAGTGTCTACATGAGATGCGAGGGGGTAGGAATATTCCATGATAACAGGGCTATGATTTACTTGCATGAGGACAGAGAAGATGGGTCCTCTTGCTTGGTAACTGGAAGAATGTTTACTTAAGCTGCTAGGCAGGAATGCATCGGCTGAGGGGGAAGCAGATAATTCGAAGGTGAAATACAGTTCTTGGCAGAGAATAGGCTGATGTCAGGCTTCGTGAGCCGCGCAGAGAATGAGACAAAGTTCATGGTCACAGATGCAGGCTTGAACTGGAGCTTTCAGAGGCAGAAGGCAAGAGGAGTTCGATGACAGAATCAGGGCCTACTTGCCTGGACTGTGAAATGGCATAAGTGAACCATATAAAGCCGGTGGCCTTTCATATTTAGGAATGGAATATCCAGCCCATTCATGGCGGATCTGACAGAGGACATGTTGACGGTGGACGCACATGTGTTTGCGTCATCAAAACTGGAACTGGAGGGAACATACATGTACTTGCGACATGCACATAGAACCGTTGGGGTCCAAGATAGGGGACATAACTGACCAGGAAAATCCATATTTCCACATTCCCTCCTTGTCCCCTTCTTGCCCTTCAATAGATATCAATCTTCATCAATCCATTGATCTGTTCATATAGCATCATTTGTTCTTCTTTCTTCTTCCGGGATCTTGAATGAAAATCTTGATGTGGGATGCACGATGTGGCACACAGACCACAAATCGCTGGTCCACATTGCAGGCATAGACAGCAACTGAATAGTATGAGAAGGCCAATACCTAGGAAGGATAGAACTCTCCATCCCCAGGCTGATACCGTATTCCAAAACCAACTGGACCAAGTCCAAGTGCCTGGGTTCTGGTGTATCTGGCTTACTATCTTATGAAGGCGAGTGATGGCTTTATATACGGATGGCGAATTTTCTGGTTTGAATACGCAGCAGCTTGATCTGATGACCCTACAAGCTCCGCCTCTATCAGCCAGGATGACGTCAAGGACAAGACGATTTTGAAGCACAACAATCCGCATAGCAGACTGCTCTTCTGTTAAATTGCCTAAGGCGGAAATAGTTTCATTCACTACTGCTTCAAGGGTTCTAGTTAATCTACGTATTAGCTTACTATTAGTAACAGTACCTATATAGGGAAAGATGCCTTTATTAAAATCTACATACTTGTCCCATGCCGTCTCAGTGTAATCGACAATGGGGAGATCTCTCCGTTCTCTGTTGTGTACTAAATGAATATTTCTATAATAATCAGGAGGAGCTAGGAAAACAGGTGGCAAAAGGAATGCAATGTAGCAGGTACCATCCCAATCTAGAGGTAGACGCATATATGCAGTCTGACCACATATAAAGTAGGAGTGGCGGGAAGCTCTGAATGAAGATTTGCCTTGATCACTGAATTCTACTGTAGTAGTGCATTGACTATGGCCCATAAGTATGGAACCAACCTTTCTTACACATAATTCACCTTTTGCTGGGAATACTGACATGGTGGGTAAGACTAGTTCAACTTCGGATACGACATTTAGAATCATGAGATTAGGTGTAAAATTACCTAATCCATACACTTCATTTTCTAGATCAGTTCCTGTTCTTTTGGGGCGACCCTCCTTGTCAGGGTAGCAGACCTTGAGTAAAACTAGGTTCAGATTTCCCCATACCCAATGATCTTGGTAAACTGCTGTGTCTGAGTCTATGGAATTAATTAAACTAAACCATGCTCCACAGGAGCCATTATGTGTAAATGGATGCGGAAAGAATGGCAGGACTCCTTCATAGTTCTGATAGGGAGGGAGTCGGCCACACACCCAACAATTGGTGGCGTTACTAGTCTGATGGGAATGATGTAACATACTAATGAAAGTGTTATTGCGCAGCGCAAGTCTATAAGACAATTCATGCGGAGGTAAGTCACTAAAAGAATGTTCAGCAGCCACATTATAAACATGTCTAGAAATAGGGTAATATATGTGCAACAACATACTTGTAATGATTATTAAAAGACTCAATAAAAACAAAATTAATAATGTCACTATGCAGTGGCTACGCAGTGATTTACAATACGCCTGTCGTTTCAACATTTTTCCGGTATTTCCTCTACTTAGGTCCAAGGGATACATGTCAGAGACAATTCAACCGCTTCACCTTGGAGAGGACTTAAACAATCAAATTGCTCGACTTGGTGGGCCTAAGCTTCAGTTTGTAATTTTCAGATTTGTTAGGTTCAACAAAAGGGAGTTTTGTATCAGTCTGTGAGGGAGTGCAGGGCACAATGTTTATATCCGAAGGTAGTCCATGAAATTTCTTGATGTGGCTTGAATGAATCCAGCCCTTGCGGCCCTCGATCTTCACGGCTGTTCTTGTGGTCAACAGGACCAACTTGGGTGCTTTCCACCTGGGCTCCAGTTGAGTCTTTCTGTCGAAATTCCTCACAAAGACAAGATTACCCGGAACAACGTCATGGGGTTTCACCTCAGTGTTGTCGGGAAAGGCTGCAGCTACCTGTGAACGAGAAGATTGTAGTGCAGACATCAAGGAAGCCAAGTAATCTGTCAGCATATTACAGTCAATATCAGTTATTTTGCGTGGTATAGGCGTCCCCCACATATTCGGTGGTCTACCGAAGATCACCTCATACGGGGATAGCCCTGTTCGAGAGTGTGCTACCATTCTTATGTAAAAGAGTGCAACTGGTAATGCTACTACCCAGTCGACACCTTTCTCTCTGCATATTTTGGACAGTCTGATTTTCAGTATCTGGTTATGTCTTTCTACGAGACCTGCTGCCTCGGGATGTCGAACACAGTGGAATTTCCACTGATATCCTAACAGAAGTGAAACGTGTTTCATTAATTCGGATGAGAACGGCTGGCCGTTATCTGAGTAGACAACACGTGGTAAACCGTATCGTGGGAAGAATTCTCGAACCAACTGTTTGGCAGTAGTCGGGGCGGTGTAATCTGAAACCGGGTATGCCTCTGTCCAACGGGACAGAGCGCAGACAACTACGAGAACATATTTGAATCCTCGACATCGTTCCATCTGGATATAATCCATCTGTAGGACTTCAAAAGGGTGATCAGGAGGATGAAATCCACCCTGTTCTACGGGAACACTTTTTCCTGGGTTGAACTGGCAACAGATCATACAGGTACGGACCTTTTGTTTTGCGGCTGCTCGTAAATGTTTATTGAACCAAATGTGTTGAATGCTGTCTAGCATAGCTTTTTCTCCTAGATGTGCTGGACTATGTATAGTGTTAATTATAACTTGGACCATTGAATCAGGAAGGAACCATACAGACCTTTCCTTCATCATCCATCCTTGGTCCGTTTGGATCCCTCCTAATTCAGTCCATTTCTTTATTTCGTCTGGTGTAGCATGTGTCTGTATGTCAATTACGTCAAGAGTAGGATCTTTAACTGTCATACAATGTGTCGGTGTCGGGACTATTGTCTTTGTCATATCGGGGGTTTGAGTTTGAGCAGTCAGTTTAGCTGTTCTGTCGGCTAGATCATTGCCTTGGGAAATGGTATCAGTAACCTTTGTATGGGCTTTACATTTCATAATTGATATTGCAGTGGGTAGATGTATTGCATCTAATAATGCATGAATGAGGGGTCCGTGCTGAATGTGGGCACCGTGGGAAGTTAAATAACCTCTCTCTCGCCACAGCACGCCGAAGTCATGTACAACTCCGAATGCATAACGTGAATCCGTGTATATATTGACTTTTTTATTCGTGGCTTGAATACAGGCTTGTGTCAGAGCGATGAGTTCTGCGGCTTGGGCTGACAAAGTACTTATACGATTAGTTTCAATGACTTCAGTATCTGTTGTGACTGCATAAGCGGCTACTAACTCTCCTGTACTTGTTCTCATGCATGAACCATCGACATAAAATGTCAAGTCTGGATCTGACAATGGAACATCGGTCAAGTCTTGTCTGGGTTTTGTCGTTACAGTAATGACTTCAATACAGTCATGGGCTAGTGGGTCTGTTCCGATTACTGGTAAAAGTGTGGCAGGATTCAATGTGTTACAGCGTCTTATTTCTATATGTGGCTGAAACAATGTAAGTTCATACCCTGTAAGTCGTGCCACGGTCAAGTGTTGTGTTTGTGTTCTATTTACAAGAACCTCTACTGCGTGTGGTACTTGAACTGTCAATGGATGTCCTAACACTATGGCATCGCTTTGTCTGATTGCTAAAGCTGTTGCTGCCACTGATTTCAGACATGCAGGCAAAGCCTGAGCTACGGGATCTAATGTACTAGAAAAATAAGCACATGGTTTGTGTGCTCCTGCTTGTTCCTGTGTGAGTACTGACAAAGCAGTACCTTCGCGTTCTGTAACAAAGAGTGTAAACTGTTTTCTGTAACATGGTGTTGCTAAAACTGGTGCTTGACATAAAGCTTTCTTTAGGTTTTCAAAAGCTTGTGTATGTTCTTGAGTCCAAGGGAGAACAGTCGATGTGGCTGCCTCCTGTGTTGTCAACAGAATGAGTGGTTTTGCTAGGAATGCATATTGCGGGATCCACTGTCTACAATATGAAGTGAGGCCTATGAAAGCCCGCACCTCCTTTTGTGTCTTGGGTATTGGCATGTTAGCTATTAACTGAATGCGGTCGGGTGTAAGCTGCCTTCCCTCCTTGTCCAGCGAGTGTCCAAGATAAACAACTCGCTGGACACAGAATTGCAGCTTAGAAGGGGACACCTTTTGCCCTTTTTCGGCTAGAAATTGTAAAACTGTCAGTGATGCTTTCTCACATTCAGGTTCACTTCTTGCGGTGATCAGCAGATCATCGACGTATTGAAGCAGAGCAGTGTTAACTGGCATGTGGATACTGTCAAGTTCTCGTTTCAGTGCTTGGCTATAGATGCTGGGGCTTTCTGTAAATCCTTGAGGTGCGCGTGAGAATTTAAAGCTACGTCCATTTAAACTAAATCCGAACAAATATTGGCTTTCCGGATCTATTGGGACACTGAAGAAGGCATTCTTGAGATCGATTACAGTGAAGAATGTCGCTTCGGAATCAATAGCTGTCAGTAATGACGAGATATCTGGGACCACAGGGAATTGTGGCACAATGCATTTGTTTAACTCGCGCAGATCAATAACCAATCGATATACTGGCGGGGCCTTCGGATCTGTTCGTTTAAGAATCGGTATTATCGGTGAATTACATATATTGGAGTCTGTTTCCACAACTACTCCTTGGGCAATGAGCTCGTCAATGATTTGTAGTAAAGCCACTACAGCATCTGGTGGTAGCTTGTATTGTCGCATTCGTGGTAGCACCACTCCTGCCTTTAGTGTGACTCGATATGGTGTAATATTCATGCAACCAACATCAGTAGGGCCTTGTGCCCATAGATGTGTAGGTAAAGTCTGCAGTCGGGGATCCATGTCTCTAGATACATAGTGACCTTTAAAATCACGTAAAAACAATCTTACTCCTTCCGGAGAACAACATATTATAGCTCCTAGAGCTTTTAACGTTTTTATTCCTAATAAATTTTCTGGACATGATTTAGTAAGCAGTAAATCTGTAGTTCGGGTCAGAGGTCCTATCGTAAGTGGAAGAGGTTGTGACACTTCATTAACAATAGGTTTTCCTGAAAAACCAAGGGAAATATTCTGTGAGCCTGAGAGGGGTGCCCCTGGAACTTCACTACGTTTTATAGTTGTTCGACTTGCCCCTGTATCGAGTAAAAATTTTCTATCTTGACCTAATAATTTACTATGTACATAAGGTCCTTCTTGATCTACAGGAATGTCGATAAGGGGTAAGTCAACTTCCCTCTCTAGGCTAGTTCATGCGTAACGCTGATACTCGGGATATTCATACTGTGCGGTCTGATACATTTGTCGTGTTGTTGTTTGTGTGGCAGCAACAGGCAATGGGGGTGCAGCTGGCACAAACTGTATTGGCTGTTGTGCGGCTGGCATGGCCTGGACATGCTGTATAGCTCCTTGTTCATTCTGATCTTGTCTGAGTGGCCGTGATCTTTCTTGTGTTTTACCTATGGCGATATTATGTTTTAAAACTGGACAATCGTGTACGTAATGGCCTGGCTTTTTACAATAATTGCATGTCCCTTTTACAGGTCCTGCTGAATCGGAATGTGTCATACCCTTTTTATGTCCTTCAGCTGGAACTGTCTGGGAAACTAGCATTTTCATTTTTGTGTCTTTCATGCGTCTGTGTTCATGTTCTTGTTCCTCTTTAATTCTATTGTGGTGGTACTGTAACATTTGTAACATTTGTGTTGGAGTGTTACCTTGCCAGGTACTTTCGAATTTTAATACTCTATTCTTTACTGGGGGCAGAGCATTTTCTACTAATTTTGTTACAAACAGATGTGGGTATGATTCGCTACTTGCTTTTATGCCACTATTTATACCAAAACATTTTTCAAAACGGGCATAGTAATCACTAGTGTCTTCATCTTGCTTCTGTTTACAGGCTGAAATTGTACCCCAATCTTCCTTTTTCGTGGTTAATAAACGTGGCAGTACCTGTACTAGTAGTCCTGGTAATGCCTTAGTTTTGTCCCCAAGCCCCGAACCTGGACCTCGGGCCCTTTCTTCTGCTTCTAATGCTGACCATTCTATCTTTTGATCACCTACCTCCCACTCTTTTTCTTTGAGTTTCTCATAAATGCCAGCAGGCATCAACACCTTTAATATTGTCATAATGTCGGGGTAGGTATACTCTCCCATGAGTAACATGTCTTTAATTTCTCGGTGAAACCCCGCTGGGTCCTTGTCATGACTGGGTACTACTTTCTTCATTTCTAACAATTCTATTTTCGATATAGGCGTATATACAAATACGCGTTTAAACTCATTGTCCTCGCCCTTTATTGGGTGCACTTCTCGTAAGGGATTCTGTCTATCTATGTGATACGTAGTTCTTTCCTTGACGGACAATGGAACATGTTCTGAACATACAAAAAGAATATACTGCTTTCTTGATTCTAGAATTTCTTTAATTAATTCAGTACCTGGACCTCTCCATTTATTCATAAGTAATTCAGTCAGTATGTCAGGCAAGGGACCAGGGTCCGAATGCTGACTCCGATATAGTATAATGAGTTGTTGAATCATATAAATCCCAGCTAACCTTTGTTCATCTGGGGTAAGATTCAAAAATGTGCGTACTACTGTCTCATCACTATATTTTCCGGGACTGTCCACCCAATGAACAGCTGCCCTGGCTAAATCTTGTTCATCCATAGAATCGAGGAAATGATAACCCCTTCGTTCTCGGAGTAGTTTGTCGGCGGTTTGGAACGAATGCTCGTTAGACCTTATATTAATTATAGGTATTTGAAAATTCCTGTTATTATCTGGACACGTCGGATGTATTGAGTCAGTATGATATCTAGTCTGATTCCTATTACAAGATCTTCCTCTACCTACATAGGCTATGGTGTCTGACTGTCCTGTGGGCAGTCCTGACCCTTCTTCCTCGTTTTGTTCGAACTCGTCTGTCTCTAATCTCTCTTCGTGTAGGCGTTCTATTTCTTTACGGATCTTTCGGCACATGGCTATTATACAGTTTTGTTTATCATGTCTCCCTTCTGATATATTCTGGCTCCATCTTGTAAGATTTTTCATGGCTTCCGGGTCTACCCCCGGTCGGTCTTGATTTCTGATCACACAGTTTATGAGGAAACGTAACAGTTCCCCCTGTATCTCTACTTTCTGGTATTCCATAGCTCTGTAAATACATTCTGGATCTCGCCCTGTTTGGACAAAATGATATATATTATCTAGATGCGCAGTCATTCCTGGTAGCTTCGCTAAATACACTGCGGCTCGTCTGATACGCAATGATGCTAGGGTCATTTCGTCCTCTTTTCCAGGCACCGGGTCATATCTACAATCTATAAGAAGTTCCTTAAGCGCACGGGCACTAAGGAGTTTGGGTGTACGTGAATGCGCTGACTCTTGAAAAGTAAGCTTATTTATTCTGGGTGGCGTAGAAAAGGCATTGGTAGCTCCTCCCGCGGCCCCATCTGGGGCGTCGGGTGTAAAAGGATTCGTTGAACGTGACACAGCAACTACAGGTGTGGACACAGCCATAGAAGTAGCTGTAGGAGCGGATACAGAAACAGATGTGCTTGCCGGAACTTGTGACTCGATTTGTTGCTGTAGGGATACGGGTACTGGATCTTGGCGTTGAACCTCCCTGGTAGGCGGTCTATGTGGGGCGGAATTAGCATACTCGGGAGCTGCGTCATCTAAATATGCGGAAAGGAAAACATCTTCTGCGGTTCTAGGATGCCCCTTAGGATGGACCTTTATGGGGAACAATGGGGTTGGCAAGTCTTTTGGGGTTTCTGGAGTAGCCTTAGGTAATCCTTCGGCCAGAAGGGGATACATACCGTTCATAAGGGCATTTCTTTGTCTGTCTACTTGTTCTGATTTCACTCGGATTCCTTCCTCAATTAATAGATTCTCTCGAACTTTATTGGAATTCTCTTTACTCTTCTCTTCCTGTCTACGTGCTTTTTCTGTTCGTCTATGTGATTCTTTACGCCATAATTCAACGGCGTCTTTCTGTGACTGTCTGACTTTCCTTTTCCATAACTCTTCCTCGACTTTCATGATGCACTCTGCATCCCAGGTCCCTGCTGTGGGCCACCTCTGACTTTCTGGTAATCCCTTGGTATAGTCTACCCATAAATCAAGAAATAATATAGCGTCTAAGCCATGTTTGTGATACATAAAGTGCCCTGGGGTGTCCCTAGGAGGAATAGGGACGGCTTCTTCGAGAACCCCTTTTCTGGTAGTGATCTGTCTTAATTTCGAAAAGAGCGGCATATTGAGAACTAGCCTTATACTTGATTTTGACCTGGTACTTGAATTTGAACAGACTTAATACAATAAACACGATAATGAACAGTCATTCATACCACGATATACTTAAACACTTTAAACATTAAACATTAAACCTTTAACTGAAACAACAATGATGATCGTCTGCATAACTAATCACCAAGCTTAATTCTCGGCAATAACTAGACAATAACTAGACACTTCGGAATACTTCGGAATACTTGATATACTGCTAAACAGTACAGATACACTGCTAAAACAGTGCAGACCGGATTTGTGTACCCAAACCCGTCTTGACCGGCACAACCTATGTGCACGTCAGAAATGCCTCCCCAGCAATGGTACTCACCGGGTAGCTTCGGAAACGGAAGGCCTCAGTAACTTGAACTTGACTCGGACTAGACTGGACTCGGCTCGTCGGACACTGGGCTTGACTTCGGACTGGTGGGTCTCTGTATACCTCGGATCTTGCTCTCTCAGCTAGGCTCTGGTCGGGATACTTCGCACTTCTCACCGCCTCGTCTGGGTGTTGATCGCAGTCTCAGTCGCCCCCGCTTGACCGGAGGGAGATACAGGAAATCCTGCTGGTACGCGTTATTGTCCGTCCAGCCGTGGCAGGAGACCGGGCCTGCAACGCACCGCCGGCGCGTGAGATGAGAAAGTGTCCCTATTCGGGCGCCATCATGTGGTAAATATTTCTCCTTTACCAGGACTGAATTTGATACAGAAACATTATAAAGTAGCTCAGTAAAATGAGAGGCAGAATCCGTGATATTAGAGTTTCAGAATGGGCTTTATTCCAATAAGCGATTATAATCGGATGCTTCAAGTTCCATCACCACGGGAGTTCAGGAAGTGAAGTACATACTTTATTGACAAGCAGTAACTTTTATAATACATACATCATAATGAAGTGAATACAGTAGGCGTAACAATTGATAAGGACATTGACGTTTGGTTTGCGTAACCGAAAATGGGTGTAATAATGAGTAAAAAGGAACATGATTGGTTATGATGAAATACATAGGTGGATCTATAAGATAATACTTGGCATTGATGCGCGCGCAGCAGTCTGACGTGTAATTGACGTGTAACTAGGGGGTGACGGGGACTTGACATTTAGCTCTACGTGTGGAGACAAGAAGTCTGGGGGGTCAAGTCAACCTAATCCCAAATCATATCTAACATCCTATGTTTAAAGAACTATGTTATCCATAAAAGAAGGACTTTCGGACAGAATCTATTCTATACTGACTGTGCGTGCATGTACAAGCGTCTAAGTGTCTACATGAGATGCGAGGGGGTAGGAATATTCCATGATAACAGGGCTATGATTTACTTGCATGAGGACAGAGAAGATGGGTCCTCTTGCTTGGTAACTGGAAGAATGTTTACTTAAGCTGCTAGGCAGGAATGCATCGGCTGAGGGGGAAGCAGATAATTCGAAGGTGAAATACAGTTCTTGGCAGAGAATAGGCTGATGTCAGGCTTCGTGAGCCGCGCAGAGAATGAGACAAAGTTCATGGTCACAGATGCAGGCTTGAACTGGAGCTTTCAGAGGCAGAAGGCAAGAGGAGTTCGATGACAGAATCAGGGCCTACTTGCCTGGACTGTGAAATGGCATAAGTGAACCATATAAAGCCGGTGGCCTTTCATATTTAGGAATGGAATATCCAGCCCATTCATGGCGGATCTGACAGAGGACATGTTGACGGTGGACGCACATGTGTTTGCGTCATCAAAACTGGAACTGGAGGGAACATACATGTACTTGCGACATGCACATAGAACCGTTGGGGTCCAAGATAGGGGACATAACTGACCAGGAAAATCCATATTTCCACAGGTCCAGGAGGAGCCGATGACAACCCAGAGCTGGATTCGAGCTATCCCACAAAGTTTGTCGAGTGCTAGGGTGTCGGCGACCAGATTGGACCCAACAAGCCTTGGCAACGGCAAGTTACTGGCAATCAGAGAAAGGACTGCAGTGCAGACCAGCAAGGTCTGAGGGACTCACCCAGCAAAGGTAAGTTGGGGCACATCTGGAGCAACCAGGACAGCCCAATTAGAAGAGGAGTTGCCTTCGTGGGGACCTACTAGCCAATGGGCTAGTGATCACGAAGGAGCCTCAAGCGATCGCACTTGAAACTGGCCCACGGGTCACTCGTGGAGTGGAGGCCAGTGATCTTTGGTGCAGGAGGTGCTCAAGGATGGGGCTACTCGGAGCCCAAATCACAACTTCGAGGAAGACCAGGAAGATAGTGTTGCTGCAAAAGTTCACGGTATCTAGGGGTCAAGGTTCCACATCACCCACGATAGCCACGGGCCTCAGCGTTGCTGTGGACTCAGGGTAGCCTAGGGGAAATCTGGAAATCCACCTCTGGTGATGCAAAGACTTCAGCATCTGGCGGGAGCTTCAGCGATGCAGACCGGTCAGTTGCTTCTTTGGTGCCTGCCAAGCAGGGGAGTCATTCCTTGACCCCAAGGGAGATTTCTTCCATCTTCTAGTCGAAATAGCAAGTCGAAGGTCCAGGATATATGTTGCAGAGTTTCGTCCAGGGTAATCTAAAGTCGCAAGGACTGGGTTCCCATGCTTATACAAAGTTTGGGGGTTGGACATACTCTAGGGACCCACCTATGGGAGGGTTTGGAAAGAGGGGTGGTTACACCCATTTCCTTGGTCCAGTTTTGTGCCAGAGCAGGGGCAGGTAGCACCTGCAACCGGTTTGAACTGGACTATGCACGGGGACACCAAGTGTGCCCCCAGTGCAGGACTTCAAAGCATCAGAGAGTGCTCCCGCCCAGCCCCAATACACATCTGCCTGTCTGGGGAGGTGGTTACACCTCCCTGGGACAGGAAACCTATTGTCCAGGCCTCCCCTGCCGGAGTTTCGGTCAGCAGCAGGAGGCCAGACCCGTGTCTGTGGCAGAGGCATCCATTTTGTGATGCCAGGGCTTTAGAAAGTCCTACCGGGTTAGACCAGTGTGAACATGTCTTTCCCTCTAGAAGGGTGGAATGCTACCCCCGCCACCAAAACTGGCGGGGGGTTAGTATTCCAAAGCGTTTGACACCAAACACGACAGCCATCCCAAAGTTAGCATTTACCGCGAGGTTATAATGCACTTAAGAGTATGTGGTCAGGCTGCACCACAAACAGCATCAGAGGAGATACTCCGAACGCTGCAGAGGGGCTCTGCTCAATGCTGGGGCACCCTCTCACATAAAAACCAAGCACTCTGCCTTCAGGATTGTTAAGGCCTGCAATAGAAGTGACTTATAGGTGTTATATGTGAGTGCAATGGTAGTGATATAGGTAGCCTATACCACTGTAAGAGGTGCAAGCACACCCTTGCCCAGGCTGGAGTAGCAGACCTGTGGTGCCATTTTGGATTGCTTCCCAGGGGTGGCATAATACAGATTTCAGCCTCTGATAGGCCTCTGAGGTACCTATGCCCTAGGTACATAGTATACCATATACTAAGGGCTTATAACGCACTCCAGAATCCAATTAGATATGTACCTAATGTACATGCAAACCATTTTGGAGAGGAAGCAGCTAGGCAGGGGTCCTGATTAGCAGGGCCACAGCCAGACTAAGGTCGAAAAACAGTGAAACACCAGCAAAAAGTGGGGGTACCCATGTGAAGCAGATCCTACTCTCCTACAGTAACTAGTACTTACAAATCACTCAGTATGTTATCATCATCATCATCATCACGTGAGTGACATAAGCATGTCATCATTAACCATCATCATGTGCCTTATTGCAGTAGTTTGGGTGAAGGTGAAATTGTCTGAGCATTTACCATTGATTTAACAGAGTATGGCTGTAATGGAAAAATATATAATTGTGTAGTACAGCTGCCTCACATGCAGACAGTAGTAAAGTAACATGAGTCTGCTACATGAGTATGTCTGTCTAGGGCACAAGCTGACTGAGCTGACATGCCTACAAGATTAATTGTGCTAAACAAGAGAGAGAAGAAGAATACTTCTACTCTACTCCATAGTGCCTGAAAGTCTAATCATCACATCCAAATCTTAGGGGCAGAGGAAGTGAGGAGTATAATAGTACCACAACTGCTATTGCTACTGTGCCACTATAATTTTTATGTGTGTAATTTTGTGTTACTGTTTTGCTAAAAGTATTGGTTACAATTGTCTTTTTTTTCTTTCTTGATATAGCTACTCCTTCCTAATCCACCAGGCAGGAATTAGCAGCCAGGGCATGGCAAAGGAAGCTGGAGGCCATCCAGGATGAATATCGCTGGCTGGTTGTCCTGGTGGAGGAGGCGGAGGATGCGGCAGCTGAAGCTTCCTCCTATGCCCTGGGCCCCAGCAAGGCCCCCACGTGCCTCCGGTGGTACGACGCTGTGCTCTGGCAGCCGCCCATCAACATCTACTGTTGCCCCTCGCCTCTGTTGTTTCTGCAGGAACTTTCGGTGCCGCATGCTCATCAGGATGGCGTGCATGGAGGCCAAGCTGGAGGAGGTCCTAGAGCAAACTAGTCGCCACCAGTACACCTGCCACTAGACGTCACCTTAGGCTTTGACCCTTGCCCCTTTTTTAATCTTTGTTTTGGTGGATGGTATGTGGGAGTTGGGGAAACGAAATTTGGGGTTTACTTTTGTTTCTTTAACTTCAATGTGGATGGACATTTAATTAATTTACTGGACATTGGTTGGGGTTAGGGAGAGGGGTGGGTTTTTCTTCTAGTTTATATTTGTTACGGTAATACATTATTGATAGTTTTCCAACACATATGATGCCAATCGTTTCTAGATGGGTTACTCCTTTATGTCACCTTGTTTATTTCCTCCTTTTGCTGCAGGGCAACAGACAGTTTTTGAAATCTGCCAATAGTGTAACAAACTGACAGATAGATGCATTACCCTCACTTGTCCTACTACTGTCAGTCTCTCATCCTAGTCTATGCATTCTGCAACTAAAACCCCTTTGTAGGGTTCAGTGACTAAATATTGTGGGACATAATATAGAATGCCCAAAATATCGACTCAAAAATATAGAAGTACAGAATATAGAATCTCTATCTACAAACAGGTAAGTACTAAAATATCGATTCCAAAATATAAAATGTTGAAATATAGTTAGCTAAAATATTGAATTTTTTAAATGTATTCCAAATAATATAAAAGTAATTAAATATTAAAAACAATTAATTAAAACATACTTAAAATAATATGAAAAAGCTTAAAATGTAAAAAGAATAAATGTAATGTAAAAAGTTTTGTTGGATAGTGAGAGCGTAAAAATTACTATTCCCACTCCAGTGAGTGCAACAGTAGGGAACACGTTGGATAGCGGAAAGGTAAAAATTACTATTTCCACTCCAGTGAGTGCAACAGTAGGGAAAGTGTTGGATAGCCTAGGGGTAAAAATTACTATTCCCACTCCAGTGAGTGCAACAGTAGGGAAAACGTTGGATAGCGGAAAGGTAAAAATTACTATTCTCACTCCAGTGAGTGCAACAGTAGAGAAAGTGTTGGATAGCGTAGGGGTAAAAATTACTATTCCCACTCCAGTGAGTGCAACAGTAGGGAAAGCGTTGGATAGCAGGAGGGTAAAAATTACCATTTCCACTCCAAAGAGTGCAACAGTAGGGAAAGTGTTGGATAGGGGAAGGGTAAAAATTATTATTCCCACTACAGAGAGTGCAACAGTAGGGAAAGCGTTGGAAAGCGGGAAGGTAAAAATTAATATTCCCACTCCAGTGAGTGCAACAGTAGAGAAAGCGTTGGATAGCGTAGGGGTAAAAATTACTATTCCCACTCCAGTGAGTGCAACAGTAGGGAAAGCGTTGGATAGCGGAAGGGTAAAATTACTATTCCCACTCCAGTGAGTACAAAAGTACAGAAAGAGTTGGATAGCATAGGGGTAAAAATTACTATTCCTACTCCAGTGAGTGCAACAGTAGGGAAAACGTTGGATAGCGTAGGGGTAAAAATTACTATTCCCACTCCAGTGAGTGCAAAAGTAGGGAAAGCGTTGGATAGAGGGAGGGTAAAAATTACTATTCCCACTCCAGTGAGTGCAACAGTAGGGAAAGCGTTGGATAGCGGGAGGGTAAAAATTAATATTCCCACTCCAGAGAGTGTAACAGTAGGGAAAGCGTCGGATAGCAGGAGGGTAAAAATTACTATTGACACTCCAGTGAGTGCAATAGTAGGGAAAGCGTTGGATAGCGGGAGGGTAAAAATTACTATTCCCACTCCAGAGAGTGCAACAGTAGGGAAAGCGTTGGATAGCGGGAGGGTGAAAATTACTATTGCCTATCCTGAGAGTGCAACAGTAGGGAAAGTAATGATTTAGTATTAAAATAAGATTAAATTAATTATCAACACCAATAAAAAATCAATTAAAAATAATTACCAATTAATAAAAAGGAATTACCAATTAATAAAAACTAATTACCAATTAATAATTAATTATCAATTATCAATACATATAAATACAAATTAATATTTATTTTATTCCATTTAAATTACTTCCTACCCAATTCCCCTATAAACCCACAACCCACTCCCAATAATAAAAAATGCAAATAACATTATCAATTAATCAATTAATAAAAATTAATTGGCAATTAATAAAAAATTAATTAGCAATTAATACAAATTATTTAGCAATTAATAATAATTAATTACCAGTTAATAATTAATTATCAATTAATTATCAATCAACATAAATAAAAATTAATATTTACTTTATTAGAATTAAATTACTTCCCACCCAATTCCCCTATAAACCCACAACCCGCTCCTAATAATAAAAATACAATTAACATAATTATCAATTAATCAATTAATAAAAATTAATTACCAATTGATAATAATTAATTACCAAGTAATAATTAATTATCAATCAATTAATTATCAATACATTTATACTTAAAATAAATATTTAATTTACTATAATTAAACTACTTCCCACCATATTCCCCTATAAACCCACAACCCCTGTGCATATTACACTCCAAGGCGCATAACGCATAGCACGCGCTAGTGCCTGTGTTATCTCGCGCACTCCAATTAATCTGTCATTGTGCAAAATGTATTGCATATTATATTTCGTGCCCCTGTTCATCTTATATCACACTTTTTGGTGCATAGTTTATACCATATACCATATCTAGTTTTCATTTTCAATCGTGCTCTCAGGACTATGTTCTATATAACACTGCGTCCACCTACCCTTTTCACGGGCATTACATTTTGCGATGGGGGTGGAGGGTCAGGGGGTGTTTCTGCCAAGTGAGCCCAGAGTCACAGTCACAAACGTCCTCTTCTTCCTGAATAAAAGTGAGATTATGCTGCATATGTGTTCATATTTTAAGTAGTTCGCAAAGACACACATTTTAAAAACAATAAAGTTCCTAATACCCACCTTCTCTGAACAGTTAGCTTGCTGCCCCATCCACCTCCTCCCTATCCTCTGTTGTCTGAATCCATGGACTAGCCTCCTCCCTCCTGCCATGCATGGTCTGATGTGCTGCCACTGCCCTCCATTCAGCATGATGTACCAGTCCACTCCTCCTGCCCTCCATTGCCTAATTCTATGGCCCATCATTGACCTCCTGCTTAGCCTCTATGCTTAGCTTGCTGCCCCTATTCTCCTTCCCCCTGCCCTCCGATGTCTTTGTGCATGCCCCTGCTCCATCCTTTTGCCCACCATGTTCCATGGACCTGCCACTGTGTTTTGTTGAGCTGCCACTCCCCTCCCACCTGCCTAGCATTGTCAGATGACTGCAACCTGTCCCTGCCACCTCCACCCTGCCTGTCCACATGCCATGCCCCTATCCCCTTCCTCCTGTCCTCCATGGTCCATTTTACTGCCGCACCCTTCTGCCCTCCCTGGTCTGTTGTGCTGCAACTGCTCCTCCTGCCTGCCCCGCGCGGTCTGTTGTGAGGCCCCTTCCCCTGAACTCTCTTGTCTGTGCCCAGGTCCTGACCCTCTCTTCTATCCTCCATGGTCCTTTGTGCATGCCCCTGCACCCTCCTTCTTGCCCATCATAGCCATTGTGCTGCCACTCACCCTCCCGCTTGCCATGCATGACCTTCTGTGCTGCCATGGCCCCTCCCACCTTCCCTGTGTGGTCACCTAGCTGCCCCTGACCCCCTCCCACCTTCGCTCCATGGTCTGTGTGTATGCCATCATAGTCTCAGTGTTACTCTCCATGGTGTGTCTTGTTTCTAGTGCCCATCCTGCCTGACCTCCATGGTCATCTTGCTGCTCCTGCCCTGCCCCCTTGCCCCCAGCCCTCTGTTTCAAAGTGAAGACCCCCATTCCCTCCCTCTTGGCTTGTCTGTTCCATTGTAATGCCCCTGATCTGTCCCTCCTGCCCTTTATGGTCTGTTATGCTGCAGCTTTCTCTCCTGTCTGTCCATTATGGTCAGCTAACTACCATTGCCTCGTTCCCCTCTGTTCTTTGTTGTCCATGTGCATGGTCCTGTCCCCTCCCTATTGCTTTCTATGGATTGTTGTGCTGCACCACCGTCCCGCATGCCCTGTGTGGTGTATTGTAATGCTGCAAACCCTGATGCCTGCCCTGTAGGGTCAGTTTGGTGCACCTCTCCATGTCCCTCCTGTCCTCTGTTATCCGAGTCCATGTCCCTACCCCAATTCCTCCTGCCTACCATGATCCAATGTACCATACTTGCGAACATTTTGAACTTGGTAAGAGGGAGATTTTGAAAAAAAACTGGGGTATTGATTTTCCCCTTTGACTTACATTGAAAAAGAGGAGATTGTAGACAGGAGACAGATCACATAAAGCCCATTTGAGCTTAAAAACATTGGACGTTTTCAGGCTGAAACGGGTCTGTTGGCATGTATGGTTGTACTACCACTGCCTCTTCCTTCTGCCCACAATGGTCTATTATATTGCCACAGCCTCTCTTGCCAGTCCTGTATTGTTGGTGTGTTGCCCCTGCCCCCCTTTCCAATGCCCTCCATAGTCTGTAGTGCTGCCACTGCCCTTCCTTCCTGCCCAGTGTGGTCAAATTGTTGCCTCTGCACTCTCCTATCTGCCTTCAATTTTCAGAGTACGTGCCCCTGGCCTCTGCCTCTCAATAGTATCCCAATGAACAACTAGATTGCTAACATTCTATATTTATTACAAAAGTGTGGAACGCCTGACGTCATCTTGATGTAATCAAAACTGTAATTCCTAGAGCATTTCCTTTAGAAATTACATATATGAGAGGGTCTTATTTGCATCAAAATCATGGTTAGTGCTCTAAAAAACTAAAATGAGGACATATTTTCTGAGTTTTCAAATAGCGACAAAGAACTTTTAAAATATTTGTCATCTTTATTTTTTTTATCCAGTTGACCACTTGAGTAAATGTTGCACCTAGGGGAGAGGATGTGGTGTTACTTCCAGAGCTGCAGACTTTGCAACTGGGGAACCAGGTTGGAGTTTCTGCTTCAGCTCAACATTCTGTGATTCAGGTCAAATCACTTAATCTCCCCATGTCTACAACCAAAATGAATTTGATCTTGTGTGATGTAACCAATGCTCATGGAAAGCACTCTAATACCTGACAAGTCTGCTCTATATAAAACTGCAAATACACAAAAAATAAGTGTTTTGCACACTTCTGTCATTGGGCTACATCTGGGCTACATCTGGGTGATTTTTGTGCTGCATTTGGGCTCTTTTGTCTCCGGTGGCCATCTTGGGAGATTTATTTGTTATGAAGTTTCCTAATTTCCTCATTTACTGCAGTCTGCTCAGTAGAAAATGCTTTCAGTGTTTTACTTTGATTCCATCAAGAAGGTATTCAGATATGTCACACATTTGCCATAAATTCTAAATGTTTGCACTCTAGTTGGTCATTAGATCACTGTAGTAAAGCTACTGCTCACCACGTAAGTCTGCTGCTGGTATTAAAAGTGCATGTTTCAGTCTGCATATCATCATTTTTTAATTAAATAGAAGAGTATTTGAGAAGTCACTCAAAATGTGCCCTCATTTTTCTTTCTTCAGCACTAATAATAATTTCTATGGCAAAATGAACCCCCTCATTGTGTTCCTTTTTAAATTAAATGTTTTAAGTGTTAACAGTTTATTCCAATCAAGATGGCTTCAGGTGTGCCATAGTTTTGTCATAAGTAAGACAGTAAGCGCTCTAGTTGTTCTTAAGAACACTCTGGGACATTCTGTCATTGGGCTATACTTGGGCTACATCTGGGTGATATTTGGGCTGCATTTGGGCTCTTTTGTCTCTGGTGGCCATCTTGGGAGATTTATTTGTTATGAAGTTTCCTAATTTCCTCATTTACTGCAGTCTCCTTAGTAGGAAATACTTTCAGTTTTTTATTTTGGTTCCATCAAGAAGGCATTCAGATGTGTCACACATTTGCCATAAAATCAGAATGTTAGCACTCGAGTTGCTCATTAGATCACTGTAGTAAAGCTACTGCTCACCAGGGAAGTCTGCTGCTGGTATTCAAATTGCATGTTTCAGTCTGCATGTCAGAATTTTTTTTATGAAATGGAAGATGATTTGCGAAGTCAAAATGTTCCCTAATTTTTCTTTCTGCAGCACTAATCATACTTTCTATGGCAAAATGAACCCCCTCATTGTGTTCCTTTTTAAATTAAATATTTTAAGAGTTACCACTTTATTCCATTCAAGGTGTCTTCAGGTGTGCAATACGTTTGTCATAAGTAGGACTGTTAGATCTCTAGTTGTTCTTTAGAACACTCTGGGAAGCTGCAGTAGAACACAAAGGAATCAACTGACAGTCTCTGCTCTTGTTGGATGTACATGTTTTACTGAGAATGTCAGACTTCATTCTCACATGACTGAGAAAGATACTGTGAATTTACAGAAAATATGCTCTCAGTTTAGCTTATAGATCACTTTCCAAACCTCTGTGGGAAAAGCATGAGAAAATGGTTTTCTCTCAAACATGATTCATGATATCACAGAAAAAGGCTTTTTCACATGGTAAAATCACCTTAGAACACACCACAATTCCTAAAATGAGTATGGTACCATCAACAAATGATTTATAATGTAACTAAAGTCTTAAAACCTTCTATTAACTACAATGCTTTTTAATGAGGTGCTATCATGTATATTGGTCCCAAGATGGCTGCCAACACTTCTTGGATGAAGTGCTGACAGCTAATCAGATCTCACGATGAGATGTGAGGTTAGGCTCCGCCCAGATATATATGTGATTTTGATTTTCTCAGGAACTACTGAACGGATTTACACCATTTAAGATAAAGGTACAAGTCTGAACTGAGGACTACCTCTTTGCCAAATTTGGTGTAATTCCATTCAGCAGTTCGGGCTGTAGCTGCGTCAACAGGTCCTAAGGGAAAATGCATGGGGAAAACATGTTTTTGGACCCCCCTTTTTTCTCAGCCCCCGCTTGACAACTCACCGTGAAGTTTTCAGGATGGGAGCGGACCGGAGCTGGCCAAAAGTTTGGAAAATTTTGCGAAGATTCGTCAATTGGCGCCAACGTTATTTCAAATAGAATGTTGCGGATTTCCTATGGAAAATAGGTCCTAACTATAACTACATACTGGCGACTGCCAGTAGGTAATATATACTTAGAGCAGAAGAAGATCCTCATCCTGCCTTGAGTTAGTGTTGCTTTTACCACATCTGCCGAGCAAGTGTGTGATCAGATATTGGCATAAATTTAATTTAGTCACACCTCAATATAAATCACACATCCCAGGGGAAGAGGGTTAGGGTTTGATGAATGGTTGGGAAGGGGTATTTGAGGGAAAGATTTGACAAAGACAAACACTACACATGAACAACACACAATCTTGACAGACGACCATCATCAATCTGTTAAGGGAGAAAAAGGAAATGCATGCATGATGATGACTTGTTGGTTAATGATAAGTAGTACTATACTAGTAGTACAGGGCAGCAGTATATTACTAATTATTATTATTATGCAATTGCCTTGCCTGTCTGCCCTCAGAGAGACCCAAATTACATACATTTTATGTTCTGTTGTACCGGGCTTCCTATTAAAGCTAACTAAGAAAATTAAAAAAATAGCTATAGGGGTGAAATTAAGCAAAGAGCAAACATAGTGGTAATGTTAGGAGAGAAAAAATAGATCAAATTAATTAAAAGATGATGAATGAGACTATGTTATGGTCATATTGCGGAGTTGCATCTCGGCATTCCTCTTGGTCCTTCCTTCCATGCACACTCCATCCGTCAATCTTGGGTGCCACTGCCTGCCTGGTGGATGAGGAATTTGGTAAGGTAAGTGTGATTTGATTTTCCCAGTATAGCACAGGGTAAAAGCCGGCCTGTAAGTGTAGATGAATAAATAAAAGGGATATTGAAAAATCAAGGAGAAAAGTAAAGTTAAAATGCATAAATTACGGAGGCCACATGGCTAAATCATGTCTGCTCTGTTTCCAGCATTAACCTACAACAACAGCAGGACAGAGCAGGCCCTAGGCGCCCACCCAACCTCAACTTAGCTCAGATTGTGAGCCAGACAGAGCACATATATACAGCAACATAGCATTTTCCAAATTAAGTAACTAAATCAATGCACCACTGTCAGTCATACCACTACATTCGCCTCCACCACTACACAGGAATGTAGGTCTGCTGTGGTTGTTGTTGATTTGTTTACCTTTTAGGCCGTTTCATGAAATGCCCCGGGTTATTCCATCAATCATCTCCAATCCTATGTACTGACAACGACGTACATAGTATGGTCATCACGGTGTCCAACTCTGTAGTGTACCGAGTGAGTCCAGATTCCATATTCAAAAATGCAATGGATTGGCCTGCAGTAGAAGTACAATTTTGTTTTTAAACAAGAAGGGAAACCTTTACTTGAGTCACTTTTTTGTGTGTAGAATAGATTAAATACTAGTACACTTCATGCACAACAACAACACAAACACCAATCACAGAGTCAGCGTCTAATGCATACCATCATCGTTTAATTACCTGTTCTTAAAGGTCTGTCCCTCTCGGTTTGGAAACGAGGATAGCTATAGTCAATGAGTCATGTTCTTTGGAGGCACACATTTCTTGTACTATTCTCCATCCAATGTCTGGCTTGAGGGAAATTGATTTAGGGTGAGTCAGGACTGGAGGAGTCAATTGGAGCAGGACTCAGAGGAGTGGACTTGCTTCTTTAATGACTGCACACAGTTGCAACTCCAATCCTGTAATAAAAGCGTAAGATGGTGGTGATGGATTTGTTGTGATTCAAACCAGAAAGACAGGGACACAAATAATAAAAGTAAATAAGAAATAAATAAAAAGTAACAAGTTGAAATCCTAGTTGTCAAGGAAGTGGAGCTCGTCCGCAAACTCTGGTGGTTCACCCAGAAGTAGGTCATCTAACACACTACTTCCATGACCTAAATCACTGTCATCATCTTCCTGCTGTGCTACTTCAGGTATGGTGTAATCCGGTGGTATAAAGTGCTGATTCATTTTGATCATGGATAACCTCTCCATGTTTTGGGGCGAGAGACTGGTCTTTTTCACAGTTACAACGGCACCAGCAGCACTGAAAACATGCTCAGAAAAGACACTTGTGACAGGGCAGCCAGATAGTTTATCGCCAGCCTGCTGAGCACCTACCCCTTTTCCCAAACCAATAAACCAATGGGTTTTGATCAATGTAAACCTCTGTTGGGTCACCCAGATAGGCCTGGACCATCCGCTAAATGCTCAGGGGTGCTCCACTTTGTGCTGCCTCTTTTGCCTTTGCCTCAGCACTGGACCTAACAAGCCCTTGCCGTGCATACCATTCATGTGCTGATTTTACTGAACCTGATGATCCTGTTCTTGCTGTTGTTGATGTTGTTCTTGGTGTTGTTGGTGGTTTTGACTGCTGCGAGCCAACCGCACTGCCCTCAGGCTCTGAAGTTGAACTTGACGCCGGCTGCCCTGCAGTACTTTTTGTGGGCTGGAGTAGCAGGCCTATAATTCCCAGCTGTTCTTTTTCTAAGCAACTGGCTTCCGCATCTATCCAAGTTTTGTACTTGGCAACATCCACTTCTGAAAAAGGAATCAATGTGTTAGTGTTCAGTACTGCTTTGTACCATGGATCCAGAATTGTGGCAGAAATGTAATGGTTGGATGACACAATGTCTCTTTACACCCTTGTACTTTTAGATAAGTGAAGGGTTAAGCTCTTCACGAACTCATATGCTTCTTTTTTTCCTCCAAACCTGCATACATTGCAGATTCCCTCGTCAGCTGTGCCACAATGGGATAGCTTGGCCCATTGTACAGTCCTCCTAGCTGACTTCACGTGTGAAGAGCTCGAAAGGAAGTAGCATCTCTGTCAGGCGTTTAACTAGGCCCAATTGGTCCATCTCAACTGTCATGCCTTTCACAGTAGCATCCCCTCTTCGCATGACATGTACATTGAATGGTCTGTACTGCTCAAACAGACGTTCAAGCATGTAATAAGTTCAGTTCTAATGTGTTGGCACCTCCTGGATGAGTGCTTTAACTGGCACTCTATGCTCACATTGAATTATCCACACCTTCTTCTGGGCTTTAAAAGAATGGCTGAAATGTGTGCAGATTCTTCTGCAGGTGGTCAGTAAGTTGCTGACTCGGTCTTATTTTTCAGAAGGTCTTGAACAATAATGTTATTGCACTGCTCCAAACACAGGACCCTGAAATAGGCCCCATCGTACATGGGCCTAACTATATTACTGCCATTGTCCGTGGCAACAAAACCAATGTTAAGCCCTCTTGGGTGCAGCCATTCCACGACCTTGCTGTTAAACTCTTCCAAAATGTTTGCATCAGTATGAGGTTTCTCCATGGCAAACATGGCTATAGTTGCATGTTTCTGGGTGGCATTAAAAATCTCAGCAGTGTCAGCACCTGCAGATATCTTTTCTTGAACCCCTTACAAAAGAGATGCAGTGTGAAGTGATGCACATGTAATCAGTGGCTTGGCAACTGGTCCACATGTCTGTTGTCAGGTGTATAGTGTGAACAGCACTCTGCTGCAAAGCTTGTCCAAGCATTTCCAGCACGTCTTGATGTAGTGCTGGAACAGCAACTCTAGCAAGATAGGACCGGCTGGGAACCTTTTATTTTGGGCAGATGGCTGTCACAAATTCAAGAAAACCCACCCCTTCCACAAAAGAAAAAGGGAGAAGGTCCAGCGCTAACATTTTAGCCAGCTTCGCTTTGTACAAGCGTGCCATTGGGTGGTTGCGTTCGTACTGCCCCTCCGACCTAAACATTCTGACAATGGTAGCCTGGATATTTCTTTTCTGGTGCCACTGATGCAGGTGACATCTTCTTGATGCCTGATGTTGTTAGGCTCAACACACCTTTCATTGTGGTACTCTCTTGCCTGGGACCCCTTTGTGTCTCAGCCTGACTCTTACTCTTGTGCCACTGCAATGTTGCTGATGTGGATCTGGCCGGTACCACTGGACTGCTGGGGACAGGGCTACTTTGTGTATCAGAGAAAATGTCTCCCTCTTGTTCTCCTTCCACCATGATCAGATCTTCTACTCCTTCATCCACACCAACAACAATGGGTGCAGTTTTTTGGCTGCTAAGTTGCGCCTCCCACTGGATCATGTGGTGCTTTTTCAGATGGGTTATTTGGCCTCCGGTACCATAGTTTGTACCAAGCTTACCCCGACTAACACCTTGTCCACAAATGGAGCATATCGCAATGTTCACCTCCTTCCTGCTAACCGAAAAGAAGTCCCACACTGTGGAGATGAACTTTCTGGAGCTGCTGGTGCCACTTCCAATGCCGAATGAACTGGTAGGTGGGTGTGGAGTTTGATTCTCTGCAGTACCTACTTCTACTGCGGTGGTTGTGCTAGATGTAGGTTCTGTGTTGGGCCTTTGAAAATGCAAATATGGAAGCTGGAGGTGGTTTTGATGTTATCTGTGTTGGTGATATTCGTGCCACATCCCTCACAGCAGTTTGAGATGGGGTAATGTCGGTCTCCACTGGGGCGGGACTAATGTCCATGATGACTGGCTTGTCATCATACTCCTCTTCTACATCTACCTCCATACCTTTCTGGATTCTTCCTTTTCCCTAGCCTTGTCTCGTGGTGTGTCTGACTCTCAGACTGAGGTGGTGGGATCCATGTGGCGTCTTGATCATCAGAAGGGGGGCTTGCAGAAGAATACGATGGACTAACCCTCCTTTGCATTGCTGGGGATCTGGAAGACAATGGATCTTTTCAAAGAGTAGTTTCTCTTCTTCATCTGCAGGAAGCTCGATTTCCTGAACTGCTCCTACTTCAGGAGAACCAACTACTATTGTGGGTTGTGGTTGCGGCTGTTGTTGTCCACTTATCTGAGTTTACTGCATTGATTGGGTACTACATTGCGATAAAGATAAGTCAATTTCAACATCACTGCTTGTTGGCGTTGTCGTGATTGGCTGCCTCTGTGACAGACATGGGCTTGGGCCTAGGTTGGTGGGGTGGGTCTACTCATGCAGGGGTGCTGCTCCCAGCTTGCTCTCCGGATACTACTCCTGCAGGTGCAATTTTTTGTTTCCCAAAAAAGCTTTTGGGCGGCACACCATTCTTGGTAAGTGGCAGTTCCTTCTTCTCACAGGCAATTTTCTTGGTACTGGACGACCTGGTACCTTTCTTTGGGGCCATCTTCTTCAGATGTCAGCAGCACGCAGTGGCACAAGTTGAAGAGATGTCTGTGGTCACACTTCACGTGACGTCATGCGCAGCAGGACTTCTGCCTGGCAGTACAATGGGTGATGACACCTTCTCTTTTGTGCACCTAAAAGTAAAGAAGCAAGAAGAACATCAGTGAAACGTGGCAAATTTTATTAACTCACTTAGTAAACAAACATAACAGTGTAGCCATTTGTGAGACTTTGACAACAAGGGCTTTCATGGTGTACTGTGTACACTCAGGAAGGGTACGAAAGAAGAAGAACAAAAACAAAAATACAAATGTAATGGATGGAACCTGTTTGGCATTGTGTATCATGTGGGATGCAGCATTCAGGGAGCTGCAGCTGGCAAAGGGGTTGAAAGCAGTAAGCCAAGCGGAACAAAGAAAAGACATGCAGTCCTATGGGCTGACAAAAGCAGCACACTAGCTACCACCACAAAATGGCCACCAGCCACACGGTCACTCACAACAAGCAGGAGGCTTGGAAAACAATTAACTCAAGCAGGCCATATGGCCAGACAACGGAGACATGCTTAACAATACAGCCTTAATGCAACAATGAAAGAACGAAAATCCACAGGGCTAAAAAAGGTTACACAGGGCAAGTTAAACAATACCCACATCACACACATCCAACAAAGGCATTTATTTAACACACATGAAACTAAGTAAAATACCCCCAAAAACACATTTTGCAATTCAATCTAATGCCATCCATGACTTAAATAATGTTTAAATTTGACAGACACCACACAAACAGTTACTTCATGTACCCTAATGAATAGCTGTGGGCCTATTGGTTGGAAAACCCATTGGCAGACTAGGCCACATAGTGAACAAATTCAAATTAATAATATTGCAAATGTATTAGAAAATGTAGTGAACTATGCTGCAGTTTTTGCTGGGTAAAAGAAGAAAATAATTGCTTGCAAATCAATAACAAGGCATCGACACCACAAAGAAGGCTTGCAAGTTGCAGGCCTAATGCAGAAACACACTGGCTGCCTTAACAAAATGGTCGCCAGCCACATGGCCAGGCCACTACAACAACAAGAAATGGCAGACAGACAAAGCATGCCTATGGCAAAAACACACTGACTGCCTTCACAAAATGGCCACCAGCCACATGGCCAGGCCACCACCACAACCACAACAACAAGAAAGGGATGACAGACAATGCAGGCCTATGGCAAAAGCAGCACACCAACTACCATCACAAAATGGCCACCAGTCGCATGGGCACTCACAACAAGCAGGAGGCCTAGAAAACAATGAACTTAAGCAGGGCATATGGCCAGACAAAGAAGGCATGCTAAACAACACAGCTTTAATGCAACAATGCAAAAACAAAAATCCCCAGGGCAAAAAAAGGTTTGGAAGTTACACAACAACCACACCACACACATCCAACAAAGGCATTTTTATTTAACACACACGAAAAAAGTTAAATACCCCCCAGAAACATTTTGAATTTCAATCCAATGCCATCCATGCCCTAAATGATATTTAAATTCAACAGACACAACAGAAACAGTTGTTTCATGCACCCATGAGTAGCTCTGGGTCTACTGGCTGAAAGGCCTATGGTATTGGCAGACTACTGGCCTAGTGAACTAACTACATATTGCAAATTTATTAATTTCAAAAGTTGGAGAAAATGCAGTGAACTGTGCAACATGTTTCCTTTATAAAAGATGAACAATTACTTACAATGAAACAACTAGGCTCCTACTGAACTACAGGCCACCCACCCCAATACATTTTACAAAAAGAGGAAAAGTATAAAAAAAAATGTAGGTGCAATGCCCCAATCACACAAACAACACCAATTTTCCAACTTACCTGTGAAATCTCTGATTCAAAAGTCCTCAAATACAATGATATATGATGCAGCAGCCACAAAGAGTGAACCTTCTAGCTCCAAATCCAAATGAAAAGTGAACAGGAGATGGACAAAGCACTGGGAGGAGCCAGCTGGACAGGAACAGAAAGTTGGAGACTCTGGGGCACTTCCTTACTCTAAAAAAAAAAAAGATAAAGGACTCTTTGCACAAAAAAGTAAAGCCAAATGTCAATCTGAGGAGTGTTTTTAATCCAAACCACCATTTCGAGAAGGTTTTGATGCTGCTCGAGAGAGATTCTTCTACAGATTGCAAATTCTGTGCGTTCGGGATTGCGAGCTTTGCAAAACTTCCGCCGGAAGTCGAATTGCGCACCCAAATGTTGCGTTCATGATCGCACACTCTCGCAGGAACATGCGGCCAGCTACTAATTCTCGTGGCGCTCACGAATAGATGGGAAATATCGTGGGCAATCGCAGGCATCCCAGTAAGTTGCTCCCACACGTGCAAAGACGCATTTTGAGAGCGCAAACACAAAAAAACCTCTGCTTTGTTGCAGAGATTTCTGGCAACTCCTTGTTCCACGTAGAACGCGGATTTACCAAAAACTCTGTGTTCTACGTGGAACACGGAGTTGCCAAAAATCTGCAAACACCACGAGCGGATCGTATTTTACGCCCAGGGTAACTATTCTTATCACTCTGACCACATTAAATTACACAAGGACAAAACAGACAATTTTTAAACCTTAATAACTATCATTAGGCAGCACTCAAAAGAGGATTGGCACTCACCAATAGCCTTTTGCCATGAGTTTCAAGTGAAACAGGACTTAGTGGCCCTCCCATATTGTCTATGGTCTTTCTGGCAATTCTCTTGGACATGCTACGTAAGCATCAATACTATACTTATTTTTTATTCATCAGAAACCTATCTAATCCAATCTTTACCCTTGCTATACTCCATGCTAATGCACCATTTTAGGATAATGGAGAAAAGGCAATCCGTAGCTCATTCCTTCATATCTTGGCCTGTATGGAAAGATAAAGACATTAAGTTGATTGGTGACATACTGTCAGACAACAGTTACAAAATATTTGCAGACCTCCACACAAAATATAACCTCTCGTCCACACAATTCTGGACATACTACAAATTACAGCTCTGTTTGGGGACCAAGTTGAGCTATACTAATGTTCAGACCGAGTACTCACCAATCTCACAGCACCTTAACAATTAAGGAACATTCTTTCTGGGTCTCTGGCTTGTACAGACTTCTCTTTGATCGTAAATTATGTCGAACACTGGCCGACAAGTTACACAGTTTTTTGCAACATAAACTAGAGATCCCCAAAGAAAATTTGGATGATATACTGGTTAACTATGATAAAGGACACAGAGTGGCCATAATTTAATTGAGATATTTTAAAATACTACATAGATGGCATTGGTATCCACCAGAGTTTTTTGTCCAGTAAAAATACCAACATTCCTCCTCTGTCGGAAGCGCACCTTGCCTGAATGCAACATAGTACACATTCTATGGATATGGCCAAAACTAGCCCATTGTTTGATACAAATCTTAATGCTTGAGATTGTTCGCTACTTCCTTGGCCATCGCCAAACTGTGAGTCGTATGGCTCTGAAAGATGCCTTATGTACCCCAGTTTGATTCATGGTTAATGGGCATGTATCCTTTAATACATTTTTAAACCAATAATTGCTTTCTTTGGGTAAATCATGAGCATTCAATGTTATGTTATGTTCTTATGCACCCCAATGTAGGCCTAGGTAGCTACACAACCTTTTACCTACATTTGTCCTACCTTCTACCCAGTGCTGCACTGACCTTTTACCTAGTTAGGTGCTGAATAAATGTTGTGTGGTTTTCTCCAAAAACTAGCCTCAATTAGGATTCTTAGTATCACAGCAGGATTACCATCTTTTGCATTATATCTCTGTACAAAAGTCACAGCTATTGTCATCCTTGGCCGACCTGCCCACAGTACCATGGCACATCTAGGTAGAACCCCTGAGGGTACCTTTCGGGTATATAACGACCACATCTTTGCTGGGCAAACCAGAGGAGAAATTTCCATGCTAACCCGAGACGCTAAAGTCCCTGCACGCAGACACTCCAGTACTTTCTCTGATGATTGGGACTTTGAAACTGTGAGCTAGCTGGTCTACAGGCGAATATATCCTTTGGGGGTGTCTGGAATCAGTCTGAACACCAATTCCTTAGTTTATGTTGTCTAACCGCACAGATCCTATATAGACTTGTAGGAACTACACAACAATGTTAATAATTTGCAGACCACACAAATGCCAATTGCCGTCTTGGTGCTAGTGTCCAAACAGAGTCCTAGGGAGAAGGGCAACAGAAGGCCTAATTAGCAGTGGGAGTGAAAAAGTCAGGTTTTTAGTTGTTTTCTAAATTTTAAGAAATTTGTATGATGGCCATTGCTGAATTCTGAATTTGGTATAGTTTTCAGAATTGTGTAACTTTCTAGGCTCACTCAGGAGTTTCAAACCAGCTTACACCACAAACTGCAAGTAGGTTGATACCAAAAATGGACTACCCATTTGAAAACACCAACACAATGGAAGGATGTTTTTACTAGTTTGATTCAATTGTTAGAATAGAATACGCTTTCTTGCACAGCACTTTTTTCCATTTTTGAATGATAATGCTCGGTTTTCATTGTATTCACAGATCCCTCCAGAAGAATCCATAAACCTTGGGTACCTTGAGAAGCCCAACATCTGATTTGGGAAAAAGGATGCACATTTGGTCTGGCTGACTTTTGTGGAAAAAAAATGTTCTGAAGGATTAAGCATGATTTGCATGTCACGTCAAAAAATAGACTGAGCAGGGGAATGGAAAAAGGCTCAACAGCTAAGGGGTTAAGTGTTAAAATTCTAAAGCTCTCAAAAGGAGGATATGTTTTTAAGCATAGTAGCATTTTCAATGGGGCAAGCTTTGCAAATTTAATGTTTAAATGTACTTCTAAAGCAAAAGGAAATCCAAGCTCTACAAAAATGTGACTGCTGACTCACTAAAATGCAATAGCCAGAGTAGAAGTGAAGGAGTTGCTAGGGAATGACACTCATTAGCCATGTTATTTCATGACAAATATGCAATTACTTCTATACACACTCAGAGAAATAGCTTCCTTAGAATATCTCTGGTACATGTTTAGGTAACACAGGTCCAGCTCATATCTTCATTCCCTTTTAAAATTTAGAGGATGAGGAAATTAAAGTTTACAACTGCAATCTAGTTAAGTGGTAAAGCATTATTGGTCCATACTGAAAATAGTAAAGAAATATAACCTTTAAGTTGCAAAATTGTATCATTGTGACAGGGAAAATCAGTGAAAACCTCTTTCAACTAGTATCAATCAATGTCAATCGAACCTTTGATAGCATTAATTCCAATCTAGTTCCATGCATGTAGCCAGTCAGAAAGAATGGCCACTTTGGGACCTACAACGATTTTGGTCGGTCAGCCTGGGACCGCTCGTCGGAAGGTTACCGACTGACATGGTAGGTTTACAATCCGACCCCTGAATTGCAATGTCGGCTCTCAGTGTGTAAACCGGCGGCTCAATCCGACTTCCTTCCGACAGGCTCAAGGAGCCTGTTAGCCAGTTGGAAACCTCCACATAATCCCTTAGGGACAGCGTTTTTGCCGTCATGATTATGATGTTGGTCTCCGACAGTCTTTCCATGTCGGCCTTTCTAACATGGAAACCTGTAGGAGAGTGACTTTGGGGGCCCATAGCAGGGCCCCTTGCTCCCCTAGCCCTCCGGTTGTAGGCCCTGTAAATCCCTGCACCGTGGGGTAGGCACCCTGAGGTTTCTGCCCCACGGTACATGGATTTACTGAATCTTCCATTTCTGTATGGGCGCTTGTTCTGTGTCCGATTTCCGACCGCACCACAAGCTCCCATAGAGAAATGGGCATTTGCGACCACATCAAGGGGGCACATTTTCAAAACTTTTGCATTGGTTTAGCATCACAAAAGTGACGCTAACCAGCGCACACTTCTTTTTTGCTATTTTCTTTCCAGCGCAAAACTTGATTTGCAATGGAAAGCCCTCTTTAAGTAGCACAAAGCATCACCTAGCACTGCTTTGCATTACTTTGCGCCAAGAGAGCATTACATGGGCAGTACATGGGCATTCCCATGTAACCACCCATGCCTTTTGATGCAAAACCATATTTGTAAACATGGTTTTGTGGCAAAAGTTAACGCACCTTCAAAGGAAGCGCTAGCAGGAGAAATGCTTTCATTGCGCCATGCTTTTCCGACTTCCAATGCATGCTTCACTGTGCAGCACGTATGCAAGTTGGGAAAAGCTTTGCATCATGCCTTGCATAGTATTTTGTACAGGAACTGTACCCTTCCTCTACAAAACCTATGCTACACTCATGCACACACCCTAGCGCTGCGGCACTAAGGTGTGTGCATGGCGCACGGCAGCTGAAATCAGCGCCGGCGCAAGGGAAAGGGGAGGAGAGAGCCATATCTCTGAAGATATGGCGCTCTCCTGCTCCTTCTCTGTCGCGCAATATGGTGCAGCCTCGCGGGGGGCTGTGCTGAGTTGCGTGACTTTTTTGAAAATCTCCCCTCATGTGCGGACATTTCGGGATTGCCAAGGATGGTTGGTTCCGCAACGGCAGAGATGTCGGTCGGAGGCAACTTTGAAAGACATAATGAGTCGCTCTGTAGAAACTATCCAAATTCTATAGAAAAAGCAGGCTATTCCACAGGCAAAACATGATACATCATCCTCTGATTCTCATTTAAGATGCAGTCTGGCCTGTTAATTTTTGTTAAAATACTGCTTGAGGTATCAAGTGAGATAACTCCAAGAGCATCAATCAAGATAAGATTTTTCTCAGCACTGCTCAGTGGATTCTATTTGGTCATGCTCTGGTTCTAGTTATACATTTTAAATCTTTGAGGGTCATATATTGTGTGATAGATGTAGTGAGAATAATTTCATTTAATGTGCTTTCCACCAAAATATAATACTGAGAGTGACTCTGAGTCGTAATAGCTCTATCAGCATTTTTCAGTTGTTTCCCAAAAACAAACCAGCCAAAACTGGATTTTGTTTCTGTGAAATATTTCACAAATGTCCCTGAACCGCTGAAAGGTTTGTCCCTCTCACTGGTACCCCAGTGTGAAATTGAGGCAGGGATAAAGTAGGATTGGCAGAGTATGATATTTACTGCAGATGTCTAAGGGGCATATTATCAAGAAACAGCGTTAAAATTATCGCCGCTTTGGCGGCAGAAAACTGATGCGATAATGAGCTTGATAATATGCCCTTGAGAATTCCCATAGAAGCCCATGTTCTGGTGTCAACATGGGTTTCTATTGGAATTATCTGCAGCATATTATCAAGCCCATTATCGCCGCTTTATCGGCAGTTTTCTGCCGCTAAAGTGGTTATAATTTTAATGCCATGCTTGATAATATGCCCCTTAATTCTTTCAAATCCTAAATGACTGCTATAAAAAAGTGGATTATCCATTGTGCTGGCAGTAAATCTACTACAAAGACTAAGGCAGCTCCACTAATTTAACCGAGTACGGATCAATAACATGTATTTATATCTGAAAACTGTCCAAATTGAAGCTAACGGCTCGTACTCGAGAATACCGGCCGATGTGTGGCAGACGTTAGCTTCAATTTGGACAGCTTTCGGATATGAATACATGTTATTGATCCGTACTCGGTTTCTAGCCATTGGATGTCATAGTGCTACGCTGCCATCACGCACTGGATGCTTTTTTGAATCGGACACCATAGTAAGCAGCTTTTGGACAGTTTATTATTCAGCCTTGAAAAAGTCGCATGTACGAAACACGTGTTGGCTTCGGGCTTTGTACGGTGTAACTCTGGACCAGATAACAAAGAACGACAATATGCATTAAAGAGTGAATAAATACCAAGAAATACCTACTGTCAGCTGTGGATTGTTGATGTGCTTTCTTGCTTACAACTTTATTGATGGAATGTGATTGTGTATAAAAATTGACATGTGCTAAGGGTATATGCTTTGTATCTTGTGGCGGCATTGGCTGCTGATTAGGAGTAGTTGATGGTTCTCTCCTCCTTATTGCACCGTCCCTAAATAGTGTAAGTCTCCCTACGGCTAGTGTACTCTTCTCTTGCGCCTTGCCTATGCCCAATACCACCTCCTTACCTGTGCTTCCTGAGCCCCACACCTAGGTAGCTGTGACACAGAGCAGACAGGCTTAACCAGGGAAACTGTGTACAATATTGAGTAATAAAACAGTTATAAAGTCAAAAAACTGCACAATAAAAATCGTACAGTCAATTATGAAATATTGATTAACATGGGTTGAGCAACATTGCACCAGAAATTAAAATTCCAATAATGGGAACCAAGCCCAACATCGATGCAGTGCAGTTCAGGTTCAACAAGTGGGTCATTCCAGTTAACATTTTTATCTTCTGACTTAGTCTCTGAAATGAAAGTAAAAATCGTCCAGTGGGACATGATTTCAGGCTATATCTCCCAGAGTCCTCCTGAAGCCAGATAGCCAATGGACAAGGTCCCACTGAAGCTGTTGGTTTTGGTGGGAAAAACCAGTAGTGGGAGAAATTTACCGTTTGTTGCCTCTAAAGCCTTCTTGTTGGTTGTATGCTTTTCAGGGGTGGATTGTGTTCCAGCCATCAGTGAGTCTAGGGAAATTAGCAGCTACACCTTGGAGAAAAATTAATGTAATTTTCTTTTACATAATTACTGGAAGGTTTGGTGAAACTGTGCACATTTCACACACACAGGGTACAAAAGACTTCTCTTCATCATGTCTCCTGTTACACCTAACTATGAATGGGCAGTACACATGCTTGTCACATTCAAGTTAACAAAGTTCCTGATTACCATGTGTTTTGGACCACATTCTGCAGTCCTGACGGGGACGGTTGGACATTCAAATGTCTCGGAAGCGGTCGGGCCTACCGCAGGGTTATGATGCATGCATTGTGTACTCGGACCGATTGCTGAAAGGCCGCTGACACCGACACCAGTTGCCTTGAGTCATCGGAAATGAAGGAAAAGGGTTGAATACTCACTCAATTCCCCTTCTCCTTTGTGGACTCTAGTTTGAATCCCTTTCTCCAGGTCCCGCCTGCACCTCAGCAGCTGCACGCCAAAGTGATGGTATCAAGGTAAGTCCTCATTCGCCATGTATCCCCATTGTCCCCATTGACTAGACTGTGCACAAATCACCACATTCCAGCAATGGGGTATTTGGTACACAAGGTATGTCCCCACAGGTGTCATGCATGTATGTACAACTGCACATGCTCCCTGCGCAGTTTTACCCATTTGCAGTGACATGCGAATAGCACTCGTTACAACAACGCATGTGTTTACAACACATGCCATTGCAACACAAGTCGTTACAACAATGCTTTGTTACATCACATGCCATTACATCGCAACCTGCTACAACGACTTGCTGTAGGGGGGGCACTGGAGTTTGAAATAGTATAATTTAGTATTCCAAATCCAGTTTATGCAACAGTAGAGAAGGTGTTGGATTGAAAATCCAACAAATCCAACACCTTCTGCCCACTACAGCAAGTCGTTGTAACGACTTGCATTGTAATGGCATGCGATGTAACCACACGTCATTGTAAGGACTTGCGTTGTAATGGCATGTGTTGTAAACGATTAATTTTTGTAAACGCTGTTTATGTGACATGCCCGGCTAGCAGGGCACCTCTGATGATGAGACCTCTACGGTAGAAGCGGTTGTGAAGCTTTCCTTTTCTCGGTGGTTGAAATCAGACTGCAGCCTAAGCAGTCGGACGAACGGTCTGACCGCATCCTAATCAGGCCCATAATTCTTTGATGTACCACTTTTAAATACTAGGCACCCTACCTTTTATGCTACAAAGCCTACTAAAGAATGTATTTAATACTTAAAAGCAGGGTTCTTTCCTGTCAAAAATGTTTAGTTTGACAAGTTTGCCTGCATGTTTAAAAGCTGAAGAAGTCAAGCTTAACAGGTAGGCCCAAAGGTGCTGGGGGGAATGCTGGCAAAAAAAACTATTTGAAGGTAAAAAAAACAATTGACTTGCACATAGAGCCTTCGCTCAATTAAATACGGTACCAATGTTCGTCTTTTGAACGCCCAGGCCATCTAGAAAGGTTTGATCCTATTGCTCCTGAGGGGCTTCAAGAGCTATTACAGTTAACTCTGGGTCCCCTGATGACCCTTGTCCCACACATGCATTCTCCTCTGTTATTGGTGCCACAGTTTAAGGATTTGTTTAATCTGTTTTTGCAAATGGCTAAGGTGCCAAAAGACTGGAAAATAGCCTATGTTTTTCCAATTTAAAAAAAATCTACAGCAGACCCGGGTCTCTCTTTCAACCATTAACTGATTTTTCTGCTTCTCCCTTCCCAATCAAGATCATGGAGAAAATGATTAACAGACAATTATCCCAATACTTACAGACTCATCATATATTAATTTAAATCTGGGTTTAGGGCAGAAGCCTACAGTACAGAAACAGCTCATTTGGCTGTCACTGATAATTTCAATGAACAAAGGCAGATCGGCCATGCTAATATTGCTTGACCTTTCTGCAGAATTAAATACAGTTTTACATGACATTCTGATTAAATGACATTGGGGTGCATGTGTTTAGGTTTTGGCATGTCGAAGGAACTTTGTACACGATAGATCCCTAGCAGTTTCTATTCCCACTTTCAACTCCATGATCATGAATAATACTTGTGGGGTACCTCTGAGATCTTCTATTAGTCCCACACTTTTGACATTTAGGTGGCTCCTCTGGCAAATATAAAGAGGAGACTTATAGTTTTGATATTTTGTCGTATGCCGACAATACCCAATTGGTGATATCATCTGGGCAAAACCTTAAGGTAACAAAAGCTAGATTCCTTGGTTCATTAAATGAAAAAGAAGACGGAAACTTTATTATTTGGCAAAGCTGATCAGACCTGGTTGGAGGACTGGTGTTCTCCAGAACTGGAAATTGCCCCTTGCCCATAAGGGGTGGTAACATATCTGAACACCTTATTGAATGTAGCTTTCTATGACTAATTAAGTTAAGGCAATCCATGTTTCCTGTTTTGGTCAGAAAGGTTTTTCCCAGGCTTCCCCTCAACTGTAGAAAATCCATCACAAAGGCTCTTATAACTTATTGCTTGAACTATGGAAATGCTCTCTTGGTTGCCACAAACGAGTCTCTTTTGCCAAAAATGCAGGTGATTCTGAATATGGCTGTCTGACTGGTGTGCAATCCTCCTGCGAGTTCCTACTCAAGCCCAATTTTAAGATCACTACACTGGCTTCCAGTTAGGAACCATAGTAATTTCTAGGTTCTTTGCCACACCCATAGAACCTTCTATATTGCAGGCCCAGCCTATCTTCGTACAAGTATTGGGTTCTATCATCCTAATAGGAGTCTTAGGTCATCCAACACTGCACTTGCATCTCACTGTGGTATTCGAACAGTTTGTAATGGGGCCACTCCTTTTCTTACCTGGCTCCACATCATTTGAATAAGCTGCCCATCCACATTCACATTTGCCAAAAGTTTACAACCTGCAAAAGATTGGTAAAAACATGGTTATTTTAAGGTTTGAGGAGGAAAGACAGCCAGCAGTCCTTTAGTCTAAAGTTTAGCACTGTAATACTCCTGTAGGAGTGAGCTGTTCATTTTTTTTATAAATGCTCTTAACATAGCAGTAAGTCTAACCATTGGTAATCACTAGGGGTAGCCTTTCAACCCATCTTTATTTTGCCGACCATTCTACCTTGGATGAGACCCAGTCATGTGTAAATCAGTCTTCATCCTGCTCCAATAGACCTGCACTTGAATTCATCTGCACTGCCAAAACATTGATGGGTTGGAATGCCGTTTCAAGTGATTGCCAACGGTTAGGCTTATTGCAAGCATTTTTCCCTCCTTTTCTTGATTGTTTGTCTTTTTTTCCTTGTCATCCTAGTGGATGGCACAACATTTGCTGCAGTCCACAGGTAACATCGAACTTTTCGAGGCAATTGGTTTATTTTACTATACCATATTGTTGAATATTACCATCTTTTGCATGGTGTTCTCCAAGATGTATGCTTTCTTTAGCTAAACCGTTTGTGTTGGCCATAAGACTCTGCACACTTTACTCCTTATCACCAGTAGTAAAGTGCTTGTGTAGTTTGTAGGTGTCTGCTTGGATTATTTCATTTATTTACAGGTCCCTGATATCTATGACTACAGGTAACCAGGTCCTGTAAATAAATGCTACTAGTAGGCTGAAGCAACCACAAATATAGCTTCAGTCCTGGGTATCTGTTTATGACTCCCCCCACTACGAAACATGGATTGGAGACAGACAGTGGGCCAAGGACATGGGTATAGAGTGTAGTGGGTCTTTCCAGCAGGATTGCTAGGGAGTAGCTGTGCCCCTGTCCTCATTGCACTTTGAAGAGTAGCCTGGGGCAGTACCCATCCCTTCTTGTCACTGACAGATACAGCTCACACCTCGGCCTCCCTGCCCTTTGTTTCACTTGTCAGGCTGGAGCCAAACCCTGTGGGAAACGTAAGAACCGACCTGAACCAGTTTAGAGTCATACACATGAGTTGTCCCCCATAGACTGGCAGTGGGCATCGCAGTAGTATCCCCAGAACAAGAAATGAGAACACACCTCAACCTGCAAAGACTCAGAAGAAGGACTATCCTGCTGTCTGATGTCTGAAGTAATATGAAACCTGCTTGTCTTGAACCCAGGGCCCTAGAAGCAACTTTAAGGGTCAGTTGGCTGATCTCCTGTTTGCGTTACATTAACAAAACAAGATTCCAGAGGCCTTTCCTGCTTTCCAGTTGTCCAGACCCAGCTGGAACCTAGTCCGCTCAGCTGGCCTCTGTGGGAGAGACTCAGTACACTCATCAGACATAAGTTCAATGAATTTAATGAGGAAAAAGCTAGTTATCTGAGAGTTATTGACAGATGCTTGACACATTCATTCAGAAGACTAATGCTTTAAGAAACTCTTAATCTGGAGCAAGTGTTAATGGCTCAGAGCATGCTGATAGACAAGCTGCTGACATGGAGGCTGGAAATGCCCAGAATGAATCAGTCATGAGTATAAAAAGTAAGCCAAGACAAAAGACTGTAGGACACAAAGGGATGTCTACATGTAAAAAGAAGTTGTGTTTTCAATGTAGATTTTCGTTTCCATTCTAAGGTAAATGTCCCACTCTTGGACGGATATGTAAAGGCTGTGTGAGGGAGAACCATTTTGTGATGGTTTGCAAAGCGAAGGAAAAAGCCAATGCATCACGGCGTGAAGACAAAATGGCTGCCAGAATTCTGCAGAAACAACGTTCCACGCACACCCACGAGGTCAAGTGGTGACATCAGTTGAGACAAATCGACACTGAATAAAGTTGATCATCTTCTGAATCATTGTCAAACAGTTCTTCTATGTCAATATCAAGTGAGAGAGAAGAAAATGATTGTGTTATCTCGATGTTTATCTCAGAAAAGCATACACATGTTGGTTTAGCCGTTAAACCAGAGTTTATACATGGGCTGCATCAACACCCTTGAAAAGTCAAGGTTCATTTCTAGCATGGGCCATGATCTCGCCAGTGGCAGGATGGCTGCACGCTAAGCGAGCTCTGCCAGCCGAGCCACAGATATCTGACAGAATCTGCCATCAGAAGGGAGCCACAGCTGCACAAATGGCAGCCTCGTGCTCCTGAACACCTCCTGCAGAGGCACTGCCGGTCCCGGTGCTCCGGAAGGCCCGGATCGCTCAGGCCCTCTCTAAACCAACCTCACAGAGACTACGCCACTGCACCGGCCCACACTGAAGTCCGCAACACCTGGCTGCAGACAAAGGCCTATGCCGCAACGGTCCATGGCAGCCACCACCGGGCCATGCTAACTTCATCCCATCAGTGATCCTGGTCCTCCACATTGCCCGTGCTTCGTCCACTATTGTCGCCGGGTGGAGCAGGTGACTCGGCTCCCCGGAAGGCACAGTTCAGCTGAGTGCCCGACCCCATCGGCCCTCTATGCTCTGACAGTGGCAACCACCACACCAAGGCATAGCACACAACAAGCAAAGGCGGTGATGTGGCATGAGGAGTGCCCTACAACACACAAGTAAGGCGCAGGCACGTGGGGGAGGCAGAACACTGCTCATCTAAAACTCTTCCTGACGTTGGGTCCCCAGTCTACATCGGACAAGTGCCACGATGAGCGCAGCACCCCGGCCTGCAGAGGCTCCGGTCTTGGGCTCTGCCACATAGGCTGGCACCGCCGCACCGCTAGGCCACGAGGCCAGTGTGCCAGTGGCCCGGCCCTAATTCAAAAGGGGACTGGTAGCCCACCACTCCATGACCAACTACCCTGCACTTCCTCCCCCACACACCCACCAGCAAACTGCTCTGGACAACACGTTGGCTCTGACCCTACGTTATCTCTTTCTTTAATGGCAGTAAGCCTGTGTGGGCCTGGCGTGCTGGTGCTCCCACCGTCTGGGCCTCCCACGACACCACCCGGACAAGCACAGCCCCCTGCATAAGTAACTGGGCCATTATGAACAAACCAAGCACCTCTGGTGGCAACCCCAGGCCACCTATACTGCAACTTCTAGTCTGGTGTTCCCCCCATTGACTAAGTAACCGGCACGGGCCGGTTGAATGCTGGCAACTGATCGACCCACACTCACTGCGGACCCCTGCTCCCAGACAAGCAGGAGGGGTCACACGAGGATTCACCAGGTGTGGTGTGCCAAACCTTCCCCGCCACCTAGATACTCCACCTACCACTACCGGCTACTGTCCCTCTGGGTATTCAGCCACCTCTGTACACCCACGATAGGCAAAGCTGATGCCAAGCAACCTAAACTTACATTTACAGGTCGGGACAGGTAGAGGAGGCAAAATGCCCCCCGATGCCGGTGAACAATCCACACAGATGGGCCTACCTGAAACGCAGGATGACAGCCTTCGTGCAATACTGCTTTGAATTGGCATTTGTATAGCGCATGGCTACCCGGGAGCATCCCAGTGCTGAAACCGTTACTAGAGGACAAATACCCTAGGGGAAAAGCCAGGTCTTTAGTTGTTTTCGGAATGTCAGGTGATTTGGTTCTCTACGGAGATTCAGTGGAAGGGCATTCCAGAGTCTGGGGGCAGTGAATGAAAAAAGCCGTCCACCACTACTCACTTTCTTGATCCTAGGGACCACAGCAAGGTGAAGATCATCTGAGTGAAGTGTCCTGTTTGCCCTGTAGGGGCGAAACATGGCTTTGTTAATGGGGGGTCCTCGCCTGTCCAGTGACTTATGGGCTAAAGCCTTAAAGTTGATTCTCTCTTGAACCGGGTGCCAGTGGAGAGAGCGAAGTGCGGGCCTTGCTGAACATCGATAGGGGGTCTCAGTAAGTAGCCTGCTGCACAATTTTGTACGACCTGCAGTTTCGCGGTCACTGAGTTCGGAGCACCCAGATAAAGGGCATTTCCATACTCTATCCTTGACAAGATTAGAGCTGGGATCAATCATTTTTTTGCTTGGAAAGGTAAAAGAGGGAGGATTGTGCAGATCATTCTCAGCAGGCCATAGCATGTGGCAACAGTCTTCCTGACCTTCACTGTAACGGTAAACTCCTAAACTAGCCAAATTCCCAGACTTGTAATCTCTGTCTTGGGAACCGGCACAGGACCCATTGAGGAAGGCCATATGGTGCTTGGAGGCAGACTTCGAGAATTACCGAGGATCATAAGCTCGGTCTTTTACCCATTGAGTTTCAAGTGGGAAAGGCTCATCCACTTGACGACTTCCTCAAGGCAGGAATGGAGGTCATTGTTCTGCTGGTTGGGATGGCTCAGCGCTACGACCAGCTGCGTGTCATCGGCGTATGTCACCATATGAATCCCAAAAGTGGCTATAACATCCACCAGCGAGCCATGTAAACATTAAAAAGAGTAGGTCTCAACGAAGAACCCTGGTGGACTCTGCACTGTAGGAGGATGGGTTGTGATTTAGCACTACCTTCAAATACCTGGAAAAATTGCCCTTCTATGAAGGATTGTAGTCTTAATAGGACTGTTCCAGTTACTCCTATACTTCTGAGGTGGTGAATCAGGACACAGTGGTTCACTGTGTCGAAGGCCGCACTCAGGTCGAGGAGGATTATGGCTGCTGCCCCTCCTGCATTAACATTTTTCTGGTTTCTTCCACCAATGATAGAATGGCGGTTTCTGTCCCTTGACCGGGGAGGAAGCCTGTTTGGGAGGGGTGGAGAACATGGTTGGTTTCAAGAAACTCTGAGAGAGTATGGTTGACGTGTTTCTCCGCTCTCTTGCTGATTCCAGGAAGGAGCGAAATCGGGCGATAGTTGCCCAGATGGGCTGGATCCAGGTTAGGTTTTTTTAACAGCGCTTTTACCATTGCCCTTTTCCACTCAGGAGGGACCATGCCCATTGCGAATGAAGCGTTGATCATGCAGGTGGCAGAGGGGGCGATTGTTGGTCCGACCAATTTCAGGATGTTGAGAGGTGCGGGGTCTAGTGGCGGCCCACTTTTTACTGATGATAGGGTGGCTAGGAACGATTCCTGTGTTATCGTGGGAAAAGTCTCCAATTCATGATCCACTGGATGCCCACCACTATTCGTATGCTTGAATAAGATGTTACTATCTTTTTGGGGGAGATGGTTGAAGATATTTTGCACTTTAGTGGAGAAATGTTTGGCCAATTCAAAACAGCAGAGACCTGAGGTGTCCAGTGGGGATGGGGGGCCAGGGACTTTTAGTAGCTTTTTGACAATTTGAAAGATTTCTCTGGGGGAGTTAGCGGCAGACACGGTCTTTCCCTCATAGTAAGAGGCTTGAGACCAGTTTTATTCCTGCCTTGTATCATCTGATAGCTGCCCTATATTCCAATTTTTCCTCTTGTGAGAACTCTTTCCTCCATGTTCTTTCTAGTTTTTTGCACTGCTGTTTTAATGTGCGTAATTTGAGCGAAAACCAGGCGGCCTTATTGGATCTAGCTTTCATCTGGATTGAAATTTTAGGAAGCACCAGGTTGAGTGAACCCTCAATCCAGTTGCAAAACCTTTCATTAGCTGCCGAGGGGTCAGAAACGGAGTTTGGCATGGTCTTTTCTAGTTCTAGGGTCCACCTTTCCAGCACGAGTTTGGACCAAGGTCAGGTTGTAATTTGTATGGCGGGGGTAAGTGGCGCTATGCTTGGTGGCGCCCAGAAAAAGGGAATCATGGAGTGGTCCGACCACGGGAGGGGGATGGGCTCTTTCACTTTTAGGTCCCCCAAATTAAAGAAAATGGGGTCAAGGAGATGTCCTTTTACATGAGTTGCTTGCAAGACCTTCTGAGTCAAATGATAGGCCGAAAGGTCATGGGCTAACTCTTTTGCGGGAAGGGCAGAGGGGTCGTTGAAATGCAGATTAAAATCTCCCAGGAGGTTAAAATTTGCCGCAGAACTGCCAAGGTTGACAACTGTTTCCAGCAGGTTATTACAAAATTGACCTGTTACCCCTGGTGGGCGGTAGATAAGGATGCCTGACAATGAGAGGGTGGGTGTAAATTCAATAGAGAAATGGGTGTTCTCGCAGTCTAGCAACAGACTACCTAACCAGTAGCAAGTCAGGTAATCTTTGAAGATAATAGCGATACTCCCGCCCTTGCCTGTTGCTCTATCCAACCTCTGAATCAGATATCCCAGGGGAAGTTCTTGAATAATATCCAGCTCTGAGCTGGAATTAAGCCAGGTTTCCGTAAGATATAAGACTTCTGGGTCGGAGTCTTTTAAAAACATGGAGATTTTAATCGAATGCTTGGGCAAGGATCTGCAATTAAGTAAGAACAGTTTATGTACCTTTGCGGTGAGTAGAAGGGGGGCCGTGAGTGCAGAGGGCTCAAACTGACAGTGTGGGCACTTATCTTGGAGTGTCTGGATCGAGATACAATGTGTGCATTTTGGCCTTAATGCTTGATTATACCGTTTAAGTTGTGTGCTAGTATATTGATACGAGCTGGGGGAGGAGAAACAGGGGTTCTGGCTCCTGGGCCAGGTCGGGCGCAGACGGGCGCAGACGGGCTTGCCTTACACGCGCCACCGGCGCGTCCGCTGCATGGTCGCAGCATCTGACACTTTTATTGCATCAGACGTGCGTTGGGTTCAGCTGCTAGAATGCTGACCCAGCGCCAAAGTGGGAGTGAAGGTTAATTACAAGCCCCACAACCCCCAGAGCATTGAACACAGCCCTCCCTGGACTGTTTGAAGTCAAATCCTGCCTAAAGTCAATCGACTCCAAGATTGACCACCCATCTTCATGCCTGACCAAGACAAGCAGCAAGTCGACACACATGACGCCCGCATCACACAACTCGAAGCCAGGGTCTCAGAGGCCAACAACACTGGCGCGGAAAACCGGCAGTGACCCCTCAAGATGGACAAGGTCCTCGAAATCAACTGTGCCAAGAATGAAGTTATCGAATCGTGCTTGTGTAGGAACAACATACGCATTATTGGAATTCTGGAGTCCTCAGCGATAGGAAAAATGGAGGACTACCTCAAATACCTACTACTTGAACTATTCGGTTCAGTTTTATCTGAGTACTTCATCATAGAACGGGTGCATAGATCCCTTGGCCCACAGCCTGCTCCTGACCCATATTTGCCCGATTGTTAAATTACCACGACCGAGATTCCATCCTCCTAAAGGTCAGAGAAACGAGAGAGGTCAGGCACCAGGGAAACATACTGTTATTCTACCCTGACTTCACTCTTTCTATCCAGATGGCCCGCAGGGACTTTCTTCCCGCCAGGCGCATACTTTAATAGCTTCACATTACATATGCACTAATGTACTCTGCAAAGTTCTGCATAGACTTGAGTGATAAGCATGAATTTTTCACTTACCTGAAAGCTGCACTTACTTTCGCCAAACAACTGCAGGAATTCCTCCCACGGGGCCGCTATGCAATGTCCAAAGATGGCCGCACCAGCAACAACAACTGACTTTGAAAGCTCTGAGCTCAGATTTCACATGTACATTGTCCTCAATTTGTGGCTATATATTACTGCATCTTTTGTTCTCAACTCTGTTATATTGCTGCCTTATGTATTTTGATCATTTCTTCCCTCTGCTATCTCTAACTCTTGGCCACCCTGCTTTATAGGTCAGGGGGTAACTGGCTGAACCCTCACTTCAAGAATGGGATAATTTCTGTGTGAGGACCTTGGGTGGGAGCTGGCTTGAAGCTCAATCTAATTGGGGAGTTGGAGTGGAAGGGGAGGGACACGGTACGCCCTATGGGGGGTTTGCACAGGACACCTTAACTCCTGGGTTTTGTTAAATGTTCATTTTCGCTTCTTTGTAAATATAGCTTTGATTAAATTCACTGGACAGCTCATTGCATTTCTTGGCAGTTGGTATTTCGGCGCGACTGCAGACGGCAGACAGCACACTACCACACATACACCCAACTGAAACTTGGCTGAAACGACTTTCCTGACTTGGAACATCAGAGGCATGAATGATCATCAAAATGCGTGCCTCATACACACATACCTTAACAGGCAAAATGTGGACGTGTGTTTCCTTCAAGGAACCCACCTTATCTCCACCAGAGCAACCAAATTGCGCTCGAGATACTGGGGGAAAACGTACTCATCATTCTATTCCACCTACGTGCATGGCGTTACCAAACTCTTTAGGAAAGGCCTCCCGTGGCGTGCCACACAAACCTTCATCGAAACCGAGGGCAGGTATGTGATACAAGCAGGAACACTCTATACCCAGTCAGTAATTTTGGCATCAGTCTACGGCCCAAACACATATGATCCAGACTTTTGCACTCATATATGGCCCCCTCCCACAAGTATGGGGTGTGTGATTTCATCATTGCTCCCTTGGGGACTTCAAACCGCTTGGGTGGTAGCACACAACACCTCCAGGCCATTGCTACCCTACGTGACATCACATAAGACAACTCTCTGCTTGTTGTTTGGTGACACACCCACCCAGACGCATGCGAGGGCACTTGTGTATCTAACACACATGGCCCCTGGTCCAAAATCGACCTATGGGTGATCACCCGTGATCTTGCATCCTGGGCCGCTTCCGCTGACCACCTGGCCTGTACCCTATTGGATCACGCCCCAGTACGTTTGGCCCTGCGGTTCCCACTTACCCTTTGTCATATGTTTGCATGGCGCCTGCCCTCTCATGTGCTCATTGACTCTGCATTTCGGGAAGAAGTTAGGGGAGCCATTGCTGAATTTTTTTAACTTAATTCCGGCTCCGGAGAATCACCCTCTACCCTCTAGGAGTCCTTTAAGGCCGTGATCCGGGGGGAATGCATAGCAGTCCGGGTTGCTTAAATCCATCAGAGGAACCTTGGAGCGAATGGAGGCAGACATTGAACTGCTTGACCAGAGATAGGCCTGTGACCCCAACCCCATCCCACTTGCATACATCGCAGCTAATTTATCCGAATTTCACGCAGAAGCCGAAAGGGAGGCTGCATTCCTAGGTAAAGAGTTCTAAGCCCACAGATGCGGGGAGTGCGACAACTCCGGAACAACTCTTGCAAACCTATTAAGGAAACCGCATACTTCCTCATACATTCCAGAGCTCTGCTATGAGACAGCGGGAAGGACCACGTCCCCCAGCGAAATCATCACCAGAGTCTCCACTTTCTATTCTCAGCTGTGCACTGCTGGTGCTGCAACACCCCGCAAACTCATAGACCAATACTTCGACTCGATTGAGTTACTGTGGCTTGGCGACGAGCACCGCGAATACTTGGACGAGCCAGTCACTATTTAAAAGACAGGCAAAGTTATCACAGGTTACCCGGGTGATAAAGCGCAAGGTTCTGATGGGCTGACACCCCCATTGTATAAAGAATACGTGCCCCTTCTCATTCCCCACCTTGCTGAAATGTATAACAAATCAGTCACTCTTGGTAGGTTTCCCCGGACACTTTGCAAGGCTCTGATCACTCTCTCCTTAACCCCGACAAAGCGCCTGACATCTGCGACTCATACTGCCTCTTATCCCTGATAAATACAGACACCAAGATACATGACAAATTATTGGCCAACCAGCTCCTCCCCCTTCTGTCCCTGATAGCCCGCCCAGACCAGTCAGGTTGCATACCAGGTCGCGCCACATCGCACAACCTTCGCACCATCTTTTATGTAATCCATCAGATTAACCCCGCCTTGCCTGCGGTGGCAGTCCAGCTGGATGCCACTAAGGTATTTGATACACTGGAATGGCCCTTTCTCTTCTCTCTTCTTCACTGTCTGGGCTTCAGCCAGGGCTTCACCCAAAAGATTAATCTACTCTACACATTGCCTTCGGCATACATTAAGAATAACAGGCAGGTTACCGACCCCATCAGCATCACCAGGGGCACCAGGCAGGGCTACCCTTTATCTCCAATATTTTTTGCCATTTCCATGGAGCCCCTCGCTGCGTAACTATGCCAAAATCATACCCAACAAGGCATCGGCTTCTCAACCTGCAGCCTGGTGACCTTCATTTACGTGGATGATGTAGCATTGTATATCCGTGAGCTCAAGAAAATCTAGCTCCAATGACAAGAGAGGTGATACGATTCAGCTGCTATTCAGGGGTGCAAATAAACTGGGGCAAATCCATCCTCTTCCCTCTCACCTACGCAACACTGCCCTTTCCCATGGCCTAAACATTCATATGGGCTGCAGGTACCACCACATATCTTGGCATATGGCTGAGCAGAGACTTAGAGGAGCTATGGAAAGCGAATTTCAGCAAAGCTATAGAGAGGCTTGAAATTAAGATAATAACATGGAAAAAGCTCTCAGTCTCCCTGGGGCCGAATCACGAGTACTAAAAATGATTGCGCTACCCGCATTTCTATATCTATTTTTAAATATCCCAATCCCACTCACTTCGTGATTTTTCAAAAGGCTATGCTCCACAGTGATCACCTTGGTCTGGGCGGGTCGCCAACCCCGTATTGCATATGACATCCTAACACTACTCTCCTCCAGTGGTGGAATGGAGCCCTAGACTTCAAACTCTACGCACACTGTGCTCAAGCCAGCTTCCTTCACTTCTGGCTGCACCCAATGCCCTTTCAGCCGTACGTGGCAGTTGAGATGATCCTGACCTCCCCATGGCCACAACAAACGGTTTTGTTCCTACCATACAAGGCCCCTCGGGTCAAAATTAACACTGGAGTTTGTGCGCTGGGCATGGGCTGAGATCCATAAACACATGGGGTGCAAGGACCTACACGTGCCAGCGATGCAACTTGCGAACAATCCTTCCTTCCCCCCTTTACAAACACCTGGCATGGTGCTCCACGAACTTGAACATGCGGACTACAGCAGATCCCTACCCTAACGGCAGACGCGGCTCCTCGAGGGAGTGCTCTGGGGTGGGGGTGAGGGGCGGGGTGGGGGAGGGGCAGGGTGGAAGGTAGTAAACTCCGGCATACAGCCGAACAGAGTTAAGTACATAAAGAAATAAATAAATTGAATTACATTGCTCGGTTCTTCAATACCGTTCATTATCAACAGTGGTGCATCGATAAAACTTGAGGAGAAATAAATTGAATTATCTCCATTGGCACACCTTACGCCATCGTAAACCAAAGATCATACATAGGTTGCATGGACACCCTTGAAAAGTCAAGGTTCACTTGTAGCACCAATTAAACATAAGGAAACAAAGCTGCAAGCACCCATCCATGTGCTTCAAGGCACAGCGTCAAGTGTCTCTTTCTAGTCAGTCAAAAATTGAGAGGGACTGGGAGCTAGGTTAGAAAGGGGTCCTGTACACAGGCTTCCGAGTGGGACTGTGGATCAGCAGGGTGTACACTTCCTAAGAAAAACTAAAATGTGAGTGGTGCACTACCGTCTGGTTCTGCTAAATTGGTGGCTAGTACCCAGATCTGGCAGCCCAGGCCCGGAGCACAGGGTAGGAGAAGAGCAAGCCGCCAGCATCCCACTCTACAGAGCAACAACGTGCTCTGCCTCCCCCGTCAGCCCTAGGCTTGGAATCTAGGGATCTACCTATCACCCCAGTACAAGTCTACTACGGTATTCCCTGCCAGATCTGGTTACTAGCCACCAATTTAGCAGAACCAGACGGTAGTGCACCAATCACATTTTCGTTTTTTGGTCCTGACGAACTGCCATTAGACTTGTTAGGGGCTTAAGAGGCACTAAACATGTTGACCTATTTGCACCTTAGCAGCCCTTGAGGAACATCAGATCCACGTAAGGGCCCATACACCGTCTTTAAATAAGGCTCAAGCTACCTAAACGAATAAACTTGACCAGAGTAGGACTGCTTCTGACCTTTTTTAACTCACCTACCTGTGCACTACCCAGGCCTCACACCCGCACACACCATACAGCTTCTTCAAAAGTTCTCCGGCAAAGAGACACATTTACGGGAGCAAGTCAGGCATTGCAGCGCTGGCCCGACAAGGAGCAAGGCCCAATGATGAAGCATGACATCCTCACAAAGAAAAACCTCCCTTTCCCCTTCCCCACACATCCAGTTAGGAACTGTCTTTCTAGTCAGTTTCAGCCCAGCCATTTGGGACTGATTTCTGTAAATTACAACATGAATGCTCACCATGAAATAGTAAGTCAGTTACCTTCATTATTTCATGGTTTTGGAAAGCTTATGACTGTGAAAGTAAGTCGCATATTAATGAGAATGTCCGTCCTGTTGCTAAGAGACAGAAAATGTTGCTTTTCATCTGCAAGAAGCTAATGAAAAAGACCCTGAATTGTTGCTTGATCATGATATTATTGAGTGTTTTACCGATCCAACACTATGGGTTTCTCCCATAGCAGTAGGGCCTAAAAAAGACAGTGAAGGAGCTGTACACATATGCGTTGACATGCATTAGGCAAACAAGGCAATTGAAGGAGAATGACATCCAGGTCAACACATTGCTGACATGATAGCGCAACTAAATGGTACAAAGGTCTTCTCCCGCCTTGATTCAAATAAAAGTTATCATCACTTGGAACTCAAACAAGATTGCAGGCTGGAGAGGATGCTACATAAGCTAAGTCTGACGTTGTTTGTGCCAAGACAAGAAGGGCTCCATATTGCTTGTAGGTTCACCACAGTTGTCAACTACAAAATTGACCACACCTTCTATCATGCCCGCAGTGAAGTTTCTGTTCTTTTTGAGTGGTATGGTCTGATCCCCCTCTTTGCAGTGACACTGGAGCACCTAGACAATACACGGCACAGTGATGTACATACTTGCCAAAGAAGAATATCTCATACTGTCCACTTAGGCGTTTTTTTACTTCTTTTTTTTTTTAAAGTAAGGAAGTTACAAACCTGATTGTGTGTCCATTTCAAGTAGTAGTTTACCTTTGTTAATTGGTTCCAAAGTATTCTGAAGAATAGGAAAGGCATAAGATTTCTATAATCCAAAATCAAAAAACAAATATCAATCAATCAATCATGGCATTTGTGGAGCGCACTACATACCCGCGAGGGTCTCAAGGCGTTGCGGGGGCTGCTACTGTTCGAAGAGCCAGGTCTTGAGAAGTCTTCTGAAGGTCAGAAGGTTTTCGGTCTGCCGCAGGTGGATGGGGAAGGGGGTTCCATGTCTTGGCGGCGAGGTGGGAGATTGATCTGCCGGCGGCGGTCACTCTTCGGATGCGGGGGATGGTGGCGAGGGCGCGGTCTGCAGAACGGAGCTGGCGGGTGGGGGTGTAGAGGCTGTTGAGGTATGTTGGTCTGGTGTTGTGGAGTGCCTTGTGTGCGTGGGTGAGGAGTTTGAAGGTTATCCTCTTGTTGACAGAGAGCCAGTGTAGGTCTTTCAGGTGGTGTGTGATGTGGCTGCAGCGAGGGATGTCGAGGATCAGGCATGCGGAGGCGTTCTGGATGTGTTGAAGCCGTTTCAGGAGTTTGGCCGGCGCTCCTGCGTAGAGTGCATTTCAGTAGTCCAGTCCACTGCTGACGAGGGCCTGGGTGACCGTTCTTCTTGTTTCGGTGGGGAGCCACTTGAAGATCCTGCAAATAGTTGAGGATGACCCCTAGGTTGCGTGCGTGGTCGGTGGGTGTTGGGGGTGTTCCTAGTGCAGACGGCCACCAGGAGTCGCCCCAGGCCGAGGGGGTGGATCCGAGGATGAGTACCTCCATCTTGTCTGAGTTCAGCTTCGCATCCGCCACATTCCCGGAGAGCTGGAAGCATGCGGAGATCAGCGCCCTCCTGAAGAAACCCACCGCGGACCCCACAGACCTCAAGAACTTCCGTCCCATTTCGCTCCTCCCCTTCCCCACAAAAGTCATCGAGAAAACCGTCAACAAACAGATGACCACCTTCCTCGAGACGAACAGCTCCCTCGACCCATCGCAGTCCGGATTCCGAGCGAACCACAGCACCGAGACCGCCCTCATCGCAGCCACCGACGACATCAAGACCCTGCTTGACAACGGTGAAACCGCCGCCCTCATCCTCCTCGATCTGTCGGCCGCATTCGACACTGTCTGCCACCGCACCCTGACCACCCGCCTCCACCACTCCGGGATCCAAGGAATGGCCCTGGAATGGATCACCTCCTTCCTCTCCGACAGAACTCAGAGAGTCCGTCTCCCGCCCTTCCGCGCAGCGACCACCAAGATCATCTGCAGCGTACCCCAAGGATCCTCGCTCAGTCCTACGTTCTCTATGTGTACATGAGCCCCCTCACAGCCATTGCACGCAAACACAACCTCAACATCATCTCCTACGCCGATGACACCCAACTGATCCTCTCCCTCACCAACGACCCCGCCAGAGCCAGCTTCCAGGAAGGAATGAAAGACGTCGCGGAATGGATGAAGCTCAGCTGTCTGAAGCTGAACTCAGACAAGAAGGAAGTCCTCATCCTCGGACCATCCCCCTCTGCCTGGGACTACTCCTGGTGGCCCCCTGCTCTGGGCACTGCTCCCAAGCCCACGGACCACACACGCAACCTGGGTTTCATCCTAGACTCCTCCCTCCCGATGACCAAGCAAGTCAACGCCATTACATCTTCCTGCTTCAACACCCTCCGCATGCTCCAAAAGATCTTCCGGTGGATCCCCACTGGAACCAGGAAGACACTCACCCAGGCCCTCGTCACCAGCCGACTGGACTACGGGAACGCCCTCTATGCTGGGACCACGGCCAAACTACAGAAAAGACTCCAGCGCATTCAGAACGCATCTGCATGACTCATCCTGGACATTCCCCGACACAGCCACATCTCTGCACACCTGAGAGACCTGCACTGGCTCCCCGTCAGCAAGAGGATCACCTTCAGACTCCTCACCCACGCACACAAGGCTCTCCACGACATGGGCCCCGAATGCCTCAATACCCGCCTCACGTTCTACACACCTACCCGCCAGCTCCGCTCCGGCAGCCTCACCCTTGCCACCGTCCCACGGATTCGCAGAACCATCACCGGAGGAAGATCTTTCTCCTACCTGGTGGCCAAGACGTGGAACTCCCTCCCCACCCCCCTAAGACGGACCCAGGACCATCTCTCCTTCAGGAAGCACCTCAAGACCTGGCTTTTCGAGCAGTAGCGGCACCCCCTTCCCAGCGCCTTGAGACCCTCACGGGTGAGTAGCGCGCTCTATAAATGTTCCTGATTGATTGAGCTTCAGTCGGCTGTTCCTCATCCAGTCAGCGACGGCATTTATTTCTTCGTGGAGGTTGGTTTTGGTGGTGTGTGGGTCCTTGGTGAGGGAGAGGATCAGCTGAGTGTCGTCAGCGTAGGAGATGATGTTGAGGTCGTGCTGTCGTGCGATGTGGGCGAGTGGTGCCATGTAGACGTTGAACAATGTTGAGCTGAGGGATGAGCCTTGGGGTACGCCGCAAATGATCTTGGTGGCTTCGGAGCGGAAGGAGGGGAGGCGGACGCTCTGTGTTCTGCCGGAGAGGAAGGAGGAGGTCCAGTCCAGTTCTTTCTCTTGGATTCCAGCGTCGTAGAGGCGTGTTCGTAGTGTGCGGTGGCAGACCGTGTCAAAGGCGGCTGGCAGGTCCAGGAGCATGAGTGCCGCAGTTTCTCCGTTGTGTAGTAGGGACCTGATGTCATCAGTGGTGGCGATGAGGGCAGTTTCGGTGCTGTAGTTGCTGTGTAACCTGGATTGGGATAGGTCCAGGATGCTGTTCTCCTCGAGGAAACTGGTCAGTTGTTTGTTGACGACCTTTTCGATGATCTTCGCCGGGAATGGGAGCAGGGAGATGGGTCAGAAGTTCTTGAGGACCTTGGTGTCCGCCTTGGGTTTCTTGAGTAAGGCGTTGATCTCTGCGTGCTTCCAGGTCTCCAGGAAGGTCGCTGTCTCGAAGGAGATGTTGATGGTTTTCTGGAGATGGAGTGCGATGGTGCTGCTGGCTTTGTTGAAGATGTGGTGTGGGCAGGGGTCTTCTGGGGATCCGGAGTGGATGGTGTTCATGATCTTGATGGTGTCATCGTTGTTGATGTTGGTCCAAGAGATCAGACAGTTGGTGTGGGTGGCGGTCATGGGAGTGGGAGTCTCAGTGGTTGCCGGGGTGGTGACGGCGTTGAAACTGTCGTGGATGTCTGCGATCTTGCGATGGAAGAAGGTGGCCAGCAAGTCACACAGGTCTTGTGAAGGTGGGATGTCATTGGAGTTGGAGCTGGGGTTGGAGAGTTCCTTCACGATGTTGAAGATCTCTTTGCTGTTGTGTGCGTTGTTGTCTAGGCGGTCTTTAAAGGAGGTGCTTTTGGCGGATCTGATGAGGTGGTGGTGTCTGCGGGTGGCGTTCTTGTGGGCTGTGTAGCTTTCTGGTGTTCGTTCATGGATCCAGGTTTTTTCGAGTTTTCGGCAGGTTCGCTTGGAGGCCTGGAGGTCTTCGGTGAATCAGCTGGCTTTCTTGCTAGTGTGGGTGTTGGAGGGCTTCTTGAGGGGGGCGAGGGTGATGGCGCAGTCGTTGATCCACTGTTTGAGCTTGCGGGCGGCGGTGTCGGGGTCGGTCGGATCTGCGGGTGGGTTCCGGGCGAGGGAGGTGGAGAGCTGGACTTCGGTGACTTTGCTCCAGCAGCGGCGTAGCATCTGTTGGGTGCGGTGGTGAGTGGTGGGTTTCCGGAAGGTGAAGTGGATGCAGCGGTGATCAGTCCAGTGGAGCTTGCTGGTGTCGTTGAAGGTGACGTGGGAGCTTGCGGAGAAGATGGGGTCAAGCGTGTGGCTGGTGGAGTGGGTGGGTGTAGTGACGAGTTGTCTGAGTCTGAGGTTGGTGAGGTTGTCGATCAGGGTGGAGGAGTTGGTGTCGTTGTTCTCGAGGTATAAGTTCAGGTCCCCGGGAGGATGTAGTCCATGGAGGCGAGGGCGTGTGTGCTGACGAGGTCGGTGATGGATTCGCTGAACTATGCTCGTGGTCCCGGGGGTCTGTAGATGAGGGTTCCTCTGAGGGTGGTGTTGGGATCGGTGTGGATCTGGAAGTGCAGGTGTTCGGCGGTACTGAGGGTGTCGTCGGTGTTGGTTGAGAAATTGAGAGAGTTCCTGTGGATGATGGCGATTCCTCCTCCTACTCCATTGGTGCAGTCCCTGCGGGTAATTTTATAGCCTTCCGGGATGGCTATGGCGATGTCGGGTGCCGAGGAGGGGCTCAGCCAGGTCTCCATCAGGAAGGTGACGTTTGGAGTGTTAGAGTCCAATAGGTCCCAGAGTTCCACGGCGTGTTTGCGTGCAGAGCGGGTGCTGAGGTGGTTGGGTTCTTTGCTAGGTGGGTTGGCGGGACGGATGCTGGTGAAGCTGCAGTTCCGGCAGGAAAAGGGTCCTTGGGTGCGCTTCAGGGCAGCCAGGCAGCAGGTGCATTATCGTCCGGCGCTGAGTGCATGGAGGGTGCTGGAGTCGTAGCGGAGACGGGCGTCGTGGCATTCGCAGGGCCAGGGGTCCTGGCGCTGGACGCGGTCCAGGCGCGGACGGGCCATGACTTAGGCACGCCAGCGGCGCGGCTGCTCAGCAGCCGACATATATGGGGAGGAGGGAGGGAGGAGCAGCTGGGAGGTGGGGGGCGGGAGGTAGGGGCAGCGAATGGACAGTCAGGCTGGCGGGGCCGCAGGGGACGCAGCACGGGAACGGGGGCGGTGGATGGCATGGAGGGCAAGGGCACCGATCACGGGGGTCACAAAGGAGAAAGCGGGCACAGTTCCCGGGGGTCACAGAGGAGAAAGTGGGCACAGTTCACGGGGGTCACAAAAAAGAACACGGGCACAGATCACAGGGGTCACAAAGGACAACACGGGCACAGATCACAGGGTTCACAAAGGAGAAAGCGGGCACAGTTCACGGGGGTCACAAAGGAGGTAACGGGCACAGATCACAGAACTTACCTCAGCAGTGGCAGCTGGGGCAGGGACAGGACGCACAGGCGGTGCTGTGCAGAGGGGGAGTGACCTACCTAGAAAGGTCAAGGGTCGCTCACCACAATGCGCAGCGGCCGCCATATATAGGGAGGAGGGAGGGAGGAGCAGCTGGGAGGCGGGAGGCGGGAGGTAGGGGCAGCGAATGGACAGTCAGGGGGCGGGGCTGCAGGGGATGCAGCGGCGGGAACGGGAGCGGTGGACAGCACGGAGGGCAAGGGCACCGATCACAGGGGTCACAAAGGAGAAAGCGGGCACAGTTCACGGGGGTCACAAAGGAGAAAGCGGGTACAGTTCACGGGGGTCTCAAAAAAGAACACGGGCACAGATTACTGGGGTCACAAAGGAGAGCGGGCACAGTTCACGGGGGTCACAAAGGAGAAAGCGGGCACAGTTCACGGGGGTCATAAAGGAGAAAACGGGCACAGATCACAGAACATACCTCAGCAGCGGCAGCTGGGGCAGGGACAGGACGCACAGGCGGTGCTGTGCGGAGGGGGAGCGACCTACCTAACAAGGTCAAGGGTATTATGTTTAATAAGTGCAATAAACATGGGATCAGTCATTTATTTTTAGGATTGGTCCCTCCCATCTGTATTTCCAAGTTGAATGCATGCTCTCTCTGGATGTTCAAGCACATGTTTCCAACAGAGGGGTAGAAATAATTAACTGTTTTATCTAGAATGACTGACACTCCCATTTTCAGTGTTTGAAAATCTGTTTTAATAATTTCAATCGAGTAACAATCTGAACTATTCTTCTCGCTCGCAGTGCATTTTTTTCTGATTAGAACTAGTCAAAGGGAAACAAAACGAACTATAAATCAAAAGATTACATTTTTAAATGTTCAGCCTTTTTAATCTTATATGGTCAATGCCATCCACACGTTTGCAAGATGCATTTTTCATATTTTTTATTGCCTATTTCATATAATAAATTGCATGTTAGACATTTTATTAATTTAAATTGAATGAAAGTAGTGCAATACAATATATTTTTTATTTAAGTAATTACGTCATTATACTTTGTGTTAATTATTGCCCTTCGAGGTACGATGCACTATAATATGCGTTTTAAATACATTAGAGAAACATAATTTTTCACCTCGAACTATTTGTGCTATGTAGCTGAATTGAAACAAAGATTGAATTGTCTGTGGCCTAATTGCTCTGAGAAGAGGTTTCACGTTGTTTTTATATTAAATCCCTTTGGCGCAGCGGTATGACTCACCACGGTGCACGCCAGGTCTTGAGTGGGTTGGTGGCTCGGGCAACTTGAAAGTTGCAATCTTTCCACAGACAAAACATGCACCTTCTTTGGGGCTGCGAAAATTGTTGAATATATACACCTAGAGAACGTGCACTTAATTTTCATTTAATGTTTTATTATTGATGGCTCTCACTCTTTTCTAGGACAGGTATCGATTACAAGTCGACGTTATAGTTTTGTAATTTGGAAACCATTTTTCAATCGTAACCTTGGCAAAAAAAAAGTATTACCATACATATCAACTCTTGAAAACCAGGCCATTTATTTATAGTTTAAGCACTGAAAGTAATAATACAGTAAATAAAACACCGAATCTTTGAATATCTCTCACTGCTAATCCTATGACATCTTATGGACTTGTATACTTACAATGCATGGGAACCTGCAATCGTTGTATAAATTCCTGAATGTAATTTCCTTATTACAGTATAGTTGTGGCAACACCAATCAGTATTCATAAACAACCATTGAGAAAGCCATTACACCTGTCATTCAAAACCACCCTTCTTAGTTTGTCAATGTTTGTTTTGTCATTTTTTTATATCACATTATCTTGGGAGCTGTTTTGCCTCTCAAAAATATTAGAAAAAATTTGAAAGAAACAACGGGCCTCATTTACTACAAAATGACACAACATGGCGCGGCAAGCCATTTTGCTGTGTTGAGCTGCATGAGGCATCATATTAGCAACAGTACGACGCATCTATGTGCTTTCCCTGCGCTGGCGCACATTTGGCTGCCATGCACCAGCGCAGCCACCCTTGCGTCATGTTGCAAGGGTACATGCGTGCGAGGATGATTATTTTTATGCAGGAAGGGACACCTTGCTGCACAAAAACAATAATTGTTAGAAATGTCCTCTTTCTATGCATGCTGCAGAATGCAGCACGCATAGAAAGAAGAAAAACTAAGAGAATTAACAGTATTTCTCCTTGTTGCGCCATTCGTATGCCTCTCTTAGGGAGGCGTAGGATTCTGACACACTCTCAGTTTTACAAAATGTTGTAAATCTGGGAGTGCATCAAGTCCCATGGACGTTGTGTGGAAACACCCACAGCAACACCAATGGAATGCCCCTTCACACAGACTAATGTGTGAAAGTGGCCCATATTTACAAGCCATGAAAAGTCACACAGGGTGACTTTCCTTGGCCTTGTAAGTATGGGCAAGCCCATTGCGCCATCAGTGCATTCAAAAAGTGCGGCACCGGTGCTGCAATGGGCTTGTAAATGAGGCCCAACATTTTTCGGTCCCAAAAGGCACACATTCTGTTGTGGCACCAAGTGAATTACTTTGTGTGTGGATGCGGTTCAAGATTGCCAGGGCTGCTGTGGGTTCCCAGTCTGGCCCTGCTTACAAGAGACATCTTTGATGTACTGTGAGAAAGTGGCTCCTGGGGTGGGTACACCCCCTACCCTGCTTCTCCTGTGGGAGGGGGGAAGGAGCCTAGTCCTGATTGGGCAGGGCTTCCCATCTTCAAGATGGCGAGAGCCCGGAGATGTGCTTCACCTCGCCTCCCCCACCTGAGGGGTGGGTTTGGCAGGCTGGCACATCCCCTGTCCTTATTTGGGGTTTCCGGCCAAGCTCCCCGCCAGAGTGGGGGGGGGTTGCAGTGGCCTGGGGAAGCTCACAGAGCCTTTGAAGCTTCCCCCTGCCCATCCTGGGGGAGGAGATTTAGCACCTCGCCCAGGATGTGCATTGTTGCAGATGCAGGAGAGCAGGGGCTCTCCTACCCAGGGGTCCAGCAACATGTCTGCTGTGGGGCAGCCTAGGCAGCCTCAGAACAGATGTGGATTGTAGGTTTAGGTTTCAGGGGGCCTCTCTAAGATGCCCTCTGTGGTGCTTGGTACATTAAATCCCACACTGGCATCAGTGTGGATTTAATGTGCTGAGCAGTTTGATACCAAACTCATACAATATACTTGAGGGTAAGGCTGTTAGCAGCTCCATTCTTATCGGACGTCTCGAGTCCAGTGCTGCTCCTTGGATGCGCTGCCAACCCTTTAAAGCCTTCCTGACTGTGAAGCTATCGGTGGGATCTCCCATGTCTCTGGTTCGGGTGAAGAAAGATATTGCTGCCCCGTGGCACCTGGCTGCTGCCACTGAGCGCTCCTCTTCATGTAAAGCACCTAAGTAATGCAGTAGTGCCCCTGTGTCATGCTATTGTTCTGCCCAATCCTTTCCCGAGAATGCACAATATGCCCAAAACGCCCCTTCATAAGCTTTCCTGGTCCTGGGAGCTAGGCTACCTGCCACGAGGTTCGGTAGTTGGGGTCACCAATCAGCCAAAGTACTTCTGGGAAGGGCTTTGGATTCGCTTCTGCAGAGTGGAGGTGTGCTCTGAAGACCTGCATCTTGAAGCGAGAGATTGCATCAGCAGCATGATTTAACACACTTGGCACATGTTTAGCCCTAAACAGTATGTTCTCTTTCATAACAACAGCACTATCTCTTTCAACAGGCAGAGGATCATTTTACATCTTGCTGCTTGCTGGTTTATGCATTCAATGACAGTCATGTTGTCAGACCAAAACACCACTGATTGGTTACGCAGTCTGTCTGGCCATACTGTTAAGGCCACCCAGATAGGAAACAATTCCAAGAAGCCAATGTTAGCTGTTAACCCATTCTGCACCCATGCAGCTGGCCACTGCTGCGCCACCCACTCATTGCCAAGTATGGCGCCAAATTCCACACTACCCGCAGCGCCAGTCCATAAACCTAACTCTGCAGAGGTGGTGGGTGGACCGGGCCAGACTACCCTGCCGTTGAAGTCCTGCAGGAATGCCATCCAAATCTGCATGTCCTGCCTAACCTCAGCTGACAGCCTGGTGTGGTGGTGCTTTTCTTTAAGCCCGGTCATGGCCTGGGCGATGGAGCGGGAGAATGGTCGTGCCATTGGAATCACTCTGAGGGCGAAGATCAACTGTCCTGCTGTTTGCTGTAACTGATGCAAGGTAACCTTATCCTTGGCTAGGCATTGCTGCAAATGCTGTCCTGAATTTTTTTATCTTGTCTGCCGGCAAGCGGAAACACCCTTGGACTGAATCTAACTCAATACCTAGGAATTCTATCGTTGTTGTTGGTCCAACTGTCTTCCCCTGCGCCAGGGGAACCCCAAAAGCCCGCATGAGCGTGCAGAATTCCTGCAGTGCCCACGCACATTTCCGAGAGCCCGCTGACCCCAAGATAAGAAAGTCATCTAGATAGTGCATGACAAACTGATGCCCGGTCACACGTCTAAAAACCCATTCCAAAAATGAACTGAATTTTTCAAAAAAGGCGCAGGAGACTGAGCAACCCATGGGCATACACATATTCATGTTTTTCTTGAAACTTAAATCCTAGCAAGTGAAGGTCCTCTGGGTGAACTGGTAACAAACGAAAAGCAGACTCAATATCAGATTTTGCCAGCAGAGCACCAGGGCCCAGGTCCCTAAGCATTTCCACCGCCTGGTCAAATGACGCGTATTTCACACTACAAATCTCATCACTGATGGCTTCAATGAGTTGCCCTTAGGTGCAGATAGATTGTGAATCAACCTGAACTCACCCTCTTCTTTTTTGTGGACCACCCCCAAAGGTGAACAAACACTATAGTGAACCGGGATGTAGTCAAATGGGCCCATTATTCTGCCTAGGTGTAATTCTTTAGTAATCTTAGTTGCCGCCACGCCTGGGTTGGTCCTAACCGAAAGTTGATTTTTGCATTCCGGTGCCCCAACATAGTCAGGTGCAGGGATCCTAAACCCATACGTGAAACCTTCTTACAGAGTCCTAGCAGTGGAATGACAGGGGTATTTGTTTAGCCAAGGGGTCATAACTGTTATGTCAATGGGTGAGTGTGCAACTTGGTGTATCCTACTCTCATTCCTGTTTCCTCTTTCCCTTGTCCCTAGATTTCTTGAGACACTTGGACCCTAGGTATGATGGGTTAGCGCAGATAGAGTAGGCGTGTTTGAACTTACATGTGCCTGGTGTCCTGGTACATGTCCTCCTATTAAAATCCCAAGTCCCTTTCTGTCCCCATATTTGTCATGAGCCATAGTAATGCGGTTCTGGTAACATGCCATCTCTGCCTGTATGTTAGGAAAACGTTCAGCCATTACTGCCATGAATACTGAGAAACCCCTGATCCAGTTATTCAAGTTCTCTTCCACCCTGAATTTTAACAACTCGGTTGCCCATTCTCTTGGGAGCATCCAGTCCTTCTGTTTCTTAGCTTCATCTCTTTCTCTTTCATCCACGAGCAAAGAGAACATGCTAACATGCTAACATAGCTGCCTGACCATATGAGTTCTTTTAACTCTCGCGTCACGAGTCTAGCCACGTTCTCCCTCCCGGTACGTGATTCCCCCACGCCCAGCATTGGCAGTGTCACCTGCTTACCTGCTGCAGTCGTTCCAGCAGGCTCTGTCAACTTCTTCTTCGCCTGGCTGACCACTGGCACTTCCTTGTTGACGTCCTGTGGAGTAACCCCACTGTTTGTGTTGGGAAGAAAAGGAGTACCCTGTCCTGCCCCTAGTGGTCCCCCAGGTGTTGCCACAAACTGAGCTACCAACTTCCTTGCTTCTGCCTCCGGGTCCCCCACCGACGTTGACAACATACCTGCTCTCCCCAAACAAGGGAGAACTGCCGCTAAATGCGCTTCTAAATCTGGTGGGACAGGGTTAGCCCCCGCAAGGTTATCCTTTGGCACCCCACCCACCAAAGCCTCTGGGACCTGTGCCTTGCTGCCTACCGGACCCACCCCGCAGGAACGACCGGTACAGGGGCACACAGTGGAACCCCCTCCAGGGGAACCACTCCCAATGGACCCCCAAGTGGGACTTAACCCCCCCCGGGAACAGCCGGGACCGGGGCAGTCAATGGAACCCCTCCCAATTGCCCCACTCCTGATGGGCCAGGCACCTCTTCATCCCTGGGCTGAGACACTGGCACCGGTGCTTTCGGCTTAGTACCCCCTTTTTTGGGCCTAACCTTTTTAGGAAGGGGATCTAATTCACCTCTTGGCTTGGGGATACTATATTGCGCATTGGCCTTTCCAAAGCCCCTTCCTGCCCTTCAACCCTCTCCCTGAGATCTGCCAGGTTTTGCCCCAATTTATCCACTTTCTTCCATCTCCTGTCCATGGTAACCATTTTACGCATCATTGTCTCCACCATGTACTCCATGCGAGAGCGCTTATCGGCCCGTTTCATTTTACTTGCCATTGTTGCTTAAGTTACTGCCGATTACTGTGACCGTGCTGTGACTACCACCGCGAATACAATGCTAGCCCCGCTTACACACCTAAGTTGGCAATGGCACACAATGGAATAACTTCCCCCCTTTGCGTCACGGCCTGGTACCACCGTCCAGGCCCTTACCTTCTGTTGTAGGTACACGACCGGCCGTAAGCACCCACGCAACCAGAGCCGCGCCACACCGGCTAATCTGGTGGGTTAGGTGAGTAATCTCAGCCCGTGCGGCTCACAGAAGCAGTGAAATGCAGGCCTGCACGTGCCCCCCCTTGGATGTCACATGCGCAGCACCACCTGATCGCTGGACTCCGTAATACACCCACCTCTTATTTGCCTTATGCGAATGTTCTCATACACTGTAATGAGTAAAAACACAAGTTCACGTGCAGTCCCCCCCACAGGTCAACACCAAACCCGGGTGTGCCCCACAAACTGTTATATATGTGATGTTCGCTGTCCACCCTTTAATCACAATGCACTGTTACAGACAAGGCGATGTGCTACATACAATTGAAAAGAATAGCGCTGCCTTCCTCACTGCGTCCTCAAGTATATTGAAATTCGCAAAATTGCCAGCGCGCACCACTAACTAAGCGCTCCCCCTCTTAGTAGCGCACTTGTAATCGCTCTAACAAACGCAAACCTTTGAGAATTGAACACTTAATATTGGGCGTAAAAATCTCAGACCCTCTTAGAGTGCCACAGTGCCCCTTTAAGCGACCTATGTAAAATGAGCTATGGGAACCCAACACCTAGTTAAAACAAGCCCAACCTTAGTCAAGTAAGTTACTAGTGCTTACTGCTTCATTTGTAGAACCAAACCCTCGGAATTTAAAAAGTGATCTAACAGCACAAATACATTGGGATTGAATACTTAACCTTGAGAACAAGAGCTTCACACTCTAACCATCAGGCCACAGTGACTCTGAATCTCTGAATCTCAGCTCAACAGTGAATCTGTTGTAGCGCCAGAAATCCTAGACCCGCCCGACGCCAATGCTGTGCACGGGACGCCTAAAGTGCCCACGTGCCCGATTCTCACTGTATTTTACAAGTGCCTGCCTCTCCGAACTGCTCCGAAATGCCCGCTCCTGCTGCAGACCGGAAATGCTGGTTACTCACTCGCTTCGGTCGATCCCGGCATAGGGGGGGAGGCGCACGCCGCGACGATCGCCCGCTCTGCAACCAGCGCCAAAGATCCTCCGTTCCACCGACGAGGGGGCGCACGCCGCGAAAATCGCCCGCTCTTCAACCAGCACCGAAGATCCTCCGTTCCACCGACGACGATCACCACAGCTCGTGAAGGCAACCTCAGTCCCCGAATCCGTCCAAAAAAAGGCAAAGGCGACCTGTAGTAACAATAATAAACAGAAAATTAAATAGCAGCCTCTTAGCGAGGTTGCTCTACAGGGAGCGCAGAAGGCAAAGAGGAAGATTCCTCTGCTCCCCAGCCTTTTATGGCCACCAATAGCCCTGACTGGTTCTAGCCGGCCTGGTGCTGGCCACTGGCGCGACCCGGATGTGATTCACTTCACATCCGGGTCACGACCCATTGCCAATGACCAATAATGGTGGAGGCGCGCCTGTCGCGTCACTGCTGTGCGTGACAGGCCTGCCTCCCAGGTTGTCAGGGGCCGGCAGGACCGCCATATTATCGACGTGTCCGATGCCGGCCCCGCCTTTTCTATTCGAAGCCTCAACATTTGTGGTTGGAGCGTTTTCCACGGAAAGATTTTTTAATTCGAGGGAAGACGTTGTGCACGTGTTTATCTTGTGTGCATTCTGCCACTTTGTGTTCATTCAGTTCCTCTCAGTTGCGGTTGACATGTGGTCCGATTACCAATCCGGTTCTCCTTTAACAGTTTACGGAAACACCATTCTCTCTCGACTGAAAGACATTCAGTCGCATCTCTCGAGGATGGCTGCGGCCTCTCTTTCCAGCAGGGTCTCCGGTACTGGAACGTCAGACTCAAATTCGATGCAGACCCACAAGGTACTCCTCAGATCACTGATAACCTTCTGTGACGCATGATAGGGAGGGCCATCTCCTTGGAGGCACCCTATTACCGTTCACATTAATCACATGCATATCAGCAGGGCATGGTGTTTTTTTCACTATAAGTTTGCCACTTACTGAATTTATTTACATGTACGCTCCTAGTAAATGGTACTGCATGTACCCAGGGATTGTCATTTAAATGCTACTTTTGGGCCTGCAGCACTCACTGTGTCACTTCCTAAAGTAGCCTTTTAAAGCATGTCTCAGGTCTGCCACTGCAACCTGTAGTGCTGTTTTTGAAATTCTGTTTTACCTGGCAAAATAAACTTTTTGCTAGACCTAAACCTTTCTTTTTAATACTTATAAGTCACACCTAAGTTAGGTCCTAAAGGCTCATAGGGCAAGGTGCATTGTATTTAAAAAGAAGGACGTGTTTTGAAGTTTTACATGTCCCAGCAGTAAAAAACTCCTAAAGCCATTTTTTACTGCTGCAAGGCTTATTTCTCCCGTTGACTCAAACTGGGCTACCTTATTACATTTAATAATTGCTAACTTTGGATTGGGAGCAGATAGAGATGTGCTATTTATACTCAAATGAATTGCAATTTAATCCCCTCTTTAATGGTGAAGCCAGATTTTCAGTTTTAATTCTGAAAATGCCACTTTTTGAAAGTTGTCATTTCTTTGTTCCAACCATCTGCGCCTTATGGCAGTGTTCTGCGCCTTATGGCAGTGTCCTGTGCCACATGACTATCAATGGTCCTGCGGTTAGGGTTTGTGTATTTCTGCTAGACAGTGATGCAAAAGGGGCTTAGTTGTGGACAGGTTTGGCCACCCTTACAGGATGACTGGGGAGAAGCTCTACCCATCCTCACTTACACTTCAAATGGCTTTGGCAGCAGGGAAAGGATCACAAAGGAACCTGACATTAGGCCTGCCCTGCCTTTTAATCAATCAATCAATCATTTGTAGAGCGCACTACATACCCGCGAGGGACTCAAGGCACTGGGAGAGGGGGGCGCTACTGGTCAGACAGCCAGGTCTTGAGTAGCCTCTTGAAGGTCAGCAGGTCTTGGGTCTGTCGTAGACTCAGTGGGAGGGTGTTCCAGGTCTTGGCGGCGAGGTGGGAGAAGGATCTCCCGCCGCTGGTAGTTCTTTGGATGCGAGGGACGGTAGCGAGTGTGAGGTCGGCAGAGCGGAGCTGCCGGTTGGGAATGTAGAAGGAAAGTCATCTGTTGAGGTAGGCTGGGCCGGTCTTGTGGAGTGCCTTGCGTGTGTGGATCAGGAGCTTGAAGGATATCTTCTGGTTGACGGGGAGCCAGTGCAGGTTTCTCAGATGGGGGGTGATGTGGCTGTGGTGAGGTGCGTCGAGGATCAGTCGTGCAGATGCATTTTGGATGCATTGCAGTCGTTTGATGAGCTTGGTCGGGGCTCCCGCATAGAGGGCATTTCCGTAATTGAGTCTGCTGCTGATGAGGGCCTGGGTGACTGTTCTTCTTGTATCTCTGGGATCCACCTGTAGATCTTGTGGAGCCTGCGGAGGGTGTTGAAGCAGGAGGAGGAGACGGCGTTGACTTGCTTGGTCATGGAGAGCGTTGAGTCGAGGATGATCTCCAGGTTGCATGCGTGGTCGGTGGGTGTCGGGGCTGCCCCCAGTGCCGTCGGCCACCAGGAGTTGCTCCAGGCTGAAGGGTTGGAGCCGAGGATGAGGACCTCCATCTTGTCCGGGTTCAACTTCAGTCGGCTGATCTTCATCCAGGCGGCGACGGCCTTCATTGCTTCGTGGAGGTTGGATTTGGCGGTGATGGGGTCCTTGGTGAGGGAGAGGATCAGTTGAGTGTCGTCAACGTAGGAGATTATGTTGAGGTTGTGCTGTCGGCCGACATGTACGAGCGGAGCCATGTAGATGTTGAACAGTGTCGGGCTGAGGGAAGATCCCTGGGGTACGCCGCAGATGATCTCGGAGGCTTCGGATCAGAATGGGGGAGGCAGACGCTCTGGGGTCTGCCGGAGAGGAATGAGGTGGTCTATTCCAGAGCCTTGTCTCGGATCCCTACGGCATGCAGGCATGCGCGTAGTGTGCAGTGGCAGACAGTGTTGAAGGCGGCAGAGAGGTCCAGGAGAATGAGGGCCGCGGTCTCACTGTTGTCCAGCAGGGTCCTGATGTCATCGGTGGTGGCAATGAGGGCAGTCTCGGTGCTGTGGTTGCTGCGGAACCCTGACTGGGAAGGGTCCAGGATTCTGTTTTCTTCGAGGTATCGGGTTAGCTGTCTGTTGACGATCTTCTCGATGACCTTGGCCGGGAACGGAAGCAGAGAGATGGGCCGGAAGTTCTTGAGGTCTCTTGGGTCCGCCTTGAGTTTTTTGAGTAGGGCGTTGATCTCGGCATGTTTCCAGCTCTCTGGGAAGGTCGTGGTCTCGAGGGAGAGATTGATGACGTTGCGCAGATGGGGTGTGCAATGGAGCTGCTGGCTTTGTTGAAAATGTGGTGCGGGAATGGGTCTGACGGGGAGCCGGAGTGGATTGTGCTCATGGTCTTGGTGGTGTCATCGATGCTCACGTTTGCCCAGGCTAGCAGGCGGTCGTGGTTGATGAAGTGCGGAGAGTCAGTTGTGTTGATGTCTGTTGCGGCTGTCTGGGTGTTGAAGCTGTCGTGGATGTCTGCTATCTTGCGGTGGAAAAAAGTGGTGAGAGAGTCGCACAGGGCTTGCGACGGCGGGATGCTGTTGGTGTTGGAGCTGGGGTTGGAAAGTTCCTTCACGATGTTGAAGAGCTCCTTGCTATTGTGTGCGTTGTTGTCGAGGCAGTGTTTGAAGGAGATCCTCTTGACAGTCCTGATGAGGTGATGGTGGTTGCGGATGGCATCCTTGTGGGCTGCGTGGCTGTCCGGAGTTTAGCACTCAAGTCAGTTTCAACCCTTGACAGGGGTAGGGGGAACACTTTCTTGAACCAGATATGGGTGTAGGGCATGGAGTCCAGCAACATGTAGGCTATCATGTGGTAAAATAATTAGACCTCTACAGACACTCATCAGAAACCTCTGGAATTTGTGAAAGGTACAGAAGAATCCCTGCTGCCAGCGTACTGTCCTCCTGCTTGTAGGTCTGCCTTGCTGTCTGAGAAGGAAAGTTGGACCTGTTTACCTTCATCCTAGGTTTCCCAGAGTGGTCAGTTGGCTTACTTCCCGTGTGAGCTACAGGGATACAACAAGCTTCAGAGGCCTCCCTTGAACTGCCGAGCTGACTTGCTGCAACTAAGCTTGCCTGGACCTGCAACTGGACCCGCCTGGGCCCTGCTGCTGACCTCTTCTGGAGTGAGTCCTGATTCCCAAGAGGTGCTCTCCAGGTACTGGACTGTTGGCTGATATCAGTAAAAAGGTGAAGATTCTGAGGTTTTGTTCTCCTTGTGACTGCAAATGGGTCAGTTTGCATCAATACTCGGCTGCCTGTGACTACCGCCAGTGCTATATTCTGGTGGGACCTGCTCTTCACACAGACAGTGACTGCCAGTGATGGCCGGCGTTGCGATACCCTCACTTTGCACTACAGTAAGACACTCTGCAAAGACTGCCAAAGCGAAGCTATATCAACAACAGTTCATGACACCTAACTTGATTGTCTCACTATAGTGATGACTGTCTGCAACACCTGACCCTCTCTTAGAGCTAAAGGGACAGGCGTCTGCGATGCTCAGTCTCCTCCTCATGACCTCCTCAGTCACAAACTGAACTTTTGTGCCAGACTTATAAGGTAACTGTCTCAGCTGGACTAACATGGCCCCTATATCTAACCCACTCTCTATTGTGGTCGGCATGCACTTGTGACTTTCTCCCGATCTAGCATGAGCAGATGACCATGAGTACTTTGTGGCTTTAGGCACTACTTTCACTTAAAACTTTGAAATTGAAATTGAATATCTCTGATTGTACTGATTGGATTTTTTCTTGCTCTGGTATTATTTTATTTATTGAAATTAACTCTATTTTTAAAATGGTTTGAGATTTTTTTTGTGTTATGGTTTCACTTTATTACTATTTGTGTGCAGAAGAATACTTTACACATTGCCTCTGTGTTAAGCTCTACTGCTTTTGTGGCAAGCTAATAGACGGTTATGCACAGGTTAATTTAGTGAGGTTTGCATTTCCCTCTGACAAGGATGTGGTTGTTGCAGAAATAGGGGTTCCACTCCCTCAACCAATCACCCAATTTCTTACAAGACAGTTACACGCCACTGACTTGATGAACAAACTGAGCAACATTATAGGAAGTAGATGTGGGCACCTGCAAAATCTGTGAAAGTCACAAAATTTCACAAATTTAGTAGGTATGTATTTCAGAAAATAATTTTCTGCGATACACAACTTTTAACAAAAATTGTCTCGCAAGAAACTGGTTAGAGAATTACATGTCTTGCAAGAAACATTTTCTCCTCAAGTCAATCTTCTTACCAAAATCAATATTATCAAATATATCTGCTTCAGCATGTAGGAATGAATGGTTACACAGCATCACAAACGCCCACAACGGCGCAATAGAGCACCGAAAGTAAGAGAGCCCTAATTGCAACCACACCAGAGTTTTCGTAATGCAAAGTTAGTGCCTCAATCTTGAGAGCTCCCAATAAAATACATCAATGAACAGCCACAGGTATTACTGAGAAAGTGTCCGGCCACCCCCTAGAGCCCTTAAGCACATCAGCACAGAGCAGATCCCCTATGCAAATCGTCACCTAGAATGAATATTGTACTGCAGGACAGAGACCTTCTATAAACCCAAAGATCATTCCACGCATTAACACATAGGACTGGGCCCAAAACTGCCACCCACGGCATGTCAGCGACTCCCAGTTGCCAGTCCAGGTCTTCCTCCTGTAAAATGCTCCAGCCTCAAAATGAAAACATGTGTGTTAGACGGCGACCTCAGAGGAGCCGGAAGGGGTCCTGACTACCCTGAGTCCCACCCTCAAGGTATCGTAGCCGGGCACTGGCGGGAGACTCCCCAGGGGGAGGAATCTCGTATCTAGGATCGTACTTCTGGCACCACACGACACAGAGTGACCACACTGGGTATTCTGAGAAACAATATTTATCAAGTAGGTTATCACTGCAAATATGTACAAGGTGAGCACGGGCTCAAGAGTCTCGGAAGGGGTAGGGGGTAGCGGGACAGTCTCTGGTAAAGGTTCAAGCAGGGATGTATCCGGCGCACAGCTCACAATCCTCGAGCTGGGGGATACGATGTTGTAGTCGGGGTCCGGCGGGACCGTGAGAGTCGGTTGGAGCCGCGAGTCACTCAGCGGGCTCAGGTACAAGTTCGGAGGTCTTACGATCTTCAGGGAGCCGCGAGTCACTCAGCAGGGCTCAGGTACAAGTTCGGAGGTCTTACGATCTTCAGGGAGCCGCGAGTCACTCAGCAGGGCTCAGGTACAAGTTCGGAGGTCTTACGATCTTCAGGGAGCCGCGAGTCACTCAGCAGGGCTCAGGTACAAGTTCGGAGGTCTTACGATCTTCAGGGAGCCGCGAGTCACTCAGCAGGGCTCAGGTACAAGTTCGGAGGTCTTACGATCTTCAGGGAGCCGCGAGTCACTCAGCATTGCTCAGGTACAAGTTCGGAGGTCTTACGATCTTCAGGGAGCCGCGAGTCACTCAGCAGGGCTCAGGTGGGTTCAAGTTCCAGGAGCCGCGACCACGTCGGCAGGCTCTCGTTGTTCCAGCGTCGAATCTGCCGGACAGACCCCGAGCACCCCTTGTTATAGGTCGACCCCTCTTTGATGTCCGGAGTCTGTGCAGGCAGGGGTCTTGTCACCTGGGGGTCGCTTGTCGGGATTTCCTGCTATTGTCTTTTGATCCTTTCAGGGCCGGGTCGGGAGGAGTCCCAGACACCCAGCAGGCATGGAGCCAGCCCTCAGGGAGGCCGGAGGGCCGATCGAAACCCATCGTCCCGGGGGAGTTCAGAGGTGCGATAGAAACTGCTCCTCCCTCTCTCATCCCCTGGAAGCGTGATGTCCTCCAGCCGGAGTGGCGCCTCTAGGCCCGGGTCGCGCTGGGGCCGGGCGGCCATCTTGGTGCATGCAGTGGGCACGCGGGCCCGGGGTGGCCGAAAGGAGAGAGGCCAGGGACGGGAATGTCCGGGTCGGTGCGTGTGTCTTGGTGGGGAGGTTCGGCTGGGCCGTGTGCTTGGGCTGTAGGTACCAGGTTTCGGTGGTGCGGGGGCACGGAGGGCCATTCTACGAGGCCGGGTCCAACACGCGTCCCCCCCAGCTGAAAGCCGGAGAGAACTGCCCATCAGCTTGGGGGGTTCTCTTCGCTGAGGCGGAAGAACCGGGAGAGGCCGTCAGCATTGGCGTGGTCCGTCCCAGGGCGGTGTTCCACGGTGAAATCCATCCCCTGAAGGAAGATTGACCACCGCAGTAGCTTGGGGTTTTCTCCTCGCATCTGCATGAGCCATCGCAAGGGCCGATGGTCCGTTTGGACCCTGAAATGGGTGCCGAACAGGTAGGGTCGTAGCTTTTTGAGTGCCCAGACCACGGCAAAGGCTTCGCGCTCTATGGTGCTCCATCTCTGTTCTCGGGGCAACAGACGCCGACTGAGGAAGGCGACGGGCTGGTCTAGGCCTTGGTCATTTACTTGGGACAGGACGGCCCCAATGCCATGCTCGGAGGCATCGGTCTGGACGATGAACTCCTTGGCGTAGTCGGGAGCCTGGAGGACGGGGGCAGTACACATGGCCTTTTTTAGGGCATCGAAAGCTTCCTGGCAGGCCGCCGTCCACTGCACTTTCTTTGGCTGTTTTTTAGACGTGAGTTCTGTGAGAGGGCCGACAAGGCTGCCATACCCCCGAATGAATCTTCGGTAGTAGCCCGTGAGTCCCAGAAAGACTCGGACCTCCGTCTGGGTGATTGGTGGTTCCCAGGCCAGAATGGCGTCGATCTTGGGCTGTAGAGGGGCGACCTGGCCACTCCCGACCTGGTGCCCCAAGTAGACCACGGATCCTTGCCCGATCTGGCACTTGCTGGCTTTTACTGTGAGGCCTGCCTGGCGCAGGGCGGTTAGCACCCTCCGGAGGTGCTGGAGGTGCTCACTCCACTCTGAACTGAAGACAGCGATGTCGTCCAGATATGCCGCGCTGAACTGTTCTAGCCCGGCCAGGACCCTATTTACCAGTCGCTGGAAAGTAGCCGGGGCATTTTTCATCCCGAAGGGCATTACGCGGAAGCGGTAGTGCCCATCGGGGGTGGAGAAAGCGGATCGCTCCTTGGCCCTTTCGGTGAGCGCAATCTGCCAGTATCCGCAGGTGAGGTCGAATGTGCTGAGGAACCTGGCTGCCCCTAGCCGGTCAATGAGTTCGTCGGCTCGTGGAATGGGGTGGGCATCGGCTCGGGTAACGTCATTGAGCCCCCGGTAGTCCACGCAGAATCGGAGCTCGGGGGCGACACCGGGGGCCGCTGCCTTCGGGACCAGGACCACAGGGCTGGCCCAGGGACTGTCAGAGGGCTCGATCACCCCCAGGGTCAACATCTTCGAGACTTCCGCTTGAATGCAGGACTGGACCCGGTCAGGAACCCGGTAGGCTCGGTGTCTCACCGGCGGGCTGTCCCCGGTGTCCACGTCATGAACACACCAGTTGGTGACCCGGGGGGTCAGGAAGAAGAGGTCGGAAAATTGTCTTAGGAGCTGGCGGCAGTCCGTTTGTTGCTGGGCAGTGAGGGCTGGGGAGAGGTTCACTCCTTCCACGGAGCCATCCTGTTCTTTGACACACAGGAGGTCCGGGAGGGGATCCGACTCATCTTCGGCCCCGTCATCGGTGGCCAGCAGGAGGCTCAGTTCTGTCCGCTGGAAGTGGGGCTTGAGGCGGTTCACGTGCAGGACCCGGAGGGGATCTCGAGGTGACTGGACGTCCACCAAGTATGTGACTTCACTCTTCTGCTCAACCACTTTGTAGGGTCCAGTCCATCGGTCCTGGAGGGCGCCAGGCTTCACGGGGGCCATGACCCACACCTGCTGACCCGGCTGGAACTCGACCAGAGTGGCATTCTGGTCGTACCAGCGCTTCATCTCCTCTTGACTTGCCTCCAGGTTGGCCTCGGCCAGTTCTCGGAACTTCCTGGTCTGGTTTCGGAGGGCCAGGACATATTGGAACACATCTCGGGGGGTGGTCTGGGGCGCTGCCTCCCACCCTTCCTTAACCAAACTGAGGGGACCTCGGACGGGGTGTCCATAGAGTAATTCAAACGGGCTGAACCCTAGGGACTTCTGGGGGACCTCCCGGTAAGCGAACAAGAGGCAGGGGAGCAGGACGTCCCACTTACGCCGGAGGGGCTCCTCTAGGCCAGCAATCATCCCTTTCAAAGTCCTATTAAACCTTTCTACTAGGCCGTTCCCTTGGGGATGGTACGGGGTGGTGAACTTATAGGACACCCCACATTGTTGCCACAGGGACGTCATATACTTTGAGATAAAATTAGTGCCGCGATCGCTCACGACCTCGCGGGGAAAACCCACCCTGGAAAAGATCCCCATCAGGGCCCGGCCGACCACGGGGGCCGTAATGGTGCGTAGGGGAATAGCCTCAGGATAGCGGGTGGCATGGTCCACGAGGACCAAGATGAAACGGTGGCCTTGGGAGGTGGGGGGGTCCAGTGGTCCCACGATGTCGATTCCGACTCGTTCAAACGGGGTACTGACGACCGGGAAGGGTTGGAGGGGAGCCTTGCACTTCCCCCCACTCTTCCCACTAGTCTGGCACGTGGGGCAGGACTTGCAGTGGGCTTCTACCGCTGCTCTCATTCTAGGCCAGTAAAAATGGGTCACGAGTCGGCTGTAGGTCTTGTCCTGACCCAGGTGGCCGGCGAGGGGGACGTCGTGGGCTAAGCTCAGGAGGAAATCTCGGAAGCGGAGGGGTACCACCAGTACCCGTCCGGATCCCAGCTCCACCGACTTCTGCTCACTGAACAAGATGCTATTTTCCCAATAGATGCGGTGTGTCCCGGTCTGGTCACCTGCGGCTTGGCCCTCGGCCTGGCGCCGCAGTCCGACCAGGGAAGGACAAGTGGCTTGCTCCCGGCAAAACTCTTCCCGAGTGGGCCCGCCCTCGTGGGGCCAATGGGCCAACTCGGGTAGATCTCCCAACTCGGGGACCGGGGCGGGGTCGGATGGGGTGGGTTCGTCGCGGGCGACGGACCCTTCTGATGGGGGGACGGGAGGACCCTTGGTGGGGACTGTACTAGTCTCTTCGATCGGGGTGTTCTCGACTTCTCCCCGGGGAGTGAGCCGGGCTGACATAGATCGGGTGGTGGCGCACACCCACTCGGGGAGTCCCATCATTCCTAGGTGGGCCTTGCGCTCGACGTGCTTCCAGGGAGAACTCTCTAGGTCGTTCCCTAAGAGGCAGTCGACCGGCTGGGAGGTTCTTACGGCCACCTTGAGTTCACCTGTCACCCCTCCCCACTCAAACGGCACCAGGGCTACCTGACACATACTTTCTCTATTGTCTGCGGATATTACGGGGCAAAAGACGTTGGGGAGGATCTGCTCCTCGGGGACTAGGTGCCTGAGGACACCGGTGATACTGGCCCCGGTGTCCCGCAGGGCCTCTACCTGGTGGCCATTGATCTTGATGAGCTGCCCGTATTTCTGTGTGTTGGAGGGTAGGAGGCTACCAGGGATCATCTCTCTATCTCCCAGGGATACTAGGGCCATTGCTGCTGGTTCCCACTCCTCGGCTTCCTCAACCTCCTCCCCTAGAGCTACGTTGGCTATCTGCCTTGCAGGGGTGGTAGGGGAGACTTGGGTGGCCATGGGGCACCCTGGGTCATTGGCGTAGTGCCCGGGTTTCTGGCAACGGAAACATGTGACGGTCACCCGGTGTCCCCGTCTCCCAGGGGGCCCTGTCACCGGTGGGGGGGGCGCCGGGAAAGGTGGAAGTTGTGTCTTCGGGGGGCTAGGCTGGGACTCTCTCGGCCCTCCCTGGTTCCCTCCCCCTCTCTGGCGGGGTGGTCCCTGACCGGCTCAGGGGTATTCTCCTACCATGCCCCGGGAGACCCGGGTGTTGGTCCAACGATCGGCCTCCACAGCCAGCTTCCGGGGATCTGTGAGCTTGCTGTCAAGCAGATGCTGACGTAGTTCTATGAAGCAGTTCGCAGCCAGATGTTCCCACAACATGAGGTCAGTGAGTTCGGCCAGGGTGGTGACTCTGCTGCCCTTGATCTACCCATCGAAGGCCCGACTGAAAAAGTTTACATATTCCACCCAGGTGGTGCCCGGGATCTTCCTGCAGTCCCGGAATCGCTGACGGTACATTTCTGGGGTGAGGCCGTACCTTGTGAGTAGAGCCCCTTTCATGTGGCTGTAGGAGGTCTGCAGGGAGAGGGGTAGGTCGAGCAGGGTGTCCCTTCCTTCGCTCAGAAACCGCCCCCATAACCCCGCCTCCCAGTCCTTCTGCGGGATCCGATGGGAGGTCATGGCGACCTCGTAGGCCCTGAACCATTGCTGAATGTCATCGTTTTTATAATATTCCTTGACCACATCCTTGGGGATGTGGACCTTCTGTTCCGCTGGGGAGGCCGTCTCTCGGTTTCCCGGGGGCCTTCCTTCCTCGCTTCTGGCCTTGAGCTCGATTTCTTTCAAGCTGCGCTCGTGCTCCAGTTGGAGCTTCCTTCCTTCGTGCTCCCGTTGGAGCTTCTTTTCTTCTAGTTCGCCTTGTACACGCATTTGCTCCACTGCTAGCTTTTTTTCCGCTAACTTCAATTCACCGTCGATTTTGAGTTTGGCCAACTCGAGTTCATGATTGCGGCTTCTCTCTCTGTCCGCGAGCTCTTCCGGGGATAGGCCCCCGTCTGGTACGATGCCTCGCACCTGATTGCTACTGCTTTCACTTTGGGGGGGTTCGGCTTCGTCGGGGCGCTCCCCCGTGCCTTCCGGGCAGGAGGCCCCGGTCTCCACCCAAGTTTTCAGTGCTTTCTGCAAATCCTCTTTAGTGTTGAGACCAGTGGTAGTGATTTTAAGTTCTTTGCAAAATTGCTTTAGCTCCTTGTGTGTGTATTCTTCTAGCTGCTCCACCTGGAACACCCTGTTGGCGCTGGTTTCTGCGGGGCTCACGGCGCTTCCTTCTGCCATCTTTGTCGGTAGTGCTTCCGTTGTTCACGGTACGATCTCTAGGTGATGGGCCCGAATCCCGTCGCTTGCCACCAATGTTAGACGGCGACCTCAGAGGAGCCGGAAGGGGTCCTGACTACCCTGAGTCCCAACCTCAAGGTATCGTAGCCGGGCACTGGCGGGAGACTCCCCAGGGGGAGGAATCTCGTATCTCGGATCGTACTTCTGGCACCACACGACACAGAGTGACCACACTGGGTATTCTGAGAAACAATCTTTATCAAGTAGGTTATCACTGCAAATATGTACAAGGTGAGCACGGGCTCAAGAGTCTCGGAAGGGGTAGGGGGTAGCGGGACAGTCTCTGGTAAAGGTTCAAGCAGGGATGTATCCGGCGCACAGCTCACAATCCTCGAGCTGGGGGATACGATGTTGTAGTCGGGGTCCGGCGGGACCGTGAGAGTCGGTTGGAGCCGCGAGTCACTCAGCGGGCTCAGGTACAAGTTCAGAGGTCTTACGATCTTCAGGGAGCCGCGAGTCACTCAGCAGGGCTCAGGTACAAGTTCGGAGGTCTTACGATCTTCAGGGAGCCGCGAGTCACTCAGCAGGGCTCAGGTACAAGTTCGGAGGTCTTACGATCTTCAGGGAGCCGCGAGTCACTCAGCAGGGCTCAGGTACAAGTTCGGAGGTCTTACGATCTTCAGGGAGCCGCGAGTCACTCAGCAGGGCTCAGGGACAAGTTCGGAGGTCTTACGATCTTCAGGGAGCCGCGAGTCACTCAGCAGGGCTCAAGTACAAGTTCGGAGGTCTTACGATCTTCAGGGAGCCGCGAGTCACCCAGCAGGGCTCAGGTGGGTTCAAGTTCCAGGAGCCGCGACCACGTCGGCAGGCTCTCGTTGTTCCAGCGTCGAATCTGCCGGACAGACCCCGAGCCCCCCTTGTTATAGGTCGACCCCTCTTTGATGTCCGGAGTCTGTGCAGGCAGGGGTCTTGTCACCTGGGGGTCGCTTGTCGGGATTTCCTGCTATTGTCTTTTGATCCTTTCAGGGCTGGGTCGGGAGGAGTCCCAGACACCCAGCAGGCATGGAGCCAGCCCTCAGGGAGGCCGGAGGGCCGATCGAAACCCATCGTCCCGGGGGAGTTCAGAGGTGCGATAGAAACTGCTCCTCCCTCTCTCATCCCCTGGAAGCGTGATGTCCTCCAGCCGGAGTGGCGCCTCTAGGCCCGGGTCGCGCTGGGGCCGGGTGGCCATCTTGGTGCATGCAGTGGGCACGCGGGCCCGGGGTGGCCGAAAGGAGAGAGGCCAGGGACGGGAATGTCCGGGTCGGTGCGTGTGTCTTGGTGGGGAGGTTCGGCTGGGCCGTGTGCTTGGGCTGGAGGTACCAGGTTTCGGTGGTGCGGGGGCACGGAGGGCCATTCTACGAGGCCGGGTCCAACAATGTGTTTTTTGGCAGATGCAATACCTATAGTAAGCAGCCCAGAATCGTATCTTGAGGGTCATCTTTTATTGCATACCCCTCAGCAGGGAGTGTGTACAGTTATTCTCTGGAGTCTTGCACTAACCCTTCCTGATTCTAACTCTCAGGGGCATATTTTCAAGGAGCTATCACCGAGTTATCGGCACTTTATCACAGCCAAAGTTGAGATAAATCTATCGGCCCCATTCACAAGCTGGTGCAAACAGCCGATACCACCAGTTTTCCAGTGATAGCATCCTCAAAAAACATCGCCACGGATGACCTCGGCAAGTATCGCTAATGAGATGCATTCCGGAGCAAAAATCCACAACAGCACCACACCTCAAGATTCTCAATGACCAGCCAAATCGGCGATAAGATCCCAAAACAGGCGATAAGAAGCAATAGCAGCAGGAAACTGACACATGCTCTGCCCTGGTGTAAAGTCGGATGACAACCATCAGCAGACAAGGGAGCACAGCTCATAGCCAAACATGAAGAACAACATATGCCCCTGAGCAACTGAACATGCAGCCCAGAGCCCCAATAGGGCAACAACGCACACCGCCACCCCCGACCCCACCCCCCCCCCTTTGGATAAAGAGAATGCACATCAACTCCATGAAACCATGAACCAAACACACATTCATATCATATAACCAAAATAAAAACCTTTAATACAGATCAAACAAAAAACAACAATCATGAAGAGGCACGGCGGGTCTTCTCTGGGCATTCTCTAAGTCACAGCCTGCAATACAGAAAGACAGATGAAAAGGTGTCTCATGTGCCCATCAAAGGACAGAGAGGTAGCGACAGAGACAGAGAGAGAGAGAGAGGGAGAGAGGGGAAGAGAGAAAGAGAGGGATAGAAAAAGAGAGGGAGAGAGAAAGAGAGAGGGAGAAAGAAAGGAAGGAGATAGAGGGAGAGAGAAAGAGAGAGAGAGGGTGAGAGAAAGGGAGAAAGAGGGATAGAGAAAGAGAGAAAGAGAGAGGGAGAGAGAAAGGAAGAAGATAGAGAGAGGGAGAGAGAAAGAGAGGGAGATAGAGGGAGAGAGAAAGAGAGGGAGAGAGAGTGCCGACACTGTGTACCCTGGCCCCACTTCTCACCTGCAGCCACCGGTGTGTCTCCAACCACGTGCCGGTACACACTGCAGTCCCCCAGGTCACTCATCTGAAACAGTTGCCAGAGACATGAATGGCAGAGTCCATACAGTAGCACACGCTATCATCGCTTGCCTGCCTCTGCGCACAAAGGCTGCTGCAACCCAGCCCCTCCCGCCACCCAGCGGAGACTGCCAGCCTCTGCGCGACCAGGCCTCACAGCTCACCTTCCGACACCGGCGTGTCTCGAAGAGGGCCCACCACATGCTGGTGGGAGCTCCAACCCCGTGGGCTGCGACCATGGCACCCTTCACATCATGCAGCCCTGCACTGCGGGCCAGCAGGTCACACACTTGATTCTGGGTCTTGATTATGCTATGGCAGAGAACATATCAGTGCACACGGCATGATCGCAGGCTGCACACCTGCTCAGCCCTAGAGATGCCACTAACTCCGTGAACCGCGAGGCGACGCCACGTGTCGGTGGGCCTGCACTGCCCACTGGCTCAGGCCTACACTGCTGTCCAGAAGGGCCCACACTAATGCCAGCATTCCAGACCGCCTGGGCGGCGCATCATCGCAGGTTGCACACCCGCTCAGCAGTTCAGGTGACCCTACCTCAGTGCGCCGAAAGACACCGTCCCGTGGCGGTGTGCCTGTGCCTATGCCTGCCGCAGTGTATTCAGTGCCACCAAGTCTGTGCACTGCTAGCCAGGGACCCTTTGTGATTGAGACCCGTGGTGCAGACCCCATCATGTCACCCCCGGCACTGGGCAATGTGAGGTGGCAGGGCCCTAGGCCTTCATGCATAAATGATACGTACACGGAGACACCCAATTGGAGAGTGGAAATGGCATCCAGCACGAGCGCCAGGCCCTTTTTATTGGCAGGGTCACATGGCCTGTGACGCCAGTGCCGAATGGGTGTGGTGTGGCTGTGAACAAGCCGTGAGGAAGCGGCTGTGGTATGCTGACAACTAGACCTGTGAGCAGCAGATCCCTACAGGGAAGACCTGGGACATGTATCGTTGTCGTTCCCCCCTGTGAGCGTAAGCGGAGTGGGCTGGCCTGGCATATGCCAGTCCAGTTTAAGGGTGTGAACAATGACCCCGGGGCTCTGGGTGTGCTTCCATTCTGGGCTGGACAAGGAAGTAACTAATGCGTGTGTCTCCATTCTAGTGTCGGCGCTACCCAGCACGCAATCGGCAATGTGTCACCCTGTGACCCAAGTCCCACAACATAAGCAACATGGACGTAAGGTGAAATCATTGACCCTACATGCATTGATACCTTCACACTTGCAAGATCATAGACATGACACATCATTATGAAAATGAATGTTTAATGCACATTCTATGGAGTGTTGCAGCTGGAGCAGTACAGGGCCATGCAAACCCCGCCTTCAGGGAATGACAAGTACATCAGTAGAGGAGGAGTTCAATCTGCAGTCTGATATCTGTGTCATTGGTGACCAAACAGAATATGGCAGTCCATGTCGAGGTCCGAGGTGAGTGTTGCAGAGTGCATCGGGGGACAGTCGAAGGGGATGATGCAGAGGGCAGTACCAAGCAGAAACAGACCATATGGCGGACATGAATGCTACCGCTTCCTTCTGACCACGTGGGCAGATTCATCCGCATCTTCATCCTCTGCTGTTTCAGGTGCCTCACATGTGGGTGGTGGTGTTCTGTCCCCAGTACTGTGTGGCAGTGACACCTCAGGAGCTGGAGGTGGTAGCAGCCTCGCAAGGCCTTGTGGCAGCAATGCCATGCGGAAGATCTTTATGGCATTGAGGACTCAGCTACCTCTCGCTGGTGAGCAACCGTGGCAGCCGCTGTTTCCACACGTTTACGCTCCCTGTCCTCCATGAGCCTCCACATGAGTCCCAACTCCCGGGCAAGCTCGCTGGAGCCACTATGACTGTACAGACATTCTTGCCTCTGAATCAGGACCCTGGCGATTTCAACCATGGTTCATTGGGGGGCATGGAGCGGACTGTCGGTGTCCGTTAGGGAGTGTGAGTGGTCCCTGATGGGACTTAGACACCCACGTATGGCATCTAGCTTTTCTGCCATGTGGTCAAACCCCACCTGCACCTTTTCAGCCAGCTTCTCCTGGCACCCCAACACACGGAGTTGGAAGGCCATGTGTTTGTCGTGGGGGTCCTGGAAGGCAGCCATGGTGGTGGGTGCTGCCTGCTGTCTGTACTGTGCAGGGGGTGTGTTCTCCTCATAGCAGCTGGGCTGCCCTGCTCCTGGAAGTGGGCTGCGGAGGCACTCCACAAAATGTTGGAGGGCGTCGGAGTCGAAGGTGTGGTGGTCCTCTTCGTCATCAGAGAAGAGAGGTTGGGACTGATCTGCAGGAGGTGTTGAATTTCCTACTGCATTGTGAAGGAGAGATGCAGTTTAACATTGTGTTGACATGTATGTTGACACATTGTACATGTTTCTATGCAGACTGGATGACAGTGTACATTGTGACTGTTTGTGGGGAGCTGCCTACATGATGCGGGACAGTGGAAATTTCGACCACATCACGGATGTTTGTTTGCATTTGTACATTGTCAACGCACATTTCCCTGCGATGCCATTTGTGTTTAGCCAGTTTCTGCACACAGGCGGCACCAGTTGTGTCCCCTGTTCTGTTGTGGACGTGTTGTGGATTGTGCCACATCGTTGTCAATGTTAGTGTGCTGTGCATGTGATGTGTGTGCCGCATTTTATGGGAGTCACCCCTGCAGGTCTGATTTGGCTGCCCCTAATCCCTTACATGCGGTGTGCCTCTGACTTCTTTGCTTATACAGTGCTGGGATGTTGCATTCTTGGGTGCATTGTTATCTTGGTGGGAGTTGGGGATCTGGGGCATGGTTTGTCTGCAGATGTGCTATGCTTAATTGTGCATGTGTGCCATTGTGCCCATCTCCCCCTATCCCCCCAGTCCCTGGTTGTTAATCACCCTGTTGCTGTTGTGTACGGTCTTGTTGAGCGGTGTCTGGTCCCCCAACTCCTGCCACCATCTCCCCACTGATGACTGTGGACCCCATTTCCTCCATCTCGTCCAGCTCCTTCTGTGGCGCCAGACTGACACCTCCAGTCTGCATTGCTGCCTTCTGGTTGTTTGCGAGTTTCTGCTTGGTTTTGCACTTCACATCTTTCCAGTGCCTCTTGACCACTTCTGTTGTCCTCTTCAGCACTCCGACTACATTCACCTTGTCCATGATGGTCTGCCATATTCCATTTTTATTTACCAGTGACACAGTAGTTGATGGTATTCTATCTCCTCCGTTATCAGGATCCGGTTTTCCAGCAGACTGAACCGCTTCTTCCTACTCTTCTTGTCCTTGCCCTTCCCTGACCCGAGGTCCCAGGATGGTCCTCCGGGGGGCTTGTGGGGTTCTGGTTGTCCTCTGCACTTGCTTCGGCTGACTCCATTGTGCTTCGCTGTATGTGTTTTTTTTCAACTTTTGTAGTGCATTTTCTCACATGTCGCGAGGGGATTGCAGGCCTGTGGCTGGTTTTCACAGATTTGTGCAACCATCCACCCCTCTCTACTTCTCTCTAACTCTCTATCTCTCTTTTGCTGCCCTTTCTTTCTGTTGCCATTACTCAAGATACACATGTGGGAGTAACAGAAGAATAAGGAAAAGAAACTCCGAGAAACTCCAAGAAACTCCTAGTAGCAGCCTTGTGCACGCAATTACCCGGTCCCGGAGAGGGAGTGTACTTGCTGCCCACGGTCCTCAATATTCTTATGAGTCTATCAACTTGCATCACACCTAGGGCCATTCCCTTTGTCCCGACAGCGATTCCATGGTCAGATGTCCATCATTTCGACTAGAATTTCACCCCTGCAGCCACTAACATTATGCTTTACATCCACAGCACATTGGTGAGGAAAGCATTGGCTATCAACATGTCACTGAGAAACATGGTGGTAGGTGCTAGGCCTGCACGTGGGCTGGGCTGTCTCATGGCAGCTGCAGAGACAGAAGAACAATAGCTAAAGGACACCAAATTTAAATAAGGCATGAATTCAAAACCATGAACCAACATTCAGAAAGATATTATTCACCAATGTGCCCAAATATGGGGGCATTCTTACAAAAAAATTAAGTCATATCACCTATGTGATTTGTATGACAGCAAAGTCAACTAGAACATCCAAACTCCCCAGGTCAAATGCAACTGCAAAATGTCATGCAACAGACTCAATACAACATTAACAATAACTAAACTATCGCCATCGTGGACAAAGACTCCCACCACGGGTGTGGCTGGAAATGGTTCTCTTTTCTTTTACTATGGTATGGCCACATGTAGACTAATAAACTCTTGGCAGCCAGTGTTAAAACGCCTTCTGATCCTAAGTTAAGTCTCTAATGTTCTGGAAGAACAAATGGCCATTTTGCGAGGGCTAGTCGGGTTCTGGTCCCACCAACAGGGACTTGAGAGCGCAACCAGGATGAACTATGTGGTGGGCGGGGCTACACGTTTTTAACCTCTGCTGATCTCAGCAGACTTTGGGGCTAATTACGATGTCAGGCGGACTTAAGTCCACCCATTATTGTCTCGGTCCTGGGACCGACCGATCTCTGGTTGGCGATCCCAATCTCCTAATTAGGATGCGACTACTCAGTCGCATTCCTACATTTCCTTATGGGAGCATGCATTACAGCAGTAAACTGGCTGTATTACATGCTCCCAATGAAAAATGAGAGGTGCTGTTCATCCATGCACCCGATGGCAGGCACCTTAAGGTGCCTGCCATGGGGTACAGGGGGGCACCATTGGTGCCCCCTCGGCCCCCAACCAGAGACCGCACCCAAAACCCCAAAACAAAAACACAAAACAAGTGCCCCCAAACAAGTTTTACAACATGGTTTCCAGGTCAGACAGGCCGGCATGGAAACAATGCAGGAAACCGTGTATCATAATCTAAAGGGCAGAATGGCCCACCCTTTGGGGATTTCTTGAGCCCATCGGAATCCAGCCGAAATGAACGGCCGATTTCAATTCCAATCAGCTGATACATGATCATCCAGTTGGAATTGAAACCGATAATGTGGGTCAAAAACCTCCATTGTAATCAGCACCTTTGTGTTTTAAAATAATACCCCAGAATTTTACTGGTATGATGCTGTTACAATAAGCACAAGATAATGGAAATATAAACCTTTCTCTTTTATAGTCGTTGATGATTTATATTTCATGGAATCCAAAAGCTAAACAAAATTCCAAACCATTTGTTTAAAAGTCTTTGCATCAGCAAAACATGTCAACATTCCTAGTGAAATGTGAAATTTTGATATTTCTATTGGTTTTTTTCATTTGCCAGTTCACCGATCACACTCTAATCTCCTCAAAAACCAGCATAATCCGTAACAATTGGATAATTTAGCAAGGCAAAACAGAATCACTTCATTGTGCATCACGTCTCCACAGTGCAGAATTTACGTATTTCGCCTTTCAGTTTAATGTCTACTAGCAATATTTACTGCCACTTCGACTTGGCATTAAAAACCTCTTGCCAAGCCTCAAACTCCCCTTTTATTATATACAAGTCACCCATAAGGTAGGCCCTAAAACATCATAAGATCAGGTTGTGATGCAACTAAAAGGCAGGACATGTACCTTTAAGTTTTAGATGTCCTGGCAGTGACAAACAGCTAAATTTGTTTTTCGTTGCTGGGAGGGAACTCCTTCCAAAGGCCATCTTTGGGAATTTCATTATATACATTTAAGTGGTAATTCCTGATCTGGTAAAGCTCGTTGTACCACTATTATTTTAGAAATGCCACTTTTAGAAACTGAACATTTTTTCTGCTCTATACTTAGATCTGTGTTCCTGCAGCCTGTCTCCAAACCTCGTCTGGCCTGGCTGACAGCTACACTTGTGCATACTCTCTAGACAGCTACAAACAAAGGAAGGGCAGGGTGTGACGGGATGAATCTGCATTCATCTGCATGCTGATAGCCTTCCTGGGCTGAGATTAGGGGTGGGCGGAATTTGTAAAAGTGACTTTCGCAAATTATCACGAAAATGTTAAAAATCTCCGCAAACACGCGGAAATATCGCGAAGATGCGGAAGTTTTTTCCCGCCCGTTCGCGGTATTTTCTGCGTGGTCGCGGCTCGCCAACTTACCCATGCGGTTGCTCGTGGGCACGGCCATCTTCTTTTCACTCTTCTCGCGGTGCATGATCGCGAGAAGAAAGACGTGATCGCGCGACCAATGACATTACTGCGGGCGCGAACTGTCGCGAGACAGTGCAAAGGGCTACCAACAATCCAACATCTCGTGGAGAACGCGACCGGATCGGGAAAACTTGTCGGTGAACGCGGGGATTCAGGTATGGCGATCGCACGCGCGCGAGAATGTATTATTTTACAGCGCGAGCAAGAAACAAATTATCGCTAAGCTGCAGAATGCAGAAATTTTGACATTTTCGCGCTCTCTGCGGAACGCGAAAATGTCAAATTATCGCAATTTCCATGAGCGGAACGGAAATTTAGCCCAGGCCTAGCTGAGATGCAGAGAGGTGGTGAACACTTATATCTGAATAGGCTCTGTCCTACTCTCACACAAAGGGCTGATTTTCCCCCTACTAGTAGTCTGGAGGCAGGACTGGGCTAAAAGAGATCTGTGCACTTCTGAAGGCTACTTTGAAGTCACCCTTTACGTCAAAGGCATTTTGGGGAATAAGTATACGGCTTCTGGCCCTACCAAATCAGTACAACATTGGACCTGGAAGAAACAACGCTGGAGTAAAGGCTGGTGTGCTGAAGGACTGCCATCTTGCTTTGTTGACTGTTTCGAGGAACTGCTGCCCTGCCTTTTTGGGCGCCTTGCTGCTTGCTGACCTCTGGCTTGCTACCAGAACTATAATCTCTCCAGAGTGACTGCATCGACTTGGTTGCTGGCCCCTTGTTCTCCTTGAGATCTCAGAGATATCAATGGCCTCACCAGTTGCCTTTCATCTATTTTTTCATGCAGATGCCTTCATAAGAAGGTTTCATGCTGCTCTGAGGGGAGTCAGGATCCTCACAAGGTAAAACTACAGCTCCTAATGGAGTGTGTGTAGAACCCTCCATCACTTCTGCCCCAGAGTAGGCGTGGACCTCACACTGGTTCTCCTACATTAGCGTGTTGCTTGAACATGTAATAGCCTGAAAAAACAAGAGTCACATGGGATTTTACAAAACAGGAACAATTTGTTTAATTAACCAGTGCGGCTGCAAGAACAGTTACAGGCATAGAGTCTGAGGACTGTCTCAGTTTACAATCGGTCTAACATACGCTTTTATACAGTTCATTGGGTGTAATAAAATGGTTCTGCCAGTCCTTTTTTGGAAAGGAACACAGACCTCTTTCTTTGGGGCCATAAATTAATCCTTGGATGAAGAATCCGGGTGGGCCTTTACCTTGCGTGGACACAATGCTGGCAGTAGATAATGTGTCCATGTCAAGCATGGGGTGCTCATGATCACTGCGTGTACTGTGTGTGCTTTATCCTGTGGGGCTGAGTATTCCTAACTTTATGTGGCAACTGGCCTCATGGTGTTTTGGGAATGCACGCACCCCTCCAGCCATGTTTGCTTTATTGAGGTCAATCTCCCTGGACTACTGTGGTGTCACTTTGCCTATCTGTGGATTATAACTGGGATCTCCTGTTTAGCGGTTGTCTGCTGGCTATGTGCTACCCCACCTATGACCTGTCAATCCGTGACCTCAGGCCTGGGTCTCAGGGCCTGCTTCACTACATATTTCTGAGGTGGGGTTGATGCGGATTTCACAATGGGTGAATTAATCAATAAAGATGCAATTATAGCATAAATGTATCCTTATTCAGATTGATATTGATTGTTTTAACATTAGCATTCCCCTCTATAGTTGATTTTTTAACTGTGCTATCAAACCCATACTTCATGACAGTTATATTATTTGGTGCCGTTGATTTTCGGTTTTGACAAGTACTACTTTCCTTTTTACTTGTATTCTACCCGATTTGAGGACTGTGTTTTTACAGCAGGAAATCCTCAGTTGCAGGAAACCACCGGCAAGCATGAACACTACGAAAACCTTTGGCAACAACATGCTCAATCCTGATTGTCACTGAGCGAGCCAGGATAACCAATTTGAAATCCGCTTCTGCTCAGGGGCACCTCCCTCATCATGCATGTCTCTTTGCAAATGGTACAGTGCTTGGATGGCAAGAGTCAAGCTCCCGTTATGCAGGTCATTCCCTGGTATAATCCTTCTTGGCATGCACCCCTTCCTCCATTGCGGGCTTTAAGTCTAACACATACCAATGCTGTATCATCATGAGGCAGATTTCTCTCAGTTCTTCCTTGAAATAAAAGGCCAAGGTCAGTGCTGTCCATCCCACTGGGTGATTTGTTACCAGCCGACATTAGCTTTTGTCTGCAAGGTGAAGAAGGGTATTGCCACTCCTGTGTCCATCCAGTCTGGATTCTTCTGGAATGTTCAAGTACGGAGCCCAGACAAAATACTCAGCAATTCTTTTTTCATGAGCCTGATGCAGCAAGGTTGTCTTCTTCCTTAGTGGGTGCTGGAACAAATGTGATAGTTCTTCCCTTGGAATTACCAGGGTTGGGGTGTGCATGGTGACAAGGGAACTAAGTCAACGCCATCCAGGGACAAGCTTGGGTGGATTTGGCTGGTATTCTGCATAGGTATAGGTTAAGAAGGCCTTTCACTCATTTGGGACTATCTCTTCAGACAATTAAAGTGAATCTGTGCCTATTGCATGTGGTATAAGCGAACAGACTTAGCATGACCTGGCTGATGTCTTGAATCCCTGGCGGTCATGTGCTGGTACATGTTGTGTAAAAGGGTGCTGTAATTGAGCACTGCATGTATTAGATATGACTTCAGGGAAGATGTCTGAGCTTCTCTGGTCATCAGGTGTTTTCGTTCAAAAATTTCTATAAAAAAGTTCATAATACAGTTTGTAAGTTTGATTCACACACTTTGGATCCACGCTTAGGTGATTACGTGGCAGCTGAAAGGTGGTGCACTTTGGATGTTCGCTTGCATAACTGTTGGATAAGACCTTGGTTCATTGTTAAGTTAGTTAAACAATACATGTGCACTACTGTTAATGATCTTTTCTTCTGGGTTCCTGTATTTCCCTCGAGGGGTGTGTCCTCTACACCCCTTTTACGCATTTATTTAGTGAGGCACTGGAAGGTGTCTCTGATCATGGTATCTGCTTGCTGGTTTAAGGCTTAAAGGTGGCTCATGGGTAATCAGGCAAAGTAGTCTATTTTATTAGCCTACATACCTATCTGGGTTCCTGGCTTAGTGATCGATGTTTATGGAGTGGTCTTGATCATAGGGATGTATCATATCAGTTTTTAGCTGTGGGTTAATGGGAATCACCAGTTTTTCCTGGACCCTGTCTCTTCTAATGTGTGCATTGAGGTATCATCGGCGTGGGTTGTTTTCAACAATCACATGCACTGGACTGAATAAGGAGAGGGCAAGTAGCTATATTGGTATTTGCAATGTGCCCTGAGATCACGTGTTTCTCGGTATGCAGCGTGTAATGTGCCTCTCCCTTGTGATGGCACTTAGCTCTCAAACCTACCCTTTCTGAAAAACTTCTTTTTGGGCTAACTTTCAGCTATTTTAGGACACTTGCCTAGATTTTGTGTAATCTTCTTATTTATCATAAGGTGGAGGTGGTCAGCATGTTGCTCTGCATCTCCCATGTACCCCTGATTATGAAGTCTTGAGTTGTCTGAGGTCCGGGCTTACTGCCTTTTCCAGATGGTGTACGTGAGACCCGGTGCACTGGTTAATTGCTAGGTCTGATATGGAGATGTGCGCCTTCTGCGTTCAACTCTCACCTAGAGCTGTGATAGGCCCTGCGGCCACCTTCTGCAAGGCACCATGCCTTTTCTGTGATGTTCTGGATCTGAGGTTCTTAGCTTGTGGTTAGGTGCTTCCTATTAGCAGGCGTGCTATTTTTTATTGGAAGAGAATGGCCTGGTGACTGGGCTTCGGACATTTGGTAAACCACAGGGAATGAAAGAGAAAACACTGCCTGGATCCTAAGACATTGGGGGCCCAGGCCAAGGTCCAGAACCCTCCCCGAACTTTGCCTTGAGATGATGCCTGAACCAGAACTACTTTGCACTGCAGGAATCTCTGGCTAACCTGGTGAACCTATCAAAGGACTCAAAGTTGTGAGGGCTCTTCGCAACTTTTTACTTGTGTGCATGTGCTGCAGAGGCTATGAGATCTTCACTATCCGGAGCATACAGAAAACTTGATTTCTACCACTTGAGGACAGCTTTGTTTTAGAACTGAAAGGGGTGGGAGGGCATTCTCTGGAGGCCTGTAGTTTATAAAGGTACTGTTGGGCCCACACGGCATAAAGAAATTTTGGTCCAGGGCCGGATGCCCGAGAATGGGGACCTTTTGATTTGGTACTTGGAATCAGTCTCAATGACTCTGGACATGGGGGCCTGATTTTTTAAAAACATGTCTGGGAGCTACCCCACCCTCCTTGTCTGACGACCCTCCCCCTGGGGGATCAGCAACCGAGGGGGCCTTGGCTCCCGCAGGTGCCCTAAATAGCAAACTTCAGTCAGGATACCCGATCGCAGAACACACCATGCCTTTGTCCCCGAGATAGCAAACATTTACTTGTCCTATTTCAAGGACAAATACCAGTAACATTTTTATAACCATTATCAAATCCTGGCACAGATATATCAATGACATTTTTCTGGTCTGGTATAATTTCACTAATGTCTCAATAACAGATCTCCACAATGACACACAATCTTGATACATTTTATTTTTTAGACCTCTGGATCTCTATAAATGGAGGGCAAATTTACACCAACTCGTATATCAAGCCAACTGATCCCAACACCCTTCTCCATTACGAAAGCAGTCACCCCAAATCTTTAAAAGACAACTTGCCTTACAGGCAATTTCTGCAGATTCACAGAAATTGCAGTCGTAAGGAAGATTATTTTCATGATGATACTATTCTCTATATCAAAATTGATTGAACATGGTTACCCCAGGAAAACTTGTTAATCACTCCCTAAAAAGAGCTTGGTTCACACTATCTCCTGTCACCAAAAGCCAAAAGCACCAGCATTCTGTTAATTTGGTTCCTTACTTTCTCTAATCGTTCTTACATGATTAAGAAGATCCTCACAGATAACATAAAGATCTTAAACACCTTCCGTGTAAGAATTTGCGACAACATTTCGTAAGACCCAGCAGGGAAACAGGGTCTAGAAATCTAACTGACCTCCTTAAATTACCCCCGGTGAATAACCACTACAAATTCAGCCAATGCTTGGCCTGCAATTTTACCACGAATTTCAAATAAGTCATGGTGCATGGCACTATGCACAAACAACAAAAATTCTCAAAATGTAACAGCAAAAATGCTGTTTATTGCATTTGGTGCCTTGTGGTAAATGATACATAGGGCAAGCAATTCAGACCATTAAACGCCGTATCCTTCAAAATAGATCTAGGATCTGGTGCAAAACATCAGGGGCACCGCTTGTTGAACACTTTACCACACAGCACCATTCTGAAAATGACCTTAAATGGTTGGTACTGTTTGTCGCCTTTTTCAACGGACAAAGCAGATCAATGGAATCCTTATTGCTCCAAAATGAGGCCAGATTTATAGCCAAAAATCATGCCTATGAACAAGGCCTCAATGAACAGGACGAATTGTGGCCTTTGATCAAGGTCTAGATGGCCACCAAGATGCTTACCTTGTAAGTCGTAATCATGTACTGGTTATGGCTCACCTGATTACATCTTCTAAAAAGAATATAACCATGTTAAAATTCTTTTGTTGTTATATTCTACTCCAGAGTGGTGAAGTGTATTTTTGAGTAAGCTTTCCCTCAATAAATATCAACTTCTCCACCATTATGATATGTTGAAAGATTTCCTGACCACAAACTAGCTAATTATTATCAAATTTGTGTATTTGTTGCAGTTACATTTTTGTATGCATTGACTGGATTTCAAGAAAATCAGCATTATTTTCCTGTGTATATGATTCCATGTTCTATTTACAAAAAATAAAAAAACACACACCCCTTGCACCGTTCAATTTAAACTTCGGATGCTCACACAAGCTGATTGGTGAGAACAAGGCAGACTCCTCCATTCTCCTTCTCCTTCACCTTATTTGCCACCTTTCATAAACACATTCACCAGCTGACTTACAGATATCAAAAAGACGCAGAGTTCTACTCTATAAATAATATGGGGAGGATTATATACTTCTTGCTAGCCCTGTATGTCTTTGTTTATGAGTGAGGTCCTCGATCATGTATTTTTTTACATCCCAGGTTTGTTCTCAATATCTCCAACATGACAGTCAGTTTTTTTGCCACTCTTCGTAATCAAGATTATAGGCTCCAGTGCTGCAGTTTGCAATGCTGCCTCAGGTGTACCCTGCCTACATTCCAGGGAGGCTCCCCAACACAGACTATAGATGACAAGACTTTAGGTTGTGCAGACAATGGCGGAGTGAATTTCCACACACTTGTTTGCGGACCATTATTTGACCCAAACCTACCTTCAACAGTATCCCAAACATTCCGCCTGCCATCATATGAGTAAGTCTTTCTCTTAGCGTCCCACATTTTTTGTAATTACCACATCTGTTGCCCCTCAACTCCAGGATTTTCTTCGTTTTTTTGCCAAATTGACATAAGAGTTTAAAACCATCCACATCAGTTGTGTTCCCCTATATACTAAAGGACCCACTCGTGACATTGGGCCTTCTCCAAAGCCAATATTTCCAGAGCTTCTATTAATAGGTTTCATATATAAGTAGCACCATGATCCACCGTTAGTCCTGCTTTTGAGTTTAGCTCCCAGATACATAATCTTGTCCTCTCTACCCCTTATTAGGGTGTCTCTCACTCTGTTTTTTTACGTAATAACTTCTACACCATTAGCATCCTCAACATGGTGCGATGGTAAGCAACAATCTAACCACTCACTTCACCCCCCTCCCACCCCCCACGGATATACTTCAGAGCACTAGCACATTCAGAAATTCTTTCGCCGGGATTCTTACTATAAACACAGTATTTGCAGCTGGGCTGCTTACCTAAGTACCTGTAAGGTGCTACTTTCCCTAAGTAAGCTCTATTGCTAATTATGGAGATGTGAGTCTGCTTGAAATTTCATTCTAATTTCACTCCACTTCGCCCCCGGACTAAGGAACTCAGTGGGCTGCATGCCTTTCACTGAGTTTATTAGCACATGTACACAATATGTGTAGGTAACACACATCAGCCTTTTGCTTTTAATTCCCTTGTAGTATTCAACTGATTAAGTGTTTCTGTTTAAAGTTTGGGTTAGATTCATTCAGCAAAGTCCTGAAGAACCCATAAAACAACAGACCGAAATGCATCAACTTCGATCTGCCAGGATCAAGTCCTAATAGGTAAAGCTAACACAGAATTCAAAATGTTGTGATAGACCAATGACATAGTCATAGTTTTATACAATTCAGTTGCTCATTATATTAATAGGTCTATTGATATTAGGTGCTCTTACCTGGAGACGGTTACTTTTTGGTCACCATTAACATAGGTTTTTTTGTCCGTCATTGGGGATATACTGTCTACCTTGACACCACTGCTTCTTCATGACATTTGTGTACTTCCAGAAATACAAGTAATCTGTGTAATAAGACTATATGTTTTATACATCTGCTTATCAGTTGTCCACCCTTTTTGTAAAATATGCAAACGGGAATTGTAATAAGTAAATATTGCTGGGGGAATAATCTTTTGTTGCCAGTGTTTTTCTTTACTGCAGTGCAGCAATGACTCTGTTTAATCATATATAGAAAATTAGAACACCATTGATTTAATCCCTAAGGATGCCTTATTTCTGCACCACTGAGGCAATAAATAATAAATTGACCTCATATTTCAATTGTTTTAATTTATTCTGCTAGAGCCTTGTCCTTGGTTGTCTGCAGAACACATGTAGCAGCTCTTAATCCATGAATGCAAGTAAACTATTGTATTCCCAATGCGCTCTCATAGGTCCTTGTATGATTTAGGTACAGTTAATTCCTGAAATGTGGGTAAATGGGTGGTATTCACTCTAGAGGGTCATTTTACTGCATATTTGGATTCTGGTGCCGATCACGATCCTGTAAAAACCGGGTACGAACCGTCGGACGGAGCATATTCTCCGTCCGACGCGTACCCGGTCGTCAAAACTTACAAACATGGAATTAAGATTCGCACGGAAACTCCATTTCCGTACGATTCGTACAAAACCCCGACCGACGAAAATAAACATACAAATGCGATCCGGGAAAGCGCCGACGTGACGTTGGGACGCACGCAGCCTGCCACTCACGAACCAGGAATCACGATTCGCACCGACGTCATCCCGCACGGTGAATATTTTCCGGCTGCCAAAAACTGCCGGGAAATCAGGACGACGCAAACAAGAAGTTACTGTATGCGACGGACAGACATGGACCCGAACCTACGTGTCATCCCGGCCCTCATAGCAGTCGACCTCCTCTACAGGTTACGACGCAGACGCCGCAGAAGGTCAGAACAACAAAGGGAGGGGGGAAAGGGAGGGGGTCAGGACCAGGGGCAGGCCACAAAACCCTCACCAAAGTCACACAGCACACATGCCCTGGACATACCTGACCCCCAGGCCCTGGTCACTACGAGGGGGTGGGGGCGTGTCCAGCAAAGCCAGCGTCCGCCACAACCGAAGTGCCTGACGACGCGAACCGGCAACACAACATTACAGGTACGTCCCGTACCCACGCCTTAAGAGCGTGGGTACGAGTCGTACCCCGCCCACACCTACGTCATCCCAACAATGGCGGGATGGCTGTACCCACGTGGCAAAGGCCTGGGTACGGCCCGCACAAGCATCACATAGCGTGGGGACGCATATGTACGGACCCTACCCCCACCCGCGTACGTATGGAGCGTACTCCCCACCCCAACAGTGTAAGTACGACCTGTACCCTCACCCGCGTACGTATGGAGCTTACCCCCAACCGCAACAGTGTAAGTACGACCCGTTCCCTCACCCGTGTACGTATGGAGCGTTCCCCCCACCCCAACAGTGTAAGTCCGACCCGTACCCTCACCCGTGTACGTATGGAGCGTACCCCCCACCGCAACAGTGTAAGTACGACCCGTACCCTCACCCGCGTACGTATGGAGCGTACCCCCCACCGCAACAGTGTAAGTACGACCCGTACCCTCACCCGCGTACGTATGGAGCGTACCCCCCACCCCAACAGTGTAAGTACAACCCGTACCCTCACCCGCGTACGTATGGAGCGTACCCCCCACCGCAACAGTGTAAGTACGACCCGTACCCTCACCCGCGTACGTATGGAGCGTACCCCCCACCGCAACAGTGTAAGTACGACCCGTACCCTCACCCGCGTACGTATGGAGCGTACCCCCCACCGCAACAGTGTAAGTACGACCCGTACCCTCACCCGCGTACGTATGGAGCGTACCCCCCACCCCAACAGTGTAAGTCCGACCCGTACACTCACCCGCGTACGTATGGAGCGTACCCCCCACTGCAACAGTGTAAGTACGACCCGTACCCTCACCCGCGTATGTATGGAGCGTACCCCCCACCCCAACAGTGTAAGTCCGACCCGTACCCTCACCCGCGTACGTATGGAGCGTACCCCCCACCCCAACAGTGTAAGTCCGACCCGTACCCTCACCCGCGTACGTATGGAGCGTACCCCCCACCGCAACAGTGTAAGTACGACCTGTACCCTCACCCGTGTACGTATAGAGCGTACCCCCCACCGCAACAGTGTAAGTACAACCCGTACCCTCACCCGCATACGTATGGAGCGTACCCCCCACCGCAACAGTGTAAGTACGACCCGTACCCTAACCCGCGTACGTATGGAGCGTACACCCCACCCCAACAGTGTAAGTACGACCCGTACCCTCACCCGCGTACATATGGAGCGTACCCCCCACCGCAACAGTGTAAGTACGACCCGTACCCTCACCCGCGTACGTATGGAGCGTACCCCCCACCGCAACAGTGTAAGTATGACCCGTACCCTCACCCGCGTACGTATGGAGCGTACCCCCCACCCCAACAGTGTAAGTCCGACCCGTACCCTCACCCGCGTACGTATGGAGCGTACCCCCCACCGCAACAGTGTAAGTACGACCCGTACCCTCACCCACGTACGTATGGAGCGTACCCCCACCGCAATAGTGTAAGTACGACCCGTACCCTCACCCGCGTACATATGGAGCATACCCCCCACCCCAACAGTGTAAGTACGACCCGTACCCTCACCCGCGTACGTATGGAGCGTACCCCCCACCGCAACAGTGTAAGTACAACCCGTACCCTCACCCGCGTACGTATGGAGCGTACCCCCACCGCAACAGTGTAAGTACGACCCGTACCCTCACCCGCGTACGTATGGAGCGTACCCCCCACCCCAACAGTGTAAGTCCGACCCGTACCCTCACCCGCGTACGTATGGAGCGTACCCCCCACCGCAACAGTGTAAGTACGACCCGTACCCTCACCCACGTACGTATGGAGCGTACCCCCACCGCAATAGTGTAAGTACGACCCGTACCCTCACCCGCGTACATATGGAGCATACCCCCCACCCCAACAGTGTAAGTACGACCCGTACCCTCACCCGCGTACGTATGGAGCGTACCCCCCACCGCAACAGTGTAAGTACAACCCGTACCCTCACCCGCGTACGTATGGAGCGTACCCCCACCGCAACAGTGTAAGTACGACCCGTACCCTCACCCGCGTACGTATGGAGCGTACCCCCCACCGCAACAGTGTAAGTACGACCCGTACCCTCACCCGCGTACGTATGGAGCGTACCCCCCACCGCAACAGTGTAAGTACGACCCGTACCCTCACCCGCGTACGTATGGAGCGTACCCCCCACCGCAACAGTGTAAGTACGACCCGTACCCTCACCCGCGTACGTATGGAGCGTACCCCCCACCCCAACAGTGTAAGTCCAACCCGTACCCTCACCCGCGTACGTATGGAGCGTACCCCCCACCGCAACAGTGTAAGTACGACCCGTACCCTCACCCGCGTATGTATGGAGCGTACCCCCCACCCCAACAGTGTAAGTCCGACCCGTACCCTCACCCGCGTACGTATGGAGCGTACCCCCCACCCCAACAGTGTAAGTCCGACCCGTACCCTCACCCGCGTACGTATGGAGCGTACCCCCCACCGCAACAGTGTAAGTACGACCCGTACCCTCACCCGTGTACGTATAGAGCGTACCCCCCACCGCAACAGTGTAAGTACAACCCGTACCCTCACCCGCATACGTATGGAGCGTACCCCCCACCGCAACAGTGTAAGTACGACCCGTACCCTAACCCGCGTACGTATGGAGCGTACACCCCACCCCAACAGTGTAAGTACGACCCGTACCCTCACCCGCGTACGTATGGAGCGTACCCCCCACCGCAGCAGTGTAAGTACGACCCGTACCCTCACCCGCATACGTATGGAGCGTACCCCCCACCGCAACAGTGTAAGTATGACCCGTACCCTCACCCGCGTACGTATGGAGCGTACCCCCCACCCCAACAGTGTAAGTCCGACCCGTACCCTCACCCGCGTACGTATGGAGCGTACCCCCCACCGCAACAGTGTAAGTACGACCCGTACCCTCACCCACGTACGTATGGAGCGTACCCCCACCGCAATAGTGTAAGTACGACCCGTACCCTCACCCGCGTACATATGGAGCATACCCCCCACCCCAACAGTGTAAGTACGACCCGTACCCTCACCCGCGTACGTATGGAGCGTACCCCCCACCGCAACAGTGTAAGTACGACCCGTACCCTCACCCGCGTACGTATGGAGCGTACCCCCACCGCAACAGTGTATGTATGACACGTACCCCCACCTCGTATGCATGGAGCTAACCCACACCCGTGTATGTTCTAAGCGTTCATATCGTGAAATAGGAGGGGTGGGTGCAGAGTCCTCCCAGCAGTGCCCAGACACAGGAGGGGTGGGTGCAGAGTCCTCCCAGCAGTGCCCAGACACAGGAGGGGTGGGTGCAGAGTCCTCCCAGCAGTGCCCAGACACAGGAGGGGTGGGTGCAGAGTCCTCCCAGCAGTGCCCAGACATAGGAGGGGTGGGTGCAGAGTCCTCCCAGCAGTGCCCAGACACAGGAGGGGTGGGTGCAGAGTCCTCCCAGCAGTGCCCAGACACAGGAGGGGTGGGTGCAGAGTCCTCCCAGCAGTGCCCAGACACAGGAGGGGTGGGTGCCTATCACTCCCAGCAGTGCCCAGACACAGGAGGGGTGGGTGCCTAACACTCACAGCAGTGCCCCTGCAAAGAAAAGGGTGGAGTACCCACAGATCCTATGCCCACAAATGTCAGTCAGGTGCACAAAGATCCTGCAGTACATGTACCACATCTGTGCGAGGCTGGGAGTATACACATGCATACAGCCTAAAAGGTAAAATGTCCACATGAAGTCATGTCAACAGACTACATACACAAGTACAGTGATCACCAAGGATGCCACGAATGATGCAGGTGGAGACATCGCTCTGCATGCATGTGCAAAGTTGAAGGAGTCCGTCACACCCCCAGCTGATGTAGACACAGCTCAGCACCACACCCTGCAGGGAAGATGTCAGGGTACACAGAGGAAGGAACACACCTTGGGACAATTTCACCATGCAGTAACTGCTTACATGAACAAAGACACTTAGCTAACACCTTGTGATGGCACACAGATACCAGGGTCCCCACTATGACCAGCACACTAATACATTTCCCACACACCCAACACATGTTCACCACCCAAAATCATGTAGCAGCCCCACCAGCAGCTATACCAGAAAAGCAGTAGTGATCTAAGGAAAAGAAAATTTGCTTTATTCAGCATTACGAAAAAATTTGTGAGTGGATAAAGTTCAATATTTACAAAGCCCATAGGGCAGTCCATGAGTCACAGCTGGATGGGGGACACAGTGGGACGCGTGTCCCCTAGCTTGCCTGCACAGTCAGACTCCTTCGTCTTCCACAGCGGGGAGGGCATCATGTGGGGGGGAAGTACCAGGCACCGCAGGGACATGAGGGCGAAGGGTAGGCGTCGTGGGTGCAGGGATGGAGGACTCCACCACAGGGGGTGGGGCAGGGCCAAAGGCGGAGGCCAGGATCTCGCTGCACACCTTAGGAAGGTCCTCCAGCGTCTCCCCTGCACCTGAAGGAACCACAGGCCCAAAGGAGGGAGGGGGCGGAGGGATGGGTCGCAGCGCCACTGGGGGAGGGTGTGGACAGGGGGGGGGACACAACCACCCTGACCGGGGACTCCCTTGACCGCTTGCGGGGTGGTGTCACAGTGGGGCTCAGGGACAGAGCCGCCATGAAGGAGTCCTTGCCGGATATGTGGCCAGGAGAGCTGAGGGGAGGGGATTTGGAGGGAGTGGATTGGGTGGAATGCGGACTCCCACTCTGGCTGCATGACTTGCGTTTGCCCCCCGACCCAGTGGGTGTGCCTACTTCACCCTGTGTGTGCGTGCCAGGAGGTGTGCGTATGACCTTCCCTGCTGGTGTGGTGCCTGTGTCTGTTGTGGTGGGTGCATGCGTACGTCTGGGTGTACGTGGGACAGGCATGGTAGTGGGAAGTGTGGATGGGGCAGGGGTAGGGGGAGGGACGAAGCGCTGCAGGAGACCCACTGCTGCAGTCAGTGTTGAGTCTATGGACCTCAGCAACTGGCGTTGGTCAGCCTGCGATGAACAAAATGCCCTCCAAGTATGCCTCCATGTTGTGCAGCACTTGGCTGTGGCCATGGAGGACATTAAGGATCGCAGCCTGACCAACCTGCAACTGCCGCTGGATGTCCACAGACTCAGCATTGGCGGCAGCAGTGGAGACAGGGGCAGGGGGTGCGGTGCCTGGCAGGAAGGAGACATGTGGTGACCGGGCACGCTGGGAAGGGACACGAGCAAGTGGGAGGCGGCTGATGGCAATGGAGGGGGCGGGCTGAGATGTTGTGCCGCTGTCAGCTGCTGGTGCAGCCTCCGCCCACTCGGAGAGATCATCCTCGGACCCGTCAGCTTCATATTCAGTCGTGCCAGTGGACAGGTCCTCGGCCTCACTCTCCTCCGCCTCAGTACCACTCAATGTGCCAGGCACGATGTCAACGCTGGCACTGGTGCTCGGTCCCTCTGCTCCGTCTGTGCTCATGTCTCCCTCCGTGTCCCACGACGATGCTGTGGGCAAGGTGTAGAGACAGCAATTAATCACACACCTGTATACATATGTCACATGAGTCCAATCTACATAGGTTACAGTGCATAGCCTGCAAAGAAGGATCTGTAACACCTACAAAACAAGGTACGGATGTAGGGCATGCAACATACAGTTGGTTGACCCACCATGCCAATGAAAATCCATGGAGAGCATGACACAATAGTAAATGACATGAAATGGAGTTTGACATAGCAGCCAGGCCCTGGGGACAATCCAGCACTGCATCTGCACCACACAGCGTTGCCGAAAAAAGGGATGAGCAGGGACCATATACATGAACTTGAGGCACATGCTGCATAGGTAATACTGAGAACATGCCCACCATGACTGGCTCACTGCACCTTGAGTGTATGTCCAGACAAACATCACACACTGGCCAGACCTAGCAAGGAGAATTCTGGTTTTGACATGTAGGCTTGGCCCGCACCAACCACCCCCTACATGAGACAATTTGTTGAGACACAGGTGGCACTTACATCTCTTAGTCTGGGTGAAATACACAGGGGCTGCATAAATGCAAGATTGGACGCCAAATACCCAAGGTGCGCCTGTCCAAATAATCATGTACAAATGGCCACCATCAGATTATTGTAACAAGACACACAGGCACTGGCCACCGTGAGTATGAACAAGGACAATCAGGTCAGGCTGTACAGTGGACACTTGTACTACATTTTACGTCATTAGACATGGCACCAGGGGACAATGGCAGAGAGCACAACCTATGCTGTAGACACTGAGAGTGTCCACGTTTTGTGATGACACACATGACACCTATGAACATATGCCCCAGGGGACAGCAGTGGCCACACAACTCCATGGTCCTGAATGGGAATGACTGCAACACACGCCACCATCCCTGCACTATGCTTATCGCACACTCATGCACATCATGTCACAGGCCACAACATAGGACATGCGCGCTGTAAGGCCTGAAACTTGAGAGACCAACACCCATGTCTGGACTCAGCATCAGTGCCAACTGACATGGAACCCACATGCACTGAACTGGACAGGGCACAGGCAAGGTCCCCAAACCTGTTAGACACCACCCCCACACATGATGCTACAGGCATAGTTCACGTGGAGAAAGTGCCAGCCTACATTACCTTGTGAAGGAGTGACCAGGGAACACATTGCAAGGAGGGGAAGGGAGGCAGGAGAGCACAGCTATACTGTGGGTGACTGGATCTGCACAGCACCTTTAAACCCTGGCAGTGTATCCATGCAACTGTGCACTTACAAATGCTGGTGACACACAACAAACACACATGTACCTACCCCCTTCCTGCTGCTGCTTCTCCTGTAAGCGCCTCTCCAAGTCTGGAAATACCACCGCCAGCACACGCTTGTGGATGTGGGTCAGACGGCGGCGCCCCTGGTTCTTATGGGTCTCAGGTGAGTCCCCCAGCAGGACCCCTGCGATCCTCCGCGTCCAGCACCGGATATCCTGCCAGCGTTTCCTCACCTGGGCCTGGCGCCGCTTGCGACCATCCGCACTCCTCACGGCACTGACGGCGGTCAGCCATATCTGCTTCTTGGCAGAGGCGCCTACCTGTGAGGATGAACAAGTGACACTACATCAATACACCAGGCACATGTCACAGAGAGACATATTAGAACAAATGTGCTGTTTACAACAAGGCATAGTATGCATCCAACGCATTGCACCTTTGTCATAGGGACATGATCCTCTGGGGAAGGGCAAAAGCAGTACGTGCCATTGAAAGTACACAGGTGGAATGAGGGCAACAACACAATCAATGATCCAGGCTCACACTGTGCATCACAAGCTACACCAGGATAATGTGCAGCACCTCTAAGCAGTCACATGCCACAGGCCACTGACGCTACCACAGCAGAGTACACAGACACACACAGGCACAGGACATTCACCTGCCATTGCCAAATGCTGCGACAAACCTCACTCTGCACATGTGCCACTAGACTGGGGGGCTCACAGGTGTGGGGCTGGCTCTGCACGTCAGACACACAGCTCTGCTCCCTGCTCACATCACATGGGCAGGGTATATCCATCCCTCATGCAGCTGGGGTGCTACACTCCACATATGCACCCACCCACATGACAGGGGACTTACACACACACCGATGTCCAGGGTACGAACACATCATGTGGACACTCTCAGCACAGGTACACAGAACTAATACACATCTGTGGGTACAGTCACCTGTCACACTGGGGTGACCACATAATCACATGAGGACTGCAGAGGTTACATTCCCAGGAGGACAAGACAGGCAGAATGTGGCATGCACCATGCAGTGATTGTCACAGTAATCACAATGCAAGTGAGGACGGCAGACATGCACCACAGCATGCACTGGCTGGGAGACATCAGGCATTCCCCCCCGGGACCCCTCCTACAGTACATAGCATGTGTGCCACACCTGGACACAATGCCAGAAGTCACACTCACAAAAAAGGGACACAGTCTGTGCTGGTGGACTCTGCACTCACCTGATACCCTGGTCGCCCATACAGCACTGTGGGAGGATCATATCCAGCAAAGCCAGGTTCTCCTCCAGGGTGAAGGGCTGTGACCTCTCCACAGACCTTGACATGGTTCCAGGGAATCAGTAGCAGCAGCTGGGTCGTGGAATACAAAGATGTGCAGGCAAGTGCTCCCTCATGGGACCTGGCTGCCTTATATCTGCCTTGCTGGCCTGTGTCATGCACAGGAGTACAGAGTGATTGGTCACTCACATTTGCATCCTATGTTTCCTCCAATCCCTTCAAACCTAGCACAGTCAGTGGGTTCTCATTGTGGTTTTTTTCTTCAGCATGATGTCAACTCCTGAAGCACATTGCAACAAAGTAGATTCATTCAAACTGACTACTGCTGTGCACCTGCTTCCAAATATTCAAACTTTAAACTTGGTCTCCATGACAACCAGCATGCATGTAGGCCTTTATACTTGTCCCTCATGTGTCCCCTATGTAATTTGGAGCTTCACACACAGGTACGGTGCGTTCCGGGTCCCTAGGGCACCCCAAATGCATAGCAACGGCCCGTACAGGCGTGTGTATACTCCGTATCACTATGGGTGTTCTCGCGTATGCGTACTCATAGTGGTACGGCCCGTACACACGCCTGTACGCTCACTATCACTATGGGTGTTCTCGCGTATGCGTACTCATAGTGATAGTGAGCGTACAGGCGTGTGTACGGTCCGTACCACTATGAGTACGCATACGCGAGAACACCCATAGTGATAGTGATCGTACAGGCGTGTGTACGGGCCGTACCACTATGAGTACGCATACGCGAGAACACCCATAGTGATAGTGAGCGTACAGGCGTGTGTACGGGCCGTACCACTATGGGTGTTCTCGCGTATGCGTACTCATAGTGGTACGGACCGTACACACGCCTGTACGCTCACTATCACTATGAGTATGCATACGCGAGAACACCCATAGTGATAGTGAGCGTACAGGCGTGTGTACAGGCCGTACCACTATCAGTACGCATACGCGAGAACACCCATAGTGGTACGGCCCGTACACGCCTGCGTATGCTCACTATCACTATGGGTACACATACGGCAGCACTCCCATAGTGATAGGGAATGTACACAGGCCCTCTTAGCGAAAGTACGGTGCCTTTCACACATCACAGTGGTGACAGGCAGCACACAGGAAGGAATAGGGCTGACATACTTGTCCATGGATGGACATCAAGCAATTGTCTGGGCAGTACTACATGTGTGGGGCACAGGTGTGAAAGGCTGTGATGTGGCAACTCACTCCTGAGTCGAGAAGGCACCAGATGTATGATGAGATGTGTACAGATGTTATGTGTGACGGTGCAATGTGTGCCGGGCATGCCCTTGACTCCTTTGACATGTGTGCATGTCGTACTGCACACTTGGGATGAGCGTCACTGGCATTGCACGGTCAACAACACACGCAAGTGTCCCCTGATGCCCGCTACAGGGGTTACCACACCAGACAGGTCACTACCCACGGTGCACCATGTGACTATGTCATGTATGTGTGGGGGGTTCACATTGGGTTGATGTTGGTGCTCCCTCAAAAGCATCAGCTGTTGCAGCAACCAACATGTGTCTGTGTGTAGATTGACATGGCACACTGTTCCGCACACCAGGCCAACTGTGGTACCCGATGTGAGGTGCGTATGTATGCATGGGACACAGAGTAGCGTAACAAGGACATGTCTCCATCCTCTCTATGAATGTGTGGTGAGTCATCACATGTACACCTTCATGGCAAGGTGTGTGGCCTGTCCTAGTGTAATGTCATGTGACCTGTGGCTCTAGTGTTCCGCTACCAGTCTCTGCAATCGACATCCTACTTCTGCTGATGTGTGGATGTATGTCACTCCTGTCTTGCGTCTGGCTGTTCACTTACAGTGGGACACAGCTAGTCCCATGCCATGGCATGTGGAGGTTCACAATCTCTGTGTGTAGCTGGGTCTTGGTAGGAGTGTCACCTGGCAGCCATACGTGTCCAGGGCATGTAGCACATACCTGACTCCGTATGTAGCATATGTGTATTGACAGATTAACATGTGCTCAGTACATATAAATTGTTGTTGTAGTGCACTCACTCTTCCTTGTCACTTCCAAATTACTGCAGAGCGCCGCCTCTTCCCCGACCAATTCCGGACTTGGCTGCCATGCGGGAGAATGACTGTATCTGGTGCTACCGCTTCCCCCAACGGTTGATTCTGGAGTTGACGGCGAGACTGGCACCACACCTGCAACCGCTGCACAGGTATCCTACGGCACTGACACCCAAGCTGAAGGTAATGGCAGCCCTACATTTTCTGGCCACGGGTACCTTTCAAAATACCATAGCTCATGTTGGTGGCATGTCCCAGAGCATGTTCTGCCGTGTGCTGCATGATTTCTTAGAGGCCATGTTGCCTCACCTGGATGAGTTCATCCATTTCCCAACCCCTGAAATGTTGACTGGGGTCAAGCGTGGATTCTATGCCCTGGGAGGGATGCCCCATGTCATTGGGTCCATAGATGGGAAACATGTGGCTTTGGTACCACCACAGGCACAGGAGGTAGCGTACAGGAATCGCAAGCACTACCACTCCATCAATGCCCTTGTGGTGTGTCTATCCAACATGGTGATTTCACATGTCTGTGCTCGTTTTCCAGGATCAGCACATGATGCCTACATTATGAGGCGTAGCAGGGTGCCTGAAATGATGACGCAGCTGCGCAACGAACGAGCATGTGTTGTTGGTGGGTACACTCTGTCTGCCCTGTATTTTGCGTAGACTTCCAGCACGACCGCTTCTCCTGTCCTACTTATGTCCATATGCTTTCCATGTAGGGGACGCTGGCTATCCAAATATGCCATGGCTGATCACACCTCTCCGCAACCCCATCACGCCGGCCCAGCTTCGCTACAACACCGCCCATGGCCGGACAAGGCGAGTGATAGAGAGGACATTTGGCCTCCTGAAAAGCCGATTCCGATGCCTCCACAAGACCGGCGGCGCCCTCCCATATGCCCCGGCGAAGGTCTGCAAAATCTTCATGGTCTGCTGCATGCTGCACAACATGGCAGTTGAGAAAGCTGTGCCACTCATCCTGGATCAAGATGATCAGGACCATCCACCCGTGGAGGACGAAGGGCTTGGCAATGGGGCTAGTGATGTGGAGGATGTGGAGCCGCAAGAGGACATCCGGGCTCGGCTCATACGCGACTTCTTTGCTTAGTGGTGAGTACCAGTGTCTGTGTGTGCACGCATTGGTCCCTGTGTGGCATGTGTTGCGATGTGTGTGTCCATCTGCATTTATGCCACGTGAGTCATAGGTGTGTGTGGATGTGTCACTCGAGTGATGGTGCCAGTGATGAGTGTATTTCCCCAGTCATAATTGTGACCTAGCATGTTGTCATCCATACATGTGTCGAGTACTGTGCTTTTTGTGGCTGACTTATTGTGTGTCTCTCTTCCCCAGGTACTTGCGCATGCCGTCTGCTGCTTGCATTGTTGTGGCACTGCTATTCCTCATGGACACGTCATCGTGTGCTGACTCAGCGTTACACGCACGGACAAGTTTGGAAGTCTCCTTAGGGTAAGGGATGCATCAGGGGCGTATTGGGTGTGGCAGTTGTTCACGATGTATGCACACTGCCCCTGTCGATGTTTGGTTCCTCTGCAGACATGTCGCATCACCATGGTACACATGACATGCAGATGGGTACACCTGAATAGATGGTCAGACTTGTTGACAGTCATCAGTGATGGGATTGTGGAATGTGATGATGGCATCAATGTGTGTTACACTGCCCTCGGACACATACGGTTTGCATTGGCTTGACATGGTGTGGGACTTCCACATCAGCGGATCAATGGTGTATGGCAGGCTCTCCGTGAGCAGCAGGGGGTGTTTAGCTGTTAGCCGACACTTGTGTGCCAGTTCCATGGCTATCACGCATTTGTGCTGCAGAAGGGGGGTGCCAGTGTTGGACCCACATGTTACTCCACATGACCTGTTCATGTGTACTCCGAGTTGCCTCTGCAATCCCGAATACATGACTAATAAAGGTGTCCCTATGACTCCAAGGTGCCTCTTCTCAGTCAATGCTGGTGTGTTGCCATGGGGCATACGGCATGTCTGGCATGGTTTACCGTGATAGTGGCTATGTGTCTATGTGTAGAGTAGCAAGATGCAAGCTGTTTGTGTGGGATTAGACTGTGTATTGTGCATGATGTCCATGACTGTGTGGGTATTGTGACATGTGCCATCCCCATGCATCCACCGTTGGCCAGGCCACCATTCTCTGCATCCACCTGACTCAAGCTTGCAGGACATGGTTCTGCCACCTGTCCACACATACCTGGGTGCCCCCCAGGACACTCCACATGATCCCTGACCTCTGCGCATGGCTGTCGCTGTACTCAATATGTCTGTCGGCACTGTTGTGCGGCCCCCCCCCCTCAGCTGGTTGGGCCCATCACGAGTGTGTATGGTGCTCCATGTCTGTCTTGCCTAATACACTGTGACCCATGTGTGTCCTGTGCCAGACTCAGGCCCCAGGGTGTGGATGGTTGAAGTCAAATGACAACTCAGGCATGGTTAGACTTTACAAGACACTTGTAAGGTAATAATGCAACCAGTAGGCATCTTCTCTTCATGGTGTGACTTTTTATTTTGGTGGGGGGGGGGGTTTGACATGAGGGGCTTTCCGGGTGTGTGGAATCCAAAGTTCACTAGGGGAGTTAGTGTCCTTGCCATTTGAAATCCTCGGAGTCCATGCCACAGTCTTTGTCAACATTAATTAGACAGTGACCAGCAAGTCCATGTGGCAGAGAATGTCTTTTGATGCTGTGCTGCTGTTGCTCCAGTGGGCCAGGTGCCAGGCCAGGTGTCCTGGGAGATGGTGCTGTAGCGCCGACCCTCACGGTCTTTTCCGTGGAAGACCCGCCCTCCTGCGGGGACCCTCAGAAGCAGGCCGTGACGATGTTTGGGATGCTCCATCGGATGTTTCCTCCTCCTCCTCCTGATCCCTCCCTGTGGGTGGTGATGTTCTACGCCTGCTGGCACAGGGAGGGTTGCCCATGTTGTCGGCCATCCGACGGAGTGTACTGTGAATTCCCGTGAACACCGTCACGAGCTCAGCCTGTCTGTCCTCCATCCGCCGTTGGTGTTGCTGTAGACAGGCATGTTGCTCCGCATGTTGCTGGGCCTGCTGGGTCTTGATCTCCTCGAGGATGGGGCCATGCCCGTGGTGTCCTGCCGGTATGTGTCCAGGATGTTTCGGACATGGGAATATACCGGTTCCCCAGCCAACTGGTCAGGCTCGCGCGTCCGCCGTCCTCCACTCCCACCACCCCTGCCCACTTGCACCTGGCATGCCCTTGTGGGCACATCGGGTCTCCGGGACCCCTGAGGGGTGGCATTGGCATTGTCGCCTGCCTCCTCCTGGGTGCCCGGGACACCGTGTCCCTCCTGGCCAGCCTGGCTGCATTGTGGTGGTGGGGCAGGGATCCTGGGTGTCTCCTGGGATGTGGCAGGAGTGGGAGTGGTGGTTGGCCCAGTTGTACCTGACACAGGTGCTGCAGGTCGTTGGACACCAGAGGGGCCAGGTTGGTCGGGGTCGGGTTCGTCCACAGAGTGGTGAGAGTCGTCGCTGCCGGTGGCTCCTTCATCCCGTCGAGCCGGGTCCTGTGAGTCTTCCCCCCCAGTGTTTGGGGGTGATCCACGACGTTGACCTGTGTGTGAGAGAGACAATGTTAATTTTGTTCCATGCAACATCCATGTTTCATTCGTTTCTAAGTTGGCACATTTCCTCTGGGAATTTGGTTATGTCTTGCATTCCACTCACAGTGCACTTGTGCGTGGGTATGTCCCTTGGGCACAGCTTTGGCGACTTTACCTATGTGTGGCACAGTCTTACTTGCTGCGTCAAGTGTGACTGCAGTCAGCAGTGGAGTGGGCAGGTGTGGCGAGCCGTGCATTGGCGCCTTCCGTGTAGCACTGTACGTGGGCACATGGAGTTTTTCCACACACTTATATGATGCAGGTACCTGTCGTTGTGCTCGTGCACAGGTTGTGACATGGCCCTGTGTTTTGCCATGGAGGAGAGGGGGGGTTCTGGCACTGGCCACCCTTGTCTACATGCACGCAGTCCACCTGCTGACGAGCAGACATTCCCACACACCACAAGGCTGATTTGCTCTCCCTGTGTGTCCCTTTCTCGCTCCCTCTCTGTCCCCCTCTCCCTCCCTCTGTGTGTCAGCCTCCTCCCTCTGTCCGTGTCCCTGTGTCTCCCTCCCTCTCTGTCCCCCTCTCCCTCCCTCTGTGTGTCAGCCTCCTCCCTCTGTCCGTCTCCCTGTGTCTCCCTCCCTCTCTGTCCCCCTCTCCCTCCCTCTGTGTGTCAGCCTCCTCCCTCTGTCCGTGTCCCTGTGTCTCCCTCCCTCTCTGTCCCCCTCTCCCTCCCTCTGTATGTCAGCCTCCTCCCTCTGTCCGTTTCCCTGTGTCTCACTCCCTCTCTGTCCCCCTCTCCCTCCCTCTGTGTGTCAGCCTCCTCCCTCTGTCCGTGTCCCTGTGTCTCCCTCCCTCTCTGTCCCCCTCTCCCTCCCTCTGTGTGTCAGCCTCCTCCCTCTGTCCGTCTCCCTGTGTCTCCCTCCCTCTCTGTCCCCCTCTCCCTCCCTCTGTGTGTCACCCTCTGTCACCTCAGCCCAGCTTCCTGTGCACACACTGTTAGCAGATCTTTGAATGGCCCTTGGATTGTTGATGTGAGTTTGTTTCTGATCTCCAGGCACCCATTGGGTGTAGTGTCTGTGTCTGCACTGCTGCTGTGGTGGTGTGTGCTGCCACTCTTTCACAGTGTTGGCTGTTCATTAGCTGCTGTCATGTGCAAGAACGTGCCGTCACCCCCATGTGTTGATGCAAGGCGTCCGCCAATTGCTGGCAAGTCATTCCTGTGTTGGGACACACTGTTTGTCTGGCTGTGACATAGGCCATATGGGCAGGGGGCATTGTTGTCTGCTTCTGAGTTGCACTATGTGATTTTTTGGGACACCCTCCCGCCATCCGGCTTACTGTGTCATGTGTTGGTGTCTTCTGTGGCCTGTGACTTGACATTGTCCAGCTGGGTGCATGGGGCATGGTGGCGCCAGTGGCATGTGCGTGTTCATGGAGTGTGGTTGAGTCATGCGATAGCTTGGGGTGGTTGCGTGCCTGTTTGTGAGTTTGGTTGTGGATGACGTTCCCCCCATGTGAGGTGAGTTGTTTGTGTACTCACCCGGCTCTCGGAGTCCATCTACTCCGTCCACTGCCACCACCGGCAGTATGGCCTTCACCCTCTCCTCCCAGGGATGGTAGTGTACGGGTCTGCGGGCCGGCCCTCCTCCAGTGACGTTGGCCTGGTTGTGTTCATCGGTCATCTTGGCTCGTACCCTCCTCCGCAGATCGTACCACCTGGCTTGGCATTCCTGCTTGTTCCTTCTGGTGTCCGCAACAGCATTCACAGCATCGACGATCGTCTTCCACATGGCTGTTTTTGCTGAAGTGCTGGTCTGTCTGACCAATGTTCCAAAGAGCTGTGGCTCGACTCTGAGGATTTCATCGACAAGGACCTCCAACTCTCGGCTAGTGAACTTTGGATTCTTGTTAGTGGGCATGGTGAGGGGTGTGGGTGTGGATGGTGGGGGGGTGTGGATGGTTGTGGGTGTGTGGGTGTGATTGTGCAGGTGTGTGTGTGAATGTGATGAGGGGGTGTTTGTGAAGGTGTGTGTGTGAAGGTGTGCAAGAGTAAGGTGTGGTAAAGCTTCTAGTATGGTGCTGTAGGTTGTCTGTGGGGTCTAGCAGCAGTGAGTCTGTTGCAAAGGCTCATGGTTTGTGTGTGTGGGCCCTTTTTATTGGTCCATTGGTGGGTGTGGCTGTGTTTGAACTTTGGGTGGGTGTGTTATAAGGAGTGGTTGTGTTTTGGGCCTCTGTTTTGGTTTTTGGCAGTTGCAGGTCAGTGAATGTGTTGTTTTAGTGGTTGTTGGACATGTTTTGTGGCTTTGTGCCATTCGAATGGTGTATTCTTGTGTTGTTTTGGTTTGTCCTGGTTGTGTACGTGCGTTTTTAGCGTGTGTACGGTGTGTACATGGGCCATTTTGTTGTACAGTGCTGTCCTTGTGTGTGGCTTGGTACGACTCGTCCATGCGCGATGTTGTGTGAAGGTGGTGATGTTGGGGCCTGGGGTGCGCTCCGTACTTAGAATGTTGGGGTGGGGGTACGCTCCATGCATACGCGGGTGGGGGTATGACTCTAACGTACACGGGTGTACATACACGGGGGTACGACACGTACACGGGTGTACATACACGGGGATACGACACGTACACGGGTGTACATACACGGGGGTATGACAAGAACATACACGGGTGTACATACATGGGGGGTACAACACGTACAAGGGTGTACATACACGGGTGGGGGTACGACTCGAATGTACACGGGTGTACATTCACGGGGGGTACGACTCTAACGTACACGGGTGTACATACACGGGTGGGGGTATGACTCGAACGTACACGGGTGTACATACACGGGGGGTACGACTCTAATGTACACGGGTGTACATACACGGGTGGGGGTACGACTCGAACGTACATGGGTGTACATACACGGGGGGGTTACGACTCGAACGTACACGGGTGTACATACACGGCGGGGGGTATGACTCGAACGTACACGGGTGTACATACACGGGGGTACGACACGTACACGGGTGTACATACACGGGGGGGTATGACACGAACGTACACGGGGGGTACGACACATACACGGGTGTACATACACGGGGGGGGTACGACACGTACACGGGTGTACATACAGGGGGGTACGACTCTAACGTACACGGGTGTACATACACGGGGGTACGACACGTACACGGGTGTACATACACGGGTGGGGGTACGACTCGAACGTACACGGGTGTACATACACGGGGGGTATGACACGTACGCGGGTGTACATACAGGGGGGTACGACTCTGACGTACACGGGTGTACAATCACGGGGGGTACGACACATACACGGGTTTACATACATGGGGGGTACGACTCTAACGTACATGGGTGTACATACATGGGGGTACGACACGTACACAGGTGTACATACACGGGGGTATGACACGTACACGGGTGTACATACACGGGGGTACGACACGTACACGGGTGTACATACACGGGTGGAGGTGTACATACACGGGGGGTACGACTCGAACGTACGGGGGTTGGGGGGAGTGTTGGGCGCGTATGCGGGCACATGTCTCCATGGTTGCTATGGGAGTTCGGTGCGGACGGTGTTTTTTCCATACGGTTGTAACATCGGACGCACGGGATGGATCGTGATTCCGCGGTCGGACTTCACTTTTCACATTTGAACGGTAAATCGTCCGAGGACGTGTCGGACACATTTTCCGACACGAGGACGTGTGGGGAATAATTCCCAATGCGATTCGTATGGTCTTTTTCCCATGCGAATCGTAATTGGCAGTTTGTACGGCACTTGTACGATTCGTACGGTAAAAAGACCGGATACGAGTCATACGGGGAAAATTTTTACCGGATTGTAATTGGCACCTAAGTGTTTGTGAGAAGGCATGCCCTCCCCAGATAGTTACCCCACTCTGCAGGGACCGTTGCCCCGGCCCCTTTGGATCCGAGTTCACTGCCTGTGATTGCTATTGCCATGTGTTTGTCCAATTATCTGATCCCTGTTGTGGGGGTTCAGGGCTTACTGGCCTCACTGTGGCTGAATGTTAGGTGCATTCGTGTTTCCCTAAACTTGTGTCTGTGGATTAGGATTTTGTGGTGGCTGACCCTGGCCAATAGATCACTGTGCATGGTATGCTTTTAACCAGCATCTGTCTGCTAGGTAACCCATCCTGTGGCAATAGTAGCATTACCTAAATTCTGATTGCGGCCAACCTGCCTGGTGTCGGCCACTATAGCTAGGTTGAGACTCTTTGGTTTTTGCTTTGAAGCTTATTTTAAGACACAAGACCCTCTTTTTCAATTTGTGTTGGACTAATTTACTAGTGTCCCTCTGGGCTTGCTCCTGTTTTTCTCTATCCTTCTCTAGCTTCTTTTTGTGATAATGCAATATATGAGCTTGTATCTCCTGCCAGGCTTTGGAGCCAATCCGCATTGTATCTCGGCGAGGAGCACCTTCAGCAAGGAGCAAATTTTGAGAATATTGTAAAAGAATGCAACTTATGGCCCGTGTCAGTCCATGGCTGTCCTGTCTCTAGTCCCCATTGATACCTCATTCTATCCAGAAAATGGGTTATTGTTTACCCCTGGTTATATAGTTTCCGCCATTAACCCCTTCAGTGCCACGCCCTTTCCCCCTCCTGTGCCGGGCGTTGCACTAGTGGGTGGGGTTCATGACGAGATAGTCTCGTCATGGGCACAGCGCAACCGTGCTCCATGACGAGACTATCTCGTCATGGGCACTGAAGAGGTTAAACCTCCTGCGTCAGGGAGGTCAGGGAACATCTCCCTCAGGGCTGTCTATATTCGATAACTGTATAAATTGAATGCAGCCCTGTAATGCTCAGTGTCTCTTAGTTTGATTGCTGGGATGCGAGCTTGGGTGAAAACCATATTAGTCTGCTCTCCGATAAGACTACTTAGCAGACTTTTGATATCGCCTATTGCTAGGTTTATTCCTGCGTTGTTCTTCTCAAAGCATGACAGCCATTTTCCTGCTCCATCCAGCAATGGCAGTAATTTCGTTCTTAACCCTTCCTTGTCCAATTGAGCCCACAGCACATAGATGGTCCCTGACATGCCATTCAGTAGCACCGAGTACATTTTTGCTTTGGGTAACTCTGCTGGTTTCTCCCTAATATGGCGCTCCCATTTTCTCAGGCATTCCTGAATGTAAGGGAAGTTCCACCTGGTATCTCCCCCTCCATGTCGGATGCAGTCTTCTACTTTGGCTATGTCCTCTGGTTTGAAGGATCCCTTCCTCAGCCAAGGTCTATCATACTGGTCTTTCTCCTCGGTCCAGCGGGCTATCAATTGGCCCTAACCTTCCTCTCTGGCCACTATCTCCATTGGGGTCGATCTATCTATCTTGTGCGTTCAAGTGGAGCAGTGAACATCTTCATCACTGCTCCCCTCATGCACGAGCAAAGGTGCTATCTTCTTTTCCTGTGTCTTGGTTGCATCAGCACCAGGCTACCTAGGTCTCTAATTTCACGATCAGCCCCTCTCCTACATCGAAAGTTTGGTGAGGCTTGGATCCCTGCTAAAAGCCTCTCATCTAATTCTACCTCTGACTCTTCACCGATCGGTGCCCTGTGCCTACTCCCACTTTCCTCATGTTGGGGGAATACTGCTATAATTCCTCACTGTGCTTCCTGAATGTGGGCGCTCTCTCTCTATTTCTTTAGTTCAGGTCTTTCTTCCACCTCCCGTCTAGGTTGACTCCTTCGCTCTGAGCTATATGCTTGGTCGGATTTTGCCCTCAAACTCGCTTTCTGTTGTTTCCTCGGCCACCTAGGCATATCTTGTAGCTCCACCCTCGTCATCGGATCATGAAGGACTGGGATCCCATTCCTTTCTCCCGGTAGTGAAATTGCTGTCTAGAACCACCTTGAATCTCCCCGACACTCGTGTGTGTTCACCTAGGTCAGTGAGGGTGCACATTCTCCATGCTGCTGGGGTTTTCTGTGTCTGACATATCGGATGGGGGTCAAACCTCTGGGAACCCCTACACCAGACTGGGGTTGCTAAGAAACTGCCTGGGTCTACTGCCAGTTAGCCTTTAATGCCTGGGCCTAACCACTCGTTGTTCAGTGGGAGGCCTGTTGGGTTCTACTATTGGTGAATTGGAATACTCTAATGCTGAAACAGCTGGCAAGTGCACCTCCCTACTTGCATCCAGTGGGGGAGGTGCTGACGACAGGCTCGCTGTTTGTAGCGCAGGAATGTTGATCTGGGCTCCCTCGAAGATGGCCCATAGTTCTAATAATGCCTCCCTTTTATCTTTCTTTACACCTGTGTATTTGGTTTTTATGTGTGTTCTCGTGTTTAAATTTGTTAGTGTCAAAATGTCCCTCCTTTGGCTAGGGAAATGTGTGTATTTTTGTGTGCGTATGCCAAATTTGTTTTTGGAGTGGATTTCCAGCCTTACCATTAATACAAAATAAAAAGAACATCTTACACAATTACATAAAATAACTCTTAATATAATCATTATTTCATAAATATATAGGACAAAAAAAGTGCCAGAGCGACGAAGATGCAGTATTGATGAAATCTAAGATTTAGTTCAAATATCGCCAAAATCGAAAGAGCAGCAGCCGAAATTAATTATATTAATAGCAGTAAATTAATTTACAACATCTTTAGATCCAGCACTAAAGTGCAGTTGATATAAAAAGAAATACAAGTACAGTACTGATAGAGGAATCCCAAATTTGTTTACATCATCTTTACATCCAACACTGAAGTAGAATTAATATAAGAACTAATAAGCCTAACCATATTTCTAAAATAAATTATTAGAGAACCCTGACAAGTTGCTATAAATCTACGAAGGGATCCTTTAGCGTATGCTTCTTCCCAGATGAGTCTAAGCCATCTTTCCTTGCCAATGCTAAATATTGGTTATATTATTGGACTTCCAATTATGAACGATCAGGAATCTGGCAACTGCAACAGCAATAGAGTAAAAATATTGCTGGTATTTGCCAAGTGCTAAACCTCTGAAGAACACGCAAAAAGAACTAATTTAAGAGAACTGTCAGTGCTAATGATTGATTGATCCTTTGGAATATATCCAACCAAAATTGGTGTAGTTTACAACAGTTATAAAAAAAGTAGTTCCAAGACCCTATCTCTAGATCCTCACATCTAAAACAGTACTGTTAGACCTGGCACCATTGGCGTGGGTCTCCTTTATATCTTTCCCTTTTGTCTCCTCTGTGTTGGCTGGTGTTAGATGCTCTGGGCGTTGTGCCACTGCCATTCAGAGCCACAGCACAAATGCTCCCTGTTCTAAAGTGACTGTATGAATTGGTATTCCCTATAACCCTAGCTGACTCAAAGAACATGTTTGGAAAGTCAAATTTAGTATGCCTGAGCTCAGAATATTGGAGTACATCTTTTAGTGAGGATAATTTTTATATTCGGTGTTTGAAAGTACCACTTCTAGAAAGGAGGTATTTTCTTGCCTAAATCTTCCAGTGTGCTCTGTTGTTATGTGTATTGGCTGTCTGGTTTTGGAGGGACAGGGCAGGCTGAGCCTGACCTGGATAGAATAGAGAGATCTGCAGTTGGAGTATGGGGAGGGGTGACCCTTTGATCTGAGCAGGGCTGTGCCTGGCAAGGTGAATGGTGGCTCCACCTCCCACTGTGCGTCTGATGGCAGACCCCCTCTTCCTGAAAGGCAGGATGCCGCCTTGTAAACAAAGTGCTCCAGAACCACACCGAACTGGTTCTGGCTGGGTTCAGTGACTTGTGACTTTTGAGAACAAAGACTTTTGAGGTATAAATATCTGTGCTAAAACCTCTACAGGGTGTGTTACTTCCGGATGTCAAGACAAACCTAGGTCCGTGTAACTAGAGGGAAAGGACTATGAAACTTTCATCTATCTTGCTGAAGCAACTACCGAAGGGACTGATTTGAGCTTGCCTCCTGCTGAAGTCTCAGGGATATTAGACTTCACCCATCAACCTTCTGAATTCCTATTGAGGGGGATTCTACTCACAGGTGAGGCTTCTGTCGAGAATTCCAGAACCTCTGGGTCTACTGCGGGGAACGCGGGCTGAAAATCATCGCTATCGCTATTGTGGGCCGCTGCAGCTGAAGAGCTGTTGCCGCTGAGAGCCCACATTTGCCTGTGCTATGAGAATCGTTGCTATCGCTATTGTGGGCCACTGCCTCTGAGGAGCTGTTGCCCCTTAGAGCCTGCATCTGTCTGTGCTACGAGAATCATCGCTATCGCTATTGTGGGCCGCTGCAGCTGAAGAACTGTTGCCGCTGAGTGTCCGCCTTTAATCACTGTCTCAGGATCATCATGAGTGCAAGCCGCGGACCACTGCAGCTGGAACCTGTGGCCGCTGCGAGTCCGCCTTTCATCATTGTGGCTCCCTCATGAAGTTGCGTGCTGTGCCCCTTTAACCCCTTCGCTGCCAGGCCTTTTCCCCCTGTGCCATGCCTTTTTTTGGCTATTTGGGGTAGTGCGTGCTGAGGACCCTGTAACTTTTTGACCACATAAGGTATCCACGCAAAATTTGCGTCCTTTTCTTCCAACATCATGGGGATTCTAAAGGTACTCAGGCTTTGTGGATTCCCCTGGAGGGGTCACAGAAATTAGCCAAAATACAGCAAAATGTTGATTTTTTGGGGAAAAATGGGAAAACGGGCTGCAAATTAAAGCATATGGGTTTTTCCCTGCAAAGGTTATCAAAAAAGGGTTTCTGGGGCTGAAATCACCATTTTCCCAGCTTTTAGGGGATACCAGACTTTTGTCATAAACCTAACATTTTTTACACAGTTTTAGCATTTTCTGGAACATAGCCTATTTTTACTATTTTTTTTGCTTTCGACCTCTTTCCAGTTAATGGTAGAAATGGGTACAAACGCAATAATGGATCCTGGAAAGCTATACATTTTAGAGAAGCAGACAAAATTCTGAATTCAGCAAGGGGTCATTTGTGTAGATCCATCAAGGTTTCTTTATAGAAACTAACAGTTAAATATAGGATACTTTGAAAATTAATTGAAAAAAACGACCTTTTCTGTCAACGTTTTCATCTGTAACTTCTTCTAATTATGACAGCTCTTTGAAAGCAATATACCGTTACATCCTCTGGACATCACTAGTTGTGGGGATACATAGGACTTGTAGGTTCACCAAGAAGCCGACGAACCCAGAACCAAAAACAGAGCAGCAACTTGCAATGATTTTTTATTGTGTACCGGGTATTTAGTAACTATTCTGTAAAAATGTGTACATGGAAAAATCGGTATGAAAGACACCTATGTATTTCTGAAATGGGAACAAAATATAGAGTTTAGAAACAGTAGATATTTGCACATTTCCGAAATTGGGAATACTCATACTAGCATGAGAATTATCAGTCATTTTTTAAAATGACTTCTTTTTAACACAATGTCTTTCATTTGGAAGGCAGAAATGCATCGAAAGTCAATAGGTAAAAACAGTTCCTTTACAAATCTGAATTACCCTAAGTCTCCCGATAAAAATGGTACCTCACTTGTATGGGCAGGCATAGTGCCCTTGACAGGAAATGGCTCAAAACCCAACGTGAACACACCACATTTTCACAATGCAAAATTACCCTTTTTTTTAGCAAAGTGCCTAGTTGTAGTTTTTAAACCTAGCTCTGCCGGCACCTAGGGAAACCTAGCAAACCTATACATTTTTGAAAACTAGACACCCAGGGGAATCCAGGATGGGGTGACTTGACTGCCTCTCACCAGGTTCTATTACCCACCCAGAATCCATTGCAAACCTAAACTTTTGTAAAAAAAAACACATTTTCCTCACATTTTCCATCCACCCCGCGTTCCCCAAAGCCTTCCGAGAAATATGGTACCTCACTTGTGTGGGTCAGCCTAGTGCCCGCGACAGGAAACGGTGCAAAACGCAACGTGGACACACCTCAATTTCGCAGTGAAAAATGACCCTTTTTTGGCAAAGTGCCTAGCTGTAGTTTTTTAACCATAGCTCTGCCGGCACCTAGGGAAACCTAGCAAACCTATACATTTTTGAAAACAAGACACCCAAGGGAATCCAGAATGGGGTGACTTGACTGCCTCCCACCTGGTTCTGTTACACAAAATCCCTTGCAAACCTAAAAAATTGCCAAAAAAAAACATTTTCCCCACATTTCTGTGGTGCAAAGTTCTGGAATCTGTGTGGATCCACCAATTTCCACTCACCCCGCGTTCCCCATAGTCTTCCGAGAAAAATGGTACCTCACTTGTGTGGGTCTGCCTAGTGCCCGCGACAGGAAACGGCACAAAACGTAACGTGGACACACCTCAATTTCGCAGTGAAAAATGACCCTTTTTTGGCAAAGTGCCTAGCTGTAGTTTTTGAACCATAGCTCTGCTGACACCTTGGGAAACCTAGCAAACCTATACATTTTTGAAAACTAGACACCCAGGGGAATCCAGGATGGGGTGACTTGACTGCCTCCCACCAGGTTCTGTTACCCACAATCCCTTGCAAACCAAAAATATTTCCCAAAACAAACACATTTTCCTCACATTTCTGTGGTGGAAAGTTCTGGAAGCTGCGTGGATCCACAAATTTCCACCCACCCCGCATTCCCCAAAGTCTTCTGAGAAAAATGGTACCTCACTTGTGTGGGTCGGCCTAGTGCCCGCGACAGGAAACGGCGCAAAACGTTACGTGGACACACCTCAATTTCGCAGTGAAAAAGGACCCTTTTTTGGCAAAGTGCCTAGCTGTAGTTTTTGAACCATAGCTCTGCCGGCACCTATGAAAACCTAGCAAACCTATACATTTTTCAAATCTAGACAGCCAGGGGAATCCAGGATGGGGTGACTTGACTGCCTCCCACCAGGTTCTGTTACCCACAATCCCTTGCAAACCTAAAAAATTGCCAAAAACACACATTTTCCCCACATTTCTGTGGTGGAAAGTTCTGGAATCTGAGTGGATCCACAAATTTCCACCCACCCCATGTTCCCCAAAGCCTTCCGAGAAAAATGGTACCTCACTTGTGTTGGTCGGCCTAGTGCCTGCGAAAGGAAACGGCGCAAAACGCATCGTGGACACACCTCAATTTCACTGAGAAAAATGACCCTTTTTGGCAAAGTCCCTAGCTGTAGTTTTTGAACCATAGCTTTGCCTGCACCAAGGGAAACCTAGCAAACCTATACATTTTTGAAAACTAGACACCCAGGGGAATTCAGGATGGGGTGACTTGACCAGGTTGTTACCCAGAATCCCTTGCAAACTTAAAAAATTGCCAAAACAAAACACATTTTCTCCACATTTCTGTGGTGGAAAGTTCTGGAATCTGCGTGGATCCACAAATTTCCACCCACCCCGCGTTCCCCAAAGTCTTCCAAGAAAAATGGTACCTAATTTGTGTGGGTCAGCCTAGTGCCCGCGACAGGAAACGGCACAAAACGCATCGTGGACATACCTCAATTTCGCAGCGAAAAATGAAAATTTTTTGACAAAGTGCCTAGCTGTAGTTTTTGAACCCTAGCTCTGCCAGCACCTAGGGAAACCTACCAAACCCACACATTTCTGAAAACTAGACACCCGGGGAATTCCAGGGAGGTATGGCTTGTGTGGATCCCCCAACGTTTCCTAACCCAGAATGTCCTGCAAACCTCAAAGTTACCTGAAAAAAACAACTTTTTCAAACATTTTTGTGTGGGAAAGTTGTAGCATCACCGGGCTGACACAAATTTACTACCACTCAGCGTTCCCCCGGGTCTACCGATAAAAATGGGGCCTCACTCGTGTGGGAGGCCCAAGTTCCAGCGACAGGCAAGGGCCCACAACGTAGTGAGGCGACATAAAAATTGTCTATCTCAAAACGACCTGGTTTTGCAAGGGGGGTTCATTTGGTTTTTTGACCCGGTGCATGGCGGCCACCTAGGGGAACCTACCAAACCCACACTTTTCTGAAAACTAGACATGCAAGGGATTCCATGAAGGTATGGCTTGCGTGGATCCCCCAACGTTTCCTTACCCAGAATGCCCTGCAAACTCAAATTTAGCTGGAAAAAATCACCTTTTTCAAACATTTTTGTGTGGGAAAGTTGTAGCATCACCGGGCTGACACAAATTTACTACCACTCAGCGTTCCCCCGGGTCTCCCAATAAAAACGGTGCCTCACTCGTGTGGGAGGCCCAAGTACCCGTGCCAGGCAAGGGCCCACTACGTAGTGAGGCGACATGAAAATTGCCTATCTCAAAACGACCTGGTTTTGCAAGGGGGGTCACTTTTGGTTTTTTGGCCCGGTGCTCGGTGACCACCTAGGGAAACCTACCAAACCCAGACATTTTTGAAAACTAGACACCCGGGGGATTCCAGGGAGGTATGGCTTGCGTGGATCGCCCAACGTTTCCTAACCCAGAATGCCCTGCAAACCTCAAAGTTAGCTGAAAAAATCACCTTTTTCACACATTTTTGTGTGGGAAAGTTGTGGCATCACCGGGCTGACACAAATTTCCTACCACCCAGCGTTCCCCCGGGTCTCCCAATAAAAACCGTGCCTCACTCGTGTGGGAGGCCCAAGTACCCGCGACAGGCAAGGGCCCACAACATATTGAGGCGACATGAAAATTCCCTGGTGTCTAGTCGGCTTTTTGCCCCCCGCGGGGGGAAAGATTGGGGGCTACTGCCCCCATCTGCCCCCCAGGGGGGGCAAAAAGACTAAATGATGCCAAAATAAACTGGGTGTAGCAAAGGCCCTTGCCCAAGGGGCCGCTCCCCCCTCCCTGGTGTCTAGTGGGTGGATCCCTGCTTGGGGATCTCTCTCCTGTGGTGAACCCCAAGCAGGGATCCACTGGGGTACCATTGGAAAGGGGAGATTCTCCCCTTTCCAACAATACCTCTCCCGTCTTTCTACGTGCTCAGGGGGCTGAGATAGCCCCCTGAGCACGTAGAAAGTGAAACTGAAATGAGCCTCTTGGCTCATTTCAGTTTCGGTTTCAGTTTAATGACGTCAGTGCGACGTGCGCGCTGATCGTCATTACAGGGAAGGCAGGGGGGGCCTCGGGAGCTGGGGAAGCTCTTTCCCAGCTCCCGAGGCTATTTTGCTTTAAAGGACATCCTTCTGGTGCCCGCACCAGAGGGATTTCGCTGGGGATGCCTCATGACGAGATGGACTCGTCATGGGCACACGAGAACTGTGTGCCATGATGAGTCCAGCTCGTCATGGGCATTTAAGGGGTTAAACCTCAGGTACTTTGTGCATCATCGGGTCACGTAGACCCATGCCTCGAACTAAGTTAGTTTCACACGCTTTTGATTGCTTTTTAAGTGCATCTATATTTACGTGCATTGTGGCTCCTTGATCGCTTTTGAGCCTTGTGTTAAGCATATATAAAGATACTCATTTTTCTATAACTACTTGTGTGGTGTCCCTTTGTAGTGTCTTCACTGCGTTATTGTGTATGGTCATAAATGCTTCACTCACTGCCTCTGAAATAGGCCTGTCTGCTTGTGCTACGTTACCACAGGGTTGAGCAGGGGTTATCAAAGGGTGTAGCCACCTTACTCTGACTTAGGAAGAAGGGTCCCTATTTGGACTCTGGAGCCAGCCTCTGCCAACTAGAGATCCCCATTTCTAACAAGTACATAGAGGAAGTCGGGAACAGCTAACATTGGTGGTTAGCGTTGAATATCAGGACTTGCATTTGTGATCCACATACAAGAACTGGTTTACACTACTAGTGAGTGCAACCACATACGTTTGTGATTTTGTTCTGATCGTAATTGCCAGTTATTTCTACAATGGGTAAACCAACATCCAATGCTTTGGAGGATCTCACCTTTGAGGAAGAGAGGTTAGAAACCTACACTGCCAAACAGCTAAAGTCTTTTTGCAAGCAATTCATCATCCCTATTGCAGGTCTCTCTAGGAGGAGGAGTATCAGAAGGCGCTAAAGGCCTGGTTAGAGGCAAGGGAGTCCCCTGGTTATGGGGGAGAGCCTGTGGATGGGGGAGAGAATGCTGGAGGGAACAGGATGACAACGTGGATTTAGTGGGAGGTAAAGCACTTTCCAGTGCAGGTACTAGTGTGTCCTCAAAAGAGCCTGTCTCCAGAAGAGATGGAGGACAGGGAGAGAGATAGGAGGCATAGTTTGGAGATGGCCAAATTAGAAGGTCAGAAGGACCTAGAGAGTAAGAAGTTGGATATTGAGAATAATAGGTTGGCATTTGAACTTGAAAAAATGAAACTGGAGCATGAGAGAGTATTGAGGGAGCTGGAGATCAAGGCTAAGAGTTTAGAGATCTCCCCCTCTGATGAAAGCATACCTTTAGTACCTACAGAGAGTAGTTTATATACCCAAAGCTGTCATCAAGGATTTCCATAAGAGTGAGGATAGTGGGCAATGGTTTGCCGCCTACGTGGTAGCAATGGTGTCCCTGAGAAGGATTGGGGAGCAGGGTTGTGGGGACGCTTTGTGAGTGATGGGAGGGATACCCTGTTGGATCTGCCTGAAGAGAGAAGGATGGTGTATGCCCATATGAAAGAGGCCTTGTTGACGCGATATGGTTTGACCCCAGAAATGTACAGGCAGAGATTTAGAACCTCTAAGAAGTCAGAGGGTACCACTGGGTTAAATATGTGTCTTTTTTTTGCAGAGCAATGGATCGCTGGGTAAAAGGTAGCAAAGTGGAAACTTTTGAGCAACTGTATGATTTGTTTGCGTGGGAGCATTTAGCTCATAACTGTTTTCCAAAGTTACGCCAGCACCTTATTGATAGCAAGCTAACTAACCCTAGGATGCTTGCTGAGGAGGCAGACCGCTGGGTGAGCACCCAGGTTCGCAAGGGTCATGTGGGAGACTTCGCCAAGTGTGGGCAGGGTCCCCAGCAGAGGAGTGGGGGGGACAGGGGTAAACAGAGGGAGTTCCAGAGAGGGCCCCAAAGTAATTCCCAAGGGAACCAAGGAGTGGTGTCCCAGTCTCCCACTGAGAAGAAGCCAGTGCCCCCAACAGATAGGCCTGTTCATAGGGGGCCCCTTACTTGTTTTAAGCGTGGTCAAGTGGGCCACTGGTATTATGATCCCCAGTGCCCCCAGAGGGACCTCAATGCACCCCCCGTGCAGCAACCCTCCAGCTTGCTAGTGTAGCCCTGGGAGGGGAAGAGATGGGTGCCCAAGAGGGGTTGGATCCCGTAGAATTGACCCTTGTCTCGCTAGGAGACTTTGAGAAGGCCCCTAACCCCACACTGCCTGATAACACTAAGAAGTACAGGCAGTGGGTGACCATCTTTGGCCATAGGGTGGAGGCTCTGAGGGACACAGGAGCTAGGGTGACTACTGTCAGCTCCCTGTTGGTGTCCCAAGAGCAGGTTGTCCCCCATGCATTCTGCCCAGTCCTGTCAGCAGACTCTGAGAGCCAGTGTAAGGTGGCTCAAAGTCCCTTTGAGTAGGGGGGGTCTCAGGAACTCTTCAAGTAGCTGTGAGGCCAGCCATGCCGGTAGACTGTCTGTTGGGGAACGGTTTAGAGACCTACCCGTGGGCTACGGTGGAGAGGAAAACTCACATGGAAATGTGGGGTCTGCCTGAGTGGGCGTGCGTGACCACCCGGTCCATGGCAGCCAGTAAGGACGCTCAGAAGGACCTGGAGCCTGAAATTATGGCCCAGGCCGTTGCTGTGAAGAGAAGGTGTAGGGGGTGCGGGAAACCGGCCCCCATAGTTCTCACTGTCCAGAAGGGAGCAGACCTTGAGGGGGATGCCCTGGAGCCTACAGGGGAACAAGTAGCCGAACTGGGGGCCCTGCCTGAGCTGACACATTGGAAGCAGGAAGAAGGGCCCACCAGGGAGGAATTTTGGGAACAGCAGCCCTTCTCTTGAGGGGCTGCGGCGACAGGCTGCCACCCAGGCAACAGGTGATCAGTCAGGGTCACTTCTGATCTATTGGGCGAATGACCTCCTTTACAGCGAGCCTAAGGTTGCTGAGCCTGGGTCAGCCCGTGTGCTGGTGGTACCCCAGTGCTTCAGAGCCTTCCTACTGGGGTTGGCTAATGATGTGCCATTGGCAGGACATCTGGGGCAGACCAAGACCTTCAAGAGGCTGGTCACACACTTTTATTGGCCCCAGATGCGCAGGAGCTCATATGCTTACTGCAGGACATTTGAAACTTGCCAGGCAAGTGGGAAGAGTGGGTGGCAGATCAAAGCACCAGTCCAGCCCTTTCCAGTTGTCAGTACCCCACTCGAGCGAGTGGGCATTGACATTGTGGGGCCTCTGAACCCCAAGACAGCCATGGGCAACAGGTTTATCCTGGTCTTGGTGGACAATGCCACCTTGTTCCCTGAAACTATCCCACTCCAGACTGTGACGGCCCCCATGGTGGGACGTGCACTGGTGGGGATTTTCTCATGTGTGGGGTTCCCCAGAGAGGTGGTGTCTGATAGGGATATTAACTTCATTTCCAAATATATGAAGTCTCTGTGGAAGGAGTGTGGGGTAACTTATAAGTTCACCACCCCTTACCATCCCCAAGGTAATGGGCTGGTTGAGAGATTCAACCGGACCCTCAAAGGCATGGTTATGGGCCTGGAAGAGACCATGAGGCGTAAGTGGGACATCCTCTTGCCATGCCTGTTGTTGCTTACAGTGAGGTGCCACAGAAGTCCCTAGGGTTCAGCCCCTTTGAACTGCTCTATGGTGAACCAGTAAGAGGGCCTCTGAGTCTGGTCAAGGAAGACTGGGAGCAATCTCCCAGGAAACCTCCCCGGATGTGTTTAGTTACATGCTGGCCTTCAGGAACCGGACTCTGCATTTCAGAAAGCTTGCTGAGGCAAATCTGGAAGCCAGCCAGGAGGAGATGAAATGCTGGCACGATTAGAATGCCACTCATATTGTTTCAGCCTGGTAAAAAGGTTTGGGTCATGTCCCCAGTGGAGCCCTGCGTGCTCCAAGATAAGTGGACCGGACCATTTGAGGTGGTGGAGCGCAAGTGTCCTATTACCTATTTGGTGGACTTGCGGTCTCCTGCATGTCAACCACCTGAAGCCCCACTTTGAGAGGTCCGAAGTGGGAATGCTCCTGGCCATAGATGCTTGGATGGAGAAAGAGAGTGTGCCTCTTCCTGACCTCCTGTGTGCAAAGGAGCAAGATGGGTCAGTGAAGGGTGTGATCCTCTCCACCACCCTGACGTCTGAGCAGCAGAGCGATTGTGGCCAACTGTTGGGGCAATTCAGTGATCTGTTCTCGCTGGTGCCTAGTGTCACTGATTGGTGTGTCCATGAGATGGACACTGGGTACAGTCCTCCTGTTAAGCACAAGGCTTACCGAGTGACTGACCGGGTTAGGGCATGCATTAAGGAGGAGGTTTCCAAAATGTTTGCTTTAGGGGTGTTTGAGTCCTTTAGTCCTTTAGCAGCAGGATGAAGAATGCCCCTGCCACCTTTCAGAGGTTGGTCAACAGGGTGTTGGTTGGGCTGGTAGATTTCAGGACCGCCTACCTGGATGACATTGCAGTGTTTAGTTTCTCATTGGACGACCACCTGTGCCACCTCTGGGAAGTGTTGATGGCACTGCGAAGGGCAGGCCTCACAATCAAGGCAAGTACGTGCCAGATTGGGCAGGGTTCTGTGGTGTACTTGGGACACCAGGTTGGGAACGGCCAGGTGGCGCCCCTACAGCCTAAGATTGAAACAATCCTGGCTTGGGAACTCCCAAAAACCCAGACACAGGTGACAGCCTTCTTAGGGCTCATGGGTTATTACAGGAGGTATGTCAAGGGGTATGGCAACATTGTTGCACCCTTGACTGAGCTGACTTCTAAGAAGCAGCCAAAGATTGTGAACTGGACTGACACCTGTCAGGAAGCTTTTGATGCCCTGAAGACTGCCATGTGCACAGCACCTGTCCTTCAGACGCCCAACTTTTCAAAATAATTTCTTGTCCAGACAGACGCTTCAGAGCATAGTGTGGGGGCTGTTCTGTCACAGATCAATGGGGAGGGCCAAGACCAACCGGTAGTCTTCATTAGTAGGAGCTTACTTCCTTGAGGTGGACTGCAATTGAGCATGAGGCATTTGCTGTGGTCTGGGCACTGAAGAAGCTGAGACCATACCTGTTTGGGACTCACTTCCGGGTTCAGATGAACCACAGGCCCCTCAGATGGTTGAAGTAGATGAGGGGTGAAAATTCAAAGTTGTTGAGGTGGTCTATTTCCCTACAGGGTATGGACTTTATGGTGGAACACGGCCCTGGTACAGAACACGCCAATGCTCATGGTCTGTCCAGATTTTTCCGCCTTAGTGATGAGAACCCCCAAGTGGGTGGGTAGTTCTCCCCACATTTCAGCTGGCGGGGACACATGTTGGACCTGGCACAATTGGCGTGGGTCTCCTTTCCATCTTTCGATTTTGTCTCCTCTGTGTTGGCTGGTGTTAGATGCTCTGGGTGCTGTGCCACTGCCATTCAGTGCCACAGCGTGAATGCTCCCTATTGTAAAGTGACTGTATGAATTGGTATTCCTTATAACCGTAGCTGACCCAAAGGAACATGTTTGGAAAGTCGAATATAGTATGCCTGAGCTCAGAATATTGGAGTACATCTTTTGGTGAGGATTATTTTTGTATTCGGTGTTTGAAAGTACCACTTCTAGAAAGGAGGTATTTTCTTGCCTAAATCTTCCAGTGTGCTCTGCTGTTATGTGTATTTGCTGTCTGGTTTTGGTGGTACAGGGCAGGCTGAGACCGACCTGGATTGAATAGAGAGATCCACAGTTGGAGTATGGGGAGGGGTGACCCTTTTATCTGATCAGGGCTGTGCCTGGCAAGGTGAATGATGGCTCCACCTCCCACTTTGCGTCTGATGGTAGACCCCCTCTTCCTGAAAGACAGGATGCCGCCTTGTAAACAAAGTGCTACAGGACCACACCGAACTGGTTCTGGCTGGGTTCAGTGACTTGTGACTTTCGACAACAAAGACTCTTGGGGTATAAATATCTGTGCTAAAACCCCTATAGGGTGTGTTACTTCCGGATGCCAAGACAAACCTGGGTCCGTGTAAGCAACTACCCAAGGGCCTGATTGCAGCTTGCCTCCTGCTGAAGTCTCAGGGATTACATTTCACCCATCAGCCTTCTGAATTACTATTGAGGGGGATTCTACTCGCAGGTGAGGCTTCTGTAGAGAATTCCAGAGCATCTGGGTCTACTGCGGGGAACGCGGGCTGAAAATCATCGCTATCGCTATTGTGGGCTGCTGCAGCTGAAGAACTGTTGCCGCTGAGAGCCCGCATTTGCCTGTGCTACGAGAAACATCGCTATTGTGGGCCGCTGCAGCTGAAGAGCTGTTGCTGCTGAGAGCACGCATTTGCCTTAGCTACGAGAATCATCGCTATCGCTATTGTGGGTTGCTGCCGCTGAGGAGCTGTTGCCGCTGAGAGCCCACATCTGTCTGTCCTATGAGAATCATCGCTATCGCTATTGTGGCCCACTGCAGCTGAGGAGCTGTTGCCGCTGAGAGCCCGCATTTGCCTGTGCTACGAGAATCATCGCTATCGCTATTGTGGGCCACTGCAGCTGAAGAGCTGTTGCCGCTGAGAGCCCGCATTTGCCTGTGGTACAAGAATCATCGCTATCGCTATTGTGGGCTGCTGCTGCTGAGGAGCTGTTGCCGCTGAGAGCCCGCATCTGTCTGTGCTACGAGAATCAATGCTATCGCTATTGTGGGCCGCTGCAGCTGAGGAGCTGTGCCGCTGAGTGCCTGCCTTTAATCACCGTCTCAGGATCATTGTGAGTGCACGCCGTGGACCGCTGCAGCTGGGAGCTGTGGCCGCTGCGAATCCGCCTGTCATCAACGCAGCTCCCTCACGAAGCTGCGTGCCGTGCCCCTTTAAACCTCAGGTACATTGTGCATCATCGGGTCGCGTAGACCCCGGCCTCAAACAAAGTTCGCTTCACACGCTTTTGATTGCTTTTATTGCTTTTTAAGTGCATCTATATTTACGTGCATTGTGGCTCCTTGATCGCTTTTTAGCCTTGTGTTAAGCCTATATAAAGATACTCATTTTTCTATAACTACTTGTGTGGTGTCCCTTTGTAGTGTCTTCACTGCCTTATTGTGTATGGTCATAAATGCTTCACACACTGCCTCTGAGATAGGCCTGTCTGCACGTGCTACGTTACCACAGGGTTGAGCAGGGGTTATCAAAGGGTGTAGCCCCCTTACTCTGACTTAGGAAGAAGGGTCCCTATTTGGACACTGGCGCCAGCGTCTGCCAACTAGAGATCTCTATTTCTAACAAGTACGTAGCGGAAGTCGGGAACAACTAATACAGTTTTTTTGTTGTGTAATTATTTTGCCATCTATGGCCTGCTTCGCAGAAAGACTGCCATTCCCTTTTGGTAACATTATACCCAGTTTCTCTTGATTGTTTAGCTAAAAAGTTATCAATCACTTTCTGGTTTGTGCCAAGCAAGAATACCAATTGCCGACGCCGCTTAACCCCTGAACATATAATTGGTTTAAAATCTAGGAGGCTAGGTTATTGGTTATTACATAATTCATTTTGAAAAAGCTAGATATTTAATTAAAGCTAAATTAAAGAGCTGTGAACCTGGCGCCATTCTTGGAAAACCTCATTAACTCTTTTAGCCTGCTTGGGGAATCGGGGTAAGGTACCTTAGCTTCTTTTCTTTTTTGGGACTCTCTGGTTTTGATCTGAATCATGGGGAGAATATACACAGAGGAGTTACTGCTTCTAAGTATGTTGCTATGAGCTCAGCACTATCTACAGATGCATACAAAAAATCGACATGAACGTTTCATAAACACAAACAACCATGCATATAGAAGGTTACAACCTAGAAGAAATGCAGTTGTTAGTAAAAACAGTAGCTGAAAGATATTGCTTTAATATCAAATACAGGTTGTGAGAAATAGCAACATCTTCAAACACAACACTTATACAAACCACAGTTTTGCAGTATTAACAGCAACAAAACATTGTACATCAACAATCGCACATCAACAATTTCACATCAATATTTGCACATCAACAATTGCACCCTGTAGCACACTCTGGGGCAAGAGTACCATCTGTATTGTGCTCCGTGGTCCAAGCAGCTAGCACAATCAATATTTGCACCCTGTATCACACCCAGGGGCCAAGCATAACACCTGTATCATGCCCAATGGTCCAAGCGACCAACACCACAAAATAACTGGCAGAGAACAAATGTGGACTTTGTCAAGAACTTCCTGAGCCCGCCCCTAGTACATGCTATTTTGTAACCAGGGGAAGCTCTGCGAGTCACACAGGTCTAAGTGAGACTGATAGTTTGTTACTATCGGCTCTTGGATAAAGATAATAACAAAAACCACAGGCCCTTCTTCGCTAAATACAAGTTACACCCAATCGCCCCTGTCCAAATCTTTTTCACCAAATGTACAAATTGCATTCTATATCACACCCAGGGGCTAAGTGTACCACCTGTGTCATACCCAGTGGTCCAAGGATACTGTCTGCGTCACACCCAGTGAAAAAAATAACCTGTGTCACTGAGAAAATATTTTATACTAAAAAATAAGATTGAGGTGTTGCCTCTGATAATAAATACAAAAATATTCACCTGTCCTAGCGTGCTGACTTTCAAAAAAGGGTGACTTGAAACTACTGAGCTAGGGCATATAAAATAAGTTTTATGCCAGATTTCTGACAGTGGCGGGGTGCTCAGTTTAATTTTTTGTGCTTTGCCCTAGTTTGCCATATGCCAAATACTTTACTATGGCACGGATGTAGTCTCTAACGCTCTGTGACGGCTGCCTCAGGATGTACCTCCACCCCACGAATTCAGCAGACCTTTCAATCAATTGTGGCGTATATTCACTTTCCTTGCTGTGCAAAAGTGAATCCGTCCAGGTGGGGTCCCCTTTCTTTGGTCAGTAGGGTTTGAGGTACCAGTCATCTCCTATCTGACTCGCCAAAATGTTAATTGAACAGGAAATAGCTTCAAATAGCACAAGATAAGAGTTATTTGGCAAAACAGAAATGGTTTGTTAAATTAAACAGTGCAGTTGCAAGAACAGTTGCAGGTATAGGGTCTGAGGACTGTTTCATTTTACAATCAGTCTCACATAGACTTTTATACAGATCATTGGGTGTACTAAAATGGTTCTGGTAGTCCTTTTTTGGAAAGGAATGCAGATCACTGTCTTTGGGGCCATCAATTTATGCTTGGCCTCGACCTTGCGTGAACACAATGTGACCAGTAGATAACATATCCAGAAGTCCAGCATGGGGAGTGCATGATCACTGCATGTACTGTGTGCACTGAGTGTTCCTAACTGAGTGTGGCATCTGACTTAATGGTGTTTTGGAAACATGCGCACCCCTCCGGCCATGTGTGCTTAATTGGGGCCAAACTCCCTGGATCATTGTGGTTTCCCTGCGCCAAACTGTGGGTTTGATCTGGGATTTCCCGTTCATGTGTTTGTCTGCTGGCTACGTGCTACGCCACCCGTGAACTGTCAATCAGTGACCTCGCGCCTGGGTTTAAGGACCTGCCTAACCATGTATTTCTGTGTCTGGCGGGTTGACACAGAGTTCACAACCGGTGAATTAATCAATAAAGATGCAATGTTGTTTCTGTACGTAAATGTATTGTTACTCACATTGACGTTGACATTGACTTTTTCAATATTAACAAGCATGGGTGGAGTGTCCTGCTGTGTCCTGGCCTTAGTCCATGTTGACATTTCACCTCATCCTATTAAGTGAAAGGCACAGCACCTTGGCAGCGCAGCAGCCCCTTTGTGACTGCTATCCCAGGATCAGTGCCCAGAATCCCTGTAGTCCCAGGGGATGAGACCGCGATCCCGGCCGCCACCTGCCATGTGCTACACATCTCCAAGGCACTCTCTACTACTTGCCCAGGGTGTGGAGCACTTATCCCTGTCCGGGCGGGGTCATGGAGATTTGCATCGAAGTACCCCGCCTTGCCCTATAACCTATAAAGGGAGCCCATCGACTTCTAAAGCACTGAGTACATGTACTCATTAAATATTCAATCCTTATGAACTACTGATTGGATTTTTGTTGTTTTGATCGTTTTTGAATCATATAAAAGTCTAATATTTTTCTATGCCTGTGTAGAGTCTTTTTGTAGTATATTCATTGTGTTTCTGTGTGTGTGTGTGTGTGTGTGTATTGCACAAACTCTTTACACATTGCCTCTGAGGGTAAGCCTGCCTACTCTGTGCCAAGCTACCAGAGGGTGAGCACAGGTTATCTTTGGGTATGTGACTGACTTACCCTGACAGAGATAATGGGTTCTGCTTGCATACCTTAGCCAACCAGAAGCCCCATTTCTAACATGCCTACAATGCAGGCACTCTTGCACCACGGCATAAGGGTGCCTGCATTGGCATTGAACTGCCAAAAAGGCGCCAGTGCAAGGAAAGGACAGGAATGCACCATATTGTGGTAAATACCGTGTATTCCTGCCCTTTCCCTTCCACTGTGACTTGCTGGGCTGTATGGAACCTTGATAAATGAGGCCCGTTGAATTCTGTCCCCTTGAACAACAGTCACCCCTATTTTTTACCCTCACAAGGTGATGTTTACCCAAACAGTCCTGTGATAAACAAGTACAGAAAATCTGGATCAGGAAATATTGAATCCATGCAATACAGTTTGTGTATCAATGTTATCACGCCTAGAATGTGCTTAACACCGTGTTGGTATTTGCACCTGTGTTAAATCTACAGTTTTACTGCATGGTAAGTTAGGGGCACATATTGGACCGTCAGGGTATGCGACTCGCAAATTGCAATTTTTAGTGACTCACAACTTGCGACTCGCAAAACCTGATGTACAACAGTGTCTTAGAGACTGTTTGGGATTCCCAAATGGGTCTTAAGGGACCTACCTCATCAGTATTCATGAGGCAGGTCGCAATTTGCGACCCATTGGGAATGGCCGGCACTCAGAGGGATGGTGGCCTGCCGAGGTCAGCAGATCACCATGTCTGTGATTGCTTTTTAAATAAGGCAGTATTATTTTTTAAATGCAGCCCGTTTTCCTTAAAGGAAAACTGGATGCATTTCATACATGCATTTCCTACATAAAAAAGACAAGTTTTCTTTTCATTTTTTTACTGTGGGTATTGGTTTGTTGGACCACTGCCTGTTCTGAAACAATGCTGGCGCACCCATTCACAAAGGGGACTGGGTCCTTTAAAGACTACTTCCTGTTTGCAAATGGCTTGCCACCAATTTGAAATTGGTGGTAATCTGCAAATGTTTTGTGACCACTCTCCGGGTTGCAAAACATTCATACATACCAGTGTGACTCGCTATTTGGAAGGGAAGCCCATTACATGTCCCTTCCTTCCTAATAACGGGATTCACAAACCCTATTTTATGAGTCAGTAAAAGGTCCTTCCATCATGCCCTTAGTGTATGTGTTAACTTTGAATGCAATATTTCTGCATGATTAGTAATTGTTTGGAATTTTACGATTTTACGATTCACGGTAGCCAGATGCTTTACCGGGCTCCGTGATCACGCTTAGATTTTAAAAAAACGATTTTAATATTGAATTGTGCATTTTAACTATACTCTGTCTGTTAACCCCCTTTTTTGTTGTGCAGGTCGATTTTATGTGTATATGCTCACTGGGCTCTCAGCTGCGCATTTGCTCTGATCTGTCTCGTGGCTGGCGATCATAGCGCTGCCCGGGACCTGACTTTGGCCGCCATCTTGGGTGAGGAGCCTGTAGTGGAAGCGAGGCGAGCGGACTAGCGCTCGGCCCCTCCCGCCCTCAGCCCTACAAAAGCCTTTCTTGCACTTTAGTTCATTGATAGACGATTCACGGTAGCCAGATGCTTTACCGGGCTCCGTGATCACGCTTAGATTTTAAAAAACGATTTTAATATTGAATTGTGCATTTTAACTATACTCTGTCTGTTAACCCCCTTTTTTGCTGTGCAGGTCGATTTTATGTGTATATGCTCACTGGGCTCTCAGCTGCGCATTTGCTCTGATCTGTCTCGTGGCTGGCGATCATAGCGCTGCCCGGGACCTGACTTCGGCCACCATCTTGGGTGAGGAGCCTGTAGTGGAAGCGAGGCGAGCGGACTAGCGCTCGGCCCCTCCCGCCCTCAGCCCTATAAAATGGCCCTTCTTCTTCGGAAGCGCAGCGGAAGAGCGCAGCGGGCGCGACGTAGGCGCGCCGGAGTTGCGCCTGAGTTAAGCCCGTCTGCGCCCGTCCGCGGCCTGACGGGCCCAGGGCCCTGGAATGCTGCTCCCGGATCCACTTATTCAGCTGCCTCACTCAGAGCGCTGCAGCATCCTCCTTGTGCCCTCTCTTCTATAACCTGGGATCGCCTAGTATCGTTTGGCATCTCGGCTGATACGCCTTCACCACGACTTACATATCAGGCTCTGTGCGCCACGTCCCCGCCTGAGTCCTGCATCCGCATACTCTATCTCAATACACGCTCCCTTCCCCAACATCACTCCGATATATTCCTTCTCCTGACAGCTGAGAACCCTGATGTCCTGCTGCTCACCGAGACCTGGCTGTCTGATTCCTCCCTCCCTGATATTCTGGCAGCCTTGCCCCCTAGCTACTATATGTTGAATGCTAACCGGCCAACAGCCCACCGCGGCGGAGGAGTGGCAGCAATCATACGCAAAGATCTTAAAATTATTGCGTCTTCCTCGCTTTGCCTCCCTGAGGTTGAGAATCTCGTCATCAGCCTCGCTTCTGAGGCTGGAGCCCTGACTCTCATTGTTCTGTACCGCCCCCTTACATCCATGCCTCTGTTTCCTGCAGCTCTCTGTGAACAGCTTGCTGCTCTGCTGACTGCTTCCTCTCGCATCGCCATGTTTGGCGATTTTAATTACTGGTATGACCAGGCTAACGCCGGCCCCCATGCTTCTGAATTGTTTGAAACACTCCTCAGCTTAAATCTGACCCAGCATGTCACCACTCCCACTCATATTGGGGGTCACATCTTGGATCACATCTGGATGCTGGGGGTATCACTCTCTGGCCCGATTGTTTCTCCATGCGTCTGGTCAGATCACTCGTTGATCGAGTCCTCCATTTTGGTGAAGGGCTTGGCTAGACTCCCGCCTTTAGACGGTGGGACTGCCAGGAAATGGAATGCGCTTGACTTCCCTGCTTTTCTTTCATTTCTCGCTGAGACTCAACCTCCCTCCAGTGACAGCTTAGATATTAATGCTCTGGATGCCAATATTACCAACTGGCTTACAATGGCTAGCGACCAATTTGCCCCCCTCTCTCGGTTTCCCCGCTCCCGACACAGTAATTCTCATAAATGGTTCAATTCAGCTCTGAAATCTCAACAACTCGAGCTACGTCAAGCGGAGCGTAGGTGGAGACGCAATTATCTGAGCGTCGACAGGGAGATGTACGTCCTTGCACGTAAGGAATATAAAAAAGCCATTACCACCACCAAGGCGGCTTTTTTCTCTAAGAGAATACTAACTGCCCCTAATAAATCTAAAGAGATATTCAAGGTTCTGGCTGAATTGACATCTGATGCCAGGACACTCCCCAACCAGGCCCCCTCTGCTGAGTCATGCAATGCCTTGAATTCTTTTTTCATTGATAAGATCTCGGCAATCAAAAATTCTATTCCTTATTCTCCCTCGACGGCTACTGTCGCAGCCCCCTCTATTAACACTTCTACCTTGACCTGTTTTCCGACTCTTGATCCCGACTCCTTAGCCAAATTGGCCACGCGCGTGAAATCCGGCTCCCCCAAGGATTGCTGCCCCCCTACTGTGTTCCGCGAGATCTGTCGCATTCTTCCGCATAGTGTTTTACCCCTACTTAATGCTTCCCTCAGCTCCGGAATAGTTCCCAGGTCGTTCAAGGAGGCTATCCTAGTGCCTCTGTTGAAAAAGCCTGGCGCGGACCCTGAGGTCCTCGCAAACTATCGGCCTATTTCCCTCCTGCCCTACCTGTCTAAGATCTTGGAGGCACATGTCACCATCTGCCTCTCGCAATTCATTGAGGAATCCAACTTTCTAGAATCAAATCAAGCCGGCTTTAGACCTCTCCACTCCACCGAGACGGTCATCCTTGCCGTGATGGACAACCTCAGAAGCAATGCTGACAGAGGCTCCCCCCAGGCATTGGTCCTCCTGGATTTGTCGGCAGCATTCCACACGGTGGATCATGCCATCTTACTCCACCGTGTCGCGTCAGCTGGAATCCGTGGGGTCGCTCTGACCTGGGTCAGGTCTTTCCTTGAGGGAAGATCTCAAGCTGTCAAACTGGGCCCTTTCAGAGCCACCAGCGTTCCGTCACCTTGCGGTGTCCCCCAAGGTTCCTCTCTGTCTCCCCTCCTTTTTAATCTGTATCTCCAACCCCTTATCCATTCTCTGGGTAAGTGGGACGTCACCGTGTTCAACTACGCGGATGACTTACAAATAGTTTTTCCCCTAACCTCCCCTGATGCTATTATTAACTTCCAGGCAGTCATGACACACATCCAGCATTGGATGAATCAAAACCAACTAAAGCTTAATCCTGGGAAAACTGAGCTCCTTCTTCCTGGGAGGAGCGCCTCCCTTTGGGGCCCTCAGTTCTGGCCCTCCGAGCTCGGCCCTTCACCTCTCCCAGCTGACCGTGTAAAGAGTCTGGGGGTCATTATCGACTCTGAGCTCAGTCTTAAGGCCCAGGTGAGCGCCGTAACCTCCACTTGTATGTTTCAGCTCTACAGAATACGGAAAGTTGCCCACCTCTTGACCTCGGAAGCCTTACTACAGGTCATAATAGCACTGGCGATGTCCCGTCTGGATTTCTCCAATTCCCTTTACCTTGGCCTCCCAAAATCCTTTCTGTCCAGGCTACAGCTTATTCAAAACCAGGCCGCTAGACTCGCCTTCAAGATTCCAAGATGGCAGTCGGCTAGACCTTTGCTCCATCAATTACACTGGCTGCCTATCAGTGAAAGAATAGCCTTCAAGATCTGCTGCCTGGTTTTCAAAGCCCAGACTGGTTCCTCTCCGGCTTTCGTGAAGTCCTTGGTTACTTCTTACTGTCCCTCTCGAACCCTGAGGTTCACTCATCTCCAGCTTCTGGTTACCCCCCGCGTCAAATTTTCTAGGTTAGGTGGACGCAGCTTTTCCCACCTGGCGCCTAAGCTGTGGAATTCTCTCCCACTTTCCCTTAAGACTGAGTCTTGTCTTCTGCCTTTCAGGAAATCTCTGAAAACTCTGCTCTTTTCACATCCCCGTTAAGTTTCTCCTGCTCTGCCTTGGTAGTCTATCAGCGCCAGGAAACCTATGGTGACAGTGCGCTCAATAAATTCCCCTTAACATTAACATTAACATTAAATGCAATAAAACAACATGCAGTTCTATTGTAAGCATTAAAACTGCAGGGAGGGGATATTTTCGCATGTGCTCCGGGGGCATGATTACCAGCTGGTACGGAGATACCGATCTGAAGGAATAAGTGATCCCTTCCGGAATCTCCACATTCATGGCATCCCATTACGAAAAATGGGGACTAACCATGCAGATCCAGTTTCCCAGCTAGAATTCTGCATGGAAAGCCAAATTCAATGGGACGTTCAGCACACATTTGGAAACTGCGCGCAAGCTCGCTGGGCATGAGATGAGGGAAGGAAGAAGGAGCGTGAGGGACTAAAGAGAGGATGTTGCACTTTACATTCTCCCTCTGTGCATTGGCAGGGGGTCGGATGGCGGCCCAGGAAGGAGGCCAGGTTGCATTCCAGTCCATTTCTAAAGCTATTTTATCCATAGGTCATAAGATACAAATAAATTAAGGCCTACTCAAGCTACCGTTTTTTAGGAAAATTAGGGTTGTTGAGTGATAGTGCATAAGAGGTGATATCCTTTACCATTATACCATGAAAATTGATTGGTGCCGGTTGAATTTAATGACAAGAACGTTTGTCCATAATTAGTTGGAAGTGCTGCAGTTGAGTCACTGCACTTTTGCTTTACTGTGTGTTGATTATTGTGCGAATATTCTAATAGCAAGGTTAAGTGTTTGAGTTGTCATTTAATTCCTTTTATTGGTATGTTGTATAACTGTCTATGCAGTTGTTTTTTGTTTTGCTGTGTTTTATTCGTTTTTGCTGCATTGCCTTCTGTTGTGTTCACTTTTTTTATGTGATACTCTTGTGTTGTGTTTATGTGTTTTACTTTGTTGTGTTGTATTAGTTAGCCCCATGCTAGACTTCAACAAATGTTTTGCAGCCTCTAGCAACCTAGTCCATAAAATGTTAGTGAAAAGCATACATTTACTATGGGGCAGATTTATGTTTCCTGGCGCATCCCTGCAAATCAGCAAGGATGCGCCAGGAATGATGCGTCACGCAAGTTTACCCTTGCGCCACACTTGATGCGCCGCATTTACAATGCGGTACAAAAGGGGGTGGTGATGGACGGAGCATCAGAACCAATCAAACACTCACACCCAGTCAACAGATCTGGGTTTGATCCATCACCGTTCTTTAGCCCACTCTGCCACCCCAGTTCAGACATGGCCATATGCAAATCAGTCTGACCCTGTGCCTCATGGGAACAGTCCAGCCCGAACTGCCAAGCCATGCCTTCCCTGGATCGGAAACAAGCTTCCTAGGACCGGTTTCTGGCATTTCAGCCGTCTTCAGCCAGGCTTGCTTGAATCCAGTGGCAAAGTGAGCAAGGGACTCACGTCTGAGCATACCCTGCCAACTTATGGCGAACAAAGCGGTACAAAAGGGGGTGGTGATGGACGGAGCATCAGAACCAATCAAACACTCACACCCAGTCAACAGATCTGGGTTTGATCCATCACCGTTCTTTAGCCCACTCTGCCACCCCAGTTCAGACATGGCCATATGCAAATCAGTCTGACCCTGTGCCTCATGGGAACAGTCCAGCCCGAACTGCCAAGCCATGCCTTCCCTGGATCGGAAACAAGCTTCCTAGGACCGGTTTCTGGCATTTCAGCCGTCTTCAGCCAGGCTTGCTTGAATCCAGTGGCAAAGTGAGCAAGGGACTCACGTCTGAGCATACCCTGCCAACTTATGGCGAACAAAGCGGTACAAAAGGGGGTGGTGATGGGATGTTTTTGCATTTGTCACCCCGAGTGGGAAGGGTATGCTCAGACGTGAGTCCCTTGCTCTCCATGCCACTGGAATCAAGCTATCCTGGCTGACGAGGGTTGAAAGCCCGAAACCGGTCCTAGGATGCTTGTTTCCAGTCCAGGGAGGACCTGGCTTGGCAGTTCGGGCTGGACTGTTCCCATGGGGCACAGGGTCAAGACTGATTTGCATATAGCTGGGTTCAAACTGGAATGGCATGGTGAGCAAAAAAAACGATGGATTTAGGCCCAGATCTCTGTACTGGGGTGAATGTATGACATTGTTCTGCATTCTGTCCATCAATTGTTGTTTTTGCATTTGTCACCCCGAGTGGGAAGGGTATGCTCAGACGTGAGTCCCTGGAATCAAGCTATCCTGGCTGACGAGGGTTGAAAGCCCGAAACCGGTCCTAGGATGCTTGTTTCCAGTCCAGGGAGGACCTGGCTTGGCAGTTCGGGCTGGACTGTTCCCATGGGGCACAGGGTCAAGACTGATTTGCATATAGCTGGGTTCAAACTGGAATGGCATGGTGAGCAAAAAAACGATGGATTTAGGCCCAGATCTCTGTACTGGGGTGAATGTATGACATTGTTCTGCATTCTGTCCATCAATTGTTGTTTTTGCATTTGTCACCCCGAGTGGGAAGGGTATGCTCAGACGTGAGTCCCTTGCTCTCCATGCCACTGGAATCAAGCTATCCTGGCTGACGAGGGTTGAAAGCCCAAAACCGGTCCTAGGATGCTTGTTTCCAGTCCAGGGAGGACCTGGCTTGGCAGTTCGGGCTGGACTGTTCCCATGGGGCACAGGGTCAAGACTGATTTGCATATAGCTGGGTTCAAACTGGAATGGCATTGTGAGCAAAAAAACGATGGATTTAGGCCCAGATCTCTGTACTGGGGTGAATGTATGACATTGTTCTGCATTCTGTCCATCAATTGTTGTTTTTGCATTTGTCACCCCGAGTGGGAAGGGTATGCTCAGACGTGAGTCCCTTGCTCTCCATGCCACTGGAATCAAGCTATCCTGGCTGACGAGGGTTGAAAGCCCGAAACCGGTCCTAGGATGCTTGTTTCCAGTCCAGGGAGGACCTGGCTTGGCAGTTCGGGCTGGACTGTTCCCATGGGGCACAGGGTCAAGACTGATTTGCATATAGCTGGGTTCAAACTGGAATGGCATGGTGAGCAAAAAAACGATGGATTTAGGCCCAGATCTCTGTACTGGGGTGAATGTATGACATTGTTCTGCATTCTGTCCATCAATTGTTGTTTTTGCATTTGTCACCCCGAGTGGGAAGGGTATGCTCAGACGTGAGTCCCTTGCTCTCCATGCCACTGGAATCAAGCTATCCTGGCTGACGAGGGTTGAAAGCCCGAAACCGGTCCTAGGATGCTTGTTTCCAGTCCAGGGAGGACCTGGCTTGGCAGTTCGGGCTGGACTGTTCCCATGGGGCACAGGGTCAAGACTGATTTGCATATAGCTGGGTTCAAACTGGAATGGCATGGTGAGCAAAAAAACGATGGATTTAGGCCCAGATCTCTGTACTGGGGTGAATGTATGACATTGTTCTGCATTCTGTCCATCAATTGTTGTTTTTGCATTTGTCACCCCGAGTGGGAAGGGTATGCTCAGACGTGAGTCCCTTGCTCTCCATGCCACTGGAATCAAGCTATCCTGGCTGACGAGGGTTGAAAGCCCGAAACCGGTCCTAGGATGCTTGTTTCCAGTCCAGGGAGGACCTGGCTTGGCAGTTCGGGCTGGACTGTTCCCATGGGGCACAGGGTCAAGACTGATTTGCATATAGCTGGGTTCAAACTGGAATGGCATGGTGAGCAAAAAAACGATGGATTTAGGCCCAGATCTCTGTACTGGGGTGAATGTATGACATTGTTCTGCATTCTGTCCATCAATTGTTGTTTTTGCATTTGTCACCCGAGTGGGAAGGGTATGCTCAGACGTGAGTCCCTTGCTCTCCATGCCACTGGAATCAAGCTATCCTGGCTGACGAGGGTTGAAAGCCCGAAACCGGTCCTAGGATGCTTGTTTCCAGTCCAGGGAGGACCTGGCTTGGCAGTTCGGGCTGGACTGTTCCCATGGGGCACAGGGTCAAGACTGATTTGCATATAGCTGGGTTCAAACTGGAATGGCATGGTGAGCAAAAAAACGATGGATTTAGGCCCAGATCTCTGTACTGGGGTGAATGTATGACATTGTTCTGCATTCTGTCCATCAATTGTTGTTTTTGCATTTGTCACCCCGAGTGGGAAGGGTATGCTCAGACGTGAGTCCCTTGCTCTCCATGCCACTGGAATCAAGCTATCCTGGCTGACGAGGGTTGAAAGCCCGAAACCGGTCCTAGGATGCTTGTTTCCAGTCCAGGGAGGACCTGGCTTGGCAGTTCGGGCTGGACTGTTCCCATGGGGCACAGGGTCAAGACTGATTTGCATATAGCTGGGTTCAAACTGGAATGGCATGGTGAGCAAAAAAACGATGGATTTAGGCCCAGATCTCTGTACTGGGGTGAATGTATGACATTGTTCTGCATTCTGTCCATCAATTGTTGTTTTTGCATTTGTCACCCCGAGTGGGAAGGGTATGCTCAGACGTGAGTCCCTTGCTCTCCATGCCACTGGAATCAAGCTATCCTGGCTGACGAGGGTTGAAAGCCCGAAACCGGTCCTAGGATGCTTGTTTCCAGTTCAGGGAGGACCTGGCTTGGCAGTTCGGGCTGGACTGTTCCCATGGGGCACAGGGTCAAGACTGATTTGCATATAGCTGGGTTCAAACTGGAATGGCATGGTGAGCAAAAAAACGATGGATTTAGGCCCAGATCTCTGTACTGGGGTGAATGTATGACATTGTTCTGCATTCTGTCCATCAATTGTTGTTTTTGCATTTGTCACCCCGAGTGGGAAGGGTATGCTCAGACGTGAGTCCCTTGCTCTCCATGCCACTGGAATCAAGCTATCCTGGCTGACGAGGGTTGAAAGCCCGAAACCGGTCCTAAGATGCTTGTTTCCAGTCCAGGGAGGACCTGGCTTGGCAGTTCGGGCTGGACTGTTCCCATGGGGCACAGGGTCAAGACTGATTTGCATATAGCTGGGTTCAAACTGGAATGGCATGGTGAGCAAAAAAACGATGGATTTAGGCCCAGATCTCTGTACTGGGGTGAATGTATGACATTGTTCTGCATTCTGTCCATCAATTGTTGTTTTTGCATTTGTCACCCCGAGTGGGAAGGGTATGCTCAGACGTGAGTCCCTTGCTCTCCATGCCACTGGAATCAAGCTATCCTGGCTGACGAGGGTTGAAAGCCCGAAACCGGTCCTAGGATGCTTGTTTCCAGTCCAGGGAGGACCTGGCTTGGCAGTTCGGGCTGGACTGTTCCCATGGGGCACAGGGTCAAGACTGATTTGCATATAGCTGGGTTCAAACTGGAATGGCATGGTGAGCAAAAAAACGATGGATTTAGGCCCAGATCTCTGTACTGGGGTGAATGTATGACATTGTTCTGCATTCTGTCCATCAATTGTTGTTTTTGCATTTGTCACCCCGAGTGGGAAGGGTATGCTCAGATGTGAGTCCCTTGCTCTCCATGCCACTGGAATGAAGCTATCCTGGCTGACGAGGGTTGAAAGCCCGAAACCGGTCCTAGGATGCTTGTTTCCAGTCCAGGGAGGACCTGGCTTGGCAGTTCGGGCTGGACTGTTCCCATGGGGCACAGGGTCAAGACTGATTTGCATATAGCTGGGTTCAAACTGGAATGGCATGGTGAGCAAAAAAACGATGGATTTAGGCCCAGATCTCTGTACTGGGGTGAATGTATGACATTGTTCTGCATTCTGTCCATCAATTGTTGTTTTTGCATTTGTCACCCCGAGTGGGAAGGGTATGCTCAGACGTGAGTCCCTTGCTCTCCATGCCACTGGAATCAAGCTATCCTGGCTGACGAGGGTTGAATGAAAGCCCGAAACCGGTCCTAGGATGCTTGTTTCCAGTCCAGGGAGGACCTGGCTTGGCAGTTCGGGCTGGACTGTTCCCATGGGGCACAGGGTCAAGACTGATTTGCATATAGCTGGGTTCAAACTGGAATGGCATGGTGAGCAAAAAAACGATGGATTTAGGCCCAGATCTCTGTACTGGGGTGAATGTATGACATTGTTCTGCATTCTGTCCATCAATTGTTGTTTTTGCATTTGTCACCCCGAGTGGGAAGGGTATGCTCAGACGTGAGTCCCTTGCTCTCCATGCCACTGGAATCAAGCTATCCTGGCTGACGAGGGTTGAAAGCCCGAAACCGGTCCTAGGATGCTTGTTTCCAGTCCAGGGAGGACCTGGCTTGGCAGTTCGGGCTGGACTGTTCCCATGGGGCACAGGGTCAAGACTGATTTGCATATAGCTGGGTTCAAACTGGAATGGCATGGTGAGCAAAAAAACGATGGATTTAGGCCCAGATCTCTGTACTGGGGTGAATGTATGACATTGTTCTGCATTCTGTCCATCAATTGTTGTTTTTGCATTTGTCACCCCGAGTGGGAAGGGTATGCTCAGACGTGAGTCCCTTGCTCTCCATGCCACTGGAATCAAGCTATCCTGGCTGACGAGGGTTGAAAGCCCGAAACCGGTCCTAGGATGCTTGTTTCCAGTCCAGGGAGGACCTGGCTTGGCAGTTCGGGCTGGACTGTTCCCATGGGGCACAGGGTCAAGACTGATTTGCATATAGCTGGGTTCAAACTGGAATGGCATGGTGAGCAAAAAAACGATGGATTTAGGCCCAGATCTCTGTACTGGGGTGAATGTATGACATTGTTCTGCATTCTGTCCATCAATTGTTGTTTTTGCATTTGTCACCCCGAGTGGGAAGGGTATGCTCAGACGTGAGTCCCTTGCTCTCCATGCCACTGGAATCAAGCTATCCTGGCTGACGAGGGTTGAAAGCCCGAAACCGGTCCTAGGATGCTTGTGTCCAGTCCAGGGAGGACCTGGCTTGGCAGTTCGGGCTGGACTGTTCCCATGGGGCACAGGGTCAAGACTGATTTGCATATAGCTGGGTTCAAACTGGAATGGCATGGTGAGCAAAAAAACGATGGATTTAGGCCCAGATCTCTGTACTGGGGTGAATGTATGACATTGTTCTGCATTCTGTCCATCAATTGTTGTTTTTGCATTTGTCACCCCGAGTGGGAAGGGTATGCTCAGACGTGAGTCCCTTGCTCTCCATGCCACTGGAATCAAGCTATCCTGGCTGACGAGGGTTGAAAGCCCGAAACCGGTCCTAGGATGCTTGTTTCCAGTCCAGGGAGGACCTGGCTTGGCAGTTCGGGCTGGACTGTTCCCATGGGGCACAGGGTCAAGACTGATTTGCATATAGCTGGGTTCAAACTGGAATGGCATGGTGAGCAAAAAAACGATGGATTTAGGCCCAGATCTCTGTACTGGGGTGAATGTATGACATTGTTCTGCATTCTGTCCATCAATTGTTGTTTTTGCATTTGTCACCCCGAGTGGGAAGGGTATGCTCAGACGTGAGTCCCTTGCTCTCCATGCCACTGGAATCAAGCTATCCTGGCTGACGAGGGTTGAAAGCCCGAAACCGGTCCTAGGATGCTTGTTTCCAGTCCAGGGAGGACCTGGCTTGGCAGTTCGGGCTGGACTGTTCCCATGGGGCACAGGGTCAAGACTGATTTGCATATAGCTGGGTTCAAACTGGAATGGCATGGTGGGCAAAAAAACGATGGATTTAGGCCCAGATCTCTGTACTGGGGTGAATGTATGACATTGTTCTGCATTCTGTCCATCAATTGTTGTTTTTGCATTTGTCACCCCGAGTGGGAAGGGTATGCTCAGACGTGAGTCCCTTGCTCTCCATGCCACTGGAATCAAGCTATCCTGGCTGACGAGGGTTGAAAGCCCGAAACCGGTCCTAGGATGCTTGTTTCCAGTCCAGGGAGGACCTGGCTTGGCAGTTCGGGCTGGACTGTTCCCATGGGGCACAGGGTCAAGACTGATTTGCATATAGCTGGGTTCAAACTGGAATGGCATGGTGAGCAAAAAAACGATGGATTTAGGCCCAGATCTCTGTACTGGGGTGAATGTATGACATTGTTCTGCATTCTGTCCATCAATTGTTGTTTTTGCATTTGTCACCCCGAGTGGGAAGGGTATGCTCAGACGTGAGTCCCTTGCTCTCCATGCCACTGGAATCAAGCTATCCTGGCTGACGAGGGTTGAAAGCCCGAAACCGGTCCTAGGATGCTTGTTTCCAGTCCAGGGAGGACCTGGCTTGGCAGTTCGGGCTGGACTGTTCCCATGGGGCACAGGGTCAAGACTGATTTGCATATAGCTGGGTTCAAACTGGAATGGCATGGTGAGCAAAAAAACGATGGATTTAGGCCCAGATCTCTGTACTGGGGTGAATGTATGACATTGTTCTGCATTCTGTCCATCAATTGTTGTTTTTGCATTTGTCACCCCGAGTGGGAAGGGTATGCTCAGACGTGAGTCCCTTGCTCTCCATGCCACTGGAATCAAGCTATCCTGGCTGACGAGGGTTGAAAGCCCGAAACCGGTCCTAGGATGCTTGTTTCCAGTCCAGGGAGGACCTGGCTTGGCAGTTCGGGCTGGACTGTTCCCATGGGGCACAGGGTCAAGACTGATTTGCATATAGCTGGGTTCAAACTGGAATGGCATGGTGAGCAAAAAAACGATGGATTTAGGCCCAGATCTCTGTACTGGGGTGAATGTATGACATTGTTCTGCATTCTGTCCATCAATTGTTGTTTTTGCATTTGTCACCCCGAGTGGGAAGGGTATGCTCAGACGTGAGTCCCTTGCTCTCCATGCCACTGGAATCAAGCTATCCTGGCTGACGAGGGTTGAAAGCCCGAAACCGGTCCTAGGATGCTTGTTTCCAGTCCAGGGAGGACCTGGCTTGGCAGTTCGGGCTGGACTGTTCCCATGGGGCACAGGGTCAAGACTGATTTGCATATAGCTGGGTTCAAACTGGAATGGCATGGTGAGCAAAAAAACGATGGATTTAGGCCCAGATCTCTGTACTGGGGTGAATGTATGACATTGTTCTGCATTCTGTCCATCAATTGTTGTTTTTGCATTTGTCACCCCGAGTGGGAAGGGTATGCTCAGACGTGAGTCCCTTGCCCTCCATGCCACTGGAATCAAGCTATCCTGGCTGACGAGGGTTGAAAGCCCGAAACCGGTCCTAGGATGCTTGTTTCCAGTCCAGGGAGGACCTGGCTTGGCAGTTCGGGCTGGACTGTTCCCATGGGGCACAGGGTCAAGACTGATTTGCATATAGCTGGGTTCAAACTGGAATGGCATGGTGAGCAAAAAAACGATGGATTTAGGCCCAGATCTCTGTACTGGGGTGAATGTATGACATTGTTCTGCATTCTGTCCATCAATTGTTGTTTTTGCATTTGTCACCCCGAGTGGGAAGGGTATGCTCAGACGTGAGTCCCTTGCTCTCCATGCCACTGGAATCAAGCTATCCTGGCTGACGAGGGTTGAACGCCCGAAACCGGTCCTAGGATGCTTGTTTCCAGTCCAGGGAGGACCTGGCTTGGCAGTTCGGGCTGGACTGTTCCCATGGGGCACAGGGTCAAGACTGATTTGCATATAGCTGGGTTCAAACTGGAATGGCATGGTGAGCAAAAAAACGATGGATTTAGGCCCAGATCTCTGTACTGGGGTGAATGTATGACATTGTTCTGCATTCTGTCCATCAATTGTTGTTTTTGCATTTGTCACCCCGAGTGGGAAGGGTATGCTCAGACGTGAGTCCCTTGCTCTCCATGCCACTGGAATCAAGCTATCCTGGCTGACGAGGGTTGAAAGCCCGAAACCGGTCCTAGGATGCTTGTTTCCAGTCCAGGGAGGACCTGGCTTGGCAGTTCGGGCTGGACTGTTCCCATGGGGCACAGGGTCAAGACTGATTTGCATATAGCTGAGTTCAAACTGGAATGGCATGGTGAGCAAAAAAACGATGGATTTAGGCCCAGATCTCTGTACTGGGGTGAATGTATGACATTGTTCTGCATTCTGTCCATCAATTGTTGTTTTTGCATTTGTCACCCCGAGTGGGAAGGGTATGCTCAGACGTGAGTCCCTTGCTCTCCATGCCACTGGAATCAAGCTATCCTGGCTGACGAGGGTTGAAAGCCCGAAACCGGTCCTAGGATGCTTGTTTCCAGTCCAGGGAGGACCTGGCTTGGCAGTTCGGGCTGGACTGTTCCCATGGGGCACAGGGTCAAGACTGATTTGCATATAGCTGGGTTCAAACTGGAATGGCATGGTGAGCAAAAAAACGATGGATTTAGGCCCAGATCTCTGTACTGGGGTGAATGTATGACATTGTTCTGCATTCTGTCCATCAATTGTTGTTTTTGCATTTGTCACCCCGAGTGGGAAGGGTATGCTCAGACGTGAGTCCCTTGCTCTCCATGCCACTGGAATCAAGCTATCCTGGCTGACGAGGGTTGAAAGCCCGAAACCGGTCCTAGGATGCTTGTTTCCAGTCCAGGGAGGACCTGGCTTGGCAGTTCGGGCTGGACTGTTCCCATGGGGCACAGGGTCAAGACTGATTTGCATATAGCTGGGTTCAAACTGGAATGGCATGGTGAGCAAAAAAACGATGGATTTAGGCCCAGATCTCTGTACTGGGGTGAATGTATGACATTGTTCTGCATTCTGTCCATCAATTGTTGTTTTTGCATTTGTCACCCCGAGTGGGAAGGGTATGCTCAGACGTGAGTCCCTTGCTCACCATGCCACTGGAATCAAGCTATCCTGGCTGACGAGGGTTGAAAGCCCGAAACCGGTCCTAGGATGCTTGTTTCCAGTCCAGGGAGGACCTGGCTTGGCAGTTCGGGCTGGACTGTTCCCATGGGGCACAGGGTCAAGACTGATTTGCATATAGCTGGGTTCAAACTGGAATGGCATGGTGAGCAAAAAAACGATGGATTTAGGCCCAGATCTCTGTACTGGGGTGAATGTATGACATTGTTCTGCATTCTGTCCATCAATTGTTGTTTTTGCATTTGTCACCCCGAGTGGGAAGGGTATGCTCAGACGTGAGTCCCTTGCTCTCCATGCCACTGGAATCAAGCTATCCTGGCTGACGAGGGTTGAAAGCCCGAAACCGGTCCTAGGATGCTTGTTTCCAGTCCAGGGAGGACCTGGCTTGGCAGTTCGGGCTGGACTGTTCCCATGGGGCACAGGGTCAAGACTGATTTGCATATAGCTGGGTTCAAACTGGAATGGCATGGTGAGCAAAAAAACGATGGATTTAGGCCCAGATCTCTGTACTGGGGTGAATGTATGACATTGTTCTGCATTCTGTCCATCAATTGTTGTTTTTGCATTTGTCACCCCGAGTGGGAAGGGTATGCTCAGACGTGAGTCCCTTGCTCTCCATGCCACTGGAATCAAGCTATCCTGGCTGACGAGGGTTGAAAGCCCGAAACCGGTCCTAGGATGCTTGTTTCCAGTCCAGGGAGGACCTGGCTTGGCAGTTCGGGCTGGACTGTTCCCATGGGGCACAGGGTCAAGACTGATTTGCATATAGCTGGGTTCAAACTGGAATGGCATGGTGAGCAAAAAAACGATGGATTTAGGCCCAGATCTCTGTACTGGGGTGAATGTATGACATTGTTCTGCATTCTGTCCATCAATTGTTGTTTTTGCATTTGTCACCCCGAGTGGGAAGGGTATGCTCAGACGTGAGTCCCTTGCTCTCCATGCCACTGGAATCAAGCTATCCTGGCTGACGAGGGTTGAAAGCCCGAAACCGGTCCTAGGATGCTTGTTTCCAGTCCAGGGAGGACCTGGCTTGGCAGTTCGGGCTGGACTGTTCCCATGGGGCACAGGGTCAAGACTGATTTGCATATAGCTGGGTTCAAACTGGAATGGCATGGTGAGCAAAAAAACGATGGATTTAGGCCCAGATCTCTGTACTGGGGTGAATGTATGACATTGTTCTGCATTCTGTCCATCAATTGTTGTTTTTGCATTTGTCACCCCGAGTGGGAAGGGTATGCTCAGACGTGAGTCCCTTGCTCTCCATGCCACTGGAATCAAGCTATCCTGGCTGACGAGGGTTGAAAGCCCGAAACCGGTCCTAGGATGCTTGTTTCCAGTCCAGGGAGGACCTGGCTTGGCAGTTCGGGCTGGACTGTTCCCATGGGGCACAGGGTCAAGACTGATTTGCATATAGCTGGGTTCAAACTGGAATGGCATGGTGAGCAAAAAAACAATGGATTTAGGCCCAGATCTCTGTACTGGGGTGAATGTATGACATTGTTCTGCATTCTGTCCATCAATTGTTGTTTTTGCATTTGTCACCCCGAGTGGGAAGGGTATGCTCAGACGTGAGTCCCTTGCTCTCCATGCCACTGGAATCAAGCTATCCTGGCTGACGAGGGTTGAAAGCCCGAAACCGGTCCTAGGATGCTTGTTTCCAGTCCAGGGAGGACCTGGCTTGGCAGTTCGGGCTGGACTGTTCCCATGGGGCACAGGGTCAAGACTGATTTGCATATAGCTGGGTTCAAACTGGAATGGCATGGTGAGCAAAAAAACGATGGATTTAGGCCCAGATCTCTGTACTGGGGTGAATGTATGACATTGTTCTGCATTCTGTCCATCAATTGTTGTTTTTGCATTTGTCACCCCGAGTGGGAAGGGTATGCTCAGACGTGAGTCCCTTGCTCTCCATGCCACTGGAATCAAGCTATCCTGGCTGACGAGGGTTGAAAGCCCGAAACCGGTCCTAGGATGCTTGTTTCCAGTCCAGGGAGGACCTGGCTTGGCAGTTCGGGCTGGACTGTTCCCATGGGGCACAGGGTCAAGACTGATTTGCATATAGCTGGGTTCAAACTGGAATGGCATGGTGAGCAAAAAAACGATGGATTTAGGCCCAGATCTCTGTACTGGGGTGAATGTATGACATTGTTCTGCATTCTGTCCATCAATTGTTGTTTTTGCATTTGTCACCCCGAGTGGGAAGGGTATGCTCAGACGTGAGTCCCTTGCTCTCCATGCCACTGGAATCAAGCTATCCTGGCTGACGAGGGTTGAAAGCCCGAAACCGGTCCTAGGATGCTTGTTTCCAGTCCAGGGAGGACCTGGCTTGGCAGTTCGGGCTGGACTGTTCCCATGGGGCACAGGGTCAAGACTGATTTGCATATAGCTGGGTTCAAACTGGAATGGCATGGTGAGCAAAAACACGATGGATTTAGGCCCAGATCTCTGTACTGGGGTGAATGTATGACATTGTTCTGCATTCTGTCCATCAATTGTTGTTTTTGCATTTGTCACCCCGAGTGGGAAGGGTATGCTCAGACGTGAGTCCCTTGCTCTCCATGCCACTGGAATCAAGCTATCCTGGCTGACGAGGGTTGAAAGCCCGAAACTGGTCCTAGGATGCTTGTTTCCAGTCCAGGGAGGACCTGGCTTGGCAGTTCGGGCTGGACTGTTCCCATGGGGCACAGGGTCAAGACTGATTTGCATATAGCTGGGTTCAAACTGGAATGGCATGGTGAGCAAAAAAACGATGGATTTAGGCCCAGATCTCTGTACTGGGGTGAATGTATGACATTGTTCTGCATTCTGTCCATCAATTGTTGTTTTTGCATTTGTCACCCCGAGTGGGAAGGGTATGCTCAGAATTGAGTCCCTTGCTCTCCATGCCACTGAAATCAAGCTATCCTGGCTGACGAGGGTTGAAAGCCCGAAACCGGTCCTAGGATGCTTGTTTCCAGTCCAGGGAGGACCTGGCTTGGCAGTTCGGGCTGGACTGTTCCCATGGGGCACAGGGTCAAGACTGATTTGCATATAGCTGGGTTCAAACTGGAATGGCATGGTGAGCAAAAAAACGATGGATTTAGGCCCAGATCTCTGTACTGGGGTGAATGTATGACATTGTTCTGCATTCTGTCCATCAATTGTTGTTTTTGCATTTGTCACCCCGAGTGGGAAGGGTATGCTCAGACGTGAGTCCCTTGCTCTCCATGCCACTGGAATCAAGCTATCCTGGCTGACGAGGGTTGAAAGCCCGAAACCGGTCCTAGGATGCTTGTTTCCAGTCCAGGGAGGACCTGGCTTGGCAGTTCGGGCTGGACTGTTCCCATGGGGCACAGGGTCAAGACTGATTTGCATATAGCTGGGTTCAAACTGGAATGGCATGGTGAGCAAAAAAACGATGGATTTAGGCCCAGATCTCTGTACTGGGGTGAATGTATGACATTGTTCTGCATTCTGTCCATCAATTGTTGTTTTTGCATTTGTCACCCCGAGTGGGAAGGGTATGCTCAGACGTGAGTCCCTTGCTCTCCATGCCACTGGAATCAAGCTATCCTGGCTGACGAGGGTTGAAAGCCCGAAACCGGTCCTAGGATGCTTGTTTCCAGTCCAGGGAGGACCTGGCTTGGCAGTTCGGGCTGGACTGTTCCCATGGGGCACAGGGTCAAGACTGATTTGCATATAGCTGGGTTCAAACTGGAATGGCATGGTGAGCAAAAAAACGATGGATTTAGGCCCAGATCTCTGTACTGGGGTGAATGTATGACATTGTTCTGCATTCTGTCCATCAATTGTTGTTTTTGCATTTGTCACCCCGAGTGGGAAGGGTATGCTCAGACGTGAGTCCCTTGCTCTCCATGCCACTGGAATCAAGCTATCCTGGCTGACGAGGGTTGAAAGCCCGAAACCGGTCCTAGGATGCTTGTTTCCAGTCCAGGGAGGACCTGGCTTGGCAGTTCGGGCTGGACTGTTCCCATGGGGCACAGGGTCAAGACTGATTTGCATATAGCTGGGTTCAAACTGGAATGGCATGGTGAGCAAAAAAACGATGGATTTAGGCCCAGATCTCTGTACTGGGGTGAATGTATGACATTGTTCTGCATTCTGTCCATCAATTGTTGTTTTTGCATTTGTCACCCCGAGTGGGAAGGGTATGCTCAGACGTGAGTCCCTTGCTCTCCATGCCACTGGAATCAAGCTATCCTGGCTGACGAGGGTTGAAAGCCCGAAACCGGTCCTAGGATGCTTGTTTCCAGTCCAGGGAGGACCTGGCTTGGCAGTTCGGGCTGGACTGTTCCCATGGGGCACAGGGTCAAGACTGATTTGCATATAGCTGGGTTCAAACTGGAATGGCATGGTGAGCAAAAAAACGATGGATTTAGGCCCAGATCTCTGTACTGGGGTGAATGTATGACATTGTTCTGCATTCTGTCCATCAATTGTTGTTTTTGCATTTGTCACCCCGAGTGGGAAGGGTATGCTCAGACGTGAGTCCCTTGCTCTCCATGCCACTGGAATCAAGCTATCCTGGCTGACGAGGGTTGAAAGCCCGAAACCGGTCCTAGGATGCTTGTTTCCAGTCCAGGGAGGACCTGGCTTGGCAGTTCGGGCTGGACTGTTCCCATGGGGCACAGGGTCAAGACTGATTTGCATATAGCTGGGTTCAAACTGGAATGGCATGGTGAGCAAAAAAACGATGGATTTAGGCCCAGATCTCTGTACTGGGGTGAATGTATGACATTGTTCTGCATTCTGTCCATCAATTGTTGTTTTTGCATTTGTCACCCCGAGTGGGAAGGGTATGCTCAGACGTGAGTCCCTTGCTCTCCATGCCACTGGAATCAAGCTATCCTGGCTGACGAGGGTTGAAAGCCCGAAACCGATCCTAGGATGCTTGTTTCCAGTCCAGGGAGGACCTGGCTTGGCAGTTCGGGCTGGACTGTTCCCATGGGGCACAGGGTCAAGACTGATTTGCATATAGCTGGGTTCAAACTGGAATGGCATGGTGAGCAAAAAAACGATGGATTTAGGCCCAGATCTCTGTACTGGGGTGAATGTATGACATTGTTCTGCATTCTGTCCATCAATTGTTGTTTTTGCATTTGTCACCCCGATTGGGAAGGGTATGCTCAGACGTGAGTCCCTTGCTCTCCATGCCACTGGAATCAAGCTATCCTGGCTGACGAGGGTTGAAAGCCCGAAACCGGTCCTAGGATGCTTGTTTCCAGTCCAGGGAGGACCTGGCTTGGCAGTTCGGGTTGGACTGTTCCCATGGGGCACAGGGTCAAGACTGATTTGCATATAGCTGGGTTCAAACTGGAATGGCATGGTGAGCAAAAAAACGATGGATTTAGGCCCAGATCTCTGTACTGGGGTGAATGTATGACATTGTTCTGCATTCTGTCCATCAATTGTTGTTTTTGCATTTGTCACCCCGAGTGGGAAGGGTATGCTCAGACGTGAGTCCCTTGCTCTCCATGCCACTGGAATCAAGCTATCCTGGCTGACGAGGGTTGAAAGCCCGAAACCGGTCCTAGGATGCTTGTTTCCAGTCCAGGGAGGACCTGGCTTGGCAGTTCGGGCTGGACTGTTCCCATGGGGCACAGGGTCAAGACTGATTTGCATATAGCTGGGTTCAAACTGGAATGGCATGGTGAGCAAAAAAACGATGGATTTAGGCCCAGATCTCTGTACTGGGGTGAATGTATGACATTGTTCTGCATTCTGTCCATCAATTGTTGTTTTTGCATTTGTCACCCCGAGTGGGAAGGGTATGCTCAGACGTGAGTCCCTTGCTCTCCATGCCACTGGAATCAAGCTATCCTGGCTGACGAGGGTTGAAAGCCCGAAACCGGTCCTAGGATGCTTGTTTCCAGTCCAGGGAGGACCTGGCTTGGCAGTTCGGGCTGGACTGTTCCCATGGGGCACAGGGTCAAGACTGATTTGCATATAGCTGGGTTCAAACTGGAATGGCATGGTGAGCAAAAAAACGATGGATTTAGGCCCAGATCTCTGTACTGGGGTGAATGTATGACATTGTTCTGCATTCTGTCCATCAATTGTTGTTTTTGCATTTGTCACCCCGAGTGGGAAGGGTATGCTCAGACGTGAGTCCCTTGCTCTCCATGCCACTGGAATCAAGCTATCCTGGCTGACGAGGGTTGAAAGCCCGAAACCGGTCCTAGGATGCTTGTTTCCAGTCCAGGGAGGACCTGGCTTGGCAGTTCGGGCTGGACTGTTCCCATGGGGCACAGGGTCAAGACTGATTTGCATATAGCTGGGTTCAAACTGGAATGGCATGGTGAGCAAAAAAACGATGGATTTAGGCCCAGATCTCTGTACTGGGGTGAATGTATGACATTGTTCTGCATTCTGTCCATCAATTGTTGTTTTTGCATTTGTCACCCCGAGTGGGAAGGGTATGCTCAGACGTGAGTCCCTTGCTCTCCATGCCAATGGAATAAAGCTATCCTGGCTGACGAGGGTTGAAAGCCTGAAACCGGTCCTAGGATGCTTGTTTCCAGTCCAGGGAGGACCTGGCTTGGCAGTTCGGGCTGGACTGTTCCCATGGGGCACAGGGTCAAGACTGATTTGCATATAGCTGGGTTCAAACTGGAATGGCATGGTGAGCAAAAAAACGATGGATTTAGGCCCAGATCTCTGTACTGGGGTGAATGTATGACATTGTTCTGCATTCTGTCCATCAATTGTTGTTTTTGCATTTGTCACCCCGAGTGGGAAGGGTATGCTCAGACGTGAGTCCCTTGCTCTCCATGCCACTGGAATCAAGCTATCCTGGCTGACGAGGGTTGAAAGCCCGAAACCGGTCCTAGGATGCTTGTTTCCAGTCCAGGGAGGACCTGGCTTGGCAGTTCGGGCTGGACTGTTCCCATGGGGCACAGGGTCAAGACTGATTTGCATATAGCTGGGTTCAAACTGGAATGGCATGGTGAGCAAAAAAACGATGGATTTAGGCCCAGATCTCTGTACTGGGGTGAATGTATGACATTGTTCTGCATTCTGTCCATCAATTGTTGTTTTTGCATTTGTCACCCCGAGTGGGAAGGGTATGCTCAGACGTGAGTCCCTTGCTCTCCATGCCACTGGAATCAAGCTATCCTGGCTGACGAGGGTTGAAAGCCCGAAACCGGTCCTAGGATGCTTGTTTCCAGTCCAGGGAGGACCTGGCTTGGCAGTTCGGGCTGGACTGTTCCCATGGGGCACAGGGTCAAGACTGATTTGCATATAGCTGGGTTCAAACTGGAATGGCATGGTGAGCAAAAAAACGATGGATTTAGGCCCAGATCTCTGTACTGGGGTGAATGTATGACATTGTTCTGCATTCTGTCCATCAATTGTTGTTTTTGCATTTGTCACCCCGAGTGGGAAGGGTATGCTCAGACGTGAGTCCCTTGCTCTCCATGCCACTGGAATCAAGCTATCCTGGCTGACGAGGGTTGAAAGCCCGAAACCGGTCCTAGGATGCTTGTTTCCAGTCCAGGGAGGACCTGGCTTGGCAGTTCGGGCTGGACTGTTCCCATGGGGCACAGGGTCAAGACTGATTTGCATATAGCTGGGTTCAAACTGGAATGGCATGGTGAGCAAAAAAACGATGGATTTAGGCCCAGATCTCTGTACTGGGGTGAATGTATGACATTGTTCTGCATTCTGTCCATCAATTGTTGTTTTTGCATTTGTCACCCCGAGTGGGAAGGGTATGCTCAGACGTGAGTCCCTTGCTCTCCATGCCACTGGAATCAAGCTATCCTGGCTGACGAGGGTTGAAAGCCCGAAACCGGTCCTAGGATGCTTGTTTCCAGTCCAGGGAGGACCTGGCTTGGCAGTTCGGGCTGGACTGTTCCCATGGGGCACAGGGTCAAGACTGATTTGCATATAGCTGGGTTCAAACTGGAATGGCATGGTGAGCAAAAAAACGATGGATTTAGGCCCAGATCTCTGTACTGGGGTGAATGTATGACATTGTTCTGCCTTCTGTCCATCAATTGTTGTTTTTGCATTTGTCACCCCGAGTGGGAAGGGTATGCTCAGACGTGAGTCCCTTGCTCTCCATGCCACTGGAATCAAGCTATCCTGGCTGACGAGGGTTGAAAGCCCGAAACCGGTCCTAGGATGCTTGTTTCCAGTCCAGGGAGGACCTGGCTTGGCAGTTCGGGCTGGACTGTTCCCATGGGGCACAGGGTCAAGACTGATTTGCATATAGCTGGGTTCAAACTGGAATGGCATGGTGAGCAAAAAAACGATGGATTTAGGCCCAGATCTCTGTACTGGGGTGAATGTATGACATTGTTCTGCATTCTGTCCATCAATTGTTGTTTTTGCATTTGTCACCCCGAGTGGGAAGGGTATGCTCAGACGTGAGTCCCTTGCTCTCCATGCCACTGGAATCAAGCTATCCTGGCTGACGAGGGTTGAAAGCCCGAAACCGGTCCTAGGATGCTTGTTTCCAGTCCAGGGAGGACCTGGCTTGGCAGTTCGGGCTGGACTGTTCCCATGGGGCACAGGGTCAAGACTGATTTGCATATAGCTGGGTTCAAACTGGAATGGCATGGTGAGCAAAAAAACGATGGATTTAGGCCCAGATCTCTGTACTGGGGTGAATGTATGACATTGTTCTGCCTTCTGTCCATCAATTGTTGTTTTTGCATTTGTCACCCCGAGTGGGAAGGGTATGCTCAGACGTGAGTCCCTTGCTCTCCATGCCACTGGAATCAAGCTATCCTGGCTGACGAGGGTTGAAAGCCCGAAACCGGTCCTAGGATGCTTGTTTCCAGTCCAGGGAGGACCTGGCTTGGCAGTTCGGGCTGGACTGTTCCCATGGGGCACAGGGTCAAGACTGATTTGCATATAGCTGGGTTCAAACTGGAATGGCATGGTGAGCAAAAAAACGATGGATTTAGGCCCAGATCTCTGTACTGGGGTGAATGTATGACATTGTTCTGCATTCTGTCCATCAATTGTTGTTTTTGCATTTGTCACCCCGAGTGGGAAGGGTATGCTCAGACGTGAGTCCCTTGCTCTCCATGCCACTGGAATCAAGCTATCCTGGCTGACGAGGGTTGAAAGCCCGAAACCGGTCCTAGGATGCTTGTTTCCAGTCCAGGGAGGACCTGGCTTGGCAGTTCGGGCTGGACTGTTCCCATGGGGCACAGGGTCAAGACTGATTTGCATATAGCTGGGTTCAAACTGGAATGGCATGGTGAGCAAAAAAACGATGGCTTTAGGCCCAGATCTCTGTACTGGGGTGAATGTATGACATTGTTCTGCATTCTGTCCATCAATTGTTGTTTTTGCATTTGTCACCCCGAGTGGGAAGGGTATGCTCAGACGTGAGTCCCTTGCTCTCCATGCCACTGGAATCAAGCTATCCTGGCTGACGAAGGTTGAAAGCCCGAAACCGGTCCTAGGATGCTTGTTTCCAGTCCAGGGAGGACCTGGCTTGGCAGTTCGGGCTGGACTGTTCCCATGGGGCACAGGGTCAAGACTGATTTGCATATAGCTGGGTTCAAACTGGAATGGCATGGTGAGCAAAAAAACGATGGATTTAGGCCCAGATCTCTGTACTGGGGTGAATGTATGACATTGTTCTGCATTCTGTCCATCAATTGTTGTTTTTGCATTTGTCACCCCGAGTGGGAAGGGTATGCTCAGACGTGAGTCCCTTGCTCTCCATGCCACTGGAATCAAGCTATCCTGGCTGACGAGGGTTGAAAGCCCGAAACCGGTCCTAGGATGCTTGTTTCCAGTCCAGGGAGGACCTGGCTTGGCAGTTCGGGCTGGACTGTTCCCATGGGGCACAGGGTCAAGACTGATTTGCATATAGCTGGGTTCAAACTGGAATGGCATGGTGAGCAAAAAAACGATGGATTTAGGCCCAGATCTCTGTACTGGGGTGAATGTATGACATTGTTCTGCATTCTGTCCATCAATTGTTGTTTTTGCATTTGTCACCCCGAGTGGGAAGGGTATGCTCAGACGTGAGTCCCTTGCTCTCCATGCCACTGGAATCAAGCTATCCTGGCTGACGAGGGTTGAAAGCCCGAAACCGGTCCTAGGATGCTTGTTTCCAGTCCAAGGAGGACCTGGCTTGGCAGTTCGGGCTGGACTGTTCCCATGGGGCACAGGGTCAAGACTGGTTTGCATATAGCTGGGTTCAAACTGGAATGGCATGGTGAGCAAAAAAACGATGGATTTAGGCCCAGATCTCTGTACTGGGGTGAATGTATGACATTGTTCTGCATTCTGTCCATCAATTGTTGTTTTTGCATTTACAATGCGGCGCATCATGGCCCAGGAATAAACAGATGCGTGACGCATCCGATGGCGTAAGGTTGGCGCAGTGCTTCAGTTGCGTCGCAAGCGCGATGCAACTCCAGCACTGGTCCAACCTACCCTATCCCTAACATGGTGCGTCAAGCCTTACGCCTGCTTCAAGCAGGCGCAGGGTTTTGGCGCATCAGCGTTGGGAAGGTGACTCAGTCAAATCTTATAGATTTGACTGAGTCACTTTTCAGGGGCATTCCTGCGACGGAACGCCCCCCCCTCTGTCGACATGCCCACGTGAAACCTGACGCAGGTTTTACGTGGCGCAGGTCTTTACATCGTGACGCATCTCCATAGATGCGTCACGATGTAAATATGGCGCAACGTGGCGCAGGGTTTACACCGCCGCTGCGTCACAAAAGTGACACAACGGCGGCGTAAAAGTGGCGCATCTCCAATATAGATCTGCCCCTATGTTTGTAATGTGCTCCCACACCACCTATTCAACTATGAAATATATCAGATCGCCCCACACCACAACATGGGCCATGCCTTAAATTCGCACGCGCCACATTCGGTTTATATGATCTGGCCCCAGGAAAGAGCTGTGCTCCACTGTGATCCTCGACGCAGGATGAAGACTGCAAAGTCAAAGAGAGGTTGCCTAGCACCAGAAGAAATTTGAAGATACAACACCAGTAGCCATTCGAGCGAATGGAGACAGGACCTCGTGTTGGTCTCTGGGGGTGCATCAAAAAGGAGGAAAAGGGAAGACTTTCGCTCCTTAGAAGCAAAGGCGATTCCTTTCATAGGAAACTACTACAAAATATTTACTGTGTGCAGTCCGGTGAAAATGCTAAAGATTTCATTTACAATAACCCACGTTAGAAGAATGTATTTTTTGAATGTGCCTTCTGCTATGCTCACCGAGAGGTATTTTCAAATGAAGCATATCATTGCAAATTATTTTAGCCTATGTCTACAGAGCTTAAACACTTGAATGTTTGACCTAAACTTCTTAGTGACAATGTCACTTGCTAAAAATCAGAAAATTGCAACCGTTTCATCCCTAAAAAATGGACATGGTATGAAGAAATATTTATTGCAACAAAAGATATAAAATGAAAAGTTGAAAATCAATCAACCCACTTAACACTGAAACGATTGTGCTCATTTCCAAATGTGACCTTCATGTGGATGTCAATGGCCTCCCTTGTGCTGGATCAGTCGGTGTTTTTTTTGGCTTTTTTCAGCTGCAGCAGATGGCGGACAATCTGGGACTGACCCTTCACTGCTCGATTGACTCTGAAGCATCAAGTGAAGATTGTCATGAAAGTTGGAATTTCCGGGATTAGAGACATAAAGAGGTTCACATATTTTCTCTCCTCTGAAGATCTGAAAGCTACGATAATGTTTGTTTTGGGAGTGAGGCGGACCAGTAACAAAAATGATGACATATTTAAAACTCGTTGTATTGCAGATCATCTGAAATTGGGGGTAGGGTTGGACTTGATGGAAACTCCTACCCCAGCACAAGGTTCCATTTAAACTCATATTTCATAGTATTAAATTTGTAACTCAAGCTGTCATATTCCTAGTCTTACAGTTACAGATAAAAATACAGGGGCTATTTAATATGAGGGCACGTGGGTTATCGATCATAAACTGGACAGCAGCTGAGAAGAACAGATAGATTAATGGAAGCATTAACCAACTCATCAACTGATACAACTGAAGACCAAAATTCAGAGGGTAGAACAAATCACAGATAAGAAGGGGGAGGGCAATTATTTGTTTATGTGTTTTTATATAGTGCAAAGGTTATCCGAAGGTGTCAGAGCACTTTACAATAGAAACAGTTACATTACCTAAGGACTTCAGAGTACATGAATTACATAAAAGATACGAAACAGGTAAACTCAAAATTCACATAAGATAGACATATGTCTACTACAGATATTCGCGGTTAAAGTGATATATATATCCAAGTTCCAAATTCACTCAATATTATATTTCTAAGAAAATTGAAGCGATTGTGGTTGGGCAAAAAAAAACGTATTTACAGAGCATGATCTTCTCACAATTGCTGGGGTTCTTGGAGTGCTCATTTAGCCAGGTCCTCAAGGTATTGTTCGCTCAGGGGATATGATTTTGGGCCTGGAGAGCCCCGAACTGGTTATAAGCAGATGTCCTTCATGCCTGTTGTCCCGGTTGCCTGAACATCTCCAAGGCAGCAGTAGAGATCCTTGGTGGCCTGTAGGGTGCCAATGGGCATACAGGAGTTTGCTGTTTTATTGCTCTACACAGCACACAGACTGGGGGTCGAGATGGGGGTGGGAGGGTTGCTGAGTCGGATGTTCTGCAGGGATGTTTGAGTCAGAGGGGGTCGCCGCCTCACCTTTGGACCGAGTTGGTGCCTCCACGTCGAACGCTGTAGTCTCCCTGCTACTAGTCGGATGGGCACAGCAGGGCACCGGAAGCGACCCGGGCCACAGCGGAAGTCTCCTGAACACCAGACTGCTGTGCAAAGCTGAGCAGCACCCGCAGCAGATGATACCGAGCCTGGGAGCTCCTGCTGGTAGCTCTTTAGCGATCAGCCATCTTGGAGTTTGGCATCACGACAAACGAAGAAGGACAGGGGATGAACAAACGCTTAAGACATATCTCTCCTCTAATAAAAATGACCCAAAACATATCTCTTTTCCCTATAACAGAAAGAGAAAAGAAAAGAAATGTGAACATATTCAAGATTTCAAAATTTATTCGACATAATCATTGAACCAGGGCACTTTTCTATTCTGTTTGAATTAGCATGTAAGGCCACAAGTATGAAGCGTTTTTGAGGTTGCAAATGGGCCGATATGCAGAATCGGCCCATTTGTGAATGCAAAAAGGCAATATAACATGTACCAAACCTAAGTAGCGATTCAGTAACCTGTTACCGAATTGCAATTTGGGTTTGCGATTCGGTATTAGGAAGTGGTGCTTTTCTTCAGCGGGACCTGTCTGGGACTTGTAGCCGGCCTACCCTCCATTGCAGTCAGCCTAAACATTGGATTTGTATCGGTCCCTCGCGACCTCAAGTAACCATTTGCACACTAGTGATTTCTAATTTCAATGAACAAGGGAAACCCATGGATCAAAAGGGAACCAGGGGTAGAGAATTATTTTTAGGAACAAGGGTCCCTTAGTAAAGATAAAAAGGTGATTTCAATGGATACATAGTAAGTTCCATGAATAGTTATGGTGAATAGAATCTGAAGTATTTATCTACAATATATAAATTCATCAAGAAAATATATATGGAAATTACCCCGCCTGAGTAAATACAGGTGTTTAGTGCAAACACACCATTGTTGTTCTTTCAGATAACTGACTCTCAGTCCAGATGCTGATCCCATATCTTCAGGGGATCGAAAGGCCGTCAACATACACTCTGACCCGTTAACACTATGTTCAAAAATATTTGTTCTTTGGGTGTAGTAGTGTTTTTTGCTATAAGTGGCCTAAATATTAGATATAAGTGTTATTTACGCTTTTTTGATTTTTTGGCCAGTTTGTGTTCATAGGTTTTTTCAATATTTTACTGTTTTTGTTATTCGTTGTCTTTTTGCTCCTTGATTTAACTCCGGCGAGGGTAATTACAATATATATGCTCAGTAAGCACGGCACCCATGTCTCGGAATACCCTTCTTTTTAGGGCGACAAAAGCAAAAACAACAAATAATGGAAGGAATGCTGAACAATGCAATCTTTCACTCCCCAGTCACATAGACCTGGGTTTAATCCATTGTTTTATGCCCACCACACTACTCCAGTTTAGACCAGGGTACATGCAAATCATTCTTGACCCTGCTTCTCATGGCAACAGTCCAGCCCGAACTGCCAAGTCACATCCTCCCTGGACCAGAAACAAGCATCCTGGGACTGGTTTCAGTGTATCATCCCTCACCAACCAAGTTAGCTTGAATCCAGTGGCGCAGTGAACATGGGACCCACCTCTGGGCATTCCCTTCCTACTTATGGTGACAAAAGCAAAAAGAACAAATGATGGACGGAATGCCAAACAATGCAAACATTCAACCCCAGTCACAAAGATCTGGGTTTACCCTGAAACTGGTACCAAGGTGCTTGTTTCCTGTCCACAGAGGAACTATTTCATTGTTTCCGGATTCTGTCCATCATTGGTTTGCACAGAAGATTAAAGTCAGGGTCTCTTTCTATCACAGGATAATTTAATTCTGGACCGTTTAACAAGAGGCAAAAGTCACTTCCCGTTCTTTTCCATCACCCTCTGTGACAAGTAGCTCTTAACTGTTTCAGGCAGGCATTGGTAATGAGATATGTTTTCTTTACTATTTCAAAATATTTTAAGAATGTAGCCTCGTAAATTCAGTGCTTGACTTCTTCTAATGCTTCTATACAGTTCTTAAACCAGAGGAAACTGATATTTTTTAAGCAGTGCTCTTAAAGGAAAATCATCAGTTGCCAAATTTAGAATAATATTTTGCTACGCCTAAAAGGTTTTTCAACTTATCATTTTCTTGGTTCCAGAACCTCCCTTACAGCTTATACAAGATCAGTTTTTGTTTTAACTTTATCTTTGGGAAAGATATGACTAACATACAACAGTTATTCTACACCACCTGCAATTGATACTATTTTACTGTAAAACCAGTATTCTTTAACCTGTCCCTAGGATATGACTTTCCCAATATCATATCAAACCAGAACATGTTGCTTAAGTCTCTAAAAATAGAGGCCACAGAGCTAATCCAACCAACATGCACTCATCAGGAGGAGTGATAAAAGGGGTAAGGGAACATAATTCGGTGTAATGTTTCAATTACTAACATTCTCCCCCAGTCACAAATTCATTTGTAATAAACAGATCGATGAGAGGCTTATCATGCTAAAACAAGATGACAAGATGAGTTTTCTACTACGCTGATGATTTCATGAATTTATTGGGAGGTTTACAATTTTATTTATTTTCCACCTGCTTTGTTAGCTATACAAATGTGGGGAAGCCATCTGGAGGCAACCATTGGGTTCATTCTACTTTTATTTTTGGCAATTCAACATCAGGGAAGAAACTGAGCATACCTAGAATCAATCAATCAATCAATCAATCAATCAATGACACTTGTAAAGCGCGCTACATACCCGTAGGGTCTCAAGGCGCTGGGGGGGGGGGGGGGGAGCCGCTACTGCTCGAACAGCCAGGTCTTCAGCTTCTTCCTGAAGGAGAGGTGGTCTTGGGTCAGTCGCAGGTCGGTCGGGAGGGAGTTCCAGGTCTTGGCGGCCAGGTAGGAGAAGGACCTTCCTCCTGTAGTCGCTTTTCGGATGCGGGGGACGGCGGCGAGGGCATGGTTGGCTGATCGGAGGTGGCGTTTGGGAGCGTAGAAGTTGACTCGGCTGTTGAGGTAGCTCGGGCCTTGGTCGTGTAGGGCTTTGTGTGCGTGGGTGAGGAGGCGGAAGGTGATTCTTTTGTTGACGGGGAGCCAGTGAAGGTCTCTCAGATGTCCGGAGATGTGGCTGGTTCGTGGGATGTCGAGGATGAGTCTGGCTGAGGCGTCCTGGATCCGCTGGAGTCTTTTCTGGAGCTTGGCGGTGGTACCGGCATAGAGGGCGTTGCCGTAGTCCAGTCGGCTGGTGACGAGGGCCTGGGTGACGGTCTTCCTGGTCTCGGTGGGGATCCACCAGAAGATCTTCCGTAGCATGCGTAGGATGTTGAAGCATGCCGAGGAGACGTTGTTGACTTGCCTGGTCATGGAGAGGGAGGAGTCCAGGATGAAGCCCAGGTTGCGTGCATGGTCTGTCGGTTTGGGTGCGGTGCCCAGGGCGGGGGGCCACCAGGAGTCGTCCCAGGCGGAGGGAGAGGAGCCCAGGATGAGGACCTCCGTCTTGTCCGAGTTCAGTTTCAGGCGGCTGGTCGTCATCCACTCTGCTACCTCTTTCATCCCTTCGTGCAGGTTGGCTCTGGCGGCGGCGGGGTCGTTGGTCAGGGAGAGGATCAGCTGGGTGTCGTCGGCGTAGGAGATAATGCGGAGGTTGTGTTTGCGTACGATGGCCGCGAGGGGGCTCATGTAGACGTTGAAGAGGGTGGGGCTCAGAGATGATCCTTGGGGGACGCCGCAGATGACTCCCGAGGCCTCTGACTTGTATGGTGGTAGGCGGACTCTCTGTGTTCTTCCGTCGAGGAAGGAGATGATCCATTCCAGCGCCTTGTCCTGGATTCCGATGTTGCTGAGGCGCCGTACTAGGGTTCGGTGGCAGACCGTGTCGAATGCCGCGGAGAGGTCTAGGAGGATGAGGGCCGCTGTTTCTCCATTGTCCATCAGGGCTCGGATGTCATCGGTGGCGGCGATGAGGGCGGTCTCGGTGCTGTGGTTGGCTCGGAAGCCGGACTGTGAGGGGTCGAGGGATCCGTTCGTCTCGAGGAAAGCGGCCATCTGCTTGTTGACGGTCTTCTCGATGACTTTGGCTGGAAACGGGAGGAGCGAGATGGGGCGGTAATTCTTGAGGTCGGTGGGGTCCGCTGTTGGTTTCTTGAGTAGAGCGCTGAGTTCGGCGTGTTTCCAGCTCTCAGGGAAGATGGTGGTGTCGAAGGATGTGTTGATGATGTTTCGCAGGTGGGGTGCGATGACAGCGTCGGCCATGTTGAAGATGTGGTGAGGGCAGGGGTCGGTTGGTGATCCGGAGTGGATGGAGTTCATCGTGCGGATGGTGTCTTCGGTGCTGATCGGGGTCCAGGCGTGGAGGGTGGTGGTGGGGGGTGGTTGCTCGGTCATGGTGTGCGTCGGTTGGTTGTTGAAGCTGTTGTGTATGTCCGCGATCTTGTTGTGGAAGTATGAAGCGAGGGAGTTGCAGAGGTCTTGCGATGGGGTGATGTCGTTGTTTCCTGCGCTGGGGTTGGAGAGCTCTTTCACGATGTTGAAGAGTTCCTTGCAGTTGTGTGCGTTGTTGTCCAACCGGTCCTTGAATGCTGTTTTCTTGGCGGCGCGGATCAGCTGGTGGTGTTTCCGGGTGGCAAGTTTGAAGGAGGTCCTGTTGTCCAGTGTCGGTTCCCTTCTCCAGACTCTCTCGAGGGCTCGGCAGTTCTTCTTGGAGCTCTTGAGTTCGTCGGTGAACCATGGGGCTTTCTTGCTGCCGGGTCTGCTGGGCGGGGTCCTCAGTGGGGCGAGTTCATCCGCGCAGTTGCTGATCCACTTCGTGAGGTTGTCGGCGGCCTGGCTGGGGTTCGCTGAGCTGGCAGGGGGGTGCTGGCTCAGGGAGGTGGCGAGCTGGTCTGCTGTGATCTTGTTCCAGCTTCTGCGGGCGACTTGTTGCTGGTGTTGGTGGGTCGTCGCTTTCTTGAAGGTGAAGTGGACGCAGCTGTGGTCCGTCCATTGAAGCTCTGTGGCGTGGCTGAAGTCGATGTCCTTGCTGGATGAGAAGACAGCGTCGAGTGTGTGTCCGGCGAGGTGGGTGGGGGTGGACACCAGCTGCTTGAGTCCCAGGTTGGCGAGGTTGTCGAGCAGGGTGCTGGTGTTGCGATCGTTGTTATTTTCCAGATGGAAGTTGAGGTCTCCCAGGAGGATGTAGTCAGCGGAGGGGAGGGCATGCGGGCTGACGAAGTCGGCGATGTCCTCGCTGAATTGTGTGCGTGGTCCAGGGGGTCGGTAGATCAGGGTGCCTCTGAGGGTGGTGTTCGGGTTGGTGTGGATCTGGAAATGCAGGTGTTCGGCGCTGGTCAGGGTGTTGTCGGTGCTGGTCGTGAGACGGATGGTGCTCCTGTGGATGATGGCGATGCCTCCTCCCATCTGGTTGGCGTTGCGGTCCCTCCGGACGATCTTGTAGCCCTCTGGGATGGCGGTGGCGATGTCGGGAGCTGAAGAGGCGTTCATCCAGGTCTCCGTGAGGAAGGCAACGTCTGGAGCTGTGGTGTCGAGGAGGTTCCAAAGTTCGATGGCGTGTCTGTGGACGGAGCGGGTGTTGAGCAGGATGCACTTGAGGTGGGTGCTGCTGGTGTTCGGCTTGGTGGGTGCTGGTGCGAGGCAGGTCCGGATGCAAGTGAACTTGCAGGCGTGGCAGCTGAAGGGTCCGTGGGTACGTCGTGGAGTGGCTTGATGGCATTCTGGGAGTCGGCCGGTGTTGAGAGCGGTGAGGGTGGCGGCGGAGTACGTCAGGCGGGTCGGTCGGGGTCCTCGTGGGCCAGGGGTCCTAGCACTGGGCGTGGTCCAGGCATGGACGGGCGCAGACGGGCTTACCTTTGGCGCACCTTCGGCGCGCAGTCGGCGCGCCCGCTGCGCGTGGCCGCTGCGCGTTCGCACGGTCGCCATTTAAGGCGAAGTGCGCGGGTGGGCGGAGCAGCTGGGAGGCGGGAGCGGGGAGGGTACAGAATCGAAAAAGGGGCGGGGAAGAGCGGCGGTGGCGGGAAGGGAGGGCGGAGGGGTAGGCGGGCAGCACGGAAGGAAACCACAACACGGGGAAAATAGTAATTAAACAGAACAGGCACAAATTCACAACAAAGCAAGGAGAAAAAGAAAGTTATACAAAACAGGCACAAGTTCGTGACAAAACAAGGAAGAAAAGAAAGTTAAACAAAACAGGCACAAATTCGTGACAAAACAAGGAAGAAAAGAAAGTTATACAAAACAGGCACAAATTCGTGACAAAACAAGGGCAAAAACAGCCGCAGCGGCGGCAGCCGGCAACCGGCGAACGGGGCAGCAGTGAGGCAGAGGGCATATAATCCTATAATCTGTAGGTTTATTTTTATGCTGAAAGTTTTTAAATAAGCCTGATTGGTTAGTGAAAATGTTGGGAAAGTCTTTGCATGCATCGTTACTTGCGATACTACTGTCTATTAGGAGAACTAGGTTTTTGGCACCCGGGTCTAATTTAATTACCAGGTCTTTTTGATATCTCCTCTCAAGTAAATGTGATCAATTCTCAGCCACATACACTTTACCAAAAGTCAATCTGCCTTTCAAACTAATGTGCATGACCAACATGCCAAAAAGAGGGATGGATAATTTCTTTGTAACTAACATAAATAGTACTTGGAATTTTAAGGACATAATAATGTTTTATAATGTTTGTTGGGGAATGCTTCAAAAATGTTTCTGTCAATAAGAGCATAAGGTGGCCATGAGTCAGCATATGCTTACACTGTATGATCATGAGTCGGCATACACTTACAGAGTATGATCATCAAGTAAGATTCCACATGTAGGTGATTGTACTTGTCAATAAGCATAAGTAACTTAAAAAACAAATTTGTCTACGTCCTCATTCAGATCAGCTACAGCACTGACAAGGTTTACTTTTTGTTGTCTACCATTTATGCATACTTCTGCAGGAGGTAGACTTGGTAAGGTAAACTTGGACGTTAGCTATTTGACCTTGGTTGCCATATTTCAATTACGTAAGTTTAGTAAATCTAATGAATGCTTTTGACTTTTGTGGATTCTAGTTCCTCCTTAGAGATTACGGTTTCCAACATCTTTAGGATGACGCTCTCAGAAGAAATAACATTTTACAATAAAACATTAGATTTGCAGATAACAAATCCAAAGGCTGTCTGATAATATATCGAGAAAGACAATATTGACACACAATAATAATGCCCCAAAAAATCAACAACCAAAATATTGTGAGCCTACAAATAACATAAATAAACATTATATTTTAAACAAAAGCAATAATTAGCTTTTATAGAAACAAATTAAAAAAGATATCAAACTAACCTCCAAACAACCTATCAAATTAAACTAAAAAGCAGCATATGGAAACACTTCACCAATTAAGAAACAGTATGAAAAGGACAGAAAAACATATAACAAAACCCACCCTAAGAAGCTTCCACAAGAGGACAATGACACTGGGTCAGATTGAAAATCAACATTGGAAGAAAATTGAAAACTCCACATTATGCCAGAGTAAGTTTAAAACAACGTAACCTGATAATATTCACACACAAATAACTAATATTGTTCTATATGTTTACATCTCAAAAATACAGCTACTTTTACAATGAGAAGACAAAAAAGAAAGAGAAAATCAAACTACAGATATCTGAAAATCATACATCCAAGAAATACAAAGTATAAAAGTAAGTAAGATAATTGAAGCTCAAAATGACCATGCAAGAGAAACATGGATTGGTGTATGGTAGCAGAAAAACAGTCTATGAGAGCAGAAACTGCCCCTGAAAATTGGAAAAGCTATGGAACAAATGGAATGCATACAGGGAGAGTCCGTGTGCCACTCCCAGTGTCAGGACGGTCCAATCCTTGCTCTATGAGGATGACAAATGGATGGGGCCCCTAGTGGGATCATGGTGAAATCGATTATGATGGAGAAATGTATTCTGTGTTGTGCTGTAATGTTTTAAATGCTTTAAATCAATAAACAAATGTATTACAAAAAAGCTCAAAATTAACATTCAGAGTAAAAATTACATATAGTCATAATGGAATACCAAACTAAAACCAAGGAATGCAGAAGAATAAACAAAAAAAAATATACATTATAAATCAACGCAACCAATATATCTCTCTCCGCCCACAGGCTGCAACAAGTGCCAACGATTACCAAAATCAGAAGCAAAGAGTTCTGTAAAACAAAAGTGTAAAGAGCAATTAAAGTACAGAACACGGCCAAATATAAGTAAAAATATACAGCTATAATTAAAAAAAAAAAACAGTATTGCACATATTAGATTTTTAATACATAATATTCTATTTTGAAACCCACTAATAAAATGTCAAAAACAGCAACGTACATCAAATTCCAAACAGGGAAGATATTATTATGTAATAGAGGATACATTTATATAAAGGAGAGCACCACCAATATAAAACATGATAGACATGCACCAAGTATTACTCAAACGTATGCTATCGCAGGACTACTACCAAAACATAAATCTTAGGAAATGTTGCGGAATATTATCATTCCCCATGTATTACAGAAATGGAAGTCAGAAATGTTCTGCAGGAACTACCTGACAAACACAACCTAAAAAATAATTGGCAGAACATGTAGAACATCTAGTGACACACTAGTAGCACCTAAAAGATTTGAAGTGCTAGACAGTCCCCCACACTTACTAACCAGACATAGAAAAAGACCTTATTGTATGACAACCACAATACTGAAAACAAATATAATTTATACCACTAACAACAATTTATAAACCTTAAAACAATGTGACACGTGGAATACGGATGACACACTGTAGTTCTGCACTTCACCATTCACTCAGATATACTCAATACATGGTCAGTACCAGAACACAAACATTCCATTGGTTTATGACCTCTTACCTGGCAAACAAAGTGCAACTTACAATGAAATGCTATTAAATATAAACAACAAACAGCATAACACATATAGAACAACAAACTAACAACTATAAAACCTCCAAAATAATTATAGGTTTTGAACCATCATTGTTTTCCACTAAACTAAAAAATATACCCAAAACACTACAATTTAAGGGTGCCACTGTCACTTTACCAATAGCATATGGCGCCATCTACAGATATCCATCCTGATAACAGATAACCTAGAATTAGCATGTAGAAAATAAAAAACGTATAGTTTTAGCATACGTCAAACGTATTGTAACTGAAGTGAAATTTTAATTTAATCCCTTTACTTTCAAAGCATGAAACAAGACTAGTGCCATTAATAGATTATTTTGAAGATGCTTGTGTTTGCCATATGCAGGTGATCAGAACACAGATGCCATGCCAAGTATTATATTCATTGGTGGAATATCTTCTTCAGTAGCATGTCCCAAGAAGCAAGGTCAAATATTGCAGTTGAAGGGTGGCACAATTCTTTCCCAGGAACACTTTGAAGAATCTACTCTACACAATGCCAATTTTTAGAAATATTTAAAAAGAACAAAGCTACTAGGAACTAAGAATGGAGCAATCTCTTACAAAACTAAGCCAAAAATATGATTTCATAAATACCTCCTACTGATGTTTGCTGGCAACCAAGGCTTACCATATCTTCAAGTCAATAGCACAAAACCTGATTTAAACCATCACACTAAAAATAACAAGCCAATGTAAACATTCCAAATACTGATAATACTTAGATCCAAATTCACAAAGGTAAACTTAGACCTGAATTCGAACTTTAGATCTGAAGTCTAACTTTAGACCTGAAGTCTGAAGTCTAGCTTTAGACTTCAGGCCTAAAGTTAGAATTCATGTCTAAAGTTAGACTTCAGGTCTAAGTGTACCTTTGTGAATCGGGCCCTTGGACTTCATTAGACTTCAGGTTTAAAGTTAGACTTCAGGTCTAAACTTTGTCTTCAGGTCAAAACTAAGGGCTCAATTACGAGTTTGGTAGTGCAGGAGTGTACTGCCATGCTGGCGGCTGTCTCCCACACTGCCAAACCTGTGTGCCCACCGCAGGCCAGATTACGAGTTTCTTTGTGTCTGGTAGGCTTTTTTTGGTTGTCCCATGGCCCTGCCTCTGAAAATGAGCACTGCAATTGGGACGCCAAAAAAGGTTCATGCCTGGCATAGACTGTAAAGTCCATGCCGTGCAGTAACTGAGGTGCATGCACACAGGGGGGCACATGTTGTCCCATGCAAATTGGCATCCGGGCCCCCCTTTCTTACAGAGCCCCCAGCCTTTTCATGGAGTTAAGACCTCCATTACACTGCTGGCGGTCCGGAAACTCGTAATATGCATGGCGGTGCTACAGCGGCACCACCAGCATATTACTGACGCCCTGACCACTGCACCATCACCAGGGACTGGTGGTTCCCTGGCAGCTGTGGAGGTGCATTGGCAGTGCGACAGCTACTATGTCAGTGGCTGGACTGCCATCACCTTTGAGTCTGGCGGTTCTTGGGCCGCCAGACTCGTAAATAGGCCCTTAGACTTCAAGTTTATCATTGTGAATTGGGCCCATAGACAATTAGTATTTAATTGTAAATATATTAATACAAATTTTAACTATGAATCTGGAAAAGTAATATGCATTCTAAGATATTCAAAACTGATACTTAATTTTTTTTTAGTTATAAATATTTTTAAATAAATAGATATACAAGCAAACAAGATCTTAATGTAAGTAAGCAAACATTTCTCTATCAACTATACAATTACGCTCACGTAATAGAAAATCATATTTTTACATAATCACACCACATAACAATTTAACATTTCCCACCCAATAAAAGAAATATATAAATTAAGATTAGTTACCCTCACCATTTCATTGGTAATGCTATTATAAATGAAATTACAACCCCCAAAAAATCGACTTCACAAAACTATCTTTTAAAAAGAGCAAAACAAAAGCAAACATTAGCCATACAAAAATAAAATTTCAAAAAAAGTTGATTTCATCCATGGAGTCCAACCAAAACTAAAAAATATGTACAAAAAAAAGAAAGGAAAAAGAAAAAAATTATTGCAATTTAAAAAAAAATAAGTATTGTTTTAAAAAAAAAAATCTAGATGAAAAATGATCTCCAATAGCTGTAATAAAAACCTATTAATCAAACACATATAAACCTACACTAAGAACATTTACAACTCCACTTGTAAAACACACCACATTAAAAAATCATTAGACTTAGCGATATGCATGCCTCTTCACGGTGTCAATTCTTGTAAACATTCTTTAACTTTACTCATGTGAAGAACGAGCTGGTCATGCCATATGATGTACTCTGTCAAAAATCTTAATAAAAATATGTGTGACAAAAAGTCATTAGAACTAATCATATATTCATAGAAACACATACCAAATACATACAAAATACATAATATTGTGTTAAAGACTATAAGGCCTACCACTTTAACTTAGTGTACGTAATACAGATTGAACTGATAAACAACATTCTAAAATCACACAACTACCCTTATTAACTCTTAACATCTCCTCCCAAACATTAAACCCTTAGAAAGTAGTTGTAAGTCACTCTTACCTAACCTCGAGAGAAGAAATTGGAAACAGTGAACTGTATTAAGAGACCAAAATATCAAAAATAGGCTTCATATCAAGGCAACCATAAAAAACAGTGTACAAAAAAACAGACATAGAAAAGACTTGCACCCCGTAGGAAATGATGGATAGAAAATGTATATTTATTGTTAATATTTGTAAGTTATTCAAAAAAATCATTAAGAATGCTATAATGTACTTTTTGTTAAAAAATAACATGTCAAATAAATATTTACTAAAATATTCAATTTTTACAGTACTCTTTAATAAATATATATGTGTGTGTGTGTATATATATATAAACATATATATATATAAAACAGAGAGATTGTGAAAAAATATGGTAAACTTGTGAAAAAAATGGTAAACTTATGTACATAACTACTTGAGACAAATACATATAAAAATGCATGCACATTAAAAATTTAGCATATTAAAAATGTTAATTTTTTTGTACTATTATATTGTGTTAATAAAAACATGTTAGAATGGGGGGCGGAGCTTGCTCGCGACCAAGATGGCCACTTGAGCGTGAAGCTCCACAACACCCGTGATCTATCCGTTAAGTATCTGCCTTGAGAGGTGCCAAATACGCTCTGCAGCGGCGAGCATTGTAATCAGAACTGAGGAGGCGTGGTACGCTCCTACTCCGACTGCGCTACGTCGACTACAGACGGAGGGAGAGCTGCCGGAGTGTGGCGCACGCAACTGGGCCTGGATACCCGACCTCCCCTAGCTGACGGAGCCGCGCTGGAGTTGTGGTAACGACCTGAGCCTGACGCCCAGTGCGGAGGTCCTCCTGCCTCGCCCTCTGTGATTACCGTGTACACCGGAGGGGTCACCCCCCCACTTGGGGACCGTGACCGCTAAGCTTGCCTGGCCGGGCGGCTTGTAGCACGGGGAGCGACGTTGGCACTCTCTCCATTACTCCTCGACCCGGACTGTCGCCGTAACTGTAGCGGGTGGCGAGGTGATCGGAGGGGTCTGGCGCTGCTGGTGCTGAGCGCTGCAACGGGGGAAAAGACTGTTTCTGCAGAGCTGGGAGCCCGCGCCCTGCCCCATCTCTCAGAGATCACTGCTGTCAGCCACATTACAACAGGGCGCTATGCAACAAAAGCTGGAGACCGCCATATCGGCTTGTTGAAGCCCTGCCCTGCCCTGCTGGGTGCGCCACCCTGAAGTGTGATGCGGTGAGTGTGTGCCTACCACGAACACCTGAGTTGCTGTGGGAAACCCTGCGGAGCTGGCGCGGCTCCCTAGGATCAACTGCGTTCCCTTCCTGCCCTTCAGCGGCTTTGGGCAGGTGAGGTCATCTTGCGGGGCCCCCAGCTAGCTATTAGATCTCCTGGAGCCCCAGGGGCAGTGAGGCCTGGTTGCCATTTTGAACAGTTATAGAGCAGCCTTGCATTGAAAGGCGCATTACTGACGACACAATATAGTGGATGGCCCACCCTCATGTTCCTGGTGTCCCTCTGCTGTGAGCGCTGGCCTAGATAAATATGGTCAGAGACTGCTGCTGCTCTTACACTGCACCACCGATGGAATAGTGCACTTCTGCAGTAGAGCTCTGGGCGACTCGAAACTGCGCCTGCTCGGTGCCCTGACTGGCTTGATCCACCTAGAGACGGCGATACCTCTGCGAGTGCCTGGGTACTGGAGGCCTCCTACCCCCTGGCTGTCTGGCACCTGCGGTGAACGTTGAGGATCAAGCTAGCTGCGCCCCCGGGTGGGGGTTCGCCCCTCTTTGAGCTGCTGGACTGCGTGGGGGCTTGGGCTGTCTTCTTGAGTCTCTGGAGATCTGACTGGCTGCGGTGCTTGCCCGAACAGTTGTCATTTGAGCCTGACTGCCCAACTACCTACACAGCGGTTCCACCACACACGCATTGGGGAGAGTGGATAAAACACAACCAAAGATCTCCTTCGATCAGAGGACGCCTAAAGGGCGAGACACTGTGGCGATGGACACGGAGGACACGCAGGACCTGCCTCAGGAGGAACAAGAGAGCGACATCCGCACTATGCTAGCAGCAATGGAGAAAGGCCTAAGGAGCAGCCTCTCGGTGTTGGGCACTAAGATCGACTCTCTCTCCTATCGTATGGATAGAATGTCCGAACGTATATGGACAAGCATGCGCAGCGCCTTGATATGGTGGTACGCTGCGTCACTGAGGTTGAGGAGGTGCAACAGATGCTGGATGTGGGCCACAAGCAGCTGGGGAAGGTTAGGCAGGTCCTAAAAGACAAGACGGAGGACTTGGAGGCACGGTCGAGGTGCATTAACCTCAGAATCACAGGCCTACCGGAATCCACCCCTACTGGCAACATGGAGCAGTTTATTGATAAACTTTTGGTTACACTCCTTGGGCAGGAAACTTTTTCTCCAATGTTTGTTGTTGAGCGAGAGCATCGATACCTGGGACCCAGACCGATCCCAGGAGCTTCCCCACGACTGATCATCAGAAAGCTCCTCAACTATCGCGAAAGAGACTCTGCATTACGTGTGGCCAGAGATAAACAACCCCTACAGTTTGAAGGCTCTACTTTATCGCTGTTCCCTGACTTCGCCATCAAGATGCAGGAGGCACGCCGTCAATTTGCACCCTTGAAGAACAACTGCAAGAGGACAATATTGATTACGCTATGCTTTACCCTGCCAGACTACGCATCAATCGTCAGGGTCAATCGCTATTCTTTACAGACCCGAAGGCCTTGCAGAAGGCTATGAAGGAAGGAGCCAGAGATAAGCGACGTGACCCGGATCGGCAGCTTCTGGGAGAGGCTGCTGGCGGTGCCCTTGATGAGCAGGACTACCAGTGTTCTCCTGTACCAGGCAGTTAAGATGTCTTTTATTGCTGGTTGGGGGCGGGGTGGCATGGGATGCAGGCACTACAGCTTAGGCGGGACTGTGTATAAGGCCTTACTCATCTGGAGGGGTGGTGTGGAGCCGGGGGGGTAGTGATGGACAGTTGGGAGGAGGATTGGCTTACTTGCGTGCATTACTGGTAAAGATTGCCTGGATGCGGTCTGCTGATGTGGTGATTCTCATATGCAACGCAAACCTCTGAAGATGCTAACACGTTGAGGGTGTGTGGTGCGGTGGCCATGAGTGATCTTTATCACTTCCTCACCTGGAAGCGAGCTACCTCTGCCCAGGAGTGCGTTGCACTACTGGGGTATTGTTCTCAATGGGGTTGGGGGATGTTTTTGCATTTGCTATTAGATTCTGGAGCTGCTCAAGGGGTCAGTTTGTTAGTTTCTCAACTAGGTCTAGTTGGGGTTGGCCCAGCGTGGATGGGGGTGGGGAGGGGTGGTATTTTCAGTTAGGCAGGGTTCATGGGAGTCATCACCTGATTTATACAGTGGCTATGCACACAACATGATCTTATGGCTGATACAGACAGGGTCAACTTGGCAGGGTCTGGCAATGTAGACTCCTCCCCTCGTAGAGCGGACTCACAGAGAACTTTACGCGCACTCACATGGAATGTGCGTGGTCTCAACGACCACCGAAAATTATGTAAAGTACTGACATACCTGACTAGACATGACATAGATGTTGCACTGCTACAGGAGGCAAACCTTCCTCTCAATAGCCCATTTTTTTGCAGCAGAGGCTTACATGGGAACACATATGCGGCAGGATTCACCACGCACGCCTGGGGGGTGCTAACCTGGGTCCGCCCACGATCGGCTTACACTCTGGAGCCCTTGCATACAGATGAAAATGGTAGATATGTGATCTCCAGATGTAGGGGGCATGGTCTTGATTTGTTGATTATTAATGTGTAAGGCCTCAACTATGACAATCCGGATTTTTATGTGGACCTGTTCAACAGCGTGCAGGCTTATGAGGGAGAACACCGACTATGTGGCGGGGACTTCAACTTAGTTTTAAAACCGGAATGTGACCGCTCTGGCGGGCCGGTCAGACGCATCACAGCCTCGGCACGCGCACTCTCTGCCTCTATGCTGCACACTGACATTTGCGATGTATGGAGACAGTGATTTCCAGATAAAGGGGGGTTTGCACATTACTCGGCATATCACAATTTGCACACGCACATTGATTACTGGTTGGCCTCTAGACGGCTATATAATCAGGTGCGTACATGTGAGGTGCTTGCACGCACCCTCTCGGATCAATCCCCTCCTTATTCTTTGCTGGACGCGGCGTTCAAAGCTGATTTAGTGGAAGCAATAGAAACATATTTCGATCAAAAATCTTAGACTATTTGACGCACATCAAATTGCCCTGGCTGACCAATACGCACTGTGAATTTCTGATGCGGCCAATAGAAAAAGAGAAAATACTTCTTGATCTCGCTGGTATGAGAGTGGGCAGCGCCCCGGGGATAGATGGCCTAACCGTTGCCTTTTATAAAGCGTTTCTTGACCTTTTGCTGCCACACCTGGCTTCTTTATTTGATGATATGTGCGTGTTTGGCACCATGCCGCCCTTGATGAGAGAGGCTATTATAGTTACCATCCTAAAACCGGGTAAGCCGCCGGAGGAGTGTTCATCATACCGACCCCTCTCGCTACTCAACGTTGACACCAAAATCTTCGCTGAGATTCTAGCCAATCGACTTGTACCTCTTGTCCCCGTACTGGTTGCCCCAGAGCAGGCTGGATTCATACCGGGATGCAACATCACTTATAATCTACGTACAGTGTTTGGCGCACTTCAACACACCGTTCCCGAAACTCGTGCGGTAGCGGTGTTTCTTGTCATGGAGAAGGCCTTCGACTTGGTTGAATGGCCCTTAATGAGACGGGTTCTGGAGCGAATGGGTGTTGGGGAGGTTTTTCTACAGCTGCTAGGTATACTCTATAGCTCCCCCACAGCCCGCATAAAAATAGGGGATTTGGTGACGGACCCGATACACATCTCGCGTGGCACGAGGCAGGGCTACCCGCTATCTCCGATCCTTTATGCTTTGGTTGCTGAGCCTTTGGCCTGCGCTCTGCGAGAGTATCATAGATATAAAGGTATCTGTATACCAGGGTATGAGCTCATAGTCTCAGCGTACGCTGACGATATGCTACTTCATGTTTGCGACCCCGAGAGACATCTATCATCCGTGTTGAGGGAAGTGGTACACTTCGGTGGGGTGTCGGAACTGCGGGTCAACTGGTCCAAGTCCATTGTCTTCCCTATAACGCCTTCCACGACACAGTTTGACCTTGTTTACCCACTGCAGTAAACGACAGATTCGGTACGTTACCTAGGTAACCAAATACACACTGATTCAGATGGTGTTCCGGGAGAATTATGGTGTACTGGTGGGCAAGTTGGAAGACAAGGTGGACCGCTGGATACGGTATACAACGTTTACAACGCAACTTTTACACCGCACTACCATTACAACGAAACTGTAACAACGCAAAATCTGTTACAACGCATGCCATTACAACGCATGCCATTACAACGAAATGCACTAGATGGCGTGCTAACATTAGAAATAGTGTAGTTTTACTATCCAAACACCTTCCCTACTGCAACGTGGACTGGAGTTAGAATAGTAAATTATACATTTCTAATGTCAGCACTCCATCTAGTGTACGTCGTTGTAAAAGCATGCGTTGTAAAGGCTTGCGTTGTAACAGATCTTGCGGTGTAAAAAATGCGTTGTAACGGCATGCGGTGTAAAAGCATACGTTGTAACGTCATACATCCGCTGGATACGCTTGCCTTTGACTCTTCTGGGGAGAATTTCAGTAATGAAAATGGTGGTGCTCCCCCGTCTTCTGTTTCTCTTCACAAATGTCTTGATGGTCCTCCCTGGTGCCTTTTTTAAGAAGCTCACTACTTTGGTGGTTACGCTAGCCTGGGCGGGTAAGCACCCGCAAGTTAATTGGCAAACTCTAACGCAACCTTATTACATGGGTGGACTGGGCGCACTGGATTTGGATCTTTATTATAGAATCACACTCATGCACATTATTGGATACACGGTCTGCCCGACATCCCGCATCTACGCATTGAACAAGAGGTAGCTTCCCCATGCCCGTTACCCAAGCTATTGTTTGCCCCGCCGGACCGTAGAACCTGTATCCTTGACTCGATTAATTCTACCACACATGCCTGCCACCACCTGCTAAAGATGCAAGCAGGTGCTATCCTCAATTCCCATTTGGAGCCTATGGAGTGATGCCACTGGCTGTCACCATGCAGAGATCAAGCAGTGGTGCGAGCACTCAATACTATAGGGATCAACACCATAGGGGACCTATTTGTGGGTGGCACGAGAAAGTGGGACTCGGTGGCTTTGGATGGTGATGCACCCACACTCCTCACTAGGTTTCAATTCCACAGGATGCGTCAGGCACTGCTGCAGCTGCTGGGGACTGAGCTGACTGAACCTTCGGACGTGGCTGCACTTACACTAATCATTAAAACTCAGACTCAACAGGGACTGGTTTCTAAACTCTATAAGCAGGTTGTGTCATACAGGGAGAATCATTATACCAAAGCCCGGTTGGCATGGCAGAACGACCTTAATAAGGAAATAGAGGATGACATGTTGTTATACTGCTGCCTTAGCACGAAATGGGTATCCCTAAATGGCAGGCACCGCCTGGTGCATTTTACATTTCTCACTAGAGTCTACTACACCCCTGAGAGACTATGCAGGTATGGTCCGCGAGATAACTCGAAATGTGAGAGATGTGGCAAACAAATAGCGGACTTTGCACATTTGGCTTGGCTCTGCCCTGGGATAGCTAAGTTTTGGGGACAGGTATTTTCGGAACTTGCAGAGATTACGGGGAGAGCGCTCACGCCGGACCCGGCTCTTGCGTTGCTGGTCTACTCCAAGCCCCTCCACAAGGGAGTACGCAGGTTGGTTGATGCGGGCCTCTTGTTGGCCAAGCGTAGAGTGGCTATTTGCTGGTCAAGAGGCCCGCTCCCTACGTTAAAACAGTGTGCTTCTGACATGTTATATTGCTCTACCCAAACGGAATGCTATAGCGACCTCCTGCCCCCACGCAACAGACCTAAGAATGTTTGGGCACTGTATACTACGTATCGGGCCAGACAATGTAGTGAGGATAGGGACCCCCCAGGTGAACGGCGGCCAAGTAAGACATGACTTAGGAATATACCATTCCTGATAAGTGAGCGGTGTTCTGGCTTGTTCGCATAGTGTTTTGTGTCCATGGGGGAATGGGTGTGATGTCACGAGATGGTGCCCCTGAATGTCAGCGGCGATGTGCTGCTTCCTGGTAGCCTTGCTATGGTGGGTAGTTAGGTGTTAAAATAGGTCTGTTCAATTTTGCATGTTCTAGGTCCTGCCATGCCATGCACACGTTTGTCTACTCATCTGGCTTAAAGTTTCACTGTCAAGATAATTGAAATGCTTCTGAAAAATGTGCTGTTGACTATGTACTTGGTGCTCCTCCTGTTGTTGTTATAACTCAATAAAGTATTTAATTAAAAAAACATGTTAGAATAAAGTTGGTATGATTATTTAAAACATTCTTTTTACAAAATTATATATCTTAAAAGATGCGTTTGGGCAATGTTCACAATGAAATAATACAAAATTGTAATTAATAAAAAATATATAAAACTCTATAAGTAAATAAAACAAGTAGTTTATTGTAAATATGTAAGCTGTGAATTGATAAATAATGCCATGGCATACACCTTAAGGAGGTCAGTTTTACTATTGCCACTTCAAAGTAAGCCACACCGAGGAAAGTGTTGGACTTTGGCTACATCTGAATTGTTATTCACACTCCAAAATGAGCCACTTTGGGGAAAGTAGTGGGCTCTGGGGAGAAGGGGGTGGAGGTCAGATTTACTTTTCCTACTCCAAATATAGCCAGATTGAGGACTGTGTTGAAGTTTGCAGATTGTCATATTTTCTATTCCAGCTCCAAACCTAAGCACATTGGGAAACGTATTTGACTTTGGGGGATACGATTTACTATTGACACTCCAAACTTAGCGCCTTGTTACAACTACAGCGGTCAATAGCTCCGCTGTAGTTGTGGTTGTCGTCCGACCACCGGAACACTGCTGGACTGCCCACAGTATTATAAGTATGCCGGTCGGACCACCACTTCTGCTACCGCCACGGATCAAGGATCCTCCGGTGATCTGGCAGCGGTTCGATGCTAAAATATGCTGCCGGTGCCACAGCGGCACTGCCGAGCATATTTTGAGGTCCCTCACTGCCACCCATTTCATGGCGGTTGCACCGCTATGAAAATGGAGACATCGAGGTTACAAAGGCTCTGTGCCTGGGTGTGCATGCTGGGGTAAATCTGCACCTCCAGTTCCTGCACGGTGTGGCATGTATGTCACACTGTGCAGGAAGGTGCAATCGACGTTCCGAGAGGGGCAGTCTGCCTGTTAGGCTTGGGGGTCCCACAGCAGACGGTACATACTCAAACTCGGAATAGGGCCCTTAGCCACTTTGGGGAAACAGTTGGACTTTGCCAGGAGACAGCTTTACTATTCCCATTCTGAAATTAACCACACTGGGGAAAGTGTGGGACTTTGAGACGGTCAGAATTACTATTCCCATATTGCGTATGGTGTTGGACTTTGGGTGATCACATTTACTGCTCCCACTTTAAAACAAACTAGATTTAATATTCCCACCCCAAGCTACCACGCTTGGGAAAGTTTAAGATTTTAAGTGGGTCAAATGTAATATTCTCACTACAAACAGTCTAACTTAGCCACATTAGGGAAAGTGTTGTGGTTTTGGACCAGCTTTACCATTTTCGATTCAAACTTGACAGCAATAGGGTAACATTGGGAAAGGTGTGGACTTTGGAAGGGTCAGATTTATGATTCCTTCTCCAATCTAAACCACATTAGGGAAAACATAGGAGTCTGGGGGTGGGGGTGTAGATTTATTATTCTGATACCAAACTAAACAACCAAGAACATTACTAATTAAATTAATACAACTAACAATAAAGTACACAAATAAAAATCACAAAGTACAATAATATGTATAAAAATACACATGTAAAAAATAAAATATTATATAAATTAAAGTCTATATGTTTTTAAAAAGTAATACATTCTCAAGAGATCTAAAATAATTAGAAGTTGTAAAACTGAAAATTATTTTATTATATTTTTTAAACATTTACATTATAAACATACAATAATAAACTGCAAAATGGAATTAATTTTAAAATCATAAAATAAGAATTTGCAAAAATAAAGTATATATAAAGAAAATATTGTTTATTATATTCCATTTAACAAAAATATTCCAAGAAACCAAATAATCAAAAACACATAGGTAGGGTGCTTGTTATTGGCATCGTTACGTCTGAGTGCTGTTTTTTTTTCAATAACTGTTTTTTCACTGGGGCATTAGTTCAGTGACATTTAGGGGATCCGGGGCCTTTTGTTGCTTTTGTTCCTTTTGCATTTTTTACATTTTGGCTGAAGTTAGAGCATATATTAAGTGAGTCTTCCATGCCATTGGTGGCCATGTTAGTGATGCCATTAGACTGCGACAGTCAGCAGTCTAGCTCCAATCACTATGGCCCTTTTTAGGATGACTAGGGATGGGATGTGGTGCACACGGGTAGGGTGCCTGTTTTTGGCATTGTTATACAGGTGTTTTAAAGTAACTGTTTTTCAACTGGGGCATTTGTTCAGTGACATTTGGAGGACCCGGGACCTTTTGTTCCTTTTGCATTTTTTTGTTGTTGCTGAAGCTAGAGCATGTGCTAAGTGCTGCTTCCATGTGATTCGCAGCCATTTTGAGGATGACGTCATACTGCAGCATGCCTAGCGGTTCATATTTAGGATGGCTGTGGAGCGGTCGTGCAGCTGAATCGTGCAGACCATCTGCACCCATCCAAAAAAGACCAATGCACTCTTGTGCCTAACTCAAGACAATTCGACCTGACTGTCCTGAAAGCTGCCAGACACACAGTGATAGGAAGTGCTGATTGCTGTAAAATGACAATGACGCTAGGTAGAAGCTACATAAAAGAATTTAATTTTTTTAGTATTAACTGCCGCTCTCTACCTAGGCATCAGCAATACCTATTTAATTTTCTGAGGGAAAACTTAATGAAGACTTGGCTCCACAATGGATCACTACCCATTGTGATTGCTGCACTTCCACCTAATTACTCTATTGTTAGGAGAGATAGACAGGATAGGACAGGTGGGGGGATTGCTATTATCTTTAAGAATGAATATAGGGTTGTGGTCTGGCATCGAACAGAGATTGCCTCTTGAACAGAGATGGCCTCTTGAACCAGGAACTCCGTGTGAGGACGGGCCCTGGACGATGGTTTGCGGCATCCCCTTCTATGTGGGGGCTTATTCACACTGCCCTGATCTCCCCTGCCAAATGCGATACTCACCATCTTCACCGTGGCAGTGATGGGTGGCTTTGGAAAGCCTGCCGACCTCTTCTCTTGGTGGTGCACAGCCCGGGGTGAACCGGGCCTATGCTGCGGAAAACAGCATCGCAGGAGGCCCAGCTGGGCTGATCATCAGTAGGCCCTCCTGTCGGAATCAGAGAATGGCAGGCACTCCTCCTCTTAGAGCGGTGGGGGCCGGATTCACTACACCACCCCACCGTGCCTGCCACAAGCCTTGCCTATGAGGCACAACTGAGGACCTTGACACACAGCACGCGATCCTCCAGCCCCGCTGACGCCGGCACCACTGGGTGCACTCCAGGTGGGTGGCTTGCGTGGAGCTGTGGCCTACCCCCGGGCTGCATCCAACATGTTCCTTCTGTCTCCACCCTGAGTGACTTCTGCCTGACCCCACCAGTGGACACTGTCCTTGGCTAGCACACCTGCTAGATGGGCCGCTCCTCACCAGTTGGGCCTCACACTCAGTTGGACCTCCGCCAGGAAACTCCACCACATGCCTGGAGACCCCTGCAGCCAGATTGGCAGTAAGTGGCCCTGGGGTGCAGAGTGACAAGGGGGCACCTTCTGGTTGCTGTTACTGTGCCCACGCTTTTATTTATTTTTTACTGAACTGAGGGCCGGTGCTTCTGCCACACCACGACTGGGGCCTAGTGGCACGGAGCGGACCTGCGACATTGCCAGCCCTGAAATAGCAGCCCTTCCATTACAGACCGTGTGAGAACATTAATACCTTCATCTCATCTGGGGACTCCACAGGAGGCAACCAGGAGCACTGCGCCGCCTACATCTTCTGCGCTATGGGGCCCTCCCTGCACGACATAGGGCACAGCCCGAGTTGTGAGGCCACCTGATGGCTACTTGGCACGTGGGGTGAGTGACTGCCCAGACAGTGGACTATTGGGTCTGGCCCTGGACCAGGGTCTTTCGTTTGCCTGCCCCTTTTGCTACAGATTCTGAAACACCAGGGTTCCCGCCAAACCCCTGCGCAGCTGGCGCATGGTCACCACCGAATTACTGGGGTACCATGTGCGGGTGACGCCCTACCACCGGTGGCCTCACCCAGGGTCCCTGCCCTCCCCACCCCATGACCCACCACAGAGCACCCGCCCACTTCAGCATAAGGATAGGGGATGTCTCCTGACAAGACAACGGGCAAACCTGCCTGACAACTGATCTTCTCAAATGGCCCTCAACCAGCCTTGCACTATGTCCAGCCCCTGGCGCTGCCCCCCCTGCACTGGGCTTCTCACAACCCGCTGCAGCTAGCGTTCCGGAAACCACCATGGAGCGCATCCTACAGGAGATCACTAATGTGGGCCACCGCCTGGAGGGTATTGACAGTCTAAAACCATCCGCTTGGACATCGCAAGCTTCCAGACCATTGTGGATGGTCTGACCTAAAGAGTTTCAGTGCTGGAGGACTGCATCAATTTCCTGTCGGAGCAGGATCAGGAACTTTTCATCCTCCGCAGCAAGGTAATCAATTTGGAAGACCGGAGTTGGTGGGACAAAGTATGCTTTTTTGGATTCCCGGAGTCGGCGGAGGGGCCATATGCCAAAACCTTCATTAAAGACACACTCCCGACGCTCACCAGCCTGACCTTTGACCATCCCTTGGAGATGCAGCAAGCTCACCACACAGGTCCTTATAGCCTGTTTCCTCTGCCATGAACAGGCCCTACTGTTGATTTCAACAGCCCAAACTCATGGCCCCTACGTTTATGAGGGGCACGAGGTGCGGATAGTGGCAGACTTCTCCAGGGAGATAAATGAATACTGCAAAGCATTCTTATCCTTCCGCCCCATGCTCTGGCAGCTGGACATTAAATATGGACTCTTCGAGCCTGCTTGCTTTAGGGTTACCAAGGACGGAGACACAAAATAATTCTTTGACCTGAAGGATCTGCGCCACTTCCTTGCTGACCTCTCCACCCAGGACATGGACAATGCCACTTCAGCTACCAGGGAGGGCCATGCCCTATCATTGTTCTCCCACACCGCCGCTCCCAGCGGCCTCCAGCGGAACTCCTGGGGCTCCCAGCACAGGGGCAGAGATCACGACAGAGCGGCCCGCTCCCATTCTATCTTTTTCTTTCGGATTTCTTCTGAATGTTTCATGACTTTATCATTGCTATTTTACATTGTTTCTCTTATGTCACTGTTTACTTTCCATTCATTTCACTGTAGCATGATTCGTGTGCAGTTCCCTGCTCCTGACCTATGTGCGCACCAACACATTAACCCCTTAACCAGGGGCTGTACACAGTCACCCCCACTATTTCCCACCTAATCACACCCATACTCCCTGTACTCCACGCATCTTCCGTTTAGTTTCCCAGGAGACTTGTATGCACGTGCTCATACACTGATGCTCCACTGCACATCCCACCCATGGCATAGCCCCCTGGTGCCATGCCGTTTCCTGGATGCGATAGACTCTTGTCCTGAACTGTGCCCAGGGGACCTCCAACCCATGGCAACCTTATGTCCCCACCGCACATCCATTTGTGCACATTCGAGCACTTTCTATTCTGCCTTGACCCCGGAAGGGGCCCTCCCTGCACATTGTATCCGCAAGCCTAGACCCGCAGCACAAAGTTTGGAGCTCTAGATGCTGCACTCTCTGCTGCACTTCTCCCACACAACTCAACCACCAATTCCACCTCCCACATTTCCTTCCATCCTCTGACCCTTCCTCTGTTGCTTTCTAGTGTCACAAGACCTCTCACCTGCCTGGCCCTTGCCTGTCTGCAGGTGCCTTTTTAGCGTGTCACGCTCCCATTCATACCTGATCCCTCTCCTTCCTACTTGAGCCCCCTCCTTATCCCTGCTTCTCCAGCCCCACCACACACCTCTCTATCCCCCTTTCTTCTCTTTGTGCCCCCTATCCCCCTCCCCCTCTCAAACACTGCCCACCCTCCACATTCAGCCCTCCTCCCTCTGACGGTTGTCGGACCTCTGCTACCTGTATCGCCCCCACACCCCAGCATGTCACTTTCTCCCCCCTGACTCCACTCACCACCCACACTTGCCCCCAAACAATTGCTTCCACCCTCATGGGACCCCAGACTCAACATGACTGCACTCGCACCTTGCACCCTTCAACCCCTGCACGTTCTTTACTTGAATGTCCATGGCCTCATGCACTATATTGATCGGAAAAAGGTACCCTACCTGCAGGCCAAAAGAGTAGATGCGGCCCTCCTTACAGGTGACACATCTGGATGAACTAGAAGCCAACAAACAGTGTTGCCACTAGGAGGGTAGAGTACTACACAGCAGCACTTCGATGCCCTCCACTACCGAGAATAGTCCACAGTGTACATGCGGAGTAACAATACTCCTCCGCAAGTCATTGCCCATCACGGTTGTGAAGACATGGTCCAAATCAAATGGCAGATATGCGTTTCTCAAGCTGGGGTGGGAGATTGGTTCCTGTGTGTGTGTTCAATGTTCGCGTCATGGTTCTAGATAGGACGGGTCCCCTATAAAAGGGAAACAATGTGGATTGAGCCTTACTGGGGGATATCACCTCTGACCACAGCCTTGTTGATCACTGGCTTCTCTGCCATCCAACCGACAAGAAGTATACCTTCTTGTCCTTGGTACATAGCGCGCAATCCAGGCTAGACTACTTCCCATTTAGCAGTGGCACTCATTGGGGAATCCCATATACTATAAGATGCCTTGTCCGACCACGCCCCAGACCTACTGTCTTTGGATTTGGCTTGGCCATTGGGCCTGAATGTACAATATAATGCTCCCCCAAGGGCAAGACCCAACTACGGGCCCATGTCTCTGCATACAAGGTGAACAACAAGCACTCTGAAGACTCCCACAGGATGCTCTGGGTGGCTGCGACGGCAACCATCTGTGGCCAACTAATGAGGGACACTGCTGAAGCTAATAAGCAAGCTTCTCTTCATAGTGCTGAGCTAGCGGCATAGATCACCACTCTCAACCGCCTCTACTCTCCCTCCCCACTGTGCCCTATTGCCACCTGGAGCCGGGCCGTATGGCCCTCAACAACCTTTATACCTCTAAGGCAGACTATACTCTTCAGCACATGAAAGAGAGGCCCTACGACAAGGAAGAGAAGACAGGCCCCTTGCTAGTGGCCCAGCTGCAGCAACGGGAGGCTGCCATGGCCATTCTGGTCAATGGGTGGGGAGATACTCTCCCAACCACAGGCCATTGTTAATGAGTTTGTGTCATTCTACAGTACACTCTATACCCCTGAGGTAGCGGTAAGTGCAGATCGAATCACAGCATTCCTTTAGAAGTTTGACCTCCCGCGCTCAATGGATAAGAGCTAAGAGCTCCTAGTGGGGGACATTAGTAAGGAGGTGACTGTTGTGTCCATCTCCAAGCTAACCTATCACAAAGTATCAGGAGATAACTGCTTCCTGGCTGGATTCCACCAATTGCCAGGGGAAGAGGTGATCAACTCAATTCATGCAGCCTTCCAAGAGGCAGAGCAGGCGGCCTCTTTGGGATCCCTCTCTAATTGGGCAGTGATCACGGTCCTCCCCAAACCGGGAAGGGGCCTGTTTCTGTGTGGCAGCTACTAATATCTCTCTTAAACTGTGACATTAGGATCATTGCAAGCATAGTGCCGTCACTCTTAAAAATTGTTCTCCCCTCCCTCATTCCTAACTCGCAAGTTGGTTTCATACTGGGCCGTTCCTCCAGGAATCATTTCTGCACCTTAGCACACAGTTCCTGGAATGCCAGGAATCTCTAGGAGGAGGCGGTGGCTCTTTCCCTAAATGCTGGGAAGGCATTCAACCGTATTGAGTGGGGATACCTTTTTGCCAACATGAAACCAGTTCATCTCTAAGGTATATCTGCTATATGACTGCCCGACAGCCTGGGGCAACTGCGGTACTTTTATCACTGGCCTCTTCTAGATGCCCGCATTGTCTATTGCTATTCCTACGGGCAATGGAACCCTTGGCCTCCATCATTCGCCACTCACCACTCATAGCCATCATCCCCATCGCGGGAGGCCTCTCCAAAGTATATCTCTACGCTGACAATATCCTGCTCACCATGCAAGAGCTCCACAACTCCTTTCCAGCATTACTGGAAGTTATAGACAACTTTGCGGCGCTGTCTGGTTACAAGGTAAACTGGGACAAGAGTGAGGCCCTTGCACTGTCGAAACAGATACTCCTTCTGCTGGAAAGATTCTCAGCTTAAGTATCTGGGGATCTTGGTCAACAGGGGACCAAGAGAGATGGTCACAACAACCTGACTCCCCTCATGCAGATGAAATGGGACTTTGATAAATGGTCCCTGCTGGGTTTCTCTATGTGGGGAAGAGCGCAGGCAGTTCAGATGGTCACGTTGCCGCGCTTTACCAACAGGCTCGGCAGGCTCCCTGCTATGGTGCCTCTGGACACTACGTCTCATAGACTCCCAGATTCGAGCCTTCTTGTGGAGGTACACCCGACCGTGACTAGCGAAACTTATGGCACTTTGCTCCTGTGGTGGCCTGGCTTACCATCGGTGGAACGCTACTCTCTGGCCCTACATCTTTCTCAACTCGCCTACTTATTACCGGGTACGCTGGACCCTCCACAATGGGTTCACACTGAACAATCCGCCTCACTTTCAATAATGGCTTTCTTATTGGGTCCATGCCTTCCAACCATCACACCCTGTGCTACAGGCCATATTCAAAGCCTGGTTCCGTGCCCACTGCCTCTTCAGAGTGGACCACTGACTGCACAACAGGGTGCGGATTTAGGGCAATGGCAGCCTCCGCATTGACGTCTGAACCCTTCGCTGTCTGCGCTTGGTGGATTCGGGCATACATACCTTTGACCAAGTACTACTGGTCGGCGACCTGAAACCTTTCAACTACTTGAAAGAGGAATTTGGACTCCACCCACGACAGACCTGACAGTACCCACAACTGCAACACTGCCTGCGGCATTGCCTGGGTCCCCGCCCATGGTCTTTATCCACGCCGGTGGTGGATTACATGTTCATGTGGGGCTGGCATTCGGCGTAATATGTGGCTTTACATCACACTCATGAACCATCTCTTCTCACAACCCCTCTCTCGTAGCTTCCACACCAAGTGGCAGGACCACTTTCAGATTACCAGAAGAGGACTGGCCTGAAGTTCTGGAAGCCCTGGACAGACGCGCCCAGGAAGCCTGATTGAAATTCTGCTCCATAAGTGGTATTGGACCCCGCAAAAGCTGCATAGGGCTGGCCTCCTACCCCACTCGAACTGCTGGAGGTGTTTGACTGCCCAATGCGACTTTGCACATATCTTATGCCAATGCCCTTCAATCCAGTCCTTTTGGACACCCTGGGGGCATCCATGCCTCTTTAGCTCCCCTTTACTCCCTCTGTTATCCTCCTACATGATCTCAAAGGCTCCCCTGATCTATCTTGACTGCACTGCCACCTCCTGCACACGGCGCTGTCCACATCCAAGCGCTGCATCCTTCGCCAGTGGCATTTGCCAGCACCACCTTCTCAGGAAGCCTGGACGGTGGCAATGATACAGACGACATTCCATGAACACGTCATCTATGGTATGCAGGACCAGGCCAAGGCGTTCCCTCAGACATGTTGAGCTCTTCCTTCAAGATGCTCCCTAAGGTTGATCGCACCAACACCGATTCCCTTCCCCCCTCCCAATCCTGACGGGCAAAGAGGGCAACCTGACCCCTGAGGTAAAGATATAGGTCCCACTCTTCCTCCCTTAGTTGGGAACCTGGCCCCAACACCTGCCCCAGCCTCCTTCTCTTTTCTAGCCCTCTCTTCCTCTCCTCTTCCCCCCTCCTCACTGCCCTGGGCCGTTCTCCTCTCCCCTCCCTCCCGCTCTCTCCCTCTCCATGTTCTTTTCTCCATCCCTATCCCTCTGCCTCCCCTTCTTCTCTCATACCCCTCTGCTGGGCCCACAGACATATGCATCCTTCCCCCCTTGGCAGGGATGCCTGACATCATACATCCATGCCCTCATATGCTCCCCCTTTCGTTCTTGAGAACACTGTATGCACCAACAAACCGGTGACCTAGCAACCTCCCAATCTGCTCCCCGGACGACCAGAGCTCCCCCACCACTACCCCTCCACCCTGTTGCTGCATTTTCTTCATGGTTCGGGTCCTGTGGTCCACCCAACCTTGTGACATAAACAAAAGCCTTCCCCCTCCTTGGCCTGCCCTCTCCCCCCTCCACCGGACCCACACGGAGACCCTGGGCACCCACTCCTTTTTCCCTCCCCTGCACCTCTAGGGCTCATGAGCCTCAATTCTGATTGTAATGGGAGAAATGCCTATGTCCACTACACAGTGGCTATTGCCCGGGGTCTGGCACACAGCGATTGGACGAAAGGTCAGATTCTCTATCTCCGCTGGTGACCTGCGCCCTCCCTCTTGCACTTCTGTGGCTCCCCCACCCCATCCTTCTTCCCTCACCACCCCTTTCATTCTTACTGTGCCATTCAATGTTGTTCACTGTTGCATTTATAGCATTGCAATCCTGTTGTACACTTTTACTTCAAAAGAAAATTACGACACAAAAAAAGAATGAACATAAATGCAAAATTGACAAGCTCCCCTTTCCCACCTGTGATCCCTTGCTCTTTTCTTAATCCCTTACACGTAGATTTACGATATCAGGGGCCTTGATATAGCGGCCAACAGGGTCTGCTGGGAATTGGTGTGCCACCATCCATGACTTACTAGCCCCACATATTCTTAAATTTGCCAATTTTACTTTGCTCGGAGAGGTCAACATCCATTTGTAAGACTCCAAATGCAGTCAGGGAATCACTCTTATTGAGAAGTTGGGTGTCATGAGCTTAGCCATATGTAACTCTGCTCCCACTGAAGAGGCAGGCGACCCTTTCGATCCAATTTTTTCCAGCATAAAGGATCTGTCTACAGATCCCCCTATTCCGTTACTTTGGTCAGACCATTTAGTAGTATCATTTGCCACTAGGATATTGGCTACTCCTTCGATAGGCCTAATGAAACTAGCAGCATATTCTAGGAATTGGTCCAAACTGCATGTTCCGGCCTTAAACTTGCAACACCAGAGCAATAAACCTGCTCTAAAGCAAACAGTTGATTCTAATCCAAAACTCAGTACATGGTTTGTGGTTATCACTGATCTAAGGTTAGACCCATCACTGTCAAGGGAAAGCCTACCACAGGGGTAAATGATTCATCGTATTTGGGAGTGGCCTTTGACACAATGAGTTCCTAGTTGCCTTGTATCCTTAATAGATGCATTTGTTTCAACCAGTCTGAGGGGGATGCAAACAAACCTGTGCTACCTATCTTAGACATGTATAAATGAAAGTGTGCACAAATGATGAGCTGTACTTGCTGTTACACCCTGTTGTCTCCTAGTTCAGCCTTTGTGAATGTGATGTTGCTCCAGCGCTGAATACCACAAATCCCCTGGCTACAGGCCAGACCACAGATCTTTTCAACGACCAAATTTCATTCACTCATTCACTCGTGGGGCCCATAACACCATTCATTCATTCTACTTTCAGATCAATAGTCCTCGAGAGAGGGAAGTCCTTTCTCTATTCCATGCGCTGGAAATGGGAGGTGGATTTCACCAATCACCTGATGAGTAACAACAAGTTTACCTATACCTCCCTACCTCACCAGGGTCTCAATACATTTAACCTAGCAGTTCCTCCCATACTATTGGCCATGGATCAGCTAGTTCCTGGAAATAGCAACACTTAACTCTTCTAAACAATATACATCGAAATACTTCAAATAATAACTCGACACAGTTCTTTAAATGAAATAATATGTTTATCTAATTAAAACAGAAGGACAATCATATAGCATTCAATATGTTTGGCTCGCATATTTACCTAATCTGGCTAAATGGCGTCCTCTATGTCCAATTCAGATCTTTCGTCTCTATGCCCATAAATCAAAGAATCAGTTCGTAAGTTAATTGGGCATCTGATCCATCCATCAGAGTCTCTGGTAAGCAGCTGTCCAGCAGTGTCACCGTCCTCTCCGTCAGCATAACGTCGGGCAATCTGGTAAAGTGAAGGTGTGCGAGGGAATAATGTCCTACCCTCTCTAGTCTACTTTTATTGTAAAGTTTTGACAACAAATGTTTCAATACATGTTTTAGAACAAATTTGATTGGTTGAACCAGGATCATTCTTCCTGATTCCCATGCATTAGATGTTGCATTAGATACAGCTCTCAATTTATTAATAAAATAGTAACAATTTCTAGTCCATTCAGGGCATGTTGATTCCCATGCGGGTTTGTGTCCTTAGTGTCATCAATTATAACAGTTCATAGTTTAAGGAAGTTCTTTGTTTAAGGCTTGGCACTCCTCCCAGGGCATCCTTCACGAGTACAGTCTGCCTGGGGTCAGGACAAGGTTATTGTTGCTCATCTTTTAGCGCAGGTGCACTTCACTCAGTGACTTCTGTATCTTGTCTGTGCGTCAAAATAGGGATGGCAGCCATTTTGTGGCTGCTCCAGAAAGGTCAACTTACGCAAAGAGACACAAAACGTAATTAATACTTTGAAATGACTATTAAAATGTTATTCCCTCACTAAACCCTCTATATGTGTGTATTTATCTAGCAAAAGCAACACGCATTGCGGCTTAAACTCACAATTTAAGCACGATTCACAAATCACATCACAAAAGCTACATATAACATGCAAATTCTAAATATCTGACATTAGTATGCGTACAAAATTAGTTTACGTATCAATCAGGCCGTGCAAATGCAATTCCCACGTGTATTTTCTAATTAGTAATGTTGATTAATTAAACACACAGCAAACCATTAATACTATTAATATTACTCAGTTATTCATTTTAATTCTAAATGATAAAAATGGAGGAGGAATACAATTCTTAGGGAAAACCTCGCTCCAGCAATCCCCCCTTCGGTGATTTTAGCACCACAAAACACCCAAATTTAGTACCCTTTAACGGAAATTTGAAATGACTTCTTACTCATAGCTCAAAATTCAGTTTCTTCATATTCATCTCTTTTTGCTTTCTTATACATATTGTCTTTCCACTCATCTAAGGCTATCTCTTCAAAATCCTTTTCTAGATCCTTTCCTTTCCTCTTAAGTTTATCTCTTTTTATTTTATTATTTGTTTTCTTTTTCCTGCAACACATACACCCTAATCTTATCACTAATACTGCGACTATCACACATGTTAATGGAAACAGAATTTTACCTATAACAGTACTACCTATTTTAGCTAAGAAATGTTTAATAGCAGCTATTTTCTTTCCCATTCTTGTCCATACATCTTCAACCTCCAGTGGTACAAGTTCATCGTGCAATTCAGTAATATTTTTAATGTAAACCTTTAGATCTTTACTTTCGTCTGGAATGTATGTGCAACAATGTTGAACTTTCAGCATTCCACAGACTCCACCCTCATTTGCCAAATGAATGTCAAGGGCAAGTCGATTTTGCATCACCATAGCACGCATGGCAACCATTTCAGTATTAACCAATAAGAATCCATGAGCAGTGCTTGTTGACAAGCGATCCACTACTGTAGATAATTTTCTAATTTTATTTGCATTCAGAGTTATTCCCACTGCCGGTATCAATGCACAAAAGATGTCAACCACAATTTCTGCCCAAGATTCTCTCTTTCTTCACACTAAATGACTATTTAAACTATTTACACCCTCTTCTCTGTCCATGTGAAAGATTTTTAGAAATACCAGGCCTACATAACATGTGCCATACCAATGGCCCGGCAAACGATAATATGCCCTGTTCCCGCAGATAACATATATTCCAGGAAATACTGGATCTCTTCCACCTTTGAATCCCCATCCACCCATGATTCGGTATGTATCATGGCACTCACTATTACCTACAAACAGGTTATCATATGCAGTTTGATTCCTTCTTATACAAAGTGTTCCTTTCTGAGGCCTGTCTAAAGCTATTGTTGGTGTTGACTCTCCTTTTGTCAGGTGTTTCTCCATTTCTATGTCCCAAGCTGTTTTCTCAACCTTTCCTTCTGATGCCTTTTTGTGCATCTTATGCCTTCTTTCCTCAACCATATTCAAAAATGTATTTTCTTCTTTCTGCAAACTGCATGTCAAATTATATTTAAACACAGCTTCTAATGTTACTTCACTAGTCTCTAGGAAAAATTCACCTAAAACTTTGGCAGGTCTCACCTTATTTAGCTTATTATTAGCAGGCACTAATGCAAAAATGTTATCTACATCTGAAAAATAATACTCTAATTTCCCTATCTCATAAAATAAGCTGGCTATTACACTACAGGTTATTCCGTAAGTAGCTGGAAGGTGATGATAAGTCACTCCCTCTGGCACAGAAGCAGGTAACTGCATGCAGACGTAACAGTCCCTTACATCCATAGTCTTTACATATTCATACAAAAATTTAGAAAATACATTATTAGAGAAATCGTTAATAGACCTATCTTTATGCAAATGAATGTTTGTTTCTACAGTCGGTACTACCTTTGAAATTTTACCTATGTTAGTTTTGTTTTGACCATTTCCTTCTATTGTATCTATTGTGACTTTAAATGATATTACAAGAGCTAGGATGCTCCATAAAAGCATTAATAATCCTGTACAACAGCAACATGTTTTACACCATCTTTTCATGAATGTACATCTACTTTTACTACCATTTGTGTTAGCCATTTTTTAAAATAGACCGTGTCTTTTGACTTAGCCTCTTCTACTTTGTGACCAGTTTCTACCCCAAAGCTTCTAAGCTTCTACTTGGTTCTATTAGTTTTCTACTTCTTCTCTTTTATTATCGTTCTCCACATCAACAGCTTCTTTAATTATTCAGTTTGGCATCTCATCATCCTTTGCCTCCTTCACCCAATCAGGATACAGAATTTCCTGAATCTCCGCTTCTTCTTCTCCAATGTCGGACAAGAGAACTATCAGGATTTCTGATTCTTCTTCTTCTTTAACCACTTTCAGTAAAGCCTCCTTTGGATTTCCTTGACTATCTGCATCTTGGGATTCTTCAGGCAGGGCCACATACGTCCACTCCGGCGACTTATACTTCTGGTTAGGTTTTCTTGTTCTTCCGGATTCTTTTGTTACAACTGTTTCTTTTTCCTTTGATTTTTCCTGACTCGTGACTTCATTCACCTGTTCAGTTCTTGGTGATTTCACTCGAGACAGTCGATATCTTAGTCTTTTTACTTTGTTCGTCCAAACTTCTGGTTTTACAGTTCTTCTCAATTTACTTTCTTTGACATTCTTTTCATTCTTTCCTTCTCTCCAAGCTCTCTTTCTCAGAACTCGACCTTCCGGTATTTTGTTCCCACTCTCTTCTGATTCTGTCCCAACTTGCTTTTCCTTTTCACCAGTTTCTTTATCCACCACTTGTTCTGGTTTCCCTACTTCTTTCCCTCCTCGGGTCTCCGACACGGAATCTTCCTGCTGACTACTTGTCCCTTCACCTAGCTGGATGTTGCAGTTCCCTACACCTCCTCGGGGGTCTTCCGCAATCTATCCCTCTCTCTCTGTAACTGTCCCTTCTTCATTCAAATCTATCGATTCAGGTGGAATTTCTCTCAAATTGTCATCTAGGATTTGTTCTTTTTGACTTTCTTTTACTGCTTCTTCTTTGTCTTTTCCTTCCTTCTTTTTAGGTTCTTTACTGGGACCTTTCTTTCTCTGCTCGTCTTCAGAATCTGAGCTGTCAGAAATCTGCAATCTTCTTCTCAGAGAGACACTTCTGGGGACCAGAATTTGCTTTGGTTCGTTTTCCCCCCTTTCAGGATTCTCACGTGTTTTTGGTTCTTCGTGATCTGATTCAGTACTTGATTCTGATTCGTCATAGTACTCTTTCTCCTTGCAATCCACTGGATTTGGTATTCTCAAAGTATGGCTGCCATGGATCCAGTTTTTCAGTCCAGCACACTTCACAGCTGTTGTCGTGGTCAAAATGACTTGTCTTGGTTTTCACCACCTGGGAACCAAACAGTTTCTTCTTCTGTGGACCTTTATCCTCACCCAATCTCCTGGGCTTAGATCATGGGCTTGCTTCTTTTCAAGGGTGGTGGCATCCGCTCCAACCTGATGAAACACAGAATGAACTGCGTCAGCCAGGCCTTTACAGTACTCCAACACCATGTCATCAGAAATCGTCATCAGTTTGTTGATTATTTCATGAGGACTTAACCCTGTAGTTCTATCTGGGGTTGCACGTATGGTCATCAAAACTAGAGGCAAGACATCAGGCCATTTCATTCCTGTGGCTAAACACATTTTCCAATTCTGTTTTTGATTGTACCATTCATTTGCTCAACCACACCAGTGCAGTTTTTGTTGTACATTTAATGTTTCACTGACCAATTTCACAATCTCAATATAGAAATGCCCTCCTCTGTCTGATTCAAGGGTCACTGGGAACCCGAGCCTGGGGATGAATTCCCTCAAAAGCAGCTTTGCTACTGTCAATCCATCATTTCTCCTCGTTGGGTATGCTTCTACCCACCTGGAGAATAGGCAGACTATGACCAGAACGTACCTCAATCGGTTACATGTTGGCATCTCAATGAAATCTATCTGCATTCTGGTAAAAGGCCCTCCTTCTCGGCCTATAGTTCCTAGGCTCACCACTGTCTTTCTCCCAGGATTTTATTGCTGACAAATTAAACATCTCTGACATAGGCTCTCTGATATAATTCTGAATTTTGGGTTGTACCAGGTCTGCTTAAACGACCTGATCATGGCATCTCTCCCTATGTGTCCCTGGCCACGATACATCCGTGCCATGGTAGACAACATGCTGTCAGGCATGACTGGTCTTCCATCTCGATAGACCCACACATGATCCTTTTCCCTTGGTGCACATCCTGCTTTTACCCACTGCCTTGTTTCCTCATCTCCTGCTTCCTCCTGCAATTGCCTCACTTCTTCCCATGTCCCTACAACGTTAGTAAACATTAAGGAATAGAAAGTCATTTCTTTCTCCTTTGCCCGATTGACTGAATAATGATTTCTGGCACAGTACTGTGCCATGTCATTGGCATAACGATTGCCAACAGTAACATAATCCTCCCCTTGGTTATGGGCAGCACATTTCACCACAGCCAATTGTTTAAGCAGCTGTATCGCCTCAATCAATTTTCCAACCACTTCAGCATTCTTTATAGGAGTTCCACTTGAGGTCAGGAAACCTCTTTGCAGCCACAACTGGCCAAAATCGTGGACAACTCTGAAGCCATACTGGCTGTCAGTTATCACAGTCAATCTCACACCTTTCCCAATTTTGCATCCTCGAGTCAGAGCCACTAACTCTGCTACTTGGCCAGATTACACTCCTTTTAAATAGGATGCTTCCATCACTGTTGAAACCGTACACACTGCATATGCTGCACTCAACACTCCTTCTTCTGTTCTCAAACATGACCCATCAACAAACATTACATAATCATTTTCTGCCAAAAGTACATCTTTTATGTCTGGTCGTGGTTTCGTACAATACTCAAGCACATCCAAACAATCATGATCTGCTTCATCTCTCACTTCCACATTCTCACCATCAGTTTACAACGTTGCTGGATTCACATTCACACATCTTGCAAGGCTCACATTCGTTGCACCTAATATGACTTTCTCATACTTAGTCAGCCGACTATGTGTCATATACTGAGTACTACTCCTTGTTAAAAGAATCGCCACATCATGAGGTACAAACACTTTCAAAGGATATCCCATCACGATTCCTTCACTCTGCTCCAAACTTCGACATGTTGTAGCCACTGCTTTCAGACAACCAGGTAAGCCTACAGCTACTGGGTCAAGCATCGATGAGTAATATGCAATAGGTCTCCTCAATCTTCCATGCTTTCGGATTAACACAGAAAGTGCGCATCCATTCCTTTCACTGCAATATAACTCAAATTCTTTTTCATAATCAGGCATACCCAATGCTGGGTCTTCACACAATCCATCTTTCAATCGTTTGACTGCTGCCAATTCTTCCTTGTTCAATTCAAGGGGATCCTTTATATCACTCCTTGTTAGCCGTACCAGAGGTTTTGCAATCAGCGAATAGTTGATGATCCACTGGTGGCAGTACCCTACCATTCCCAGAAACATTCTCACTTCTCTTTGAGTCATGGGGGCTCTCATTCCTTTTATGATTCTGATTCTGTCTATTGTTATTTTCCTCAATCCTTTTTCAATGTTATGTCCCAAATACTGTACTTGTTTCTTACAATATTGCAGTTTGGCTGGCACCATGCCAAAATGCGGTCTCCAAACCGAAATGCAAAATTTGCTGACTGTCGTGATGCAATGGAATGGAAAAGAACGCATGGCACAAATCAATGACTGTATACCATTCTGCATCATGGGGAATCTGATACAAAATCACTGAGGGAATTGGCACAATGGGACAGCATGGTACAACGATTTTGTTTACCTTTCTCAGGTCTTGCACTATTCTGATTTTTCCATTTGGCTTTTTCAGGCCCATTATGGGTGAATGACATGGACTGCTCAATATTTCTATCAGAATTCCTTGCTTGATCATTTTCTCAATTATTGGAGTTACTCCTTAAATTATTTCAGGTGTTAATCTATACTGAGGAATGTTTGGATAACTAACTCCATCTTTGACAGTAATTTGTATTGGGTCTACGTTTCTCATTAGCCCTACATCTTCTCCGGTAAAATCCCAAACCTCTGCTTTTACAGACAATTTAATTCTCTGGGCAGTTCATCTGGATTAAGTATTGCATATGTTCCAATAGTTTCACATTCTATGTTAGCTATGGTCATTTTGTACAATACATCCTCATCTGGTGTTTCAAAAGCTATTCCATCTGGAGTACAAAATATAGTGCAATTCATCTTGCACAACAGGTCCCTACCTAACAAGTTCACAGGACTGGTGTTACACACCACAAATCGGTGCATTTCAGAAAATTTCCCTATACTAACCTTTACGGGTTCTGTAAGGTATGTTTTTAACTGTTGGTTAGATACCCCAACTACTTGGATTGTTTCATCCGAAAGAGGAAGATTCTTAACATCAGCTGATCTAACAGTAGATCGAGTAGCGCCAGTGTCCACTAGGAAAATAATGTTATCATCATTAATCTTCCCATCTACAAATGGTCCTGTCTGGTCTACTTCTTGAGTTGCGCCAAGTACGCACTCTTCTTCCTCCCTTCGGCACCGTCAATAATCCATTTCTGAATCACTCTCATCATGTTGCAGCCAATACTGTGAAACAGCGCGAGCGCGTGATGGTTTATTTACCTATTCTTCATTGTAGAATCCCGATTCTTTACTATACTTCTGTGAGTTTCTGTTCTGTGGAAAAGGTGGTTTTGGCACCTGATTCTGGGAAGTAACCACCTGCTGCTGTTGCTGCAGTTGACCACCCACCTCTTTCCGCACCTGTGGATTCAACGATCGATTTTCAATATTAGTATTTGGTGGATTCTTACACTCGGATTTCCAATGCCCTAGCTCACCGCAATTGTGACATAGGAATTTCTTTTTGACTTCCTCTATATTACCTTTTCCTTTCCCTGTACCAAATCTTGGTTTTACTCCTGGATTGTTTGCTTGTTCTACCAACTGAGCTTCCTGTCGTTCGGCTACCTTTACCTGTGCCAACATTGCCTTTTCTTTCAGTTTTCGCTTTTTTGCCTCAATCTCATCACTGAAATATTTTGCATGTCTCAAAACTTCATCTATTTTCCTATTTTGCCAATCAACTGTATGTTGCTTTATCATATCACCAATTTCTGGGTGTAAACCATATACAAACCTGTATACGAAATGACTCAAATCTTTATCACTCAGGTTCTCATCTCCACTGAACTGTTTAAAAGCCTGAATTAGTCTCTCATAATATGCATGTACTGACTCCTTGCTTTCTTGTTGGGTTCTGTCAATTTTTACCCAATCAGTCTCTTTAGGGGGTACCTTATTTTTCAGAAATGCCATAACCTGCTCGTATTTCTGCATTACCTCTGGGTCGGGAGCTCCCGTCTTAGGGTCTCTGGGATACTCTTGAGTGGGCCAATTTATCATCAGCTTGCACTCTGTCCACAAATCTGCTGGTATTATTATATCGAATAGACTATTCAAATCTATCTATAATACCTTTGCCAATTTTACAAATCTGTCTACCTTCCGGTACCACTCGACGGGCTTTTCGCGTAGTCGAGGGAAATCATTTGTGAAAGACAAAATGTCCTGTCTTGTCCATGGAACATGAACATACCCTCCCCCTGGAATCTCTCTCATGGGGTATTCTGTCGTTACCTTTTCTTTCTCTCTAACGGGAAATGCTGAAACTGTCCTTTCTGTGATATTATCACGTCTTCTACACCACTTGCTTCTCCATCTGTCAACATCGCCCCATTTTCTCAACAAACCAATTATGTCCTTAATTTGACCTATCCTTCCTGTGGTATTCATGTTCTCTATATCCTTCTCAGTGAAATCAACTCGATAGGATTTTTGCAGTGCTTTTACTTTGTCAAAATCTATTCCCATTTCATTTGCAATTTCCTCTAATCTTTCATGCAGGTTTTTCGCTCTCCAGGTTGCACTCTTGCAGAGAAACAACAATTCCTCATCCTGGTAGTTTTTCAATTTTTCAGTAGGGATAGTTCCTACTATCAATTCTTCCAATACCATTCGTAATTTGGCCACATCTATTTGATGAGTACAGGCCCCAGCTAGGCCCGCGGAATTCAAGGGTTCGCTCTCCTGTAACAAAAGCTAGAAGGAAGTTGGCACGGAAACTGCAAATACAAAGACAGAGTTTATTAAACCTTAAGGGTGGTCCTACAACCTACACAACACTCTTCAGTATTGCATAGAGTAGCAAAAAGAACTTGCGTACGTGGTCCCCTTTTATACACAACAGAGGGGCTCATAAGTGGGTGGATACAACATAGAGCAAAATTCATTACCATTTATGGACATTTTCGATACAGGATCAATATATGGGCGGAGTTAACAATTTCCTAAGCCCGCGAAAACATGGTCAAACAAGGACTAACTGATAACAGATGTGGTCAAGTCTGGACATGCGCCAGACGGACAAAGGAGCTATTTATAGACTGTTACTAGGCAGATTACAAGAGCAACTAGCAAAAAGGCAGGACTCTTCTCGTGCAAAGCACGTGGAGACATGACAATACAAAATGGAGTCCGGACATTAGTCAACAAAAGACAAGAAACATGTTTTAACTAGAGAGAATTCATGTCTTTAGTGAATGCTTAATCATATCGCTGTTTTAGTTTTCAACAGACGACCCTTTCAGCATTTACTGAAGACATTCGGCTTGTTGGGATAATCATCATATATGTCAATTTTCATCATCTCTTCCACCTCTTTTTTTAAATGTTTCTGATAGGTGACATTGGCAATAGCTTTCTTATCAGGAATACAGAATGACACACATAAGGAACAGAGTAAAGGACCACACTGAACACAGATGCAACAGGAAAACAGAACTGCTATAATAATACAGAGACCAGTTAAAACTTTCCATCCCATGTAGTGATCAATGCCCAAAACCATCCAGAAAAGGACCAAGTGCCATTTTCTGTATGAATTTCAGCTGCGATTTTATGCAATTTATTAATAGCGTTATAGACTGATGGCGTGTGGTCAGGAATAAATACACAACAACTACTCCCAATAATTCTACATGCTCCACCTCTGTCAGCTAACATAACATCTAATACCATACGATTCTGTAACGCAACAATTCTAGTGATTTGTAATTCTTCCGTAAGATTCCCAAGAGCAGCAGCAGCTTGATTTGTTACAGCCTCTACAACTCTTGTTAATCGTCGAACCTTCCTACTATTTAGGGCAGCTCCAACAAAGAAAAACAATCCTAAGTTAAAATCAACATACTGCTGTAAGCTAGTGTCAGTTTGGTCAACATCATCAATAGATAAAGTACGTTTATACCTATTTACAGTTACAGTGTTCAATAACTTCAAATCTCTATGATAGGATGCAGGCGCTAAGAATACAGGGGGTAATAAGAACGCTACATAACATACTCCGGACCAGCCGGCTGGTAAGCGATAATAACCCTTATTCCCACATACGAAATATGCATTATGGGAAGCCAAGAAAGTACTATTATTTAATCCATCTATATTCAACACAATAATACAGTCACTAACACCAACAGGAATATGACCCACACTCTGAACACACAGGTCAGTTTGAGCTTGTGCCACTTGAATCACAAATTGTTCATTTCCAGCAGTGTCTCTGGTGTTCGTGAAGATGTAGGGGATTGATTCATTATCTGGTCGATATTCTTCCCACTCCCATATTTTCCCATTCGCTTGTGGATAGCCTTCTTTATCTTGATGACATTCCCTATTAAGTCTAAAAAGTAGTCGTCCCACTGTAGGTTTCCGTGTGGCAAAAAGCAAAGTATACCATGCTCTACAAGAGCCATTATGGGAGAAAGGAAGAGGTATAAACGGCGTTCCTCCTTTCTTCTGATGAGCTGGCATCATACCACATATCCAACAGTTCGTAGCATTTGTAGCAACATGGGTATGATGCAACATCTGGATAAAAGTATTATTCAAATAAGACTGACGATGCTTCAGTTCTTGATACGGAAGGGTATAAAAGTAGTGCTCCTCAGGCACTGGAGTAGTCAAAACAAACAACTCACGGGCAGGAGTCACATCCTCAACAAACCACGTGGTTATACCAACAATAGCTACAATGATAATAAAACTTGTCGCACAAAAAATCTTCTTCTTCTCCATTTTATGGTAAAAGTCAATATCTTCCTGAAACAAAAAGGTTGTCAGAACTCTTCCCCTTAGGCAGCCGTTGATTTCTTCACCAGCGGGCCAAGACGGGTGTCACTACACTAATGCAGGGCTGATCCCCCCACCCTTGCCTCACTGGCTCTCCGTTTCACTAACCAAAGGGCCGTTCTGACAACGTATCTGGATACAGGAAAGAAATCACTTCCTCGGTCTGAGATGATATCTTCCTCCTCCAGGAATCGCTTGGTCCGGGAAGAGCTCCTCAGTGTCGTTCGGTTCCACAGCACGGCCTTTCTCTACAGTCAGGATTTCTCGATGGTCAGTCAATACAGCAGGCTCCACTAATCCAGGCGGCACTTTGCAAGGAGTGGATCCAGTTCTTCCGATTGGAGACTCGCACAGCTGTCCTCGTCGCGAGCAAGACTTGCTCAGGACCAACCCATCTCGGCTCCAGACTGTTCGTCCTGTCAAACACCTTGATCATAACATGGTCTCCAGGCCGGAGGTTATGTCCTTCACCTGTGGACCGATCAGGGAGCGCTTCTCGAACCTGTTGATGAATAGAAACCAAATTATCCGTTAACTGTGCCAGATAATCATTCATCATTACACAAGGTACATCATACACTGACTTCGGTTTCGGTGGACCCCAAATATTCATTGGGCGTCCAAACACGATCTCGTAGGGTGTGAGACCGGTCCGAGAATGCGGTATCGATCTAATTGACAATAATGCCAGCGGTAAAGCATCTGGCCAAGTCAAAGAAGTCGAAGCTTGGATCTTAGCGATCTTAAGCTTCAAAGTACCGTTATATTTCTCAACCAATCCCGCAGACTGAGTGTGAAACACTGCATGGAATTTTTGGGTAATTCCCAGTCCTTTCAGGACATACTTGATAACGTCTGCTATAAAATGAGGTCCGTTATCACTCCACAACAATCTACAAACACCATATCGAGGAAAGAACTCCTTCAATAGCATCTTGGCTGCAGTCATTGCAGTATTGTCTTTCGTAGGGTATGCCTCAACCCATTTGCTGAAGGCACAAACCACTACTAGAACATACTTCAGATTGTTACAGCGCTCAAGCTGAATGTAATCCATCTGCAAAACCTCAAAGGGTGCAGTGGGTGTTGCAAATCCTCCTGCTGGAGTTCGTATACCCTTTCCTGGGTTGTCCCTCAGGCAAATCATGCAGGTCTGCACTACCCTATTTGCCGTACTAGCGATCTCCGGATGCTCCCAAACTCGTGTGAGTAATTGTACAATTGCGGAAGCTCCGACATGCGCTAGTCCATGTGCCATCTGAACCATAGGTTGTACGAAAGCTGTGGGTAACTTCCATTTATCCATCTGCTTACTTCTCCAACACCCTCCATCATCTAATTCTCCATCATTGGACCATTGCTCCCGTTCCTTATCGGAAGCGGTCCTCTGTATCTCCAGCACTTCTCTCCTAGCATCGTGCCATCTTTCTGCCTGTGACTTCACAACATACATTGCAGTAGAGCCAGGCTGCATCGCAGTCTCTCGTGCCACCCGGTCTGCCAAAGCATTCCCTTCTCCAATTTTATCAACCACCTTTTTATGGGCACTACATTTAACTATAGCAATCTTCTTTGGATATGTCAATGCAGTCAAAAGGTTGTGAACTAACTCTCCATACATTATCTGTGCTCCATGTGACGTTAGAAACCCTCTCTCCTTCCCGAGTAGGCCAAAATCGTGCGCTACTCCGAAGGCATAGCGGCTATCTGTATAAACATTCACACACAATCCTGCACTGAGCTCACATGCTCATGTTAATGCTATCAGTTCCGCTGCCTGAGCTGATTTCTGCAGTATGCGTGCTTTCTCCACTATTGTTTGTAATGTGGTAATTGCATACGCTGCTGAAGTCGTACCATCTGATAGCTTCAGGCATGATCCGTCCACCCACAGTTCTCCATCTACATCTGTAAAGAGCGTATCCTGGAGATCAATACGACCCTTTGTCTGTTCCTCAGTCACAAGAATACAGTCGTGTGCTTTTCGTGCTTCAGACTGAGTTTCCGGAAACGGCAACAATGTGGCTGGATTTAACGTTGCACACCTCTTTAACGTAATATGAGGAGCCAAAAGCGTCAACTCATATCCCGTTAAATGAGCACTGGTCAAATGCTGCGTCTTTGTCTGATTAAGCAGGGCATCAACAGCATGGGGGACTAATACCAACAGCTTATGAGATAACACAATTCCTTCACTTTGGCGTATTGACACAGCTGTCGCCGCAACCGAGCGAAAACAACCAGGCAATGCTCGGGCAACAGGATCAAGTACAGCCAAAAAATATGCACAAGGGCGCTGCTTGTCGCCGTGCATCTGCACTAAAACTGATAATGCACATCCATCTTTCTCATGTACATACAATGTAAAGGGCTTCGTATAATCAGGGGTCCCTAACACTGGTGCTGAACAAAGGGCTTGTCGCAATTGCTGAAAGGCAATTTTACACTCATTTGACCAGGGAAGAGGAATTGGGGTATCTTTTGTCAAAAGTGCTAACAATGGCTTAGCTATGTGTGAGAACTCCAATATCCATTGCCTACATAAAGAGGCAAGACCCAAAAATGCACGCACATCCTTCTGTGTGGAAGGTACTGGCGTGTCCAAAATTGCTTGAATACGATCTGGTGTGAGTGCACGCCCCTCCTTAGACAAAAGGTGACCCAAATAAGTCACCTTTGGTCTACAGAATTGCAATTTCTTCCTCGACACTTTGTGATTGTGAGACGCCAAAAAGGAAAGCAAGGATAACGTACACTTCTCACACAACTCAGGAGTGTCGGCCGCCAACAAGATGTCGTCGACATATTGTATAAGGGCGACACCATCAGGCAGAACAAAGGAATCCAATTGTCGTTTCAATGCTTAACTGTAAATACTAGGACTCTCTGTATAACCCTGAGGGACTCTACAAAATCTATAAGACCTATTATTCAAAGTAAAGCCGAAGAGGTACCGGCTATCAGGATGAATAGGAATCGAAAAGAAAGCATTTTTCAAATCGATAACTGAAAATGTGGTCGCCGTTGGTGGGACCAGAGTAAGTAACGTCGTGATATCAGAAACCACTGGATACTGAGGTATCACTATCTTATTCACTTCCCTTAAGTCAATGATAAAACGATAAACCCTAGTATCGGTATCTTTCTTCAAAATGGGTAAAATAGGACTGTTGCAGACGTTGTAGGGAACTTCCTCCACTACTCCCACCTTAATCAAATCCTGCACAATCTGTATGAGTGCCTCCTCCCCCTCCTGGGAAATACGATACTGAGGGAGGCGTGGTAACACAGCACCCTCCTGGACACTAATGTGGTCAGGCGGAATCACCATCTGTCCCACATCAGTATCCGAAGTGGCCCACAAAGTACGAGGGAGAGAAGCTAATACAGTATCCTCTGCAACCACACACATCCGTTCTGCCATAGGGTGATTATCGTTTAATATCACACGTACTCCAGTAGGGGAGCAGCGGATCGTAGCTCTAAAGTGCTTAAGCATATCAAGACCCATAATGTTGTCAGGCGTGTTCGGGGCAAGCAAAAACGGATAAGGTGCAGAAAGTTGTTCAACACAAAATGCAAGGGGTCGGGATAGAGGGCTTCGAGAGAGTGTACCATCAAACCCTACCGATGTAACCATTAAGCCAGATGGGGGAGCCCTCGGAACCAATTGTTTAGACAGCGCACTGCGAGTAGCTCCTGTATCAACTAGGAACCGATCAGTAGAACCCAGAACATTTGCTGAAACATAAGGACCCCTCTGATCAACCGGCACTTCAACTGATTCCAACCCCCATCCAACGCAATCCTACGCATGCTGCGAATCATGGTACCCAGAACGGTCATTCCCAGACATTTGATACTGATTTTGCCGATCAAATACATTAGGTCTATCTCGTTGCTGCACGTTAGGCTCAAAACGAGCACGATCAGTGGAATTCCCTCTGAGATTCGAAAAGCCCCCTCTACCTCTCGACGGTCCCTGACCACGTCCCTGACGGGGTGCATATAGTACCGGACAATCCCTGGCCCAATGACCCAGCTGTTTACAATACGCACATTGATTTCTATTAACATCTGACCGACCCGAAGGGGGACCATAGAATCCTCCTCTACCTCTTTCGACACCCCGACGAGGCGGACCATACACTTGTGCTAGCATCACCTTAGTTTTCAAATCTTTCGATTTCTTCTCCTCATTCCCCTTCGCTTCTTGTTCCTGACGCTCATAATACTGAGCCATAGTCAGGAGGGATGCCGGAGACGAGGTGGACCAAGAACTTTCACTCGCCTTTAATCGAGCTGCTATTCCCGGTAATAAATTCGCCACATATTTATCAACAAAAAGGTGTTGACCGGTATCATCCGTAAGCGACTGACCACTGAAATCATGAAATGTTTCCTCAAAGCGCGTAAAGAAGTCTGAAACTGATTCATCAGCCTTCTGTTTACACGAGGCTAACATTCCAGTCAATCTTTTTAGGGGGAATAATCGTTTTCAACTTAGTTAAGATAGCAGCAGGGAGATTTAAAATAAGCTGGGGCGGTTTTTGCGCGGGCTTTCTCTCCCTATCCTCATCCTCAATTTCAGACCATTTGGCCTTAAAAGCGGCTTGATCATCCACCTTCCGCACAGATCGCCACATATCCGGTGGTAAAATAAGCCCAAAGAACAAATCTATATCTGCCAAAGTCATAGTACAAGAATTCAAAGCCCCTTCGACCTCTTCATAAAAGGCCGCTGGATTCTTGCGGGGGTCGGGCAATGCATTCTTTAATGCCATAACATCAGTCCTATGCCAGGGAGTATAAACCCCATTATACACAAAATATCCCCTAGCATCGGGGGAAGACATGTCTGGACTATTTCCTGCTCCTTTAGGAGGAACATACAAAGGTGCCGCCTCTCGCATCGGTTTAGCATGCACTAGTTCGCTCTTATCTGAATGGGAGGTAGACGATTATTTTCCGCCGACGTGTGAATCCGATTTCTCCTTCTCCCCTGTCTTTTGGCACGCTCTCTCTTTAAGTTCAAGCATCGCGTCCCGCAATGTAAACAGCCGTCGAACCGCATCGGGTACCTTGGAGGGAGAAAAGACACCGTTACGTAATGCTTTAGAATCTTATACTACATCTTCAGGCTCAAAGACATCAGAATATTTCCGAAAGGCAGTAACCACTTCTTCAGAAAAAGTTTCAACAAAATACAACTTCTCTCTATCCTGCCAACTTCCCAAAAATTCCAATAATTCAGTAAGAGATAACTTGCCTTTAAGCGCGTGAAAAGAAATTTTCCAAAGCTCACCCATACGCTCAGTTGATAACATGGACCGCGTGGCTACCTTATCCGAAACCGATCCAGAATCCTGTGACCTCGGGGCAGACGCGCCAACATAAGGGGGCGGAGAGCGATCTAATAAATGAAAATCATCTTCAAGATTAGTAAGGACCGGATAAAGTGGCTGGGGAACAGCATATTGACCCGAGACTTGCAACCTACGCTCTTTCTCTTGTCTCTCCGCCAGTTCTCTTTCCTCCCGACGCTTCGCTTCCTGTGCTCTCACATGATCATTTTTCCGTTGCTCTTTATCAATCAGCGCTTTCTCACGTTTCTCTCGCTCACGCACTTCCTTCACCCATAACCGTACACATTCAAACATGTCTTGCCGAGCACGCCGTTTACACATACACTGTTCGAAATATTCAATCTTACGCATATCAAACGATCCATACAAAGGCCATCGTAACTCAGGATCCTTTTTGGTGTATTTCCTCCACACTGTGCTGTACATTATAGAGGAAAGACCATGCTTCACATACATATCCCTATTAGGAGTCCCCTCTGGGGGGGGTGGATCGGATTCCTCAAGATTGAACCGGTTTCCAAAGCAGCAGCACCACTTACGGAGTGCGCTAAAAGCAGGCATGCTCAAAAATAATGCAAAATATGCAGTATTATCAAAAATGGCACTTAAACTTTGTGCCGTTCAAATTTAAACAACTCCGGAGAAATATCTCCACATTACCTGCCTATATGTGTTGCAACGCATATATTCTCACAATAATCAATACAAAATATGACCGGTCATCACAAATCAAACTCAAATAGCCAACCCAGGCTTCAAAACTCGGAGCAAGTACCGTACAACGGTTCTTACCAATCAAGAGCGTCCAGATTCCAACTGCCAAGTTCCAAAATTCGCCCAAACGGCTATCACGCGGCAAACCAACAGAAGAGGTCTCAGTCGAGGACCGGCGCCACCCAGATGGTCAGCTCGGAAGGGAAGGAAGAAACCTCGGGATGCCAGGACTAAAAGACGCCGCTGGCAGTGATCACATCCCCGGCCAAATTCCTCACCTTCGTCACGACCAGTCCTTCGAGCATCCGAGTCGCCGATGAGTCCCACGTGACGGGCGCCAATTGATGAGTACAGGCCCCAGCTAGGCCCGCGGAATACAAGGGTTCGCTCTCCTGTAACAAAAGCTAGAAGGAAGTTGGCACGGAAACTGCAAATACAAAGACAGAGTTTATTAACCCTTAAGGGTGGTCCTACAACCTACACAACACTCTTCAGTATTGCATAGAGTAGCACAAAGAACTTGCGTACGTGGTCCCCTTTTATACACAACAGAGGGGCTCATAAGTGGGTGGAAACAACATAGAGCAAAATTCATTACCATTTATGGACATTTTCGATACAGGATCAATATATGGGCGGAGTTAACAATTTCCTAAGCCCGCGAAAACATGGTCAAACAAGGACTAACTGATAACAGATGTGGTCAAGTCTGGACATGCGCCAGACGGACAAAGGAGCTATTTATAGACTGTTACTAGGCAGATTACAAGAGCAACTAGCAAAAAGGTAGGACTCTTCTCGTGCAAAGCACGTGGAGACATGACAATACAAAATGGAGTCCGGACATTAGTCAACTTAAGACAAGAAACATGTTTTAACTAGAGAGAATTCATGTCTTTAGTGAATGCTTAATCATATCGCTGTTTTAGTTTTCAACATTTTGACTGGGATTCTTGATCCTTTTTCTGGAACTCTCTAAGCCATTCGCTTAATTCATCTACAGAAGGTCCTACTGGATTGTTTACATTATTTTGTTCTGGGGCCTTTTGTGGTTCCAATAATGTTTCCATTGTCATTCTGCTCTTTTCAGCATAAATCTGATTTACAAATGGATTATTTGAAACATTTGGTTCAAACATATTTATTGTCGGTCCCCACGGATTGTCAATTTGACTCAGTTCAGTATTTTCAATTGTATTTTGGCTTCTGTATGGCACTGTCAAACAATGTTCAGTATCTTTTTGTTTCTCAAATATGGGCATTACTGGACCTATCGTTACTGGAACTGTTACAGCTTCTAGATTCTTGGTCAATTCTCTTATTTTCTCAGTTAATTCCAGGGTAGTTTTGGCCAGTTCTACAGAATTCTCATCATTTACCCTACTTCCTGTCTGTTTTTCTATCTCTTTTGCAGAGTTACTTTTCCCTAGTATTGGTGACATGGTCTCTGTTTTAATTATTCATAATGTTTCTCTCATTGGGGCACTTGGTGTCAATGCCTCTGGTTCTGGTCGATACGGTGGAGGGTTTTTGTAAAACACTTCATCAAGAACATCATCTTCTGATTCATTCACTTCATACCCACTCGAATCCGTATTCCGCCTTTTCTCAGTGCATTTTCTCCCTTCATTATCTCCTATCATTCTCACGAGATACATACCATCAGTCATACTTGCATTCCGCCACCTTTTCATCCTGTCTTCATGTGTATCATGTCCGTATGATCTACCAAACATGTATCGATAACCTCTACCACTTCTCTGTTTTTCTCGTTCATGCATTTCGTCTTCCCATTTCGTCAATGCCTCAACCTGCGTCGGTCTAGATCTTGGTTCTAAGTTCATCATTTTGTATTGGAGGTTTCTCAAGACAGCCAAATTAAAGGAACCATGTTCTGGAAACGCCAGGACTCCATCGTCCTTGGTGTATTTTACCCAATTATCTAACCAAATACAGGTATGATACCCATATTTCGCAATCATTGTAGATGCGGGTGTTTTCGGTGGAGGAAGTAACTGTCCTTCCCTAGTCTCAACTACTTTATCTTTCTTGAACCATTTTTTAATTTTCCCAAACCACGATTTCTTCTTTTCTGGTGGGTGGTAATACATTTTCTCGTTCTCCGTATACCGTTTAGTCCTCTTACAATGGTACCGCTATTCTGTCCACTCACAGCGCGACTCTTACTAACGCACCAATCAGGAGTGTCTACGTCACTATCACAATCCTCCAGTCTCAGCGCGACTCACACTAACGCACCAATCAGGGAGCGTTTACGTCACTCTGTAATCTTCCACTCCTAGCGCGGTTTTACACTAATGCACCAATCCGGAGCGTTTTACGCCTCCAATCTACTGTCCAATCCCAGCGAGGTCGTTCTGACGTCAGCAGCCGCTGCGGCAACTCGCTCTGCTCTGCTCTTGTCTACCCCTCCTTTACAAGACCGCTAGGTGAACTCTTACTGTAACTTTTACGATTCGATTAGTAACAACACTAAAGCATCACCATTGTCTGCTTCGCTAACCAAAGAACAGTAAAGGATTTTTTCACAAGAATTCCGTCTGTCCCGAGAGCAGCGCTTACCTCTGCCCTACTACGCAATCGTTACTTCCTGTGATAAAGTAGCACATCCCTCTACTTCACCCTTCTAGCAAGCATTAGCTAATTGTTTCTCTGGTATTTAGAAATAGCCTAGAGTTTCACAATCCACCAGAATGCCTTTTTCATTCACACTCGTTCATACATGAAAATGCAGTACATACGCACAGAATCCTGTCTTTCCCGAGAACAGCGAACAGTCTGTCCTACTACAGAATTATGACACTCGTTAACAAAGCAGCGCTTCCCTCTACTTTGTCCTTCTAACAAGCTCAGAGAACACCTGCTACCTTTTCAGTGATAAGCGTTATCGGTATGCCAATTGGTTTCCTGGTACTTTAAGACCAAAATTTCACAGGTAACCTTCGCTTTCATACACACTTCTTTCACACAGAAAATGTCTCAATTAGCAACACATGACGATGTCACTGAATCGAACCCAGACAATGCGCCATGCAACTTCCCTTGTCACACGTTTCCCCTGTGTACCTACAGGGCTACAACAATCCCTTCTTTCCTGAGAGCAGCATCTGCCTCTGTTCTACTACGGAACTGTTAAAACTTCCGACTTCCTACATCCCAGAAGCCGTGCAAACAACATATAACTCGACGCGACTCAATATAGAGTGTTAGTACATAAATCAATACCAATCAATAATCAATAAGCTATTTACAAGCAATCATCGCTAAACCCAAAACAATAGCTAACCATCATTCTGCTACCAGAAAAACTGCTCCAGCGCTAAATACCACAAATCCCCTCGCTACAGACCAGACCACAGATCTTTTCAACGACCAAATTTCATTCACTCATTCACTGGTGGGGCCCATAACACCATTCATTCATTCTACTTTCAGATCAATGGTCCTCGAGAGAGGGGAGTCCTTTCTCTATTCCATGCGCTGGAAATGGGAGGAGGATTTCACCAATCACCTGATGAGTAACAACAAGTTTACCTATACCTTCCTACCTCACCACGGTCTCAATACATTTAACCTAGCAGTTCCTCCCATACTATTGGCCATGGATCTGCTAGTTGCTGGGAATAGCAACACTTAACTCTTCTAAACAATATACATCGAAATACTTCAAATAATAACCCGACACAGTTCTTAAAATGAAATAATATGTTTATCTAATTAAAACCGAAGGAAAATTATATGGCATTCAATATGTTCGTCTCGCATATTTACCTAATCTGGCTAAATGGCGTCCTCAATGTCAAATTCAGATCTTTCGTCTCTATGCCCATAAATCAAAGAATCAGTTCGTAAGTTAATTGGGCATCTGATCCATCCATCAGTGTCTCTGGTAAGCAGCTGTCCAGCAGTGTCACCGTCCTCTCCGTTAGCATAACGTCAGGCAATCTGGTAAAGTATAGGTGTGCGAGGGAATAATGTCCTACCCTCTCTAGTCTACTTTTATAGTAAAATTTTGACAACAAATGTTTCAATACGTGTTTTAGAACAAATTTGATTGGTTGAACCAGGATCATTCTTCCTGATTCCCATGCATTAGATGTTGCATTAGATGCAGCTCTCAATTTATTAATAAAATAGTAACAGTTTCTAGTCCATTCAGGGCATGTTGATTCCCATGCGGGTTTGTGTCCTTAGTGTCATCAATTATAACATTTCATAGTTTAAGGAAGTTCTTTGTTTAAGGCTTGGCACTCCTCCCAGGGCGTCCTTCACGAGTACTGTCTGCCTGGGGTCAGGACGAGGTTATTGTTGCTCATCTTTTAACGCAGGTGCACTTCACTCAGTGACTTCTGTATCTTGTCTGTGCGTCAAAATAGGGATGGCAGCCATTTTGTGGCTGCTCTAGAAAGGTCAACTTAAGCAAAGAGACACAAAACATAATTAATACTTTGAAATGACTATTAAAATGTTATTCCCTCACTAAACCCTCTATATGTGAGTATTTATCTAGCAAAAGCAACACGCATTGCGGTTTATACTCACAATTTAAGCACGATTCACAAATCACATCACAAAAGCTACATATAACATGCAAATTCTAAATATCTGACATTAGTATGCGTACGAAATTAGTTTACGTATCAATCAGGCCATGCAAATGCGATTCCCATGCATATTTTCTAATTAGTAATGTTGATTAATTAAACACACAGCAAACCATAAATACTATTAATATTACTCAGTTATTCATTTTAATTCTAAATGATAAAAAAATGGAGGAGGAATACAATTCTTAGGGAAAACCTCGCTCCAGCAATGTAATAGAATGTTCATGAGTGCATGGTTTGTATGAGTGGTCAGGTGGAATGAGTGGGACTGAGCAGCAGGATGTTGTTCCGGGTGGGGCACAATTCTTACCATGTTACTTGTAACTGAAGAAACCTACTCCTATAATATACACTACTGGCTATCTACAAGGGCCTTACAACTTTACAAAAGTGGCGACAATTGGAAAAAAAAGAATCATGTGTGAGTAGCCAAGAAACTACAAAAAAGTCTAAGAGAAGCCAACTGAGTCTGAAAAGAAGCCTGAGCAACTCCCTGAATGCCTCACAGGTATCTATTACAACAGACCGCCTAGGGAAATGGTGTTTGACATATGTGGCTTGGAGACAAACAGCTTACAGATTTGAAGTTTGGACCAGGGTGGCTTGATGACAGACAGCCTACTTGCAGCCTACAGAATTGAAGTCTTGGGTGTTTAACCTGAATGATTTGAAATCTGAAAGCCTGCAGTCATGTGAAATGTGGATAAGTTGTTTGAAGGCATGTTTATTATTGTGTTGACTGCAATGACAGAGATGAATAAATGGCAATGTTATCTGAAATTCAGCCGGCTATATTTAATGGTTCTGGCAAAATTGAAATGCAAGTGCGCTTTCACCGAATCGGCAGCGTTCGTTTTGAAGGAACTGGATGAAACCTTAACCTGCTGCATCATGGGACTTACCTGCTTTGGTGTTGAAAGATAAGGCTTTTGGGGGCAGTAGCCGGGCCCCAGAGGGATGTTGGCTGGAGTTCGGGTCGGCGGCATTGTTGTTGTGGAAGCTTAACACCACCTTGTAAAGATGAACCTTTTTGCAGCAGCCCTCTGTGTCACAGGGGCATGCAATGAGAGTTGCTGTGGGCGTTCCATCGCAACACCCATTCCTTTTTTACACTGACCCAGATTTACAAGGCAGAGGCAGCACAAAAACAGTGCAATTCTAACGGCATGGATAACCAGACGTTAGAGTCTCAATATGAAGAGAAATCATTGATTTCTAGTTTCTTTGCGATTTTCATGTTTTCTTCATTTTGCGGCACACATAGAAAGAGCACAACGCTATGAATGATTATTTATGTGCAGGAAAGTGTCCCTTCCTGCACATAAACAATGTCTCTGCAGCACAGACACCCTTACAACATGGAGGCAGGAAGCCTGCGCTGGCTCTAGGCAGCTTTTTTGTGGCCAGCGCTAGGGGAAACACAGGGGTGCGCCATATTCTTGTGAATACGGTGCATCCCTGCATTTTTAAAATGGTAGAGCGCACCACTGCTGACTTTGACGCAGCTCTGCGCTGCGACATTTTTTTGGTAAATATGCCGCAGAGTGTGCAGCTGAGAAACTGCCTCGGAAAGAAGGCATGATTAGCTGCTGAAGAGGAAGCACCAGAGAAAACAAACTATTGAGAGACAGAGGAAAAGTAACTAGATCCAATGCTAAAAGAGGGACCTTTCAACAAGACTAGACTGAAGCAGCACTTGGAATCTGAGATGAAACCCATACTCAGAAACAGGGCATCTCAGAGCATAAAGTATCAGGCAATTGATGAGGAGAGAAAACCAGGAGCCATACTTCAGGTACATGTGCAATGGCAAATGTGCTGCCCCCTAAACAGCTTAAAGAAACTCATCCCCAGTATTGTAAAATCATAATGTACTCAAGTAGTATGAAAGGACTTTATTCACCATCGAGATTATCAAGAAGTACAGACAGCTTTACAGACTCAAAGAAATCTCAACTGTCACACCAGACCAGAACATAGGGGGGAGAGTAAACCATAGGTAAGAAAGAGGAAGGGTGAATTGGTATGAGTGGACAAAGTAACAGGAACAGGAAAATAAACCAACATATACTAAATCTCCAACCTGTAATAAAATGTCAGTGTGACAGTTATGCTTAAATTACAGTATATAGGTATGACTAAAAGAATTTCCCAAGTGGAAGATATGATCCTTGCTAGACAGAGTCAGGCTTTTGTGTTGTCATCTCTGTTAAAATATAGGTCATTATTCTGAGGTCCACAGTAATCTTGATTCAGTCAGTAGGAGGAGCCACTGGCTGAACTGTATTTACAAGACTTGCAATAACTGTGTATCTGTGGTGCTACACCTGTTGACACCACTTGGAGAATTGCTGGTGGAATCAGAACTGGAATTACTGATACCCTCAGGAATATTTTCCCAATAATTCATAAACTTTAAGGGAAACATTAGAATCCTAACCAGCAATTCAATCCCCTAGAATTACTGATGTCCTAGTTTCATTAATGTTGAGTAGTGAGGAGTTCCAGGGAAGATAAATGGGACTGTTGGACTTGGCACTTTATGCAGAGTTTTTGTGAGAAACCAGGGCATTTTGCAGTGTCCCTCCACTTTCTGACCCCATTTTGACCACTAGATGCTGGTTTTCTGACTCTGATTGAGCTCTGGACTCTTCTAATCAGACCTAGGGCCAATGCTCTGGTAATTAGGTATGACTACAATTAGTACTGGCAAACTACCTGTAAGTTCTGTGTATATGGTAGTGGATGTAGATTTAGAGGCTCAGTAGAAAATTGCACTTGAATGTGTACAGCTGTTGTGAATGTTGTTGTTTTAAAAGCCAGCCCTGCCTTGCAGACTGCTTTTAAACTAAAATCTATGTCCAATTCGACTTTGAAATTAAAGGTATTTCCAAAGTCTCAAACTATCTTATCATTACATATAAGTCACCCCTAAGGTCTAGTTTATTAAGTCTTAAACTACTTTATTTTTACACATAAGTCACTACTAAGGTCTACCGTTGGTGCCCACGGGTAGGGTGCCATGTTAAACTAAGCAGGGACATTATAAAAGATGTTTTATAAGCCCTGGTGAGGGAAAACGTGCCAAAGTTTGTTTTCCCTATTGTATTGCATTAGTTCCATAGCCTAACATAGGAAGGCTTTATTTGACCCTAATAAAGTCTAGCTATTGACATGAGTAAGCTAAAATATGACTTTGAAGTATGAAAATGATATTTGCAATAAATCCAGCAGCTTGCCAAGGTTAGATTTATTATAACTATTACAGATAAATAAGTCATAGAAATTGCGTTTCTGTTGTACCTGAATTTAGTCTTCTAGCAGCCGCTTCTGATTGGTCAGCCTTTGACAGGCAGAGCCAATCAATCTTGATTAGGTGTGAAGTGGCCTTGACTGAGACAAAGGAGACATCTGGTGGGGGAAGATCTGCTGCTGCAGCATCAAAGGGCACGAAGGGGGCTGGGTAGCCAAACTGGTCTTCAAAGGGACAAAAACAGTGAGGACAGGCAGGCCCACCCCCCCACTTCCTGCACCCCAGCCAGATGGAAGACCCTGTAATTGACTTAGCAGAGATACTGGATGGGGAGTATTAAGGAAAGAAACACACATATGCAAGTTGGGCTAGCCAGACCTGAAGCTCCAGGAGAGTTTTCCTCCATTTTGGATTTTAAGAAACAGTGCTTCCTGGGACAAGCATTTGCCACACTTCAGGGGAAGTGGTCATCATTGAGTGTGGCACCCTGCACCCAATTGGTCAAGCACCTGCTTGCAAGCTCAGTAGACTACATAAATATGGGATTGCTGACCAGCAACTCAGATCCATGCCTGGAAAAAGAAGAAGGACGCCTAGACGCCTTAGGGTATTAGTTGCACTATATAAATAAGTAAATAAATAAGGACTGCCCTGCTGAATTACTGGCCTGCACCAAGAGGACTGCAGTCTTAAGGACTGCCCCTACTGCACACTTTGGGTTTCAGCAGAAGAAGGACTTTGTCTGACCTGAATCATTTCCACCAAGAAGAACCGAGCTGGACATCATTCCATGGACTGGTGCATTGTGGGTCTTGTAGTCCAAACTTGCCAAGGAGCAACTCAGAGATTCTGGAACCTTGGAATGGTATTGTGGATAACCCTGGGCGTAGTTCGCGAAGTAGCACTTAGCGAAGCTACGCCAAGTGCAGTTCGCACTACGCGAGCTACGCTTAGGACTTCGCGAACTGCGTAGTACCTTGTTCGCACTGTGCCAGATGTCGTTTTCAATGATTGCACAGTGCGAACAAGCAACCAGCACTGTGCAATCATTGAAAATGGCATCTTGCACAGTGCGAGCTGTAGTTTTCTGCTGCTCGAGTAGATTTTTACTCGAGCTGCAGCTTTCTCAACGCGAACTGGTAGTTTCTCATCGCGAGCGGTCGCGAGCATACGCGACCACTCGCAATGAGAAACCTGACCTCCTCACGTTGGGAATCTCGCCGGGAGGTTTATTTTCCATGCTCGCGATCGCCAACTTGATGTTGCTGATCGCGAACAAGGAAAAAGTCTCGCCGGGATGTCATTTTGCTTGCTCGCGGTCACCAACTTGACGTTGAGGACCGCGAGCAAGCAAAAAATGACCGCAGCACTACGCAACACTACGCTACGCGTGTTCGCACTGTGCTACGTGCAGTTCGCGTAGTGCGAAGTAGCGCGAACTTCGCAAACTACGCGAGCGTAGCGTAGTGCTTTGCCCAGGCTTAGTTGTGGACCTTTCAAGAGCCCTAAAGGACCTTCTGGAAGAATATCTAAAAGTTTGGAATAATTTGGAGTATTTTTGTGAACAAGCTCCATAAATTGACCAACATGTCGTCGAGAGTCAAGCCTCTGACGTTGAACTGCAACCCGGCCTGTAAGTCTGGTTCTACCCACTGAAACCTCCAGAGCTCCATGACCTCCAGGATTTCACCAAGGCTGGTGCTGAAGCAAGCTGCTGACATCGAGTCACAAGCCGACCTGATGAGGAGCCTTGCTCGACGTCGAGAGAAAAAGCTCCAAAAAAGTGACTAAGTCAGAAGGTAAAAACTTGACCAGGCCCAATGGCTCACTGTATCCGACCCACACTCCATGGCCTGAAACTTTGATTTTGTCCCAGTCAAGCATGATTAGATGTCCCAAGTTGGTTCTTTTGGCTTTTAGGCACTACAAATATTTAATCTAAAAAAAATCATATCTTTGTTTCCCTACATAAGATTTTTGTTGTTTTGGTGTTATTTTAATCTAAATTTATGTTGGCTTTCTATTGTGTGTTGTGTCTTACCTATTTAATGTATTGGTGTTTTTAAATCGTTTACACATCTGTCTCCCGAGTTAAGCCTGTCTGCTCATAGCCATCCTAACAAAGGTTGAGCAAGGATTAATTTAGTGAGAAATTGACTGGGCCTTATTTGTCATTGTGGTATTATTACTAGTGGTAGGTACCGATATGAATCTTCTTATAACCACCTTCCAAAAGTCATCCCCAAACCTTTTGCCTTCTTGCACTTTACCACTGCTAACCAATGATAATGTGCTTGTGCTCTCTGGTTAAATGCTACTAGTGGGCCTGCAGCACTGACTATGCCATCCATTTAAGTAGCACTTTAAACATTTGTAAGGCCTGCTGCTGCTGAGCCTGTCTGCGCAGTTGTAAACTGCCATTTCGATCTGGCAAAATAAACCTTTTGCCAGTCCCAAACCTTCCTTTTTAATACATATGTAACCCTGAGGGTAGGCCCTAAATAGACCAGAGGGCAGGGTACAGTGTATTTAAAAAGCAGGATATGCCCTTTTAAGTTTTATATGTCCTAGTAGTGAAAACCTCTTCAATTTGTTTTTCACTACTGCAGGGCCTTTCTCTCAAACAGGATAACATTGGATTTAACTTATTATATTTTATAAGTCTAATTTATGAATAGAAAAGAATAATCATTTCATGGTTGTGTCCTTGGAATCGCAAACAGAGACAGGTGAGGGAAGAAAGACGATCCCTGGGAGACTGCCATATAAGTTGGATAAACAAAATGTTTACAGCAGTCACAATGCGACCAGAAAGGGCACCAGTGCCGCAGACGAACAGACATCAGTGGAAGGGGCAGAAACGTCAAGGAATCCTGACACGGCGAAGCCCTGGTTGGAGGCCACAATGACAGCGATCCATGACCCTAGAACAACCCTTGAGTCTAAAATTGACAGAGTTACTATTGAGGTTAATCTTATCCGGGCAGACATGAATAAAACCTCTGAAAATGTTGCAATTGCAGAAACAAACATCAGTAATCTACAAACTGCCACCCGGAAACTGGAAGAAAAAGCACGATTGTCACAGCAACGCAAAACAATGGCCGCAGAGTTGGAGGACCAAGAGGGGAGGTCCCGCAGAAACAATATTAGGGTGATGGGGGTTTCCGAGGGGATGGAGGGTCCCTCGATGTACCTCTTTCTAGAAGACCTTATCATTAACCAACTGAAACCCAAGCACCTCTCCAATTTCTTTTCCATTGAGTACCTGTGCCTCGACCAAAACTACCCCCCCAGAACCATCATAGTCGGGGCACTAAACTATTGAGATCGAGATGTTATCCTGCAGTCTGACCGCACAAAGGAAGACTTGCATAACCAGTATGCAACAATCAGGTTTTCCCCAAACTTTACCCTGCTGGTGCAATGACAGCAACATACCTTTGACAAGGAACAGAGAGCAATGAGGGTGGAGAACATTAAGTACATGATGTTGTTCCCAGCCAAACTCAGGGTGCTGGATAATGGCAAGTGATGATACTTCACAACACCAGAAGAGGCATGGAACTGGCTCGAGGGAGGAAATGAAGCTTAGCTACTGGGGCACCAGGAGCGAAATGGACGCAAGCGTATGGAATCGGACAATAATCCACCAAACAAAACTCAAGACAACTAGTTGGATAATGGGACCTCCTCCATGGGGCACTCTCTTGGTACACAATCAGATGACCAATAGAAGGGGAGAGTAGGGTGCCTAGATTGAGAATGCAGATTTGAAGCCACAGGAGCAATTGGACTGGAAGACTATTGGTGAACAATCGACTATGATCTGGCCACAGGCCAACCATACCAACACAGGATATGTAAGTGACTCCAAAGGGACATGAACTGGGACACATGGCAAAAATACTACAGACATTGGGATGCCGGGGCCACCATGTAAACAGAGGAGGCAGGGCCAGCCTAATCCGTTAAGTAGTGATGATTAAGTTTGGGCAGTGGGTAGTTTTAAACTTGTGGTGCAGGGTAGCAGGATGGTGGTGGTTACAATTGGGAATCAGTTATATAATTTTTAGTTATGTCAGTTTTATTAAACATTTGCTGTAATGTGGGATACACCACAAGCCAAGACACATTCAGCTTGGGTACAGAGAGGCGGGGGTGGGCAGATGGGAAGTGGGAGGGAAGAGCCGGGGTATGCAACAGACCACCAACGGCATCCTGATACTTGATCACGTTGAAAGTTTTAACGTGAAATGCTAACAGCTTAGGCCAAAAAATTAAACATACCATGGTATTACAATACCCGCACAGACAATTCCCAGACATCCTATTACTATGGGAGACACACCTGCGGGGAAATCACTACCTAGCAGTCAATAGATTTGGGTATACTCTATTGGCCCACGCGGGTTTCACATCAGGCTCTAGAGGAGTGGTGATCCTAGCCAGGCAGGCAATTCCTTTTGTCAAATAGCTTTATTTCGATAATCAATCCCTTTTGTACTGGCATGACACCACAAGCAGGTATGTGGCACTCAGCGGGAGCTGGGAGAGCTCAACATTTGTTCTATTTATGTCCCACCGAAACTGCATGCAGAGACTTTCCCGAAATTCAATAAGAGACTGTTTGACATGCCCCAAGGAATCATAGTACTAGGTGGAGACATGAACACCATGATGTTCCTAGAGGTAGATAGGTGCACAATACCAGGCAAAGCTACTCCGCAAAAACCACTGCAAGACTTTGCAGGGGCAATGGGACTAGTAGACTTATGGAGAACAAACAAACTAAATATTAGGCAATACACACACATCTCTGCGGGGCACAGCAGCAGGTCCTGCCTATACTACATATTTACACAATGTATACATGTGGGGCTTTTCAGAGACATGCGACACAGAGCAAGGGGCAGATCAGACCACTCCCAGGTATAGGTAGTGCTATATGGTCCTGTTTCGGAATATACTCTTCCACTGCGAGTGCAATCATGCACTTTAAGGACAGAGAGATAGCGGACAAATTTAGGGAAAGAACAGAGCAATATTTGGGAGAAACACAGGGTCAGTGGACTCCCATTACACCCAATGGGAGGCACTGGCAGAGGGCCAGAGAAAAGAGCAATTATCCCGATATGAAAAGATAGAATGAGAGATAGAGGTGCTAGAGGAACAGAGTGAGCGTATGGGGACACTTGATAAGATGCGGCCCCGGTAGCGCAAACTTAGAGAGTTGGAGGAAAACACTGCTAGGTCACATGCAATAGCCACGCAAAGATGGCTATATGACATGGGAGACAAGGCAAACAAGTTAATAGCATGGCTAGAAAGGAGAGACAGAGACCGGAACTGGGCCATAAAAATACAAAAGATGGATGGCTCCCTGGTCAAGTCTGGTGAGGCAATAGCAGACACCTTTGCAACTCATTATGATCATAGTGCCGAGCTGCTTAAGGACCTCTGACTATCGGAGCTGACAAAAGAGGATAGGGAGGACATAGACAAGGACTTGACAGCAGAAGAACTAGTGGGGGCCATACGAGACCTACAATCCAGAAAAGTGGCAGGCCCAAATGGTCTCCCGCTGAACTCTGCAAGTGTATAGCAGACAATGTATTCAAGCTGATGTTAAATATGTTTCAAATAGAGCTAAAAGATGGAGGACTGCCGGAGGATTTGAGAACAGCCACCACAATAGTTATTCCGAAGAAAGGTAAACCCCTGAGCTATACAGCTCACACAGACAGATTTCCCTACTTAATTTTTGAAGCTAAGGTTTTACAGAAGATCCTAGCAAATAGAATACATACGATACTCTCTAAAATAATCCACCCCGATCAATCGGGGTTCATGCCGCCCAGGAGCACAAGGCTGAACCTCAAGCGCCTCTATGGAGATATGAATGAAACAGCGGCCCGACTATCAGAAGTCACAACAGTACTCTCATTGGATGCCCTCATGGCATACAACAGTATTGAATGGCCACACCTCTTCGCGTGCTAGATAGATTGGGGTTCTGACCGAGGTTCCACTAATGGGTTGTTCCCATATTGTGATCCGTTGGCAAGAGTAAGGGTTACACAGGGGGACAAGGCAGGCTTGTCCACTCCTCCCTATGATTTTTGCGATGGCACTAGAACCGCTGGCGGCATGGGTATGTGGAGATCCATTGATTTAGGGTATAGAAATTGGAGGAGGCTGGGAGGAACGTATTTCTCTATATGCAGACATGTACTTTATGTCCTTAAGTCCCACCAAACAATACACAGACTCATGAATATACTTCAGCTCTTTGGTGGCTATCCTGGCTACCAGGTAAAATAGGACAAGTTATTAGTGTTCCCTCTAGCAGGGAAGCTTCCACCATTCACGACCGATTGCGCGGCCCTGGCACACAGCAAGGAATTAAAATATTTAAGTGTACACATTACCAAGTCTGAAAGTAACTTTATGGACTTTAATCTGCACTCACAGCTCGTGAGACTGACGGGTGACGTGGTGCATTGGAGAAGGCCTACATTCTCACTCATGGGTTCAGCAGTCCTCTTTAAAATGATGGTCCTTCCACGCCTACTATATGTGTTGCAAACTCTATCAGATCCAGTGATTTCTTCAACGCGATTAAGAGGGAACTTCAAAGCCTCATGTGGGAGGGAGGTAACCCATGCATAATGCAGCGAGACATATACGAGGGAGGACTGGCAGTGACAGACATTAAAAATTATTACTTTGCATTCCAACTTAGTATGGTCAATGATTGGCTTGTTGCACCCCTCTCTGAGCCTGCGTAGTGGGTAGACCAGCACGCCATGGGAAGTGGGGGATGCCTGGCTGCAATATACAGTAAAAAATGTGGGAACTCCTTTCAAACACACACGCAGACAGAGGTGATAACCTGGTACAAGACCACAAAGCTACTGGGATGGGAGGTCAAATTAACTGAGCAAACCCCACTTTAGGAAGGAGATCTTCTAAAAGTGGGACACATCCAGGGCTTTTGGAAATGGAACCTTATTGGAATAGAGCACTTAGGATATATCTGGCAAAAAGGAACCATGCTTAGCTTTGAAGAATTTCAAATAGAATTCCAGCTGGTTGATTCGGAACGCTTCCGATACTCACAGTTAAGACATGCCCTGCAGTGCCACATACTGGAACGGTAAGCACTATCTGAATATTCCCCACTAGAAGACAGATTACTACTAGACCCAATGATAGATAAAGCTGTCTCCCTTACCTATCGTAAAATTCTGAATAACTCCCTGGACCCTCTGGTCCCCCTGAGGAGGGCATGGGAAGCTGATTTGAGGACCTTAGAAGATGAGGACTGGACAGATGCCATTCAGAGCCCCGGACTGATTGCTGTGTGAGCAAGGTTTAGATTGGTCTAGCTTTGGATCTTACATAGATCATATACCACAAGAACGCTCCAGTACTGATTGGGTCGCTGTGACACAGACCATTGTGGCAGGGGCTGCAGGGAGGTGGGTCTCTTTTTCCATATCATTTGGGTCTGCCCCAAAATACAACGATATTGGATAGGAATTTCCCAAATCATGGCAAGGGTGGTAAATCAGCAGGTCCCGGTAGATGCAAAGTGGCATCTCCCGGGAGTGACGGGGGACACAGATTGGACCACACACACCAAAACTTGGCTCATGCTGGCCTCATGGGTGGCCAAGAGGAACATAGCGAGAATGTGGGGGAAACCGGATCCACCCAAAATCAGGGACTGGGAAAAAGACCTCGACTGGTGCCAACAAGCTGAGAAGGCAGTCTATCAAATGACAGGGTGCCCGAAGAAATGGGAAAATATTTGGTCCCAGTGGGAGGAATACATAAATAAAAATAAAATAGAACAAGGAGGGAGGGATGTGAGTATACATGAAACCAGGAATCTGATGATGTGGTACTGTATCATATGTGATTTATGACCTTCTGCTTTCCGCCGCCTGGAATGAATCTGTCACTTTACTATCATAAAGGTGTACCTACAATGTTTAATAAAAAGAGTTTATTTTAAAAAAAAAAATGAAGCTCTATATTTCTAACCTGGTGTAGGATTCATGTTGTGTGGTGTTTTCACTGTTTGACTGTTTGAAGTGTTGTGCAAATACTTCATTCATTGCCTCTAAGTTAAGCCTGACTGTTCTTTGCCAAGCTACCAGGGGGTTGAGCACAGGTTAATTTGGGGGTTTGCTTGTGCCTTACCCTGACTAGGAGTGTGGTTGCTGTTTGACCAATGCTCAAACCCGAGTCAACCAGTAACCTAGTGTCTAATTGGGATATTTCAATAAGGCCCATAATAAAGTGAATTACTGTTTAGGGTGGGTAGACACCAACCTTAAGGAAAAAAAAGACTGTCCTGTCAGGGTGAACCCCAAAGACCCTAACATAACATGAGCACAGAAAAGATAGGCTTATCTTAGGGCAATGTGCAAAGTAGTTATGGAGTTACAACAAAAATCTAATGCCATGAACTGGAGATATGAGTTTTTAAAGCTTGCATGAAAATACCACGAAAGAGCACACACTTTGAGACTGACTGCAATGGATGCCGAGGTCAGACAAACGGAATATCCCAGTGTGAGAAAGGCATCCTTTTTGCCCTGATCACCCCCATTTTTTGATTGATACTGATGGTACTGACTCTGATTGTGTCCTAGGCTATGCTAACCAGGACCAGTGCTCTGATTAAAAAGGTATATGGTAATTAGGTGTAATTACAATTGGCACTGACAACCTAAATGTAAGTTCCTAGTATATGGTAGGGCATTTAGATTTAGAGCCCCAGCAGCTTTGAGGCACTTAAATGTGCACTGCTGTGTAGCCTGCTGTCATTTTCAAAGTCAACCCTGCTTTGCAGGATTTTTTTAAATTGAAAGTACATGCAAATTTGACTTTGGATTTAAAGGTACTTCCATAGTAATAAACTATATTATTTTCACCCCATTGGTCAGGTGTTCCCCCCTGCTTTTCTGCACAGAACATTGGATAAATATATGAGAGCTACATAGCAACTCTGATCTTAAACTGCAAGGACAAGAAGGACCGCCCTTCTGAAACCCTGGTCTGCACCCCAAAGGGTTGCAGTCTGAAGGACTGCACCTGCAGCAGGCTTGGAACTACAGCCCTGGGGACTTTGCCTTGCTTCAGAATGGATTAAGGAGGGGTCTCTCTGAAAGGAATAGTTTAACAGATCTCACCTGCACCGACTCCTCCAAGAAGTCAACAGCCTGGAGTGCCTCCGGTGGACTTTTAAAGATTCAGCCAGGTCCACTGTGGAAATTGTATTCCCAAAATTCCCAGGACCATCTCAAAGCTTCTAGACCCCTTAATTTGTGTTTTGAACATTTTGAACCCTCAAGTGGAACTTCAGGAGTTTGGAGCAACTTTTGGAAAAACCTCCATAAGGTGAGCGGCCCATCGATGATGGTGAGGCCACCAATGCAAACCGCGACGCGGCCTGGATTACAGGTTCGTCCAGCTGAAAGCTCCAGAGCTCAAGACTTCCAGAGTTTCAGTGAGCCAAGCTGCCATCATCGACTCAGATCCCTGCCTGAAGAGAAGCCTCACTCAATGATGAGAGAAAATACTCCAGAAAGGTTTCTAAGTGCAAAGGTAAATTTTTGACCTGGGCCTACCACTTAGTTTATCCAAACCAACTATTTTTATTATTATAATTAGTATAGCAAATGACTCTCTCCTGAAGGAGTATCTCGGTGCTTGAAGACCAAAGCAAAGATGGAGTTTAAAACAGCCACGTCTTCTACAACTTCTTGAAATTCTTGAAGTCGAGGCAGGTGCGGACATGAAGGAGGGGTTAATTACAATGATAGAGAGCTAGGCGCAAAAAGTACCTGCTACTATATCTGGCCAAGCGGATGCAAGGGGTCTGCAGAAGGGCTTTATTGGACCTTAACTGTATAGAGGGCTGATAGGTCCTGAGTTTAAAATAAAGGATAGCAGGTAAGGGTTTGTAGAAGGCCTTGTGCGTCAAGCTGCATAGCTTGAAGACACTTTGTTTCCTGATGGGTAGCTAATACAATTTCTTTAATATGAGGGCAGAGAGAGTCCATGAAAGAAGATTGCAGATCAGCTGTGCAGCTGTATTCTGCACCAACTGCATTATGGTCAGCATGTTATCATTAGCAAATACCACGAGGGCACTGCCATAGTTGTTAGAATGGAAAATTCATGTTTGCACATTGTTGGACAGGCCACATGAAGGGCTTGCTCCCTCCCCGCATGACAGGGCCCGAGCCCCGGCCCTCCAGGTGTTACCCACAGAAACAACCCGCACCCCGTCCCCAGACGGGACTCCTGCCCCCGGACCTCTCTGTATCATGGGGCCGAACCACTACCGGCTCCCCCGCCCGGCCCGGCCGCCATCTTAGACACTGCACCACGAGGCCGCGTGGCCTCAGCTCGACCCTAACCCTGGGCCTGGCCAGGCCCCGACATCCCGGCACCACCATCCACCCAGGAGGTGAACGGACCACTTGGCAGGTCGATGGGAGAAAGAAGTGTCGATGGCTCTCCCCCGCCAGGTGCCGATCGCCCCCCAGCTTCCCCGGGCGCTGGCTCCACCCCCCTGCTGGGTGTCTGGACTCCCTCATCCCTGACCTCCCGACCTCCAAGTGCGAGGGTCCGGACTTCAAAGGGCGCCAGACCTGTAACTGGGGCAGCTCCAGAGCAGGAAGGCAGTTGTATCCTGGAGTCGAGAGACACCGTGAAGAACTCATCCCTGACGGACTGCTGGCGCTGCCGCGGCCTTCTGCATCCTCCATCCTTGTCGGGACCTGCTGGCGCTGCCACGGACCGTTGTAACTACCACCTTCACTGGGACCTGCTGGCGCTGCCGCGGACCGTTGTAACTACCACCTTCACTGGGACCTGCTGGCGCTGCCGCGGACCGTTGTAACTACCACCTTCACCGGGACCTGCTGGCGCCGCCGCGGCCCGTCCATCTAGAACGCCGAGCTCGAGGATTGTGAGCTATCCATCATACCATCTCAGCTACCAGATTGGTAACAAGACTGTCCCGCTACCCCCTTTCCCAACCAAGAGACTAGAATCGAGGGGACCCCTGAGTCCTGACCTCCTTGTACCATTCTATCGTACCTAAAGATTGCTTATAAAGAACGTCAAAACCTTATCTTTGTGTGGTGTACATCTGTGGGGGGGAAGTTACTCGTCTGTACGATCGCTGGAGACGGCTCTCCCCGGAGACCTCTCCCCTTGTCCTCGGCCGACCCTCCCGGTCCGTCTAACATTGGTGGCCAGCGGCGCGATCCGAATCAACGCATAATCGTACAGAGAGTAGCTCACCCCACGACGAAACCACAATGTCAACCAAAGAGAGCGGATCCACCGAGAAATTCCAGATGGAGAAATTGGAAGAGTACAGCCATCGTGAATTGAAACAATTCTGCATTGAACTAGGCATTGCTACCACCGGCCTGAGTATCAAAGACGATTTCAAGCACGCCATTGAGTCGTGGGCAGAAACCGGGGCCGCCAGATCCCCGGACCAAAACATTGCAGCATCAGAGAGGAACACCACGGCTCCCGAGGAGCGAAGAACGGGTCTCTCGCAGGAAGAGATCCAAGAGAGAGAAAAAAGCAGACTACATGAGCTAGAAATGGCACGGCTCAAAATGGACGGTGAACTAAAATTAGCCGAACAAAAACTGAACCTAGAACATCTGCGGCTCCGAGAAGAACGGGAAGAAAAACAGAGGCAGAGAGAGCTCGAAGAAAAGAGATTAGCGTATGAACACGAGCGCAAACTGGCAGAAATAGACCTACGGAAGCAGAACAAAGAACTGTAGGTGCCTGAGCGACCGCGCACCCCGGGAGCGACAGAAAAGAAAGTCCACATCCCCAAGGATGTCGTTCGAGAGTATGTCCGAGAGGACGACATACAACAGTGGTTCAAGGCCTACGAGATCGCCATGACCTCCCACCGGATCGATCGAAGTGACTGGGGAGCCGGTCTATGGGGGAGGTTCGTCAATGAAGGCCGCGATGCCCTGTTACAGCTCCCAGACCATCTGATGTCATCCTATGACCACATGAAGGCTGCCCTCCTCACCCGATATGGGCTCACACCCGAAATGTACCGCCAGAGGTTCCGAGACTGCACCCGGATCCCGGGTACAACTTGGGTGGAATATGTCAACTATTTCAGCCGAGCCTTCGAGGGTTGGATCAAGGGAAGCCACGTAACGACCTACGAGCAACTTTTTAATCTCATGGTGTGGGAGCACCTCTCTAACAACTGCTTCGTCGAGCATTAGGCAGCACCTCCTCGACAGTAAATTGACTGACCCACGGCAACTCGCCGCCGAAGCTGACCGGTGGGAAAGCACCCGAGTGGGCCGGAGAGGGCCACACGAACAGAACCGGAACAACCAAGGTCAGCACCGTCCCCGAGGAGGAGGAGGAGGCCAGGGACGAGGAAGAGACACCGTCCCGGCCGCTCCCGCTGCCAGCACCCCGCCCCCGGCCAGCCGGGGCAACCCCCCGATGCGCCCGGGGTTCCGAGCCAATGTCACGTGTCACCGATGCCAGCGAGTCGGCCACTGCGCCAATGACCCGAACTGTCCACAGAACCAAACTCCGAGACCCCGCCAGGTAGCTGCCGCCGCCCTGGGGGGAGAACAAATCTCCGAAGAACAGGAAGAATGCGAACAGGAACGACAAGAGTGGGAACCGGCCGCCATGGTTCTAGCGTGCCTAGGGGGAAGAGACATGGTCCCGCGGGCTCCCCTACCCGCCAACACCAGAAAATATAGTCAGTGGGTGAACATTAATGGACGCTGGGCCGAAGCACTACGTGACACGGGGGCCAGTGTGACGGCCGTCCGCTGTCACCTGGTAAAACCAGAGCAGATCCTGCCGAACATTCTCTGCCCCGTCCGTTCAGCCGACAACTCGGAGAGTCTATGTCGGATGGCCTGCGTCCCCTTCGGATGGGGAGGAGTCTCCGGCATGTTGAAGGTGACGGTCCAAGATGATGCCCCCGTGGACTGTCTCCTGGGGAATGATCTTGAGAGTTCCCCGTGGGCCGCCGTAGAAAGAAGAGAGCACCTGGGGATGTTGGGCCTCCCGGACTGGGCGTGCGTAACCACCCGGTCCATGGCCGCCCGTGCCATCCCCCGACCAGAAGAACCAGAATGGCCAGCACCTCCTCCCCCGATCGCTCCAGTAGAGGACACCGACCATACCGACCCCCCAGAGCAAACACCCGAAGGGCTCGCTCAGCCCCAGGCCCTTCCCAACCTGGCTCAGTGGCGTCAAGAAGGGGGGCCCACCCAGGAACAGTTCCGTCAAGAACAGAAGACCTGTCCCTCCCTCGAGGGACTCCGCCAGCAAGCCCTCGCCCAGAGCGCAGGGGACACCACCGGAGCCCATTGGATCTATTGGGACAACGACCTATTGTACAGTGAACAGAGAATCGCGGAGTTAGGGGCCAGTCGAGTGCTGGTGGTGCCCCTCCGTTTTAGAGACTTCCTGTTAAATTTGGCCCACGATGTCCCTCTGGCTGGACACCTGGGCCAGGACAAAACCTACAGCCGCCTGGTGACCCACTTTTTCTGGCCAAAGATGAGAAACGACGTCCTCAACCACTGCCGGTCCTGCCCCACGTGCCAGGCCAGCGGGAAGAGCGGCCGCAAACTCAAAGCACCTCTGCAACCCTTCCCAGTTGTCACCACCCCGTTCGAGAGGGTGGGAATAGACATTGTGGGGCCCCTGGACCCCCGTACAGCACAAGGACATCGGTTCATCCTGGTACTGGTGGACCACGCCACCCGCTACCCCGAGGCTGTGCCCCTGCGAACTGTAACAGCCCCGGTGGTCGGCCGGGCCTTAATGGGGATCTTCTCCCGGGTGGGCTTCCCCCGAGAAGTCGTCAGCGACAGAGGCACAAACTTTATTTCGAAGTATATGAAGTCCCTCTGGCAACAGTGCGGGGTCACCTACCGATTCACGACCCCCTATCAACGGGCTAGTCGAGCGGTTCAACCGCACGCTCAAGGGAATGATTGGGGGATTGGAAGAGCCCCTCCGTCGCCAGTGGGATGTACTACTTCCGTGCCTCCTCTTCGCCTATCGAGAAGTTCCCCAGAAGTCCCTCAGCTTTAGCCCTTTCGAACTCTTGTACGGGCACCCTGTGCGAGGGCCCCTCAGCCTAGTCAAAGAAGGTTGGGAGATGGCCCCCCTAAAGACCCCTCCAGACGTCTGCAAGTACCTCCTGACCCTACGCAATCAGACCAGGCGATTCAGAGAAATGGCGAAAGCGAACCTTGAGGCCAGTCAGGAGGACATGAAAAAATGGTACGATCAAAATGCCTCCTCCATCGAATTCGAACCTGGCCAACAAGTGTGGGTGATGTCCCCCACCGAACCATGTGCCTTGCAGGACAAGTGGACGGGGCCCTTCAAAGTGGTCGAACGCATGAGCCCCGTCACCTATCTCATCGATATGGAATCTCCACGGAACCCCCTCCGGGTCCTCCACACCAACAGACTCAAACCCCACTTTGTGCGCTCGGAGCTCAGCCTCCTGATGGCTACAGACAGTGGAGCGGAAGAAGACTCCGAGCCTCTCCCTGATCTCCTGAAGACTCGTGAGAAAGATGGTTCCGTGGACGGGGTCCGGCTCTCCGATGCCCTCACCCCGGAACAGCGCCAAGGCTGCCGGGACCTCCTGCTGCAGTTTACTACCTTGTTTTCCCTCACCCCAGGGGTCACCCCCTGGTGCTTGCACGACGTGGACACTGGGGACAGTCCCCCTATCAGACACCGGGCGTACCGCGTACCAGATCGGGTACGGGCCTGCATCCAAGAGGAGGTATCAAAGATGCTCACGCTCGGGGTCATCGAGCCCTCGGACAGCCCCTGGGCCAGCCCGGTCGTGCTGGTCCCCAAAGCTGCTGCCCCCGGCACCACTCCTGACCTCCGATTCTGCGTCGACTATCGGGGCTTGAATGCTGTCACCAGAACCGTCGCTCATCCCATCCCCCGAGCGGATGAACTGATCGACCGCATGGGGGCTGCCCGCTACCTCAGCATCTTCGACCTGACAGCGGGCTACTGGCAGATCGGTCTCACTCCCCGGGCTCAAGAACGATCCGCCTTTTCCACCCCCGATGGCCACTACCACTTCAAAGTCATGCCATTCGGCATGAAGAATGCCCCAGCTACTTTTCAGCGACTGGTGAACCAGGTCTTGGCGGGGCTCGAGGAGTTCAGCGCCGCCTACCTGGACGATATCGCTGTGTACAGCCGCCACTGGTCCGACCACCTCCACCACCTCCGAGAGGTCCTGCAGGCCCTCCAACGGGCCGGCCTCACAATCAAGGCCAGCAAGTGCCAAATTGGTCAGGGGTCCGTGACCTATCTCGAACACCAGGTGGGAAGCGGTCTGGTGGCCCCTCTGCAACTCAAGATCGCTGCCATCCAGTCCTGGCAGCCTCCAGTCACGCAGACCGAGGTCCGAGCCTTCTTGGGGCTCACCGGCTACTACCGGCGGTTCGTGAGGGACTATGGCAGCATTGTGGGGCCCCTCACGGGACTCACATCCAAAAACCACCCGAAGAAGGTCAACTGGACCCCAGACTGTCAAGCGGCCTTCGAGAAGCTGAAAGCCGCCATGTGCACTGCCCCTGTGCTCCAGGCCCCCGACTACAGTCGGGAATTCATCGTACAAACAGATGCCTCCGACCATGGCATCGGGGCGGTCCTCTCCCAGCTGAACTCCGAGGGACTTGACCAACCGGTGGCCTTCATCAGCAGACGCCTCCTGGCCCGAGAACAGCGCTGGAGCACCATCGAGAGGGAGGCCTTCGCAGTGGTGTGGGCCCTCAAAAAGCTCCGGCCCTATCTCTTCGGTACCCACTTCCGGGTGCAAACAGATCATCGACCCCTGCAGTGGCTAATGCAGATGCGGGGGGAAAACCCCAAACTATTGCGTTGGTCCATCTCCCTGCAGGGGATGGACTTCACTGTGGAACATCGACCGGGCCAAGACCACGCCAACGCAGATGGCCTGTCACACTTTTTCCGCCTCGACGAGGAGAGTCCCTAAGAGGATGGGTGACTCTCCCCGCCTTCAGCTGGGGGGGACGCATGTTGGACAGGCCACATGAAGGGCTTTCTCCCTCCCCGCATGACAGGGCCCGAGCCCCGGCCCTCCAGGTGTTACCCACAGAAACAACCCGCACCCCGTCCCCAGACGGGACTCCTGCCCCCGGACCTCTCTGTATCATGGGGCCGAACCACTACCGGCTCCCCCGCCCGGCCCGGCCGCCATCTTGGACACTGCACCACGAGGCCGCGTGGCCTCAGCTCGACCCTAACCCTGGGCCTGGCCAGGCCCCGACATCCCGGCACCACCATCCACCCAGGAGGTGAACGGACCACTTGGCAGGTCGATGGGAGAAAGAAGTGTTGATGGCTCTCCCCCGCCAGGTGCCGATCGCCCCCCAGCTCCCCCGGGCGCTGGCTCCACCCCCCTGCTGGGTGTCTGGACTCCCTCATCCCGGACCTCCCGACCTCCAAGTGCGAGGGTCCGGACATAAAAGGGCGCCAGACCTATAACTGGGTCAGCTCCAGAGCAGGAAGGCAGTTGTATCCTGGAGTCGAGAGACACCATGAAGAACTCATCCCTGACGGACTGCTGGCGCTGCCGCGGCCTTCTGCATCCTCCATCCTTGTCGGGACCTGCTGGCGCTGCCGCGGACCGTTGTAACTACCACCTTCACTGGGACCTGCTGGCGCTGCCGCGGACCATTGTAACTACCACCTTCACTGGGACCTGCTGGCGCTGCCGCGGACCGTTGTAACTACCACCTTCACCGGGACCTGCTGGCGCCGCCGCGGCCCGTCCATCTAGAACGCCGAGCTCGAGGATTGTGAGCTATCCATCATACCATCTCAGCTACCAGATTGGTAACAAGACTGTCCCGCTACCCCCTTTCCCAACCAAGAGACTAGAATCGAGGGGACCCCTGAGTCCTGACCTCCTTGTACCATTCTATCGTACCTAAAGATTGCTTATAAAGAACGTCAAAACCTTATCTTTGTGTGGTGTACATCTGTGGGGGGGAAGTTACTCGTCTGTACGATCGCTGGAGACGGCTCTCCCCGGAGACCTCTCCCCTTGTCCTCGGCCGACCCTCCCGGTCCGTCTAACACACATTGTTCTATGTATGTTAGCTTTGCCGGCGCCGTTTTCTATGCCGGCGCCATTTTGTGTTATAATCGAAACTTATACTCCGCTATTTCTGAGAAAAGGCCTCTGTTAAGTTATGTTTCTCCAAGGCTAGGTTCTGTTTTACTACTGATTACACTGTTCTTAATAGGGCATACCTTTCCTTTTAGATAGAGGCCTTCTCCCACTTGTCTAGTGGCGGGCACGGGAAGAGAAACCTCGAGAAGAAGATAGTGTGTGCCCAGCATCAGAATTTAAACTTATCCTCTGTACTTCATTATTTAGCTGCATCTGCTTGGAAAATTCCATTGTGAGCGTGTCTTTATTGTTTCTGAAATGTACATAATGTATCTGTATGCTTGCCGATGTCAGTCCCTCTGCAGCACTCCTAAGCGACTGGGCAGGCTGGGCTCCACTCTGAGTGAATTTGAATAAAAAGATATTGGTTTGTATTCTCTACTGTCTGACCGACTCTTCATTTGGTATGGAAGGCTGAGAGGTGGTTTTAAGTGACCCAGGTGACCCTAATCGGGCCACTTCCTTCAGTTGGTGCCCGCACTGGGACTCCTTTGGGTGAGTGACCAGTCCCCTTCCGTGGACAGGGGGGCGGTCGAGGGCATTGTTGGATCGGACTGACGGATTAGGGATCCCTGCATGAAGAGTTTCTGATACTCGCAGCTGCCCCTTCTGTCCTGCCGGACGGTGCCTCACCAGGTGGTCATCCCGACTGTGTTCCTGAATGGCAAAACCCTTGGATATGACCGTTTGGTCTGAAGAGTCGACAGTGGGAAATTAGTTTGCTTGACCTGCATATATCAGGTGAGTTTGTTTTGGTTCTTTGTGGATATGGTACCATTTTGGTTTGAATTTGATACTGTCTAGGGACTGTGTTTTGATAAAAGCATTTGCAATTGCTTTGCCAGGCATAACTAGTGAACTTGTTTTATTTGAGAATGCCTGGGCTCAGCAAATTGTTTTCTTTATGCTGTCTCTGTTGTTCTGCAGATGCTCGATTAGAAGAAGCTCAGCAGGCGCCTCCAGAAGGCACTCCAAATTTTGATATGTATGTCAAGTATGGTCTTGACCCTGTTATGTTTAGTACAATATGGCACAAATATAGAAGGGACAATGCCGAGTTGCAGTGGCCATTGGCGGACACTGTCAATGAACAAATGATTGGGTATTTACAGGAATAGTCGTTCAAAAGTCGAAGTAGACAGTCTATGTTTGATTCCCTCAGAACGTGGTAGAAAGCAGCTAGGCAGAGACGATTAAAAATGGAAAAAGATGCACGAAAAGGGAAGATGCAGACACTGACGCAGAAAGCTGTAGCATATGATAGAGAAAAACAGGAGAAGGGAGATGAATGTGAAGATAGTAGATTTCGATTGCTTGTTGATAAATCGTATTTGGCTAAGGTGGAAACAGATACTTTTGTAGAAGAATTGTTACACACCCGACCTCCACCCCATATGCTCCACAGAGGATATATCCCACTGTCCCTGTACTATCACAGCTGCCTGTTACAGCTGTTCCCACTGTCCCTGTATCTACTGTTGCCATTTTGAAGGCCGTGGATTCGGCTCCTTCTCCTCTTTCTTTGTCTTGGCCATCTGTGGCAACTGTGACTGTTAGTACAGCAAGCACATCTATTGTTTCAACATCCCTATCTCCAGCTCTCTCTCCCCCGGTGCACCCACCTGTGACAATCCTACCCGGTGCTTCTTTGATGGTTCATTTCCCAGCATTATTGAGTGTTGAGATGCCAACACGTGAATTTGAGGATAGAGATTTGGCAAAGTTTAGTGTGCGTATGGGCCCTTTTGTATGGTCTGCGATGGGGGATGAGGGGAAGAAGGTAGTAGCTAATTAGGCTGCGCAGTGGGGTCGTAATACCATTTATAGTGTGGAGGATGTTTGGGATGTGATGAAAGAATATGAGCCTTGTATACATCAGCATGCTCTTAAACATATGTCTTCTACGTTTATTGGCCTAAGGCAGCAACATTTTGGGAATGATACGCTGCAGATTTTATTCGGTATTAGAGACTGTGTGTATGCCAGGGGTATGGACCCAGGCCAAGTTTTTGGGAATAGGACTACGTTGGTTGCTTATAGGGTCAGTTTGCATGAAGAGAGTCCTACCCCGATGTCTCAGTTTCTGATGTGAGAAGTTCATCCCATATATCACCCAGAGATAATATCACTCGAGCCGATGTAGCGGCATGTTTCCAAGAACAGTGGGTTTATTCTCCGTGGAAGAGGAGTGAGGTTCTGTCCCTTAAGACTCATTTATCCGACCCTAGGAAAAATCCTACTGCTTATTATAAATAATTGACTGAAGCTGCTTCTTCGACGGTGATCACTCTTGCTGATATTGAAATGTGTTTTGATCTTCTTGTTCCGGTCAATATCTGGAGGCAGGTTCATGCTCAAGATCATGCTGTGGAGTTGGGTGGTACATGGGACCAAATTAAAACATGGAATCTGGAAAGTAAGCCAGGTGATAAGCCCCGAGCGGAGATTACATATATGCATTCTCTTATTCCGCCAAGGAAGGTAGTTTGGGATAAAGTGACGGCTGTCGACTAAAGAAAGATGAGAGTGTGTCTGATTTCTTCACTCGGTTCGAGGATATCTTTTTGGATTACAGTGGGCAGGATCTGTCCATTGAGGGAGGAGTTTGGTAGTTTGTCAATAGATTTGTTTTTAATCTACTTCCCGAAATTGTGACTCATCTACAGGCTTCTGAAAGTACTTGGTCCACATCTCCCGCTTCTGTTATTTTGAATATGGCTCAATATTACGAACATCGGGATAATGAGGAGAAAGACAGGACAGAGAAAAAGCATACGAATTTAAAGAAAAAGGTGTTGTTGCAACAGGCATTTAGAGGGAATGGTAGAGGATGTGGTGGTCCTGCCTGACAGCTTCCACGCACTAGTAGGCAGCCGAATACAACACCTTTGGGGCCGAATCAGTGTGCATATTGTAAGGAGGAGGGTCACTAGCGTAGCGAGTGTCCCGTGCTTTTGCAGAGGGTGGCAGCTCCTAGAGGACGAGGTTCTTGTGGACGGAGTTGTGGTGCTGGTGGGGCTGATAGGGCTCAGAGCACTGCTGCCTCACAGGTTCGTTCTGAAACGAATTACTTTGATGACCCTCGTGATGGGCAGTGCTACCATGATGACTATGATATGGATGAAGTGACCGGGATGTCTTATAACTAGGATTGCCAGGGACTGAGTAGGGGACCAGTTCTGATACCTGCAGACCAGCTTGGGTCTTATGTAATAGCGGAACTACAAGGTTCAACTAAGGAAGTTTTGGTGGACACTGGTGTGACAAAAAGTTCTGTTTCTTGAAATATGGTCCCTTGGGCGGCTCTGTCTGACCATCATAAAGTTTTGGTAGGTTTTTCAGGTTTACCAGTTCTGAGTCCCATTTCCAGACCCCTTGCATTGACTATTGGTCCTTTTACGTAGATTCTCCATTTTTGTTGACATCTAATTGTGGTGAAAATTTGATGGGTTTGGACTTGTTGAAGAAATTGCATGCTACCATCTATTGTTCCCCGGAAGGAGTGTATTTGACCATGGGCCCAAATGTGAGCACTAGGCAGTGTCTTTCTCTCGCTCTTCCTGCTGAATTTGCGGACATACCATCCACTGTATGGGCGACGAGTGATACAGATGTGGGATTGCTGCATATTCCGCTGGTTTCGATTCAGGTTAAAGATAATGCTGTTTTGCCTTGTATTCCTCAGTATAAAATACCTCAGGTGGGAGAACGGGCAATTGAAAACTGCGCTTTGTTCGGCTCCGGTACTTTGCACCCCTAATTATAACAAACCGTTTGTGTTGTATGTCCATGAGATGGCTGGTTGCGCGCTCTCTGCCTTAACACAAAAATTTGAAGATAAACAACAGATGTGTGCTTATTTCTCTGCTGCCCTTGATCCAGTCGTGAGAGCCCTCCCGAGTTGTCTAAGAGTGGTCGTGGCTGTGGCCACTTCGTTCAGACAAATGGCTGGGCTTGTGCTTGATACTGACCTTACAGTCATGGTACCCCATGCTGTGAATACACTTCTGAATATGACAAAGACACAGCACCTCACCAGTGCACGTCTTACCGGCTATGAACTAACATTGTTTGCTAAACATATTACGATTAAAAGATGTGCTACTCTGAATCCAGCCACGTTACAACCCCTCCCTTCCGAGAGTGATGAGGTCAACAAACATGATTGTATCTTCCAGACGGAAAAAGAGACAAAAGGACAGGTAGACTTGACTGATGTTCCCTTATCTGACCCACAAGGAGAACTATATGTCAATGGCTCTTGTTTTAAATTACTAGATGGCACTACAACTGCTGCTTATGCTATTACCACACTGCATACAGTAGTAGAGACATCACGAGTCCCTTAACAGTCGACTCAAGCTGCTGAGCTTGCTGCCCTTATTCAAGCTTGAGAATTAAGTGAGGGACTGGTTGTCAATTTTATACTGACAGCCAGTATGCCTTTGAGGTTGCGCAGAATTTTGTCCGACTCTGGGCAGAGAGAGGGTTCTTTACTTCCCATGGTGCCTGAATCCAACATAGGTACCTTATCTTGCGTCTTTTATCTGCTTTGAATCTCCCTAAGAAGTTGGCCATAGTAAAGTAGGGCCAATAAGAAGGTTACCAATGATGTAGGTAGGGGAAATGCCTTTGCAGATCAGACAGCTGAGGAGACAGCCCGGACAAAGATGAAAAGAATGTTTGTGGCAGGCCTGGCTAGGTGGGTGCCTGAAGTTGTCTTGTTTGAGGACACACTCGTGAATGTAAAAGAGATACAAAGCAGAGCCACAATAGAAGAGTTAGCGGTGTGGCAGGAAAGTATAGCACAATTGAACGATGAGGGAAGTTGGATTGACATGTCAGGAAAGCTGAGATAGATGTTGCCAGATGCATATGTTTTTCCTGAAGACACGATGGCTCATGGTCCAGCTCATATCAGCACTAAGGGTATTTGTAAATTGCTAGACCCTGTATTGCAGAATAATAATATCCCCAAGACAGCCTCGCACTAAGTAAAGTATTGTGTGGTGTGCATGATGCAAAATCCTGGAAAGGGCACCCCTACACCCTCCTGGTAATTTTGCACCCCCTACTTTTCCTTTTGAGGTCCTCCAAATGAATTACATTGAGTTAGATAGATGCAATAATTTGAAGAATGTTCTGGTGGTCGTATGTGCATTCAGTAAATGGGTTGAGGCTTATCCCACTAAAGAAAATACAGCCATTACGACTGCAAAAGTGCTCCTGAAGGAGTTCTTTCCTCGTTTCGGCTTGCCTCATTTTATTTGGAGTGATAACGGAAGTTATTTTAATCCAAAAGTGATTCAATTGATTTGTGATGCTTTACACTTAAAGCAAAAGTTCCATGCTACCAATCACCCACAATCCATGGGTTTGGGTGAGAAGTACAATGATACTCTCAATCTCAAACTGGGAAAAATTCAGGAGACCACAGGGTTAAAGTGGCCAGATGCTTTCCTTTACCTCTTTTGTTAACCAGAATGACAACCCATCATAGAACAGGATTATCACCATACGAGGTCGTATTTGGATGCCCGGCAAATGTCTGGGGCATCCTGCGACCTCATATTAAATACCCGTTATTTATTGACTATCATGGCCAGTTAACCGAAAGTTTATGTTCTATTCACCAACAGGTCCGGGATTCCTTGCCTCCTACGCAAGAGGACCCGGCCATTTAGATTCAGCTTGGCTACTTTATCTTAATCAAAACAATTTCAGCGGAAGAAAAGCTGGAGCTGCGTTGACAGGGCCAAGGAAGGTCTTGCTAGCATTCAGACAGTAGTGAAAGTTGCTGGCTGTAAGAACTGGATTAATGAGACTCATTGTCGCAGGATTCCTTTGTCCCTGCCCTACGATCAATGGGTGAAGGATGGGATAGGGGACTCTGAGTGTGAGACAGTGCCTCGGTTTGTCCCCTTCAGTGATTCCAAGCTGACCTGGATGCAAACGGACGAGGACAATGATAATGTATTGAATGCAAACAGTTCTTCCGGAAATATGAGTTATCCAGGAACACCTTTTTGTTGACCCCTCTGGGCCTGGGCTTATTAGCTACAATTTGTGTCCTCGGCTAGGGGACGGTGCACCAAAGGAGAAGAAAGTTTAGTTAGGGATGAACTGTGTAGGTCAGGGTGTACTTTGCTATAGTACCAATGGAGTTAGTTTAGGGTGATGAGAGTTTTGTGTACTGTTTGAACATTGGACAGGATTGATTGAAGTATCCCTTGGGGGATATATTATTATCCTGGTCGATGTGGGATACAAGCTTAGGACAGGGCAAGGTCCGCTGCCAGTGCTCAAGAGTGCCAAAGTATTGATGAACAATAGGAGCCTGTAGCAGTGAGGCTCTGATGGACACTGGGAGCTTGTGTATTTCTTTGTACCTTGCCCCCCTTGTTTTTTCCACCATTCACCATGTATCCGTTTGGTAGAATGGTTGCTGTGGAAGAGCAGCCAGTGATTCCTCCTGTTTACACACATGTATTTTGGTCCACAAAGAAAAAAGTTATATGTGCGGTTCTTGTGATTTTGTTGCTATTGATCTTGGGTGGGGTGTCATGGATTTTGGAACAGGATCAGGATGCACCATCATGTACCAAGGGTAAGGTTATGCCTCAGGTTCGGCAGAAAAGAATGATCCAGAGTAATATATTTTTAGATACACACAAGAGATTCTTTGGAGAAGGTACTGCTTGGTACCTCACTTATTCTGTCACTAGCTTATGGTACACACATCCATTGTCTTAAGTGAAATCTACATAAACTGAACCCCCTGACTTTGTAGAGATAAAAGGAGTGTTTGGATCTGGTCATTCAGGACCATGACTGTACCATCAAAAACCACTGGGGGAGGGTTATCCTGGCTGTGATAACAACACCTATTGTGATAATTTCTATATGGAAGAACAGAACATAACATTGGTAGATTGGTAAAATTGATGATCACCAGGCAAGCTGGTTATTATCTTGCTTATTGTCCTATTATCAATAGTACTTACATGTAATTGTGAATAAATTGTTCTCGAGTTGTGATCTATAAAGAGACAATCCCTTTGGTAAGAGCAGAAGATCCAAGTACTGTTGGAATGAATATTCAATATTCTGCTGTGGATTAACCCCGGGCGTAGTACTCCGCTTCGCCCACGGAGGGAATGTACGTAGCGCTGCCTGCTTCGCAGTTTTCGAAGTAGGCCTAGCAGGCAGTGTACGCACACGCCAGGGCGAAGCAGAGCTGCCTGCCGCCCGCCCGCCCGCGCATGCGCATTTGTGAAAAGAAGTTGTCAATTAGGAAGAGGGAGCCCCGGAGATGCCGCGCTGCAGGTAAGGCATTATTATTTAATGTTTCTATTATAGTTTACATAATTTTAAAAGGAGGGCGGGCGGGAGGCAGCTCTGCTTCGCGGCGTGTAGTGGGGCTACGCGGAGCGCGCAAGTGTGCGTAGATTTGGGCACACTACGCACTGCTCCACGTAGCCCCACTACGCCCACTATGCCCAGGCCTGCTGTGGATTATGATAGACCGATTTATGCACACCCAGGTTTTTTCTTTCTGTCTAATGGGACGTATTCTAATATCCATAATGGTACAAATGATGTGGCACTTGGGATGGTGCTGCCTCTGGGTGTACCTTGCAAACGTGTGAAGCCTAGAGTAATATGGGTTAGAAGGACATTGACCAGGGAATTCTGTGAAGGAGTGACAGATCTCGAAGTCAATAGTTATAGCAATGGTATTACTTTTGGATACATTCTTTCCTCCATAATTACATTTGGTGGTACTGCTATGGCCACGGGTGAGAAAGCTAGAGAATACTTTGGATGTAAGCTTCAAACATTGTTTAACCCCACAGTAGCAGCTTTGCCTGACATCACCACCCAATTGGAAAGTACGCAGATCTATTCAGAGCAGACTAGATATACAGTTGATTTTATCCTAGCTAAAAGTGGTGGTGTGGCACGGTAGTAGGAGACCAGTGAGTAGTCGGGATCACAAATATGGAAAAGAATATTACCCTACACATTTTAGACATCCTAGAAAATGTTAAGGGAATGAAAAGTGGAAATTGGAGTTGGTCTCTTTTTGGCAGCTGGGGTTAGATCCTTTCTTGAAAAGGTGATTTATTTAATTGTGATCTTGATCTCTTGCTGTGTCCTTGTTCATTGCCTTCCCTTCTGCTGTTCCTATTGTACCACCCTTCTTACTCCTTAGTGGAAAATATCAATTCATGGCACAAATGCTAGAATTATGATCCAGAAAGAAATAGATTACCTCATGCAGATAGATGAGGGCATTTTTAGACTTCTTCCCTCCTTACAGTTTCCCTTCCTGATGCTGAAAGTATGGAGTGTTCCTAAACGGGTCACCTATGATTTTATTGATTTATCTGTTCTTTGGTATTATTAGAACATGTTTAGCTCATGCTATAAGGAGGGTCTGTTAGAATGGACAATTCATGTTTGCACATTGTTCTATGTATGTTAGCATTTGCTATTCGCAATTTCAATGCCGGCGCCATTTTGTGTTATATTCGAAACTTATACTCTGCTATTTCTGAGAAAAGGCCTCCGTTAGGTTATGTTTCCCCAAGGCTAGGTTCTGTTTCACTATTGAATACACTTTTCTTATTAGCGCATACCTTTCCCTTTAGATAGAGACCTTCTCCCACTTGTCTAGTGGCGGGCACGGGCAGCGTAACCTTGAGAAGTAGATAGTGTGTGCACAGCCTCAGAATCAAAACTTATCCTCTGTATTTAATTATTTAGCTTCATCTGCGTGGAAAATTCCATTGTGGGCGTGCCTTCATTGGTTCTGAAATGTACATATTCTATCTTTATGCTTGCCGATGCCAGTCCCTCTGCAGCATCCTAAGCGACTGGGCTCCACTCTGGGTGCATTTGAATAAACAGATTTTGGTTTGTATTCCTCTACTGTCTGACCGACTCTTCATTTGGTATGGAAGGCTGAGAGGCGGTTGTGAGTGACCTGGGTGACCCTAATAGGGTCACTTCCCTCATAGTCCAGGCAACTAACTAAGAGCATCTAGATGAGGGTTTTTCTGGCCCATAGAAGGAAGTCAGGGGAATGCTTTCTTTAATGACCTCATTGTGGCAAAGCACGTGCCACAGGTGGAATTAACTTGTTCCGTCATGGACAAAGTATGGTCGATGTTTAATCCCAGGTCCTTCACCACCTGCTTAGGGGAAGGGGCAGGGCCAAGAGTGGGGGGGCCACCAATCCGCTGACAATAGCTCTTGTGCTTTGCCAAAAAGCACAATCTCAGCTTTTCCACTGTTAAGTTAGAGGCAATTTTTGGCCATCCAATTTCATTAGCAATTTCAGACATACAGTGCGCAAATTGAGATTTCATTTTGTCACGGTCAGGATCAAAGGAAATGAGGAGTTGGGTGTCGTCCACGTATGACACGACCTCCACTCCACAACCTCTCACAATTTCGGGGAAGAGGAGTCTTAGAGACATTGAATAGTGTTGGGCTCAAACATGAGCCCTGATGGACCCCTTTGATAATGTGCATTGTTCTTGTATGAAAAGGGCCAAGACAAATGTTTTGTGTGTGATTGTCAAGTACGTCCCCAAGCCAGTGTAGCACTTTGCCGTGGATGCCTGCTTCATGCAATCTGGGGATCAGAATGGAGTGGGAGACCGAGTTGAACACAGCGGAAATATCCAGTGATACAAGCATGACTGGTGTTCCTGTGTCCAGGGAGAGGCAAATGCTGTCTATTACTGACAGTAGAGCTGCTTCTGTGCTATGCAGTGCTCTAAAACCTGATTGAGAAGAATGAAAGGCCTTGTGGGTTTCTAGAAAGGAAACTAGTTGCTTGTTGATAAAACTTTCCAATGTTTTAGCAAGTTGAAGCAGTGAGATTGATCTGTAGTGTGATATAATGTCTTGATTTAAAGAGGGCTATATAAAGAGAGGAGATACTTGTGCACACTTCCATTCAGGTGGCACTTTTGCTGAATCTAACGAAAGGTTAAACAATATTGTTATTGATAGTGCCAAATAGTAGGCAAGACTAGTCACATTCTTGGTAGGACAGGGATCACAGTGCTAGCCAGAGTTTGTGAGGGCTACAGCCTTCAACACCTGCTCCGTGGAACAGAGATCAAAGTCACCCAAGCTGACAGTGGCATTGGGGTGAAGATGGTTCCAGTCAGCCTACATCTCTAAGCACACAGGGTTAGGGGGGAAGCTCCTATACATAGAGTTAATTTTCTCTTCAAAGAAACCTGCTAGATATTTGCAGAGGTTTTGTGAGGCTGGAATAGTGGTTGTGCAGGCACGTGGTTTCAGAAAGCTGTTTAGCACTTTCTATAACTCCTTAGAGGAGTTTCCGGCTTGCGCTATGGTGGAAGTTAGGTGCGCCCTTTGTGCCATTTTAATCAAATTATATCGGCCCCTTAGCATAAACCAGTCTGCTATTTTGTCTGTGGAGGATTTTGTGGAATGGCATCTGTGCTCCTGGTGTTCACATTTAGATTATTCTTGGCTTAGAGTGTCTGTGCACAAGGGCGTGTGGTTTCTGGAAACAGTAGATGCACTTTTTTTGAGAGAGGCTAAGTACTCAAAGGTATTAATTAGCGAGTCACTGTAGAAGGCCAGGGCAGTATTCATTTCCAAATGAGGTGACAGAGTGGGGGACTTAAAGGCCACTGAGAATGTGGCTGGAGAGACCATCTTCCAGGAGCGGTGGGGTCTTCTTCTTTCTTGGGCTTACTTAAGGCATTCTTGCATATGTTAGAGAACCTGATAAGGTAATTGTCTGAACAGGTAACGGGCAAGGGAGGATTGCATGTTATTTCCGCTCGGTTAGTAAAAATAAGATCAAGAGTGATTGATTGATTTATTCTTAACCGTTCGATTATTTAAAATCATTACAGTAAAAAAGCTGAAATTGAAACCACCCCCCCTTGCCCGCCCACCCCTACCAACTCCCTCCCCAGCCGACCTGTGAACTTGAAAAAAAAAAAAACCTGTTTCCGACAATCTTGTATTGCAAAGTCCCTTTTGCCATTAGGTCCGGGAGTATAATTATATTGCGGCAATGTTCCAATCAAAGCACGTGGAGTGGCGGGCAAGCTCTTCTTTGCCCATGGATGTTATTGAAGCACCTTGGTAGCCCATTAATCAGTCTGAGTTTCAAGAGCTTGTGGACGGTTATTTATGCACTTGCGTCTAAGGCCTGTCCGATCAGGTAAATAAATGTTGCCGCTCTTGCGAGGTAGTGGGTTTTAATTTCCGAGAAGCACCAATCTGATGCCTCCTTGCATGTTCTAATGCCAAGGTCTCTTAAAATGGGACGGAGCAGCCTTTGTCGTTCACTGGTCAATTTGAAGCAGCAGCATAATAAGTGGAGCCAGGATTCCCTTTGGTAGTTGCATAGGCGACAAGAGTTAGCGCCATCTGCTTGCGCCCATGCTGGATTAAAGTCTGCAGTTCTAAGGGCCGTTAGCCTCATAAAAAGGATTTTCCTGCCGGCCTGGGCCCCTAATGCTTCCCTTAGATATTGTTGAGCTTTCTCCATGGTGTAAGATTCGTCATATACCTTCGTGAGGGTATTATGGCGAAGTGCGGTTAAATCCTTTTCATACGAATTAGAGCGGACCTGCCGTCTCATGATGTTTGACCAGGCCTTGCGCGAGATGTCTATTAGGGACAGACTTTTGGGTTTGATGTTGAGGGTCTCAATTGCTTTGCCCAGCTTGATGTGCCAGGGGAGTCCTCTTCTCTGAAGATTGTTACCAGGTGATGTTTGAGAGAGTTATATGGTGCTTTAAGGACTCTTATATAATACTTAATTAGGTCCCCCTGGACGGCCAGTTCAGGTCTGCCGAGCCCTAGTTCCAACCGTAGCCTGGTGTTCCTTGCGTGCCTCGGTGCTTTCAGCACAATCTTGTGGGCTTTGACCTGCGCTGTGCTATGAGTTTGTCTAAGGCTCCTGGAAATGCCAAATGACCATAGTTGATGGCGGGGATTACTTTTGCCCTAGGGACCTTTAACATGGGATCTGCTGTAGGGCTGGTCAAACGTTGAATTAGGTGTCTTATTGATAGGATTACACTATTGGTTTTGGCAGTTAAGTGTTTTATATGAGTTGCGGGTGTTGCTCTCTCATGTAACCAAACTCCAAGATAATTATTGGCTGTGGTAGTCCCAATTTGGTGATCTCCAAAATTCCAGACTGCTTGTTTTTTATGGGGGTATTTGCCGAATATTATTATCTTTGTTTTACCTTTGTTAACTGCCAGGTAATTTTCGTTATAATACTTCCCCAGCTCTTTTAATGCTCTTTGGAGACCCACCCTTGTGTCATCCATCACTACGGTGTCATCTGCGTACTGAAGAATTGCCAGTCTCGCCGTGCCCAGTCTTGGTGGAACTAGACTTGCCTTTTTCAGAGCTCCCCCATGTCTGCTGTATAGAGGTTGAATAGGAGGGGGGCCAAGACGCAGCCCTGCTTCAGTCCGTTGTTGGTTTCGACTCTTGGTGATAGCGCTGTGGGGCTTATCTTGACTTGTACCCAAGTCCCCTCATGTACGGATATGTTGTCTTTCAACAGCTTTGATGGAACTCCCCAGGCTGACAGTTTCCCCAGAGTTTGCCTCTATCAACTCTATCAAAAGCTGTGCTGTAGTCGATAAAACATCAAAACAAAGTCAGATGCCTGTCTTTCACCGCACCTTTTGAGAAATAGGCCAGGGCCATGATGTTGTCCGTTGTTGTGCTGTTTGTCCTGAAGACGTTCGGGTAAAATGGTAGTATTTTGTTCTTATTAGCCCAGTCCTCTAGTTCTCTCAAAAGTAGTTTGGCGTTGGTCTTTGGCTTCTATGTCCAGCAGGGCCACTAGCCTATAGTTGGCGAGGTTAGAGTGGTCGCCCTTCTTGTGAGTAGGAAAAAGGATTGATCCTTTCCATGATTGTGGCATTATTGCCGTTGAGTAAGCAAAGTTGTATAAAGGGGTAAGGAATGAGGCAAAGAATGGTTGGACTGATTTAAATGCCAGGGCTTGAATACCATTTGGGCCTGGCGCCCCATCATTCCTCATTTTCCTTATCTCCCATATTATTTCAGCTTCTGTGAAGCCATTGCCCTCAAATGTCGTTGATCCTACTCCAGCTTGTGTGCTTGGGGAGACTGTCTATGTGAGTGCTTGTTTCCCAGGTGTTCTTAGTAAGGGCGTGCTCAACAGCTGATGTACCTCTGGTGTATAAGCCCCTTACATACACTTCCCACTCATTGCTTGCGATTTTATTCTCCTTGCTCCTAGGCTGAGAGCTCAGGCGGTTGATGTACCTCCATAATTTGGCATTGTTGTTTTACTTTAACAGGGCGAATACTGTGAGCCATTTTTGTTCCATTTCTTTCCTCTTGTGCTCACCTACTTCCCTCCTGTGGGCGGCTCTCAGTGCGACTATGGAGGCCCACTCTGAAGATTATCCTCTTTTCTTCCTTCTTCTGAGTGCCTTCATAAGAGCACCTTTGCATTGGCTCAAGCTCTTCAGCATCTGAAAAAGGGGCCTTGTGGGAAAGTGTTTTTTTGCAATGTTTTTTGCCCAGCTTCCACCGCAGGTCTTCTGTCAGTGCTTCTCAGAGACCAGTCACCTCTGGCTGGGCCTCCCATGGTCCTCGAGCTTCTCACGTTAGTGCCCACTCCTGCATTTTCCCTTTGAGTTTTGTTGTCCATTTTTTTTTAATGGCTCTGAAACATTCCTTCCCTGTGGTTTCTCCCATCATTCTCTGGATGTCTGCTGATTCCATTCCTAAGTAGAATGTTGCACATAGAGGCCTATGATCGCTTTCCCCTCTGTCGTCGACCTGAAATGCTTTCAACTTATCTGCCAATTTCTCGTTGATTAAAATATAGTCAATAGTAGATCTGTTCCGAAATGATGTTTGGGGCACCACAAGGGTGATCGTAGTTTCATCATGAAGTGAGTTGAGTAGAGTTTGAATTTTTTGAGAAGAGAGAGCAGTGGGCCCACCTTGTGCCCTTTGTTTTGTTTGACAGGGGCACTTTCCAAAACTCTCAAGTTAAAATCTCCTGCAATGATTACATTGTAGTGCTCATATTTAGGCAATATATCTTCCAGCGTATTAGTAAATGATTCCATGCTAGCGGCAGTCAATGCCGGGTTGATATAGCAGTTTATTAGCGGAAAGATGAACGGCAGGTTAGCCCTCCCTTAACCCAGCAATTGTCATTACTTGCAGGTCTGGGGAGTTTACTAATTTCTGTGGATTTGAGTTTGCGCACATGGCTTATGAAGATTGAGAGACCCCCAGAGGGACGTCCGAAGATGTTTTTTTTTGTTACATTTATCCGATGTTCATGGAAGCCCACTATGGGTGTTGATGTCATTAACCAAGTTTCTTGGCAGCATATGATGTCCCATTTTGCGAGGTAGTCCTGTACTTCCATGGTCCCCGCTTTTTTGTTTAACCCAGCATTGTTCCATGATATGCGAGTTAGTTCTTGAGGGAGATCGGAGTTTTGGCCTTGGTGTTGATCTTCCCGCACCGACATTGCCCTTCCTTCACTAACGAGGACTTGACTTTGGCTAAGTCCTCACCTCTTGTAGCCTGTTTAGTTTGACCCATTAGCACTCTTTGCAGGTTGTCACTTTGAAAGATAGAAATGTTTATTGGTGTATTAGGGCGTTCATTGATATGTTCCAATTGTTTTCTGTTATGGTTGGTACCTTTCAGGATTGATGTGGCTCCCGGCCCCTCTTTTTGAGGTTTAAGGACGAAGGGATAATTAGTTTGACTGGGTTCTGTTACTCCTATGCCCCAACTTGCAAATTGTTGCGCTTCTCCAAGAACTGCCTGTTAGAGAGAATGTTCATTAAAGTCCAGGAGGGTTGAGTCGCCATGGCTGTCTCCTTGTGACCTTTTGAACTTTACTCACTCTATGTTTTCTGAAGTGATCTAAGACAGTGACTTGACATTGCCAAAAAATCGGCTGATATTAGTTCTGTTTAGGATGTCGTGAGGTCCTTCCATGTGGTACCTAGGGTTGAGCGCCACCTCATAAAATGTGGGTGTTTCCACAAGATTGTTTGTTTGTGTGGCCCCCCCATTGCACTGGTTGCGTGAACTCAAACTGTGGGGTGGTTGATCAAGGTTTGCCAGTGATGTTCATCTTCTGCACTATTGTTGTTTCCCAGCCGACTTGCTATTTGCTTTTGCTCCATCGGTGGCGATGTAATGTGCTCCATAGGGCCTTTGTGACCCTCCAGTTCCAGTAATTCATAGAGCCTTATTTGTGTGGAGGCGTCCTCCTTGCCCATGCTGACCCTGTTTTTTGTCACCTGGGCGGCCGTTGATGTTGACCCTGCTGGGTGTAGTAGGTCCGCCTGGTCTGCCTGGTCCTCATGATCCCTGCCTTGTTGTGTCGCACCATCTCTTTCTCTTTCTTCAGCCTATTCTTTATCTGCTGGGAAGCGCTGGCTCTTAATCTTCTGTTTGAAATTAAAAATCGGGTAGGGTGGCAGTGAGTTGCTTTTCTGCTCGGGTCTATGGCTATTCAGCATTGCCAGCAGGATAGATCTTCTTTTCATTTTTGATCTCTTCAGCTGTTTCTTCAGCTTTTTCTTCGCCCTCCTTGTGGGTGCTTCCGATCTAGAACCTATTTCCCCCTCCAAAGTCACTTTCTGCTCTTCGACTTCCTATGTGACTGCGCTTGCCAGAGTTTCCTCGGTATCACTCTTGGTCGAGGGAGCCAGGGTCTCTAGGCTGTTGTGTTCATTTTCTCTTGCTATTGTTTCCAAATCCCTCGCTCGGCTGTGTTCTCCGTTGGTCACTACTTTGTGATTACCCTTTGCCAGTGGTTCAATCATTTCTGGTGTCTTTGGTGATTTGCCTCTGCTCTTGGGTAGTGCCACAATATCCCTCAATATTTCCGGCAACTCAGCTCACTTTTCTATTACGTCGGCACATGAGCTTGTACGAGCTATCATTGCCTGGTTGTGGTTGATTTTTGCCTTCAATTCTTCCAATTTGTGGCCCTGGTTCACTAGGCATTGGGCTATAGATTGAAGAAGGTCAACTTGTACCTCCATTGTAGTTGCTTGCCATATCAGGGCCTTAGCTATTGACTTTTGTGCTTCTCTGATGGTTATCAAATGGGGGATGTCTTCTTGCTCAACTCCATCCTTCTGGTGTGTTGGTGGGTACATCCCTGCTTGGTCTTTGGCCTGATTTTTTGCCACGTTCCCTCTCCTTTCGATTGTTTTCTTTAATTTTTGTAAAAAGGAATTGGTGAGGTCTACTGTCTCTGGCAAATCAAGTTGTCGGCATCCAGTTGATGGGGCCATTGTGCTCAATCGTGAGGTGGCTTACAGGCTGGTGCGAGCCGGGTCTTTGTCCTCGATCACTTCTGGCGTGATCTCCTCCTGATGCCAGTGAATCAAGGCTTTGATCGGTAGAAGACTGTGTGTCGCATCTGTGGGTTTCCCTATGATCCCTTCGACTGCTGTGTGTCACCCAGGGTCGGTGTCGCCGATCCTTTCATTATGTATTTTACTGTTCTCCCCTACATCTCCCACTTTGAGCCCGCTAAAAGGAAGCTAGTTTGGGCCTCCCTGTACACCTGCTTCCTGCTCCCGGTCCTGGTCCCCTTCATTGGGCAGCAGATGGCTTCATCCACCAGAAGGTTTTTTTTTTGCTGGTGAGTAGGTTGATGGATGCCTGGCCGGGCCGCGATAATTGGGGGCTGCTCGCAGTGATCTCATCAGGCTCTTCAGTCCCCCCAGCAGACATACCCAGGGATGGTGAGCTGCCTGGCATCTGGAAGTATTGGATAATATTTGGGGGGTTGTAGAAGGGGGCTCACTGTGTGCGACTCTTGTCTTGAGTTCTGGTCTGTACTTCTTGTGACCCTTGTTGTTTGATGTTTGTGGGCGTCTTCGCCAGAGTCCTTCCTCTTTGATTTGGTCAGATTTCCCTTAAGCATATTCCTTCCGCACCAATGAGAGGGTGTTTGGGGTATTGATGAAATAACTCCCTTAGCTTAGCTCAGCTTTTTAGTCTGTTCCTGTGCACACTCATCTATGTGCACTGCTTGGGCTGTGCTCCTCGCCCCACAGTTCTGAGCCTCAGGCCTCAAGCGGAGCGCCTTAACCCATCCTCCTGCAGCCGTTCTCTGTTCTCTGTTTTCACTGCTTATGTGCTTTTGCGCTCTGCTTTTGCACTTACTCCTGCTCACAGTGCTTCTCACTCCAGGAAACCCCCTGGGAAGCCTGAAGGCAGATGTCTTGTGGCTGACTCTTCTGGCCCCACCCGGCCAGAATCTTTCCTCTCCGCTTTTCTCCACTCTCACTCACCCGAGTGTCCCCCCTCGCCACTCATCCTGTTTGCGGGTCCCTTGCAGTACCGGTCACTATTCCGCCGGTTTTCGGCGATGTTTCAGCTCCGCTCTCCTGCTCGCGGCTCTCCGGCTCGCGGCTCCCATGGCACCCGCTCCGCTGCTGATTGCTACTGCCGCACACTCTCTCACAACCATGTGGCCACTGACTGACTGACACTGACTGTATTTCCTCATTGAGGGCCAGAATCTGGCAGAGTAGGAAGGTTAGAGTACAACCAAGGGTTCCCTCGATCAAGAGTGCATCCAGCTCTGTGTGTTGAGGCCATCACATTTTGTATGAGCTCTACAGTCTTCATGTCGGCTAGTAGTTGTGTCATGCCAGGGTCCTCATCGTCCTCGCTATGGTAGTTAAAGTTGCCCAGCAATATACATTTGTCAGAGGCCAGGGCATGGGGTACAATATAGTTGATTATAGTCTGGGTGAAATCTTTTCTGATGCCTGGTGTGCACTAGATCAAGGCACCTCTCCAGACCTCAGTGGCAGAGTTTGAGATTTTATAAATACTCATCTCAATCCATTTTGCAAGAGTCTTAAAGAATAAACACTCTTTTTCCTAAAAGCTTTCTTATTTTGCACCACTGAATAAACTCTTTGGCAAATACTTAACACTTAATCAGACTTTTTGCTATTTGCAATGTCCTTTCAAAGTTTTTCCAAAATCACTTTCTTGTTTTCTTTTAAAAAAGGAACCCTGAGGTTCAGTTCACTGACCTGGACTAGGATGAGGTGCAATCTTTCTTTGTCTTTTAGGCTTTTCATGTTGGTGAATTAAAGACGCAATTCTCTAGGGCCTTGAGACAGGAGAGGAGCAACAGGTGTCAGGACGGAATCTGCAAGCTTAGTCAGAGGGTAGAGATAAGGTCCCATATGTTGTTAAGCACTAAAAAGTGTTTATTATTTAAAAATTCATATCTCTGATTCTCTACAATGGATTTTTGTTCTTTTGGTGTAATTTTAATCATGAAAATGTGTCCTATGATTATAAACTGGTTGTGGATTTTTATTGTGTGTTGTGTCTTACTGATTTAATGAATCGGTGTTTTTAAATGCTTTACACACTTTTTTTCTAAGTTAAACCTGCCTGCTCTCAGCCAACTACCAAGAGTTGAGCCAGGGGATATTATATTGAGACCTTAACTGGACCTTATATTGCGTTGGTGGCTGTATTGATAGTGGTAGGTGCATATGTATCACTTCCAATATCCCACCTTCCAACACTTTGTTAAGTATTTGTGCTACGAACCTAGCTTGTATATTAGAAGTCGGAATCTTTCATCAGGGCAAGCTGTATCCAGGAAGGCCTCCACAGGGTTAAATACTCTCCAAGCTCCAAGCATTAAAGACACTATCAAGCAGCTATTAAGGACTACCACAGTGCTATCCAGTCAGAACGGGCAGCCTACTACACAGCTGAGGTTAGGGGCAGTAAGAACTCTGCTAAATGTGTTTTTAGCATATTGAAAGACCTTAAACAGGCAGGGTTACCTCCTGCGCCCCGCATGACATCAGATGAACAATATGAGGCTCTTGCCACCTACTTTGTGGAAAAGGTGGAGAACATCTATAACTCCTTCCTTCTAGATGCTCAATCTCTAGGCCCAGCCCCTAGTTCCTGCACCACCCACTAGTTCCTGCACCACTTTCTTCATTCCCGTTAATATACCAGGACGAGCTTTGTGTGCTGTGCAGCAAAGAGAAATCAGGCTCTCCTGCTGACCCCCTTAAACCGGAGCTGTTTATGAACTCTTCACCCATGCTTCTGTCTCCATTAGCCCAGGTGATTAATATGTCCCTATCCAAGGCAGCTGTCCCTAGGACATGGAAGCAAGCAAGGGTGATCCACTTGTTAAAAAAGCCTTCTTTGGAGGCAGCCAAACTGGAGAACTTCCGTCCCATATCTCTCTTGCCTTGGGTATCTAAGATTGCTGAGACCCATGTCAATTCCATTCTGACAGGCTTTCTGGAAGATAATAACATCTTAGACCATTCTCAGAATGGCTTCCGTCCGGGCCACAGCACGGAGTCCGCCCTCCTAGCAGTGACCGAACATCTGAGGGCCGCACTCGATGAGGGGCATATGTAGGCACTGATTTTATTAGACCTCAGTGCCACGTTTGGCACGGTCTCTCACCAGATTCTGTTGGAACGGCCCAAGGAAGTGGAGGTTGAGGGCTCTGCCCTTGACTGGTTCGCCTCCTTCCTTTCTGAGAGGTCCTTTCAGGTGACGGCTCCCCCTTTCTGCTCGCGGACTCATATTATTCATCAAGGGGTGCCACAAGGCTCAGCACTGAGTCCTACGCTGTTTAACCTGTACGTTCAACCTCTTGCAGCGGTGGCTAGGAGCAGAGGCCTGACAATAGTATCGTATGCCGACGATACACAGGTGGTGGTGACACTCTTGGTTAACTCAGTGCAGGATGCCTCCACGTTTCAGAGCAATCTCTCGGCTATTGCGGAATGGATGTCCGCCAACTGGCTGCAGCTTAACGCAAGCAAGACTGAAGTTCTGTTGGTTGCGCAGGATGAAAAACTGGGGGGTGAGCACTGGTGGCCCACGGCCCTGGGTGTTTTCCCTACCCCCAAGGAGTTGGTAAAGAATCTGGGTGTCTGGGTGGATTCGGCTCTCAGCTTTCATGCCCCCACCAAGAAAGTGGCAGGGACCTGTATCGGTATTTTGCGGGGGTTTAAACCATTGTTAGGATACTTTGGCCCGTCCACTCGGCAGATTATCATTCAGGCCGCTATTTTGACGATACTGGATTACGCCAGCTCTCTCTACTTGGGGACCGAAAAGTCAGAGATCTTGAGACTACAGAGGGTCCAGAATGCGATGACCAGAACTCTACTTGGCCTCCTGAGAACCTGCTCCATCTCTACTGCCATTCACCAACTACATTGGTTGCCAGTGGCCAGACGTGTGGAGTGCCTCACTTTTAAAATCTTGAATTCATTTTTGCCTGGCATTTTAGCCACCTTGCTCTCACCCTACATTCCCTCCCACCAACTCTGTTCTACGGATCAACATTTGGCTGTGGTTCCGAGGGTGAGGAGAGTACGGGCCAGTGGGCGCGCTTTCCGCACTCAGGCAGCCAAATTATGGAATTCTCTCCCTTTGCCTATTCTCAGTTTGAAAAACTACTTGGTGTTCCATAATGCAATAAAGACTTATCTTTTCCTGACACCTTAGGTCCCTGAGCCCTTTCTAGTGGTCTCTCCATATGACTGTGATTAGCGCTGGGACGCCCCTTTGCTGGGGCAGCTGCACGCTCTACAAGCTATTTAACATAACATAACATAACATGACATAACATAACCCTCCAAGCTCTAAGCTGAAATACCCTCCAAGCTCCAAGTGAAACAAACCTGTTTGATCAAAGCAGTGAAGCTGCACCTTCATAGGATCAGCTCTGGTGTTTGGTCCTTGTCCCCTAACAGCTGGTAGTCAGAATTTTCTAAGTCCAAAAACTGTGCCGTAAGGAGACCCTTTTTCCTCAGCTCTTTACCCAAGACTCCCAGGCTTCAGAGGGGCCTCCAAGAATGCAGGTCCAGTTGTGATTGGCCAACTGGTCATCTAGGAAAAAGTGGTTCTTCAGCTTGTTGTGTCCCTGTAGCCAAACAGGAGATTGGCCCACTGACAATTGGAATCTGCTTCTTTATTCTGGGTATAGAAAGGATCCGTCCAGCCCTTCAGAGCTCCTCGCAGGTTACAGGAATCAGTGTTCCATGTTCCCTTGATCTTCCAGAGGTCCAGGAGGTGGCACTAGATAGTGGGTGGGGGCCACTGCTGTCTCCTCTCAAACCAGTGGGGCAAACATTCCCAGAGGCACGTCTACCTACTTTTTCAGAAGTTCATGTTGCCCTACAGCAGTACCACTCAGTGGTTTAATTTGAAATTAAAATTCCTTTCTAAATGGACAGCAAAAATGTACTTTTTGTAGTGTAAATTGGCCTCTGGGTAAGGGGTGACTTTTCTTTAATCTTTTTCTAAATGTCATACTTGCACTCGTTAAGGTTCTTGAAGGTTAAGCTGGTTAACTTGGCGAGTCTTAGCATGGAAAACTGAGAAACATGTGTAAAAAGAGAATATTGACGTTGAGCAGGGAATCCAAGATGGAAGATTTCCACTTCGCCCTTAGCGCCTGGAAAAAGGTTTGTCAGGTACAGACCACCTCGGAGGAAAATGAGGATGACGTCGAGGAGGAAAATGAAGATGAAGTTGAGGAGGCTCCTGTGCCAGTGGGGGGTTCTTCTCAAGGAGGAGCATCCCCTTTGTTGTGTAGATCAGTATGCCCTCCTGCAGCTTGTACCCATCAGACCTGGAAGACAGGAAGGATAAGATGGCCAAAGATGACAAAAAGTTGACCTTGGAAATAGATGGAGGAGCCAGTGCAAGATGGACTTGAGGTTCAGAAGTGTATCCAAGTCCAATGATGATAGTGGCAGAGATTCATAAGTGCTTAGGAAAGGTAAACAGATCGTCTACATCCCAAAAGACCCAGTATCTAGTCATTTGGTGGGAGGTGACACTGTTAAGTGGGTTACAGCTTATGAAATGTCCTTGCATATGCACAGAGTCCCAGTGGGAGACTTAGGGGTTAGTATGTGGAAGCCCATTGCCATTGTTGGGAGAAAAACACCATTGGTCCTGACCAGGTTAAGTATGCCCATATGAAAGAGGCTCTCACTCGCACATTTATAAATAGCTTAACATTATTGTTAACAAGCAAGCACAGAGTTTCCTACCCTGAGATAAAAGAAATGATAGTGGAAGGAGGGTGTCTGCAACCGGAGGTTGTAGCCCCGAACTCTGAGAGACCTAAGAGGCTAACGGCACCTTGTGAGCTCAATAGTTGGAAGTGAGTCCCAGTCATAGGATGGAAAAGTACACCTTTCAGTTGAGAACCAGAGGAATAGTTAATTGCCTCTGTTGGTTGTTAGCTTTTTGACAGAGGTGGCTCTAAGTTTTGGACAGAATTCTGTTGTAGGGGGGTTGGATCTACTGGTGAGAAGAAAGTGGATAGGATTAATAGCTAGGGCAGGTTTTACAGATGGGTTCTTGTAGATTCAGGAGGGCTCATAACAGGCAAGTGGCACTGCAAGGCGGGGAATTATCCTCATACTATTGCCTTAGCAGTGAAATCCATTGAGGGATTGATTAGTCTATCCTAGCTCTTGGCTGGTGCAGTAAAGCTCTATATGATAAGCCTGAAGCAATGTTTTACAAGCCCACTCTGTGGATGGCAAAATACATGCTGCAGTCCATGGCATTTAGCTTTCATGCCTGGGTGCATTTTCTACACCCTATACTAGGGAGGCCTATAGTAGGAAAGTTAAATATGTCAATCAGGAATGAGTCACTTCAGCTATTTCTAAATGAGGAGCACAGGCAATTTAATCCTGTTTAGCAGGCGTGCAAGTGCATAGATTTCAAAGTCCAGTGAAATTGGAATCCAGAAAAATAAAATATACGAGGAGACTCTGCAGAAAAGGCAGACTTTTTACACCCATAATGTCTAAACTTGTTTCTTGTTCAGACTTATGAGAACACACACAAAAGAATGTGTGAACGGAATAGAAGGGGGTTACATGTCTGCTATACTTCAAGTTGAGATGTGCTCAAAATGTAGGAGTGTGGATTAAGGAACTATGAGGCACATGCATCAAGAAAAGCTTTTGCGAGTCCTTCATTGCGATTATTAAAGCATCGCAATTAAGGATTCTCAAAAGTATTTGCATGTAGGAATCGCTATTAAAATAGCGATTCCTAAACATTCCTTAATTGCGTCTCGCAAATTGCGAGCCACAATTAAAGAATGGCTTCCCATTCATTCCTATGGACCTATAGGCTCATAGGAATGAATGGGAAATTGCATGCTTAATTAGCGAGTACCAATTGGTACTCGCAAATTACGCATGCAATTTCAAGGGTGCAAAAGTGTCAAAATGACACCCTGTTGCACCCCTGAAACTGTGATGTGTGCCCATATTGCGCACACACATGCCCCTAGGGCACGTGTGTGCGTAACCTGAAAACTTGAAAAATGTACTTTAGTGCATTTTCAAGGTTTTTGCAAAATACAGACCAGAGTAATTTCTCTTTATTTTGCGGCCCCAAATAGCGAATTCGCTATTTCTAAGTGCTTCTAGCATTGTACTTAAGAAATCGCAAATTGCGATTCCTTAAATGCAATCACAATTTAAGAAATCGCAATAAATTGTGATTTCTTAAATTGTGAGTGCCTAACACTATAATGCAATGCAAAAGGCCTTTTTGCAGACGCAAACCGACGATTTTTGCGAATTGCACCGTTTGCGCTCGCAAAAACCTTTGATGCATGTGCCCCTAAGATCCATAAAGTGTTTGTATATGTGCCATGAAAAGTTGGGGTGCCCCCATGCTTGCAATCAATAGATTAAACAACCCAGTCAAGGCATGCTGCCTGTGGGTAGTTGAACAGAGGATCGGTTGCCTTTGCAATAGTTGCTTGATGGCAGTGGTATGTGCAGTAGGATGTGTTGTCTGAAAATGTGTCCCCTTCTGCAAGGTGCATCTACAAAATGAGATTTGTCTGGAATATGATAAAGGTAGGGGCACTTGCTCGTTATGGTGGGAGCCAATTCCATATTGAAAAGCCACAGCCAAATAAGGATTTCAAGTCATTGGCAACCCAGAGGCTACTCTGTCACTAATATACAGCTTGGAAAGCTTTTGTGTAGAAAGTTTATTGATTTATATTCCAAATGAACTAGGGTCTGTGACTAAACGGGCAGTCCATTGGTCTTTCAGATACCTTCCAAAAAGATGCCCATGAAAGCTTCTAATGTTTATCAATACTAGGATCCAGAAGGAAGACCGTCCAGCGCCATGGCAGATCTGTTCTTTTGGACTGGCGATATCCAATCATATGTCTGTCGAGGAACATGTTGAAAGAATCTCAGAAACGAGAAGAAACTGCAATTCTAATCACAGACAGGAACTTTACCAGGCTGTCAGGATAAAATTAATTTCCTTTCCCACAGGTTACTTTATATCCCATGATGACTCAGCAGCAGGACATTTGATACCAGAATCCTGAAAGGCATACACCTAAGGTAAATGTATATTCAAAACTTGTGCAAAAATATATTTCTGAAGGGGCTTTCATTTAAATACGATCTGGGAATAGACTTAAACCAGATTTTAATTTGACTGGCAACATTTGTGAAATTACTACATTCAGAAAATGTGTATAGAGTCTGCATTATGGAATTTCACATAATTGTATCCAACTAAAAACTGAGCGATGCACGAAATATCTCACTGAGAGAGAGTATTTTTCTACAAAAAACAGTCTCCTGCTGATATCGTGTTAGATTTTCTTAACATGAGGTGCGTAAACAAAAAGCTACACAAGTTACCGGCAAACTACAGTAAACAGAAAGTATGATGTTTCATATTTTCATGACATTGTGCTAGAATATTGTGATTTTTTTTTTTTAAAGACCATTTGCACACCATTGCCTGGGAATCTTAGCATTCCTATTGCTTATTATTTCTTCCAAGCAATTAATGACATGTATGGCGAAAAACTATTAACCTGTTTGTAACCCTGATTTTTTAGATAACGGTGTGAGATGAGACCTACCCTATTTGCCCATGTGCTGTTAACAATTATTGCTTTTCCTAGTAACATATCTTATACTGTAGGATGTTTCTGGCTCAAGGCCTGTCTAAAACATTAAAGAATAGAAAATACGAAACCACAATACAGGTAATGACATTGATTTGTAAACATAACACTTCCTGTTTTAAAAAGGTTCCAGCCTTACGCTATTGAAAATCCATCTGCTATAAAGTCGGTTCTTAAGATTTTATAAGCTCTTTCCGAATTTAGTAGTGTTTTTGGCATTTGGGCTGTAAATTATCGGATTATCTTTCTCCTGTCATCTGGCTGTTTACTGGCTGCCATCCATCAAATTGAATTCTAGAGTCCATCCATGGTGAAATTGGTTTGTTATAAGAAATATTAAACAGAAGGAATATAAACACATTTCCTATATCAAAAATAGTTTATATTAGTATACATATGTATACTTTTTTTCTTGGAAAATAATATAAAAAATTCAGGTATTTATATTGTTCTAGACATTTCAAAATTGTTCCAATAGCAGGTCTTTTTCTTTCCAGTAATTCCTATTCCATCTAACTTATTCTCAAATAATTTCCCATGTACCAATGGATAATGGTAGAACTTCTATGACATGACTGAATTGGTATTAGATAATTCTAAACTCTCAAACTATTCTTGAACGCTGTTGCCAAACTTATTTCCCCCCTAACCTACTCTTCATTTTTGTTTTTTAAAATATATTTTTTATTAATTCCAAACAAACATAGTCAGACATAATCAGGATACTAAGTCTAACAGGGGCTCATCTTTTCAATAACATGCTCTGGTTTCACCCAAGTACAAATCACCTATCCACATCCAACAGTTCTTATGTACCGTCCCTCAAAGTAATAGCACCAGTGAACACCCAGGCTGTTGAAAATTAAACATAGTAGGAGCAGCCAGTTAACAATAAGAAACATAAAAGCAGTACCCGAGCTGTGCACTGTAAGAAAAAAAGGCGAGTCAAAACTCCCCCACCACTTACCCCTCCTCCCTCCCACCTCCCCGGCATGTCACACAGAGCAAAAGTTTACACTAACATCAGGGTGTAACACAACAGTGCACAGTGCAAGTATCATTAGATGTAGACCAGAGAGTTCTGCAGTGACAAGGATATTTACAATCAGGGATGCAATAGACATAGATAGCCAAGTATGGGAAAATACATTCATCAGGGTAAAACAGCTAGTTCTCCAGCTGTGGAGTCCACATCCAGATCAACATCCGGGGCCTTCAGTAAGACTACCAATGCCTCCCAAGCCCTCGCAGCCTCCAATGCTTTTTCACTTTTTGCGCTGCTAGCAAGTTGATGTCTGATAATGCCCTCACACTCCGCCCACTTAAGGAAGTCAACTTTCCACCGCTGAATTCTGGGGCCTAACTTGAATTTCCAAAGTACTGTAATATTTATTTTGGCCAATACAAGACCGACATCCAAAAATGTACTAGTGATCTTGTTTTTGGATGTGTGGTAGAACCAGTGCAGCAGACAAGGGCCTATAGCGGGTTCTATCTCTTGCTCGGTAATGTCGCACAATAGCGTCACCACCGCCTCGCAATACGTCCAGAGCTGGGGGCAATCCCACATCATGTAGCAGAAATCCGCATCCTCCGCATTGCATCGTGGGCATAAGTGTGTGTGCCAAAGTATGTGTGGATCTTGGCTGGGGTGAGGTAAACTCTTAGTAATATAAAAAAATGCACCAGCTGGAATTGGGCATTCCCAGTGCTTTTCCACGCCCACTCAACCAGTTCGGCCCACACCTTCTCAGGGATCTCCTCGCCTAAGTCCTCCTCCCACTTCTGTCCCAGTACCGACAATGGAGTCAGCGCCTCACGCGTCATGCGCCTATAAAGACAGGTAACTGCCTTAAAGGTACCTGCCTCTAGTACTACATACTGACAAACCATGGAAGTCCACGGCTCAGACAGCCCTTCTCTCCAGTGCCTTTGGATGGCCGCAAAAAGGGCTGAATGAAGCAGAAAGTCCCCACGAGGTAGATTGTATCTGTCCTGTAATGTATCAAAGGGAAGGAGGGTGCCATCCTCATACAGGTTCCATAAGGTAGACAGGCCCCTCTCCCCCCAGACAGTCAGCACAGTCCAGTTGCCCTCGTACGGTAGGGCAGTACATCTAACCTACTCTTCATGAGGAAACATTGTGCATACACTTTTTCTGCATGGACAGGGTTTTCCGTTGCAAACATGACTGAGTACCCTGCCCACCCAATCCTCTGTCTGCCTTTCTTATTTAAAGAATTTAATATTTAGTTGGCAAGACCCCCAATGACTCCTTTACTGGAATTTTTCCACTGGCAGTTCAATGGTTCAAACAGATTTGGGGCTATCGGGGGAAGGGCATTACAGTTTCCACCATATTTGGGGTGGATGGTGTAATGTCTTGTTTCCATTTTGTTATCCCCAGGAAAAACTGGCAGTGAGGACCAGAAACAAAAAACATAATGACCCCCATACTCAGGGAGAGCACTCACCAGGAGTGCAGATAACTTGTTTTTTTTAAACATGTTCCCACTTTGGGAGTTGATTTCTTAAAAAAAGAAAGGTTGGTGAACAGCCGTCAAAATTGGCAGCTGCCATCCACCAAATGTTCAGTACATTGAAAGGAATAAATCAGGCCACTCATTTTTTAACATGCATATTATTCTCTATTTTAATTTGGTCATAATTGCAGCTACAGTTTCAACAACACATCAAAACGAAAACTGGCTTTCATTCAAATGATCTTGTGACAAGTTGAGTCCAACAACCACTCAGGGCAGAAATATCTTTGTTGCAAACTTTTATTTTCACAGAGAACAATAGGTTCAAAGGTAAAAAAAAGTCACACTCCGGTCCTAATAGTGTTTCTTTCTCATCCACAGGTCCTCCGGAGTTCCTTGCCGCCAGCACCCTGGACAGAAACAAAGACACTGGTAAGTTTCTATGCTTATATCCTTTGAATGGATTAGTAAGGTGATCCTCTTCTCTGTCTGGTGGAAGAGTGTTTGTTAGCAAAAATAAATAAATAAATATATAAATCAAACATGTGCACAAAAGAAAACTAAGGTGTATACCCAATGGCAGTACTGACTGTATTTATGATTAAAGATTGCTTTTTCAAGCCTCTCTTTTGTTTCTCTCTCTTTCTTTTTATATCTCTCTTTTTGTTATTACTGTTCTTCTCTCTCTCTCTCCCCCTACTTATTTTCTCTCTCTCTCCCTGTCTCGTTTCAGGGTCTTTGAGCCCTACTCAGGAATTCGGCACGCACCTGGTGGAGCTACGTCCCTCCTGAGACGCGGCAGGGTTCCAATGTCAGCTGGCGGGTAGGAGACTCCACTCCTACGGCTGCCCTTTGATCCTTGTCATTGGCGCAGACTTAGTTTGGAACTGGTTCGTCAATCTGCGCTGTCGCTCCTCTGGCTCCTCTGTTTTCTTCTTGTTCCCCGCGCCACGGACACAGGCTTCCTTCCTCTTGTAGGCGTCCTCCTAGACGCCATTCGTGCTTGTCTTCCTTTTCCGGGTCGTGTAGAGGAACGTAGCTTCTCCCCTCTGCCTGACTTCTGGGACAGGCAAGGGCGAATGGTCCAGTCTCGATCTCCTGCACACCGTCAGGTCGGTGACTCATCTGTTTTGTGAAACAAACAGCGATGAGTAGAAATATATATTTATCATAACATTGATTTTGTGCGCATTTCACTGCATGATATATAGAATCTGTAAGAAAGTGAAGTATTTAATAGGGTGAATGGTAGTCCACCACAAGTAATAAAATCACTCACCGCTTAGACCCAGTCAAAGATTTCAGTAATTTAAACCTGAGATCAGCCCCTGGTAGATATAGCACAGAGCAGATGGGCTTAAATTAAAGAAAATGTGTAAAGCATTTGGAAGTATGCAAAAGCATTAAGAAGTCAAAGACACAGAGAACAGAGCCTAGTGGGCAGCAAGATGGCTGCTCAATAGAGTAGATCTGCCGGCTGCATTTATTATGCTGCAAAATCCTGGGTGCCAGCAGAGTTGCGTTCTATGCGGGTCTTTCCTAGGCCGTGTATGTGAGATGGTGCATCAGCATCTCCCATGTCTCCTTGGGGGTTGCTGCTGGTGAAACATCTGATTCGCCTGGGCGCTGACTGCCCTAAAATACTAACCTGGAGCTGCTGGGGAGGGGCCTCACTACCTGTGGGTGGATGAGCCTTGGGACTGGATCTCCCAGCCGGTGTCTTCGACTCCCATGCCTTGAGGCGAGTCACTGAAGAAGGTGATGGTAGGTGAAGCCTTTGCGCGATGTTGTTGAGCCACCTGTACTCACCTAACCCCACTACCCGGAGACGCCATTGTACAGCCTCTACACTGTGGCAACAGGCCCCTGCCCACTGGCATAAGTGAATAGGCCTAAGTGACAGTTCAATGCCAATAAACATTTGACTTTTGCCTTTCGCTGTGATTCCTCCTGGTGGCTGACAGCTCCTTATCTCTTGACTAACCTGGGGCTGCCCGCCTCCCTCTGTTTCCTTCCACTACCCCCAGATGGGACGAGGCTTTGGACCCAGTGCCCATTCCGGCCAGTGGCTGTTCTTTGCCATGCATGAGGCTGGCAGTTGGCATGGCCTTGACCGATTGCTTTGATTGAGGGAACGAGGTTACCAACTTCCATGTAATACCCCCTTGGACTTAAGCCAGATTGTGCCCTTTCCCCTGGGGTGCTGACTAGGCATTGGTGGGGCCCTAGTATGCAGTTCAACGCTATATGCACTGGATTGCCATACCTAAACACCAGTGGTGCCCTGGAGAGCCTCAACAAACTGTGACACAGAATAAACCCTTTAGTTCTGCAAGACCCTCTAATCCATGTGTGCCTCGACTCCTGTGAAATGAGCAAGCATGACACACGACAATCAAAGCTCACATTTGAAGGCAAGAGACAAGCCCACCAGGTGGACTAGCAGACAATGCAGGAGGCCAATTCCGAGCATTCCTCATAGGTTACCAACCACGATGATGACCTTAAGGCAATCCTAATTGATGTGAAATCAAGTTTGCGGGCTATTGATTCTTAACTAGACCTCATGGCAAGTCGCCTAAATTAAATGAAGGAGCGTGTCGGCAAACATGATGCCCAAGTGGACCACCTTAAATTGCATGTTTCTGATACAGACAATGTATTTGCTAAGACCAACGGACATCTTCTCGGGATGGATAAAGTCCTTGAAGCAATAAAAGCTAAGGGCCAGATGTACCACCATTCCATTTTGCAAGTCATACATTGCTTATGTTTTGTGACTAACAAAATGGAATGTACAACAATGGGCAAGACACTGATTGCGATTCCCAAATGGGTCGCAATTGATCTGCCTCATGGATATTCATGAGGCAGGTCACAATATGTGACCTATTGGGAAAGGGCAGCACTCACAACGATGGTGGCCTGCTGGTCTGTGACTGCTTCTCAAATAAATGAGTTTTTATTTTTTAAATGCAGATAGTTTTCCTTAAAGTAAAATGGGATACATTTAAAAAGAAACATGAAAAGTTTCTGTTTCATTTTTTAAGTGTAGGCAGTGGTCCCTGGGAACAGAGCCTGACCTTAAAAAGTATATTTGCTACCCAATACAAAGGGGAAGGGTTCTCCTGGAGATCCCTTCCCGTTTTTGACTGGCTTATCACCTACTTAAAGTGTTTTGCGACCGCATTTCCAGTTGCAAAACAATCGTATATACTAGTGTGACTCACTATTAGGAAGGGATGCCCTTGGCATGCCCCTTCCTAATAATGGCTCACAACCCTGATTTTGCGAGTCAATAATAGGCTACCAACTCGCAAAATAGGGTTAGTACATACCACACACCTTTTTAGTGGTGCGTAAACAGGCCGACATCTGGCCCTAAGAATGAAGACCTGAAGGTGGGCTAGAGGAGCAATAATCTCCGTATTGTGGAAGTCCCGGAATCCACAGCCATTGACAAGATGGAAGACTTTGTCAAAACTATGCTGCAAGGCCTTTTTCGGGAGGCTCTCTCACCAGTTTTTATTCTGGTCCGCGCCTATCGCTCTCTGACTCCTCGGCCGTAATCGGGCACTGCAGCCCAGAGAATAATTGCAATACACCTTAATCATAAGGGCCGAGACACAGTCCTCTCACAGGTGCATGAGAGTGGGGCAATAGGACATCAAAACAATGCTGAATCATTCTGCCCTGATTTCAATTTGCAATTCAGGCTGCTTCAATGTAATTCCTGCATGCTAAAAGACATTTGCAAATAGCGGCAATTAAATATGCTCTACTCTACCTTGCCAAGCTGCATGTTCCATATGAGGGTAGACCTCACCATTTCACAGATGCAAAAGCTGCTCTCAAATTTACAAAGGTATTTCTGATGAGTGGAGTTCGCCCCAGAGGTACCCACACCCCCAGGAGGAGACATGCCTTGACAACAATGATTGACTGTCTCCATCAAATGCTCTGCTGTTGCTCCTTGGCTCTACCCACTCATGGGGGAACAGCCCTGGGTACTATGTTAGGGGTTGTCATGCTCCTTGCCATGCAGTTTGCTCAGTTTCACTGGTTCGTTTGTCCACAGGGCTATAAGTTGTGTGGCGGCGGTCTGGAGTCGGTTAACAACTTGGGTGTCATACACCACTTCAGAAACCCAGCCGACCTGTTGTCTACAGTTGATTATCGGCCACATAGTGTGGTTTGATCAGATCAATTGAGATGAAACTCTTGTCTTTTCAGCCAGCAAGAGGCAGAAGAAGTGTGGTTCCTTCAACAACCAGGACAAGTACAGGCCCAAATAATTTTTTGTCCACCACCTTTTCTCCGACCAGGTCCTCAATCTTCGGGACCCAGGCAGGTCTTTCCGGAACAGCTTTCACTTCTCCAGTGGTGGTGTGTTTTACTTGGACGTTGCTTTGTAATGACCATCATTCATTGAGTTCCCGTAAAACAGCCAAAAGATCATTGATGTCAAATATTTTCACACTCCACTGTGCTACTGTGGAACCTTTCATCTGTTGACAGATGTCGTACCTGAGGACACACAAAAACACTAATTGTCCTCGGGTCCAGAGAGAAGTATATTGAGAGGAAGAGAATCAAATATCTCAGAGAGATGGCTGGTAAAAAACTGTCCACTTACGGTAGTCCCTTTATAGGACGGTTTCCCTCACACACCAGAGGTGTCATGCTTCATCATTGGGATACCTCCTCGCATTACAACCTAGTTGTGATGCGGGCTATGACTCCCTCGCTGCGAGGGAGGAGCTCTGGGATGTTTTTTGCAAGTGAAGAAAGGGGTATCTAAAACCCAGTATGAACAATGATGTGTGTATAAGATAGTGCAGTGCTAACTAAACTGTGGTGCAAGAAAAGGTGATTAAAACTAGCTACGTAGTAAGCCTATCGAATTTTATTGTCGCTTTTAAGTGCCAGGATTAAAAACACAATGAAAATGGTGTAGCTGCCATCATTAGAGATAGCTGCACTCTCGAATGATCGACATGTTTCAGCCGCATTTGAATTATTGGAGTTTCATGGCTTTCATCAGGGTCTTAGATGCTACTGCATGTGACTATATGAAAGTGAACAAAAAGAAAGAAAATTAGAAAGGCAAATTGCAAAAGTGTCACCAGTGATCAGGCTGATCTGTAAATTCACCGGTGTCCCTGCAAAATAACATATAAGTAGAATAGTGACAAATAGTAAGGACAGTCATCTCCCCACATTTGGGTACATCTCTCATAGTTCGACAGTTCTACTTAGCTTGTCATACTAGTAAAAGTGCTGTATATCACCAAGTGATTGTTTCAAGTCCTTGGCACTCACCTGCATAAGTCAGGTGTATTAGTCGCAACTGTTCATGGCAATTGGCCTTAAATACAGATGCCCGTCCCACCTAGTAAAGAGAGGCAGTGAAAAGCTAGTCATAAGAAATGACAAAGCATTATTAAAAACGCTTTAAAAGAACAAGAACAGTTGATTGTCGTTGGAAAAATAAGACTGAAAGGAGGGTTCCCAAGTGTTCATATCGCTGTTTGTAAGGACACTTACTCGCGATGCCATTATGCTGCTAGTGTCCCGTTCTGTTAAGATCAAAGGCCCAATGACATTACGTTAGCCCAACGAGCCCGCATTGGTTGGAGAGAGGGCATATAAAGTGCTGTTGTCAGCCTAGTGGGGATCATATGGCAACCATAAAGAGAAGCCGCTTTAGAGTGGGTGTGTTTAGAGCGGTTTTCGAGGTAAAATACCGAGTACCATGTATGCATTTGGGGTGCTCTGATATCAAGTCATGTGTTCTGACTCAAATATGTGTAGCGTATAACATCTAGGCTCTTTAACCCAAAAAGCCGTGAGACTGAAAAGAACCCAAAGCCCGGCTCAGTTGAAACGCTAAAGCATGTATAGTCCACTCTCAAAGGAATAAGCAAATCTTAGTTATGCTGGATATGACAGCTATCGTCAAAACGATCCGGTTGACAGGTGAAGAATAGATGGAAAAGACTCACTGCGGACTTGTTTCGCGTGGTGCAGTGGGCACCCGGAACAGGAAGATGCCAGGCGTTTGAAGACTGCCGGCTTACATGCAGAAAGCAACCTGAAAGTACTCAGCATCTTAGCGGGGAGTAAGGAATCCTGTGAAATGTAGTCTTGGTAGCGCTGCAGCAGCTGCAGAGACGGAGACGGGGCAAAACTCGGCTTGCGGCGCATGTATATAAAACCGCACATGGATTCTCGGGTCTAGTACTTGAGGTTTTGACATAATTATAGACCCATATCCCTCGGAGAACCTTATAGGTAAAATGTGTTAAAGAGGAAATAACGCGCTGAATATTAAGGAGTTGCATAGGTGAAAGTTACGCATTCTGTCCTCTATGTGCCTTTATAGGATTGGTGGTTAAGTTGGCTTACACAACCCACATGCTAGAGTTGGATCAGTGTTGTGGGAATGTTGGAGTGTATGTCTGGATAGATAACCTACGTTGTTTTAGGTGTATCGTGGGTGATTGAATACTTCATGGACTGACGCAAAAATCGAAATGAAATCTAGATAATCATAGAGAGTCATTGCGGTAGTGACCACCAGTTAATTTCATCACTCAGCCCCCTGGTTGACGTATCAAGTCTAAACACCCATAGTTGTTCGATTCTCAGTAGTCTCTTTGCAAGTTGTGGACAATTTGGGTGGAGGTTGGGTTTGTCCAGAACTGTCCACTTAACCCCTTCGGTGCTCATGACGGAACGGTTCCGTCATGAGCCACGGTTGAGCTGTGCTCATGACGGAACCGTTCCGTCATGACCACGCCCGCGCAAGATTCCGTCAGCACAGCGGCGGAATCTGCGCAGCATGGAAGGGGTTAAGACTGTCAGCTGGATGTTTATTTTCAAAGAAGTGTCTCGTCAATTTTGTGGTCTGTCTGGCAAATCTAATAATACTCTTATGTTCGAGTACGTGGGTTTTTATCTTACGTGTGGTCATGCCAACATACCTCAAGTTACAGGGGCAGGTGATCAGATAAATCACCCGCTCACTGTTACAATTGGTATGTTGGCGAAGTTCCCAAGGGTTGTTAGTGCCAATGTTGATTGTTCGAGTCACTGAGGTTTGAGGGCAGGCCATGCACATGCCGCATGGGAAGTGACCAACAATTGGTGGAAGATTCCATAGAGTGTTTGGTCTCATAGCGTCATTAGAGAGGGCTGGTCTTGTGTGTACTAGAAAAAAGCACAAGAAAGGTCCCTAAGCACAAACAAACAGAAATATATGGATCATGTGTTGGACAACAGGCTATGCGATACAATAAGTAAAAGTAGTTGCAAAATCAGAGTGCAGTGAGTATCAATTAGATAAAACAAGACAAGAGTAAACATAAAAAACAATGTAAAACTGATATGTTAGAATAAAAATGTATTAAAATTTAGACAATACAATTACATGTAGGCATAAAAACATCTCATATTAGAAGTACAATATTGTTGATGTACATGGCAAGAAAACTACAAAACAGTCGGCGTAGCGTTTCGGTGAGATGTAACTCCTTCACCAGGACAGAGTTTTCTAAATAAAGTCTAATTAAAATTCCACTATAAGGAGGCTTTTAAGTCACTCGACAAAGCCAGCGCAACCATCACACCCCACCTCCAGAAAACTATCAACAGCTCCTTCGAGACAGCAACCTACCCGACAAGCTAGAAGCACGCCGAGATCAACGCCCTTCTGAAGAAACCAAAGGCGGACCCCAAGGACCTCAAGAACTTCCGGCCCATCTCCCTGCTCCCGTTCCCGGCAAAAGTGACAGAGAAAATTGTCAACGAACAGCTGACCCGCTACCTCGAAGACAACAACGTCCTGGACCCGTCCCAATCTGGATTCCGCAGCAACCACAGCACCGAGACCGCCCTCATCGTCACCACTGACGACATCAGGATCCTGATGGACAAAGGAGAAACAGCCTCCCTCATCCTCCTGGACCTATCAGCTGCCTTCGACACGGTCTGCCACAGCACCCTAGCAGCGCGCCTCCATGACGCCGGAATTCAAGAGAAGGCCCTGGCCTGGACCACATTCTTCCTTTCCGGCAGAACCCAGAGCGTCCGCCTCCCTCCATTCCGCTCAAGAACCACCGAGATCATCTGCGGCACCCCACATTGTTCCTCCCTCAGCCCGATGCTGTTCAATATCTACATGGCTCCACTCGCACACGTCGCACGACAACACAGCCTCAACATCATCTCCTACGCCGACGACACCCAGCTGATCAAATCCCTCACCGAAGACCCCAACACTGCCAAAGCCAACCTCCACAGAGGAATGAAGGCTGTCGCCAACTGGATGAAGCACAGCAGACTGAAGCTGAATTCAGACAAGACGGAGGTTCTCATCCTCGGACCCACCCCATCAGCCTGGGACGACTCCTGGTGGCCCTCAGCGTTAGGCACACCCCCGGAACCCACCGACTATGCAGGCAACCTGGGGGTCATCCTCGACTCCTCTCTCTCCATGACAAAGCAAGTCAATGCCGTCTCCGCGTCCTGCTTCAACACCCTCCGAATGCTCCGCAGGATTTTCAAGTGGATCCCTCCTGACACGAGAAAAACCGTCACCCAGCCCCTCATCACCAACAGACTCGACTACGGAAACGCCCTCTACTCGGGAACAACAGCCAAGCTCCAGAGACGACTACAACAAATCCAGAACGCCTTGGCACGACTGATCCTCGACGTCCCCCGACGCAGCCACATCGCACCCCACCTGAGAGGCCTGCACCGGCTCCCAGTCAACAAGAGGATCACCTTCAAGCTCCTCGTTCACGCACACAAGGCGCAACACAACACCGGACCAACATACCTCAACAACCGACTCAGCTTCCACACCCCCACCCGCAACCTCTGCTCTGCCACCCTCGCCCTCGCCACAGTTCCTCGCATCCGGAAAACCACCGCTGGAGGCAGATCCTTCTCCTACCTCGCAGCGAAGACCTGGAACGATCTCCCTGCCAACCTTCGACAGACCCAGGACCTGCTGGCCTTCAGAAGACTTCTCAAGACCTGGCTCTTCGATCAGTAGCAGCCCCCCGCCCACAGCACCTTGAGACCCTCTCGGGTATGTAGCGCGCTTTACAAATGCATGATTGATTGATTGATTGATTTTGGACGCAGGTTCGTATTGGTTGTAGCTATCACCTCATCATTCAGAGGTTGATTTGCAAAAAGGAAGTGAAGCCTCACTTTCCTAAATAACTAATGTATTTCTTGATGAAGCTGGAAAAGATCTCCTCAATTTGTAGGTACAAAACCGAGTCCTCGGTTGAGTACAGTGGTTTTGTCCTGGGTCAGTTGCCGCTGACTAAGGTTGACAACTAGACTGGGTCTCTGCTCGATCCTGGTTGGTGCTATGATTTGGACAGGGTCATGCTGCGAGTTTTGCGAGGGGACATCGGTGGACTCCAGTGGACTTGTTGTCGGCACCTGCCTCTCGAGCGGCCACGGCCCTGACCTAAAAAAGGCTGATTATAACCTTGTGGCGGCAGTTGTTGATATCCCATCATGGGTCCATGTGGTCCTGGGACCAAAGGTTTGGGAAGGAGGATAATGTCATTGAGTCGGTGACCACCATTGTGGCTGTGGAGGTCCCACACATGGGTCACAAAATCTTCTTTGCCGTCGTCCACGTGATTTCTGTTGAAAGTTGTCTGTGTTTGCATCAGAAACATTGGACAGATCTTCCCTATCCAAGGAAGAGTAATTGGAGCCGTATCGTCTGCCACCTTCATGGAAGCTAGGTGCCTTATATGTTTCGTCGGTATATGGGTAGACTTTTTGCAGTGAGAATTTTGCTAAATCCTTCTTAAATTTATTGATTTTGTTTGACAATAAGGATTACTTATAGTCTTTTGTGGTCTTATGGTTTTCTTCAAGATTGTTCTTGAAAATGGTGGTGCCACCTGGTTTTTATCTCTGCTTCTGAGTTTGAATGTCAATTAGGATGGTGTCTGCTAATGATTAAAATGAGCCAATCTCTAGTGCAGCGCCACGCTATAAGAGACCAATCTTTTAGGAAGTTCTTGTTATCCAAAAAGAGGTGCGGCGCGTTGGTTACAATCAGACCTGTTGGAGCACAATTGCCTCTCAAGTACTCGGTCATATTTGACACATGAGTAGTGGTTCTGATGTGTAAAGGTCTGGGATTCAACAATTTGTTCTAGTCTTCAGTCACGGTGGTAGTACTACTGGATGGTGTATCCAAGATGCTTTGAGTGGTCAAGATGTCTAACACCAAAGCATCATAAAAGGTCAGACCGGACAATTCAGCCATGGTGTAGGTGTATATGTTGGCCTGGCCCTCAAGGAATGTTAAAAGAAAGAAAGGAGGGGGTTTTCCAAAGTAATCAACTGGATATTGATCCTGAATCGTCAATTGACAGATCAATCTATGGCTGAACAAACAGCCCGCAGCTGAGCCGCTGCTCAAAATGTAAGACACAAAGAGGGGGCTCGAGTAGAATTTAGGGACCAGCGAGGGCACACTCCCCAATATGACAATCACAAAAACACTAATTGTCCTCAGGTCCAGGGAAAAGTATATTGAGAGGAAGAGAATCACATATCTCAGAGAGATGGCTGGTGAAAAACTATCCACCTAAGTTAGTCCCTTTATAGGACGGGTTCCCTCACACACCAGAGGTGTCATGCTTCATCATGGGGATACCTCCTCGTGTCACAACCTAGTTGTGACGCAGGCTACACCCCCCTCACTGCGAGGGAGGAGCTCAGGGATGTTTTTCAAAGTGAAAAAGGGGTATCTAAAACACAGTATGAGCAATGATGTGTGTATCAGATAGTGCAGTGCTAACTAAACTGCGGTGCAAGAAAAGGTGATTAAAACTAGATATGTGGTAAGCCTATCGATGGTGTAGCTGCATTTGAGGACACATCCTTTGGTCTGTTTAGTAGGACCTGGCCACAAATAATGCTGCTTTAGTAGTGAAATAGTCTCAGTGATACCTGCATGTGCTGAACCCAGACCCTAGAATGAATCCTAAACAGTGATCCATGTTTGGTATTACACTAGCTCCCACTACTGGAATTTGAGCATACAAAGGTGCCGATCACGATCCGGTAAAAAATTACCCCGTGCGACTCGTATCCGGTCTTTTTACCGTACGAATCGGACAAGTGCCGTACGAACTGGCAATCACGATTCGCATGGTAAAAAGTCCATACGAACCGCATTGGGAATCATTCCCCACACGTCCTCGGGTCGGAAAATGTGTCCGACACGTCCTCGGACGATTTACCGTACAAACGTGAAAAGTCAAGTCCGACCGAGGAATCACGATCCATCCCGTGCGTCTGAGGTTACAACCGTATGGAAAAAACACCGTCCGCACCGAACTCCTATAGCAACCATGGAGACATGTGCCCGCATACGCGCCCAACACTCCCCCCAGCCCCCATACGTCCGACACGTACCTACCGTGTATGTACACCCCCACCCGTCTAGGTACACCCCAGTACGTTCGAGTCCTACCCCCACCCCTGTATGCGTCATACCATCGTGTACCCACACCCCAGTACGGTAGAGTCGTACCCCCACCCCTGTACGTGTCGTACCATCGTGTACCTACACCACCGTCTATGTACACCCCAGTACGTTCGAGTCGTACCCCCACCCCTGTACGTGTCGTACCACCGTGTACCCACACCCCAGTACGTTCGAGTCCTACCCCCACCCCTGTACGTGTCGTACCATCGTGTACCCACACCCCAGTACGGTCGAGTCCCACCCCCACCCCTGTACGTGTCGTACCAACGTGTACCCACACCCCAGTACGGTCGAGTCCTACCCCCACCCCTGTACGTGTCGTACCATCGTGTACCTACACCACCGTCTATGTACACCCCAGTACGTTCGAGTCGTACCCCCACCCCTGTACGTGTCGTACCATCGTGTACCCACACCCCAGTACGGTCGAGTCGTACCCCCACCCCTGTGCGTGTCGTACCATCGTGTACCTACACCACCGTCTATGTACACCCCAGTACGGTCGAGTCCTACCCCCAACCCTGTACGTATCGTACCACCGTGTACCCACACCCCAGTACGTTCGAGTCCTACCCCCACCCCTGTACGTGTCGTACCATCGTGTACCCACACCCCAGTACGGTCGAGTCCTACCCCCACCCCTGTACGTGTCGTACCACCGTCTAAGTACACCCCAGTACGGTCGAGTCGTACCCCCACCCCTGTACGTGTCGTACCATCGTGTACCTACACCACCGTCTATGTACACCCCAGTACGGTCGAGTCCTACCCCCACCCCTGTACGTGTCGTACCACCGTGTACCCACACCCCAGTACGTTCGAGTCCTACCCCCACCCCTGTACGTGTCGTACCATCGTGTACCCACACCCCAGTACGGTCGAGTCCTACCCCCACCCCTGTACGTGTCGTACCACCGTCTAAGTACACCCCAGTACGGTCGAGTCGTACCCCCACCCCTGTACGCGTCGTACCATCGTGTACCTACACCACCGTCTATGTACACCCCAGTACGTTCAAGTCGTACCCCCACCCCTGTACGTGTCGTACCATCGTGTACCCACACCCCAGTACGGTCGAGTCGTACCCCCACCCCTGTACGCGACGTACCATCGTGTACCTACACCACCGTCTATGTACACCCCAGTACGTTCGAGTCGTACCCCCACCCCTGTACGTGTCGTACCATCGTGTACCCACACCCCAGTACGGTCGAGTCGTACCCCCACCCCTGTACGTGTCGTACCATCGTGTACCTACACCATCGTCTATGTACACCCCATTATGTTCGAGTCGTACCCCCACCCCTGTACGTGTCGTACCATCGTGTACCCACACCCCAGTACGGTTGAGTCGTACCCCCACCCCTGTACGTGTCGTACCATCGTGTACCTACATCACCGTCTATGTACACCCCATTACGTTCGAGTCGTACCCCCACCCCTGTACGTGTCGTACCATCGTGTACCCACACCCCAGTATGGTAGAGTCCTACCCCCACCCCTGTACGTGTCGTACCACCGTGTACCCACACCCCAGTACGTTCGAGTCCTACCCCCACCCCTGTACGTGTCGTACCATCGTGTACCCACACCCCAGTACGGTCGAGTCCTACCCCCACCCCTGTACGTGTCGTACCACCGTCTAAGTACACCCCAGTACGGTCGAGTCGTACCCCCACCCCTGTACGTGTCGTACCATCGTGTACCCACACCCCAGTACGGTCGAGTCGTACCCCCACCCCTGTACGCGACGTACCATCGTGTACCTACACCACCGTCTATGTACACCCCAGTACGTTCGAGTCGTACCCCCACCCCTGTACGTGTCGTACCATCGTGTACCCACACCCCAGTACGGTCGAGTCGTACCCCCACCCCTGTACGTGTCGTACCATCGTGTACCTACACCATCGTCTATGTACACCCCATTATGTTCGAGTCGTACCCCCACCCCTGTACGTGTCGTACCATCGTGTACCCACACCCCAGTACGGTTGAGTCGTACCCCCACCCCTGTACGTGTCGTACCATCGTGTACCTACATCACCGTCTATGTACACCCCATTACGTTCGAGTCGTACCCCCACCCCTGTACGTGTCGTACCATCGTGTACCCACACCCCAGTATGGTAGAGTCGTACCCCCACCCCTGTACGTGTCGTACCATCGTGTACCTACACCTCCGTCTATGTACACCCCAGTACGTTCGAGTCGTACCCCCACCCCTGTACGTGTCGTACCACCGTGTACCCACACCCCAGTACGTTCGAGTCGTACCCCCACCCCTGTACGTGTCGTACCACCGTGTACCCACACCCCAGTACGTTCGAGTCCTACCCCCACCCCTGTACGTGTCGTACCATCGTGTACCCACACCCCAGTATGGTCGAGTCCTACCCCCACCCCTGTACGTGTCGTACCACCATCTAAGTACACCCCAGTACGGTCGAGTCGTACCCCCACCCCTGTACGCGTCGTACCATCGTGTACCTACACCACCGTCTATGTACACCCCAGTACGTTCGAGTCGTACCCCCACCCCTGTACGTGTCGTACCATCGTGTACCCACACCCCAGTACGGTCGAGTCCTACCCCCACCCCTGTATGTGTCGTACCACCTTCTAAGTACACCCCAGTACGGTCGAGTCGTACCCCCACCCCTGTACGCGTCGTACCATCGTGTACCTACACCACCGTCTATGTACACCCCAGTACGTTCGAGTCGTACCCCCACCCCTGTACGTGTCGTACCACCGTGTACCCACACCCCAGTACGTTCCGGTCCTACCCCCAACACAACCTCCTAAGTACGGAGCGCACCCCAGGCCCCAACATCACAACCGCATGTACGAGTCGTACCAACCCACACACAAGGACAGCACCGTACAACTAAATGGCCCATGTACACACCGTACACACGCTCAAAACGCACGTACGCAACCAGGCCAAAACTAAACAACACAAGAATACACCATACGAATGGCACAAAGCCACTAAACATGGCCAACAAACACTACAAAAACACCTTCACTGACCTGCAACTGCCAAAGACAAACAGAGGCCCAAAACACCACCACTACTTATAACACACCCACACAAACTTCAAACACTGCCACACCCACCCATGGACCAATAAAAAGGGCCCACACACACAAACCATGAGCCTTTGCAACAGACTCACTGCTGCCAGACACCACAGCACCATACTACAAGCTTCACCACACCTTACACTTGCACACCTTCACACAACCACCTTCACAAACACACCCTCATCAAATTCTCACACACACACACCCACAACCATCCACACCCCCCCAACATCCACACACCCCCCCACCATCCACACCCACACCCCTCACCATGCCCACTACCAAGAATCCAAAGTTCAGTAACCGAGAGTTGGAGGTCCTTGTTGATCAAATCCTCAGAGTCGAGCCACAGATCTTTGGAACATTGGTCAGAAACACCAGCCTGGCAGCAAAAACAGCCATGTGGCAGACCATCGTCGATGCTGTGAATGCTGTTGCGGACACCAGAAGGACCAGGCAGGAATGCCAGAACAGGTGGTACGATCTGCGGAGGAGGGTCCGAGCCAAGAGGCAGGAGGAACACGACGAGGCCAACGCCACCGGAGGAGGGCCCTCCCGCAGACCCGTACACTACCATCCCTGGGAGGAGAGGGTGATGGCCATACTGCCGGTGGAGGAAGTCGAAGGATTAGAAGGACTCCGAGACCCGGGTGAGTACACAAACAACGCACCTCACATGGGGGGAACGGCATCCACAACCAAAATCACTAACAGGCACGCAACCACCACAAGCCATCGCATGACACAACCACACTCCATGAGCACGCACATGCCACTGCTGCCACCATGCCCCATGCACCCAGCTGGACAATGTCAAGTCACAGGCCACAGAAGACAACAACACATGACACGGTAACCCGGATGGCGGGAGGCTGGGCCCCAAAAATCACATAGTGCGACTCCGAAGCAGACAACAATGCACTCTGCCCATATGGCCCAGGTCACAGCCAGACAAACAGTGTGTCCCAACACAGGAATGACTTGCCAGCAAATGGCGGACGCCTTGCATCAACACATGGGGGTGAAGGCACTGTTTTGCACATGACAGCAGCTAATGAACAGCCAACATTGTGAAAGAGTGGCAGCACACACCACCACAGCAGCAGCGCACAGACACACATCACACCCAATGGGTGCCTGGAGATCAGAAACAAACTCACATCAACAAGCCAAGGGCCACTCAAAGATCTGCTAACAGTGTGTGCCCAGGAAGCTGGGCTGAGGTGACAGAGGGTGACACACGGAGGGAGGGAGAGGGGGACACAGAGGGAGGGAGAGGGGGACACAGAGGGAGGGAGAGGGGGACAGAGAGGGAGGGAGAGGGGGACAGAGAGGGAGGGAGACGGACAGAGGGAGGAGGCTGACACACGGAGGGAGGGAGAGGGGGACAGAGAGGGAGCGAGACACAGGGAGAGCAAATCAGCCGTGTGGCGTGTGCGAATGTCTGCTCGTCAGCAGGTAGACTGCGTGCATGTAGACAAGGGTGGCCAGTGCCAGAATCCCCCCTCTTCACCATGGCAAAACACAGGGCCATGTCACAACCTGTTCACGAGCACAACGACAGCTACCTGGATCATATAAGTGTGTGGATCCACTCCATGTGCACATGTACAGTGCTACACGGAAGGCGCCAATGCATGGCTCGCAACACCTGCCCACTCCACTGCTGACTGCAGTCACACTTGACGCAGCAAGGAAGACTGTGCCACACATAGTTAAAGGGGCCAAAGTGGTGCCCAAGGGACACACCCATGCACAAGTGCACTGTGAGTGGAATGCAAGACAGATCCTAATTCCAAGAGGAAATGTGCCAACTTTGAAACTGATGAAACATGGATGTTGCATGGACCAAAATTAACATTGTCTCTCTCACACACAGGTCAACGTCGTGGTCCACCCCCCAACACAGGGGGGGAAGACTCACAGGACCTGGATCTGCAGGAGCCCGATCCCACCGGCAGCGACCACTCTCACCTCTCTGTGGACGACCCCGACCGACCTGGCCCCTCTGGTGTCCAACCACCTGCAGCACCTGCGTCAGGTACAACTGTGCCAACCACCACCCTCACTCCTGCCACATCCCAGGAGACACCCAGGATCCCTGCCCCAACACCACAATGCAGCCAGGCTGGCCAGGAGGGACACGGTGTCCCGGGCACCCAGGAGGAGGCAGGCGACAACGCCAATGCCACCCCTCAGGGGTCCCGGAGACCCGATGTGCCCACAAGGGCAGGCCAGGCGCAAGTGGGCAGGGGTGGTGGGAGTGGAGGACAGCGGAGGTGCGAGCCTGACCAGTTGGCTGGGGATCCGGTATTTGCCCATGTCCGTAACATCCTGGACTCATACCGGCAGGACACCACGGGCATGGCCCAGGTTGTGTCCACCCTCAATGAGATCAAGGGGAGCCTCGATGGGATAAAGACCCAGCAGGCCCAGCAACATTCGGAGCTACATGCCTGTCTACTGGTACACCAACGGAGGATGGAGGACAGACAGGCTGAGCAAGTGACGGCATTCCAGCGGATTCACGCTACACTCCGTCGGATGGCCGACAACATGGCCGACCCTTCCTGTGCCAGAAGGCGGAGAACATCACCACCCACAGGGAGGGATCAGGAGGAGGAGGAGGAAACATCTGACGGAGCATCCCAGACGTCGTCACGGCCTGCTGCTGAGGTTCCCCGCAGGAGGGCGGGTCGTCCACGGAAAGGACCGTGAGGGTCGGTGCTACATCACCATCTCCCAGGACACCTGGCCTGGCACCTGGCCCACTGGAGCAACAGCATCACAGCATCAAGAGACATTCTCTGCCACATGGCCCTGCTGGTCACTGGCTGACCAATGTTGACAAAGACTGTGGCATGGACTCTGAGGATTTCCAATGGCAAGGACACCAACTCCCCTACTGAACTTTGGATTCCAAACTCCCGGAAAGCCCCTCACTTTGTCCCCCCCCCCCCCCCCCCAATAATAAATCACACTATGAAGAGTAGATGCCTGCTGGTTGCATTATTACCTAACATGTGTCTTGTAAAGTCTAAACATGCCTGAGTCATCTTTTGTCTTCAACTATCCACACCCTGGGGCCTGAGTCTGGCACGGGACACATGGGTCACAGTGTATTAGGCAAGACAGACATGGAGCACCATACACACCCGTGATGGGCCCAACCAGCTGCGGGGGTTGCCGAACAACCGTGCTGACACACACATTGAGTACAGCAACAGTCATGCGCAGAGGTCAGGGATCCAGTCCAGTGTCCTGGGGGGCACCCAGGTATGTGTAGACAGGTGGCAGAACCATGTCCTGCAAGCTTGAGTCCGGTGGATGCAGAGAATGGGGGCCTGGCCAACGTTGGAGGCATGGGGATGGCACATGTCACAATACCCACACAGTCATGGACATCATGCCCAATACACAGTCTCAGCCCACACACACAGCTTGCATCTTGCCACTCGACACATTGACACATAGCCACAATCAGGGAATACCATGCCAGACATGCAGGATGCACCGTGGCAACACACCAGCATTGACTGAGAAGAGGCACCTTGGAGGTATAGGGACACCTTTATTAGTCATGTATTCGGGATTGCAGAGGCAACTCGAAGTACACATGAACACATCATGTGGAGTAACATGTGGGTCCAACACTGGCACCCCCCTTCAGCAGCACACATGCGTGTTCGCCATGGAACTGGCACACAAGCGTCGGCTAACAGCTAAATACCCACAGCTGCACACGGAGAGCCTGCCATACACCATAGATCCGCTGATGTCGAAGTCCCACACCATGTCAAGCCAATGCTAACCGTATGTGTCCGAGGGCAGGGTCACACACATTGATGCCATCATCACAATCCCCTATCCCATCACTGATGACTGTCAACCAGGCAGACCATCTATTCAGGAGTACTCAGCTGCATGTCGTGTCCCATGGGGATGCGACATGGCTGCAGAGGAACCAAACATCGACAGGGGCAGTGTGCATACATCGTGAACAACTGCCACACCCAGCACACCCCAGATGCATCCCTTACCCCATGGAGACTTCCAAACGTGTCCGTGCCTGTAACGCTGAGTCAGCCCACGATGTCGTGTCCAGGAGGAATAGCAGTGCCACAACAATGCAACCAGCAGACGGCATGCGCAGGTACCTGGGGAAGAGAGACACACAAGAAGTCAGCCACAAAAAGCACAGCCACTTGCATGTGCATTTACTCGACACATGTATGGATGACAACATGCTAGGTCACAATTATGACTGGGGAAGTACAACCATCACTGGCACCATCACTCCAGTGACACACCCACACACACCTCTGACTCACGTGCCATACATGCAGGTGGAGACACACATCACAACGCATGCCACATGGGGACCAATGCGTGCACACTCAGACACTGGTACTCACCACTAAGCAAAGAAGTCGCGTATGAGCCGAGTCCGGATGTCCTCTTGCGGCTCCACATCCTCCACATCACTAGCCCCATTGCCAAGCCCTTCGTCCTCCACGGGTGGATGGTCCTCGTCATGTTGATCCAGGATGAGTGGCACAGCTCTTTCAACTGCCATGTTGTGCAGCATGCAGCAGACCATGAAGATCTTGCAGACCTTCGCCGGGGCATATGGGAGTGCGCCGCCGGTCTTGTGGAGGCACCTGAATCGGCTCTTCAGCATGCCAAACGTCCTCTCTATCACTCGCCTTGTCCGGCCATGGGCGGTGTTGTAGCGGAGCTGGGCCGGCGTGATGGGGTTGCGGAGAGGTGTCAGCAGCCAAGGCATGTTGGGATAGCCAGCGTCCCCTACATGGGAAGCACATGGTCATCGTTCGAAGTGGTGAAGCGGTCGTGCTGGTAGGCTATACAGAATACAGGACAGACAGACTGTACCCACCAACAACACATGCCCGTTCGTTGCGCAGCTGCATCATCATATCAGGCATCCCGCTACGCCTCATGATGTAGGCATCGTGTGCTGATCCTGGAAAACGAGCACAGACATGTGAAATCACCATGTTGGACTGACACACCACAAGGGCATTGATGGAGTGGTAGTGCTTCCGATTGCGGTACGCCACCTCCCGTGCGTGTGGTGGTACCAAAGCTACATGTGTCCCATCTATGGACCCAATGACATGGGGCATCCCTCCCAGGGCATAGAATCCACGCTTGACCTCAGTCATCTGTTCAGGGGTTGGGAACTTGATGAAGTCATCCAGGTGAATCAACATGGCCTCTAAGAAATCATGCAGCCCACCGCTGAACGTGCTCTGGGACATGCCACCAACATGAGCTATGGTATTTTGAAAGGTACCCGTGGCAAGAAAATGTAGGGCAGCCATTACCTTCAGAAGGGGGTGTCAGTGCCGTGGGATACCTGTGCTGCGGTTGCAGGTGTGGTGCCAGTCTCGCCGTCAACTCCAGAATCAACGGTTGGGTGAAGCGGTAGAGCCGGATGCTGTCATTCTCCTGCATGGCAGCCAAGTCTGGAATTCTTCGGGCAAGAGGCGGCGCTCTGCAGTAATTTGGAAGTGACAAGGAAGAGTGAGTGCACTACGACAACAACTCATGTGTACTGAGCACATGTTAATCTGTCAATACACACATGCTACATAGGGAGTCAGGTATGTGCTACATGGCCAGGACAAGTATGGATGCAAGGTGACACTCCTTCCAAGACCCAGCTACACACGGAGATTGAGAACCTCCCCATGCCACGCCATGGGAATAGCTGTGTCCCAGTGCAAGTGAACAGCCAGACGCAACACAGGAGTGACATACGCCCACACATCAGCAGCAGTAGGATGCCGATTGCAGAGACTGGTAGCGGAACACTGGAGCCACAGGTCACATGACATTACACTAGGACAGCCCACACACCTTGCCATGAAGGTGCACATGTCATGACTCACCACACAATCATTGTGAGGATGCAGACATGTCCTTGTCACGCTACTCCGTGTCCCATGCATACATGTGCACCTCACATCCGATACCACATGTGGCATGGTGTGCGGAACAGTGTGCAATGACAATCTACACACAGACACATGTTGGTTGCTGCAACGGCTGCAGCTTTTGAGGGTGCTCCAACATCAACCTGATGGGAAGCCCCCACACATACATGACATAGTCACATTGTGCACCGTGGGTAGTGACAAGTCAGGTGTCATAACCCCTGTACCGGGCATCAGGGGACACTTCCGTGTGTTGGTGTCCGTGCCATGCCAGTGACGCTCACCCCAAGTGCGCAGTACGACATGCACACATGTCAAAGGAGTCAAGGGCATGCCTGGCACACATCGCACCATCACACAGTACATCTGTACACATCTCATCATACATCTGGTGCCTTCTCGACTCAGGAGTAATGTACCACATCACAGGCCGTCACACCTGTGCCCCACACATGTAGTGATGCACAGACGATGCCTCGATGTCAATTAATGGACAAGTATGTCCATCCATGGACAAGTATGTCCGCCCTATCCCTACCTGTGTGCCGCCTGTCACCACTGTGATGTGTGAAAACCGCTGTACTGCTGCCAAGAGGGCCTGTGTACGTTCCCATATCACTATGGGAGTGCTGCCGTATGTGTACCCATCGTGATGGCGAGCGTACAGGCATGTGTACGGCCCGTACCACTACGAGTACGCATACGCGAGGACACCCATAGTGGTACGGGCCGTACACACGCCTGTACGCTCCCTATCACTATGGGTGTCCTCACGTATGCGTACTCGTAGTGATAGGGAGTGTACAGGCGTGTGTATGGCCCGTACCACTATGGGTGTCCTCGCGTATGCGTACTCGTAGTGATAGGGAGCGTACAGGCGTGTGTACGGCCTGTACCACTATGAGTATGCATACGCGAGGACACCCATAGTGATAGGGAGCGTACAGGCGTGTGTACGGCCCGTACCACTATGGGTGTCCTCGCGTATTCGTACTCGTAGTGGTACGGGCGCGTACAGGCGTGTGTACGGCCCGTACCACTACGAGTACGCATACGCGAGGACACCCATAGTGATAGGGAGCGTACAGGCGTGTGTACGGCCCGTACCACTATGGGTGTCCTCGCGTATGCGTACTCGTAGTGGTACGGGCGCGTACAGGCGTGTGTACGGCCCGTACCACTACGAGTACGCATACGCGAGGACACCCATAGTGATAGTGAACGTAGTCACGCATGTACGGGCCGTTGCAATGCATTTGGGGTGCCCTAGGGCCCCGGAACGCACCGTACCTGTGTGTGAAGCTCCAAATTACATAGGGGACACATGAGGGACAAGTATTAAGGCCTACATGCATGCTGGTTGTCATGGAGACCAAGTTCAAAATTCGAATTTCTTCTGGAAGGTGAACAGCAGAAGTCAGTTGGAATTAAAATACTTTGTTGCAATGTGTTTGTGGAGCTGACATCATGCAGGAGAATGAAACCGATAGAGTACACACAGACTGCTAGGTTTGAAGTGATTGGTGGAAACATAGGATGCAAATGTGAGTGACCAATCACTCTGTACTCCTGTGCATGAGACAGGGCAGAAAGGCACATATAAGGCAGCCAGGTCCCATGAGGGAGTACTTGCCTGCACATCTTTGAATTCGTCGACCCAGCTGCTGCTACTGATTCCCTGGAACCATGTCAAGGGCTGTGGAGAGGTCACAGCCATTCACCCTGGAGGAGAACATGGCATTGCTGGATGTGATCCTCCCACAGTACCCCATGCTGTATGGGCGACCAGGGTATCAGGTGAGTGCATAGGCCACTGGCACAGACTGTCCCTATGTTGTGACTGTGACTTCTGGCATTGTGTCCTGGTGTGACACACATGCCATGTACTGTTGGGGGGGTCCCAGGGGGGGGATGCCTGATGTCTCCCAGCAGTGCCCTGAGACAGGAGGGGTGGGTACAGAGTGCTCCCAGCAGTGCCCTGAGACAGGAGGGGTGGGTACAGAGTGCTCCCAGCAGTGCCCTGAGACAGGAGGGGTGGGTACAGAGTGCTCCCAGCAGTGCCCTGAGACAGGAGGGGTGTGTGCCTATCACTAACAGCAGTGCCTTGAGACAGGAGGGGTGGGTGTGGAGTCCTCACAGCAGTGCCCTGAGACAGGAGGGGTGTGTGCCTATCACTAACAGCAGTGCCCTGAGACAGGAGGGGTGTGTGCCTATAACTAACAGCAGTGCCCTGAGACAGGAGGGGTGTGTGCCTATCACTAACAGCAGTGCCCTGAGACAGGAGGGGTGGGTGTGATGCACAGTGTGAGCCTTGATCATTGATTGTGACATTGCCATCATTCCACCTGTGTACCCACTATGGCATGTACTGCTTTTTCCCTCACCAGAGGATCATGTCCCTATGACAAAGGTGCAATGCGTTTGCTGCATGACATGCCTTGTTGTAACCAGCTAATTTGTTCTCATATGTCTCTCTGTGACATGTGGCTGGTGTATTGATGTGGTGTCACTTGTTCTTCCTCACAGGTAGGCGCCACTGCCAAGGTGCAGATCTGGCTGACCGCCGTCAGTGCCGTGAGGGGTGTGGATGGTCGGAGGCGGAGCCTGTCCCAGGTGAGGAAACGCTGGCAGGATATCCGGTGCTGGACGCGGAGGATTGCACGGGTCCTGCTGGGGGACTCACCTGAGAGCCACAAGAACCGCGGCCGCCGCCGTCTGAGCCACCTCCACAGGCGTGTGCTGCCGGTGGTCTTTCCAGACTTGGAGAGGCGCTTACAGGCGATGCAGCAGCCGGAAGGGGGTAGGTACATGTGTGTTTGTTGTGTGTCACCGGCATTTGTAAGGGCACAGTAGCATGAACACACTGCCAGGGTTTAAAGGTGCTGTGCAGATCCAGTTTGCCCCAGTATAGCGCTGCACCCCTGCCACCCTTCCCCTCCTTGCAATGTGTTCCCTGGTCTGTGTGTAGTCACTCCTTCACAAGGTAATGTAGGCTGGCGCTTTGTCCACGAGAACTATGCCTGTAGCATCACGTGTGGGGGTGGTGTGTTACAGGTTTTGGGACCTTGGCTGTGCCCTGTCAAGTTCACTGCATGTGGGTTCCATGTCAGTTGGCACTGATGCTGACTCCAGACATGGGAGTTGGTCTCTCATGTGTCATGCCTTACAGCGCGCATGTCCTATGTAGTGGCCTGTGACATGATGTGCATGAGTGTGCGATACGCATAGTGCAGGGATGGTGGCGTGTGTTGCAGTCATTACCATTCAGGAGCATGGAGTTGCGTGGCCACTACTGTCCCCTGGGGCACCTTTTCCTCAGTGTTGTATGTGTCATCATAAACGTGGACACTCTCAGTGTCTACAGCGTAGGTTGTGCTCTGTGCCATTGTCCCCTGGCACCATGTATATAGCCTTGCTATTTTGTACAGGTGTCCACTGTGCAGCCTGACCTGAATGTCCTTCTTCATACTCACAGTTGCCAGTGCCTGTGTGTCTTGTTATACTCATCTGAGGATGGGCACTGGTACCTCATTATTTGTACAGGCGCACCTTGGCTGTTTGGCGTCAAATCTTGCATTTTGCCTGCCCCTGTGTTTATCACCCAGACTATGAGTTGTTGGTGCCACCTGTGTCTCAACAATTTGCCTTGTGTAGGGGGTGGTTGGGGCGGGCAAAGCCTATATGTCAAATCCTGATTTCTACTTGCTGGGTCTGGGCAGTGTGTGATGTTTGTCTGGACACACACGCAAGGTGCAGTGACCGAGTCATGTTGGGCATGTTTTCAGCATTACCTATGCAGCATGTGTCTCAAGTTCATGGATATGGTCCCTGGTCATCGGTATTTTCGCCAACGCTGTGTGGTGCAGATGCAGTGCTGGATTGTCCCCAGGGCCTGGGTGCTATGTCAGACTCCGTTTCCTGTCTTTAGCTATTGTCTCATGCTCTCCATGGTATTTCAGTGGCATGGTGGCTCAACCAACTGTGTGTTTCATGCCCTACATTGGTACCTTGTTTAGTAGATGTTAGGGATCTTCATTTTCAGGCTATGCAATGTTACCTATGTAGATTGGACTCATGTGACAGATGTGTACAGGTATCTGATTAATTTCTGTCTCTCCACCCTGCCCACAGCATCGTCGGGGGACACAGAGGGAGACATGGACACAGACAAGGCGGAGGGACCGAGCACCAGTGCCAGCCGTGACATCGGGGCTGGCACATCGAGTGGGACAGACGCGGAGGATAGTGCGGCCGAGGACCTGTCGACTGGCACGTCAGAATACGAAGCTGACAGGTCCGAGGAGGATGTTTCCGAGTGGGCGGTGGCTGCACCAGCAGCTGACAGTGGAACAACACCTCGCACCGCCCCCTCAGTTCCCATCAGCCGCCTCCCACTTGCTCGTGTCCCTTCCCAGCGTGCCCGGTCACCGCATGTCTCCTTCATGCCAGGCACCGCACCCCCTGCCCCTGTCTCCACTGCTGCCGCCAATGCTGAGTCTGTGGACATCCAGCGGCAGCTGCAGGTTGGTCAGGCTGCGATCCTTAATGTCCTCCATGCCCACGGCCAAACCCTCACCAACATCGAGGCATACTTGGAGGGCATTCATTCATCGCAGGCTGACCAACGCAACTTGCTGAGGTCCATAGACTCCACACTGACTGCAGCAGTGGGTCTCCTGCAGCGAGACCTCCCCCCACCTACCCCTGCCCCATCCACACTTCCCACTCCCATGCCTGTCCCACGTACACCCAGACGTCGGCATGCACCCACATCAACAGACACAGGCACCACACCAGCAGGGAAGGTCCACTGCACTCCTCCTGACACGCACACACAGGGTGAGGTAGGCACACCCACTGGGTCGGGGGGCAAACGTGTGACACGCAGCCATAGTGGGAGTCCGCATTCCACCCAGTCCACTCCCTCCAAATCCCCTCCCCTCAGCTCTCCTGGCCACATCTCCCCAAGGACTCCTTCATGGCCGCTCTGTCCCTGAGCCCCACAGTGACACCACCACGCAAGCGGTCAAGGAAGTCCTCAGTCAGGGTGGTTGATTCTCCCCCCCTGTCTACACCCTCCCCCGGTGGCGCTGCGACCCATCCCTCTTACCCCCCCCCCTCCTTGGGGCCTGTGGATCCTTCGGGTGCAGGGGAATCCCTGGAGGACCTTGCAAAGGTGTGTAGTGCCATCCTGGCCTCCGCCTTTGGCCCTGCCCCACCCCCTGTGGTAGAGTCCTCCAACCCTGCACCCACAACGCCTCCCCTTTGCCCTGATGTCCCTGCGGTGCCTGTTGCTTCCCCCCCCCCATGATGCCCTCACCCCTCTGGAAGACGATGGCATGTAACTGTGCAGGCAAGGTAGGGGACACGCATCCCACTGTGTCCCCCATCCAGCTGAGACTCATTGACTGCCCTATGGGCTTTGTGAATATTGAACTGCCTGCGATCCACGGACATTGTACTCATGCTGAATAAAGCTTTATTTCTTTTTTCATTATAACACTACTGCTATGCTGGTATTGGTGTTGGTGGGGCTGCTACATGGTTTTGGGTGGTGTTTATGTGTTGGGTGTGTGGGATATGTAGTAGTGTGCTGCTCATTGGGGGGACCCTGGGATCTGTGTGCCATCACAAGGTATTAGCTAACTTTCTTTGTTCATGTAAGCAGTTACTGCATGGTGCAATTGTCCCAGGGTGTATTCCTTCCTCTGTGTACCCTGATATCTTCCCTGCAGGGTGTTCCCAATGTTTAGCGCAGAGCTGTGTCTACATGAGCTGTGTGTGTGACGGAGCCCTTCTACTTAGGCCATGCATGCAGGGCCATGTCTCCACCTGCGACATTCGTGGCATCCTTGGTGATCACTGTACTTGTGTGTGGAGTCTGTTGACATGAGTTCATGGGGACATGTTCCCTTGTAGGCAGTATGCATGTGGGTACTTCCAGCCTCACACACATGTGTTACACCCCTCCTGTCTCAGGGCACTGCTGGGAGCACTCTGTACCCACCCCTCCTGTCTCAGGGCACTGCTGGGAGGACTCCACACCCACCCCTCCTGTCTCAGGGCACTGCTGGGAGGACTCTGCACACACACCTCCTATTTCTGGATATGTACACTTGGAACATACACGGTGGGGGTACGCTCCATGCATTCGAGGTGAGGGTACGAGTCTACTTACACTGGTGTGGTGGGGGTACGGTCCGTACGTCTGCGGGTAAGGGTACGAGTCGTACTTACACTGGTGGGGTGGGGGTAGGCTCCATGCATACGCGGGTGAGGGTACGAGTAGTACTTACACTGGTGGGGTGGGGGTAGGCTCCATGCATACGCGGGTGAGGGTACGAGTAGTACTTACACTGGTGGGGTGGGGGTAGGCTCCATGCATACGGGGGTGGGGGTACGAGTCGTACTTACACTGGTGGGGGTGGGGGTACGGTCCGTACGTCCGCGGGTGAGGGTACGAGTCGTACTTACACTGGTGTGGTGGGGGTACGGTCCGTACGTCCGCGGGTGAGGGTACGAGTCGTACTTACACTGGTGGGGTGGGGGTAGGCTCCATGCATACGCGGGTGAGGGTACGAGCCGTACTTACACTGGTGGGGTTGGGGTGTGGTCCGTACGTCCGCGGGTGAGGGTACGAGTCGTACTTACACTGGTGGGGTGGGGGTAGGCTCCATGCATACGGGGGTGGGGGTACGAGTCGTACTTACACTGGTGGGGGTGGGGGTACGGTCCGTACTTCCGCGGGTGAGGGTACGAGTCGTACTTACACTGGTGGGGTGGGGGTAGGCTCCATGCATACGCGGGTGAGGGTACGAGTCGTACTTACACTGGTGGGGTGGGGGTAGGCTCCATGCATACGCGGGTGAGGGTACGAGTCGTACTTCCACTGGTGGGGTGGGGGTAGGCTCCATGCATACGCGGGTGATGGTAGGAGTCGTACTTACACTGGTGGGGTGGGGGTAGGCTCCATGCATACGCGGGTGAGGGTACGAGTCGTACTTACACTGGTGGGGTGGGGGTGCGGTCCGTACATCCGCGGGTGAGGGTACGAGTCGTACTTACACTGGTGGGGTGGGGGTAGGCTCCATGCATACGGGGGTGGGGGTACGAGTCGTACTTACACTGGTGGGGGTGGGGGTACGGTCCGTACGTCCGCAGGTGCGGGTACGAGTCGTACTTACACTGGTGGGGTGGGTGTATGCTCCATACGTACGCGGGTGGGGGTAGGGTCCGTACATATCCGTCCCCACGCTATGTGATGCTTGTGCGGGCCGTACCCAGGCCTTTGCCACGTGGGTACGATCCGTCCCGCCATTGTTGGGGTGACGTGGGTGTGGGCGTGGTACGTCTCGTACCCACGCTCTTCAGGCGTGGGTACGGGACGTACCGGTCTGGTTGTGTTGCCGGTTCGCGTGGTGATGGACTTCCGTTGTGGCGGTCGCTGGCTTAGCTGGACACGCCCCCACCCCCTCGTAGTGACCAGGGCATGGGTGTCAGGTATGTCCTGGGCATGTGTGGTGTGTGACTTTGGTGGGGGTTTTGTGGCCTGCCCTGGTCCTGCCACCCCCACCCCACCCCACTTTCCCCCCTCCCTTAGTTATTCTGACCTTCTGCGGCGTCTGCGTCGTAACCTGTAGAGGAGGTGGACTGCTATGAGTGCCGGGATGACATGTAGGTTCGGGTCCATGTCTGTCCGTCGCGTACGGGTCCTCCTTGTTTGCGTCGTCCTGTGTGTCCGTCGCGTACTGGTCCTCCTTGATCGCGTCGTCCTGTGTGTCCGTCGCGTACTGGTACTCCTTGATCGCGTCGTCCTGTCGCGTACTGGTCCTCCTTGTTCGCGTCGTCCTGTCTGTCCGTCGCGTACTGGTGGTCCTTGTTCGCGTCGTCTTGTTTTCCCGGCAGTTTTTGGCAGCCGGAAAATATTCACCGTGCGGGATGACGTCGGTGCGAATCGTGATTCCTGGTTCGTGAATGGCAGGCTGCGAGCGTCCCGACGTCAGGTCGGCGCTTTCCCGGATCGCATTGGTAGGTTTATTTTGTTCGGTCGGGCTTTTTTACGAATCGTACGGAAATGGTGTTCCCGTGCGATTCGTAATTCCTTGTTTGTAAAATTTGACGACCGGGTACGCGTCGGACGGAGATTATGCTCCGTCCGACGGTTCGTACCCGGTTTTTACCGGCTCGTGATCGGCACCAGAATGTTTTTCGCATCTAACTTGTAAGAGTACTTGATTGGAAAAACGTTTGGCAAGGTTGAGCTGTAGCGCGTAGCGTTCACAGCTGTCATTATCTGTCCGTCCATCCTCATGCTAAATGAGTGAATGCAGCAATGGCAGCAGTTTGCACTGTCACCTTGGAGGCTTCATCGTGTAATGAATTCCCTTCATTGTGCACGCTAACAGTCTGATGACACAATATGTGAATTACATGAGCACGTGGCAAGCATTTTTTCAGCTCAGCCCCTGTTCCAAAGCAATTTGTGCTTTATTGTGCAACCTTTGGCATCTCTGAACCCATTCTGTCCCCAATAGTACATATATTCATTGTATTTCTGGACACAGTAAAGCAAATAACACACAATGACTATGGGGAATTCCCAATCCGTATTTTTGAGTGTCAGTATCAGGACTATCAGTTCTGCCAGCTGTGCAATCTCCTAAAGACTGAAACTGTGTATCACCAGGACGAAACTTAACAATCGCACATGCTGCGCTGTATTGCTGTTTACTTCGTACAGTGGGCTGTGCAGATACATCAATTGAAATGATGTATCCATACTGGTCTAGAGGAATTATTTCATTCTGGAAAGGATATTCTTGTTCGTACTGCAGGAATTCTTGTGTTTTTAATGTAGAATCAAATTTGTAGCCTACATCTGTTGCAGTGAAAGAATTAGCCCATTGTATCCATTGTGGATGCAGTGCTTTTGTGTTTGGAATGCTTGCTTTGCTAGCAGCCTCTGAGGTTGGTACTGTAGTCACAACAATTATGCGTTTCCCCTGTGCCAGGGCTCTTTCTCTCACTACAACTGTTTGCGCTGCTGTCAGTATCTTTTCCGTGGATGCAAAGCGCATTTCGGCGTTTGTATACAAATGTGATTTGTATGCTATGGGTACTGTTTTGCCTTCATTGAAGGTGAGGTTCAGCGTACCATGATTGACCTGCGACTACGCGGATCACCAAATTAGTGCTCTTTACACATGTGTGAACGTGTTTTGAATCTATCATGTCAGCTTGTGCAGAACTCATAATTTCTCTGGTTTCCTGTGTCCAATTTTGACTTGAAAAATCAGGTCTGGTTAGGTGGTAGAGAGGTTTAGCCTGTCTGCGTAATCCATAATGTATGTTCTACCAAAATGGATTGTAAACCTTTCAGAGTCTTTGGAGGTTGGAGCAGTGCAAATTTTTCTAAACAAATTTGCTGCAATGCTTTTCCCTTCACTTGATAGATCATATCCCAAAAATAGGACATTTAGGTAGGTCATTTTTGATTTTTTAAAGTAAAATTTGTAGCCCACAGTTGCGAACCCCAATATTGTGTTGTTCACACTGTTCAAGTGTTCCACAAACTCATCGTCCATCAGATAAATATCATCTAGATAGGACAATGCCTCCTCATCACTATTTTGAAGTAACTCTGTTACTCTTGCTGAGAACAACCCGTGGCTATGCGTATACCCTTGGGACAGTCTACAGAAATGGCATTGAGAGTCAAGGGATTAGAATGCTGTCAAATATCTGCTTTCATGCACTATAATTTGGCAGAAGAATCCATTTAGATATCTGGTGTTGTTTTGTATTTCTTCCGCACAATGTTATTCATTAATGCAGCACTGTGTGCATTTTGTACTGCATGTTCATGTGAATGTGTTTAAATGCCTGTAGTCTAACACAGATGATATAAATTGTCAGGTTTCATTACGAGAAGCAAATGATTATTTATAGAGGAGGTGCAATTTTTAATCACATGTATTCAAGTTGATCTAAGATCTCCCTGAGGTGTTCCTTCACGTCATATTTTATTGGGTCCTGCCTCTGTGGAGTAGGAGTAGTTTTTAATGGGATTTCATGGTGAGGGTCTCAGAATCCCACCCTACATGATTGGGGTAAAGTGCAGGAGCTAGCGCTAATGCCCACTGCTTTGAGAATAAACATTTTAGTTAATGGAACGAGGTCGGAGAAAGCAGGTAAAATTATATCTTTCCCCTTAGGGCACTTCATAATGAACTCAGACGGCCAATCTTTTTCAGCCCAAAGGATATCGTATCCATATGTCAGGTATTCCCGCAAAAGAGCTTTCACTTTCCTGGGTATGTCCCCCTCCATTTGGAGCGTCATTTTGTATGAACAATATGGGACACTTACCCTTATATCCGGTGTCTCCACTGTGATATGTTCATTCAATGCTACTGTCACCAGAAATTCCATCAGGTTTTGTCGAGCAATTGTTACTTCGGCTGTGCTGTCTAGCATCGTCAGAGACCATTCCCCATTCAGTGGTAGAGTCCTCAGTAGCCTGGGCAATTCTTATAGTTAAGGCCAGCTACCTTCTTCTCTTGAAATTGAGGTTAATTTTGGGTTTATCTTCTTGGTTGATATTGCAGTCTAAAGTGCGTTGTGTGTCTCTTGGCTTCACTCGCTCCTCTGATCTGTGTTCTGACCATCCTTCCCTCTCTGAGTTTTTTGTTGAACCCTGAAAGGAACGAGAGGAACGTGTATCAGTATCCTGATACCTGTCAGGTTTTTTAATATCATCATGGTTTCTAAGATTGTTGGTTGAGGAGACCCACCCCATGATCAATATGTATTCTGCCTATTATTATTTGATTGTTTGTTATCCCATTTATTTTCAGAAGAATCAGGTGCTTGCTTTGAGTTATCCTTTCTGGGATTGCTCGTTATTTATGATTTCCCAGGTCTAGCTCCCAAGTTATTTCTACCCAACGAAACATATGTTTCTTCGATAATCTTAAGTAATTCTCACTCCTGGTGTGCAGGAGTGACTTGCCTCAGGCGTTGGCGTATAGCCATTGCTGCTGCCTCCCCTTTTATGTTACCTAACATAATTGTTGATACCTGGGAAAAGTTGCCTATCAGTTTCATGCTGAAGTCCAAGGCAGGTTCTGCCCCGTACTCATTCTGTATTTGCTTCAATACTTCTGGTATGACTGCTATTTAGGGGATACCATGAGTTCTGGTATAAACTGCAGTGAAAACTGCACCCCAAGTGGTACAATGCTCTATCGGGTGAGCTATCCTCATTGGCAAGCAAATTGTGAGTATTCTGTATTTTTACAGCGGTCCCGGGTAGGGAAACACTGCTTTAAGCTGTTCCATGTTCTGTGCTATCTAGAACAGCATTAGCTCACGTTTGGTGGGCATTCTTCCCTTAATCGCGTCTCTGGATGTGGTGTTCAAGCAGCTAGGATTGGCCAGGTTGCTCCTTCTCTGCTGAGCAGACTGAGTCTCACATTTTCTGTGGTGTGGGGGAGGTCGCCTTCTAACCAATTAATATGTTCTTGGTAGGTTAGCAGGACTTCTACGTCCATGTATGGAGAGTATTCTTCAGGTGTCTCATCTTCAATATAAGTGTGAAACAACGCTGTGGGTGCATTTGCAGGCTAGAATGTGATCCAAAAAAGGAATTCCCTTGTTCTGAATGCCTCTTATGCCTCACTCATGAATCACTACCACCCGTTCCTGGGAGGCTGTATTCCACTAATTTCATAGTAACTGCATGTCTGCAATTTCCTGTAATGTTAAGAGCATCTTCAAGCTCTTCATCCCCTGCATTTGCAACACTGTCTCCCCAGACAGACACTGTGGGGGGAAGTAGTAAGGAAAAGAAATAAGGTTTTGCATAATGTGGGGAACTTTAATCCTTAAAGCTTGAATAAACCTACAGCCAATACATAGAATATACCCACTCAGCTGCGTTGCATTACCCTTCCCACTCCCGACGTCTATGGTTGAATGTGAGTAGGTGTCTCTGAGAAAAGCATGACTGATTTGACTGTTAAAGAGGATCAAAAACACTGGCAGCGCCATGTTGTGCAGTTTCTAGAAATATATAGGATCTCGGCATTTGGGCAACATAAACTAAGGGATTGGTGTCTAGGCTGATTCTGTACCCCGCAAAGGATATGTCAGCCCTTTACACCAGCTTGCTCACAGTGCCACCATAACCCCCCTAACCCTACAAAGGAGTGAATAGTTTCTGGCAATCATCTAACATTGCAACCCTTCAGGGATCGTGGAAACAGTACAGTACATCTCACTCAGTCAATCGTGCTCACTTAGTACCAGAGGGATACACAGAACAAACATTGGGGATGTTTTCAATAAGCATTTATTGAACCAGTGCCACACTAGCATAACACATGTTTGCTGAGACACTCATTTGACAGAAGCAAATGTAAAAAATGAAAAGCACCAATAAGAGTAAATAAAAGGTAGAATTCTACCATGGTGTTAACCATTGAATATATAAAGGCATATAAACATGACAGTACTCAAGCTGACCCTACCTAAGTGTACTAAGCATGTATGTGGGTGTAAAGCCAAGAACGCCCTAGGAAACAACCAACCCATTACCTGATGGGAGAGAATGAAGGACCCCTGCCTTAGTCATGAGTTTGACACCCTACAAGGGATCTAGTGAAGGTATGGCTCTTTTATACCAACATGATAGCCTCTGGGTTCCTCCCACAATCAATATGTTTAGAGCATGATTATGTAAATGAGCCTAAATCAATACCTGCAATAATGCAAAGTAGTTCTATCACCCTAGGATGAAAATGACCATGACTTTTATACAGATTATATTAATCCAATTATGTACGCCATGTGCAGGGGACTATTCTTAGAATCCGCATGCATAATAAATTAGACTGGTTTCAAGGAAACCAATCGACATTTATTCAGCACATAACTGTGTAAAAGGTCAGTGCTAGAACCGGTGCGCTGAGCAAGGTAGGACAAATGTAGGTGAAAGGTCGTTTTGTTACTTAGGCCTATGCTGGGGCACACAACAGCAAGGAAGGCAGGAAATTCTATGCACTTCAATGCCACTATCTAACTATGTAGAAACTTCTAACACCTACAAGGACCAGGTCACAAAAGTATCACAATAAGGATCTCAGAAACCAAATCTTCAGTACACTTCTGCAACTGTGGATACTTTGCCAGGAAGAAGGAATGCTATGCTTCTACTCTTCTGGACTTTTGCTTTAAATGAACTGCTGCACCTCTGTGCTGTTCTGCTGCCCTCTTGATTGCGGAAGAAGGGGACCTGCAACTTCATCTTCAACCAAGATACCCAGTGAGGCTACAAGGGCTAGTAGGTTGGCAGCGGATCTCAGCCCAGGGACAGGAAAGGCTCCCCAACCAGCAAATAGAACCAGCTGCAGTGAGTGCCAGACCCCAAGAAGTGGTGTGGGTTGTGTGGCTCAGACCTCTTAAAATCAAGCTTTTGCTCTCTTTGCAACAGCAAATGGGCCCGCTTGCACGGAGACTGCACTGAACCCACCGAAATTCAGTGAGCGCAGCCTGCAGCCAGTCTGATGGGGCAGCAAGTATTGATCGCCAACACAAATCTCCAGCCCTCCTGTGTGCAACTCCAGGCCTGTTCTTCATGCCACGCCGATCACTATCCTGCAAAGGTGTACTTGATCCCCTTGACTCTTTCCAACGCAACGGGGACTCTTGGCACCAACCTTGAGAACATAAACCTTTAGCTGGACTAATTCAGAACTGTATCCGACCCATGCTCTATTGGAGCCGGTCTGAACTTTAGTAAGTTAATTGTCCCAAATGTGCTGTCCATTTACTCATGGTACTCTCTTTTCCATGGAAGCGGTCCACACTATATAGGTGTATATCAGTCTTTTAAATGGTCACTGAAAGTCCACCTGACAAGAGTAAAAAGAAAATGTATGGGATGAGTAGCATCTTGCTTTTTTGTTTAGGAAATTGAGAATTCCATTGCAGCAGGCAGTCACCATTTGCTCAATGCAAAGTCTATAGTTGAACCGAAGGTCGAATTAGTCTTTCTCACCTCTCACTGTTCAGTCAGTCCTAGCCAAATAACTGCAATGACCTCCTAGATTGAATTGACTATTTGTGCCACACTCACTGGTTCACTCCTGTTCAATTTTTTTACAATAGTCTGCGCACAAGAAATTTTGCCAAAATAGTGGGTATTAATGATAGGAACGTTGGGGGTGATCTGTGCAGTGGGGGCCGAGAATTTGGGGTGCTAAATAAGGTTGCGCTTGTAAGGTTTATTTATTTAGTGCTTTATATAGCGCTAATGTGACCCGAAATGGTGTCAAAGCGCATAACAGAGAAATAGGGATCTCGATTGAGACATTAAAAGCCTAAAAAATTATGAATGAAGAACAATATAAAAGAATATACACAAACAGTGGCAGTACAAGGTCTTTGAGCTTACAAAGTATCTTAGACTGACCAATAATGTCAAAATGTAAATTTCCTTTTTAACCATCGAAGGACTCACAGTTCAAAGTTTAGCTGAGTGCGCGTCTCCGTGACATACTGAGCAGAGGAACCTGGAAAAGATTGTGCAGATCCTCAGAGCGCTTGGTTTCGATAGTCATAGAGAGCTCTTTTGAGGTGTAAAACCAATGGGAATGGATGAAGAGTCAATGGACAGATGCAAGGCAAATGATAGTAGAGAGTTAAGGAAGGAATTTACCCATTAGGAAGATCTTAGCCTCCTTTTTGAATTTTGAATGGGACGGTATTCTTCTAATGTTTGGCAGTAGCAAGTTCCAGTTTCTGGGTGCTGGGTGCCTGAGATAGCTCTTTTATAAGTTTTCTTCTTTTGGAAGAATGAAGGTTTAAACATGACATCTTTGGCGCTCCGGGAGTTCCAGCCTCCACCAGATATCATCCCTTTGTGAGCAAAATACACTGGTGTTTTTGAGTGAAGCGCCTTATGAGTGATGCAGGCCAGTTTTAGTAGTACTCTGGCTTCGTATGGAAGCCAGTTCAGAGCTTTTGAGGTGCAGAGAGATGTGATTGAATTTTCTGGATCCTGATATGAGTCTTAAAGTTGAGTTGAGACAGGCTTTTAGCAGAGCTGTTAATATCTTGGGCAGGCCAGATAGAGTTGAATATCCATATTCGTCCTTGCAATGACCAAAGCCTGAATTGCCGTTTTGGAGTCTGACGTTTCTAGGAATGGATTCAGCTTTCTAAGACAACTAAGGTGGTACCGTGCGTTTTTAGCCAATGAGTTGATGTGGGTTCACATGTTCAGATTCCTGTCCTGCGTGATTCGTAGCGCACTTCACACAAGATGTAAAACGTAGGGGGTTGTGCCCAGCAATGAGGAGAAGGACGGTGGCAATGGGGAGACAGCACGACAAGGAGGAGGGCGGCCAGCAGATGCAAGAGAGCAGGTAAGTGTTTTTTTTTACCCTTTTTTGGGAGCCCAAGGGCACAGGGTCTGAGTGACATACTCTGCTCTTTCAAGGAGTCGGAGTTTTGCCTCCACTTCACGTTCCCAGCGGAGAGCAGAGTTGGTAAACCTCCACAAACTTCGCTGGCGGAGCGGACGGAGTACGCCGCCCTGGGTTAGGAAAAATACTATTTATGATTTTTGGCCACACTGTGAATAGCTGGAAAACACTGCTCACCAGCAGTGATAATATCAATACAGTCAATGCAATACGTGGCCAATCTTGAAAACTCTGGAGCCATATCTGTTGCATTGGTCTGCACCTCTGAAGGGACTTTACCGGAAATTGTTGTTGCTGATGCCACTGATGTAGATGGTCCTCCAGCTTCCCTCTATTTTATTGCCAGTTAGGGATGTTTTCTTTGAAATATTTTAAGATGATAGATCATGGACGTCATAACACATTTATTCATCACTCTAGAGTGGATATTTTCACAGAGTGTGCATTGTATAAGTTTTGGAGCAGTTTTTGATTCTGTTGAGTTTGGGTAAGAATGGGTAGTTTTATGGGTGTTTCGTAGTTATGTTCTATTCGTTAGTTCAGATGTTGAAAGTTATTTTTTGAAAGTATTGTTTTTGTTAAATGTGTTGTTGAAATAAAGTTAAACAATTATGTTACTAAACAGCTGGACTAAAAGTTTGTATAAAATATGTTTAAATATCTGATTTACCTTTGTCATTTGTATTTGTGATTACTGATGTCATTGCAACCTTCGGTGTTGCTGTGAAGATGTAGTTATTTCGACAAATGTATACAAAGAGGCAAGTTAAAGAAGTATCTTACTAAATAGCTACGGGGACACTTTATGTAAGATATGTCCATATATGTGTTTTATACTTTGTCAAAAACACCCAGTATTCGCAGTGTGTCCTTGGCAATGGCACTCATAGAATCATACAGGCACTACCTGTTCAATCATCTAGGATGTCCTTTCTTCACCACTCTACACACGCGCCTCCTGGCACAGTACTAATTATGGGATGAGTCCCCTTGGCTATTGAGGGTTGTTGGGGGCAAACTACCCCTCCTGTTGGCCCCATCAAGTCCCACACAGTCAGTTTGCTAAGAGGTCTTCAGAGGCCATGTCTCCTTTCTGCACTACTCTGCAAACCCATCTCCTGGTTCTCTTCTGATTGGGGAATGAAGTTCACTTGGATGCTAAGGGACATTGGGGACCAAGAAGTTCTCCTGGTACATTCTGTAAGTCCTACACAGTGGGATTCCAGTGAGCTGGTTAGTGGCCCCACCCCCTTTCCACATCATTCTGCAAACACCATTTCTATTTAAAAATCATAGAAATTCACTGAAAAAAAAAACACAGGTTACTGGTAGGTTATAGTATAGGAATTAACATTTTAAAAAAACCTTAGAAATTAAGTGAAAATACCAAAGGTTACAAGGCTGTTATAGTAAGGAAACAGAATTTAAAAAACCTTAGATATTCACTGAAAAAACAAAGGTTGCATGGACGATATAGTTAGGCTCAGATTTCACATGCACAAAACCAGATAAATGTTGCAGTTGTAGCTAGCTGAGCTAACTATAATTCGCACCCCCCGCAATGCACTGCTTATGACCTCACATATCACATCACTCATGACATGGTCACTGACATCATTGATGACATCACTGATGCCATCTCAAATGGCATCACTGATTATATCATCCAGTGACTGTGAGAGTTTTTTAAAAATGTTTCTCTAGTTTTGTGCATGTGAAATCTGAGCCTAACTATAACTTCTTTGTAACCTTTGTTTTCTTCAGGGAATAGCTAAGGTTTTTCATTCTATTTCCTAACTAGAACAGCCTTGTAACCTTTGCTTTTTTCAGTGAATATATATATTCACTGTATTTATAAATGCATACATATATATGTGGTGAATCAGGTACCAAAAATGAGAAGAGGGGGAAACAGAGAAAGAAAATTGCGGCAGCTAGAATCGAAATACATCATGTTATGTAATACTAGAATCCCGTCAGGATTTAATACGGACGAGCATTTACATGTACATTTAGGCCTTTGAGAGTGTCCAAATCAAATGGCTTTTGTTTATAAATTACAGCAACCTATTGAGCGAAACAAAAGAATATTTAAATATGTTGGATGTGTTGATCTGGACTGTAGATCACTGTAAATGAAACAATGCACTTGCACTTTATAAAGAGTTTATAATGGGATATAGAAGCAAAGCGGTTTAATTATGATGTAACACCAGCACTTTATAATTCTATGTACTGTATGGATCACAAGCCTATACTAGATATATTAGAAAAAGAATAAAAAGTACTTGCACTTTATTCCCTTCGCTTAAAGAATAATGAGATAATATAATCTTCTTAGTGATATCCCAAAAGAACACTTGATAATTCGGGTTTGTTTACAGTGTATTGATAGTTCATTTTGATATTGACATATCGAAAAGGTTTACCTGCAGTTTTAATGTTTTATTTCATTGTTTTAAAATTTTAAATATATATGATGTAAATATATATTTTAAAGTTGTAAAAATCAAACTATTTATGAGTACTTAAGTTTGCACATGTCGATTTTTAATGTGCCTATAGGATTAAGTACGATCGCCAGCTTAAAAAAATAGGTATCAATTGGGCACTTGCCAATAATGGAATGATGAGAAGAATATAAATTATTTGAATCCATGGCACATGACTTATTAGAGGGAAAATGAAAAAACGAATTTTAAATGTATATCTTGTGTATAAAAAGATTGTTTCTAAAATATAATTTATGAAAGGTAATGAATTAATGATTATTGTCAGATCAACACGATAATCCTGCAATAATAAATTGTACCACGGCAGTGGTATAGTCTGTTTTGCACCTTGGTGGAGGTAGAGGACCACGTGATCGGAAGCTTGTATTTTTATTGCTGGTAATGTGACCAATGCTTGTTTGTGTGAACAAGCCTGCGGAGGCAGGTGAAACGCATCACCAGAGGAATAAAAATCTCTGAAAGCTTTTAAAATTAGGGTGGGTCCCTGTGTTGGAGTCTGAATCCTGAAAGTTATCCGGAGTCTGTGTTTATCTATATCAGTGATGTCATCAGTGATGTCATCAGTGATGTCACTGACCATGTCATTAGTGATGTAATATGTGAAGTCATCAGCAGCGCATTACGGGGTGCGCAAGTTATAGTTAGCTGAACTAACTATAACGCGGGAATTTCTAGGGTTTTGTACGAGGGAAATGTCCAGAGAACTATAACGCCCCTGAAACCTATGGTTTTTTCAGTGAATTTCTAAGGTTTTTAAATGCTGATTCCTAACTATAATGTGCATGAAACCTATGGTTTTTTCAGTGAATTTCAAAGGTTTTTTAAATGCTAATTTCTAACTATAACATACCTGAAACCTATGTTTTTTTAAGGGAATTTCAAAGGTCTATAACTTATCTCTAAAGCTATGATGTTTAATGATTTTCATAGGATTTCTAAATCTTTATATTCCAGTGTGTCAATTCCTTTAATTATGTTTTTTTTTATTGTTTTTTCACCATTTTTTAAACTTTTTTTTCAATTCATTCTTTTAAAAATGTAAAAATATTATTTGTTTTTAATGATTTTATTCATTTGTAAATTTTTTAAAACAATTTTTAAAATATTTTTTTATCTATATTTTTAATATTTTGTCATTTTTGTTTACAATTATTTTTGGATTTGCACACCCTATGAGCACCTTTCTCGATCCATAGTCGCCATTTTACGATTGTAGTGCAGGATCCGCGTGTGGTATGCATTGGGTGTGTTTTTTCGTGCGCGATTGCTATGTGACCGGTACGCGACTCCAAACCCATACGCGACACGTACGAAGCATGTTACGCGACGCTCGCGCACTTCCGCGAAACGTCATGTGCATGTTTTTTTTCCTTGGAGTCGCGCACCCAATGCGCTAGGAACCGCGCACCCTACACAAGAGAAATTGTGCACCCAACGCGTTAGGATGCGCGACTCCTAATTTTACCGTAAAAAAAAATATAGCCCCCGGGGCTTATAAAAACACGTTGGGGACCGTGGGGAGTGCCCCAATGCCCCCACAGTCCCAGCCGGCTCCTCGCGTCATTCGGGAGCCGGAATTGCTTTTCCACATGGAGAGCTGCTGACATGCAGCTCTCCGTGTGGAAAAGCAATATGTTTGGATTTTTAAAAAGAGAGCAGGTTTCCCTGCTCTCTCTTTCAAAATCCAAATGAAGTTTGCTATGGGAGGGCGGGAGACTCCCGCCCTCTCATAGCAAACAACAGTGTCCTGGGGGTGGGCACCCCAGGACACTGTAGGAGCCGGGCCTGTGGGGTGGCGGTCCCCAGGGCCCTTGAGGGCTCCAGGAGGGGGGCAACGCAGCCCCCCTCCCACAATAAATAAAGCCCCGGGGGATGGTGGTCCCCGCACCCTATTTATTTTGTAGCCCCGGGGGGTATGCATTTTGCCCCCGGGATTTGGCACCCCAGGGGCTAATTATTAAGGAAGCGCAAAAGCCCACGCTTCGTTTTTTGTTTTTTTATGGCCGGATCCGCGCACCCTGCGCGCCTTTTGCCGTTTTTTTGTTTTTTTTAAAAAGGGGGCCCTGACGGGTCCTTCTGGGACCCCCTAAGCAACACTAGAGGGTCAAAGTATTTCTACCCTGCCCCCTTTGCATCTTTCACACACTTATTTCCCTTACTTCCTCAGCCTCGCTTCTACCGAGGCACAAAATGGCTGCCAACAGTTCCTGGTTTCGAATGTTGACAGACACTTCACAGCCAATTAGCATTCAGCGCGTGATCGGGAGGGTGCGCAAACAGTTCGCAGAGGGTGCGCTTAGGGTGCGCATAGGGTGCGCGGATCCTCCGAGGATATAGATATATATGTACTTTTAACTCTAATTTTCACAGGAACTACTGACCGGATTTACACCATTTAAGCAAAAGGCATGAGTCTGAACTGAGGACTACCTCTTTGCCAAATTTGGTGTAATTCTGCATCAAAAGGTCCTATGGGAAATTGCATGGGAAAACGCCTTTTGGGACCCCCCTTTGTCTCAACCCCCGCTTGATGAATCACCCCGAAACTTTCAGGATAGGAGCGGACCGGAGGTGAAAATTTCGCGAAGATTCGTCACCCGGCGCCAGGCTTATGGGCAATAGAATGTTGTGGATTTCCTATGGAAAATAGGTCCGAACTATAACTACCTACTGGCGACTGTATATTGCATCACTCATGACATGGTCAGTGACATCACTCATAACATCACTAATTCCTAACTATAACGTGCCTGAAACCTATGGTTTTTTCAGTGAATTTCAAAGGTTTTTTAAATGCTAATTTATAACTATACCTGCAGAGATAGTACATGTGAAGAAAGAAGAACCAACGCAGAGAAAGAAAAAAAAGAAATGCAGAAAGAAGCAACAGAAGTCCTCAAAGACGAAGAAAAGTCCAGGAAGAAGGATAACTTGCAGAAGAGCAGAAAGAAGCCTTGTTGCAAAATCATCCTGTATCCTCAACTTTTTCAGACGGATATTGGTGGTAACTGAGTCTGACTAACCATTCCTAGAGCCAATGCTATGTTAAAAGACACTTAGAATACAGTGAAAACACCTACATACACTAGGGAACACTATGCGTTGGGGTCCCCCTGTGATTAGCATGACCTCCTCTGTAAGCCCCTAGAATATAATAGGGCAGGGGATTAAAACTACCTCTTAAAACGCGCACAGGGCGTGTTTGCACACGTCACCTCAGGCCCTGTCCCCTCCCTTCTCCACTGTGTAAATACGCCCTGTGGCCATTTTAAGTTGGGAGATTAAGTCCCCTTGAATCCTGAGGGTCCCTAGGGTCCAACTAGACCACTAGGTACCTCCAGTAAGCGCCACCGAGCTGCGTTGCTGAGAGATGTAAAAAGGGGCACGGCCTAGACCACCTCTCTGCAACGCAGTGCAGTGGCGCTTACTGGAAGCACCTGGTGGGCTAGTTGGCCCCCAGGGTCCCTCAGGATTGAAGGGGAATTATTTCCCCAACTTAAAACGCACTACAGGGCTTGTTTGCACACGTTAACTCAGGCCCCGTCCCCTCCTTTCACCACTGTGTAAACACGCCCTGTGGCCGTTTTTAGTTGGGAGATTAAGTTCATTTGAATCCTGAGGGTCCCTAGGGTCCAACTAGCTCACTAGGTACCTCCAGTAAGCGCCACAGAGCTGCGTTGCAGAGAGGTGTAAAAAGTGGCACGGCCTGGACCACCTCTCTGCAACGCAGCTCAGTGGCGCTTACTGGAAGCACCTGGTAGGCTAGTTAGCCCCCAGGGGCCCTCAGGATTGAAGGGTAATTATTTCCCCAACTTAAAACGCGCCATAGGGTGTGTTTGCACACGTCACCTCAGGCCCCGTCCCCTCCCTTCCCCACTGTGTAAACACGCCCTGTGGCCATTTTTTAATTTGGGAGATTAAGTCCCCTTGAATCCTGAGGGTCCCTAGGGGCAAAATAGCCCACTAGGTACGTCCAGGAAGCACCATTGCAGAGAAGTGTAAAAAGGGGCACGGCCTGCACCACCTCTCCGCAATGCAGAGCAGTGGCGCTTACTGGAAGGACCTGGTGGACTAGTTGGCCAACTTAAAACGCGCCACAGGGCGTGTTTGCACGCATCACCTCAGGCCCCGTCCCCTCCCTTTACCACTGTATAAACGCGCCCTGTTGCCGTTCTAGGTTGAGAGATTAAGTCCCCTTTAATCCTAAGGGTCCCTAGGGTCAAACTAGCCCACTAGGTACCTCCAGTAAGCGCCACAGAGCTGCGTTGCATAGAGGTGTAAAAAGGGGTGTGGCCTCAGAACACCTGTCCACAACGCAGATCCCTGGCGCATATTTGGCCCTCCCAAGGCCTTAATCGTCCCCGGGGACCCCAACTCCCGGGTCATGGCCTTTTTAAAAAAAATTATTTATGAGGGGGCAGCGTTGCCCCCCTCCTCAGGCTACTTATGGCCCCGGGGACCCCATCCCCAGGGGCCGGCCTTTGTTTTTTAATATTTAAATATTTTTAATATTTAAAAAATATATATATTTATAGAAACACCTAGGACATGCTGGACAAACCGTATGTACCTATCACCATGACGATTTGCGTGATATTCATTGAAAGGCAACTATGCATACAATGAATCCACGTGGAATGTATTTACACCGCTAGTGAAGCTCTGACGTGTCTGATGCCCTACCATGCCTAATCCCGGCACCCCCGCCGGTGGGTACTCTCCAAGTAGACACCCTTGTCGTTTATTTATTCAAACATGGGTAGCTATTGACGGGCACATTTAATACACATTTAATACACATGCACACCGAGCCATTCAAAGGGGATTCGACAAAAATTCGACCAAACTATGCAAGAAACCCCCCTCACGGTTAATAAAACACACATCCACCACCGGATGTGTAATACTTTTTATTTTACTCTCTGGAAAGGAGACGAACCTCACTTGAGAGTCACAGCGTGCTCCTGGCCGAGCCCAATGCTGTGTTACACCCACCAGTGCCTGCCGAGTGCCACACACCTCTGTGTTGTATTTCACCAGCTAGTGCGTATGCTATGACACTCTCTAGCCCATGTGCACTGTAACACCACCCCGTGAATATGTCATGCCACACTTGCCTTCACACGGGTTATATTGCCCCATCTAACGTGCCTTCCTCGATGCCTATGTTATAACGCACAGCGCTATGCCATACATATTACAATCTGGGATCCATATCTTTGTAACTGTGCATATGCAACGTTACATTCCCCAGCACATATTTTGTATTACAACTTTAGAGACTAGTTAGGTTACACAACACTGCCCTGTGCATATTACACTCCAAGGCGCATATCGCATAGCACGTGCTAGTGCCTGTGCTATCTCGCGCTCTCCAGTGAATCTGTCATTGCGCACAATGTATTGCATATTATATTTCATTCCCTGGTTCATCTTATATCACACTTTTTGGTGCATAGTTTATACCATATACTATATCTAGTTTTCATTTTCAATCGTGCTCTCAGGACTATGTTCTATATAACACTGCGTCCACCTACCCTTTTCACGGGCATTACTTTTTGCGATGGGGAGTGGAGGGTCAGGGGGCGTTTCTGCCAAGTGAGCCCGGAGTCACAGTCTCAAACATCCTCTTCTTCCTGAATAAAAGTGAGATTATGCTGCATACTTGTTCATATTTTAAGTAGTTCGCACAGACACATTTTAAAAACAATAAAGTTCCTAATACCCACCTTCTCTGAACAGTTAGCTTGCTGCCCCATCCACCTCCTCCCTATCCTCTGTTGTCTGAATCCATGGACTAGCCTCCTCCCTCCTGCCATGCATGGTCTGATGTGCTGCCACTGCCCTCCATTTAGTAGTTACAATAGTGGAGGGTTTCGTTGGATTTGAGGAAGAATGGCGCTCAGGCGTGTGCGACGTAGGTGTTACTAAAACTGGGTGAGTACGGTGCTGACAGGTCAGGGGAAACAAACCCAAGGAAATAACCCCAGCAACTGGGTGGGTCGAGACCCACACCAACAACTAGAAGTGAGGTCCTGTGCATACGTGTTATGATAATAATCTGGGTGTACCCTATAAAGATCAAACATATATCAAGTATTTAATGCTTCTGAAATTATGGAGGTCGACATCAGGTGTATCACAAGCAAAGATTTCTTTATATATGTAGATTTAGACCAATACAGAATGAAAACAAATCAGCCGACACGTGTTTCGTCACAACGTGTTAAAGTTGTGACTCTTCAGGGCTTGGAAGGACACAAAATAAAAGAAATAAATAAAAGGAAAAACACTAAAAGTAAAACAAAGGACTAAAAAGGGCCAGTGTAATGTAAACTAAAAGGAAAGGTGAGGAACGGAAGAAACATGTGGAGACCACTAATATGTGACAAGTACATGTATTATGTGACTTTCTTACAGGAGACCCACTCAGAAAGGTGAAGTAGCCTTCTCGACAGATAGAGTGCGGCCAAGAAGACGAGCACAGAGAAAAGATAACTGGAACGAGTACAGGTGTGAAATAAAGGAAGAAAAAAAAGATTTGCGGAAAGGGAAAGCTCAAAACACATTTCAAAGGCGCATTTAAAAGGTAAACACGAAGAGCAAATTGTTCCATCACAATAATAAGTACGGAGGGTATAATGTATGAGAACAACCCAACAGAAAGTAATCGACTACAAGTCTTAGTGAGTGTGATACACATGTGAGTCTTTGAGTAAAGAAAAATTCTTTAACACTAAAAACAGAGGAAAATAGGGCCTAGTCATGTATATAGTATACAATAGTAATGGAAAAGATATCAGAAAGGAAGGACATCGTGGTCCGACAGTTGGACAAGGGTGGGAACATTGTTCTATGACCTATCGAGAAATATAATAACAAAGCTAGAAGTCAATTGAAAGATACCAAGTGCTGTCTAAGAGTACCACAGAGTAATCTACTAGAAGTCAAAAACAAATACCGCAAAGAACTATCAAGGTGGAGAGGGATGGGCCTAATCAGTGAGGAGAGAGTATGGCTATTTGAAGGTTGAGGATCCTGTAACACATGTCCTTTATTTAATTCACAAGATCCACAAAGATGTGCATAATCCCCCTGGAGGCCAATAATATCGGCAATTGGGAGCCTTTTCGAGGCAACTTTTAGGTTTATAGATTATTTTCTGCAAGACATTGTCCAGACACTCCCGTCCTATATACAGGACACCAGAGATTTTTTGAGGAGAGTCAATGATACTATCTGGGATGACTCATGCTTGTTGATTACACTTGACGTAGTGTCTTTCTATATGAGCATTGCTCATTAGGATGGCCATAGTGTCCTTAGACACTTCCTCAACATAAGACCCATTGAACATTACCAGCATTCTGAAATGCTACGTACTATGGCCAGACTATGCCTAGAGATCAATTTTTTCTTCTTCTGTAAGGACACTTACAGGCAGGCAAGGGGTAGAGCGATGGGCACCTGCTTCGCCCCAAGCCATGTGAATCTTCACATTGGCTGGTGAGAGGAGCAGGTGCTTAGGGTAGAGTTTGCGACTGAATTTCAGGAAAATATTTTAATCTAGTTCCGGTATATTGATGCTTTATTTATACTGTGGAGAGGCTCACAAGATAAGGCCATTGGTTTTCTTTCTGCTTTGAATTCAAATTCACTGAACCTACACTTCACTAGTACAATCAGTGAATCAGTGGTATGTTTCCTGGATCTGGAAATATTCATAAAGAACAATAGAGTACACACACGCACATGTAGGAAGCCAACATCTGGAAACTCGTTGCTGCACTCAGACCGTTTCCATCCACCTAAGCTTAAATTCAGTATACTGTATGCAGAGTTTCTTCACATGAAAAGAAACTGTAGCTTACCTTCCTCCCTCCGAGAAGCACAATAAAAGAGAGAGAGGCTATAGTCAGCAAGTGTTAACACAGGCCCTTAACAAAGTAGATGGGATCTCCAGAGACTCACTCCTATTTCTAAACGATGAGACCAAGCAGACATCTAAAAGTAAAAAGAAAGATGCAATCAGGATGATAACAGGTTACAATGCCTATCAGGACAAGGTGAGAGATTGCCTGAATAGGCATTGGCAGCAAGTGATAAATGATCCCTTGATAGGGCACTCCATCCCCCGTAGACCGCTTGTAACATTTGAGCCAAGTCCATGAGGCAGCTGCTGGTGGTCAATAGCCCAGAGGTGATGGAAAGTGAAGGATGGTTGAAGGCGAGTACAGGTTTTAACAAATGCCTGAAATGTAAGGCTTGTCAACATGGTTTAAATATGAAAGAGATCAATTCACCATTTTGAAAAAAACTACGGCAATACCTCGCTTTTTTTAATTGTAAGAGTGACCATGTGGTTTTTGTTCTTCGGTGTTCCTGCCCCAAACTGTATGCGGGTAGTACAATCCATATGGTCCATGTTAGAATCCTTCAGCACCTCAGGGCCATATAAAAACAAAGATAAGACCTACCCTGTAGCAGGGCACATTAATATAGTCCATTGGGGAGATCCAAAAGAACTTGGCTACTTCGTGATTGACTCGGTCCCAAAAAAATAGAGGAGGAGGCAACAGCGAGAAAAAATTGAGGCAGCTGGAGTCCAGACACATGTTGACATTCAACACTAAGATCCCCAAGGGCCTCAATTCGGATGAAGATTTACATGTTCATCTGTAAGAGGAGTGACAGATAGAGCACATCCCCGTTGTCCTGCAGTTACGTTGTTTATTTGATGTTAGAATAAGTTCTTTACCAGTTGCTCATGCTTATAAGAAGGAAAATGATTCAAGAAACAAGTGATATCCTGAATGTAGTGCAATGAATTTGGTGACACATTTTTAAACAGAGTGTAGAATTACTTGATATAGGGGCATTTGTATCAAGAAACCGTTTTGCAAGTCCTTAATAGAGAGTTTTTGCTGTTCGCTATTAAGGACTCGCAAAAGACAATGTATGTAGGTTTCGCAATATTAATTGCGATTCCTACATATTCCTTAATTGCGAATCGCAAATTGCGATTCGCAATTAATGAATACTTTTCCATTTATTCCTATGGGTTTAGAGGCCCGAGGACTGCGGAGGGGGTCTGGGACCCACAGGCTCAAAAAAGCATTTTACATTTTTTTGGGTGTAAGATTCGTTTTGGATGCGCGAATCAGGCTGGAAAAAAAACAAAGCAAGGGCTCCAGTGCTTTGTTTTCTTTAAGACCCTGGGTGGGTATGTCCCGGGGGCAATGACAGATGAGATGTGGGGTGCTGTGGGGGCCACAACATGTCCTGGGGACCACAACCTCCCCGGGACTCTGTTTGTGAAGTGCGGGGGGGGGCACACAGCCCCTGCTGTCCCAACACTCAGCCCTGGGGACCGCCACCAACCTGAGGCTATTTACATATTTAGGCATTGGGGTGCTCCTGCCCCCCATTCAGTCACAGGGTCAGCAACCTCCCTGGGGCTATGTTGAAAATAATGTGTGGGGGGCACAGGCCCCCCCACACAGCCCCAGATACCATCGTCTCCCTAGGGCAACTTACTAATAGGAAGGGGGCCATGAGCCCACTTCCTGGAGCCCTTCATAGCCCTGGGGACCTGCTCCAGCAATGTTTGGGGGTGGTGCAGTTTGCTATGGCCTGGCAGGAGCACTGCTTCTGCCATGCCATTGCACACTCTGCTTCACTTCATGGAAGTGAGAGCAGGAAATGCGCCTGCTTCCATGAAGCAAAGCAGAATTGCTTTTGGGCAGAGGGAGCTGCAGGGACAGTGGGGGGGGGTTAGGCTTAATGATGTGGCCATGCACCAGGGGATGGGGTCCCCGGGGTATTATCATCCTCAGGAGGGGGACCCCCTCCCAAAAAATGAAAATGAAATAAAGGGTAGGCCCCAAGGGATGGGGTCCCTGGGGCTGAAAAAGGCCCAGGGGGCAGACATTGTTTTTTTTTCTTTTAAATGGGTCAGGCCCTGGGGGATGGGGTCCCCTGGGCCCAAAAACTAGCAAGGGAAGGGGGGGGCACACAGCCCTCGTTCAGAAAATAGGGAAAAAAACAAAGCTGGTAACTCACTGGAGGCCCCGCCCCCTCTCTGCACTACTCTGCAAATGCGCCTCCTGGTGCGCTCTATGTTGAGGAATGAAACTCATTTGCTGCTGAGGGTCCTTAGGGGCCAACTAGCCCACCTGTTACCTCCAGAAATCCCCACACAGTGGGATTGCTCTCCCTTTTTCCACCACTCTTACAGCTGACAGCTCCTGCCAAGCGAGAGCAAACATGACTCCACTCCCACAAAGCAGGAGCTGTCAAACCACTCCCACACAATCAGGACTTGGAAAAGGTGGGGAGCTGGTTGGGACCTCAGGGGCATTGTGGTTTTCGGCCTGAAGATGGGGGCCACATAGCACCTGTCCCCTATTGATTTGTGGTGGGCCCAATGGGACTGGGATCAAAATCGGCCCGGGGAGGTGTGCCATATGGCTCCCCTCCCTATGTTTAAAAAAAAATCCTCACTTCTTGGGCTTGTGGAAGCAAAGCAAGCATGTTTCCTCTCATATTCCATGTTGAAAAAATAATCTGAAATCCTTAATGATGGTGACTGCATTATTGATCTATTTGAGTGCAAATTGATCCGGGGTGACTATGATGATTGAATTCTTTCTCATCCCTCCTGGTAAGAGCAGAGGCCACAGTTCTCCTTTTAAATTACCCTGAGTACGCAAATGCCCAAAGCCGTCTTGAAGCTCCCCCTGTTTGACCAATCCCCATTTTCCTCAGTAGTATGCAAAGGTCTTCCTACTTTTTCCCACGTTAACGAAAGGCCCTCAAGCATGTTTCCGCTTATTTTGTTAATGCATTTGGTACATACCAAAAAGAAATCTTCGCTCCCGTGGAACCAAGCTGGTTATAGTCCCAGTTATAAAAAAGGCGACTTGGGGAGGCCGAAGATTTGTCTTCGGGGCAGCCAAAGCCTGGAATGAGCTCCCATCTCACCTGAGAAATGCCACTGATCTTCTAGCCTTTAGGAGGGGTCTGAAGACCTGGCTTTTTGATGAGTAACTCTGCATCTGCTGCCCTTCCAAAGGATAGGTAACTAGCGCCAGGACACCTCTGGGTAACCGCTGCGCTTAAAAAATTCCGTAACATAACATAACATAACATAACATTATTGATGCAGAGGAATATGAGGATATTTCCACCAAACAAAGTAGCACTTACATCATTAAGTTAAGGAGAAGAACCCCTGTTTACTGGAGATTCACCTCTTTGCAGTCTCGCTGTCTTCTCTTGATGAGTATTCACGTTATCACAGATTTGTGAATGAAGACACTCGAGGAAAAATCACATTGCCCATATTACATGCACACTTTGTGGTCCTTCACACAGCTGTAGTGTAGAATATGCACAAGACATTTACGCAACGTGGTAGCACTTACTAATCAACCAAATGAAAGTACTCCAGTTGAATAGACTTTTTGGGCAAATCTGGGGACTCTTAGAACAAATGAGGCTCAATTCTGGCTCTGGTGCTGATTTCACAGAAATTAAACTTTAATGGGAAGCACTTACAAATACAAACATAGCAGGTGCCTCAGTTGAAGCTTCACTTCAGTAAAGCACAACTTCTTGAACTTGGCAAAGGCAAAGCAATCTGATGTGTAATTACTGTGATGAGTTGATTTATTCTTGTCATCTCCTGGTGAGAGCAAAGACCATGATTCTCCTTTTTAAATACCATAAGTATGCAAATACCCAAAATGCTTAGCACCACTTGCACACCCACTGACAGACATGAGATATCAGCAGGCCATGGCCAGTTTTAGTCCGTTAGAAACTGCATCCTAATGTTGATAATTTACCAACAGCAGAGGTGCGGAAACTATTCAAAGACTCAGTAACGATATATAGATGTCTTACACAGTTCCTTATGCAAACATTATTACTTAACAGTGTGCGGACTGCTCAAGCTGCACAAACACAATTGGCTATCCAGGGCATAAGCCCAAAAATGATAAATGCAGTTCTCGGAAAAGTTACCGTCAGACGGAGGAGATTCCATTCTGGAATACACAAAAAATAAGTCAGCTCGAAGCTGGGTTTCTTCATATGGGCTGCAAGAAAAACACAAAATAGTATCTATTTGCTTGCTAATGGGAATGGCTCCCCCAGTGGAAGACTGCACAACTTGGGGTACAGTCTTTGCTGCAGTGCATACTAAAATGCATGGTACCCCAGCCCTGCTGTTTTGCAAATTGTGCTGAAACAGCTACAGAATGAGTATGGGTCAGCACCTGCCCTAGAATTGGGGTTGAAACACATTTTGCTGCAGTATACACCATTGTGTTAGGCAACATAAAGGGGAATGCTGCATTGGCTATACACCAGCACATACGGGAATTGACTCCTGCAAAGAAGGGGCACGAATTACCTACAATTATCGAAGAAACCTATGATACACTAGGTAGAGATAATGTGGGACTCAGAACTGGTAAACCACAATAAAAGAGTAATTCTGAAAAAGATAACTCTACGCATGCACCGGCTCCTTAACAAAGAAGAAGTAGGACAATAAACAAAAAAATAAAGATGAGATAAAGTCACAAAGTGGGTCTCCAGGAAGCCACTAAAAAATGATATAATTTTTTTAACCGGATAATATTAGACCGCCTGACAGGTATCAAGCTACTGATACGTGTTCATTTCATTGCTTTCAGACGTTATCCGATAAGAATTCGGGGAGAAGTGGATGGTCAGAGTGCAGATGGGAACAGCACATTATCAATCAATCAATCAGGCATTTGTTAAAGGGCGACTACTCACTCGTAAGGGTCTCAAGGCACTGGGGGGGGTAGCAGGTTCCAGTCATCAATGGGGAGGTCTGTCGAAGGGCCAGGTTTTGAGGTTTCTTGAAAAGATGGGGAGCGATGTTGTCTGTCTGAGGTGGAGTGGTAGGGCGTTCCGTGCTCTGGACGTGAGGAAGGAGAAGGAGCGGCCTCCCGAACTGGTCTTTCTGGTGCAGGGGAACACAGCGTAGGAGAGCTGGGCTGATTGTAGGGTCCTTTGGGGTGAGTGGAATTTTTTGAGTTGGCTGTTCAGGTATGCTAGTCCGGTGTCGTGGAGGGCCTTGTGGGTGTGGGTGACCATCTTGAAGGTGATTCTAGCTTCGATGGAGAGCCAGTGGAGTGTGCGCAGGTGCTGGGAGATGTGGGCGTGTCTTGGCAGTTCGAGGACCAGTCTTGTGGTGGTGTTCTGGATGTTCTGTAACTTGCGGTTGAGGTTTTTGCTTATTCCGGCAAAGAGTCTAGTCTGCTGTTGATCGGGCATGAGTGACGGTCTTTCTGTGTTCAAGGGGGATCAATTTGAAGGTCTAACGTAGGAGGTAGAGGGTGTGGAAGCAGGAGGACAAGACGGAGTTGATCTGGCGGTCCATTTTGTGCTCGGAGTCTAGGATGATTCCCAGGTTGCGTGCATGGTCTGTGGGGGTGGGCGGGCTTCCGAGGGCGGGGTGCCACCAGGTGTTGTTCCAGGTGTCGGGGTTTGGGCCCATGATGAGTACTTCTGTTTTGTTGGTGTTTAGTTGTAGGCAGCTGTTTTTCATCCATTTGGCGACAGCTTTCATGCCTTCTGTAAAGTTTTGTCTGGCGGAATTGGGTTCGTTGGATAGGAAGAGGATAAGTTGGGTGTTGTCTGCATATGACACAATATTTAGTACGTAGGATCTGATGATGGGGGCGAGCGGAGCCATGTAGACGTTGAAGAGCGTAGGGCTGAGGGAGAACACCTGGAGGACCCTGCAGGTGTTTATTGTAGGGTCCGAGATGAAAGAGGGGAGTCTAACCCACTGCGTTCTGCCAGAGAGGAATGAGTAGATCCAGTCGAGGGCCTTGTTTTGGATCCCTGCGTCATGGAGTCTGCGTATTAGGGTGCGGTGAGAGACTGTGTCGGACGCTGCTGAGAGGTCGAGGAGGATGAGGGCTGCTGTTTCTCCTTTGTCCAGTAGGGTGCTGATATCGTCTGTTGTAGCGAGGAGGGCGGTTTCCGTACTGTGGTATTTTCTGAAGCCAGATTGGGAGGAGTCGAGGATGTTGTGCTCTTCGATGAATGTGGCGAGTTGGCTGTTGATGGCTTTCTTGATGACTTTTGCTGGGAATGGGAGCAGGGAGATGGGTCAGTATTTTTGGAGGTTGGTGGGCCCGCCAAGGGTTTCTTCAGGAGGGGGCTGACCTTGGCGTGTTTCCAGTCATCCGGGAACGAGACGGTTGCCAGGGAGCGGTTGATGGTGTGACAGAGCATGGGTGTGATGGTGTTGGCGGCTCTGTTGAAAATGTGGTGGGGCAGGGGTCCGTGGGGGCCCCGGAGTGGATTGATTTCATCATCTTCAGTGTGTCTTCGGTGGTGAGGGCTGTCCAGTTGTCGATCGCTGGCTTCAGGGTGTCGGGGTGGTTGGTGAGGGTTCAGTGTGTTGGTTGTCTTCGTCGAAGTTGTCGTAGATGCTCTTGATTGTGTGGTGCAAAAAGGTGCTGAGTTTGTCGCAGAGGTCCTGTGAGGGGGCATGTCGGTGGACTTGCTGGTGAGTTGGGCTAACTCCTTGATGATGTTGAAGAGTTCTTTACTGTTGTGTGCATGAGTGGAGATTCTGTTTTCAATCACTTTTTTCCTCGTTTTTCTGATGAGTTGGTGGTGAGCGTTGGTGGCGGCTCTGAAGTTGTTGTGGGCTTCTGTGGATTTGGTGTTCCTCCAGGCCTTTTCGAGGCGGCGGCAAGTGCATCTGGACGCTCGAAGTTCGGTGGTAAACCATCTGGCTTTCTTGGCGTGGGTGTTGTTTTTCTTGAGGGGGGCTATGGTGTTGCAGCTGTCGGAGATCCATCTGTGCAGGGTTTGGGCTGCGGTGTTGGGGTCGTCGTTTTACACAATGGTTGGGGTGGAGTTGCTGAGTGATGAGGTTAGCTGGTCGTCGGTGATTCTGGTCCAGTTTCTTAGTGGGAGCAGGTGATGGTGTCTGTGGATGGTGGGTGTTCTGAAGGTGAAGTGGACGCACCGATGGTCAGTCTATGAGAGTTCGGTGGTGTGGCTGAAGGTGATGGAGTTTCCCGTTGTGAAGAGGGGCTCGAGGGTGTGTCCTGCTGAGTTCCTGGGTTCGGTCATGATCTGGTGGAGTCCAATGTTTTGGAGGTTGTCCAGGAGGATGTGGTTCTGGGGTGCAGTTGGATGTCGAGGTGGAAGTTGAGGTCTCCCAGTAGGGTGTAGTTAGTGGACGCGATGGCATGCGGGGGGATGATGTCTGTGATGGAGTTCTTAAACCGGGGGTAACCCAAATAACCCTCCGACATCTGAGTAAATGAACAGAATTATATAAAAATAATAATGCCTCGGGATAAATAACCAAATTATACAATAGGATGAAGAGATAGTTCAATTACCCCTTCCTATGAGTATTATTCTCTTGAAAAATCTATTCTGCATTTCAATCAGAAGTCAAAGGCAATTCAACAAAGTCTAAAGTGCTAATTTTTAAAGCAAACTTTTCTGTATTTATTATGCAATTTTCAAGATCTGTGTAATTATGTATTCGTCTTTTTTTATACATATATATACAAACATTTACATCACAAAAACATATATATATATATATAATATTTACATTTAAACAAACAAACAAACATGTATATTTTCTCCTTTCTCCTTGCCCTATTAATCAATAAGGATGCACCTAAAAATATTTTACACAAGGATTCCTTTGAACAGAAGATCACCCTTCAAGAGGAACTACGAGGCCTATTGCTCCAACCTCAAACTTGTTGTAGTACTCTTTACTTATTTCACAATATTTTAAATTCACGCGGCTGGCTTCAATCTAACTGTCGATGCGTTTCAGCCTCAATGTTCTCAGGCCTCATCAGGACTAGGGCAGTTGAGTGCATAACTTTTCAAAAATCAACCTAGGAAATCAAATACACCTTTTTATCCATATATACAATATACCCAATCATATTTATACACACATACATAGGAACATAAGACTCAATGGTCTTAAATGGATTTCGTTACATTATAATTTCTGGGGTGGCGGACCACAAACAATTAAACACCCGAATGTGCACCTAAATAACTAATTTCTCGTGCTGTACATCACAAGGAAAGTGAAATGCGTCTAGAAAAGCCTCTACCGACACCACTCTTCTTAATCTCATCCAGTCTAAAGTCAGATAGCTCAAAGCATAAAAGAATCTAAAATAATATGTACCAATTCTCCGCGGTTTCACTTGGACTATACGGTTATCCACTTCCTTTTTCCTTTATGTTGAAGCGCTAAAAACCAAAGGTATAATTATATATATGTTTTTGTGATGTAAATGTTTGTATTACCTACTGGCGGTCGCCAGTAGGTAGTTATAGTTAGGACCACGTTTCCATAGGAAAACCTCAACATTCTATTTTGAATAACTTTGGCGCCGGTCGACGAATCCTCGCGAATTTCTCAAAATAGGTGGGGCGCTACGCTCCGCTCCTACCCTGAAAGTCTCGGGGGGATTCGTCAAGCGGGGGCTGAGATAAAAGGGGGGTCCCAAAACGCGTTTTTCCCATGCATTTTTCCATCGGCCCTTTAGACAGGGCTACAGCCCGAACGGCTGAACAGAATTACTAGAAATTTGGCAGAGAGGTAGTCCTCAGGTCAAGGAAGTGCCTTTTGTAGGTTTGGTGTAAATCTGTTCAGTAGATTCTGAGAAAATAGCCTTTAAATCAATATATATATCTGAGCCCGCTTACGGTACGCTTACCGTACGCTTACGGTAAGCGTACGGCGGCGTGCGCGAGCGCGATTCTGATTGGCTGTTAGATCTTAGTAAACATTCGAATCGGTCGAAACCAGGAAGCGGCGGCCGCCATTTTGTGTATTTCACTCTGAAAAAAAAGAGTGAAAACAAGGAAAGGGGGCAATGAGGAGAGTTACAGACCCCCTAACATTTGTAAGGGGGTCAAAGAAGGACAGAAAAGTACAAAAAAAACATTTATTGATTTAAAAAAAAATCACGGGGTACGCGTACGGTAAGCTTACGGTAAGCGTACGGTAAAAAAAAAAAAAAATAGATAAATGAAAAGCAGATTTAAGAGTTTAGAAATTAGGGAGCTCTAAAAAGAGCTGTTGTGTTTATGAAGTCATTTTTTTAGTGGTACCTACAAGTAAGTACCGATGCAGAGTCTAAGGTTCAAGAGGAAGACTCTGTTCCCTTCATCATTGAAGTGCACACCATCTCCTCTATAAATGTCTTGCATGTCATAACGCAAGTTGTTGTGGTAAATGGCACCCATACCATAGTCACGGAGGAAAGCAGAAACAGATTTGTTGACGTGCTTTCTTGCTTTGTCAATCTGTGGACAGAAATGATTGGACCAGTTCCATTTTTGCCTTTGGCATATGTTGGAAAACACAAAGGCAGTTTTAGGGAAAAGTGTAAACAGTTGTGCAAAGGTGTCCTTCATAAGCATTTCCAGACCTACCCCAGTCAAAGTGCCTAGGTCATTGCCACCACAGTGCACTATTATGAGGTCAGGGTGTTGGATTTGAATGAAGGATTTCACCAATGGCATCAATTGGTGCCACTTTAACCCTCTCTGACCAATCCATTTAATGTCTACATTTGGCAAAGCAAGGTCTCTCACCATATCTGTTTTCTCTGCAAACTTTTCACTCCAGAAGACATAGCTGTGCCCTACAATCCACACTGTGAACATCTTCAAAGGAGAACTGGATGCACTCAGGAGGTGTCTTTCAGTAGAATGGCAATAAGAAAAGAAAGACAGTTTGGAAATGGAGGCATACATATTTTTTTAAAACAAAAAGAACTGATTGGCTGTTTCATACCATTCTAGAATAAAAACTAGGTTGTATGTGAAAATTAATAGAAGCATGTTTTGTATTGGTACAAAAAAATGTGTAACCAAAGAACAGTACTATGGATTTGCTGTAAGGTTTGAAAAGTCAAGCACTCTTGCTCTGTGGAATTGAAACATTGTGTGTCGAACTTCTGACCTAACTGCACACAGCAGTGTTCCATGAGCTGTTGCTATGGTAGCAGGCAGAAGTCAAGTTGGGGGAAGGGTACTAGGCAGAAGTCAAGTTGGGGGCAGGGTACTTTTGGAAAAGGGTTGGTTTTCAACCAATAGAAATGTGTGAATACATGTGAAAAAAAGGGGGAAGCACTGAGATTTGAAACTTACATGTATATGTGTGGAAAAATAGAGGGAAAGTTTGCCATTATCTGGTTCTGCTGAGAGGAGAGAGGTGAACAGAACAGAGATCCTGGCTCTGATAATCTGCTGTTTGAGTGTCACATTTCTTTCACAACTAACTAATTTTAAAGGTGAGTTTACAGTTTGAGAGGGGATGTATGTGGTAACTTAAGAAATGAATAATAGAAATGGGAATTGTTTTTGTTGTAGTTACACATGGTGGTTTCATAATGTGTCAGTGTGTAAAAGTGATTTACACTTGCCCCGAAAAAAAAAAAGAGCAGTAAGTGTGCTTTCAAATTGGCAAAGAAATTTCGTTTTGGCACTAATGTGAAAACATGACTCTGTGTGCATAGAAGAATTATAGGCAGAGATTTATTGCGTCTTGCTCTGGTGATTTCACAGTTGCATTAGATGGAAAGGGGGAGCGAATTTTTGGGGGAAGAAGCAGAGGCTTAGCACACACCCATGTCCTTGCCGTGTATAGTCATGCACAGTATTTACAAGCGAGTGGGGTTTTCAGGTTTAAGTCTGTAATACAAATACATTCAGCATCACTAAGGCTGGTTGCCCTTGGTGGAGTGTAGGCAGTCACAGAGAATGCACATGATGGTGGTCTGAAAAAAAAACAGCTTGGACACGTGCAATTAAATAAATCAAAAATAGTGGTTTCATAATGTGTCAGTCTGTAAAAGTGATTTCAAATTGTAAAAAGAGATTTTCACTTGGCCCGAAAAAAAAAAGAGCAGTAAGTGTGCTTTCAAATTGGCAAAGAAATTTCGTTGTGGGACTAATGTGAAAACATGACTCTGTGTGCATAGAAGAATTATAGGCAGAGATTTATTGCGTCTTGCTCTGGTGATTTCACAGTTGCATTAGATGGAAAGGGGGAGCGAATTATTGGGGGAAGAAGCAGAGGCTTAGCACACACCCATGTCCTTGCCGTGTATAGTCATGCACAGTATTTACAAGCCAGTGGGGTTTTCAGGTTTAAGTCTGTAATGCAAATACATTCAGCATCACTAAGGCTGGTTGCCCTTGCTGGAGTGTAGGCAGTCACAGAGAATGCACATGGTGTTGGTCTGAAAAAAAAACAGCTTGGACACGTCCAATTAAATAAATCAAAAATAGTGGTTTCATAATGTGTCAGTCTGTAAAAGTGATTTCAAATTGTAAAAAGAGATTTTCACTTGGCCCGAAAAAAAAAGAGCAGTAAGTGTGCTTTCAAATTGGTAAAGAAATTTCGTTTTGGCACTAATGTGAAAACATGACTCTGTGTGCATAGAAGAATTATAGGCAGAGATTTATTGCGTCTTGCTCTGGTGATTTCACAGTTGCATTAGATGGAAAGGGGGAGCGAATTATTGGGGGAAGAAGCAGAGGCTTAGCACACACCCATGTCCTTGCCGTGTATAGTCATGCACAGTATTTACAAGCCAGTGGGGTTTTCAGGTTTAAGTCTGTAATGCAAATACATTCAGCATCACTAAGGCTGGTTGCCCTTGCTGGAGTGTAGGCAGTCACAGAGAATGCACATGGTGGTGGTCTGAAAAAAAAACAGCTTGGACATGTGCAATTAAATAAATCAAAAATAGTGGTTTCATAATGTGTCAGTCTGTAAAAGTGATTTCAAATTGTAAAAAGAGATTTTCACTTGGCCCGAAAAAAAAAGAGCAGTAAGTGTGCTTTCAAATTGGCAAAGAAATTTCGTTTTGGCACTAATGTGAAAACATGACTCTGTGTGCATAGAAGAATTATAGGCAGAGATTTATTGCGTCTTGCTCTGGTGATTTCACAGTTGCATTAGATGGAAAGGGGGAGCGAATTTTTGGGGGAAGAAGCAGAGGCTTAGCACACACCCATGTCCTTGCCGTGTATAGTCATGCACAGTATTTACAAGCCAGTGGGGTTTTCAGGTTTAAGTCTGTAATGCAAATACATTCAGCATCACTAAGGCTGGTTGCCCTTGCTGGAGTGTAGGCAGTCACAGAGAATGCACATGGTGGTGGTCTGAAAAAAAAACAGCTTGGACACGTGCAATTAAATAAATCAAAAATAGTGGTTTCATAATGTGTCAGTCTGTAAAAGTGATTTCAAATTGTAAAAAGAGATTTTCACTTGGCCCGAAAAAAAAAGAGCAGTAAGTGTGCTTTCAAATTGGCAAAGAAATTTCGTTTTGGCACTAATGTGAAAACATGACTCTGTGTGCATAGAAGAATTATAGGCAGAGATTTATTGCGTCTTGCTCTGGTGATTTCACAGTTGCATTAGATGGAAAGGGGGAGCGAATTTTTGGGGGAAGAAGCAGAGGCTTAGCACACACCCATGTCCTTGCCGTGTATAGTCATGCACAGTATTTACAAGCCAGTGGGGTTTTCAGGTTTAAGTCTGTAATGCAAATACATTCAGCATCACTAAGGCTGGTTGCCCTTGGTGGAGTGTAGGCAGTCACAGAGAATGCACATGGTGTTGGTCTGAAAAAAAAACAGCTTGGACACGTCCAATTAAATAAATCAAAAATAGTGGTTTCATAATGTGTCAGTCTGTAAAAGTGATTTCAAATTGTAAAAAGAGATTTTCACTTGGCCCGAAAAAAAAAGAACAGTAAGTGTGCTTTGAAATTGGCAAAGAAATTTCGTTTTGGCACTAATGTGAAAACATGACTCTGTGTGCATAGAAGAATTATAGGCAGAGATTTATTGCGTCTTGCTCTGGTGATTTCACAGTTGCATTAGATGGAAAGGGGGAGCGAATTTTTGGGGGAAGAAGCAGAGGCTTAGCACACACCCATGTCCTTGCCGTGTATAGTCATGCACAGTATTTACAAGCCAGTGGGGTTTTCAGGTTTAAGTCTGTAATGCAAATACATTCAGCATCACTAAGGCTGGTTGCCCTTGCTGGAGTGTAGGCAGTCACAGAGAATGCACATGGTGGTGGTCTGAAAAAAAAACAGCTTGGACACGTGCAATTAAATAAATCAAAAATAGTGGTTTCATAATGTGTCAATCTGTAAAAGTGATTTCAAATTGTAAAAAGAGATTTTCACTTGGCCCGAAAAAAAAAGAGCAGTAAGTGTGCTTTCAAATTGGCAAAGAAATTTCGTTTTGGGACTAATGTGAAAACATGACTCTGTGTGCATAGAAGAATTATAGGCAGAGATTTATTGCGTCTTGCTCTGGTGATTTCACAGTTGCATTAGATGGAAAGGGGGAGCGAATTATTGGGGGAAGAAGCAGAGTCTTAGCACACACCCATGTGCTTGCCATGTATAATCATGCACAGTATTTACAAGCCAGTGGGGTTTTCAGGTTTAAGTCTGTAATGCAAATACATTCAGCATCACTAAGGCTGGTTGCCCTTGGTGGAGTGTAGCACTGTGGACATGGGCTTTTTAAAAAATCTGAAAAGTGGTTTCATAATGTGACAGTTTGTAAAAGAGATTTTCACTTGCCCAAAAAAAAGAGCAGTTTGTGTGCATTCAAATTGGCAAAGAAATTTCGTTTTGTGACTATTGTGAAAAGAAATGTAGTAATATATTTAAATACAATAACAGATTTTTTTTTTAGTTTTTTTCAGGTATTGCTGAAGAACAGTGAACAAAATTTAAGATGCCTACAAAATCTCGAGTTCAAAAAACGCTAAAAAAAAAACAATATTTGAAGACAACTGGAGGACCAAAGTTAGTAGAAGATGCTGATGTTGGGAAAAAGAAAAAATCTTCTGGTAAGCAAAAAAAACAATTCCTAAACAAAATATTTAAAACAAAGAAAAATGTACAAAATGTCTGTTCTCGGAAAAATGTAACAAAACATAGAGAACAGCAAAAAATTGAGAATTTAGTTAATGCAAATATACCTTCTGCAATTGAAAAGTTTAACATAAACAGAAAAACAGCATTTAAAGAGATACGTAGAAAAATGTTTCAGAGAAGAGTTATGTCCAATTTGATAAAGGATATAAAGAAATATAAGCAAAAGGCTAAATATTACAAGAGAAAAAAAGAAATTGAAGCCATTGCAGCAAAAGCATTAGAATTAAAAAGGAAACTATTCATATTAATTTTGAATAGGATGCGTACATTAGATAAAATGGTTAATGTACTGAAATCACAAAGCAAAAGCAAAAGAGTAGTGAACAGAACAAACTTTTGTAAAGTGTTTTTAGGAAAGTGGATGCATAGTTCAAGTAGTAAACCTTTTTTTAATGAAGAGAGCTATTTTCAAAGTAATAGTTTGCTGCATGCAGTTGACACCAGAGGTCGTTCATACGAAGTAAAAAATGGTTGCATAATGGAGAAGGAGATAATGGTTCCAAGAGATGAGGTACAAGTGATGGCAGATGAGGCAATGGGGAGACGTCCTAAAGCCCCAGTGTACACTTGGAATTGTAGTAGTATTTGCACTGTGCGTCAGGAATCTATTGACAGATTTCGAGAGTTTCTAAGAGAATATAGTAAAAAAAGTGTAAAACAAAAGATTAAGGTGCTCCAAAGTCTGGATCCATGCAGAGTGAGAGAGAATACTGGTTTGCAGGGTCATTCTCTTGCTTGTCTATCTAGAAAAGTGTGCAATAGTGTTTTCCATCATTTTAGGATGCTGGCTGTTCATCATACTGAAATGAGAAAGTTTGTGAGACGGTTGTATTTTGCCAAAAGTCCAGCAATAAAGTTAAATGAATTGAATAGGGCTCTGTTTCGAGGAACGGTATCAGATGTAGAGAAGGTTGTTGATGAAATTCAGTTTTGTTACTTTGGTCCTGAACAAAACAGTGCAGAGAAGGACACAGTAAATGAGGAAGAAGTGGAAGAGAATGTAGAACCCTCTGTAAGTAACACATTTAATGATCACATAACAAAATTTGCAATAGTCTCTAATGAAAGACCAAATTTTACTTGTATTTGTTGCCGCAGAACTCATTATAGAAAACAAACTAGGAATGTTGATCTCTACAGAAAGAGTGAAAATGAAGATAATTATAAGTGGAAGGATTTTGCCACATATATATTTCTAGAAAATTGTTTTGAATTGGGTGAAGATCAGCGTATTTGTAAATACTGTTATAACAAGTTAGAGGAAAATAGAATGCCGACCAGAGCTGTACATAATAATTTAGAATTGGATGCTATTCCTGCTGAACTTTCTGAATTAAATACATATGAGTCTATACTCATTCAATGTGTTCATCCGTTCCAGACCATAGTACGTATGGAGCCCAAAACTGGTAAATTACCTCCTTCAGATTTACTGAGAGGTTTAAAAGGTAGAGTGGTGTATTTGCCCTTGGATTTGAAAAAAAATATGGAAACTATTGATGTGGATACTTTGGAAACTGAACCATTAATTATTCTGGTTAATGGTGTACCTACAAAGAATAAGAAGATTTGGCAGGAGCTGGTAGATGTGCGGAAAGTACAAAGAGCAAATTTGTATTTGAAAAAAAATAACAAATGGTATGAATCAATTTATATAGAAGAAGAAGAAGAAGAAGAAGATTTACAAGGAGACACAGAAACACCAACTGGACAAATTGAAAAAGTGGACAAGTCAAAGGAAGAAGAAATTTATGAACATTTTAGCATACATCCTCTCCATTCGAAAGAAGTTATGGGAGACAATATTGATCTCTTTCAGATGAAGAAAGCAAAAGGAAATCCCGTGAGTGTATGGGAGGAGAGCTTGGAAGCTCGATGTTTTCCCCAGCTGTTTCCTAAAGGAAAAGGAGGACGATACGATGAACGTCCAGAACAGATTCCAGCTTCAGAGTATCGAACTACAAGACTATATGCTGAAGATCCCAGATTTCGACAAAGTATTCCTTATTTGTTCCATCTTTTATTTGAAAGCGACTTGTCTGCACTGTCTTATGCAGTAAATCACATTTTAAAAAGTGGAGTACATTTACAAAATGTGTCTGCTAAGGATTTTATGGAGAAAGTGCAGCACCGAGATGATCATTTGGAAACACAACTGATCAATCTGATGGCTTGTCAGCGTGGGACAAATGAATATTGGTACCGACGCCATGGTGAACTAAAATGCATGTTACGCAATTTAGGAACACCAACATGGTTCCTTACCCTAAGCTGTGCCGAGTACGCTTGGGATGATTTACTGGATTTTCTACGAGAGGCCAATTCAAACATTAAAAACATCGAATACAAGACAGCAGGAGAACTGTGCTCATTGGATCCGGTTAATGTTTGCAGATATTTCAATCATAGATTTGAGGCTATGATGTCCTTCATCTGCAATAAAAAAAATCCACCCCTTGGAGAAGTAGTGGATTTCTTTTGGAGAAAAGAGTACCAGGCAAGAGGTGCTCCTCATATTCATATGCTGCTGTGGATCAAGGATGCCCCAAAGTTTGGAACAGATACTGATGAAGCAGTGTTATCTTACATTGAAGAATATGCAACATGTGCTATACCAAAAAGCACAGAAGAGAACAAGTTAAAGGAGCAAGTTCTACGTTTCCAAAGTCATCGGTGTGGAAAATACTGTCGACGGAAATACAAGAGCAAAGAAAAATACTACACTAAATGTCGATTTGGATTTCCTAGACCTGTTCTTTCAAATGGAAGAGTCAACAGTTTTATGTCAGCTGTGAGACATACTATCACAAGAAAATCACCTAAGAATACCTACAACCTTAAAAGAAAAGAAGAATCTAAAAATATAAATGACTACAACCCAGTCATTTTATCCATGTGGAACGCTAACATGGATATACAGTATGTTGCTGACAATTCCATTGCTGTTGCTCGATATGTAACGTCTTACATTACGAAATCAGAAAAAACAGAATTGAAGGAAATGTGGGAAGAGATTTCTCACGAGAAGACTGTCAGTAAGAAGCTGTACAGTTTCAGTTTGAAGATGTTATCGCATCGAGAAATTGGATCCTACGAATGTTCAGATAGGTTATCTTCTGCAAGTCTCTACTCGAAGTCAAGAAGAATAATTTGGGCAAGTTTAGGCCTTGCAGCAATGAGAAATCGGGTACTGAAATCTGTTGGAGAAATTGAATATTTGGCTGAGAATGACCCAGAAAGTACAGATATATTGAAAACAAACATGTTGGACACATATTATCCCAAGAGAAGTCATCATCTGGAGAACATGTGTCTCTATGAAGTGTTACAGAACTACATTTATTCACGGAAAGCTGCAGAAGACATCAACAGTGGAAAATATAAAGTTGTTGGTGAAGAAGGATGTTTGGTGAAGCAAACCAAAGGAAGTTTGATAAATCACCGGAAGCTGAGTTGCGACACTACCGACAAGAAAGAATTTTACTACTTGGCTCTTTTACAGTTGTTTAAACCATGGCGTACAGAGGATGAACTACTGGGAGAATTCCAGAGCTATGAAGATTCTTTTAATGCTTGTAAAGACAGCATACAATGCAGTACATTCTCAACTTATCTGCAAATGTTAAATGAAGAAATTGAACAGGAAACTACAATTGCAGCAGAAATAGCTAGAGACAGTTCTCAGGACAGCCAAAGTTCAGGAACATACAGTCAAGATCCCCTAGGACAACCAATCGTTGAAAATGAAGCATCAATAGCCATGAATGAAGTGGAAATGGCTATGAATCAAGGTCAAGAAGAATTTATAGACTTAGAAAATTTGGAAAGACAACTGAATCAAAAGCAGCAACAAATTTATGAAGAGATCAAAAACAAAATTGATCACGGATTTCTACATATCAAAAAAGAGTGCTCATGCACATCATTTCATCCAATCAGGATGTATGTAAGCGGACAAGCTGGCACTGGAAAAAGTTTCCTAATTAAAGTCATCAGAAGCTACCTAAAGCAAAAAACGGATTCTACTTTGTCTTGTGTGGTTACTGCTCCAACTGGGTTAGCAGCATATAACATAAAAGGAATCACCTTACATCGTTTGCTAATGTTACCAGTGGAGCATGAGAACAAAATACAATTCAACAAGCTAACTGGAGAAGCATCCTTGGAAGTTTCAAGAGTATTGAAGAAGATGCAAGTTCTCATTATTGATGAGGTGAGCATGGTATCGAACTTAATGCTTGCCTTTGTGCATTTAAGAATGCAGCAAATTTTGAAGACAGACTATGACGTGTTATTTGGTGGAAAACACGTCATAGTTTTTGGGGATCTTTTGCAACTTACTCCAGTTAAAGGACAACCAGTGTTTAATACTGTGACACATGAAGACACGAAGAAGTCATTGGGAAGCATTGGAAATACAAATATTTGGTCCTTCTTTGAGTACAAGGAACTTACAACTAATATGAGGCAAGCAAACGATGAAGAATATGGAAGTATTCTGAAAGATATCAGGATTGGAATACTCACAGAAGTTGGGAAAAAAGCATTACAGAGTCGGCTGCTACATAATTTATTTCCAAAGGAAGAAATAGTTGCAGAGAAAATATACAAGAATATTGCAGAAAACAAAAGTGTCATCTGCTTAATGCCAACTCTACGTGAATGCTCAATATTTAATGAGGAGCTTTTGAAATTGGAAAAGGAAGACATCAGGAAATTGGAAGCAGTGGACAAAATTGAGGATGGAAGAATTACTGTCACAGTAACAGGCAAACTGAAAAATAAATTGGACTCACTAGAGAAGAACATCTCCAAAACAGCAGGATTAGAAAAAAATCTATATGTTTGCATGAACTGTAGAGTGTTTTTAAGGAGAAATTTGGATGTTGAGAAAGGCTTAGTGAATGGAGCAATGGGAAGAGTTGTGGGTTTTATTAATTATCAGAAAAAAGAAGGAATTGAATGTTTAAAAATAAAATTTGATCAGATAGAAGAAGTTAAAGATATTTGTCGTTGTACAGTTCGTTTTATGCTTGTGAAAGACTTATATGTACGTAGGAAGCAGTTTCCGTTTTCTCTAGCATATGCTGTAACTATTCACAAGTCTCAAGGATTGACTGTAGATTGTGCATTTGTGAACATTGGTTCAACTGTGTTCAAAGAAGGTATGGCATATGTAGCTTTGTCACGAGTCAAAACATTATCAGGTTTATTCATGATAGACTTTGATGACTCAAAAGTTAGTGCTGATACAAACTGTGTAAAGGAGTATAATAGATTAAGAAGAAGCTATGCTCCTCATTTAGGTCAGTATCCTGTGTTGGAGAAACGTGTAGTTTCTCGTAAAAGGAGAAATGAGAATATCTGTAATGAACATATAGAGAAGAGGAAAAAAAAGAGGAGTGATGTAATTGCAAGCAAAAAGAAAAAGGAAAATGAAGAACAGGTTGTAGGATGTCATTTTGAAAATAGCTCTGGTGTCAACTGCTATGCAAATGTAGTGCTGAATGTTGCATTTTATCTGGAAAGTTTGCAAGAGCAGATAATAGTAAATCAGGGAAAAAGATTCTGTTCAGAGCTGAGTCTCCTTTTTCAAAAGCTGAGTAAAGATAAAACTCAAATAGAAAGTGCTACTGACATTAGAAAACTTTTAGATGTATGTTCAGGACGAACACAGTTTTCTCAAAATGAACAGCAAGATGCACACGAATTTTTGATGTATTTTCTTCAGGTAGTGGAAGAAGAAGGAGTTCCCATTGACATTTTTTTTGGTCTCTCTTATAAATGGGAACATAGTTGTGATAATTGTTATAATATATGTGGCTCTATTGTTGATAATGAAAGGTTTATTTATTTGACATTGCCAGAGAGTAAAACAGTCACTTTTGCAAAATTAGTTAAAGATGCTAATCATAGCATGAAATGTGGTGAGTGTAATTCTGACATGTTATCAACATTAATTTTAAGGGAATACGGACAGTATGTAATTTTAATGATGCAACGATGTAGAGCTGATGGATCAAAATTGGATACTTTAATAAAGAAGTTTACAGGACAGCAATTATCAATTTCAGGAAAAACTTTTGTAACTGTTGCAATAATTTTCCATGATGGACCTACTGTTACTTCTGGACATTACACAGTTTATCTAAAATGTGAAAAAGGCTGGACACTGTGTAATGATTCCCAATTGATTTTCAAACAACGTTTGCCTTTTGATTTAGCAAATTCCTATCTAATCTTCCTGAAACCTAAATTTTAGAGAGACTTGGCAAGATCTGGACAAAACAATTTTACCATTTTACTGGATTACCATTGCAATTTTGTAGAAAAAATATTTTTAAAATTATCATTTGGCCTAAAGGAAAGATAACCAATTGTAATGTGGACTTTTTTAATTTTTAATGCAATTTTGAAAAACCAATAATTTAGAGATAATCGGTAACTTCTGCACATTTTAAATTTTGGAATGCTATTGAACTGCCATTGGAAATTTTTTTCAAAAATGATTTAAAAAATTACTATTTGGCCATGTGGAAAAGTAAGCAATTCTATTGTGGACTAAATAAATTATTCAAAAAATTTTCGTGAACCAAAATGTTACAGAGAATCGGTGAGATCTGGACAGATTAAACTTTAGAATTTTAATGGATTTCCCTTGGAAATTTATTCCAGGAAAAAAAAAAAAAATACTATTTGGCCTAAAGGAAATAAAATCAGATGTATTTTGGAGTTATTTGAGATATAATATTGTGATTATACTTCTCAAACAAACATATCAGACGGTATTTTAAAGAAAAAAGTATTGTTTTTAGATGATATTTTTTTAGAATAATATGCATTTCTGTAATGATAAGTTTAAGTGAGAAGAGATTCTGGGCTTTTTTAATACAATCTTTGTGATTGTTAATTTTTTTTGCCCGCTGTAAAATGATGAATGCAATTGCTTTCACAATTAATAGTGAAATGCAATTTATTCTGAAAACAGCAAAAATAAGGCAAAAATATTTTTTGGTAAAAAATGTAAATATGTGTACTGTATTATTAAATGGTTTAAAAATATTAATACTTTTTTCTTTATTTTCAGATCGATATAGAAAATTTTCGGAAACTACAACCATTTTAAAAAATATTTTTAAAAAAAACAAATGAATAAATATTTTTTTGAGTGAGTATGGTAAGTCAATAATAAAAATTGTAGTCTCTCAAGGACTTTATAATGTGATAAATGATTTTTAGTGTTTTTTTTTAAAAAATAAAAAAAAGGTACGCTTACCGTACGCGTACGGTAAAAAAAAAAAAAAAAAAGTTTTTAAAAACAAGTAAAAAAAAGATGGAAGATAAGGTTGGCTCTTAAAAGAACCGTTGTGTTCATGCAGGGACAGAGGAAAGGAAGCATGGGAAAATCATTCAAAGCTACAAATGTGCTGATCTATTTTGTTGTTCACTAGGGAAACACTGGTCTCCCTATGACAAATTAGACCTTTACAAAATGTGCAATGAATATCAACCTTCCGAAATCGAAGGTTCATTTCCAGAGGGCCAGCAAAAGGAGATTCTCCCCCCACAGATGAAGGGCTCACCTGACCTGCAGAAGAAGGAGTAAGCCCTGCAGGTGATGGTCCAGGCTGAGCTGCTGTGGATGTACTGGCTCGTCTTTCTGAAGAGTTACCTCCAAAAAGATGACCATGTGTCCTTCTGTGTACATCCTGGAGGTGTCTCTTCATGGTGTGATTCCCAAAGGAATACTTCCTGTTAGGATTACCTCTAGAAAGTACACGCTTACACAGCTTGCAAGTAACTAAGGGTGCATTCACCTTTTGCTGGCCTTCTGGAAAAGTAAAATAATCCCTAACATAAGAAGGCTTTACTTTCCTCGCTCTCTGCCTCAAGACAGTGCTGCTGGTGCTAGCCTCACTCTCAGAAGAGCTCTGCTGTTCTGCCATCGTATCCCAAAGACAAACCAGCTCCTTCTCCCAAGGGATCACAAGCAGAAATGAGGGGAATGGGTGTGGTGTAGGAGAGTTCTAGAACTGAAAGTACTTTCAACCAATCAAAAGTTGTGTTTCATGATCACATGACCTACCGTACGCTTACGGTACGCTTACGGCAAAAAGTACGCATGCGCGTAAAAAAGACACGCGCTTCCGCGCATGCGCATAACAGTCACTCCCCGGCACTTCCGCGTAACGTGCGCGTGTGGCGTAAGCGCGCACGCGTCCCACGCGCAGTACGCGCGGCTACGCAAATTGCGTAACTATACGCAAGCAGCGTAGATAGATTACGGACGTTGCGTAAACCGTACGCTTACCGTGAGCTTACGGTACGCGTACTAAAAAAAAAAAAAAAAAAAAAAAAAAAATCTGGTAATAAATTTTACATGTTTATTTTAAAAAATATATTAAAAAAAAATATTTAAGGATTTTAAAAATTTAAGCATAGTCTTTATAAAATGAAAGAAAATTAAATTAAAAATATGTTTGAAAAAAATGAAGAATAAAAAAAAAAATTAGCATTTAAAAAACCTTGCAAATTCACTGAAAAAACCATGGGTTACACACACGTTATAGTAAGGAATTAGCATTTAAAAAACCTTGCAAATTCACTGAAAAAACCATGGGTTTCACACACGTTATAGTTAGGAATTAGCATTTAAAAAACCTTAGAAATTCACTGAAAAAACCATAGGTTTCACACACGTTATAGTTAGGAATTAGCATTTAAAAAACCTTAGAAATTCAGTGAAAAAACCATAGGTTTCACACATGTTATAGTTAGCTGGACATTTTACTCGTAAAAAACCAATGAAATTGCCCCGTTATAGTTAGTTCAGCTAACTATAACTCGCGCGCCCGCAATGCACTGCTGATGACGTCACATATTACATCACTCATGACATGGTCAGTGACATCACTCATGACATCACTGATGACATCTCAAATGACATCACTGATGACATCACTGATGACATCATCCTTGTGATAGAGTGGCAGACCTCCTCTCACCTTAATATAAGCTTTGATACACACATTCAAAAATAGAGACTAAAATTTTCAAAACAATGGACATACCAATACCAGTTACAACAACCTCTTCAGTAATTCTAAGATCAACATACACATCCACTCATTCACCAACAGTCCTATACAGTCACTCATACATGTACTCACTCATCATATGTACTCATACACCTATACATCCTGTTACATAATGCCACTCATCCATAGAGTTACTCACACACATAGTCACTCATGCTAATAAAGAATCAAACATACATTCACCTGTATATACAGTTATACACACACCACCACACTTACTTCAACGGAAACTTACACATACTTAGTCTTTTAAACAATCACTTACAGAAACACATACTTATTCATACAGGAACTCTTTCAATCTCTCCCTCTCACATATACTCACATATATACACCAATAGTCACATATACTAGTTTAAAACATATGTAGTTACTCATAAAGACACTATTCAGACAGTCATTCACTCACTAACACACCAATACACACACGCATCCACCCATGCAGTCCTGCACACATGCTCTGTTCAACACATACAAACAGTGAGTCACTCATTCATGCACCTATGCACTACGTCATACCCCCCACCGAACCATGCAGACACTCAGACTAATACTCAAAAAAACCAACTAATAACCTATATAGACACCCATGTAGCTACTCACCAACCCATGCAGCCACTTATACACAAAGTGAGAGACTGATACAGATATTTACATATTTAAATATTACTCACTAAGCCATGTATTCACTATGATACACTTAATCAGTCAGTTACACAATCAATTTTTCAAAAAGAAATCATCCATTTAGACAGTAATATACCCATTTATTCTTCTATCAACCTTGAGATATACATATATAAAACATATTTAATTTTCAGAAAAACACACATTCACTGGATGATGTCATCAGTGATGTCATCAGTGATGTCATTTGAGATGTCATCAGTGATGTCATGAGTGATGTCACTGACCATGTCATGAGTGATGTAATATGTGACGTCATCAGCAGTGCATTGCGGGCGCGCGAGTTATAGTTAGCTGAACTAACTATAACGGGGCAATTTCATTGGTTTTTTACGAGTAAAATGTCCAGCTAACTATAACATGTGTGAAACCTATGGTTTTTTCACTGAATTTCTAAGGTTTTTTAAATGCTAATTCCTAACTATAACGTGTGTGAAACCTATGGTTTTTTCAGTGAATATATATATATATATAAAAAAAGACGAATACATGATTACACAGATCTTGAAAATTGCATAATAAATACAGAAAAGTTTGCTTTTAAAATTAGCACTTTAGACTTTGTTGAATTGCCTTTGACTTCTGATTGAAATGCTGTATAGATTTTTCAAGAGAATACTACTCATAGGAAGAGGTAATTAAACTATCGCTTCATCCTATTGTATATTTTGGTTATTTATCCCGAGGCATTATTATTTTTGTTTAATTCTATATAAGTCTGTGATGGAGTTGGCAAAAAGTCTGCTGGGACCAGGGGGTCGGTAGATGAGAGTTTCTCAGAGGTTGGTGGTATGGCTGGCCAGTATCTTGAAGTGAAGGTGTTCCATCAGGTCTGTGGGCTCGTCCGGGAGTGTGCTAAGGCAGAGGGTGGATTTGTGGACGATGGCGATTCCTCCTCCCAGGCGGGTGGGGCAGTCCTTCCTGGAGATCTTGTATCCTTGGGGAATGGCGATGGCGATGTCCGGTCCCGACGTGGTGTTGGTCCATGTTTTGGTGAAGAATGCTACATCCGGGGTGGTGCTGTCGAGGAGGTCCCAGATTTTGGTGGCATGTTTGTGGAGGGATCGGACGTTGAGGAGGATGCATTGCAGGGTCTTTGGTTCGGTTGTGGTCTTGCGGGTGGGTTGAGCCGGGTCCGTGGTCTTGGCAGTGCTGCAGGTGTGCCGGCAATGATGACAGCTGAAGGGTCTGTGGGTGTCGGCTGGTGATGCTAGCTTGCAGTTGTTGTTGCGTCCTAGGTTGAGAGCATGGAGTGCAGCTGGGTCGTAGCGTTGGCGCTGCGGAGGTCCAGGGTTCCTGGTGGTGGTCGCGTTCGGGTCACGGGCAGGCACAGATGGGCTTGCCTTTGGCGCGTCTTTGGCGTGTCAGCCGCGCAATCACCCTGCGTGGCCGCTTTTAAGTAGGGTTAAGGGAGAGCTCGACAGCTGGGAGGCTGGAGCGTGGAGGGGTGCTGGATTGGGCCGGTTGCGTTGGTTGTGCTTGGGGGAGGGGCCACAGGGGCAGCAGCGGCAGGGAGAAACGGGAAGAAAAAGGCAAAAAGAGAGGAAAGTGTGGAGGAAAGACACAGAAGGAGAGTGAGAGGGGGAGATTAAATCAGTGAAAAAACGAGTGAAAATGGAGGAAAGACACAGAGGGGGAGTGAAAGGGGGAGATTGAAATCAGTGAAAAACAAGTGAAAAATCGAGAGAAAGAGCATAGCAAGATAAAGGAGACAGAGGTCCACTGCACCACCAGGGATGAGGCGCAGGTAAAACCTGCGGATGGAAGAGGGCCTCGAACACTCGAGAGTGCAGGGGCTCAGGGGAAGGCCTCACTTGATGCTGGAGCTGAGAGGGAGGGAGAGCAATTTCACTGACAAAAAGTCAGTGGTCTTGCTCGCCTGTCCCCGCAGTGGCTGCCATTAAGTACGGGTCGGGGAGGGCTGGACAGCTGGGAGGCGGGGGGGAGGGGAGCTGGATTGGGCCGGTCGCATTGGTCGTGCTGGGGGAGGGCCGCGGGGGCAGCAGCAGCAGGAAAAAATGAGCAGAATAAGGCAAAACGAGAGGAAAGAGTGGAAATAAGGCAGTGAAAAGTGCAAGAAAAATGAAGGAAAGACACAGAGGGGGAGTGAAAAGGGGAGATTAATATCAGTGGAAAACGAGTGAAAATGGAGGAAAGACTCAGATGGAGAGTAAAAGGGGGAGATTGAAATCAGTGAAAAACTGAGAGAAAGAGAGGAGCGAGAGAAAGGCGACAAAGGTCCACTGGACCACCAACGATGAGGCGCAGGTAAAACCTGTGGGTGCAGGAGGGCCTCAAACACAAACCTTTGAGAGTGCAGGGGCTCAGGGGAAGGACTCACTTGATGGTGTCGCTATGAGGGAGGGAGAGCAATTTCACTGACAATGAGTCAGTGGTCTTGCTCACCTGTCACCGCAGTGGCTGCCATTAAGTAGGGGTCGGGGAGGGCTGGACAGCTGGGAGGTGGGGGAGGGGAGCTGGATTGGGCCGGTCGTGTTGGTTGTGCTGGGAGCGAGGGGCCGTGGGGGCAGCAGCGGCAGGGAAAAATGGGAAGAAAAAGGCTAAAAGAGAGGAAAGACTGGAAATAAGGCAGTAAAAAGTGCAAGGAAAGTTGAGGAAAGACACAGAAGGAGAGTGAGAGGGGTAAATTAAATTAGTAAAAAAAGAGTGAAAACGGAGGAAAGACAAAGAAAAGTAGTGAAAGGGGGAGATTAAAATCAGCGAAAAATGAGTGAAAAACTGAGAGAAAGAGCGGAGCGAGAGAAAGGCGACAGAGGTTCACTGGACCACCAGGGATGAGGCGAATGTAAAACCTATGGGTGCAAGAGGGTCCTGAACACCAACACTTGAGAGTGCAGGGGCTCCAGGGAAGGCCTCACTTGATGGCGCTGCAAGGGAGGGAGAGCAATTTCACTGACAATGAGTCAGTGGTCTTGCTCGCCTGTCCCCGCAGCGACCTCCAACGTCATTGGAAAGACTAAAATCCATATTGGAATTCTTAAACTTTGCCAGAACATACATTCCAGATTATGCAGAACGGGTTAAACCATTCAATGCCTTGATATGTTCCAGACTTCTCCAGCTCACATTGGACACATGAAAACACAAATATTTTACAATCCGTACATGATGACATGATAGCTTCCAAACATTTACACACTTGTGTGAACACAACAAACCTGATGATCCGCGTCATTGTGGGGGCACCAGGGTACACTGACATTGAAGGAGATACATTACCAATTGCATATAAATCAAATTTATACACTAATGCTAAAATGTGTTGTGCACCTACTGAACAAATACTGACAGCCGTACAGACTTCTATGGTGAGAGAACGAGCCCTGGCTCAGCGTAAATGCATAATTGTCTTGTCCCTGGTTCCGTCCTTAGAGGCCATCACCAAATCAAGCGTTCCAAATGCTAAAGCTTTACATCCACGATGGATACAATTGGGCTAACTCACTCACCGCAACAGATGCAGACTACAGATTTGATTCTACAGTACAAATACAAGCTTTTCTGCTGTACAAACAAGAATATCTTCTGCCTAATTAAATAATGCCTCTAGATTGGTATTTGTTACATCATATATACAGATTGTACTGCCCAGCCAATTCTCAGCACTGTGTGCATTTGTGAAAGGGTGTATGCACGATAGAGAATTCCTTCCTGGGAAAACCTACATGCAGTCACTTGGTTACTGCACAGCGCAGCTGGCAGGACTAAAGTCTAACTCTGCCACTAGGAAATACAGATCCCAGATTCCCCATACTTATAGTGTGTGATTCGTATTACTGTGTCCAATCCTATAATAAATGCACGCCTATACTATTGGAGCCAGAATGAATTCAGAGATTCAAAGAGTTGCTCAATAAAGCACAAGTTGATTGGGGAACAGGTGACAAGGCTAAGAGACTGTTTGTAACGGACTCATGTGATACAAACATTGAGTCATTAACATGTGGGCGTTCATGTTGCAGGGAACGCCATATGGCTGATGAAGTCGCAAAAGCAACAGTTCACACTGCTATGGTAGCTGCACTTACTTGTTCTAGCACAAGGATAGACAGAGACATCATGGTGGCCGTCAATTCTGCTCGCAATGACCCCCACCTGCCAACAAGCATTCAACCAAGAACTCCTACAAGTTAGATAGACAGAACATACTATATACTCACATTCCTGTAGTGGGGGATAGAGTAATACCAAACACTGATCGCAGATTGGGGTTAATACAGCTACAATTTCATTATTGCAGCAGCTCTATTGGTGACCCGGTCTTTACAAACAGACCAAGGACTTTGTCCTTAAAGGCGACATCTACCAGCAGATGAAGGGTTCCACTGCCCTGTGTCCACCCCAGACACTTGTATTGATTTCAAACAAGCCTCTGGCTTGTGTCTATTTGGACCACTGTAGCTCTCTGTCATAGGATGGGGCTTACAAGTACATCTTGGAAGCAATGGATTCCTTCTCTAAATTCCTGTGGTTATGGGTACTGTGGTCCAATGATGCCCGTACTGTTATTAAAGATCTGTGAGTCTTTAAAGGGACTTATGCAGTTGGCGCATTACATACGGACCAGGGTCCGGTGTTTAGCTCTAGTGCTTACAAAGAGGTGGCCATGGGAAGTTTGGGTGTGACCCTGCATTTCTCATCTCAAGACCATTCTGAGGGAAATACCATTTTGGAGAAGAAAAACTGTAACTAAAAGCAGTCTTTAACAGATAGGGTACTAGGCTCAGGCCGCAGTAGGGTCCATGACCCATATGGGTTCCAGAAAATCTCTGGGTGGTTGGGCTGCCTATGAAATCCTGTTTGGGGTAAAGATGTGGGTGCCAGACCTCGACAATCCCAGCAAAGCGTCAGGAACACCAATTGACATCAATGAACATTTGGCTGTGTTACAGTAACTGAACGACTTTCTGGATGAAAAAAGTAATGTCAATCAATCAATCAATCAGGGATTTCTGAAACGAATCCAGCACCATCGACCCTTTCTTTCAGGCTGAAAGTGTGTGTCTTCTCTATCTTTAGCTGAGAATGACATATTTAGTTTCTCTATAAATGTCTCTTTTGGATTATAATTGTGTTGCTTTTCCAAGTTCCGTGGATTGAGCTAACAATATACGTTTTTTTGTTGTTGCAGATTTATAGAGCGCAAACTCAATCTCAAAGGTATCGGAGTGCTTTACATGAGCACCAGTAACGTTACACAAGGATACATTCATTTTTTTGGTAGGCATGGGGAGAATAAGTGATTTGCCCGGAATCTCAAGATGTGGAAACGACCCCGAGGCTCGAAGCTTGGTCAACAGTCTAGCCGTGAGACCACATCCTCTTGTCTTACTGTTCAATTATTAAATATTTGTGCAGTCTAAACAATTCTAAAAAGTAATCATTTAGGAAATAAAGGAAACATAAGATACATTTTCATATAAGGGTCAAGATTAAAAAAAGCTCAAGAGAAAGTATTGTTTTAAAAGTATTTTGTGGGTGAGTCTCTTAAAATGGATGACTACAGACAAGTAAAAGGGTAGCAAGAGATGGCCGATGTCTAAGGGATTTTTGTCCATCAATAAAGGGATAAAATGGTAGCCAGACTAAGGGGATAGGGCACAGCCTCTCCTCGAACACATCCCTTGCTGGTTCCATTGCAGCCACAGAAATTTCCGCAGAATGCCCAGAGAGTCATTGTTAGACCTGGCACCATTGGCGTGGGTCTCCCTTCCATATTTTCCGCTGTTGTCTCCTCTGTTTTTGCTGGTGATAGATGCTCTGGGCTCTGTGCCACTGCCATTCAGTGCCACAGCGCAAATGCTCCCTGTGTAAAGATGACATGTGAATTGGTATATCCATGATTGGCTTATTTGGTTTACCTATTAGTCCCAAGTAGCGTGGCCTGTGCGTGCCCAGGGCTGGTAAGCCAAATGCTGCTGGTGGGCATGCAGCGCTGGTTTGCGCCCCCCACAGAAGCAGCTTGTAAAGTGCGTCTCAGACCTGCCACTGCAGTGTCTGTGTGCAGTCTAGAACTACCATCTTGGCTGTGGAGTGCACCCACTTTCCAGCCCCTGAACCTTCCCTTGGCATCATGTAAGCCACCCCTATGGTAGGGTGCATTGTATGCGTAAGGTAGGACATGCTCTGATGTGTGTAGCATGTCCTAGTAGTGAATTACACCCAATTTTGTTTTTAACTACTATAAGGCTACCTGTTCGCCATAGGCCAGAATGGGAGGATTGGCATCATGTAAGCCACCCCTATGGTAGGGTGCATTGTATGCGTAAGGTAGGACATGCTCTGATGTGTGTAGCATGTCCTAGTAGTGAATTACACCCAATTTCGTTTTTAACTACTATAAGGCTACCTGTTCGCCATAGGCCAGAATGGGAGGTTTGGCTATTACATTCTATAGTCCTAACTGACCCACAGAGCATGGTAGAAAAACACATTTAGCATGCCTGAGCTCAGAATATTACAATACATCTTTTAGCAAAGTTTATTTTTATATTCTGTGTTTGAAAATACCACTTTTAGAAAGTAGGTATTTTCTTGCCTAAGCCTTCCAGTGTGCTCTGCTGTTATGTGTATTGGCTGTCTGGTTTTGGAGGGACAGGGCAGGCTGAGACAGACCTGGGTTGAATAGAGAGATCTACATTGGAGTATGGGGAGGGGTAGCTCCTGGACCTGAATAGGGCTGTGCCTGGCAAGGTGAATGCTGGCTCCACCTCCCACTGTGCGCCTGATGGCAGATCCCCTCTTTCTGAAAGGAAGGATGCAGCCTGGTAAACAAAGTGCTCCAGGGCTGGGCAGAACTGGTTCTGGCTGGGTTCAGTGACTTGTGACTTCTTAGAACAAAGACTTTTGGGGTATAAATATCTGTGCTCAAACCCCTACAATTTGTATTGCTCCTGGACAACAAGAAGAACCTCTGTCCGTGTAACTGAAGGAATCTGCAGGAGAAGGACTGTCCTTGTGCTTGTGTGCTGTTTCTTGGACTGGCCTGCAGTGGTTACTACTGGACTTGGATGAAGAGGAAAAGGACTTTGAAGGAACTTTTATTTTTGCTACAGCAATCACCCAAGGGCTAGAAGAGAGCTAGCCTCCTGGAGGAGTCTCAGGCACATCAGACTCCACCACCAGCCTCCTATTTCCTCCAAGCGAGGATTTCTATCTGCAGGTGAGGCTCCTGTGAGTTTCAGGGCCTCTAGTTCTACTGTGGAGAAGAGAGCACGGAAAATCGTCGCTAACGCCCGTTAGCGAGCCGCTGCAACTGAAGAGCGTAAGGAAAATCGACGCTCTGCTGCCGCCGAGTGCTCGCTACCGGAGATCATCGCATCACCTGTCTGCAGGCTGCTAAACGCTCGCTAACCCGAAGATTATCGCATTGCATGTTTGTGGGCCTGAAAACGCTTGCTAAATAAAGTTCATTGCATCGAGTTCATCGCTTCACGACATCGCAGAGCGGACGCCGAGCGCTCGCCATTTTCAACGCATCGCATCAGGATCGTCGCTCCCTCGCGGAGCGCCATTTTCTTTCATCGTAACAAGATCGCACACGCAACAGGCTTGGTGCATCATCCTCCCTTCTGGGCAAGGATTCTATCGCATCGCCGGCTTAGCGTGCAGAAGTTTGTTGCTTTGTCCTGCACACAAATCAGCGCATCAGCCTCCCTTGCGGCAAGGAGTCAACGCATCGCTGGTTAGCGTGAGGAAAATCATCGCTACAACTCCTTAGCGACATTTTTGTTGCTTTGCTACAGAATCCAGGTATCTTGTGAGTAAAAGGGTCGCAGAGACCACTGCCTTGAACTGAACTCCTCTTTGCTCACCTTGAACTATTTTTGCAGCATTTTAAAGAGTAACCCTATTTTCTAGTATTGTGGATTTTTACTGTTATTGGTCTTGTGTTAAGTCTATATATAAAGATACTTATTTTTTATAACTCCTTGTGTGGTGTCCCTTTGTAGTGTTCTTCACTGTGTTACTGTGTATGGTCATAAATGCTTCACACACTGCCTCTGAGATAAGCCTAGCTGCTCGTGCTACGTTACCACAGGGTTAAGCAGGGGTTATCAAAGGGTGCAGTCTGCTTACTCTGACTTAGGAAGAAGGGTCCCTACTTGGACAGTGGCCAGCCAATGCCAACTAGAGACCCCCATTTCTAACATTGGTGGTCAGCGGTGAGGATCTGGACTTGCATTTATGATCGCATACAGCAATTATAGTGTACACTACTAGTGAGTGCAGACCATAACATAACCACATACGTTGTTTGAGGTTTTTGTTCTATTTTTGATTGATATTTCCAGTTATTGCTACAATGGGCAAGCCCAGATCCAATGCCTCTGAGGATCTCTCCTGGGAAGAAGAGAAGTTAGAAACCTACAATACCAGGCAGCTCAAATATTTTTGCAAATACTTCACAGTCCCTATCACAGGTCTCACTAGAACGGAAGAGTATTACAAGGCGCTGAAGGCCTGGTTAGAAGCCAGGGATGCCCCTAGGAATATGGAAGAGCCTGTGGAGGGGGGAGAGAATGCAGGAGAGCAGCAAGATGAAGTGGTAGATTTGGTAGGGGATAAAGCAGTTTCCAGCCCGGGCACTAGTGTGTCCTCGAGGGGTCTGACTCCAGAAGAGATGGAGGACAGGGAGAGAGATAGGCGGCATAATATGGAGTTGGCGAAGCTTAAATTGGAAGGTCCGAGGGACCTAGAGAATGAGAAGTTAGAATTTGAGATGATGAAAGTGAAACTTGAACATGAGAGAATTTTGAGGGAGTTGGAGATTAAAGCAAAGAGTATAGAGATCTCCCCCTCTGGTGGCAGCATACCAGTAGTGCATACTAAGAGTAGAGTGTATATACCTAAAGAGGTTATTAAGGATTTCCATAAAAGTGAAGATATTGGGCAATGGTTTGCCGCTTATGAATTAGCTATGGTGTACCACCGGGTCCCTGAGAAGGATTGGGGAGCGGGGTTGTGGGGACGCTTTGTGAGTGAGGGGAGGGATACCTTGTTGGACCTACCCCCAGAAAGTAGGATGGTTTATGCCCACATGAAGGAAGCTTTGATTACCCGCTATGGTTTGACCTCTGAGATGTACAGGCAGAGATTTAGAACCTGAAAGAAGCTAGAGGGTAACAAGTGGGTTGAATGTGTGTCTTTTTTTGCAGAGCAACGGAGCGCTGAGTAAAATGTAGCAAAGTAGAAACTTTTGAGCAACTGTATGATTTGATTGCATGGGAGCATGTATCTAGTAATTGTTTTCCTGAGCTACACCAGCATCTAATAGATTGCAAGCTAACTAACCCTAGGAAGCTTGCTGAGGAGGTGGACCGCTGGGTGAGCACCCGGGTTCGTAAGGGTCCAGTGGGAGACTTCGCCAAAGGTGGGCAGGGTTCCCAGCAGAGAGATGGGGGGGACAGAGGTAAACCAAGGGAGTTCTACAAAGGGCCCCAAAGTAATTCCAAAGGGAACCAAGCAGTGGTGTCCCAGCCTCCCCAAGATAAGAAGCCAGTGCCCCCAACAGGTAGGCCTGTTCAGAGGGGGCCCCTGACTTGTTTTAAGTGTGGACAGGTGGGCCACAGGTACTTTGATCCACAGTGTCCACAATGGGATACTCCTGCACCAGCCCGTGCACCACCCCGCCAGCTTGCTAGTGTAGCCCTGGGAGGGGAGGAGCTGGGTGCCCAAGGTGGATGGGATCCCGTAGAATTGACCCTTGTCTCACTAGGAGACTTTGAGATGGTCCTAAGCCTGCACTGCCTGATAACACTAAAAAGTACAGGCAGTGGGTGACCATCAGTGGCCATAGAGTGGAGGCTCTAAGGGAAACAGGAGCCAGTGTAACTGGTGTCAGCTCCCGGTTGGTGTCCAAAGAGCAGGTTGTTCCCCATGCATTCAACCAAGTAGTGTCTGCAGACAACTCAGAGAGCCAATGTGATGTGGCTCAGGTTTCTCTTTGAGTGGGGGGGGTCTCAGGACCTCTTCAGGTGGCTGTGAGGCCCGCCATGCCTGTAGACTGTCTGTTGGGCAATGATTTAGAGAACTCCCCGTGTGCTACGGTGGAGATGAAATCTCACTTGGAGATGTTGGGTCTGCCTGAGTGGGCGTGTGCTACCACTCGGTCCATGGCAGCCAAGGAGGGTGTGGAGAAAGACCTGGAGCCTGAGAGTATGGCCCAGGTCCCTGCCTTAGAGAGAAGGGGCAGGGGGCGCTGGAAGCCAGCCCACTTGGTTCCCACGGCCCAGGAGGGAGCAGACCCTGAGGGCAATGCCCTGGAGCCTACTGGGGAGCAGAGTGCCAACCCGGGGGACCTGCCTGACCTGACCCATTGGCAGCAGGAAGAAGGGCCCACCAGGGAGGAGTTTTGTGAGCAGCAAAGAGTTTGCCCTTCTCTTGAGGGTATGCGGTGACAGGCTGCAGCCCAGGCAGCAGGTGACATGTCTGGTTCACATCTGATTTATTGGGAGAACAGTCTCCTGTATAGCGAGCCTAAGGCTGCTGAGCCGGGGAAAGCCCGTGTGCTGGTGGTACCCGAGTGCTTCAGAACCTTCCTACTGGGGTTGGCTTATGACATTCCATTGGCAGGACATCTGGGGCAGACCAAGACCTTTGAGAGGCTGGTCAACCACTTTTATTGGCCCCAGATGCGCAAGAGCTCAGATACTTATTGCAGAACCTGTGAGACTTGCCAGGCAAGTGGGAAGAGTGGGGGGAAGGTCAAGGCCCCACTCCAGCCCTTCCCAGTTGTTAGTACCCCATTCAAGCATGTTGGCATTGACATTGTGGGGCCTCTAGACCCCAAGACAGCCATGGGCAACAGGTACATCCTGGTCTTGGTGGACCATGCCACCCGGTACCCTGAAGCCATCCCGCTCGGAACAGTGACGGCCCCCGTGGTGAGACGTGCACTGATGGCGATCTTCTTCTGTGTGGGGTTCCCCAGAGAGGTGGTGAGTCACAGGGGGACCAACTTCATCTCCCAGTATAGGAAAGCTCTGTGGAAGGAGTGTGGGGTAACTTATAAGATCACCACTCCTTACCACCCCCAAGTTAATGGTCTGGTTGAAAAGTTCAACCGGACCTTGAAGGGCATGATCATGGGCCTAGGAGAGCCCCTGAGGCATAAGTCTGACGTCCTCTTGCCATGCCTGAGGTGCCACGGAAGTACTTAGGGTTCAGTCGCTTTGAACTGCTCTATGGCCATTCGGTAAGAGGGCCTCTGAGTCTGGTCAAGGAAGGCTGGGAGCAATCTCCCAGGAAACCTCCCCAAGATGTATTTAGCTACATTTGGCCTTCAGGAACCAGACTCGGCGTTTCAGAAAAATTGCTGCGGCAAATCTGGAAGCCAGCCAGGAGGAGATGAAACGTTGGCACGACCAGAATGCCATTCTGGTCGAATTTCACCCTGGTCAGAAGGTTTGGGTCCTGGCCCCAGTGGAGCCTTGTGCGCTCCAAGACAAGTTGACCGGTCCATTTGAGATGGTGGAGCGCAAAAGTCCAGTTACCTACCTTTAAGTCTCCCAGGAATCCCTTACGGGTTCTGCATGTGAACCGCCTAAAGCCCCACTTTGAGAGGTCTGAAGTGGGCATGCTTCTTGCCACAGATTCAGGGATGGAGGAGGAGAGTGAGCCTCTTTCTGACATCCTGTGTGCAGGAGAGAAGGATGGGTCAGTGGAGGGTGTGGTCCTCTCCAGCACACTGACCTCTGAGCAGCAGAGAGATTGTCACCAGCTGTTGGGGCAATTTGTTTTCCATGGTGCCTGGTGTCACTGATTGGTGCGTCCATGAGGTAGACACCGGGGACAGTCCTCCTGTCAAGCACAAGGCTTACAGAGTGACTGACAGGGGTCAGGGCATACATTAAGGAGGATGTCTCCAAAATGTTTGCCTTAGGGGTGATGGAGTCCTCCAGCAGCCCTTGGTCCAGCCCCGTGGTCTAGGTATCAAAAGCTGCAGTGTCTGGTGACACTCCCGAACTTAGGTTCTGTGTGGACTACTGAGGTCTCAATTCGGTCACGAGGACCGACGCGCACCCCATCCTCAGAGCTGATGAGCTCATAGATCGGTTAGGGGCTGCCCGGTACCTCAGCACATTTGATCTAACATCTGGGTACTGGCAGATCGCCTTGACTGATGGGGCAAAGGAGAGGTCAGCATTCTCCACACCAGATGGGCACTACCAGTTCCATGTGATGCCCTTTAGGATGAAGAATGCCCCCGCCACCTTTCAGAGGTTGGTCAACCAGGTGTTGGCTGGGCTGGAGGATTTCAGTGCCGCCTACCTGGATGACATTGCAGTGTTTAGTTCCTCACTGGGAGGACCACTTGCATCACCTCTGGGATGTGTTGATGGCACTGCACAGAGCAGGCCTCACAATCAAGGCCAGCAAGTGCCAGATGGGGCAGGGTTCTGTGGTGTACTTGGAACACCAGGTGGGGAGTGGCCAGATGGCACCCCTGCAGCCCAAGATTGAAATCATCCTGGCTTCGGAGCCCCCAAGGACCCAGACCCAGGTGAGGGCCTTCTTAGGACTCACGGGTTACTACAGGAGGTTTGTCAAGGGGTATGGCAACATTGTTGCACCCTTGACTGAGCTGACTTCCAAGAAGCGGCCAAAGATTGTGAACTGGACTGACACCTGTCAGAAAGCTTTTGATGCCCTCAAAACTGCCATGTGTACAGCACCCGTACTCCAGGCGCCCAATTTTGCTAAGGAATTTATTGTCCAAACAGATGCTTCAGAGCATGAGGTGGGGGCTGTTCTGTCACAGATGAATGAGGAGGGACTAGACCAGCCTGTAGCCTTCATCAGTAGGAGGTTACTTCCACGGGAACAGAGGTGGAGTGCAATTGAGCGTGAGGCATTTGCTGTGGTCGGGACACTGAAGAAGCTGAGACCATACCTGTTTGGGACTCACTTCCAAGTTCAGACAGACCACAGGCCCCTCAGATGGTTGATGCAGATGAGGGGTGAGAATCCCAAGTTGTTGAGGTGGTCCATTTCCCTACAGGGTATGCACTTCACAGTGGAACATCTCCCTGGTACAGAACACACCAATGCTGATGGTCTGTCCAGATTTTTCTGCCTTAGTGATGAGAACTTCCAAGGGGATGGGTAGTTCTCCCCACATTTCAGCTGGAGGGGACGCGTGTTAGACCTGGCACCATTGGCGTGGGTCTCCCTTCCATTTTTTTGCTGTTGTCTCCTCGGGTTTTGCTGGTGATAGATGCTCTGGACGCTGTGCCACTGCCATTCAGTGCCACAGCGCGAATGCTCCCTGTGTAAAGATGACATTTGAATTGGTATATCCATGATTGGCTTATTTGGTTTACCTGTTAGTCCCTAGTAGCGTGGCCTGTGTGTGCCCAGGGCTGGTAAACCAAATGCTGCTGGTGGGCCTGCAGTGCTGGTTTGCGCCCCCCACAGAAGCAGCTTGTAAAGTCTGTCTCACACCTGCCACTGCAGTGTCTGCGTGCAGTCTAGAACTGCCATCTTGGCTGTGAAGTGCACGCACTTCCCAGCCCCTGAACCTTCCCTTGGCATCATGTAAGCCACCCCTATGGTAGGGTGCAATGTATGTGTAAGGTAGGACATGCTCTGATGTGTGTAGCATGTCCTAGTAGTGAATTACACCCAATTTCGTTTTTCACTACTGTAAGGCTACCTGTTCTCTATAGGCCAGAATAGGAGGTTTGGCTATTACATTCTATAGTCCAAACTGACCCACAGAATATGGTAGAAAAACGAATTTAGTATGCCTGAGCTCAGAATATTAAAATACATATTTTAGCATAGTTTATTTTTATATTCTGTGTTTGAAAATACCACTTTTAGAAAGTAGGTATTTTCTTGCCTAAGCCTTCCAGTGTGCTCTGCTGTTATGTATATTGGCTGTCTGGTTTTGGAGGGAGAGGGCAGGCTGAGTCAGACCTGGGTTTAATAGAGAGATCTGCATTGGAGTATGGGGAGGGGTAGCTCCTGGACCTGAATAGGGCTGTGCCTGGCAAGGTGAATGCTGGCTCCACCTCCCACTGTGCGTCTGATGGCAGACCCCCTCTTTCTGAAAGGAAGGATGCAGCCTGGTAAACAAAGTGCTCCAGGGCTGGGCAGAACTGGTTCTGGCTGGGTTCAGTGACTTGTGACTTCTTAGAACAAAGACTTTTGGGGTATAAATATCTGTGCTCAAACCCCTAAATTTTTTATTGCTCCTGGACAACAAGAAGAACCTCTGTCCGTGTAACTGGAGGAATCTGCAGGAGAAGGACTGTCCTTGTGCTTGTGTGCTGTTTCTTGGACTGCCCTGCAGTGGTTACTACTGGCCTTGGAAGAAGAGGAAAAGGACTTTGAAGGAACTTTTATTCTTGCTACAGCAATCACCCAAGAGCTAGAAGAGAGCTAGCCTCCTGCAGGATTCTCAGGCACATAGGACTCCACCACCAACCTCCTATTTCCTCCCAGCGAGTATTTCTATCTGCAGGTGGGGCTCCTGTGAGTTCCAGGGCCTCTAGTTCTACTGTGGAGAAGAGAGCGCTGAAAATCATCGCTAACGCCCGTTAGCGAGCCGCTGCAGCTGAAGAGCGTAAGGAAAATCGTCGCTCTGCTGCCGCCGGGTGCTCGCAGATTATCGCATTGCATGTTTGCGGGCCTGAAAACGCTCGCTAAACAAAGTTCATTGCATCGAGCTCATCGCTTCACGACATCGCAGAGCGGACGCCGAGCGTTTGCCATTTTCATCGCATCGCATCAGGATCGTCGCTCCCTCGCGGAGCACCATTTTCTTTCATCACAACAAGATCGCACACGCAACAGGCTCGGCACATCATCCTCCCTTTGCGGCAAGGATTCTATCGCATCGCCGGCTTAGCATGCAGAAGTTTGTCGCTTTGTCCTGCACACAAATCAGCGCATCATCCTCCCTTGCGGCAAGGATTCAACGCATCGCTGGTTACCGTGAGGAAAATCATCGCTACAACTCCTTAGCAACATTTTTGTTGCTTTGCTACAGAATCCAGGTAACTTGTGAGTAAAAGGGTCGTAGAGACCACTGCCTTGACCTGAACTCCTCTTTGCACACCTTGAACTATTTTTGCAGCATTTTAAAGAGTAACCCTATTTTCTAGTATTGTGGATTTTTGCTGTTATTGGTATTGTGTTAAGTCTATATATAAAGATACTTATTTTTTATAACTCCTTGTGTGGTGTCCCTTTGTAGTGTTCTTCACTGTGTTACTGTGTATGGTCATAAATGCTTCACACACTGCCTCTGAGATAAGCCTAGCTGCTCGTGCTACGTTACCACAGGGTTGAGCAGGGGTTATCAAAGGGTGTAGTCTGCTTACTCTGACTTAGGAAGAAGGGTCCCTACTTGGACAGTGGCCAGCCATTGCCAACTAGAGACCCCCATTTCTAACAGTCATCACGAAGGCAGATGGTATGGACCAAAATTTTTGTAGCCTTACGGCATAATCTGCAGATCGTTCCCTCAGTTGTCCTCAACCAAGGCTTGCAGTGCGGTAACGTTGGGAAGTCACGCATTCTACAGATCAAATATTTTCTTAGAGTTTTTTAGTTTGCAGCAAAAGGTGACGAAGGACAACATTCTTGAGTACAACTGCTTTCCTAGCCTAAATTCTTGTCTGATTTGAGCTGGGGAGGCGATGCGAGGAAGCAGAAAGATGTTCCTATATGTACGGTAGGCCAAATTGGGCACTACCTTCGCTCTGGCAATTTCAAGAATCGGGAGGTATGATGAGTCATTCAGAGTCCTTAATAGCCCTGATAGCCCAGCTGCAAGGGCTAAGCCTTTCTTTTTTATTTTGTCTATGTGTATTCTAAAGGAACCATCGCTGTTGAGTGTTAGTCTTAGTTACCTGTAGCTGTTTATTTTCTCAATTCGACTCCAGACTAGTTCCTAGCTCACCTTCCCCCCTAAAGGCATTTGTGGCTGCAAGCATAATTTTAGTATTTTTGCAGTTTATTTTTATCCCATTTGCTTCAGCGTACAGACAGGAAAGTCTGCTAGAAAAAAGTTAACTAACATTGGTGCCAACATACACCCCTTGTTTGAGCCTTCCTTTTATTGGAAAGGTCCTTGAGAGTGTGCCGTCACTGCCTAGTTTGATCCTGACCCAAGTGTTCGTGTGTAGGGTTTCTATCTCTTGCAAAAGAGGTGGTGCGATTTCCCATCTCTTAAGTTTTTCCCAAAGCTTATTCCAATCTACCCAGTCAAAGGCGGGCTGGTAATCAATGTAGCAGAGATAGAGAGGAAGCTTTGAGATTTACTAAGAATCAAGTAGAAGTGATGGGGCCATTATATTTGCTGTTGTTCCTGAGTTTCTGGTGAATCCTGTTTGATTGTAAGGAATGATTGAGTTTGATTCTGCCCAATCTCTGAGATGCTGCAGTAGGACCTGTGTGTAAAATGTGGCAATGTTGTCATCAAGGCGATCAGCCTGTAGTTAGCTGGATCAAGTTTATTGCCTCTTTTAAAAATGGGGGAGATGATGGATCCTCTCCAGGAGAGTGCGATTGGTTCCCCAGAAAGACAATTGTTAAAGAGTGGGGCTAACGTTTTGCTCCATTTTACTCGACTGTTTTTTTATATTGCCTACGGGATGCCGTTTGGTCCTGGTGCTCCGGTAAGCCATTCCTTGATTATCTACAGCTGCACCCACTTTGGCGTGAGTTTATTGATGCCTAGCGTCTGACCCTGGGTTCTGAGTTTTGCATTTTCAGAGAACTGTTGAGTGAAAGTGGTTGTGAATTCTACTCATTTGTCCATTGGTGTGCCTGGGGATTGTTTGGCATTTTGCAGGAGTCTGGTGGCCTCCTGGTCCAGGTCCTTGATTTTATCAGATGACTATTTGATCCTTTTGAGATTGATTGAGTATGTTGTCCCTGATACTTTGCCTGTGATCTTATGTTCCATTGGATGTGTGGCAAGGTCAGCTTTCCACAATAGATGATCACTCTTGGGCCCACCTTGTACATGTTCACTTGAGGTAGCAGAAGAAGAGACACCAATGTATAATATATTGATGAGCTCACTGATTGAGAGTGAAATGCAAGGGCTGGAGGAATGTCACCATGGTCCGGCGATTAAGGACACATAACCACAGGTGTTCCAGTTTCCCGAGCTGGAACAAACCCAACAGATCATTTTAAATTGTGTTGAGTTGGGGTTGTGAAGGAATCACCCATTCCCGTTCTTGGGCCTCTGTGATTTCGCTCCTTTAGTTTGACGTAGTAGTGTCATGTTAAAATCCCCTGTTACTATCAGAGGAGTGCCTGGGCATTGTACTTTTAGGCTGGTGATGTAGTCAGTTAGCACAGTTGAAAGCTCAGTGCTATCTTTCTTTGTCTGTGGCACAGAGATTTATCAGCGTTAGATGTTGTTCCTTGCCATTTACTGTGATTGATGGATGCAATATCTGGAGATGATCATCGTGTGTTATTTCATCCTTGCATCTTTTTTTGAGCACTGTTATTCTGTACACTCCTAGAACTCCTTTCCAACATTCAACTTTGTCATCCCTTGTGGCTGGTTTGAGATGATAAGTGAATCCGGAGATTAGGATTGGTTCTGATACCCATGTTTCTTAGAGAGCAATTATGGAAAATGTGTCAAGGTTATTCAGTATGTCTCGATCGGTGATTTTGGCCTTGAGACTATGGATATTCCAGGAACAGAGCCTTAGATTAGGGGCTGTTTGGGTTGTCCCATCCCCCAAGGCTTTGGCTCAGTCTATGATTGGCCGTTGATTGATTGCACCTGCAACCCACCTCCATTCATTTATGGTGGGATCAGGACCCTAGGTGACATGGTTGTCTTTTTTTATCTCGATTTTTCCATTTGGGCAAAGTCCCAATTGCTTTCCTTGGGATGGAGTATGGTGTGGATATGGACATGAGCTTTTCTGGTGGGGCATCTGTTGTCAAAGTGAACGGTTGTGGGAACTCTAGTTCGAGATCGATTTCTACTAAGATCCGCCAATCCATAAACTATTTACTTTCAGCCATTATATTTTTTTTGCTGTAGTCCTATCGATTGGTTTTGTGACAGTCTTTTTCCTTCTTCTGTGATCTTTCCCTGATGAACATAACAGCTGTTCCAGTTACCAATGGGATTTTTTGGGATAGGATATCTTATGATGTGTGTGGTCTCACTGAGCTTTTACAAATTCCATATATTTTCAAAAAAGTTTTGAGTGATGACATTACCCAAGTACTATTTCTGACGATTGGGACATTGATACAGTGCATGGACTGCTAGAAGAACTAGAGCATTTAACAGTTTTCTTCTGGTGAATTGTATGATGGTGCATCTAATTATGATGACATGATTTGTTTTCAACATTATGGTCATCAGTTTCTGCATAAAGCAAGTATGCCACATGCTGTTTACAATTAACCCAATGAGAACATTGCCCTACACCACCACTATTTCAAAAACATTTGCGCAGAAGTTTGCTTATTTCTCTGGTTACGATACATCTGACCATACCACATATTTTTATAGGTTTGCACCATCACCAAGCTGATGTATCCTGCTTATTTTTTTCTCAGCTGTCTGTAGAGGGTTTTAACTTTTGCAAGGACACAATAGATGTAAACTCTATTTGGGGACAGAGGACTGGCAGGTTCATGGACCTGAGACTTTGTATAGAGGATGCCTAATACCACAACAAATGATATTCCTGAACAACACTGTGCAACACACAACATGTGTTGGACTCACCAAGGTGAAAGATTTGAAAACACCTTGAATTCCCACAAATTTCATATTTTAAAAACTGGCAACAATTTACACACTTCAGTGAGGATACATTAGATAACATGCTGCATAATTGCACATACAATTCATGTGACCCCAATTGGAAGGGACGGTTAGTTTTGCCACTAGACACAAATGGATGTCAGGCATGCTCCCACGACTACACTGAGGGTTTGTTCTCAAACAAGTAGTCCTGATATGCGGTATGTGCAGTCACTCTGAACACTTGGGGGTAGTGGCAAATTACAGTGTTGGGAAGTTGTGTCTTGACTGGCTAAAAACATTGCCACTGTCTCAGGTGAAACAACAGTTGTCCCTTTTATCCAAATACCGGGAACTCAGGGACTTTTTGTTAGGTCCTCGAAAACCACAACAAAGTGCTTCTTTTATATAATTTACAACAAAATACGGAAGGTCTCTCAGCAGGAGGCTGCTGAAAGATTGTGAAAAATTAATAGAGCTAATTTAGAACAGGCTCATGCAGTGGTTGACAATGGTAAGAACACCTTATCATCTAGGATATGCTCTTTGGGAAACCTGGTATCCTCAGTACTGCCCATGTTTAATGCAGACATGTTCAACTAGACATGTCCACCTTACAATATGAATAACTAAGAGGAAAAACAGCTGTGATGCACTCAAAACGAATCAATTTACGAACAATACACCAAACTTAAACTAATAAATATACTCATACAATCATGTGTGCACCAGGTTAAGTGGCTCTGCGAACCACTGAATACAACAGTACAAGTGAAACCCAGAAGTGTATCTGGGGATGCCCAGTGCACTACAGAAAAACACTATCCAGTGTGAGTCCAACACTTTCATAAACTTAAATAACAGTATATTTCTCATGAAAACACATTTCAATATAGTGAGTCCAAAGATATTCTTTGTATCAAACAGAATCAAAACGAAGTCCTATGTTGATTGCACGACAATTCTTCTTTATTGTCGAAAAATGCCAATGTTTGTGGTTGCTGTGACATGAATCAGCATAAACAAATGTTCAAAATGACCATCGCAATGTGCGAGTTTCCCAATGCATTTCGGGCTGATAAAGCAAAGCCCATTGCAACAATGTAATGGTAGGTAAGAGTTTACCTCATCCTCGCACTGGGAAGACGATCAATTTGTATTTCAACGGGAACTGTAATAGTCATCATGTAGTGTTCATAATCAAATGTCCTTGTGATTTATGTTATGTTGGAAAAACTGAACGTGCCCTTCGTACTAGAATCACCGAACATAAGAGTCGGATTCGAACCAAGACTATCAGTTCTCCGCTCGCACAACATTGGGCAGCAGCTAAACATACCATAGCTCAGCTCAGATTTGGAGTTCTTGAAATCATTGAGGATTTCCCGGGAAGAAATATGTCTAAAATGTTATCACAACGTGAGACTCACTGGATATGGTTTTTGCAAACACTTTCCCCGTTAGGGTTGAATGATAAATTCGAATTATCATGTTTCCTATAGCAGTCTGAGTACATTGTAATTATTATGTTTCTCTCTGCCTGGTACTCTATTTTGAAAATTGTTTAACCATTGTATATAGATCTCATTCTGTGGTTTTTTCTGCTATGTTAATTACGTTTATTGTTTTGCAATGATACTGTCTTGCCCTAATATGGATGGTATTGTCTACTTGTTTTCTTCTTTTCTTTCTTTTTTTACTCACACATGGGTTAAAAACACGATGCACTTTCCATCATGGCCACCATTGTTTTTCACGTAGTCCTCTTTTCACTCTGGTGATTTTTTTCTAAACGCGCATGCTTCTTAGTATGCCAGCCACTCCTCTTCCATTTGCGAGAGGTGGCGCAGTGGGTTTAGAGACGTCCGTTTCACTTTGATGGGTAAGCGTTTTTGACCGTTTTTTTAGTGTATGCATACTTTTTGATCACTCGTAGCGCTCAGTTTACTAGTTTCAGCTTGCCCAGTTACATGACGCGGTTTCATATTTTTCAGCTATTCTTGGGACACTGTCGCGCTCGGTAATTCAGTACGTGGTAAGACTTTGGCATATTATTTGGTGATGGTCATTTCTCGTTAACACTATTTGACTGCTCACTTTATGTTCATTTATTACTTAGATTCCTTAACCCGTCAGAGGTTTGTCCGGTATCCATTTCACCAGACATTTATTTGTTGACCGTTCATTGGTGTGTCAGTTTGTTTTAGACCTTGTGAATGCTATCGATCACGGTTCAGGGTGAGGGCTCGCTCACTATTGATACTCATGGAGCTTGTGATCACGGGTTTAGTTATTTGCCCTTCACGGTTTCTATTTTGTTCACCTCTACTTTTTTCACCTCTATTTTCAGCTTCCATCCACTACCATCACGCTCTTCTCGACATTTCGCTATTCCTGTCCCTTTATGAACCATATCGCAAAGATCATTGTATATACATTTTGTAATGACAATTATATAGACCGTTATTGTTTATGCTTTACAGATTCCCCTGATGTAGGGCTTTGCTTTATCAGCCCGAAATGCATTGGGAAACTCGCACATTGTGATGGTCATTTTGAACATTTGTTTATGCTGATTCATGTCACAGCAACCACGAACATTGGCATTTTTCGACAATAAAGAAGAATTGTCGTGCAATCAACATATGACTTCGTTTTGATTCTGTTTGATACAAAGAATATCTTTGGACTCACTATATTGAAATGTGTTTTCATGAGAAATATACTGTTACTTAAAGTTTATGAAAGTGTTGGACTCACACTGGATAGTGTTTTTCTGTAGTGCACTGGGCATCCCCAGATACACTTCTGGGTTTCACTTGCACCTTACAATATGGGCAGTCACAACATTGGTCTATTATGCTAGTGAGCTGGACATTGCAAACATTACATTTTGGACACGTGCCATGGTGATATATCAATGTCACAAGTCTGTTTTCCCAATACCATCTTACAGAACAGATACTTATCACATGCATGGATACTAAATACACTGTTTTACACACTGAGAAGCTAAGGAAGTTATCCTTCATCGATGCTGAAATTGCATCCGCAAATTGGATAATTCTTAGGTATATTACGTTTCCAATGTCAACATTTCATTTTCAGTACTGCCTACAACATCACTAAGTGGCCAGATATGAAGTGTTAGGAGGAGGGTTTGTACATGAGTCTTGGGAACTTCCTTTTAAGTTTCAGTCTCGAAATAATGGAACTGAAGAATTTCTCTAAGGTTCAGAGTGTGAGAGTACTTTAAGTGGACATTTCGTTGCATGGGGCTCATAATGCTTTTGTGACAAACCTATCCTGCTACTTGAAAGCTTCCCTGGTGGCCTTGATACGTTCAACTTTCAGATTGCTCTCTAATGTTAGATATCTGATTTTGAATGACCACGCTCTCATCAGCATCAGACTCGACTACGGCAATGCACTCTACGTCAGCATCCCCCAGAGACTCCTCAAGAAACTCCAGAACGCCTCTGCCGGACTCATCCTGAACATCACCCATCACAGCCACATGAACGGTCACCTGAGAGACCTCCACTGGCTCCCATTGAACAAAAGAACCACCTTCAAACTCATCACACATGTCTACAAAGCTGTCCATGACTCCGGACCTGCATACCTCAACCATCTCCTCTCCTTCTACATACCCACCAGACACCTCTGCTCCACCCATCTGGTCCTTACCACCATCCCACGGATCCACAAGACCTCAGGTGGATGAAGATCCTTCTACCTTGCTATAAAGACCTGGAACACCTTGCCTATTCACCTCAGGCAATCACGGTCATTGCCTTAATTCAGGAAGGACCTCCAGACCTGGATCTTCTACCAAAACACAGTGCCTTCGACAGACCAGCAGTGTTCCCCACAGCACCTTGAGACCCTTACCTGTGAGTAGTCACGCTTTATAAGCACCCTAATAATTGATTGGTTGATGGATGCTGCGAAATGAAGCCTATGTTGTATATATGGTGACAGATTCTTCTGTTCTTACTTGTTGTACACAAGTACAATTTCCACCTATCCGTACAGTTAGGGAGGCAACACTTTGGCCCTCAATTACTCTTAACACTATGCATTTTGTCGCTATGAGCAAACTGAAAGCCTTACTGTTTAGAAAAAATGTGGCCTTAACTTCTGCTAAGGTGATGTTTGATCTTCAGGTGGCAAGGTCCTCTTCAGAAATTCACGCTCTACTCCACACTAACTTCGCACAACGTTTTGGAGAGATGGTGCATTGTATTTTTAACATATCTAGTACAAAGAGAATAGCGCTTTTTTCCAAAAGTATAGGCTCTTGGTTAGCACCTTCAAGATAGTTTTTGGAGACATTCCATATTTAATTCACAGCGTCCTTGGGAGCATCTTGGAGGTCTTCTGCTGTTCCTGCTTGAAAGTGGTTTTAACATTTTTCCTCCACAATGGATGTCCCATTTCGAGATCAAATGGAGCTGTTACTACTTCATGTGCTACAGTGCTGTGAGTACATGGTGCATTGCTTTGGCGCACCTTTGGTTTGAGAACTGAATGCACATTGGTTCATTTTGGCCTGTGTGGCTTCACTGCGTGCCGCCTCTGTTCTGTAGTCTGAAGTGCACTTTTGAGTGTGCCTTTTAATTGTGCTTGGGATCGCAACTGGTTGAGCCTTTGGACTTACATGTGCTGATGGATCCCTTAGAGGCCCATATGTATAGCTGTCCACTGTGTTTTGCATTGCTCCTGGCTGCATTCTAGGAGCCTCCTTGGAATGCTTCCTCCCCATATGGATTAGATCTTGACTCTGATTCAGCAGAACACCGACTGGCTATTTTTGCTCCCTTAGCGCTGTTGTAGGGGTTGAATGGGAACACATTTGCTCTTTACAGCTGCTCCAAAGTGTGCCTCTGGGATCATCATCTACGGGCACTAGGAATAGGAATGTTTCGGCTACCACTCTGAACACATAAACATTCAGCCCTGTTGTTTGATGACAACCTTTTTATTGGGCCTGATTTTAACATCCTGAATTGGTATAAAATTGATCTTTTATGCTTTTACATCTTTAATACGGCTTTCTTTTTGCTTTAGGCTTCTGAATTGCATGGTTGCCTTTTAAACAGCATTTAGCTTGACCTTTTTGAGTGTACGTTTTAGGATTGCTTCCGCATATGCTGCTTTATTTTCTGCAACATGATTTGCTCATTTAGATAGCTTTTTTAGTAAACATATGTACTTGGAGTGGGTGTCATGAGTCCCAGTTAGGCATAGAGAGAAACACTGCCATTTTTTCATGTACACGGTTTCTTCCTAAAATTGCCTTCACTCTCACACAACGACCTTTGCCACACATTTACAACCGTGACAGTGCGGACTCGTTTCTACAAGACTATTCTTGCTTAGAAACCAACTTCGCAGAAACACTATCATGATACGTTGACACATCATCTGCAAGGTTAATACGTGCATTGTACAAATGTGAATAGTTATTTAGTATATGTGGCAACAGAGCTATCTATAAACAATGTTGGCCTGACCACGATTTCAGCCCAAGACAAAGATGCCTTTTATTACAAATAAACATCTGTTTCCAGGCGCTGGGAGGGGACCACTTTGCTGCCATTGGCAAGGCCTCTATATGCTGATTCTTTGTTTCAGCAGCCTGTTGATGTCTCTGTAGGGGTGTCCATCTCTTGACCATGAGGGGACCTACACTCTTTACATTCAGAAGGGTTGGATCATCCAGTACAGGGATTCTTTGCAGAACACATACACACACCACAGTCACTTAGGTTAGGGGACACTTAGTAGGAGTACGACTGATTTCTATATAGTTTTATATGCTTGCCCATTGTTTTGGCACAATGGTGGAACTCTTAATACTGTCCTAATACTTCTAATAACTTCCAGTTGCTTCTATTGATCATTGCAGCACATATATTTTATATAAGAATCATGTTGGTTCAATAAATATTGAAAACATCCCACAGTGTATTTCTTGTATATTTCTCTGAGATAAAGCGATCACAAGAGTAATAGATCTGTTACCACAATTCCTGTGGGATCAGGGTTGTCATGTTCAGTGCTTGCCAGAACCATTTGTACACTCCTAGGGTTAGAAGGGCTTCTGGTGGCACTGTCAACTAGCTGGCCTATGAGACAACATATCATGAGGGGGTGCATGGAATCAGTATGCCACAGTACCAATGGTTATGCTGTCCACAAATGCACAGCTCCTACATCACTACCTTCGTCTAACATTTCAGCTGCTTCTTCTTTCTCACCACCAGCAGCCATGCTTGTAAGGTGCTCTTCCTGCATGATTGTGCTTTGTTTTTAAAAAATTGGACAATTGACCTCATCTACCATAGTGCGTACCTGGTTAATGTCAAACTTTCTTATGGCAGAAGGAGCATACAGAACAGTTACGCTCATCCTGGCTAAGCATATGGAAGTGCCAAACTATGGAGAAGAGCTTTCTTATTGTGCCAAATCCTGAGAAAGTGGAGGTGAAGCTAGGTGGTTGTGCTGTTTGCAATTCTGTAGGGCATGCTGCAACTGTCATAGGGGTTGTGATGGCTGCAAGTTTAACGGGTTTTGTGAATATTGGAGCTGGCAGTGTTGTTGGAACCACATGCCTCTGAGCAAGTTGAATAGAGTTGAGCCATGCTTCCTCTGTGCCATTCACTACACAGAACATCACTGCCTTGTCATCAACATCATCCTCAACATCAACATCCTCACTTCAAGGCTTTCGGGAGAATTCTATTTCCCCTCATTCGTCTTGGTGGGTCTGTAATTGGGCGTGCCCCAAAGCATGTCTAGAGCATCAGAAGGGGTGCTTACAAAAGATGGGGTAGAACCATTTCTTTTTTTTCTGGAGATCATGAAAGAGACAAGCGAACAGCAGTGTTCTCAACAGGAAGCTCAAACTCCTATTCTGCTCCTACTTCTGGAAGATCTGTTAATGATACTGACTCTGATTCGTATTATCAACTTTCATGAGAATTATTTAATTTGCAGCTTAGACAATTCACTTTTAGGTACACTGCTCTCCATGAATCTTTCACTCTCCATGAGGAGAGGCTTGGCTTTTGGTTGCTTAGTTTTTGGTCGTGATAGTGCCGCTAATGCTGGAGTGATCCTTGCAGGCTCTTCCTCTCCAGAGGAGGGTGCAGCAGGTTTGTCATTTTGTCTGAAAAAGGATGAAGTCTTTATGCCAATGGTGGCAAAAGGTTTCATCTTCTCCTCCCCACTCTTTACTTTCTTGGCAGGAACCAACTTCTTTAGGGTCATCATCTTAGGGACAGCAGTTGACACTTAGCACTAGTAGAATTGTTTGCAGAGGAGGGCTCAGGTGTCACTATAATCTGCATTTCAGACTTTTCTCAATATCAGTATTATGTGTGATGTCTTGTGCACCTGTCAGCAACAAAAAAGGCAGTGGAATGTGAACAATCAGAATCCACACAATACAGGACTAGGAAAGTCATCATCAACTCATCAGCATCACTATCAGAAATGCTTAACATTAGTGTACCCTAACCATGCATAAACAACATATTTTTCTCGGGAAAATGTTACACAGGAACATGTTTGTTTGTTTCCTCCAGTACCTTTGGACCCCTATGGGAGGCAGGGGATACAGGGAAAAATTGAATAAATAAATTAAATAGTTGCTGGTGGCCATCCAGGGCTATGGGATGCATATGGGACTCAAAAGGAACAGAGAAAAACAATTATACATTAATTAATGAACTACTTATGTCTGTCCATCCAGGGCCATGTGACCCCTATTGAAGGAAGAAAGTGCAGAGACGAAACCTGATAACAAAATTAAATAATTGCTAGTGCCTCCCCACAGGTACCATGGGGACTCCATGAGAGCCAGCATGAAGCAGGCAAAAATCTAATAAATTAAATACATGAATTAAATAATTGATGGTGCGTCTCCAGTGCACATGGGGACACTGGGAGGAAGAGGGTAATACATCAAATCAAACAACAAAACTGCTACAAACACAAATAAATATATCAGGAAAAACAGACTAAAATGTAATAAACCTCTTCTATTAATATTCCTGGAGAATAGCTTTTAAAAGTGAAGAAATTAATTGAACAATGGCTGCACAAAATGATGATAGGTAGCTCATCAACCACATGTCCACTGAATGAAATGGCATATTAGATAAAGGAAAAAATGACCACCAAATACAAACCTTACTGGCTGGACAAGATGGTAGTGATTGCATGGTTAGCAAAGAAGCAGGCATAATGAACAGAACAAAGACAAAATGGTTATGTCGCTCAACCACACACCCACTGGCTACACTAAATGTCTATTGCTTGCATAATTTGTGAATTACTTCAAGTTTGCCAGTGTAATTAAAATCATGCTCAGGCCTACTCCTGGCAAAACAAGGACTTAATTGATTAATTCAAAGATCTCCTTACCACCTTGTCCATATGAGATGCCCACACCACCCGCTCTGGTGACTTCAACCTCGGAGACAACACAAGCTCAAAATAAGAGACACCCCTAGAACCTCATTGAATCAATGTTGTAAAGCATGTCACACAACCAGCAAATTCTAATGGCTCCATCCTCACCCGTGTCTTCTCAACCTACTTAACAATCCAATGCAAACCACTCCTACCCTAGGACTGGACTCACCTCTTTAGCCTCTCTATTTCCATACTCATGGTCCAAACAACAAACCAAGGTCAATACAAAGAGAAGGCCAGACCTTTAGATCATTACTTGAACTCATCTGCCATCCTACCACATTCGATGCCAACAATGTTTTTGGAAAGCTATGTGGACATCCATGACCCAATTACAACATGCAAGTGTAAACCCTCAGAACCCTGGTACACAAAATACGTCGCTGAGAATAAATGATGCATCCGAGGACAACAAAGAAAATGGAAGAAAAACAGAACTTCCAAGGACTTCTTGATACTGAAATTCATTTGCGCAACACAGAGACAGCACATCACATCCGGCAAAGCAAGCTACATTACTAATACCATCAATGAAGGGATCAACAGAAACAGAATGCTGTTCAAGACAAACAACAATCAATACCTTGCAAGATCCACCTATTCCTCTCTCCACAGAAAAGTGTAATGTCATTAAACTCTTCGTCAGTGAGAGATACAGAAGGCCCAAGAGCACATTGACAACACTAAGGAGCTCATTACGATGGTGGTGGGACTGTCACCGTCAGGCCATCGGTGGCAGTCCCTCTGCCATCAGACCCCTGCAAGACTGCCCGCCGTATTATGATGGCCAGCAGATAGAGGGCGGGTGGAGAGACTCACTGCCACGATCCGACAGGCTCAAGGAGCCTCTCGGACCATCATAAGGTCTGCAATCCCTACAACAGTGGTGGCTCAGGCTACACCGCATGGATTACAATGTCATTTTCGCCGGCAGTTTCATAGCGGTTAACCCACAGCACACGCTGCAATACAAAGTATACACATTGCAACTGCCTTCAATGCGGACAGTGGGACCGCCATTGTGCTAGTCAGTACGTCCGACCGGTATCGTAATGAGGCCCTAAGTCTGCATCATTTACACCCACCATTTCCCATACAATCCTGCTGTTATCAGACTTCAAAGTCCATCCGTCCCTTATCTAGGTGGCATACTCAACTCACTCACAACCACTTCTTTTTAAGATGATGCCTTACCATCATCCTTCAGCTGTCTCTGGGGGCACTCTCTGACTCCAATTTAACATTGTCAATGCCTGCTTGACTAAAGGAATCGTCCTGGAAGCTTTTATGAGAGGCCTGTTCCCCCTACTCCTAAAGAGGCCCACACTTTTTCTTTATAATCTTGCCAACTATCAGCTCATCCTTCACCCCCCAATAATTGTCAAGATCATCGAAAAAGCAGTTTGTGTTCAACTTCAAGATCACATAAATGCTAACCATCTCCTGCATGACTTCTGGTCTGGCTTCAGGTCATGCTGCAGCACCAAGACTGCTACCTTAGACATTCTAGATGATGCTCTTCTGACCCTAGATGAAATATTACTGGACCCCTAAGCTACCTTGACACCTTTGACCATCACGCTATCATATGCACCCCAGAGTCTCAAATATGATTCACCAGCAATGTCCTTCAGTAGTTCTCCTTCTGCATTTCCAACCAACAATAATTTGTTCAAATGGGCTCCTCCAGGTCACAACAAAATTCCTGTATGCTCCTGCGTGTCTCTTGCATTCTTCAACACTTACGTGATACAGCTTAGTGCTCTACACATAAAACAACATAAATAGCATGAATATTCACCAACATGCAGATAATACACAACTGTACTTGAACGTTTTCTCTGCTCCAGACATCCAACATCTCAAATACTGCTTTGCACATCATGCAGACTTGGATGCCCATCACCTACCTGAAACTCATTCCAGCCGTGACCGAATTCCTGTTAATTGCCAAGAACAACAAGCATGGTACCGAACAAACCTGGTTCACTGACATGAAACTTGGTGGAGTGAAACCACAATTTTCACCAAATGCCAAGACTCTTGGATTTACCCTGGATCTGGACCCCAACCTCACACTCAAGGAACACTCTCTCTTTTAAATAAAGAAGCATTGTTTCTTCCAAAGAGCAACTTCAGAACTGATGTTTAATTCCTTGCACTCCTGTATCTTGATGGTGATAATGTACTACTACATGGCCTTCCAGACTCCACACTGGCATCCCTACAGAGCATTCTCCATGACATAGCACTTCTCATCCAAGGGCCTGAAAAATTATAATCACATCACCCCCCCATCCTGATAGGACTCTACTGGCTCCACTTGCTGGGCCACAACATCTGCATTATTTACAAAGCCATAACAACCAGCATGTCTGCTTTCTTGCAGCCAACCTCACGGTCTCTGGTGGATCTCAACCTTCCTGCAGCCAGGACACTATCATACAGCAGACAAGTAAAAAAGAGAAAAACAAGACAGCAAGCCTTTCTCGTCTAAATACCCAGGATCTGGAACAACATTCCCATATTGATCAGGGCAAGCCAAAGCTGCTACAATTTAGGAAAGAGTTGAAAATGCACCTCTTTAATGAACAGTACATCACAATGCATTAACTTTCCACAGACTAGATTACTATCCTATCATTGGCTCACTTTATGTTTGTCTTTGATCATGTACAGCATTATGCTGCCTTTTAGCTAGGTTCACACTATAGAAATACTATACACATACATACATACATAGAAAGTTGGAAACCGCTGGGTATGCGCATTCTCCACCTCGTCTATGGCAATTCCACATCGATGGCAATTCCACATCGGAGACCCATCGAAACCAGAACTAATGGGAATTGTTTTTTGGGCTTTGGGCTGTCATGACCCCTCATCATGCAGACATATGTTCCCAAGACATAACAGACAGTGTCATACACACAACAGACTTTCAGGCCAAATCACGTTAGGCAAGTTAAATGCCCAACCAACTAGCAATTCTGCAGATGGTGACCACCCTCCCCATCCTCACAGCAGGTCAAGAAGTGCTAACTTTTACGGAGCTCATTGGGTAGTAGGGGGAGTCGACACACGATCAGCAGTTTGCTTCTAAGGTGATCACCACTCCCAGTCATTAGTCTAGCAGCAGCCATGGTAATCTTGGTTGTGTCTCTGTATTTAAGCTGTGCACATCTTCAAGGAGCCTACTTTCTAATGAGGAAGATTGGACTTTTGAAGATTTGCAGCAACTTACCTAGCATTGAATGTTACTTGAACTTCTCAATACAGCAGACACGCCAGTCTAACTCTGTTCTTCCACTAGAGTTAGCATGCATCTTAAAAGAAAAAATATGAGAACAAGAAAATACATTTTCAAATGAAGAATTTACAAGCATACCTGCAAACTTTTGGAATAATATTATATTTCTTGATACTACATTCAATCTCCCCCTGAAAGATCATGAAAAGGCACATAGAACTTTAAAAAAGAAAACCCCTCTAATGTGTAGGGGACAAAGAGGTATTCAGAGATACAAAGAATTAAGTATGAGGCAGTGCAAAGTGTTTTCAGTCAGTTGGGGCAGACATCTCTGCACAAAAATGTTAGTGCAACATTGCCAAATCTCCGAACGTTGGTGGTGACCAGAAAATCACCCAGCTGTCCCATACAGAATATACACTATCTAAAGAAGTTTGGAAATACCATAAAAGCACAGTAGGTATAAGTATAAACACTGTAGGAATTATTTTCAACTATAATAGAGAGGGCTCAACTCGCCTTATCCATCCAAAACCCAGAACGCCTGCAAAGCTAATGACACTGAGTCTGTCTCCACCTTAATGTAAACCATAATGGCGTCCAGATAATTAAAAATGGAGTGGACTGTACGTTTTCACTGATGCACCCCTCTGCATTCATCCAATTCAAAGTCTGGAGAAGCCTTCTTGAAGATGCGGACATTCAATTAAACCTGACTGGTTCTTCAGCTGCTCTGTGTAACAAAGATAATTGGCTAAATAGCAAGAAAATGGCATTTAGCAAATGTCATATGTCTTGTTTCACATAGATTGCAGCAATAACAGAGTATTACTCAGTGATATTATTTAATTTTGAGAACTGACAGAGATTTAATATGTAACATTGTGCAAATATTAAGCTCCAAAGAGGTAATATTCACTACCTATTTGGGGTTTTATATATGGTTTGGTTAAATTGTTCCTAAGCAATTTAAAAATCTCTATCTAATCTTCCTTTAAAGTGGCAAAATAGGTATTTAGTCAGACATACTGGCATGTCAAATGTTGTTGATGATTAGTGTGATTAGTTCTAGTGTGGGAGCATTGTATATTGCAATGAAAGCCTTGTGTACATTTTACCAGCCTCAATGACCAGCCAATAAAATTGGGCCTGGTGTACCCTCACCTAGTGTCCCTGGGTGTGGAAACAATGGGTAAGTTGAGATAAGATGGAGGGGTATCGATTATTATGTTATGCTGTTATGTTATGCCTATTTGTATAGTGAACTAACCACCCATGATGATGTCAAGGTGCTTTGCAGTTATGTAGGCTGTGAGTTCCTGGGAAGGTAGGCGGAAGGGTTGCTGAGATGAGAAGACTCTGATGTGCTATGGTAGTTCATTCCAGGTTTTGAGGAGATGTGAGGGAAGGCACAACCTCTGGTTCTGTTATTGTGTATTGAGGGGTACCTGTGATAGTGAGAGTGCAGCTGATTAGAGGTGTTTGGAGGGGTGGTGGAATTGTATACAGCTATTGAGGGAGACGGGCCTGTGTTAGGTAATGTTTTGTGTGTATGAGTAATTTGAATGGAGTGTGCTTGTTTATGGGGAGCAAATGAAGATCTTGGAGAAGTGGAGACAGTCCAACAGGGTAGTTTGAGGACATGTTACTGCAGTATTTTAGATTCGGTTGGTGAGTCCTGTGTAAAGTGTGTTGCCATAGTTTAGTCTGCTGGTAATTAGGGCCTGTGTTACTGTTTTGATGTTCTATGGTAGCCACAAGAAGATTTTCTGTAGCATAGTCTTGATGTGGAAGCATGTGGATGTCAATGCATTCACCTGGGCTGACATTTTGAGTTTGTCATCAAGAATTCTTCTTATGTTTCTGGCGTGGGCAGTGGGGACTAAGGTCTACTAGCCCCAGGTGTAGTTCCATGCGGAGGTCTTCATGCCGAAGATCAGCACTTCCTTGTGTCCATGTTTAGCTTTAGGCAGCTGGAGTTTATCCAGGTGTCCATAGCAGTCATGCAGGTGGCAGCATGGCTTTTTGTTGCAGGAGTCTTGTCTGTCAGGGAGAGTATCAATTGAGTGTCATCTGCATATAAAAGAATATTATGCTGTGCGATCGGATTAGGTCTGCCAGTGGGGTCATGTAGATGTTGAGTAAGGTTGAATTAAAAGATGGTCCTTGGGGGAATCAACATATGTGGTTCTTGGCTTCTAACTGGTAGGGTGACAGCAGGCTGTCTCTTTATCTTCTTCCTGTAAGGAAGGAGTAGATACAGTTGAGACGAGGTCCTTGGATGCCCATTTCATGTAGTCTTCTGACGAGAGTGATGAAGGAGACCATGTTGAAACTGCTGAGTGTCGAACAGCAGGAGGGCCATTGTTTCTCCACAATCGAGGATCGATTGCATCGATTGATGTAATGAGGGCAGTTTCGGTGCTGTGGTTGTGTCTGAAGCCTGGAGTCTACGAGATGGTGTGTGTCAAGGTGGTGGGTGAGTTGCTTGTTCATCTTTTTTCCATTATCCTGGATGGGTAGGGAAGAAGAAAGATTGGGTGGTTGCTGCTAGCTGGTCGGTGCTTTCTGAAGGTTTCTTCAGTAGTGCGTTTACTGCTGCATGTTTCTAGGTCTCCAAGAATGTTGCTGTGGTGATGGAGGAGTTCAGGATGCGGTGAGTATTTCACAGATTGGGGAGGCACCCTTGTTGGAGATGTGGTGGGGAAGGGGTCTGTCGTGGGCCCCGGATTGTATGGTTTCTATGCAGTTGGTTGTCTCTTACTGGTGACTGTTTATATGGTGGACAGGATGTTTCCGACGTCTTCTGTGTGTAGACTAGTGGCAAAGGGTCCGGCTGTGGGTTGAAACTGTTGTACATTAATTTGATTTTATTGCTGAAGAATTCTTATGTGTTATGTTATGTTATGTTATGTTATGTTATGTTATGTTATGTTATGAGGTATTTGTAGAGCTCGCGACTACTCCAGAGAGAGTCCCGGCGCTGTCTCAAAACCCTTGACAAAGCAGTGTAAACAGAAACAGCAGGCACCTCCTTACTGTTGGAAGAGCCAGGTTTTCAGAAGGCGCCTATACCCAAGAAGGTCCTGCACCTGTCTCAAAGAGGGAGGTAAGCTGTTCCATAGCTTTGCGGCTACTACGTGAAAAGAGCATCCCCCCCATTTGAGCCCGAAAGTACTTTGGCACGATTGTCAGGTGCTGTGTCGAAGACCACAAAGTTCTAGATGGGTTGTAGGGCTGAATTTTATTCCTGATGTAGGGAGTTCCAATATTGTGGAAAGCCTTAAAGGCTAGTACCAGGGCTTTAAAGTTTACCCTTTTTTCCACTGAGAGCTAGTGCAGGGACTTTAGGCAGGGAGTCATGTGTGTCCGACCCTAATTACGGCCCGGGCCGCAGCGTTCTGTACAACCTGTAGGTGACCTAGAAGGTATTCAGGGAGGTCCAGGTACAGCATGTTAAGATAGTCCAGCCTTGACGTAATCAAGGCTTGGACTACAGTTTTCCTATGCGAGATGGGAAGCATGGGGAGAAAGATCCTCATCATTTTTAGCAGCCCAAAACAGGTGCGGGCCACGGACTGAACCTGGGACTTCATGGACATGTCCAGTTTCACCCCGAGGATTTTTACAGTGGTAACTGGGCTTATTGGGGGGACAGATTCTGGGGCCACCATTGTCGCCAGGAGTGTGACCAAAGAATATCATTTCAGACTTATCTGAGTTGCACAGCTGTTGATTTTGTTTGAACCAGGCAAACACCTTAGCCAAGCACGTGCTGAGATTGATTCCTCTTAACACCTCATCTTGTTGTTGAATAAATCTTGTGAGGGGGGGGGATGTTATTTGTGTTGAAAGCTGATGCAGGAGAGTCTTTGTAGATCGCAAAGATCTCACTGCATCTAATGGTGCTGTTTTCTATGCACTCTGCTAGCGCCTTCTTTTGGGTTTCCCTGGTTAACTGGCGTCAGCATCTTAGTGCAGCGTTGAAGATGTCCAGGGATACTGCTCTGCCTGATTCCTAATCAGGCCTTTAAAGATTTACTCTTATTTGTGTTTGTAGTTTTAAAAATGTCTACAATTCACAAAGGTTTCCATGAGACCATTTAGAAAACCTCTGTGACCTTCCATTTACGTTTATGAGAAGTTATTTACTCATACATCATTGTGCATGGTGGGCAGGTATGCGTGTGGTAAAGGCTGCACTTTGAATGAATTTGTTGATATTTATGTGGCCCCTGCTTAACTGGGTAGAATATTACTTATGATGTAAGGAGATGAACTTAGATTGCATATACTATGAGGGATTTAGATCTTGTAACTAGACAATTATATTACATCTTACATTTTTAGTCAGAGGCAAATTAGACAGTGGGCAAAAAATTGTGCCATAGTTTGATTTGAAAGTATGTCCGCAAGTTTCTAAGTCAGGAGATTGAATGACAGAATATTTTTACCAAAATATAGTCTGACAGAAATATTGTGTCGTAACACATTTACAAAAATAAACCATGTGCAGGATACAATATTTCTGACAGGCAGTATTTTGGATGCGATACTCTGGTAACATTCCTTCAACAGCATAGCCAATAGACCATATTTCCTGGGTTACAGGAAGAACCTAAACACCTGGCTTTTCCACTGATACGGAGCCGCTTCCCCTCCCAGTCAGTGCCTTGCGACCCTCACGGGTAAGTAGCGCGCTATATAAACCCCTGAGTGATTGATTGATTGATTGATTGATTGACTTCTCCTCCCAGCACAATGGAATGTTCATTAGAAAAAAAAGAGAGATTTCCAAAATATATATTTTTTTCATACGGACAAACCACCTTCGACAGGTGTTTCCCTGCCTGTTCCAAAACATGAAAAGGATATATTTCTTTTTTTTTCTTTATTTTTAGATTTTTAGAATAAACAGACACAATTAATTAAGTACAGACATAGCTTCATCTTCCTCAGCCGCTCTACAACTGATACATAATTAGCCTATAGTGTTGTGGGCAATGACATGTTAACGACAATAGAGCATACATTTATCAATTACCATCTCGATATCACGAGAGCTCTTTCAAGTGTATACTACCTGCTATTAATCACCACAGCAAATCACAATTCTCGCGCTCATGTTCCCCCCCATCTCAAAAAGGAGTTCCCAAGGGCTAGACGTGTGTCCTCCTGGGCAGGGTCTGCAGTCAGGGCTGATCCTGATGGTCCTCTCCCTGCTGTGAGGTGAAATAGTTCCTAGGTGAGTCCCATATGCCTATGGGTCCAACCTGTGGGACCTGTAGGTGTGCAAAATCAGTTGTCATAGCTTTGCTAGTGGCACAAACTTTCAAACCATCAGCACCCTTGGATATCAGCCCTTTCATCCAGAATATCAGCAATCTACATTTTGCCAGCAAGATCAGCACTGCTGCTGTCTGAGGGACATGCTCTAAATAGCCTCGGAGCATCAACCTTTGCACGCATTCCATTGGATCCCCACTACCTCTTGGTGAAATGTGCAATTTTCCTCCCAGCATGCTGCAATTAGAGGACATTCTCAAGCTATTTTAAAAAATATATAATTTTATTGAGCAGTTCAAAGCCATTACATAATATAAAAGAAAAACAAGTGATTTCATATAGACGAAGAATGAATAAATAAACAACAAATCATGTAACAACATATTTCATAGAGTCAATATAAAGTGCAAGCATGAAAAGTGCCAAATGCGACTCATAAGACCAACTTGTATTTTATTGTATTGGTGTTGCGGTGGGCGACTCATATGACCAACATGTATTGTATTGTATTGATGGTATGGTGGGACTTCCACCGCAACACTCGTTGCTTTTGACCCTGCCCCCTATGTACAAGGGCAGTGTATATGGAAGGCGCCGCCAAAATTAAGATCAGGTAAAACCTGGTCTCAAGTTGGCGAAACGAGGAGAAATGAAATGTTTCTCCTCGTTTTTGCTTTTTCCATGTGTACTGCCTTGTGCATTAGGAAGCACATATGAAAGTGACAAAATGGCATTTCAGGATTGTTTATGTGTATGAAGGGTGACCTTCCTGTACATAAACAATCCTCCCCTGCACGCAGACACCCTTGCACTATGGTGCAAGGGTGCCTGCGTTGGTACTACACTGCTAAGTGTAGCGACATCGTAGTGGGAAACGCAAGGCTGCACCATATAATTGTAAATATGGTGCAGCTTTGCGTTTCTGAAGTGGCAAAGTGAAACATTAAGCCGTGAAGGCTAACGCCTCACTATGCCACTTCCTTGAACATATGCCCCCTACTGTTCTCCACTTCTGTAGTATTAGGCTAAGTGCTCCTGCAATGCTGATCAACACCGAGCACTGAACGTTTTTGTTGGCTTTCCAAATGGCATAAGAGGTGCCAAATACTGTGAGTGTGGGCTCCAGGGATATAGCTATCATGGAGAGCAGTACATGGTAAAAAAATATGAGACCAGTTCCCTGCCTCATCTAACTTGCTCTAAAAATATTGATCAGGAACAGGAACCATCCTGTGTAGTCTATGAGGGATATAGTAGGCCAACCACCTTGACAAGAAAGCCATTCTTTTAAAATGTGTGGACCTCAAAGACTTATGTTTGAGCTCTGTAATATTAGTCCACTATCCCTTAGTAATTGTGCAACCCGTGGTATGGTAAATTTTGGTCAGGAAATCATCAAACAGGGTATTCTTGGTATGCTTAGAAAAAACCCAGCACCAGTTCCACAAGCCCATTGGCTAGCTTTTATATAAAAGGCGCATTAACACATGTCTCTGGGCTCATAATAGGGTAGGTTCAAGAAAGTAGGCTAAATATCTGCTGGCCACTAAAAATTAGACCTCTGGCTTCCTCCCCTAGACACAGGGTTATTTCGTCCCAAGATACATGCTTTTCACCATTATAAAAATCACCTAGAATGGTGAATCCCTTCTGCTTTCAACGGTCAAAAATGGCGTTGGAAAGGGTGATGCCAGAGAGTCAACAGTCCTCTAGCAAGATAAAGACATTGCAATTTGATCTGGGCATCCCTCTGACTATGCTGTCTCCACAGGACCCTGGATCAGTTGCTCTAAAACAGCCTATAACACGTCAGTTTCAATACTGTTTAGAGGCCACCCTGGCCGAAATAAGAGAATTCAATGTGTCACAGACTCAAGAAATAGAGGTAGTTCCTCAGAGGCTGGGTAAAACAGATGAGATGATGCAACAGGTTTTAGAGCGGATTAAGGAAGTCGAGTCGAGGGTGTACAATCTAAAGAGCCATTCCCTTGTCTGGGACAAGAATATCAATGCCATTCAAAAAAGCGACAGACCTCTCAAAAGAAAATTGATCTTATCTTATGCAGATCTCTATAGCGCCCAGCTACCATAAGGCTTCCCAGAGCTGTGTGAGTCAAAGTGTGCACCTAAAAGTCTGTCAATCCAGTAAGGCCAAACAAAAATAATTTGAGCATATCCAAATTGTAAGATGTTTTCTAAATTTGGCTTCGTCAGGCTCTGTTCTCAAACCAATTGGCATTGTATTCCAAAGTTTGGGGGACACGTAGGAGAAAGATCTTCCACTCCATCTGGCCTTCTGAATATGAGGAACCATTAGGAGACCCGTATTAGAAGATCCTAAAGTCCTGATCGGATGGTTGGGAGTCAATAGAGCTCTAATCATAAAGGGTCCCTTATGCTTTATTGCTCTGTAAGACCTGCTCTGATGAAACTATGCAAAAAGAACAAATCTACATTGTGTGGAAATTCCAGTCCATGGAAGCATTGATTAAAAAGCATATTCTTGAGAATGCCTCGTCTGACCTTAATATTATGTGTGCCCACCGGGTCCCCGCTCAACGCACATCCAATGCCAAGTATCTCCAAACGAAGAATTTGCAGACTATCATCTCAATGAAGACATTCTGTGAAGAGCCATTCAGAAGAAATTCTTCTTGGTACCAGAAAAAACACAGATTCTGATTTTTTTCAGAGATGTCAGTGCTTGCAGCTCGCTGATGGAAAGACTTTTTAGGGCTGATTGGCCAATTATATTTTTTTGAAGCACAGACCTCTATAGACCAGCATTCCAAATTGAAAAAAATTATTTAATGGTCAATTTCACCTATGTGTTACCCTAGAAGAGGTGCAAAAGGTTCTTAAAAACATCCTAAGCTAGAGGACACAAAACATTATTGGGAGCTTTTTTTGATGCAGCAGGTTGTTTTTCCCTTTTACATAGTTCAGTGATTCATACTTGCCACTTAGCATAGAGCATTTTGCATCCTCTATGCTGTATTTGTGGTATATTGTATACTGGAGTTCTTACTCACATGATGTATATATGACAGCTGGTTTTCTTGCACTTTTCACTTGACAATTTGTATCTCACACTTTATAAGACTGTTGGGAACTATTATTTTTCTCTGTTATGTAGTCCAGTAATTTCATGTTTTGGAAACAGCTGTGTATGATCCTTGTAGGGTAGAGCCTTGCACACTAGGCAGTTGGCACATAGCACTTTACATTTTCTGTGAGATATTGTATACTGGAATTTTTATTGACATGATGTATATATGACATTTGCACTTGGTCATTCATAACATTTATTCAGTCCGTAGGGCCAAAACACTGATAATACATTCATCACGCCCACAGGGCACTCTCCAGTAACATAGCTATGTTAATCTATTGGTCCCGCCAGTCATCGGTGGGGGGGGGTGGTCTTTGGAGAGCATGTGTAGGTGGTATATCAGTGTACCTCAGCAACCGGGTTGGGATGATAGGAAGGACAATGGGCACACCTTCCCTTCTTATGGGATGAGGGTAGGATTAGGATAGTATGAGGCGGGGTGGATCACAATCAGAAAGAAAGAGCAGGTACATAACCAAGATGTTTTTTGTTTTTATTATCTTTGAGGCTCAGACAAGCTTTATCTGTGTAGGTGACAACAATAGGTGTGAAGACAAAAAATAGTTGCACCGATTGCCCCTGATTGACCACTTATGCCTCCCATGACACTAAAAGTTAATGCTATTTCATGCAATGCTAACGTGTCACTTAACAAGGGCAAAGCTCATGCCATGATGAGATGGTTATCCACATTCAAGCCGGTAGTGATCTTTCTTTAAAAAACTCACCTTAAAGATAACCTTCCCCAGTCATTCTTCCCTAAGAGATACTCCCACTTGTTCTACTCTTCAGAAGGGGGTGACGTAAGAGGCGAGCAATTTTCTTGGACAATACAATAGATTGGCAAATTTGTGATGTCTTTAGGGATGTTAATGGGCATTATCTACGGGTCAAAGTGGCCATTAAAGATAATTTGTTCAATTTGATTAGCTATTACAGCCCTATCAGAGACAGCAGAGATCCATTAGTCCAACTACACAATCTAGCAATGGTCATAGTAGGCCCAATGATCTGGGGTGGGGATTTCAATTTCAGCCTCAACACATAAATTAGGACAAAAAAAGCTAATGGCCCATATGCTTAAAGCTCTTACCACATTAAAGCATGCTTTTTTGATAATAGATCTATGGTGTGCAGAGTATCAACTGATGAAGGATTATACATATTATTCATGACAATTTTGTTCAGCATCTCATATAGATATCTTCCTCAGTACCAGGTGGATCAAGTGCCATACAACCAGCTTCATGGCCAATGCTTTCTCTCACCATTCTTTAATTTCAATTGAAATCCAGCTAAGCACACAACCAGAGGATTGTTCCAGATGGTAATTTAGTCTTGCTTTACTTTTGGATAGCACATGGCTAGAAAAAACGAGCACTTTTATTAATAAGTATTGAAAAATCAATTGCGGCACTGCTAATGATGATATAATATTGTGGGAGGCCTTCAAAGTCTCCTTCCGTGGACACGTTATAACTTACCAGGCTCACAAAAATAAAGAGTTTGCTCACTGCAGGTGGAGAGTGCTGCTATATAAATATGCCTACAGAAAATATAGAGTTGAGAGAGAAAGAGCTTGCCACAGCCAAACAAGTGATGCATGACTTTTCTTAATTGAAGATATCAATAGCCATAATGCCTTCCAGCAAAAATCTATCAAGAGAGCCAGCACATTGGCAGGTTTATTGCTTGGTCCACCAGGCTGCGATAGAACAAACATATAATAGATGGAACTGAAAATCCAGAGACTAATTTTTTAGTGGGCGAAAGCAGCGAGATTGCTGAGATTTTTGTCCACCATTATCGTAATGTTTATAAGAAAACAGAGGACGTCCCAGGACGTAGATTAGAGCAGTTTTTTCAGACCTTTACACTGCTGCAAGTGGCGAGCAAACAAAGCAGGGTAGTCTTGGAGGAAATACAGGTTGCTGAGGCATTATTTACTCGTAAACGTATGCTAAATGGTTAGACCTGTGGTAGCGACGGTATCCCCATGGAAGTGCCTAAGCCTTTTGTCAAAGAGTTTCTCTCCTTCCAAGGATCAGTGCTGTTTTTTACCTGGCAGACAAATATATGCTAACACCCACTTTTTTAAATCCAAGCCATTAACTACCTTGCTAGCAATAAGCTTAAGGCTGCCATTTTAATGATGGACACTGAAAAAGCATTTGATCTGGTTAATTTGGATGCACTGGTTTTTATTCTAAGGACATCGGACTTTGAGATCAGTTTTTAACAATGTATGGAATCTTTAGCAAGGTGCAACGGTTAAAATGATTATTAATAGAAAGGATGTACGAATGATAAACATTAATTGTGGAAAACACCAGGGCTGCCCTATGTCCCCACTGTTGTTTGCCATTTTTATTGAACCATTAGCAATTAGAATTTGCAGCAATGCTACAATATCTTAAACCTGATACAGCAAACATTCAGAATATGTTAAACACATTTGCAGAATATACCAGGATAGGGGGTAAAAGGTAAATCAAGTGAAGACAGAGATCCTCCTGTTTAATACAGCCTCTAAAGACATTCTTAAGACAAATGGGAAAAGCCCACAAGGTGGGTTTTACATTGTGTACATTAGGGAGTTCTTTCTGGGTTAATTCTTTGCAGAACAGTGAGAGAGCAGTATAACCTGTTAAAAAAATTAGGGTTGGAGTTATCAAGGATTTGCGCCACCTTTGCGCCATACAAGGGAGATAAAGGGCAATGAAAAACCTAACTGAGATTAATCAAGCCACACAAGGCGACCTTGCATTGCCCTGCATGGCTTGATAAATTTAGAGTAACACAAGCCCATGCACATTGCTGCCTTGCGTTACTGAGCGGCAGGGAGGCATTCCATGGGTGGAGTGTGGGTGTTCCTACGCATCCACCCATAGAGTTTAGCGCATTCCCAATTTTACCATTTGTGGTACACCTGGGAATGCGTTAAAATGCCATGACACCTCAGGTGAGGTGTACCGAGGAGAAACATCTTAATCTATCCTTGTAGTTCCAGATTCACGTTTTTATAAAATTTTGTTCACAGTTGCGGCATGGCAATCAGTGTATAAACTATACAACCTCTATATCCAGACCCTTCCTCTCAGATCTTTAATCAATTGAGTAATTTGGATGAATTCCATAGGTTCACCCGAGAACAAAGGCCATCTAATAAGCCCTGCATCTCTCAGTCTAAAATATTAAAGCATGTCTATGGTAGTTGTGTCCCTGTCTCCTTTAAATTGCTCAGGTGATAAAAACATATTAGCTACATAAAGTTGCCCCACACTCAGGAGGGTAACCTCTACTAGTCCAGTTGTCACTCGTTTATCCAGTATTGGCGATAGTGCTGGTATGCCAATGAGGGGGATTTCTGGAGAATATAGCTGTGAAAATCCATATATTTAGTTTTAGCCCATAATGAACGATTATTAAATCGGTGTGATGATATCTTTCCAGGTCTAGAATTTCAAACTTCCCTCTCTCGTAGAATAAGGTGAGAATTTACCATTTCAGTCTCTGACTCTTTCCTACCAAAACCAACCTAGTAAGCAGTAATTGCAGTTTGCTAAGAAGGATTTGCCCAAGGAGACAAGGATATTGCTAGACAGGAAAAGAAAGTTAGAAAGCATCAGCATTTAAATCAGGGCAACTCTACCCAGCATCGAAAAGGGAATTGCACTCCACTGCTCTATTTGCCCACTTACTTTGTCCATGACTTGATTGTAATTTTCATTCATTACCAGTTGTTTCTCATTGTTTATAAGTATTTAACCAAACCATCCCACAAGCGCAGAGAGTAATTATTTTTCTTGTCTATGGGAGGCCTCCATGTGAGGGAACAGTTTAACCAAACCATCCCACAAGCGCAGAGAGTAATTATTTTTCTTGTCTATGGGAGGCCTCCATGTGAGGGAACAGTTTGGCTTTCCACAATCAAAATGTACAACATATAAGGCTCAAAATCTTGTTATTTCTCCATTAATTGCTATTAGATTCAGCTCTGGATTTTTAACAAACAGCATAACGCCATCGGCATATAATGTAATAGTACATGTCAGTAATAGAAATTTCTGGTAGCATTACATAGAGCTGTCAGACTTACCAATCAGACAATCTGTCGAGTACTTAGCAAAACTTCAAACAGTAGTGCAGTGAAAACACACCACAAAAGGTGTAGAGTAGATTTTAATAAATAAAATAATACAAGATATACAAAAATCCAAAGGGTAGAACCAGGGATGTGCAATTTTAACGATTTCGGTGAAAATAGCACCAAAAAGCAAAAAGAACCTACTGTGGAAATATCTTCATATCAGACTGGGACAAAGTTCAAGTTCAGGCTGACTGCAACTGAGCACAGGGTGGCTACAGGAATCCAGTTAGGCCCACTAAACAAGAGTACCTTATGTTCTGGTTGCAGAGCATTGCGAGCTCTCATGTTGAGGATGCATTGCTCAGCCGGGGTGATGCATGGCTCCTATGATGAGAGGTCCTGCATTGGTGCAGAGTATCCCATTGATGAGGGCTTGTGAGGCAAAGTCTGGCATCGAGATGTGCAGCTGAGGCAATGTGCTGGTTCGGAGGAACTGTGGTGCGACAGGCTGTGTTGAGGAATAAGCACATGCACAGAATTGGCTAACTGAAATAAAGGGCACAGAGTCATAAAATCAGCAAAAACGAGATCAATAAAAATGGAGGAGGAAGGCAAGAGGTTTTAGGGATGACCAACCTAAGGCCCACAGGTCTAAAAACGAGGGTGAAGAGCAGAAGCAAAAGTTGACAGCCCTGCCACATACCTCTATACATTCAGAATTTTTGAAAGTGTCAAAGTAAGCACTGACCTTTTTTATTGCTCATCCTGTAGGAGCAAGATCGTTCTCCAAGATGAGAGCTCCTAAGACCATTCCCAAACTTTCATAACAGATGTGATTTGTTAAGCAGTTAACCTGGATTTTCAGATGGGGAAAGGGTAATGAGACGAAAAGAGTTGTGTTGTTGCTCAGCGTTGTAGAAAGTGAGCGGTATAGTTGTTGGGTGGGCGGAGCTAATGGGACAAGGGGAAGAGGAGGGCACACAGCAGGAAAAGGCAGTTAGAGTAGGGACGGGGACCGAGCAAGAAGCTCTGAATAAAGCTCGTAATAAAAGTATCTCTAGTGTCTGTGACTCTTGGGCCAAGACACTACAACTGGCGACGAGGGTGGGATGCTGCAGCCCAGCACCCACTGAACATCAAGAAGAGCATCCCGTCCCCTGGAGCGTGAAAGAAGAAAAGCGCGTTTGAAGCGGAACGTTGGTTCGCGCCAAATTGTAAGTCACCCCTGATGCGTGCAAGTTGGCACGCGAGTGACGAGGAGAAATCGGGAACCCACCCCGATTCTGCCTGCTGCCCTGGTGATCGGGAGGTGTCCGAGGCACTACTGAAGCCTTGTAGCAGGGATCGGAAGAAAGAGCGCCGTTGCGTGCCAAGAACGAAAGGCTCACCCCCGATGCGTGAGAAATGGCACGCGCACGAAGAAAAGTCGGGAGCTCACCCCGAGCCTGCCTGGGTAGGTGAAGTGCCCAGAAAGGTGCGCGAGACACTGCTGATGTCCTGGCACCTGGGGAAGTGGCTGCGGGTGAGTGCCGTATGAAGCGTGGTGAGCCTGACAAGAACTGCAGCCAAAATCTCATGGGTGTGAGAGTCTCTGTGTAGCGGCCATCTTAGAGTCAGGCATCCGTGAAAGACATCCCTATGAAGTTCATGGGGCGGCCATTTTGAAGTCAGGCGAGGCCAAGCAAACAAGCATTGATCAAGAAAAACAAAAAACAAAAAAAAGCCTGAAAAGTAAACAAACACCAGTTAATGCAAACAAGAAAGAACAAACAAGCACGTGCAGAGACAAGAAAGAAAAAAGAGCGTACTGCCAAGATGTCGAATCATAACTCTTCACAAAGAAATGAAGTCAAACCACTCCTGACGGGAGTGTCACATCTGCGCTCCCCAGAACCCTTAATGCTGACGACTGGAGGGAGAATGGGGCCCCGATGGCAGGAATGGCTCGAGGACTTTGAAGATTATATCAAGGGATCAAAAGTGACAGAGGATGAAGACAAAGTGATTGCACTGCGCAACCTTGTGGGTAAAGAAATCAGCAAGTTAATCAAAGAACTGCCGAAGGCAGACACAGGAACCTATGATAAAGTGCGAGACGCTCTGAACAAGAAGTTCCTACCTAAAAGAAATGTAGATTAGGAGAGATATGCTTTTCACCAAGCTCGTCAAGGGAAGGAGGAAGTGATGAGCACCTTCATAACGAGACTACGTCGACTGTCCAGGTATTGCGAATTTGATGCGTTCTCAACGGATGATGCCATCAGGTCACAAATAATCGATGCCTGTCAATCCGAGACGCTTAGGAGGAGATTATTAAGAAAGAGTCACAATCTGGAGGAGATTGAGGAAATGACCCGAGTTTACGATCAAGCGGAGGAACACGCCAAGAGCATGGAGACCGGGCGCACTGAAAGAAGAGAGCAGGTATGCCGAGTGCAAGCCAGCCATAGTCGCAGACATTCGAAAGAGCGACAGCACAGATCCCGACCGTCCTCTCGCCAGCAATACACAGAGCGTAGGAGGCATGGGTCAGGCCGGAGAGACAAGAAACAAGACAGCTTAAGAAAATGTTATCGGTGCGGGTATGACTTCCCGCTCAGAGAGGCCTGTCCGGCCATGTGCCAGCAATGTCGGAAATGTGGACGGACGAATCATTTTGAAGCTATTTGTGGAGAATATCGCAGGGAAAGAAGGGATGCAAGGACAAGGCCAACTCGCTCTGACACCAGACGACACCATGTGACAGCCGTACAAGATCGACCGAAGTCGTCCTCTAGCTCTTCACATTCCAGCAGAGATTCAAGGAGGTCTCAATGGTCGAGGAGGACGTCGTCCAGGGATTCCCGATCAGGGTCGCGTGAATCGGAATACACTATTGAATACGCTAGTATGGTCGCAGATCCTGACCAACTCAAGAAATACCCCAGACTGAATATAAGTGTAGGGAATCACGCCACGAAGTTTGTTCTGGACAGTGGAGCATCACTGAATTATATCCCCGTAACGGAATACAAGAAAATGAAGCCACAGCCGCCTTTGAGTCCAGCGAACGTCAGGGTATTTACCTGGATGTCGAAGAAGCCCCTTCCCTGTCTAGGAAAATTTTCAACAACACTCAGGCACCAGACCATGTCTGTGCCGGCATTCATACATGTAATTGATGGCCCGGAAGCTGATTGTCTTCTCAGTTTACCAACTGCGGAGCGCCTTCATCTAGTTGAGATTCTTTACAGGGTTAGTGATGACCCGGACATTCTACACAAATTCCCCAAGCTGTTCACCAGGCTGGGAAAGATGAACAGATGTCAAATTCGACTTCACATTAATGAACAGATAAGACCTGTAGCACAACATCCCAGGCGAGTGCCTTTCCACCTTCAGCAAGCAGTGGAGGATGAACTTCAAGAACTATTAGCAACTGACATCATTGAACGGACCGACGGTCCCACCCCATGCGTGTCGCCTGTAGTCATTGTGCCAAAGAAAGGAACACCCGGGAAGGTGCGTCTATGTGTTGATATGCGGCTTCCTAACACTGCTATTGAAAGGGAACGTCACCCCGGGCCTCATTTGAGTGACATGATTTCTGCATTAAATGGTGCCAGGGTATTTTCGAAACTTGACTTGAATAAGGGATACCATCAGCTGGAGTTGCATGAAAAATCGAGATACATAACAACATTTGCAACTCACTTGGGGTTGTTTTGATACAAACGGTTAAGTTTTGGTATTTCCTCGGCTGCGGAGATCTTTCAAGAGGCCATCCGTCAGACTCTACACCACATACCCAACACGCTGAACTACAGCGATGATATTCTCGTGTATGAGTCAAATGTTCAGGAACATGATAAAGCTCTAGATCGGGTATGTCATGCCCTCTTGGAAGCTAATCTGACCCTAAACAAGGACAAGTGTGAATTCCATCAATCCACTCTCAAATTCTTTGGACATGTGTTCTCTGGAGCTGGGATGAAGCCTGACCCTGAAAAAGTGATGGCGCTCAATGACACTAAGAGTCCTCAAGATGTCAGTGACATTCGATCGTTTCTGGGCATGGCCAGCTATTGTGCCAGATACATCAAGGACTATGCCACGATTAGTCATCCTCTCAGAACTCTTACAAAGCAGGGACAGCCTTTTGACTGGACCCCTCAGTGTGAGCGGGCGTTCCAAGACATCAAACGGGCAGTTGAGTCTGCCGACAATTTAGCATACTTCAGTCCCAAGAGGAAGACGGAGATATCTGTAGATGCTAGCCCTGTGGGCCTTGTGTGCAATTTTGGCTCAGTATGACAATGACTTTGATCAGCGGCATATTGTGGCGTACGCCAGTCGCAGTTTGTCGGACACGGAGAAGGCGTATTCTCAACCAGAGAAAGAAAGTCTGGCAGTTGTATGGGCCTGCGAGCATTTCCATGTTTTCATCTATGGCAAACATTTTACCATGGTGACCGATCATCAGGCGCTTGTCACCATCTTTGGAAATCCCAGGTCAAAGATGCCACCTCGGATTGAGCGATGGGGTTTGTGTCTACAGGAATATACATACACGATACTGCACAAGCCGGGAAAATCAGCAAATCCAGCTGACTACATGTCACGACACCCTCAATCATTGCCGGCATCACGATCATCGATGGCTGAGGAATACATCCACTTTGTGGTAGGCCAAGCTCAACCACCAGCAGTTGGCCTGGAAGCCATTCAAGAGGCCACTGCGCAGGATGTCATCCTGCAGAAAGTATTCCGCCGACTGCAGACCAATAGGTGGAGACATGACAGTGAAGAGGAAGGGAATGATCCCACAATCCGACAAGAAATGCAAGCATTCTGACATGTGAGTGAGGAACTCTCTGCTACCTCGGAAGGTCTTCTACTGAGGGACCAACGGATCGTCATTCCGATGCAACTACGTCAGGGCATCATCAACCTCGCCCATGAAGGCCACCGGGGAGTGGTCGCGACTAAAAGAGCTCTCAGGGAGCGGGTGTGGTTTCCGCTTTTAGATCAAATGGTGGAACTCACCCTCAAAGACTGTCCCCAATGTCAACTCGCCAGTCAAGGAGCTCCCCCAGCTCCTCTGCAAATGAAAAAATTGCCCAGTGGAGTGTGGCAAGACCTTGCCATGGACTTTTATGGACCTCTTCAATCGGGAAAATATGTCCTGGCAATTATGGATGAATATTCAAGGTTTCAACTTGCCCAATTCGTATCATCCACCAATGCATCAAGCACCATTGCGGTGTTAGACGAAGTGTTCGCGGCATGGGGAACTCAAGACGGATAATGGCCCTCCTTTTAATGGACACGAGTTTGGTGAATTCGCAAGGCATTTGAATTTTAAGCACCGTATAGTCACGCCCTTGTGGCCGCAGGCCAATCAGACTATTGAAAGGTTCATGGCGACTGTAAAAAAGACCTTTCAACAAACGACCGTCGAAAAAAGGATCTTCAAGTGGCTCTCAATGAAGTTCTAAGGGCTTACAGAACAACACCGCATGCCACCACAGGAAAGTGCCCTGCCACATTAATGCTTGGGCAACCAATCAGGACTTGGATACCTACCTGGGAAGGCGCTCTGAGAGCGGTCTCACCTGCCCGTGTTCATCAGGAGGTCATGACAGCTGACCGTATTGGAAAAGACAAAATGAAGTCATATGCGGACGCCAGAAGGAGAGCAAAATCACCATCCATGCATGAAGGGGACTGTGTCATAGTCAAGCAGGAACAGCAGAGGAAAACGGACTGTAAGTTCAGAGCTGAGCCTTTGACGATTACTCAGCAAAAGGGTACCATGGTGACCGCAGAGTCTGACAGCAGGAAAGTCACCAGGAATGTATCACATTTTCAAAAATGCACTCCAGCCATGAGAGAGTCGTTTCAGAAGATGATGGGATGACCAGAGAGTGAAGGGAGAGAATGGCCGAACCAGCAGTCGCGGTTCAGCGTCCTGATACTCACGTAGAACCTGAGACTGAAGCTGGGAGCGTATCCCTTCGACCTCGACGAGACATTCAAAGGCTAAAACGACTAATTGAAGAACTATGAACAAGTCAGTCATTTCATTTTGTTAACAAGGGGGTGATGTAGAAAGTGAGCGGTATAGTTGTTGGGTGGGCGGAGCTAATGGGACAAGGGGAAGAGGAGGGGACACAGCAGGAAAAGGCAGTTAGAGTAGGGACGGGGACCGAGCAAGAAGCTCTGAATAAAGCTCATAATAAAAGTATCTCTAGTGTCTGTGATTCTTGGGCCAAGACACTACAAGCGTTGGTTAGGGTTCCTCAGGTATGTATGGTTGGTTACTATGTCTACAAATATCTTGTCCCACATTGTATTAATTTTCTTTCTTTATATATGTCTTGATAAACGTACCTTACAGTGTCAATGCACAACAAAAGAAAAGCATTTTTTAGAATGCATTTCTTATTTCCATACAATACACTTACCATTGAGAATTTGATTTATAATAATGCACGTTGTTGTAAAACACATTTTCAACATTAGCAAATGATTCCAAGCAAAACATGCATTTCTCAAATCATTTAAAAAAATGTATAGACACAGCTGTAGTTGGAGGCAAACAATGATCGCTAAACCAGCGCACATTTATGGATGTCTGTGCTCACATAAGTTAGCACATTAAAGCCATAAGTATTGCCATTGTGGTGAATGTTTGTTTTTCTTACTGAGCGGTCTTAAGTGGAAGAGTATTCTGTTATTGCGTCACCGGTTGATCCTCAATGGTGAGGCTGACAAAGACAAAGGTGGCAGGGGGTTGTTGTTAACTCTTTTGAAAAGGGACAGGGCTTAGCAAAATATGATATAAACTGAAATGTAACGCAGATTAATTCCCAGTGGTTGAGAATAATTCAAGCATTCAACTCACTGTGTTTCCTTTCCTCGGTGGTTGCTTTTGTTGACTACACCTTGCTGGCATTTGCTGCAGTTCTTGTCACTGGAGGAAGTAGTTGTAACGTACATGATTATTGCTGTTCTGGTTATTATTGAGGTTGTTACTGAAGTGAGAGCAATTGTGGCAAGTACTGATGTCCCTACCTTGCAGTGGTAGCAATTGTGGTGAGTACTGTTGTCCCTACCTTGATGCTAGCTGTTGTTGCCCTTGCAATGTTGGTAGCTGTGATTGCTCGATCATGAAAATATTTTGCGCAGCTGTGTTTCGTATTTTTAATCTGGTGGACAGATTTATACTGTTTATTTCACTGAAATTACCATGAGCATCATCTGCAGCAAGCAAAAATCCATACAATCGCTCTAAAACCTCTATACAGTGTGTTTTCTTCGAAAGATCAAAACTGCCCCGATTTGCAAATTTGGGACTTTGTTTCATTTATCTGATTCACTAACGGAGTCCATTTTTATTTTGTGCACAAGTCTATTTTCTGTACCAGTCCGACCCTCGTTAGAAAAGTGAGGGTGGGTCATTAAATGAGAAGTTTTTCAACAACAGGGTCTGCACCACCATTGGGTAGTACAGGCTCAGGTTTTTATTAGCCTCTTTACATGTTGCATTTTGTAGAACTATGGTAGTACTTCTAAAGTACCACAAAATGCTATTCACAAAACTCCATTTCTCCTACCTTTGCTATGGCGAGATGTTAACAGATGCATGTGAATTGCTAGTACAAAATAGGTAGGGTTTAGGGAGAAGTAAAGAGAGGGGAATAGGTAGTTAATGAGGAGTTTGGGGGATATGCACCCACCCAAAAAGAGTATGCCCATTTTCACTCAATCCCCTCACACCTATTTCCAGAGACCTCCATGGTGTGAGGGTTAACCGCCTATATTTGTGTTTTATAGGTTTTTCAACTTGAGATTTAACATTTTTTGTTTCTCATTCTGACCCGGTTTTGCACAACTGTTGTACTGATTTATCTGATTACTTGTTGTTATGGCGATAGTTGTTGCGGCTCCTCACTGAGCTGCGGTCACAGCACATTTGACTCAACAAGAAGTACCTAATGAGGGGGCTCTTATTATCTTTGTAGTCGACGCGGATGATGCTTACCACTTCGAGGTTTTCTATTCTTGGGTTACATTTCCAGCTGTGGATGGGAATGATAACTTCTTTTATGAGTATACTGCGGCCGTGGTTCTGACAAATTATCGTCCTTATCGGTTACTTGAAGCTCTGTCGTCGGCCTGGGAGCATACCACATGGTTTAATAGCACCCTTCCTCACCCTGTTTCTGTGGTCTGTTTAGGACTGCTGTCGGTTGATGGGGCAACATGGCCGTATTGGCTGGTTTTACACCTCATCCCAATTATCTTAATGTTACACAAGCAGAACTACGTCAATTACACACATTGTTGATTCATATACATAGAGCTGTCATACAGTTTATGTCACGTAATATTCAAGTGCCTCCGGCTGGAGCCACTCATCATCCACCTGGACATGATGGTGGTCTTGTCATAAGTCCCATCATGATTAATTAAGTGATGGGCAAGCGTCCTCAGAATAGGGATGAATTCCCTTACTGGCTTACAGAAAAATTTGAGCAAGTCGAGGCTGTTTTTCCCCATACTACACCTGTTGAGAAACACAGAATCCTTACAATGAGTTTACTAAGTGGTATTATTTGCAATTTAGCTGATTGCACCACCTGGGGGATGGTGTTTGCAGCGGTGTATACATTGTGCAATGGCACCCCCTCCATGAGCGTTCTACAGAGCGTTCTTAAGAAGGTTCTGGATGAACACAGGACTGGTGCAGTCCTGGAATTGGGGTGAGATCAATAGGGATGTTCCCTATTGTCTCCGATATTATTCTGGCCAATGTCAAAGGTGAAGCAATTAGCTTCAAGTACGTCAACGCCTTTCGGCGGTGGCGGGCATTGATCGGCAGTGGCAGTTACCGATCATTACCTATCATTATTGCTCACGTATATACATCATTGGGTTGCAATTTTTTGGGAGGAAGACCTTATACTCAGGTACAAAAAAAAACCCTCAGGACAGGGAGTCTCGTCCAGTCTTTCCTAAAAAGACATGTAATAAAAATCAGCAGCAGCAACAGCAGAAGCCTGGTTCTCGTGCTAGTTCACCAACACTGGATGCTTCTGAATGTGGATGTGATTTGCTTGACCACTCTAAAATTAAAACTCCTGAGAGGTTCCAGATCCTCCTTCTCCTCGTAGCTTTCAGGAATTGTCGGATCAACAGTTTGGCGGGCAAGAGAATGTCAGGATCACAGAGAAGGTGAGTCTGCTCAACCAAGACATGAACCACAGTGCAAGTTTAACGTAAAGGCCAAACTGGAGGGATCGCCTAAATATCGTGCCCCATGTCAGATGAAAAAAGTTTCCGCTTTGCCTGCAAAGTATGCCTCAGATGGTAAGAACCCTTCTCCTCGATTGGATATGGGGGTAAAACTCCTTGACATTGCGGCAGAAGTTACCATAGTGCGGGAGGCACTCCACCAGTGTCTGGAGGCGAAAGCAACTGACACGTTGCACCCCCTGATATGCTTTGAGATAGGCCTCCAAATTGAACGTGATATTAAACGCACAATTAAGGCGGTCTTTTGGGACAACCTTACCTCTTCTTATGAAATTTTGTTGTCGGAGGTTGATTGGTCTCCCTCATTTGTTCTAGCTATTTATACTGTTTATTTCACTGCCCAAGCCGACCTGCAAGATGGGTGTTTGGTGAAGGGGCTCTGCGGCCGAGCCCACATATCCGACATTTATCCGAATGAATCCTCATGATCCCACACTGCTATTATTCTCACGAGTTTTTCTCATTACATCTCGGAGCAGGCTAAACACGCGTACGCGTCGGAGTGTGTGCTAGCGCTTACCCTGGCTGTATATCGTAATCAGGTGGGGTGGGATATGGAGTCCTTGTTGAATTTCTTGGTGATATGAATTCCTCGGTGATCAATGCCAGAGCCCTAACCACAATATCCAATTAAACGTGAAGCGAGAGCTTCCGTCAGTAAAATCATGACCTAATTGGAATATCAGGGTGTGATTGAACCCTGTGTTTCGTCAATGAATACTCCTCTTTTTTCCAAATTTAAACCGGACGGTTGATATCGCTTAGTTTTGGATTACCGTCATTTGTACAGTCATGTCCATACCTTTGCAGTCCAAAACACACATAGCTCTGCGTTAGTTGATACCATTGCTCGAAAAAAATTAAAACAACTCTTGATGTCTCAAATGGATTTTACAGTCACAATTTGGCTCCTGAGAGCAGTGACCTCACCGCATTTAGCACCGTTGGCAATCACAAAATATATACCCGTTTGCTTATGGGGTATAAGAATAGTCCCGGTGCTTTTGCATCACGCATAGTGTCGGTTTTGCATGAAATTGACCCTGATGCTTTCTTGTACATCAATGACATCTACTTGAAGGATGGTGAGTTACTACTGCATCTTGTGTGTGTGGACCTCATCATAATGTCTTTTGCAGACTTAGGATACAAATTGAACTTCGCCAAGTTACATATTGCCTGTTTGTCAGTACTTTCTCTGGGTTATGAACTCACCAATGAAGGTAGGCGGTTGGCCCCCCCACTTTCTGGAGAAATGTGCTCATTTGCAACCTCCTTCAACTCTTAAGAAGTAACAATCATTGCCGGGTTTTCTGAATTTCAGGAGGAATACATTCCTGATTATGCCCAGCGTATCAAACCACTTTACTCCTTGATACAACCCTCTTTCTCTGCTTCCTGTTGGCTTCCGTAACATACTGCAATTCTTCGGTCTTTGCAGTCTGATCTGCTTGCGACCAACTTTTTGTTAAAACGTGACAATTCTACAAATTTGGTCATCAGGATTGTACCAGGCACGTTAGGTTCCAGTTACTTGACGTTCAATGAGGGGGATATGGTCCCCATTGCATATAAATCACATTTGTAAACAATGGCTGAGATGCGTTTCTCTCCTACAGAAAAAGTTTTGATGTCTGTCCAGAGGATGTATGACGTTACAACGCACACTTTTACAACGCATGCACTTACAACGCATTTTTTACAACGCATAATCCATTACAACGCATGACATTACAACGCATGACACTACAACGCATTTTTAAAAAATACCTTTACAACGCATTTCCATTACAACGCATACTACCTTTACAACGCATACCATTACAACGCATAATATTAAATTACATTTAAGGTAAGTATTAGATAGTATAGGGGTAAAAGTTACTTTTCTAACTCCAGGGGGTGCAACAGTAGGGTAAGTGTTGGATAGTATAGGGGTAAAAATTACTATTCTAACTCCAGGGGGTGCAACAGTGGGGTAAGTGTTGGATAGTATAGGGGTAAAAATTACTATTCTAACTCCAGGGGGTGCAACAGTAGGGTAAGTGTTGGATAGTATAGGGGTAAAAATTACTATTCTAACTCCAGGGGGTGCAACAGTAGGGTAAGTGTTGGATAGTATAGGGGTAAAAATTACTATTCTAACTCCAGGGGGTGCAACAGTAGGGTAAGTGTTGGATAGTATAGGGGTAAAAATTACTATTCTAACTCCAGGGGGTGCAACAGTAGGGTAAGTGTTGGATAGTATAGGGGTAAAAATTACTATTCTAACTCCAGGGGGTGCAACAGTAGGGTAAGTGTTGGATAGTATAGGGGTAAAAATTACTATTCTAACTCCAGGGGGTGCAACAGTAGGGTAAGTGTTGGATAGTATAGGGGTAAAAATTACTATTCTAACTCTAGGGGGTGCAACAGTAGGGTAAGTGTTGGATAGTGTCGTGTAATATTATGCGTTGTAATGGTATGCGTTGTAATGGTAGTATGCGTTGTAATGGAATGCGTTGTAAAGGTAGTTTTTAAAAATGCATTGTAGTGTCATGCGTTGTAATGTCATGCGTTGTAATGGATTATGCGTTGTAAAAAATGCGTTGTAAAGGTAGTGCGTTGTAAAAGTTGCGTTGTAAAGGTTGTTCCCCCTGTCCAGATGGCGATTCTGAAAGAACGTTCTGTGGCTCAGGTTAAATGGTCTCTCCAGTACCTACTTTAGAGGCAGTTATGAAAACTAGTGTCCTGAACTCTAAAGCCTTGCCTCCACATTGGATACAATGGGCTAGTTCTTTGACGTCAGCTTATGTCAATTTTATCTTCGACTCATCTTTGCAGATGCAGGAGTTTTTACAATATGAACATGTTCACCCACCTCCTATGTCATTGCTACCTCTTCATCAGTATGAATGTATTGTTTATACTGATGGATCAGAGCAGCCGACCGTTGGTTCCAAACATGCTTATTCGGCAGCGTGCGAGATCGGGGCTGGAAAAACTGTAGATCGGGATTTTAAATTCTCCTTGGTGCACACAGTCTCTAGGGGTCTCCATTGCTCAATTGGCGATGCTACGTGCTTAGGTCTGGCTCTTGGATTTGCTGATCCAGATGTTCCTACATTTATAGTGTGCGATTCATTTTACTGTGTACAATCATTCAATACCAACTTATTCTTTTGGAAACAAAATGATTTCAGTGATTCTAAAGATAGCGCAATTAAGCATAAATCGCTTTGGGTTCGGGTGGCCACTCTTAACCCCTTCGACGCTCATGACGGAACGGTTCCGTCATGAGCGTCGGTTGAGCTGTGCTCATGACGGAACCGTTCCGTCATGACCACGCCCGCGCAGGTAACGGTCAGCACAGCGGGGGAATCCGCCCCGCATGGAAGGGGTTAAGGAACGTTTGCCACTCAAACATGTTATCCATACTTTGAGCCATCAACGTGTGGGAGCACATGCTCTTGGTAATTCACTGGCTGATGAGGCAGCCAAATCAGCAGTTGACACTTGTTCTTTAGCAGCATTCACAAGGTCCATGACTAAAATTGATGAGGATATCTTAGTGGCTATTGCTGCTACGAAAGGGGGAACAGAGTTTCCCAAGGATTTCCTTTACATTATACATACCACTTGTCGACAGATCAAATTCCATTAGCTACTATTCTGTCCATTGGGGATCGGCTGATTCCCAACGAGGATCGCAGACTTTCTTTGATCACAGACACTCATAAAGGTGTTGCTTCTGCACATGTTGGTGTGAATGCCACTGTTTCCCTTTTTCAGCAGCGTTGTTGGTGGCGTGGTTTACACCAACAGACACATACGTTCTTCCGTGTGAAATTTGTTGACAAATGAAACCTTCTACTGTTGCACACCCACCACATACTCAGCTTTACATCTCTAATCAGCCGATTTTATGTCTTTATCTTGATCACTGTGGTCCGTTGACTTCTGATACTCCATTTAAACACATCTTAGTTGCAGTATATTCGTGCACTAGATTCCTTTGGGTTTGGCCTCAACGTAATGCTGACACTCGAACTGTCGTTAAAGATTTGCGTGTATTTTATTGGAATTGTCACATGAAAGCTGTGGTGTACTGTGTTTGATCATATGCAGGTCTTTTGTTAAAAAAAATCAATAAAAAATTGTTTATATAAAAAAAAGATTTGCATGTCTTGGGGACGTGCCCAAGCCGACCTGCAAGATGGGTGTTTGGTGAAGGGGCTCTGCGGCCGAGCCCACATATCCGACATTCATCCGAATGAATCCTCATGCTCCCACACTGAACTGCTAACATGGGACTGCTATAAAGTCAGGCAAACAAAATCACGAAACTCCGGAGGCCAAAGAGCAGCGGATCCCTCAACTGGCTTGCCTTGCGGTCAGCCTACGGCAGCCTGGAGAACACACCTATGTGGTTGTTAACCAGCGCTCCAGGTGCGGCCACTGGTCCAGCACCTCCGCTGACTCGATGGACATTGACAGGGAACGGCCCGGGGAGTGCGCAGTGGCTGGTGGGCGCCCGGGGAATGAGCGGGTCTGACCGCTGGAGGCCATGCATGGGGAAGATGCAGAGGATCGTGTCTGGACTGTGAGTCCTGCGGCACGGCCTTTGGGTGTGCTAGGGGCCTGGGGGAGATCGGCACAGCTTTGGCCTGGGCTGCCACTGATCCCTCGGTTGTGAACTGGGACCTTTGCGGCTGATGACGGCCGGGCGCGGGTGTGTCCGGATCTGCACCGTGCCTGCTGCGGACTCCCCTTTTTTATTGGCTCCCCCTAAAGCCCAGCGGAGGTCGGAGCACTGGCTTGCCGGTAGGCAGGAGGCGCCTTTTCAATTGCGACGGGCTGAGCACTGGGGCTCCTGAGGTGCGCTTGCAGAGGCCTCCACACTAATCTGGACTGTGCCCGGGGGTGAAAACCTGCAATCTGCTTTGCATAGTATATGCGGGGGGAGAAAGGACAAGTCAAGGCACGTAAGCTGTACGGCGCAGGTCCCACAAAAGAGGCAGACACATGCAAGATGTGTACAAACTGTCACCCACATATTAGCGGGTTATTCAACACAGGTCATTGTGTGGCTGGGTTCCCTGCGAGCCCGCCGGTTGGGAGTTCTGCCCTGCTCAAATCAGAAGGGCGACAACGCTGCTGACCCCCACCCCGAGCATGAAGAAATGTTCTAAGGGCACAAGAAAAGGAACAATCAAACCAACACCCTTGCTACATGTGCAAAACCCAAGTGGCATTAGACAAAACACATGGAAGAACTGAGCTAACTGACGGGGCCGGTGTTCGTCAAGGACATCGCGCAACAGCGCAACCCCCGGCCTGTGCATCACTGGAAACAGACATGGGGAAAATAGACATTAAACTGCCCAAATTAAACTAAACATACATTAAGCAGCCCAAACGAAACTTCGACAATAGGTCGACACGCCAGCAGGAGGGTGGAACTGAGCCACCTAATGAGGCGCCAGAGACAACAATGGACACCACACAAGAAGACAACATCAGGTCCATGCTGAGGGAGGTCAAAGTCAGCCTGCGGGCGATTGACTCTAAACTGGACTCCATGGCAGCACGCATGGACCAAGTAACCCAAAAAGTAGAGAAGCACAAAGCTCGAATTGACACGCTCGAAACTAGAATCTCTGATTCCGATGATCGCCAAACTGAAACCCATGAACAGATGTTACGCATGGACAGGGTCCTCAACCTCATCATAGCTAGAAAGGAAAACCTCAGGGCTAGATCGAGGCGGAACAACATCCGCATCACTGCAGTACCGAAGACGATGAACATTTCAAACATGCAAAAATATGTAGAAACAATGCTAAAAGCATCTCTTTGGAAAAGATCTCTCCGACATGTTTCTGGTTGAGCGGGTCCACCGCTCCCTTGGCCCCAAGCAGCTGCCTGCAGCCCAACCACTCCTGATCCTTGGTCGCCTTCTAAATTACATACACAGAGACACTGTTCTAAGGATGGCCCGCGAGCAGGGGTCAATTCAATATAAAGTTAACACGATCGCCCTGTATCTGGACGTCAGTCAAATGGTCCAGGCGGCACGCAAAGAGTTTGTCCCGGCTAAAAAACTGCTCCAACAAGCCGGCACCAAATACACCTTACTTTATCCTGCCAAGCTACGAGTTTGCACTGGCAGTAAGCCCCTAATATTCACGGACACCAGTGCAGCGCTCAAGTTTGCCAAGCAGGCGGTGAAAAAAAGTCAGAGCCCGCACAGAGAGGGAGGTGCATCTTCAAGCTGTCAATTAAGGGATAATAACTGACCTGTATTGTATAATGTCATAGTACTGATTGGTCCTTCTAAACAGCACTTGTCATTGTGATTGCTGACACTCCCTTTGTGTATATATGATGCATCCATCCTCACATGGTTATTAATTGCTTATGCAACCTGCTCAGAATCACCAGGCTGTGTTATATTATGTTTCTATTTTTCCCGTTTCAAGTTCAGTTAAATGCATCATGTAAATGTCATACCTTAACTGTGCTCTGCCACCCTGCTGTAACTGGCAGGGAAGTAGGCCGGGGACTCTGTGTTACCCTAGAGATAATTCCCAACCGCCCTAGACTATACAGGGTGCTCACACATTCGGGGTAGGTTAAAGGGAATGACAACACAACCTGATTGGGGGGTTGGTGTGGGTGGGAGGAGAGCTGGGAATGTTAATGGTTACTGTTTTACACCGCTTATTGCAAAATCAGTGAAACCATCATTATTTGATCAAGCTGAACTTCAACGCATACCACATGATTCATCCACCCCACACGGAGACAAACTAGGTTTCTGCTTGCATCAGGCTATTGGCAACACTGTACCACACGATCTGAACTCCTACACAAAAGCGAGAAAAATGGCGTACATAGGCTAGTGTGCCATCATTGAAATGCATCACTTGGAATGTGCGTGGCCTAAATGACTTCAGAAAATCAAGATTGGTACATTCATATCTTACTGGACATGAAGCAGACATTTGCCTTCTGCAAGAGACCCATCATAAAGATTCAGCCCGATCCAGACTAAATTCAAATGGGTGGGGGGAGGTGCACACATCCAACTAATCCAATCTTTCCTGTGGGGTGGCAATTCTGATAAAGAGAGGAATACCTAGGAAACTGCAGCAGGTAGTCACGGACCCCGAGGGGTGCTTCATATTAATACAGGGCACGATTTATGGTCAACAGGTCCTCACTAATAACATATACGGACACAACACTGATAGTCCAGAGTTTTTCCATCAAGTATGGCACAAAGTGCAGACATTGGGAGACGCTGCAGTATTGTGGGGAGGAGACTTCAATGTAGTTTTATCACCACATGATGATAGAACAGGCACATCCCGCACACATCATCCACAGGCAGCTGCAGCACTGCGTAGCATAAACGAAGACCACCACTTGATTGATACATAGGGTACACTAAACCCAATGGCCTGAGATGGCACATGTATAACCCAAAACCACACACAGCATGGTCCAGGTTAGATTTTTGGTTTACCACCAAAACCTACACTCTTGGGTAACCGGAGTCACACATCACCCCCGCACATTGTCTCACCATGCTCCTGTCATGATTAAATTCCTAGTTCCGAAGCCCTACCTTCAACCTTTCACCTTGCGGCTCCCCCCAAATGCACTGCTCAACTCAGTATTCAGGGGAGATCAAGAAAACATAGTAGAATACTTTGGGGCAGATTTATGAGCACCTTGCGCCACTTTTGCGTCACTTTTAACAGGGGAAAAGTGACGCAAAAGTGGCGCAAGGGGCTCATAAATCTGCCCCTTTGAACACAATGTGGGGTCTGTGGACTCCATGGGTACGATATGGGAGACCTTCAAAGTGGTGATTAGGGGAACTTGCAAAGCCCTACAGTCAGGGGTAATTAGAGATATCCGCAACAGCTCATGTAGGCTGGAGGGGGAGATCCAAAATTTTGAACTACAATACTTTCAGTCTCCATCGTCCTCAGTACTAGGGCAAATCCGAGGTAAACTTACAGCCTATCAAGAGGAGGCTGAGAGAGAGACAACATTTTTGCACAAGTCTGCATAGGCACGCAGGTATAGGGAAGGGGACAGGCCTGGGAAGACACAGGTGAATCTTCTAAAACCTCCCAGAAGTTTCACAATTACCACTGAAGTTCTCACTCAGGCAGCACCGCCGCCACAGACACCACCGGAGCTCCTGGACACAATGAAAAACTTCTATTCATAACTGTACACCTCTCAGTCAGACCCAGCTGACTCCGAATTGCTAGAGTATCTGGAATTGATAGAAGTCTGTGGCTAAGCAGGGCGCATCATGAATGCCTTGATGATCCGTTTACTGTGGATGACATCAGGCATGTAATTCAAAGCATTACCGGCAGTCAAATTTTATAAAGAATATGCAGAGCTGCTGGCCCCTCACCTTTTAGGGGTATATAAAGAAGCCTCACAGAACGGTATCCTACCACAATCCATGCCAGAAGCTATTATCATCACACTGTTAAAACCAGACAAAGACTCTTCAAGGTGCGACTTGTACCGACCTCTCTCACTAATCAATTTAGATGCAGAGATATTTGCTAAATTATTTGCACTAAATAATCTCCCTAGAAGATCTCTGGGTGGGCGGACCCCATACAAAATGCTCTTTGGCATTAAAATGTTTTTGGCAGACCTTGATGGTCTAGATGTTGTGGCAGCTGCCACAACCTTAGACATAGATAACCTTTGTGCTATGTTACAGGATCTACAGAAAGCTTGTGATTCACAAGGGAGAGCCCAGTTGCCCTCTTCTGCAGATCCAGCTTCCTAATGTTGGAGATCTGGTCCATGAAAAGATTGAGACCAAAAAAGAATGTGGTCAATACTACCGTGCACAGGTCAGAGTCCTTAGTTTGAAAGGCACCCGCACTGTGATCCCTCCTCAGTTACCTAGTCGTAAGGAGAGTTGTTACATTTCAATCAAATATAACAAGTTACATCATGTGGCCGATACTGAATAGTATGGCTCAAAGCTTTCAACATAGAGAACTTTCACTGAATCCGATGGTTTCTGTTTATTTGGCTAATCCACAGCAATTACAAGGGGAGTTGGAAACTTCAATTGATTTATTACCTGTTTTCCTTCTACATCCACATCTGTGGATATTGAGTATGATTCTCCATCAGTTGAAGTCATAATTGACATTCCTGAGAGTACCATACCTGAAACATCCAATGCAACACATCCACTGTTGTTACAGCTGGGGTCCAGTGGTTATTATATGAATCATAGTAGCTTCTCCTCCGGCACATCTTCCTCATGATCTTCTGTGCAGGAGACACCTATCTGTACCAGTATCTTCATCTCCTGGTTCAAAAAGAATTACTTGGTCCCAACCTAGATATATATATCTGTATGGTGCTTACGATGATATTCCTCTTCATGTGGATCGGATTTGTAACTGTATTTTTCCTGCTCATTAATGGCCACTATTTACCTGAATGCTCTGCTGTGCACTTTGTTGATGGAAATCTGGCCCCTCACACATCGTCCTACATAATGAAAAGAGACCAAGCCCTTGTCAATATATCAGCGTTCCCTGTTGTTGATGGTCAGGGATAAAGTTGCATACGATATCCATGGTCTGACGGACGTTTTTAACATAACATACGTCTTCCAGGTTTCTTTGGGAGATGCGGATTTGCCCGACATCCATTCTGATGACTGGAATGTTCATGTCGTTAATTTGTTATTGTCTGATTTAAAATATTATGCTGCATTTGACACTGAAGATTTGTATTTAAATTCAGCTAATTACGCTGATCTATTTTGTTATCAACATTATGGTCATCATTTCTTACACAAGAAAAAAACACAGAGACCCTTTTTTAATTTTACACAATGGGTGCATTGCCCAACACCATTACTGGGAAGTTCAAATACCAGACAAAGTAAATTTGTATATGTTTCTGGTTATAATATATCTGACCCACGGTCCTATTTTTATAAATTGAAGATGCCGTCCCAAACTAAGTTCATGTTAACACAGATTAAATTGGTTTACTCCATGTCCTTCAGAAATGATTTGTCAATGAAGGTTTATGAGCATTGGAAGGACACAATTGATTTAAAATCTGTTTGGGGTACTAAAGATTGTCAAGTGCAGGGCACAGAAGCTTTGCATCGTGCTTGTCTGATACCATCTCAAGTCTTATTTTTAAATGACACGGTACTACAGACTACTTGTTTTGGTTTGGACACAGCCAAAAAACGAAATATACCCAACATGCCATTTTTGACTCCATATGATACATGGCAAACACACATTAACTACACGATCGAAGACTTAGCAGTCTTATTTCAAAATGGCACACTTAACTCATTCAATATTGACCCCTTAGGATGGTTGGTGTTGCCAACAACTTCAAATGCATGTCAATTACGTTTTCTTAATGCTTCAAAAGGTTTTCTGTGAAACAAGACCTCTCTCATTTGTCAGGTGACATCGATTTGGCTGATTTTCCTTTAGGTCCAAAGTCCCCTCAATCAAAACGTTTTATTTATCCCGCATATAATGAATTTTGGAATCTGTTGCAGATGGAAGCTTTACAAAATTGACCAGGCTAATTTAGAAAAAGTCCTTTCAGTAGTAGATAATAGCATTAATACACTGTCTTCCCATATATATACTTTAGATAGTATTGTATGTTCTGTCATTGACATTGTTCAACATGAAGTGTCTGTTTTGTATTATGGTCAAAATCAGTTCCATTACGTAATGCAGTTTGCTTTGATGTTGCAAACACTCAAAAATTGAAAAGTACCATGGGATTATTTTAATTCTTCTGAACTGTTTTTACCATTTAATTTGACAGATAAACAAAAATTAATGTTCATGAAAGATGCCACATACACATTGTTACATGTTGAACAATTAGAACAGTTACCTTTTTCGGTAGCTGAGACTGATTCAGCTGTGTGGTTAATAAATGGGTTTATTTCACTGCAAATCTCACTTTTTCAGTTTGCAGCATGTATGAAACATCATCCTGTTGGGAGATATGAACCCCTCAGCAATAAATGTATTCACAAATTGTGGTCTTTATCTTACCCATACAGATGTCAATGTGCAAAAAAGGAAGTAGGACATTCTCTGGTCTGTAAACAAGCTAAGCTACACAGAGCATGTAACGTTTCGGCTCCTAATATAGCTTGTTTTCTGAAAGGTACCCCTGTCCTGGTTATTATTCTTTTGAATAACCACGATTGCTGCGGCTTGAGAGCTGGCATCCCGTATATAGTAACAGTTTCTCAAAGAGTTACATATTGCAGCAATGTCCTATTTCCACCCCGCATGGGATTGTAGATAGTTTGCTTTGGCCGTCCATTCCAACTTTGAAAACAACTTTCAATAAACTAAGCAGACTCAAAGCGCAATTGTTTCAACAAGAAGTTCAAACTGCATGTGGCAAGAACCGCAAGCGAGATACACTCTCTGCTAAACACGAATCTCTCACTCCATTTTGGAAAATATTTAATGCGTCCGATACGGGAAGCCTGGCTCACTTTTTTAAACTTGTGGGATCTGGCCTTGTTCTTCCTTTCAGACTATTTTTGGAGTAATTGCGGCCTTTATTCAATCTATTTTTTCAAGCGCCTTCGGAGGGTTTCCCCTCATGATCCTTATGGTTTGAGGCGCACTGGTCCTCCAACTATTGCTTCGCAATGGTTGCTTGGCTTGTGGAGCTGCCAGGCCCGGTCCAGTTGCAACTGTACTATGATTGTATGTGTGCCTATTTCACCTGCGTACAATCTGTGTTTCACTGCCTCCGGTGCCCTTTTCAATGGGTCATGGATGACTGCCTGTCCAATACCATACATGCTGCCCTGGATTACGATCTGCTAATGTGTCCCCTAAAGGCCCATGACCGGGTGTGTGCCAGGGGTATACGTTTGGTGTGCGATCCTCTACTCGGACCAATGGCAGACTTGAGTACCTGTACTCTTGCGCAGAGCTTCATAGACTTCAGTTTCATGAGGTTAACGCAGGTTGCCCTGAGATGCTCCTAACGGCTTCTGGATATGAGGAGCATGTGTGCTCGTTCAACCTACTATACTGGATGGCATGCATTTTTAAGATGGAAGAAATGGACAATGTCCTGGAGTTCATGGCATTCTGCTTTTCCTGCAACATTTTTGAAATTGAAGAGTAACTATGGATGGTTAGCAGTTTTTCAGAGCCCAGTTGGCAAAAACTTTGGAACATTATTCTCTGGCAGTAAAAAGGTTTTTTGGTTTCTGAATTGCCCAAATTGGCCAACAACAAAGACGCTTTGCCTCTGCTTACCTCTGATTATTGTTTTTGCATATGGCATACACCCTGGCCAAGTGAAGGGTGTCACGTGGCCCATAGTGACATTGTCGTTTTTCACTAACTAAGCATGAGCTCATTGCAGCTTTCCTCCTACTTTGCACACGTTACAGCATGTCTTTATTTTTTGCAATATTTTCAAAGACTGAGAACTCATCGCTGTGTTCAATCTCTGCATGTTCCTGGGACTTTGACTGAACATTATGTGCAAGGTCGAACAACAATGCTCCTTGTTATTTTGTTCTGGCCACTCCTTAGCCCTTAGACAACACATACCGATGCAGCTGTTGTTTGGACAGCGTACTTGAATTTTAGTGCAGAGCACAATTAGGTAACAGACACTTAGAAAGGGACCTTTTCAGGGAGAAGTGCACTCATGATGTAGATCTACCATATATAGGCTAAGGTATGGGGTCAGCTGACAAAGCCCAGAGCTCGTCTATTATATAATAATATTTCTTCTTAGCAAGGGGAGGAAGGTTAGGCACTATAGTCCTTTCTCCATTGTCTTTTTATGATGACATCTCCCTTAATGATTTATGGACTGACTGCTATGCTGAAAATATTTGTACTATGCCTTTTCCTGCTTGTTGTGGCACATATAATGCAAGTTAGGGCTCGTTAGTTAAAATAAATATTTTAAACTGTTTCGGGTCTCCGTCAGATCTTATCGTGGACGGGTACAAGAGAGTGAGGGAAAAGGTGTGTCTTGTTACCGCGATTCCTGCGAGATCTAGGAGTGCTGTGTTCTGGGGGTGTCTAATCATTTGTTCCTCTGGGAGTGAGTAGGTGACCAAGTGAGACACTATAGCTAGTAGGTCCTGGGTTCGTGGGTTCTAAGGTGGTGGGAAGACTCAGTCCCTACACAACAAGGTCCCATTTCCTGCTCATAGTTCTGCATTTGTGCAGAATCCCTGCAACACATTGCTATTCTCCCTGTTGTGGAGGTCGGAAAAGGTAGGGACTTGCCCATGAGCAGTAATGTTGGATTGAATTAAATGATTAACTATTTTGTTTATAAGTAATCTGATGACATTGAATATGACAAATTTTAATAAGATTATACATGCTGTGGAACTTTATTTTCTCCCACTTTAGATGAGAATTTTTTTTATTTGGGCTTGTGCTATTAGTGCTGTGACTTTTGTTGTATTGTTCTGCATCTGAGGTAGATATATAGAAATGATTTGCAATGGTATTTAACATGAGAATCTTTTTGCTGTGTTTTTTTTTATAAAACATTCCCTATGGTAACGTAAAATAATGTATTAGACTTGAAAATAATTGGTGGACGAATGTTTGGGTTGAGCATTGGTGTGGATTTTTGTTATGTTTGGTTTGCATGTGAAGGAAAATCTGAGGAAGCAACAGCACTAGTAACTTAATTTTGAATTCAATATTGATTTAAAAATGTGAAATTAACATTGTTTTTTGAAGTTTTGTTAACAGAAAAAATCTCACCCGCACTAAAAGTAAATAGTTTAGCTTCTATACTGGTATTTATTGTAGGTGATTCATAGAACTGATTTGAGCTGACTTAATTACATTTTGTTCAGGAGTGATGTTGCATTTTTGGGGGATTCTGGAAAGGTTATTGAAATGTGTTACAATAGAATAAGAAATATGTTTTCATTTTTTAATATTTTATTTTTAGCATTAGATATTGTTTGTTTATAATTTAAACTATTTTGGGTATTTTGATTTGTTTTAGCATTTTTTAACTGTGTTTTTGGGGTCCCGCTCTCCATTGTTTTCCATGGGAGGTGGGATGTTGAATATTTGTGCAGGATGTAGGCAGTTTCAATGTTTAGATGGCATTCTAGGACCACATCTTGCTCCTATAAGATTGTATAACATATGGAAGTAAAAATAAAGGTTAGTGCTCAAAACGTGTCAATTGGTGTGGACAGAGATATTAAGGACAGAGATATTAATTGTCATATTAGTCAGTTAAAAAGGTTTTTTTTCTCTCCATCCACAAAGAGGTGGTCTATAATTTGCATTTCTCTTTCTTGTTATTACGGCTATGAAATTAATTTCTTTTTGATGGCAAGAAAGCGCTAATGAATGATTACTTACTAGTAATCCCATTACTCAGATTCTACTTCCTCGTCCAAACGCACACGTAATGAGCATGTGGACACCCCACATGATGTGGGGACTGAGAGGAGGATTTGATGAGCTGGCAATGCTTCTCTGCCAGAAGCCCTCATTTAGGGTCCCATTCGCAAAGGTGTCTCTTTCCAAAGACAGATTAATAGACCATGCACTGTCACTAATACATCTGGAGCAACTGTTTAAAATAAACATCCTGGAGCTGTCCTGAAATTTACACCACTCACAGTTTTACCCAAGTTCTCCAATATGTATTTCCAGATGTGTAAATCCAACCGTGTAAACAATGTGGCTCATAGAAAGGTAAAGCAAATATGAATTACCAAACTGAACATTTGTTCTTGCATGGGAAAATATTATGAAACATGAAGAAAACACTTCCCCTACATGAAATATTGGCGTTTTCTCCTCCTATTTTACACCTTTGAAATGCATTTTCTCCATTCCTTGCCCTATGCAGATTCGACTGCGTTCCCAAGTTTGTAAACTACCTGACAATTGCTGGTGACTGCAGGTGAAACAGCCTACAGGTGGGCTCACCCAAACAACCCTACAAGCACATCTGCAACTACATTTGTGGAAGCAGACATTCCCCTATTTGCAAGTGTAAAGTGAAGCGCTCCACCAATCCTAACTTTGGGAATAAGTATTAGGAATTTCAGTGCAGAAATTGAAAGGTCTGCACACCTTTATTTCTTTTAGGTAAGCAGAATGTTTTAGGATTTTGCCCCACATTTTAGCTGTGACATGTAAAAATGTTTTAAAGCTAATCCATTTAATAGATTTCGCAAAAGCGGCATTTTCCTGCATGTTTAATACTAACTGGGCACTTTTTAGGTCTCGCCTAGCGTTGCAGCACGAATGCGCTGCCATCGCTTTGCGAGGCATGCAGTATACACTATGGTGTCGAAGCTTCGTGGAAGCTCCGCCCACTCTCAGGCCCATCTTCTTCATTGTCTTAGGATATAAATGCTGCCTCCTGATTGGTTTTAAGCTTTTTAGTCCCTCCCCATAACAGCCATGTCAGTCATTTGTGTCCTTCCCCGGCTACTGGCCCCTTCACAGCACAGACTACTTTCTTCCCCCTGTCCAATGCCTTCCCGCCACCCCCCCTAATGCCTGCTCGCACACACGCATTGCCATTTGCAATGCACTAGGTCTCGCGTAAATGTGAGTCCTATTGCATTTTCAATGCTTGTTCATACTGATTGTCCCTTAATTGCACTGGGCCCCACGGTTAAGCCACTGCATCCACTGTGGATAATAAAAATATATTGATCTCGCAACACTCCACTATGCAGGGAACAGTGTGCCTCGGTAGGGTGAGTTCAGAACACTGCACGACATACACGTCATTTTCGCCTGCCGCAGGACATATATGGATCGACGCCACCCTCCTCCTCAGTGAAGGACAGATCCCACCCCATCCTCCAGCGTGCGAGGAGTCATGGGCTCACCTGAAGCCCAGGTCACGCACAGTAAAGAAAATGAAAAGAAGCCTCGCGCAGTCTGACAGACCGCCTCGTAACTGGCAGGAAAGGTAAATTAATCAGGCATCACAATGTTAAAACGCCACCTATGCGAGCTCGCGTGGCCATGGCTGTGCGTCGCTGCCTGTTGTCCTGAGTTGTGCTTTGTAGTGGAATGAGATGGGAAGCGCACTGCGGCTGTTTTCCACAGCCTCCTGTTGAGTATACATGGGCCTCTGAGTAACCCAGAGAGGCTCCTCTGGTGCTTCTCCCTAGAAAGCTCTGTTCCCGGACATGAAGCCTCTCACATAAGTCTGAGGTTCCTGCTGCACAGTATATGGGCTTTGTGTGTAGCTGTATAGCTCCCAAAATTGTCTTTGCACAAAGTACATTTTCTTGGCGACTGATGGATAGCTGAAAACAATTTACTGATTGGAGGATTCTAGCTACAGCTGTACAGTTTGTTTTTCTTAGGTTGGCAGATTGTGCATTTAGTAATCCTGCTCGGCAGTGGGCATTTATCTGGCCTCAGGACAGAAGCCTGCACCTTTGGATTTCTTGGCTCGGTGTGCTGAACATCTGGGATGCCAAGCAGGAGGCTGTGTGTGAGTGTGTGTGTGTGTGTGTGTGCGTTTTTGACAGAGATGGCTCTCTGATTGGCCAAGTGGCAGGAGGCGGGGCGCGTGGACTAGTAGTAGGAGGCTGGGAATTTGACCTCTAGGTGTGCATGAGCAGAATGCTGAATGCTTGGCTTTGGCCTGGGGACAGAGATGGCTTGTTTCAGGAGGTTGTGTGTTTGTGCATATGGAGCAATTCTGCGAATTTACTGTCTCTATTTATTTTTTAAAGTGAAAAATACAGATAATTTGACTTCTTTTGAGTGACTGTCAAGGCTGAGATGAATGAATTTCAGGCCAATAGCTGTACATGATGGCAGCATGGAGAGTTACTAAACTGAAGGATATATTTTTAAATTACTTCATATCTCAACATGTATGTGTGTTAGTATCGTCAATAAAATCTGGGTCGCCTAATGACCCTTGCCCCTCGTCGTCATGCATTTGGCCGCCGAGAAGCTCAGGGAGGTGCTTACCCAGGGGGGCATCCAGGATCTACCCCACGGCTTGGAAGAGAGCTTGCATTAGGGCAATCCTTAAGAAGCCAACGCAAGACCCTAGTGAATGTAAAAACTATCGCCCAATTTTGGGCCTACCGTTTGCAGCTAAGATCCTTGAAAAATCGGTTAATAAGACTCTGACCAATTATCTAGATACTAACATGCTGCTGGACTCTACGCAGCATGGTTTTCGACCACGTAATTCCACTGAGTCTGCTTTGAGTGTTGCCACAGAAGGGATCCGGAGAGTGGTGGATGGGGGGGCAGGGCCGTTCTCGTTCTCCTGGATTTGTTGGCCGCAATTGACACTGTGAACCACACGGTGTTGGTGCGGCGGCTGGGGGAAGTAGGAATTGGTGAGTCGACCCTGGCCCTCCTCTTCTCTTTTCTAGAGGACAGGAAACAGAGTTTGAGCTGGGACGGTTTACAATCTGACAGTTTCTACCTTCCTTGTGTAGTCCCACAGGGATCGTCTTTGTCCCCGACGTGATTCAACATCTATGTGACGCCGTTGGCTAGACTTGTCAGGAAACATGGTTTCACATTTGTCTCTTATGCTGACGACTCACAACTTATGATAACTATGTCGGATAAGCCAGAGACCACAGCTGCTAGCTTTTACACCTGTCTAACAGATATCATGAATTGGATGAGCCTAAGTTTCTTGAAGATCAACACAGAAAAAACTGAAGTGATAGAGTTTGGTATTAGTAAATCCTTGTGGAATAACTCCTGGTGGCCGTCAGAGGTGGGTGAATGTCCCCGCCCTGTCTCGAAGGTCGGGAATCTTGGAGTCATTTTTGACGTCAAGCTTAACTTCTCAGCGCAGGTCAATAGTCTAACGTCTACTAGTTTCTTTCTATTAAAGACCTTACATAAGATCTTTCCTTTTATTCCTCCCAAACTACAGAAGATGGTAATGGTGGCCCTCTTTCTGTCCACACTGGACTATTGCAACGCGTTGTTCTTGGGTATCAATAAAGTCCAGATAAAAAAACTGCAATCTTTACAGAATACCTCAGTACGATTACTCTTGAACCTTCCCAAGGGCCATCCTACGTCGCAGGTTATAAGGGCATTACATTGGCTCCCTATCCAGCAGTGAGCAGAATTTAAGGCTCTCTGCCTGGTGCACAAGGCACTTTATGAAGAGGGCCCAGATGACATTCAGGAAATGTTCACACTTTACACTCCTTCCCGAAACCTCCGATCAGCCAGTCTCGGCCTGATTTTCACCCCCAAGACTCGACGAGCAAGATGGGGTGGCAGGACCTTGTCCAACTGTGCAGCAAAGCTGTGGAACAAAATGCCAGTGGCTTTGTGACTGCAATCCAACCTATTACTTTTCAGGAAAGCTCTGAAAACTCAGCTGTTTTCACCCGAGCAGACTTAGCTTAGTCTCAGCTCTTCGCATACACACACCAGCGCCAAGACTCCTCGGCATTCGAGTGCTTAATAAGCTCTATATCATCATCATTATTTTCATGTGGGTATATATTTTATAATATTTTGGCTGTGTAATGCCCTAAAACTTGACAGGCAGCAAAGATAGAGTGCACATTTATACGTTAAATAAATGTGGAAATATACAAGTTATCACCTCTTCTGTTCTTTGTTCTCAAAACACATAATAAAAATATGGATAAAGTATCAAATAAGATGGCAAAAAACTAAATCTGGATAAATACTGACAGAAATGTTGAAAAATAAAAAAATAAAAAAACATAAAACTGGGAGCCCTACTTACTATTTCAAAAGGCTGGTCTAACAGCAGGAGATGTGGTCTTACTGCAAACTGCTATGCCAGTCATAGAGGTGGGTGTGCTCCTGAAAGCTTGGCTGTGGCTCAGCCTGAGCCCTTAACAAGCTGAGTTTTCATTTGGCAGCTGTCTGCCACTCTTACTCTGCCCTCATGCACAATAACAATAACATTTGAGGTAGAAAGGATAGTAGATACCTAGTTATTGACTGATTTGTACTAACTGAAACCATAAAATATAGTTTCATCACAACTTCCCTCTTTACCCGTATTGTGTGTTCTGAGACACATTTTATTTTATCGCTCCTCTTTCTTCACTATCGCATATGAAAGTGGCTGGGCTGATTTTTATACTGGTGGGGCCCGCAAGGGACATTTTACCTTTTGCTGTTTGTTTTGCTTTTTTGTGATAAAAGCATATTCTAAAAAGATTTGGATTAACTGCACTTTGCCGTACCTCTATCCCACCGCTGGCAGCCACATTTCTCTGGGCAGAGTTCTTTTGGTTGGTTGGAGGAGGGCCCTGAAGGAGGAAGTCTGCATCATAAATAAGGCCGCAGTGCAAATGCGCCACTGGTGCACTCTGTGCAAACCTGTCCGTGCCAGTTCATCCCTGGATGATGCCAGGATCCTGTGTCTTTTTATTACAGGTAGGGCTTGTCAAATTAGCTAGTCAGCCCATCAGCTGCATGCCCTAAGACCAAAACATAGGCAATCTGGGGTTTTTTGAAGGACCATTTACATGCATCGATTGAAGATGTTCTTGCAGTCAGGAACTCATGGTTAATATTAATGTTAAATGTTAAACACATTTGGGAAGAGAATCCCCTATAAATCTTACATGGCGACCACTGTGGGGGGGGGGGGGTAGTGGTGTGTTCCCACCTCCAGTGCTTAAATGCTTGTATTTCAACACTCTTTCTGGTTAAGTATGCAATAAATATATGGGGCACTATAAATAACAAATGTAAATCCAGTATTTGTAAAGCGCACAGCTACCCTTATGCATCCCGGCGCCCTCGGGAAGATTAAGCAAGCTATTGCTCAGAGTCACATGGTGCTGGGCTGACCTGCTGCCGGTGATCGAACCGTGATCCTCAGCGTCCAACGCCAGTCACCCTGGCCGCTGAGCCACACCTCTTACCGTCATCTGGTATTCATTATGATGTGACTGTTGCAATCCCTGTGGGATGTAGCTTCATCATGTGCAACAGGAAGGGAAAGATTGGGGGAAGGGTCGCATTAATATACAAGTAGGGCTTCAATTGTAAATCTTTGGATATGATGCGGTCAACCTCTAGAGAAATGCTTGTTTTTCATATCACGTTCGACTCCTATAATCCCTTTATGGGAGGGGCACTACTCTATAGACCTACTGGTGCCAAGGCTACCCTCAGCGCTAAGTTACTTGAGGGACTAGCCCATATGCTGTAAAATATTAATATTTCCTGCTGGTGGGAGATTTCAACTATCTTTTTAAATCTGCAAACCATCCCAGCAATTATAAATGAGAGAGGGATCTGGAAATCTGCAAGTGGTAAAGGACCCTACCCATGTGGCAGGATATACCCTTGATCTTCTATTCATGAACCGACTACTGGTGTAGAAGTTGGCGCTTGGGCCCCTTGGATGTTCAAACCTCTTCCTCATGCAGTTTACGATAGCCCACCTTAGGAGACTCTAAGAAGGCTTTATATTCAATAAAGATTACCGACACTTCATCCCCGAATGAAGCGGCCATTAATTTCTCCTTAGCCTTGAGGTCAATGTTGGACATTACTGTCCCCATTTTTACAAATAAATCCTGTAGAAATTGTCTGTTGGCATTCTGGTACACCCCTCAGCTGAAAGTAGAAAAACTGAGATGCAAGAGACTTTAAAGAAGGTGGCGACTTTTAAAAGACAGCATAGATGTAGGAAGGAACCATTTTATCTTAAAGATTGATAAGAGCAAGTGGTCCCCCATTTTCAGATCTTCAAAATTTGAAGGAGTTATCCCAGCCTGGGGGCCTAGAGTTTGTCCGTCTCTCTATCCTTTGGACTATGCAATCGACTTAGCACATTATTTTGTGATACGATCAGTACGATTCACACAGAGTTTAACACTCAGCCTGATACGAATCAGGTATTGAGATAAGGTGGTCCTCAGATGGATGATGAGCCAAGTTTGGGGGCTTTTGAGATGGTTCTTGTGCACGAAGTCCTAGACATCATGGGCAAGATAAAGTCAGGCTCCTCCATGGATCCTTGTCCACACTTTGTCTTTAATCAACTTGCACTGACTCTTGGCCTGCACTTGACTGACATCTTGAATTGCTCCTTGAGCACGGCGAATGTCCCCGCGATCTGTTAAAAAGCTCTACTTCTTCTATTACTGAAGAAACCTGGGGCAGATCTTACTAATCTAGCCAACTTTAGGCCAATCTCGTTGCTTCCTTCCAGGTGAAGATACTGGAGAAACTGGTGAACGTGAGACTTACCAAGTACTTGGAAAGTAATCAGTTATTAGATGATTCACAGTGTAGATGTTGGGCAGGTAACACCTCTGAAACCACTCTGCTATCAGTTACTGACAGCATTAAATGGACGGTTGATGAGGGCAAGGCTACTGGAATGTCTGACAGAATATCGACAGACAGAAAACCGACATACAAAAATATCGACACAAAAATATCGATGTCAAAAATATCGAAGTCCTATCTACATAATGGTAAGTACAAAAATATAGAGAAAAAATGTTGTTTTTTAAAATGTTTTAATATTAATGTAAAATTAAGTAAATAATACATATAAATAAAAGAAACATAGTTAAAAATATTATAACATGTTTAAAAAATAATAACTAATATATATAATGTTCAAATATAAATTAAACATAAACGTATAAATTAATATATATACTTACTCCACATAGTGCAACAGTAGGGAAAGTGTTGGATAGCGTAGGGGTAAAAATTACTATTCCCACTCCAGTGAGTGCAACAGTAGGGAAAGCGTTGGATAGCGAAGGGGTTAAAATTACTATTTCCACTCCAGTGACTGCAACAATAGGGAAAGCATTGGATAGCGTAGGGGTAAAAATTACTATTGCCACTCCAGTGAATCCACCAGTAGGGAAAGCGTTGGATAGCGTAGGGGTAGAAATTACTATTCCCTCTCCAGGGAGTGCAAGTGTAGGGAAAGCGTTGGATAGCTTAGGGGTAAAAATGACTATTCCCACTCCAGTGAGTTCAACAGTAGGGAAAGCGTTGGATAACGTAAGGGTTAAAATTAGTATACCCACTTCAGTGAGTGCAACATTAGGGAAAGCGTTGGCTAGCATAAAGATTAAATTAACATACCTATTAATTAAATCAATTTTGTAAAATAAATAACATATTAATAATGTATTAACTTTTTTTAATAATAAATACAAATAAAATAAATTAATATTTACTTAAATAACATTAAATTACTTCTCACCCTATTCCCCCATTAATGTAATCATCAATTAATCAACTTATACAAATGAATTACCAATTAATAATATATTAACAATAAATTAATTAACAATAAAAATAAATAAAAAATAATAATACATTCATTATAGTTAATAAAAAATTAATTGCCTATTAATAATTAATTGACAATAAATTAATGATCAATAACACATACAAATATTAATACATTCATTATAATTAATGTAACTATGAATGCATCAATTGATAAAAATTAAATGCCAATTAATAAGTACTTAACAACAAATTAATAATCAATAACAATAAATAAAACATAATTAATTAATGATAATTAAATTACTTCCCACCCTATTCCCCTGTAAACCCACAACCCGCTACACATAAAAATTAACATAATTATTTTAAATATCAATTAATCAATTGATAACAATTAATCAACAATTAATAATTAATTAACAATGCATTAATTAACAATAACAATAAATAAAAAATAATAATAAATGAATTATAATTAATATAATGATACATTAATCAATTAATAAAAAATAAATAGCAATTTATAAGTAAGTAACAATAAATTAATAATCACTAACAATAAATACAAACATATTGGTTCATTAGTTATAATTAAATTACTTCCCACCCTATTCCCCTATAAACCCACAATCTGCTCTAAAACTAAAACACAAAATTTACTTTAAAAAAAGACTAATTTCTAAACATTTATTATATATATTTAAAAATAATAAAAATACATTACATTTTAAAAAAAATACATATAAAATACATACTAAAATACATTACACTAATATAAATATCGATATTATTAGCAACGATATTTTTGCTAACAATATTACTTTATTACTTACTTCGATATTACTTACTTCGATATTTAAAAAAACGATATCACTTACCTTAAGGTCGATATTTTGGTCACCGATATTCTTGACATTGATATTCTGTTCCTACGATATTAAAAACTTGATATTAGTGTAGCTCGATATAAAAAAATCGATATTTTGAATGCGCACCAGGCTACTGCCCTTGCGTTACTCGATCAGGCCAATTCTGCTAGAAACCTGGGCATCATTAGTGTTTAAACTTTATCTAATGCGGTTTGTGGAGACTGCTTTGGCCAACTGAGGATGATCCGGAAAATCTTCAAATGGGTGTCTCATACCTGCAGGAAGACCATTGTGCGTGCTCTGATAGTCAATCGCTTGGATAATGGTAACTCACTATTTGTTGGAATGACTGATTATCTGTTTTCCAAGCTGTCAGGCATTCACAACACTGCTGTACGACTGATTCTTGGTAGCTCATCTAGGGACTGTGCCACTGCCATTCTGGACACGCTTCACTGTTTACTGGTGAGAAAGCAGGCAATATTTTAATTACTCTGCCATACTCTCAGGTATGTTTATCACATAGGCGCTCTGGTCCTCTGGGACAAGGTTCAGAGATGTATACTGACTAGGAATCTTCGTTCCAGCAGCTCAAACACTCTTCTGCAGAATCAAATGAATTGAGTTCAGATTGGGGGAAGGGGGTGGGGGTTCACTCGGTCACTCCTTTTCCCACTTGGCAGCTTGGCTTACTCATATCTTCATGGATAAATAAGGAATACCAAATCTGCAAACACAGTAGATCGTGTGCCTAAAAATGTTCTGTGAAGTCCCTCTTTTGTTTCTTGTCTCTCGCCTCATTCTTGATCATTGCTTTTATGGCCAAGCCCTCATCTTTCATTATTAGCCACACGGAAAGCGGTAAATCTAGAGAATCATATCCAGGCTTCTTCTCTCTCAGACTCACAGGCCTGATTCTCTTAGTCAGTAAAACTTAGGTGCCAATTCCGATCGGAAAGCACTCCGACCGAGTCGGATCTAGAGTTTTTTCCGACCGAGCTGGACCCCTACAGTCCGACCAAGCGAGTACGATGGGCACGTATGCTGTTGGACTCGGTTCGGTCAGACTCCCATAGAAGTCAATGGGAGCCAGTTGTATGTGCGTACATGCGCTCCCATTGACTGAATGGTTACGTCTCGATCAAGTGTTCCCCCTACAGTTGGTACGCATCGGTGCCATCTGTGCCGCACATGCCTGTGTGGGGGAGACCCATGGGTCTCCCCCTGTGTGCAAGTCATACGGCTGCGGGTGTCGAGAGGTCCGACGCGGCCCCCCGAAGTCCAACTCCGGGAGCTTTTGTGAGCTGTCCGATTCGAGCATCGTACTTGTTTGGTCGAGAATCGTCTCCATTGCGCGTGTCGGTTTGTGTGCGACCGAGTCGGACGGATCGGGTCGGAGCAGGGAACGAGTTGGTCGGAGAATTTGCGCATCTTTGCATCGTACTTTGTCGTCCGGACCCGTGTACGGATCAATCGGAAAAGAAGCATCGGAATCGGATTTGCTACGGCCGAACCCGATTCGGTGCCCTTCCGACCGAGATCAGAATCGGCCCCTTAATGCAGAGTACAGCTTCTGACTCCTACAGATTAGGGGTACAGTCACATCTCACACTTAAAAAGTTCTTAGTGATCAGATTGACCTGTCTCAGGCTGGATGCTCCATAGCTACTGTAAGTAGTGGTTCCACCACATAATGGATTTTCTTCCTCCTGTGGAAAGCACTGGCAGCTTTCCCCATCGATGCATTCCATTTCGACATCCTGTGTTAGGCACTGATGGTAAGCCAAGGCCGAAATGACAGTAACAGTTTGTGACTCCTTCTCTGAATATTGCCAGGCCTATTTGGTTTTTAAATATGTTCTGGGCACAGCTCTCAATAACTCTGATTACCTCTGAGTCCCTATGACACCACACTATCAGCTGCCCTGCACCTAGCACTGCCTCTGTCTGCCTCCATTTTCAAAAGAAGTCCCATTCTTCCCAAGGATGTCTTACCTCTACCATCTGCTGATATGTATCAGATTTCCACCTCAACAAAGAACATGTTGAAGTGAGTCTGCACTCTGACTCCACTGCACTGGAATGCCACCCATGAGTGATCCAAAAAGGCATCACAGATTACCTGTAGAGCAGCACTTCCCAAACTTTTTAGAGCCCTGACCTCCTTTTTAGAATGACAAACCTCTGCGACAAACTTAGCTTTAATGTACATGAGGTGGGCAATTTATTTAATGTAACCAAAGCATCGCATGGCAGCACAGTGTCATTACAGACAGCACATTTTCCACTAAAATTGCTCAGACATACCTTTTTTCAGTTTTACCGATAATAGTAAATTGCACACAAATGATAATGTGTAGCAATCGTTTTTTTTAATAGTTAGGAATTCTTTATTTATGCTTGGTATACAAACCCAACTTAAACTGCACAAACATTAGAAATTCAAATGTTATAGTTCTCTTTTAAATTTATGATTGCTGCACCCTTTTCACACATTTTTTTTGGTTTATTAAGTTTTTAGTGTACAAGGGCATAGCACAGATAGAGTGCCATTTATTGCCACATGCAACAAAACATATCACCATTACCTTAGATTCACAACAATGCCATCGCTTCTTACCCCAGTCACATATTTACTTGACAGGTAGACCCTGAACTGCTCAACGTTCTATTATATATCCGTTGCTGACATCAAATAAGCTGTAAGTGGGTACCATATATCCCTCGGGCATGGGGATACTGACAGTTCCTGAGTGAGTAGTTCCAGCTGCCACTTGCATTATACCATATCAGCAGTCCATTGTTTGAGCTTGGGTACAGATCTTTTCCCCCAGTTCATGGCCACTCTTCTTTTCGCTAACAGTAGTGCCACCACTACAAATGTACGATGTATACACATCTGAGGGGTGCAGTGCACCAGTTCCCTTGCCATTGTCGATAGTGTGTGCACCACCATTGCCGTTGTTTTGTGTTAGAATGGTGCCCTTTACTTAGTGCCATTAGTGCATTGTGTTGCTTTGCACCACTTTGCATCAAAGAGGCTGTGATTAGGGCGGATTAGTACAAGCACCCATAGTTTTTGATGCAAAGCTCAATCTACCAAGATAGCTAGAACATGCTTTGAATAAAAACATAACGTCTCTTGGGTCAGGCACGAAATGTTTTTTTTTTATTGCTCCAAACATTCCACATATTACATATGTGCTAATTTGTGTGACAGCGGGAGGATACTGAAGCAGCAGCAGGCCGTTCCTAATAAATATGGCTCCAAGGTGCTTTCTCCCGCTTGTGTAATACAGCGCAGCGTCTTTGGTTGTTGCACTGTGTTGCACTAAAAATTACAAATATGCCCCTTAGTGTCCATGCCTGACCTGCCCAGCCTTAACCTGTGAACTCTAAAGCAGTTGGTAGCAATTAAACAGAAAATATCTTTCTGTGTCATTTATGTCTCCTCATATCATCTCATCTCATATCTAAACCCTCCCTCTTAATTTCTCTCCCCTTTTCTTCTCTCTCTCTCTCTTTCTGTCTCAGCTCTTTCGACCTCATGGTGGTCTACCTCACGTCTCCCTCAATATTTCTAATAAACCTCACGTGGCTTAATCTACCTCTTTCTCATTACTTTGCCCTTTGATCTGTCACTCTCTGTGCTTTAATCTATATGTATCACTCTTGATCCCTCTCTCTACCTTAGCTCTCTCTAGCTCATCCCTCTCTCTGTACCTCACTGCTTTTTCCATTTGCCCTCCCTGTATCTCTCCTTCATCTCCTCTACGTTGCATACAACTCATCGCTATCTTTACAACACCCTTCTATCCCTCTCTCAATTTCTCTACTACCGTACCTCTCTCTCTCAGCCTTTTCTCTACCACACCACTCCCCCTCACTTCTCTATCTCATTTCTCTCTGTACGTACTATCTCCCTCACTACTTCATCTCTTTTTACCACATCACTCCCTCTTACACTACGTAATCTCAGAATTTACCGTAGCATTAGTGGGGTACCTCCCCTTTCCACCACCCCTTTCTCATGTGTTATGTCTGTTCCCTTTCTTAATATCTTACTCCTTTCTGGCTACCTCTATTTATCTGCCTTTACCCATTTTATCTATCACCTCTCTCTCTCTTTCACACACACACACACACACACACGCACGCACACACACACACACACAACCACATATCTCTCTCTTGACCTCCTTCTCCATTGTAACTCACTCTTCCAACCTCAACTATCTCTCTCAACCTTTCTTTTTAGATTTCTTAACATGGTGAAAATTCTCCTTGCAGTGCTCTGATGTAGCAAGAACAACGGCAGTGAAAGAGATTATATTAGTAATTGCAAATCTACAGCAGCTAAAGCTACAATTTGAAGTGCTTTGTACATACGGCTTATATTAATATTATCAACTCATCCACTAAACATTTAACAAGTCACCCATAGCATGTTTTTCCTATAATAGAAGTTACAACTTGGTTAGACACTAAATTCCCATAAAATGTTGTTGCAGGAAAAAAAAGACCCAAACTCGACTAGAAATGGGCCATTTGGTAGCCTTCTTCAAACTTTATTTTGGTGCTTTACTTTGGTGCCCACACATCCTTAATTTGTCACTGCTGCATTATCTCTCTCAACAATAGCTTAACTAACTGCACCGCTCCCTACTAGCATATCTTCCTCTTGACACTTCTCCCTATTTGTACCAAATCCCTGCCGATATTTCTTCCTGTCATATCTCTCACAATCTGCACCTCTCTTTGCCATATCTCTCACACTCTGCACCTTTCCCAGCCTACTTCTTTCCTTGCTCATTCTTTAGGTTGAGCATTCGAGACCTCTTGTATATACTTTAGTATGTGCTCTGGAGATCAGCCCTAGGACTTGTCTGCTTCCGCTTAGGGACTTCTTTTTCTGTTCAACTGTTTCTATTTAACTGTCTTTATAGAACACGACCAGCAGAGGTCAGTAAAATACCAGAATTGCTATCTACTGAGGAACTTTCTTTTTTAAATTTTTCTGGCAACTGCCTCTAATTAACTTTCTTGATAGAAAACGACCAGCAGAGGTTAGTAAAATACCAGAATCACGTTAGCATTCTCTAGATTCTAGTCCGTAGAAATTGTCTTCCATAAGCACCCCTAGACAATAATATATTTTTCAAATCTTGTATTTTCAGTGATATAACCACCAAAGGCCCTGCTTTCATATTAAAAACAGAGCTTTGGACTATACCATTTCCCGCTGAAAGGCAATATTTCTCTCCATGTGTTCCCATACCTGCTGTGTCACGCAGTTTGGTGCTTACTTACCCTCCATGTTAAAGAACAGTAGATGTTTCAGCACCTAGGTTAATATGCTGCATAGGTAAATGCATATAGGGCACCAAAGGTGAGACCGAAAGGAGGAGGTGTGGCGCCGCGGCCAGGGCGACTGACTCCAGAATCTGGGGATCATGGTTCGATCCCCAGCGCTGGTGGCAGATTAGCCCAGCACCATGTGACTCTGGGCAATAGCTTGCTTAATCTTCCCGAATGCCCCCAGCACCTAGAGACTCTTATGGGTGATTGTTCGCGCTTTAGAAATGTGGATTGCATTGCAAATGCTTGTTTAATGTTAACCATTTACACATTCACCTAGAGTGCATAGCTTTCAAAATGGCTGAAACCCAGGTGCCTCGCGGGGCATTTATTTTCCTCGCAGTGGAGATTGTAAACATAACTTGCATTGCTTTGCAGGAGCCTGTACTGTTGTCTATAAAATGCTGCATTTCAATGGATGTATCCGAATATTTTTTTTAGCACAACTAATAATCAAGCAAAACCTACTGATAAAGCGTGACATTTTCAAATATTTTGGACAGCTTGTAAAAACTTTGAAAGAGATTAAGCAAAATAATCATCCGTTCAAACACACCTGCACATTACGCAGCCAGCCATATGGCCCGCGTAGTTCTAATATCATTTGATCGCATCATGGAAATTTCAAGCGTGGGTGGAGCGTTCTGCAATTTCATGGTGTTCTACATCTAGCCTTCTTTGGGGGCCAGTCTTCTTTAATTTTGTTTGATTTTTAATTATGAGGGATTCCAATGACAAATACCGAGCAATCCGTGATAAATGTGTCATTGCTTTTGGCAGCATGAAGCACTGTGGCAAACTGCTCATTTTCGCTGAAATTATCAACGTGCTCCTGCTTTGACAAATATTGCTGGCTGTACATTTAAGTGTTTAATTTATATTTTATTAGGAGCTATACTGAGAATAAGAAAAACGCGGACTTTAAATTAAAATGTGATTTAGCATCATTAGTAAGGCCGCGGGTCCATTCTCTTAATTCAGAATGCGAATCCTGAACCTCCACTATGTTCCATGCCAAGTGGTGGTGCATTTCAATTTGAGCTGCAATCTCCTATTGAACAAGCATTGTTAAAGCTAAAGGTCTGGCCTTGGTTTTTAGTTATAAGTCACAAATATTGCCTCTGCAAAGGCCTAATTCATACACACCTCTTTCGCCGGGACAGACATTGGCTGCTCTCTGGCATCACCCACATATTAGTGTCTTTGGTGGGTATATTGTTTTATCCAGTCCTTGTTGCCAGGCATACTACTGATGTTACAGGCAAAATGCGTAACTGTTGAGAGGAAAGTGTGCCACAACCAATGTCTTCTAAAACGCAGACACACAATGTTCCAAGTGAAACAAAACGCGTTGGCAATTGTAATGCTGTTGTGGGTGTCAAAATTAAATCTCAACAAACAAGTAGGAAATTGTCAAAAATAAAAATATGTGAGACGTGAAACTGTTTCTTCTGGAAAGTCACACCAGAATTGCTGTTCAATTATTCATAGTGGAAAGGGTGTGGAAAAATATTATCCCACACTGATGGAATTGCACTGGGTCCAGGCCACACCTTCTCCTAAACCATCTGCATAATTTACAATGTATTGAAGACCAGAAACCAGTGGCGGCTCCTCCGCTAAGGCGAAGGAACGTCGCCCTCCTGCTTCAACTGCAAGCTTAATACAAAATATAAAATGATAATAACGGTTGTTATTATCATTCATTTTGTATTCAGCTTGCAGCTGAAGCCAGGTGGAGGGGGGGCTGGGGTATCCACGTCACAAGGGAAGGAGTTGTGGCAACAACTAAAGTGCGCATGATGGTTTGGCTGGCTCTCTCGGGCTGGCCAAACCGTCATGGGCACTCTGCATGTTCTCCACCCAGGCTGCATTACAGCCTGGGTGGAGAACATGCACAGCCTGCCAGCCCCTGTCTGAGCACCGAACCACAGCGCTCAGACCAATCACAATGTTGCTGGAAGGCAGCGTTGTGATTGGTCAGAGGATTCTGGGAGGCTGTGTGCTTCCTGAAGAGTTCAGACGAGAGGACAGAGGAAGAAGAGGTGGCAGCCGGTGGTTGACGGTATAAAGGTAAGTGTTAATTATTTTTTATTATTTCCCACCCCCTCCCTCCGTTACCCCCACCACTGCTCACCACCCCTGTTCAGTAGCAGCCGCTACTGCCAGAAACCACAATTTACTTGCAGAAAAGTTCACCATTTCTTGTTGCTCCCCACATACCCATTGTCGGGACATCATCAGTCTTCAGGCAAAGAAAGAATATATACATTTGGAATCTCAAACAATATCCCCTATCAGGACTGCCCTAATGCTAGTACAATTTAAGAAAGAGTTGAAGAAGCACCTCTTTAAAGAATACTACATCACAAGTCATTAACAGCCCACAATCCAGCTATCTCAAGTACCAGCCATTGATTTTATGCTTGTAATTGACCCTGTACAACACTCCAATGACTTTTAAATACGTTTGCAATAATGAAATACCAAATAGAGACATGAATCCATGATCTTAGCATCGTAATACCAGGGAAACAGTGATTACTTGTGGGAGATTTTTAGTTCATAGCTTACATAGGTGGCATCTCCTATTGGAAAACTGCTGTGGGTGTGAAATGTCCATTTCCTGTAATGTCTGTGTTGGTGAATACGTAATCCTATAAAACAGTGCCTTATGTGCGGTTTTGTTCAGACACTAAGTACCACTGTAGAATCATACACAGGATAACGTTTCTTTTGACTTACATTATAAGGATATTGCAAGCCAGGGAGGTCTTCTGTGACCATTTGAAGGAACATTCATTTGTAGGCCAGAATATCATAATTTATGTCACAACCAGCCAACAGGTTTCACAGAATCATCTGCTTCTTCAGGGCTTAATTCTCATTCTTATCTCAATCTTCTGCTCATTATTGTCCCAGTTTCTTGTTTTTTTAGGTATTTTTTGTCTCTAATTACACCACATCAGTATTCGTGTCCATTGGATGGAAAGTTTTTTCCTACCAGGAAGCCATGTTCATGTAATTCTAAGCAGTGCATCCATGGTGGCTTGTGAATTTAGGCAGTTTTAGACTTTGTTCATGGACGTCTGAAGATTACAGCAAGCATGCATGGTAGTATTCGTTGTACTGTGGAAAAATGAAAAAATGTGACAAATTATTTTTAGAATTTCTCCACTTTCTTTTTAATGTAAGTCAGGTTACAAAATAAATGCTGTGCCTCCGAATGCGTAGAAACATAAGGAGGTAGCATTTTTCCTGTAATGAAGTACAATGTGGGGGAAAAATAAACATGTTGCAATTTTCTCCTTTCTGCTGATCACTTTATATAAGAAAAACGAAAATCCAGTTTCCTTTTTCCTTGTTTAAACTTTGCCTGTGACTATGCTGTACGAGTAGCCGTCCACCCTAGATCATTATAAAGTCAGAATTCAAAAGTAGTCACTTATTACAGTTGAGCAGCTATGCAATTTCTATCTGCAGAGGACTGGAGCCTTCACAACTCTACTGTAATAAGGACATTTGAGATGGGCTTTTTTATAGATATTGTAGACTCCCATGCTTATAATCACTGACATTTAGGACCCGAATATGACATTTGGTGGTGCGGAGGTGGGCGGCACGTGTCTAGCTTAGCCGCAGTCTGAGCTGCAAAGATTGGTGCATAGTATAAGCATAGTAGACACTGTCTCTCTCTATTATAAACTCTCAACACAGGTTCGACCAGGTTCAACCAACCCAAAGGTAGAATGGAACATTGCCATCAATTCAGAGTCAAAATTTCCCTTAATATTTTAGGCTTTCAATGAAACAAGAGTCAGTAGCCCTACTTTTTCAAAAGACCATCTTCTTGCTCTTGCTGATGCCTATGATAAGTTTCGTCTTAGCTTTAAATATATAATGTTATATCATATCGCTCGAGTCATACCAGTGTCTGGCCCAAGAAGACCATAATATAAGCATATGCTAGAAGAAATATTGGAAGACTGAGTCCGAATTTGGCTAGAAGACTTTGCTCAGCTGTAAATGCATAATGGAATCAGCTAAATAATGGTTAAAACTACCAGTGTCAAAATACAAATGTGTTCTAACCCAGACAGAGAGGACATTTTCTGGAGTAAAGTGCAGTCTGTATTTGTTTTTACCTGGTCCCATGTGTCCTTATGTAGTTCTCTCATTATATTCACCAATCCTGGAAAAATATTATTTGCCATAGTATTGATCTCATCGTAGGCTTCACTGAAGTCAACATAGCAGAAGTAAAGGCTTCAATCATTTGTGGACAGAGCATGAGAGGCCAGTAGTTGAGTTCTTGGTAGCAATCGATTAGCATCTGACCAATCCAACAATTAATGTAAAATGACTCTAGCAAAGAGGGTTATCAACTAGTTATTGCTAGGGAGACCTCAATATCCTTTGTTGTAGATGGGCATCACATTTCTCCCCTTCCACATTGGCAGCAAAATTACACTTTTCATAACTGATTGAAATACTGGAAGTGGTTGGGTCTCCCAAAATGTACATTTGTATTTATAAACTACTGAAGTCATATAAATGGGCATTGTTGCTACAGAGCATTTGTATTTCTCTATTGGTATTTTGATCAATGTTGTAAACCCCAAAACATTCCATCTAACCATTGCTGTACTCTATTTTGATGGTACAATGACAAACCAGGAGCAGAATATTCGAGTTTCCATAGTGCCGAGGATTTGATTACTCATGTTTTGGTAGCCACATATGCATGAGACAGTGTTTGATTATCTCTCAGTCTACCTGGTCTGCATTTAATCAAAGTTGACATATGGGAAATCAGTTGGACGTCTACAACCTCTTCCCTACCAACCAAACCATGGGCCACCATGACCATCACTTTCAGTGACGTTGTGATGACGATAGGGGCTCGCCTTATTTGCAAGGCAGCATTAAGCCACTTAACATGGCTTAACGCTGCCTTGTAAATAAGGCAACCTTTCACACTGTGTTTAGCGTGAAAGGGGAGGACAATGGGTGTTGCGGAGGGCGGTGCACCGCAACACCCATCGATTTTGACACTGCCCTCCATTTACAAGGGCAGCGTAATTTGGATGCAGCGCCAATATTAAGACCAGGGAAAACCTGGTCTTAAATAAACAAAATGGGGAGAAATGCTTTATTACCTCTCGTTTTTGCTGTTTCCATGTGTGCTGCCTTGTGCAGCGCACATACAAACTGCAAATTGCCTATGATTGCTCATGTGCAGGAAGGTCCCCCTTCCTGCACATAAACAATCATTAAAAAAAATGCAACTTCCAAGTGTGCGGCAGCACACATAGAAGTAAAAAAATTGCATTTAAAGACTGTTTACGTGCAGGAAGGGGGGCCTTCCTGTATATAAACAATCTTCCCGTCAACACAGGTATCCTTGCACTATGGTGCAGGGGAACCTGCGTTGGCGCTAGGCAACTAAAGTAAGCGCCAGCGCAGGGGTAAAAGCTTGGCTTCACCATATTCTAGTAAATATGGTGCAGCCATGCGTTTCTAAAGTGACGAAGTGTCGTTAGCCTTCTTGGCTTAACAAAAAGCTTCGCCATTTTATTCTAAATATGCCCCATTTTTTCAAAATTATGACATTTCTTTCTATTTAAATCCTTGACTTAGCAACAGACTCTTGCTAAATTCTTTTTTTAATGAAATTGTCGTCCGAGGATTTCTAATACAAGTTTGTCAAAATTCTGGAGGCTATAAATGAATTTGCATGGGTGTTCAGGCAAAGAAATCGGATGTGCAGACAGAGAGAATATATCAGGTAATCAAACAATACAAAAGCTTTTTAATTATTCAACATTTAGAAGACTGTTTTAGGTGGATACCCGTAGCAGAACTCACCTTTCAATATGTCACTTGTCTACTGCCCCTGTAGATAGCATGTCGTTATGCTCCGACTTAATGCACTCCCAGGAACCCTCTGAATGCTTCTAATGCTGGCAACATTAAAGCAAGCAGGCACACAGAAAACTACAAACCGGGTATACAAAATAGGAGATTCATTCTAACTATCTGCTTGCCAATTGTATCTTCCAGGCTACCATGAAACATTTAAGGCACGGTTTATTGGTCTTTTCCCTATTACTAAGAAATTATGATTGTCCAGCTTTACTAATGAGACCACAGGCACATGCATATTCATCTTGGCTAACATGTGTCTTTGTGCAAGCCTTAATCATCTGGTCTAGTTTATCTTCCTCTTCCTCCTCGTCCAACATTGCTTGTGGATACCCAGGAGTATGAAGACAAGGCCATTTTGGACTCTACCTTTGTTCATGGTAAATTGCAATGTCTCATTACCTGGAATGGGTATGGTTCCCAGGGGGAGAGGGACCTGCTCTCTCCCCCAACAGCTCCGCTGCAGTGCCGCTGCCACAGCCCTGCTAAGGTAGTTGTTCGAGGCCCACCTCCACCCACAGGCTCCAGCCTGCGCCTTGTCCCTGGTGGTCCAGTGGGAGAGCCTTGTTCTTCTGCTGGTCCGCTGCTGTCTGCCTTGTGTCTGCCTTGTGTCTGTGCCCAGTTTCTGCTTTCTGTCCATCTGTTTGTATTGTGCCTTGTCTCTGTTATTCCTGTATTTCTGTTTTTGTCCATTTGACCATTTGTCCATTTTGCCTGTTTATTCCTGTATTTCTGTTTTTTGTCCATTTTGACTGTTTTTTCATTTCCTGTGCCCTTGGCCCAGTGCCCATTTTTGCCGTCCTTTTTCCTGCTGCTGATGCCCCCACTGCCCCTCCCCCTACCGGTTCCCACTCCCGCCTCCCAGCTGCGCTTCCCTCCCCCTTCCCGATTTAATGGCGGCCACCATGCGGCCGTTCCGCTGGCGCACCGAAGGCACACCAATCGCAACCGCAACCAGCACCAGGGACCCTAATTCTCTGGCCTCCCACCGCTACGACTTAACTGCCCTCCTCGCACTCAACCCCAGAAGGAACGACAACTGCCATCTGGCTGCACTGAACACCACCCACGGAAGGTTCTCCTGCCGAAACTGCCGACAATCCTTCACCATCCTCCCCACCTACACCGCTGCTGCACCCATGTTGGACACCAACATCACCGAAGCCTTGAGGTGCATCCTCCTCAACGTGCGGTTTCTGCAGACATGCCACAGAGATCTGGGACTTCCTCGACACCCTCTCATCAGACGTCGCCTTCTTTACAGAAACCTGGATCAACTCCATCTCTGCCCCAGACATCGCCACTGACATGTCCGACGGACACAAGATCCAGAGGAAGGTCCGCCCCAACCAGCCAGGAGGAGCACTCAACATCGCACACAAGAGCTTCCTCCGACTCACCACCACCAGCACGAGCAACCCCCGTCCACCACCGAATAACTCCACATCCAGATACAGACCAGCCCCAGAACCACCCTAAATGAAACCCTCACCTACAGGCCCCGACCTCGAACCACTTTCACCGCAACCATCTCCGACCTTGTCGCACCCTACGCCATCGCCTCCATGGACTAAATACCCATCGGAGACCTCAACTTCCACCTTCTCAACCTCAACGACCCCAACTCCGCTTCCCTCCTGAACAACCTCGGCTACCTTGGACTGATACAACTCACCACAACCCCCAACCACAAGGCAGGACACACCCTCAACCCCATCTTCGCAGGAGGTAACAACATCCACTTCAGCCACACCACGCCACCCCCCTGGACAGACCACCACTGCATACAATTCCACCTCAACAAACCCACCATCCCCAAACCTGCAACCCACCCACCGTGAAGGAACTGGTTCAAGATCACAGAGGGTCACCTCAACTCCACCCTCAACTGCGATGCCCCCTCCACCTCAAAAGATGCCAACCTCGCAGCCAAAGAACTTCACAGATAGATCTCCAACTGCGCAGACGAGCTCACCACTCCACAATACCAGCAGACAGTGCCCCAGAAAGGCCACCTAGTTCACCACCAACCTCCAAGAATCCAGACGTACCTGCAGATGTCTCTACAAGAATTAGAGAAACAGCAAAACTTCGGAAGACCGCACCACATATAAGAACGCCATGATAGAATACCACCAACTCATCCGATCCACTAAAAGGACCTTCATCCAGAACAAGATCCTCACCAACTCTAGCAACTCGAAGGAACTCTTCAGCATCATTCAGGAATTCATCAAACCCACCCAGCGAAGCCAAGGACATCATCTAGTCTCAGGACCTCTGCAACAAGCTTGGCTCCTACTTCCATCTGAAAATCAAGTCCCTCTATGACAATTTCAACAAAAAGACACCTGACTACGAAGCCACTCCCTCTTCCAGCAGCACTAGCCAGCCTACCATCGCCTACGGGACTCCAGTCACTAATGAAGAAACCAAATCAGCCTTGAAAGGCATCCACTCAGGAGCACCTACTGACCCCTGCCCTCCGCACATCTTCCCCAGATTCCGCCGCCGCCATCACACCGGAACTACGATGCACCATTAACACCACCTTTGAAACCAGCACTTTTCCAGAAGACTGGAAATGCACAGAAGTCAAGTCCTTCCTCGTGAAACCCTAGGCAGATCCTACTGACCTCAAAAACTACCGACCCATCTCCCTCCTCCCCTTCATGGCCAAAGTCACAGAGAAGACCGTCAACGTCCAACTAACAAAATTCATCGAAGAGAACGCCTTCCTTGATCCCTCCCAATCCGGATTCCGTAGCAACCACAGCATGAGACCACTCTACTCGTCGCAACAGACAACATCCAACCCTCCTCGACCAAGTCCACACTGCGGCCCTGATCCTACTTTACCTCTCTGCAGTCTTCGACACCGTCTCCCACTGGACACTTGCCGTCAGACTCCATGACGCTGGCATACCGGGAACCTTTCTCAAAGGGCTCCACTCCTTCTTCACGGGCAGAACCCAAAGAATCAGATTGCCACCCTTCCTCTCCAAACCCACAGAGATCAACTGCAGAGTAGCCCAAGGATCATGAAGCTCAACGCAGAGAAGACAGAGGTCCTCATCCTCAGACCCCTTGCCCACTCTTCATGGGACGACACCTGGTGACCCACCGCCCTCAGCAGCCTCCCCACCACCACATATCATGCCCAGAACCTCGGCATCGTACTCAACTCCATTCTCTCCATGACCCGATAGATCAACGCCGTCACCTCCATCTGCTTCAACACCCTTCGCACCCCTCAGAAAACCTTCAAATTGATCCCCCCGAATCGAGAAAGACCGCCACTCATGCTCTCATAACTAGCAGACTGGACTAAGAAACACCCTCTATGCTGGAATCAACAAGTCTCTGCTCCGCAAACTCCGGACCATGCAGAACACCGCAGCCAGACTCATCCTCAGCATCCCTCGACATAAACACATCACCTAACACCTGCGAGAACTCAACTGGCTCCCCGTCGAGAAGAGGGCAACCTTCAAGATACTCACCCATGCCTACAAATGCCTCCACAACACCGGACCCCAATATCTCAACGAAGGAATCTCTATCCACGTACCCAGGATAAACCTCCGTTCCGCCGACCTCGCCCTCGCCAAAGTCCAGCGCAGCCACAGAGCAAGAAAGGGTACAAGATCCTTCTCCAACATCTCAGCTAAGACCTGGAATGAGCTCCCGATTTACATCAGACACCCCCCCTCTCTGCACACCTTCAGAAAGACCCTCAAGACCTGGCTCTTCGACGGACCGGAGCTGCTCCCCAGCACCTTGAGACTCTTACGGGTGAGTAGAGCACTTCATAATTCCCTGATTGATAAATTGATGGTCGTGATGACCGATAAGGTGAACCAACTTATTTGTTTATGCTCCTCATCGCCTTTGTGCCTTCCATTAGCAGCACCCCAAAAACCAAGCAGCTCTTCTGTATTGAGCAGAACTCTCAGGAATTAGTCTGATACTCATCAGTCAATGAGAGGTGCATGTCTTCTTCATGTGAAAATAAGACGATTTAATGATTGTCTGATCCTCATGTGGGAGTTGGCAAATCCTGGTATAGTGATAAAGGATGGTTTCTATGATTGCCATTACATGAGTGGACTTTCACATGGACCTCCACTTCGACCAATGCCCCACCTCTATCCTCAAAGTAGTCTCTGCATTATTCTTGTTCAAAATGTCAGTTGTGTTATTGTCTATGAATTTATCATTCATACAGGAACATCAAGGTAACAATCTTCCATGTCCTCCAGCCTTCCCAATTGTCCGCTCATTCCTCTTTCTGGACGGTTACCATTATGGAGACCTACTGTTCTCACCCTGTGGTCATGCTCCGGAGCTACCACTGAAAGTAAATTTTTCCAGGACATGAACAATGTATTGTTTGATTACTAAAAATCATTACAAAAGTTGGCAATTGGGCAAATAGATAGACTTTACAATATATAGTGGTTGACTAAAGTAATAATTTTTAGAGTCCAATTTACATTAAAAGGTTAAAAGACTTCTCAATTGCCATCATTAGTTAAAAAAAATTCACCTCAATAAGCCATGAGATTAGTGCTTTACTGCTTTTATCTGTATCTTGGATGATCCAAGGGGCGTGGTGTCTTTATAGAGAAATATTTATACCAAAACATGCTGGATTAGTTTTAATTTATGTTTAGCGAAAATGGCTGCCAAGATATTCATGCTCATGTCTGCTGGTGAAAGAGTTAATCACTTACCAAGCATGTGAGCGTTGTCTGAATATGATTGTATCCATCGACCATGACACAATTCTTGCTGGTTTATTTGCTTTCTTTTTTAAAAGGCGTTGGCTTATAGTTTCATTCCATGCTTTTTGTGAATCGTGTGTTATTATTGAAGTTTGTAAAAGTTCAAGCCACAGGTTTTTAAATGGCGAGTCCTTGGGAGCATTTACTTCCATATATGAACGCTCGGCAAGTTTTCATAGATAACCTTTATTTATGAATCCAGCTTTGGGCGACAGCCTTTGTGTCTTTTGATCACACACTCCACCTGATGTGCAAATGTGAGACTTTAGGCTGGAGACAAAATACCCACATGTATACATTGCAAATGAGTGTATTCATCTGGCTGGCGGAGCAGCTAGTGATACAGTTGGTTGTAGCTTACTTTTCAATACCTTGATTAAGGGTTCAAGCGATGACAAAGAGTTTTAATGTGCCGTCAGCTAAACCTATGACTCAGTACTGACTTTTAATTCAAAGCAAGCATGTGATTTTGAAAATACCTTCGACGATCGAATGGTATGCCCAGATATTATGTGCGTGTATTCTTGCAATTTTCTTTTTTGGAGGTACCGATACCATTTTTTTTGTTCTACCAGTAATCATTGATTTTGTTTTGATTATATTTATTTCTAACATATTTTCAGAGAACTATACACCCAATCCTTGTAGGAGTCTTTGAAGAGCTGCATGTGTTTTACTGATAAAGACTTTATCATCTGTGCATTGCAGGACTGGTAGATGTTGCTATCCAATCTTAGTCACTCTGCAGGTACATCTTTAAGGGCACCACATAGGTCAACAATAAATGATTCAACAGGATGGTGAAAGAACGCATCTGTTAGATATTCCGGTGAGCGGGGAGCACGTTGGGAGTATAAACGTGTGAGGGCAGCATACACTGAATAGGCCAATTGACCCGGGGCTTCCGGCTCAAGATCCTTTTATTAACCATTTGCTTCCGGATCGGGCGCCTACCACAGGTCAGGCACATGCAGGGGTCTTGTGTGAGTCCCCCCTCCTGTGTGACTCCACAATGGTGTGGTCCACACAACATAACAGCATCCTTCCTTGAGACCATTCAATGTGGGAATTTTCCTGGAAATCGCTGTCCTGTTGCCTTTCTTGAGCTGAACACACGGCCCTACAAATGTACTAAATTACCTTTAACTGAGACGACCGATAATTCCATTTGTGCAATGTTTCTCATAACAAATTATGTGGCACTTATCAAACGTGGCTTAGAAGTCAATAAAGCAAGTGTGCATTGATGACTTAGCTGATATTCTTTCTGTTATGAGGGTGTCAGTGTTGAAACATTCAGCTCTGTGCACAAGCTTGGGCGAAGGCGGAATTACATAAAAGAAATATGATCTTGTTCTGCAGCCCAGGATTCAAGGTCATGCAAAATGCAGTTTGCAAAGTATTTTGCGTTGATATGGATGTCAGCTATTAGGCAATATTTTGTAGGATTTGAAGGGTTGTCCTTTTTAAAGATGGGTTGTCCAATAGAACTCTGCCAGAACTTTGGGATTACTTGTGCGGTTATACATAAATTAAAGATGCCTGAGCACTATAGCCTAATACTATAGGTTGTATTTGAAGAGAGAAGCTCCCTTCGGCTGGGCCTTTAATGATGGAGCGGGCCTTTAATGGCCGGTAGAGCCCGCTTCGGCCGCCTTCAAGGCTATATTAAGGCTGATAAGTAGTTGCTAATCCCAGCCAGCTCTTTTGACATGAAAACTTTGAGTATTACCGACTGAGGCTTCAGTTGATGGGCCCTATGTTTCTGCTTGAAATAGAGGGCAGGTATGCGTGTAGCCATTCAGAGCTTCAGGAAATTGGATCCATGGTTCTTTCGAGATTTGTTGATCATCGACTTGGCATGTTACATGATTGTTGGTCAGATCATTGCTGGTTGCTCAGAATAACCTGGGATTACATTTACTGCATGCTGGTATCCATTTGTTCCATAAATTGGCCGAAGACTTGTTTTTATTTGCATTCCAGATCGTTTTCTTATATGATATTTTCATTTGATTCACTCTTAGTCATAAATTGGTATCTGATATTTTTTTGATCATTGTTAATTGCTCTTTGATGAGTCCTTATTTAGTCTTTTAGCTATTTGTGAAGCCATGATTTGCTGATGTAAGTTTCCCGCTGATGCTATTTCTACGTCTGGTATTTTATTACCTTCATGTATTATCTCAGAGGAATATTCTTCACAAAGATGAATCCATTTATTTGTGCTTAGGCCCAATTCTGATTGTAGGCTGACCAGCTGATTGAGCAAAAGGTCTGTTTTGTGAAACAAATCATGAAGTTTGCCAGTCCATTTTAACCTTTTTCAGTTCTCTGTCATGATGTTGCTGGACGTTATTGGCACTTTCATATGGAGCGCACTATAGTATAATATTGCATATGGTCGTCTCTCTTTTATTGGTTTGAAAACTCTTGACAGAAGAGAAGAAAGAAAGGTTCACAGAGATGTAATTCAAGAAAGTGTCGCTGTGGGCTGTGAGATGCATTTTTTGGCTGATCACATAAGACTCTATCAGTTCTCAAACCTATTGAATGAAAGGCTACAACAAGTTTCTACAATTACTTATCAATTTCTAAAGGAATGGCTACTCTTTCTTGAATCCAGCATATTTCATACTGCATTATGCAATGCAGTGATGCAATGCAGCATGCGCAATGAAATTCATTTTATTTATTTATTTATTAACTGAACTCCGTTCGGCCTTATGCTGGAGTTTACTACCTCCCACCCGGCCCCACCCCCGACTCACCCACCGCCCAGCAGCACTCCCACGAGGAGCCGCCACTGGTATTATATGTAGGGCTCCCGGTTTTATGGTATTTATTTTTTTAACATTTCCATGTGTATTTATCCATATTTATTTTTTGGCCCTTTTATTTTTATTTATCCATATTTATTTTGTGTTTTGTGCATAACTGAAGTTGTCAAACTGTACATTTCCATATTTATTTAACTGATAGGCACACACTCATACTTTGATATCTGTCATGTTTTAGCTATTTAGGCTGTCAAATATTACATAACAATACATTCACTGGTAAATACTGGCATTATACCATAAATGTATGCTGACATATGCCATTATTTTCCACCCCTGTTTTTCAATTTCCTATGCTGTCCATCTGCTCAGCTGATTGCCTATTAGTCATGAAAGACAGCATGGAGAGTCACTTCAACGTAGCACAATATGCTGTATTTTTCCATTTTTAAAAATAAATGCAGAGAGAAAATAAATTGTTTTCTGTTTGTTTTTATCTGTAAAAATCCGCAAAAACGGAAAAGAGGGAGCCTTAATTATATGCCACTTTCAAAAGAGACTATTGGCATAAAATTGTTATCTATTGACAGGTTATTTGTTTTGTAGTTATGTTCCAGATTCATAAAAATCACAAGCCCACCCTTTGCTCGGTCTTGTTTCGCCTCCCTTCTTCTGTTCTTGTTAAATACTTGAAAACCAGGTAGCTACTCATCTCATTCACATAATTTCCCGAAAGGCATAAGTCATCATAGGACTCATAGGACGCCAGTATGATATCACATCATTATCTAAGAGTAGCTGTGTAAACCCGCCCAAATTACATGAGCAGATTAGAAGCTCATGGTTCGTCTGATTTTGAGGGCTTTGCATTGGAATTTTTCTTGACTACTTTTAACAACTGTATTTTTTTATGGTATAGGAGATCAGGTTTTTAAGCCAATGCTGCTTGCTTTGAATGGTTGAACTGTTTTATTATTTTCAGTGGGAAAAGCGAATTTGAGTAGAAATCAGAGGATGACTACAATTGTCATTTAGAAAATGACACTATTAGAAAGTTGGCATTTTCCTGCCTTGGCCATTTAGTGCCCTCAACCTGTCTCTGGGTCGCATGACTGGGTGTGGGGACAGTTGGGATTTGTGTATTCCTCCTAGAAAAGACACACACAATGGGGAGCTTAGACGTGACTGGATTGCCATCAGTGGCTGGATGGAAGGGAGGTGCTGTGCCCAGACCATCTTGCACTTGAGTAGGCTGTGTTCTGTTTCCACACAAAGGGCTGCATACCCGCTGGAGTTAGTCTGGAGCAAGAGCCAGGAAAAGACAACACCTGTGCACTTCAAATGCATGCCTCTAGAAGGTTCTCCCCACTTCAAAGGCACAACTGGTTCTGAATACTGGACCTCAGACAAAAACTCTTCAGTACACTTCTGGACTAGTGTACACTCTGCCAGGAAGAAGGACTGCTGTTTTGCTACAAGGAATCTGCTGGATTGCTGCTCTGTAGGAACCACTGCCTGCTGTGCTGACCTGCAACTCTCTTGCCTGGGTGAAAAGGACTGGATCTGCATCTCTTAAACCCAGATTGACTCCAAGGTCTAGTTGGCTGGCCTCGTAATCAGTAGCCTCTGGGACACAATAGACTTGAACCTAGCTCATGGACTCTCCCGTCAGAGTCCTGCCCTCCCCAGTGGTACCAACCTAGTCCTGGACCCTTAGAACTGGGCCTTAATGTGCTTCTGGCAAGCCAAGCTGTGGTCCCCATTGTAACCGATGCACAGCTATCCAAAGTTTCACCGCATAGCTGCCAGCCTCATCTGGAATGACGCTGAGCAACACAATCCCTGCAAAGCCTCGCCAAAGCAATTCCATGAAGACAGCGAACCCGATTTTAAGGTACTTTGTTCAGCGGGCCTAACCTGGTCCTTGTAGCCAGACCACAGTCCATCACAGTCACCCTGAACTTGTGAGTCAGTCCTGGTCTGGCATGTCCAGATTTCAACAGTTGGCACTTTGTGCTTTTATGCACTATGTTCACTGAAATCTTTAATATTGCATATCTCCAGTTCTACTGATTGGAGTATTGCCATTTTGGTCTTGTTATATTTATTAAATTGACCTTTATTTTTCTAACTTGATGTGGGATCCTTTTTGTGTGTTGTGTTAACGTTATTACAGCTTTACACATTGACTTTAAGTTAAGCCTGACAGCTCTGTGCCAAGCTTCCAGAAAATGGAGCACAGGTTAATTTAAGACTGGTTTGTGCCTCACCCAACAAGGATTGTGGTTGCTGCTTGACCAGGGATCATGCCCCAGTCAAGCAACAATCCAATTTCTCACATTGGAAGCAGTGGTAGGATTAGGACTTGTGTTTTTGCAGTGCCATAGAGTGATTTTGTGTACAAGACAACCACATATCTGAGACCGATTCAAGTTTAAATTTTTTGGTATGGCTTCAGTTTTGCTTTTCCAAATTTTCCCTCTGACTGTTGTGTCAGATACCACACTTGCAAGTACTGAATTTGAGCTGACCAACATGAATGCTTAAACTGTGGCCCAGCTCAAGGAGTTCTGCAAGGAGAGGGGGCTTACATCAAAGAGCACCACCAGAAAGGTGGAGCTCCAGAAGACCCTGAGGGTCTGGAAGGAAGCTCACTAGTCAGTGGTTGAAGCTACAGAAGGGGATGATTGAAAGACAAGGAAGGGTCTACCTGAGATGCAGCCTTCAGAAAAGGGGAATGACTTGGCCCCTGAAGTGGAGCCTCCTTTTATGGATGGGACAGTGTCTCTTCCCACAGCCTGTGCCCTGAGGAGCTGAAGAAGAGGAAGGATGAGAGAGTTTAAGATTCAGATTGCCCATTTGAGAATGGCAAAGAAGAAACTGTCCATGGAGGAAAGGAAACTGGCCACAGAGGAGAGGATCACTGAGGGGCTCATGGGGGGAGCCTTAAGGATCTGGACATTAAGGACAGACAGGCAGACTGCAGCCGTGATGGTGGCCGCATTTCTGCGGTGCGCTTTGGAGACAAGAGGGTCCATATCCCCAAAGGTCTAGTGCCTGGTGTTGACATTGGCAAGTGATTTGAGGCTTATGAGATTGCTTTACAAAGGCACAGGATCCCTGAGGAGAATTGGGGTCTATTCTGTGGAAGCATATCCCTAGCAAAGAGAGAGACACCCTCCTGGCCCAAGAGAAGGGGCGCATGATGTGGTATTCACCCATGAAGGAAGCCATTGTCAAGAAGTATAGCCTAATCTAGAGAAGCATAGACAGACATTTAGGGACAGCCACAAGCTGCCCCTGAAGACCTGGGTGGATGGTTGGGTGAAGAGAAGTGAAGTGAAGGATTATCAGAGGCTGTACAACCTGTTTGCAAGACAGCATATCTTCAGACTTTGTTTTGCAGATCTGCACCAGTACCTAATTGACAGCATCTCATTGACCACATGTAGCTTGACAATGAGGCAGACAGCTTATTCAGCACCAGAGTCCATATGAATGTATCTGGGGGGATCATCCCAAGAGTGGACAGGGCTCCCACCAGAAGAAGGAGGGGGGAAAGACAACTAAGGGGTTCTCTAAAGGCCCCAGACAAGTTTAACGTGGCAGGACTCCCATCTCCCAACTGAGAAGAAGTTGTTCCATAATAATAGGCCCACAGGGATGGCACCCCTAAAGTGCTATGAGTGCCAGCAGGAAGGCCACTTCAAGGGGGATGCCAAGTGTCACAAGTAGGCACAGCCCTCCACTGGTGGGCATTCAATGCAGCTAGTTTAGCAGTTGGGGAGGAGATCATCCCAGTTAGTGGGGGGGCAGGGTAGAGTTTTCCCTAGTGTACCTCGGTGACAGAGAGATGATGTTGTGAACTCACATGCCTAGTAATACTACGATTACAGGCATTGGGTCACCATTAATGAGCAGAGGGTGGAAGCTCTGACGGACACTGGCGCTAGTATGATAACTGTCAAATGTCATCTGGTAACCTCAGAGCAGGTAGTCTAAAATATATTCCAAGTTGTTACAGCTGACAACCATGATGCTGGTTCCCTTTTATTGGGGGAGTCTCATGTTTGTTGAGGGTAGCTGCGGGTCTGTCTCTATCTGTGGAAGGAGGTTGAGGTCAGGTTACACTTGGAGATGGTAGGGTTGTGTCGGACCGCACGTTCCATGGCTGTCTGAGAAAGTAGTCAGGAGAACTTAGAGCATGGCAGAATCGCCCAGGTGCCTGCCAAAAAGAGGAAGGGCAAAGGTAACGAGAAACGTGCTCCTGAAACTCCTATGGTGTGGAAGGAGACTTACCCTGAGGGGGATGTACTGGAGATGTTGCTGCTCGGTGGAACTGGCAACAGAAAGGAGTTCTGCAAAGTGCAGATAGAGTGCCCTACTTTTGTGGGCCTACGGCAGCAGGCCCAGGTAGTTGGCCTTCCTACGTGGAGTTGGCTCATAATGCTCCCCAGGCCACTCATTTGGGGCAAGACAAGACCTTTGACAGGCTTGTCATCAACTTTTATTAGCCTCAAATCAGAGGCCCACCAATAGTTTTGGCAGGTCATATCCTGCCTAGCATGCCAGTAGCAAGTCAGGAGGAAAGCACTAGGCAACCCTGAAAACTTTACTTGTCTTAATCAGCCCCTTTAAAAAAGGTAGGCATCAAGATTGTTGGGCCGCTGGACTCTAAGACAGCCATGGGCAACAGGTTCATTCTGGTCATGGTGTACCATGCCACCAGGTACCTGGAGGCTATCCCTCTAAGAAAGGTTAAATACAATGAAAAATGTAGTGATGGTATTACAGGAATGCACATCAGTCATAGAAAGTTGGTTACTTTAATTAGTCAATATAATCTTATAGTATTGGTGCCACTCAAGGTATTCAAATAGAGACACCCCCACTACCATATATGTCACAACACAAAAAGTTCCTAGGAACTCCTGTGTAAAGCCTATACAAACCCCTATACCTCGGCACTCTAAAAATACCTTCTAGCTGTCATAAATTATATTACAATTACAATTGTATATCCAGTATGAATGCTCACAGGAAACAAGTCCATACATTTAGATAGTTGCACATTCTTTTTTAATATCAAATTTAACAATACATACAAAAAGTGTAAAACCAATAACTAGGGTGTAATACAAAATACAATCAAATATTTCTTGACATATGTTCTATTGTCATTCGTAAATACACGGAAGTTGAGACCATATGGCCCGCTGTTGAAAATGATGGAAAAAAACAGCCGACACGTGTTTCGTTATGAAGTAACTTCTTCAAGGCTTTACATGTAGAAATTGTCGAATCAAAAAAGGAGGAGAAGATGCTAGTGTTCAAATCTTATGGAAGCGGTAGATACCAACGATCCTTAGGAATGTTCAATATTGAATCTCAGGCCAATCATCTAGAAAGACTCCAAAGCAGAATAATGGTCTGGAGGGAATCACTGGATGATGTATATTTCACTTGATAAATAAGGTACCTGTTAAAAAATCCTCAACGATAGGAGCATTCACTCAAGGGCGAGGAATGTTGGTGGCCAATATTTCTCTTAGTTTAGATGCGTAATCTATGATATAAAGTTCTCCCGCTTTCTTTCCGCTGAAAAGAGGTCACAGTAATCTATATCTAATGGTTTTGCATTGCGACGAAATTCGAGGCTATAATAGACCTCCTCAGAAACGGCACAAACACGGTAATGAAGCGCCGTGTCCTCAGCATGCTAATTTCTACGTTATCCACGTTTGTGTGATAGGGAGCTGGGCTATTCTGCCGCGAAATTTGTATGGGAGTTACCGATTAGGCAGTGATATATAAACACTGCTGGGCTCGTTATTTGTCCTTTATACTGAGGACACGACGCTACATTACCGAGTTATTGGTTTTCACACTTTTTGTATGTAACGTTAAATTTGATATTAAAAAAGAATGTGCAACTATCTAAATATATGGACTTGTTTCCTGTGAGCAGTCATACTGTATATACAATTGTAATTGTATGATAATTTATGACGACTAGAAGGTATTTTTTAGAGTGCCGAGGTATAGGGGTTTGTATAGCCTCTAAGAAAGGTGACTGCCGGGGCGTGGCCAAGCCATCGACCAAGATGGCTGCATGACATTGAAGCTCCAGCACCCGATGCCTTCCCGTTGATGAAACCCACACTTTCCCATCACCTACATTCTCCGGAATGCCGCACAGCTGCCACTGGACACGGCAGCGACAGCACTGGGGCCGATAGATCCCGGCTCCATTCCGCCGAGCTGATGCAAGACCTTGCTGGGACAAGGGACAGCCAAGCCTGCCTCGGAGGCCTAGCGATGACAGGGGTCATGAGGCTGAGGCTGGAGCTGGGCCTACCTTCTGCTCCGCGCTGCCCTCGGCTGATACCACCAATACCAGAGGAATTGCTGCCTGGTTGGAGGCGAGTGACACCAAACAACGAAAGCTGATCTTTTTTTTAAATTTCAATAGAATTTTATTGAGATTTTGTCAAAAACGAAAGCCATACAAAACAAATACAAATAAACATAAAACATAAAACAGTGCACTTTGTATTGCATGATCTCATGTTGGTTGTACTAGTTGAGGTACAATTTTTTGTTTCCTTTTTAGGCTGCCCCCACCCTCTGATCACGTAAAAAGTCACAGGAAGCACTGATAGGGACAGGGAAGAAGGGACCAAAGCGGAGAGAGAAGAAGCCTACTCGCTATTGTCTAAAAGGGTTGGTATCCAGGTCATTATACTAGACAACTTCAGGGTGGTTCATAGGGGTCTAAGTATTCGTCCAGGGATGCCCACATATTCCTGGTGGGCTGTCTCCACGGTGAGTCTCGTAGGGCCACCGTATCTGCACCTCTAAGGTACGTCACCCAGTTGAGCCATCCCTTAAACAATGCCTTTGAGTTGTCTTTCCATTTATTTAGAACCATTTTTACACCTGCTGTTAGTAGGAGATCAAGTAAGTCGCTATCTTGTTGTAGGACTGCCTCTGTACTAATAGGGGCTGTTACCAGGATGCCAAACTCAGTTTTAAGGGAACATCCTAAAATGTCATTTATAAAGGCAAAGATCTTCTCCCAGCATGATTTGACTTTGGGACAGTGATATATGAGATGGGCCAGATCCCCCCTTCCGCTATTACAACTCCAGCATTGGTCATTGGTGTTCAAGCCTAGGTTAGCCAGGCGCGCTGTGGTCCAGTGTAGTTTGTGTAGTGTTCAGAATTTTGTCTGAGCTAATACCGGGGTTATCTTATTTTGTGTGTGGGAGGACCATAGTGCCTGGGTTTCTTTCTCGCTCAGTGTAACTCCCAGCTGTGACTCCCAGTATTTACGTGTCTTCTCGTTAAGTTTCGATGTGTTCGGCTGTAGGAGTCTATAAATGTGTGAAACCTGGTGACCTATTTTATTGAGGTTGGACATATACTGGATGATTGACGGCTTGGTAGCAGAAAGTCTTGATTTGGACAGAGCTGTTTTGATTTTTAGGAAGTTATAAAGTTCAATGTTTGGTAATTTGTGCTTCGTTTTTAACGTCCTGAAAGTGGTGGGATTCCCTCCCTCTTCGAGTTGAATTGGGTGGGAGATCCCTGTTTTACTCCACGTATCCATAGAGAGCAGTTTGCCTTTGTATTTTATCTTATTGTTTGCACATAATGATTCCCATCTCGAGTTTTTTATGCTATGTTCCATCTTCTGGTCTACCTTCAGTAGGGCGCTTCTGGTATTTTTGAGTATTGGGTTTACTACCATTTTATGTCTACTGGCTGTTAGTAGTGCTAATGGTTCTGACTTGCCTTTGTTAAGTTTATAACCGGAGTGGGCCGAACACTTGTTTATGGCTTCCATGAGTGCCTTGATAGAGGCTTTAGGGCTTTCTGTGACAACAAGGATGTCATCCGCATACGCTGCTAGTTTGATTGTGGCATCATTGATGGAGAACCCTTTCATCTCTTCATTGTTCTCGATGTCTTCAATCAGAGGCTCTAGTGCTATTAAGAATAGCGAGGGGGACAGGGGGCAACCTTGCCTTGTCCCTCTTTGCAGAGTGAGGGGCTCAGAGACAGCCCCATTGACCACAATGCGAGCCGTAGGTTTATCGTATAGTGCCATATCTTTACTTGTGAAGGAGTTTCCCAAGTTGAAAGCCCGCATGCACTGTTCTAGGAAATGCCACGATACGCTATCGAACGCCTTCTCTGCGTCTAGTGTGATGGTCACAGCAGGTTTGATCGACCTGGCCACTCTATCGAGAATATGGCATAGATGTATTAGGTATGGATTGCCCTGTCCAGGCATCGCTTGTGGCTAAGAATCTGGGAGTGAAGGTTGACAATAATTTGTCACTGAGCTCACATATTTCTGGCCTGGTGGGTACCTGCTTTGGTATGCTTAAGATGCTCCGGAAGTTCCTGCCTTTACTCTCAGAAGAGCACAGAAAAATCACTGTGCAAGCCTTGATAGGCTCGAGATTGGACTATGCAAACGTCCTTTATGTAGGTCTTCCGGAATATCTGGTTCAGCGGCTGCAGGTTGTGCAGAAATCCGCGGCCCGGGCCATCTTTGGCCTTCATAGGCGAGCGAGAGCTTCGGGTCTGGTGCGATCGCTTCATTGGTTACCTATCCGGAAGCGGATTATGTTTAAAGCACTGACCCTGGCGCATAAAGCGCTATTTGGCACCGGAGCGAGGTATCTAGACCCTTGTCTGGCAAACGAGGAATACGAAAACTGGATTCTGCACTCTCTTGAGACCATTCTCCCTCTCAAGAAATCCTCGGCTAAACGTCCCCTTAAAACAGCCCCATGGTATACGGAAGCCCTTAGAGATAAAAAACGACACTGCCGGAAAGCAGAAAGAAAATGGCGTGCGACCTACGCTACGGAAGACAAAACCCGATATCGGGAAGAAATAAAAACTTACAAAGAGCAGATAAAAACTGCCCAAACAGAATACTTCTCGAACAAAATCCTTAATTCAACCTCCAAATCTAGGGAAATCTTCCAAACTCTGCAGTCCCTGATTAAACCTCCCCCCCCCCAGTGTTCACGAGGAGAAATCAACCGACCAA